>NC_136071.1:953447500-954852229 GCF_964261635.1 Lissotriton helveticus
TGAACTGATTGATAGCTGGTCTCCCCATTTCAATGCATGAACATTTGCCGCCAGGAGCACACAGGGCTTATTTCAAAGTGGGAATGTTCTAAGTGACATGTTCTTTATCTCCATTGCCGCCCGGGATTGCCATGAATCACTAATATAGGCACCTCGTGTTCTCTCAATGCCTCTAAGTACTTCTCTCTGCCAACAGACCCCGCCTGACCATTTTGCATAAACACGCTGCTGCAGGCTATTGGAAGTTTAATGTGGGCAATAAAGATTTGGTAAACACAATAATAATTTTCAATCTGATTTCCCCAAGGCAACTTTGGCAGAACATGTTTGTGTTTATGAGTAATGCATTGGTCATATGTCTTGATATACAAGAGCAGACCCCTGCCATTAACTGTATTGCTAAAGCAAGAGCCATAAATTCTGCATTTAGCTAGAAACGGGCAACAGCTAGAATACGTATTAAAAGAGTATGTGAGCAAAAATGTAAGAATGATATCACTTTTTCTGATAATGAACAGCCTAACATGGAGTTTAAAGGAAGCGACAAGCAAGATTGGCGGCCTCTCTCTAAATGATTCCTTTTCACCTAGTGTGACTGGCACCTGGTTATTATTTTATGCCAGAAATCTAACTTTTACCACAAATAACATACTGTAGTTTTCACTGTGCCCTCAACATTACTTAGAGTCCCTGCTATTTCAAAGATCAAGTGTGTTCCAAGAGCCAATAAGGGGCAACAACCCTCCATTGACACCCCTGTCTCTTTATGAGGTCATGTGTAGCGCCTTTGTGAATGTTAATGATGGAAGTATTGCCGCTGTTGCATAGCAAGAAGAGATATGATGTTGGCGATGAAGCCCTTCGCTGCGGCCGCCGCTCGTCTTTATTCAGAGATGAGCCCAGGGATACCAATGTTCAAGCTTACCTGCTTGTGAGCGTGGTCATAAGAATTGATGTGATTGTCAAACTCCTGATGCTTGTGATACTGCTTGTCACATAATTCACAGTAGAAATTCGCCTTCAAGTCCTCGAGAGCATTCACTATGGCTTTCTCCTTTTCAGCATACCCCTGAAAAGAAGAAGAAGAAGATGTTCGTGAGGAGCCCAGAGGATTAATGTGGTTCAGCAAACAAGTCTTAACTAAAGAGGCTAGCTCTATGAATGATGCAATGCATGCAATACTACAGAATGAATGACTGACTGCTGGCCCAATGAAACCACTGGCATTCACAATTCTGCATATGAAACATGTCACGTACAAATGTAAAATAGATCGTTGTTGTGCCTTTTTTCTGGGGGGGTTGCAGTCCAAGGCTTAGTGGTATAAACTTACCCAATGCTGCATTTGAAACATCCCAGAAAAATATTCACTGTAAAAATAGCCCCCTCCCACCCCCCAAAAAAATCTATTGACATTTGAATACCCATAGCTTTTTGGACAGGAGCTTTTTTTGGTTTTTCTTTGTTTTCTTTCTTTTTGACACTGCAATTGTATGATTTAAAGGCCCTGGCGTTTGCCACTTTAAAACGTACTTGCATCATTTGCCACACAATCATCATCTGCTCCATAATCTGCAGATAAAAAAAAAAAATTCTGTCTCAAATGGATTAAAAGTTACTAAAGACTCCGGCGACATGTGTTACTGTGCAGTGGAAGGCCCTTTTACAACCCGGACTAGTTCCCTTCGTGTTGCTTGCTGTGTGTTTGTGTGTGTTAAACTGGCCCTAATGAAATCAAACCTTTTCTAAGGCAGTGTCAATCTGTGTAGAAGTAGCATAAGGAAGTAATGATATAACCCTATAAAGTGCCTTTTCCAGCTGCATAATTTAATCAACCCTGCTGCATAACTTGATCTTTTCCTGATGCATATTACCAGTGGCTCTAAGAGACGGGTCCCTTAACCCGCAACTCCTAGCCCTTTTTCGTCCCTTGGCCAGGATCTTTGCTACAAACTAAAAACATTTAAATACCATTTTAAGGAGAGACATAATGGTGGGCCCAACCCTTCATAAGGCCCCCAAAACTTCAAGAGGGGGGCATTCAGCCCGTTGTCAATGAATATCAGTGAGATATAGGAGACCCAGAGGTCTTTCATTTCTCAAATTATGCAGGGGGTGGGGTGGGAGGGGTGAGGCGGGCATCATTTTGCGTTAACATGCTGATTTCAAATATCAGCCTTCATGAACACTTCTCACAACTTTTATAGCTCTGACAAATATACAAGTAATTGACACCTATATATAAGTCGCTTTATAAACACGGCTCTGTGACTACTTAACTAACATCTCGCCTAGTTAAACAGTAAACATCCTTTACAACGCATGCCATTACCCCGCATTTTTTGCTCCGCAAAATCTGTTACAACTCAGGGCTTTACACCACAAACCATTACAACATATTCCCCAAAGTAACGCCCCGGTGGGGTTAGACTAGTAAATTGTGTTGTAATGTGGAATGCATTGTAATGGATTGGGTTGTAAAGCCCTGCGTTGTAAAGGATTTTGCAGAGTAGAAAATGTGGGACAATAGCACATGTTGTAAAAGCGTGCAGGGTAAAGTGTCCTATTCAGTTACACTTTACTACATTAGCAAAACCGGAACTACAAGCTGGAGAATTCTATATTATTGATAGAAAATGATTAAGCGAAGTGCATGATCTGTCTATCTATCTATCTATCTATCTATCTATCTATCTACACTGATGAAGATTTCACATTGAGATAGATTACAAATAAACTTCCACTAAAGGCCTCAAATGAAATAAAACAGTGGTTACTGGACGTCTTTCCAGACGTCTTTCTTTTCGATGTGCACCTATATTTTGTGGGTGCAATATATTTTCTGAAACACGTACAAAGAGCACTGAACTATCGAGATGAATATGCAGCTCAGACATATGAATTGTGCCAAGTGACACTAAAGATGCTCATGGAAGACTTATCAATAGCTTATTCCAGGATGCACTCTGAGTATATAGTTCTACTGGTAGGAAGTACAGTTAGGTGAGGATGAATGCTAAAACGGTACTCATGAATCTGCAGAAGGAAACTGGTTAACGTGATTAATAATGGTGTCTACATGATCCCTCTACGCTATTCATTATTAGCTGATAGCTAACTGCTCTAATACAAGATTTATTGAAAGAACGCACTTTCCATTCCGTATTAGGCTCCAATTTGACTAGAGCTTCATTAAAATGAAGTCCGCTCATCCATGAAACATCACTTCAAAATTAAGTGGAAGAAAAGTCCAATCAAGTGCTACTTGAATGCTAGCGATGACTAGTTAGCCGAAAACAATTGGAATTAAATTGTAGACCATTGGGATCCGAATGAACATGGAAGCAGTTTCTGTTTTTTATTTTTTTTCTCTTTTTCCAACTCTGTTTTTTGCTTTTCTGAAATTGTACACATTTCCTGTCTTTCATTCCGTCTATCTTTCTTTATCTCTTCCTTATCCTTGGTTTATTTTGCCTTCCTACCCACTATCATACCTGCCGGCCGGAAGAATTTAACAAAAACTTTAATTCAGTATTTACTCACAAACAAAAGTATTCTGCTTTCGATAGCTGGGTGCCATACACAATGCCTGCATGTGGTACTGAATGCCACTGCTGTTCACTAAGCCAACCTCTGAAATGAGAATGTATATTCGCCAGTATCATTGCTTGCTGGTACTACAATGCAGGACACGATGGATTCTGATAATATCATAAAACAGGACATGTCTCGTGTGTAGTATGCATTTGTCATGATGCACACAATGTCCTTTCAATCTAGTAATGTAGCAACATCCAAGTGCCAATATATGCTAACTCAGCCATCCACCCATCTTCCCATGTTCTGGTTTCTTTTGGGATGGTTTTTCATGTGTTTATATTACAATAATGTTTTTTTGTATTATTTATGAGAAAGCAGGCCTTGAAAGGATCTCTTAGAAGAAGGTTGTACCAACTTCACTGATTTATCCTAGAATAATAATAAACAACCTTGGCTGAATACAAATATATTTAGGCCACGGTCTGTGCTGATATGCAAACAAAATATGCTTTTATTAAGATTTGTGATAATCCTAAACTAAACATATCAAACTACTAAGCAGCAACTTACTGGTATTTACTTCACGGGTTTTCACCCACACGTTTTGCTCTTTTAGATCCAATAACAAATTACATTTCGGCTGAAAACACTGCTTTGCTTAGCGAACCTAAGGCGGTTCACTTTTACCATGTCTTCATTTAATCTCACTGACCCAGAACCTCCGCTGAAGAGAGTCTGTACTGTCGAAAAGATTAGTAGGGATGTTGCTTACATTAAAACAAAAACGTTTTAAGATATTATATTTAATCAGTGGCTCCAACCTATACATCTAATTAGTTATGCATGTTTTCATCAAGTCATCCTCCAGAGCCTCCACTGGGTTGGTTTCAAAGCATTTTTAATCTGGCCATTGAGTTTTACAGCTGCCTATTTATTTATTTATTTTATTTGTTTACATTTGTAATGCGCACAGCTACCCAACAAAGGGTTTCCCGGCGCGGCAGATCCCAATAGCAATGCGGTTACAGAAACTAGATGTTAAAGAGCCATGTTTTTAAGGCTTTTCTGAATGTGATGTAATTCGACTCAGACCGCAATGTATGTGGCATTGAATTCCAGAGCGAAGGTCCTAGGAATGAGAAGGACTTGCCACCCATGCGTGACAGCCTGGTCCTTGGAATTTCAAAATGATTTGCCGTGGAAGACCGAAGAGATCTGGAAGGACAGTAGGGGCGCACCAGGTTTTGCAGATATTTAGGAGCGGTGTTGGTGGAAATCCTGTGCATAAAACATAGAGATTTGAATTTAACTCGGTTTTCAATTTTTAGCCAGTGTAACTTCCTGATGTATTTAGTGGTTGGAGTAGAGATGGGAATTTTACAGAGAAGTCTGGCTGCTGCATTTTGCACTGATTGCAACCTGCGGACAGTAGCTTTGTTCGCCCCCAGGTACAAAACGTTGCCATAATCTAGCCTAGATGTTATTAGGGCATTGACAACTGTTTTCTTGGTGTTTTCAGGCAGCATCCAACAGATCTTTTTTAGCCATTTTAATATGGCAAAGCAGGTGGCTGAAGTCTTTACCGCTTGCTGATGTAAACTGAGTGAGTCGTCAATAATGACGCCCAGGTTGCGAGCATGAGTAACCGGGGTAGGGGGGGTGCCCATTTCAGTTGGCCAATGTTGGGGTCCCCAAAGTTCTTTATTTTTGCCCAACACGATTAACTCGGTTTTTTCGCCGTTAAGTTTTAGGAAGTTTTTTTGCATCCAGTCGGCGATTTTACAGAGTCCGAGTTGTAGGGTGGAGGAATTATCAGAATCTGCAGCTGATAAAGAAAAAAAGCAGCTGGGAATCATCAGCGTAGGAAAACATTAAAAGCCCTGTTTCCTCCACTATTTTGGCCAGGGGGCTCATATACACGTTGAAAAGCAACGGGCTAAGAATAGAGCCCTGTGGAACTCCGTGTTTGAATGTCATGGTATCGGAGCAGGCAGTTTGTGAGAAGACCTGGAACGTGCGGTTTTCCAATAATGATCTAATCCAGTTGAGAGCTGCCCCACGGATGCCCAGGGAGTGGAGTGTTTGGGCGAGGACCGCATGCGACACGGTGTCGAATGCCGCGCTGAGGTCAAGCAGCACAAGTGCCACTGTTTCGCCCTTGTCCACCATGCGGCGGATATTTTCGGTTACCCCCAGCAAGGTAGTTTCTGTGGAAAAGCCTGCACGAAATCCCGACTGGTGGGATGGTAATAGGTCATGAGTGGTAATGAAATCAGTGAGGCAACGATGTACATGTTTCTCCAATATTTTTGCAAAGGTGGGCAGCAAGGATATTGGGCGGAAGTTAGCTGGCAAATTGGGGTCTGCTCCAGCTTTCTTCAAGAGCGGATGAATCATTGCATGCTTCCATTCACTGGGTACAAATTGTTCCAGTAACGAAGCATTGAGAAGATCAGTGATGGTAACCAAGACGTTGCTGTTAAGTTGCTTTAAGACTGAGCATGGCAATGGGTCTTTAGGTGAGCCAGATTTAATAGTTTTTAGCAGCCTTTGAACCATATCAGGGTTCAGCAAGGGCCAACTATCAAGTGTGACAGAAGATGCATTAACCGGAGTAGAGCAATCCGGAATGCCTGGAGCATTACCCGAGGTAGGTGATGCACAGTTTGGGGTAGCTTCAGTGGTTAACTTATATTTATTAGAAGCTTGATTAATGTCTTGGTGAATTTGGTCGACTTTATTGATGAAGAAGGCAGCTAGTAGGTCACATTGAGTTTTATTAAGTTCAGGTGGGAGTTGAGACGTATTAGAGCCAGACAGCTCTTTTACTAGTTTAAAAAGTGTTTTGGAGTGGTCTAAGGCATTTGTGATTTTTGTGCAGATGAATTCTGCTTTAGCCTTGCTACACTGCTTTTGATACGCTATTAACTGAATTTTGTATTTTTCCTTGATTACAGGTGAGTAACTCCTCCTCCATTGACGTTCAAGATTTTTACATCTAGTTTTTTCATTTTGTAAGATATCGTTGAACCAGGGTGCAGGAGAGCGGTGGGTGTTGGGTTTAAGCTTTGTTTTGGGCAGGGTGGAGTCAATGGCTGCAAGAAGCCAGTTTTGTACTGTGGAGGAAAGCTGTTGAACAGTGGTCTTAGTGCAAGGCCTATGTTCTTCCAGGAGGGTATTGAGACTGTCAATGTCAAGTTGTTTCCACTTTCTTATAAACTGGGTGGGTAGGGGAGTATTATCTTTATTTATTGGGTCGACCTGAAGGGCAAATTTAACCAAATAGTGGTCGGACCAGGGCAGAGGCTGGGCAGAATGCGTCACAATATTGTTAAGATTGGAAAAGATGGGATCTAGCAGGTGTCCAGCACGATGTGTAGGCCCTGAGTTCTTTAAGGTTAGATTGAGAGCTGCTAAGTCATTTATGAAGTCTTTAGCTAAAGAGCATTCCTCATCCTCTAGATGCAAGTTTATGTCGCCTAAGATTGTGAAATTGGCAGTTCTCATGGCTAACGGTCCGATAAGTGCAGACATATTTGTCACCCATTTGGATGCTGCCCCCGGAGGCCGATACACAAGGACTCCGGCTAAAGTGAAATAAGGGGCTAGCGTAAGTTTAAATGTCGCCGCTTGGCAGCCATCACATAAAAGAGGTTTAAATTCGCAATTAAAAATCTTTTTGAAGATGATGGCAATTCCTCCGCCAGGTATCTTTTCCCTGTCAAGTCTGGTGATAGCGTAGGAGTCCGGAAGTGCCATAGCTATGTCTGGACCCGAACTTTCTTTGAGCCAGGTTTCAGTAATAAACAATGCGTCGGGTGCTTCATCTAAGAGTAGGTTAAAAATTTCTAGTTTATGCATTGGTAAAGAGCGACAGTTGAGGCTAATAAAGGAAAAGGATTTTGTCTTTGATTTTGAGGAGTTCTTGAGGGAATCAGACAGCGTGGATTTGATCCCTACAGGGTCAATATGTAATAGAATACGCTTTTCTCTAAAACTGTACCTCTACAATACCATTTTCTGTTTTTCATTTGTGTTTATTTTATCCTCTGGACTAGTGTTACTTTTATTTTTCAAAAAGTAGAGTATGGAAATATTTTTCAGTCAACATGTTTCCGTAATAAGGTCAATTGTGTGGTCAGGGCCGAGGGTGCATCCCTTGAAATGGAACGAGTGAAGCTTGGATTTCTTCTGGGATATATTCGGTTGGCACAATGAAGGGGGAGGCACCTTTAACTGCATGCTAGCATTTCCATTCAGATACAAAAAGAGGGCACACCTAATTATGTACCGGATATAGTGCACATTGTTTTTGTGTAGCACACCCGGTGCCAGCTACGGCCAGTCCGGCCCTGCCCATAATCCTTTTAGGATAATTATAACAAAGCCAATCACAGCTATACACTATAAATTATACAGAAGATAACACATTTCTTGTGGACAGTACTGTTGTCTTTTAACCTTTGAAAGAGTTTTACACTTCTTTGGAAGGCAGGCTGTGTTGTGTCAAAACCTGAATAAAAAATAACCCTGAATTGCTCTCTACATCCTTGCTCACTCTATATCGCAAGTTCTTTTTTTCCCTTCATTTCTTCTTCTAGTCTTTCTAGTGCTCATTCCCTTTATAGAGTCAAATAAAAAAGAAAACTACAATTAAAATGATGTTACAGTTAAAAACACTGAAATTCTCCAGCTACAGTAAGGCACACTAACTAGAAGGCATGACCAAGCCATGTACTAGTCATGACCTCATCCAGGACTTTACTGATGTCACCTCAAGTTATGATACTGACAATGATGACAGTCCATGGACAATTAATAATTTGAGATGCCAAGTTTGTGCACGAGCCTGTATAGGCACACAAGCCACTAGTACATCTCTAAGCCATGGGCCGCGACATTGGATCTTTAGATCACAATGGGATCAGTGTACGATCAATTCAGATTATAATGTATGGGTAATATTTAGATATATTATTTTAGAACAGCAAATGCACCTGCACCCTTACAAACACACGATTGCACATATGGACACTATGCATGCTCCACAAGTGGGGCGGCAAAGGTACCATTTAGATGAGCCTATGTTAACTTGTGCTGCAGGTGTAACTTGCTTCACTCATGCACAACTTCTGCAGTGCATAATGACAACTGGTGCATGAAAATGGAAGACTGTGTAACACCAAAATGAAATTAATTGCATTACTCAGAAGAGACTGCGCAAAGAGTAGTCACTAACACTCAGCAAACATGGAATTTATACCCACAAAGGTCGTAAATCTCACAAAAGTAGGTTGCTAGTTCACAAAGGTGAAACACATTTTCCCATTCCCACTTATTCCTAAATTAGCCCTCGGAAGAAGATCGAAATACTATAAATGCGATCACGTGTTCCAGGAACGTTCAAAATGTATTTTGGCCATATACTTTCTGTTCATGTGTGTCTATAACTGAGCATACATGCAAAACCTCTTGCTTAGGCAAATCAAACTTTACGTTTGCTCAACGTTGTATATCTGTCGTGAAATCAGGGCCGGCCTAGGACTTCTGGCATCCTGGGTGAAAGGAAAGATGTGAGGCCCATCGAATTTGCATGCAACATCAGAAGAAGTGACATCACAGAATGAGACATCAAAGGACTTCTTGTGGGATGACTTGAAGAGACCTAGTGTGGATAACAGTACGGTATATAAAACGATAAATATCCGAATGAAATAAGTCTATCAAGTTTGAGCCTGTATTAAGTGGATTACAATAATTACTTTTGACGGAACGGCTAGGTGCAGGTCTCACAAAGATAGATATTCTTACACCTTGTTAACTCACGATTAATCCAGATTAATGCATGATACAAATTACCGAGCACAGCAGAAAACAAATTGAACTACATCACTGGTAAAAATTATGCAACAGGGTTTAAAAAGATGAAGTTGAATTCAGATACATGTACCTTTTCATTTTTATTTGAAAGGTTTCATACGCCAGACCTATAGGCGTTGCCAGTGTTTGCTAGTACAGTCAGATAAATGAGTTACAGTATTGACATTGTTGTGAATTGTTACATGTAAAATTGTTTAAATTCTGAAAGTATGTGACTAAGACCTAGAGTATCACAGTCATTCATGTTCTCATCTTCACCGCTTTCTTCTGCCACCTCAACCCATATATTTCTAAAGTATTCCATCTAAATATTTCACACTTCGTCTCTTTCCTCTTCCACACTCTTTTCACTTTCTCCTTCCACACATTTTCTTGCATCTGCTACACTTTACAATTCTCCTCTACGCACACTCACAAAACACCCATTCACCTGTGTGCACTGTATTTCCTTTTACTTTTACCTTGTCAGTATTTCAACAGGACCTTTGTTCCTCCTTCAAACTCTTTTGAATATAATTACCAATACTACCTTCAGTCTTAACTCCATTGCTCTCAATCATGGCCTGTTATTCTCACCCACTAACATCCTACACTCACACAGATACCTATAGCCATGATGGTTCAAAGTAAGCACAATATTTATATGTTGCCTGGAAAACCACATAAAAACAAAACCCAGGAAAAAGAAATACTCTTAGGGAAGTAAAGTAAACGAGACACGTTAACTGTAAATACGAGAAATCTCACTGGCATGGCTTACATGGATTGCTATACAAGGTTTTACAGTCATTGCTGAGAAATCTATAAATGTTTTGCTCTGTAAAGGATATCAAAAACAGAGCACAATATACACTTTAACAATCAGATTTTAATTACTGCTGGGCAAGAGACCCAGAGGGACCTGCTTCACTGAAACCCTAACCCTGGGTTTATGCTGCCCACCTTTCTTTGGTTCAGCCCTGCTTTTTTAATGAATGCTTTTCCTGGTCCTTGGCTTTGCAGCCATAATTTAGCGCTATGGGGCTGAGGAGAGCGGGCGCCTCCCCTGGCCCTCACAGTGCTGGTAACTGGTGCCATGCTCAGGAAAGGACTCACACCCTTAAACTAGGCCTTATCGCTCCCATTGATAGAGTGGTGCGAGGCCCAGGGCATGGGGGCCCTCTCCTGTGCCTCACAGCGCTGCACTGTAGATTTGAAGCCAAGGCATGAAAAAACATTCTGCAAAAGGAAAGCTGGACTAAAGCAAGGAGGGCAGAATAAAGCCAGGGTCGTGCATGGTTTTCGTGAGGGAGGTTCTCAGGGTCTCAAGTCCAGCAGTAATTAAAATCAGACTTAGAAAGGGATCCTTATCGGCTCTCTAGTGATGTCCTTTACAGGGCAAATTACTGCTTTATGTCTCAACAATGACTTTAAACAACACCAATCTACTCCATGAGCTACGTGGCCAAGAGCAGTTGGTTTTGGCCCCTAGGATCAGTATCCATAGTGTAGTGCAATGCAGGCCAAAAAGTGGCGGCCTGCTCTAGGCTGGAACCACTGGATAATAGCTCCAAGGCTCAGTGAAGGGGCCGCGTCCCAGTATCTCACTGTGATGATCCAGTTCTGTTAGGGCAGGACAGTGGGTGCCACGGCCCTGGGTCTTATTGAAGTTGTAGTGTAGAGCTTTGATGATAAACAGCTTAGCAAGCCCTCCCATGCCAGACTGGTCTGGCTGCTCCCTCCTGCACTGGCACAATTCTCCTTACCCTTATTTACATGCCTTTGCATATATTTACAATTAGCACGTCACCATTGCTTTGTGAGCTCTGCACAGGGGCCAATCATGATTGGACGATAGGTATTCTGAACACCTTTGTGACCCACTGGCAGCCACTGTGAGCACCTCGACGGCCTTCATACTCACCTTTAGTGCTCTCAAACATGGGCAGGTATAAACACCCACCCACAACCTGAACTCACGCATATACCTTTGGGTAAATTTATTCACTGTATGCATAATACACAATTAATATATTTCATTAAAAACTTCATCAAAGCAATCCAGAAAAAACGGAAAACTCTTAGGCAAGTAAATTAAGCGCAACGTGCAATGTAAACATGAGCAGCTTCACTTACATGACTGACTTGGATTACTCTAATATTTTTCATAGTCATTTTTTAGATATCTTTGTTTTGCCCTATAGATGGTATCGAAATAAAGAACAATATAGACTTCTTTCAAAGTCAGATTTTAATTACTGCTTGGCCAGGGACCCAGAGGGAGTTTCCTCTCTGAAAGCCTTGACCATGGGTTTATACTGCTTAACTCCATGCGCGCAGCTCATTTTCCCGCCGTACGCTGGTTTTAAAAAAAACGCGGTTCATGATGAGCTCAGCTCGTCATTAGTGTACGCGAGGTGTACCTCATGACGAACTGAGATCGTCATCAGCGTCGAAGGGGTTAACTGGCATTGTTTTAACCTTGCCTTTTAACCCCTTGCATGCGGCGCACATCTTCACGCAGTGTGGGCGATTTGAATAGTGGGAGGGATTTGGACAGCCCCGGACCCACCGTGACGTCGGATGGCCAGGGGCCATCCGAAGCATGCAAGGGGTTAATGAATGCTTTACTCTGCCTGGGTCTTGCAGCCATAATGTTATGCTATGAGGCCCAGGAGAGAGTCTACCTCCTTGGGGCTCACAGTGCTGAATCATGGCTGTGCTGAGTTCTGGTGGGGGTAAGAGGGTTTCAGGTCTTGGAACCCATTATCCAGGGATGCCAGGCCTAGAGAAGAGGTTCCATCATCTAGATTTCATAGCACTACATTATGGCTGTGAATCACAGGGCATGGAAAACATTAAACAAAACGCAGGGCTAGATCAATGCAAAGTGGTACATAAACCTAGTAGCATGGCCTTCAGTGAGACACGTCCCTCAGGGTCTCAAGCCCAGTATGATTGAAAATCTTACTTTGAAAGGGGGTCTTCTCACTCTTTAGTGATGTCCTTTAAATGGTAAAGCACTGTTACAAGTATTGTGAGAATTAGAAGAACCCCTGCAGTGAAGCAGTCCTAGACCAACAGGGGACCTGCCCAAAAGCATATCGGGCAGTCAACACCCCCAGTATTTCCCAAACTGATTTAAAATGTCTGTGGATATGACCCAGTGCACTCCCCAGGTAGTCAGTCCTTAACTCTGTTGTACAGCCATTAGAGTTCTTAAGATGCATTCTACTAACACCCATAAACGGTTTCAAGGCTTTTACAAATGTCAGGTTTTCCAGTCCCATGTATGATGTGCTACTCCTGTCCAGCTTTTTTCCTTGAGTACTGGGATTTAAAATGTTGTCTTATAATGGAATAAACAGGACTACAAGCCCCAAAATGCAAAGAAAAAAACTGGACTGGAGCAGCACATCATGCATGGACATGGGAAACTTGGCAGGGTTGGATGATTAGTGACCATCAACCAACCTCCATTTGTAATATGCATTTGAAAAACAAAAATCCTATAGCCTTTTCTTTCTCACTCACAAGATTGTCTCATAGTTAAAATTCACTAAATTCTCCCACTTTGTACCTAAGGGAGAGAAAAGTAAACACCAATCTCCTTGTTAAAATAATAAGTAATTTGTCTGAAGATATAGCCTGAATTTGACCTCTGCCTTTCAACACACAGCAAATGTGACAAGATAAAAGCAAAATTTGAAGTCAACTTTATGCTCATGCCTTTTGGAACTGAGGCACAGTAATTAGCATAGTTGTTTTGGAGTGCTACAGCACCCCCAACATCTCTTTTTTAGGCACATATGAGAACTCCTCTGTACTGCCTACACCATAAATGTACAGACAAATTAAATCCCCAGCTGCGTTTTCTAGCTACCACTCGGTATGGACGGTGGAACCAATTGTGCCAGGACGTGAAATGATTGTTATACTGCATTGCAATTTTTTTTGTTTTTTTAACAGTTTATATAGCACAAACTCAGCCCAACATCTCTAGAGTGCTTTACAAGGGCACCAGCTATATTGCAAAAATTCTGAATAAATTTTTTTAAGATATGGGGATTTAAGTGATTGGCCAAGAATCACAGGATGTTAAACTGACACTGGGTCTTGAACCTCGTTCCCAGTTCCATAGTGTAGCTGTGCGAGGCCAAGGAGAGAGGCTCCCTCCCCTGTGTCTCGCTGTTCTATATAATGGCTACAAAGTCCAGGGAAAAGACCACCTGGACCTTGACGCCTGATGGAGCGCTGCGAGGGCCAAGGAAGGAGGCCCACCTGCCCTGGGTCTAGCAGCCCTGGAAATTGAATACAAGGCCCAGGGAAGGGTCACAAAACCTGGACCTTGCAGCCTGGTGGAGCACTGCAAGGCCCAGGGAAGAGGGCCCACCTGCCGTGGGCATTGCAGCACTGGATGCTGGCAGCAAGATCAACCGAAGGGTGCCCCACACCTGGACCATTTACTCTGATCCAATGCTTCAAGGTCCAGGGGTAGAGGATCACCTCCCCTGGGCCTCAAAGCAGTAGCGGGGCACTTTGAAAAGCACTGCCCTTTCATCCCAGTTGGATCTGGCTGCTCCTTCCTCCCATCTCCCACCTCTTCTTACCTGTGTCCGGCGGTCCTGAAAACAAAGGGGCCTTCTGTTGCCTGGAAACAGAATACAGCAATGACGCACAAGAATTCACAGCAAGTATTTGAACAAGGCACCCCTGACACTGTGAGCCAACATAATTGCTGGACTCACTGCTGTTACGTCCTGTACCCAATCTTTCCCTTCCCCATGTACCACCAGGAATGTCACCACGCCCAGACCAGTGCGGTCAAGACACATCACTTAATAAAATACACTACTAATGTTATTGGGTAGGGGAGTAGCCCAAGAGGAGCAGGTGGGCTAACTGTGAAAATGTGGGCTTTCACACTGAAGCAGGGCCTCATGTTTTCCAGCTGAACGCGCGGGCCTGGGCAGCTGCCCACACTTTCAAGTGCCTAGCGCTGGCCCTGTCAACAATCACTGCGCTTCTAATATTACGCAACCTGTAAGTAGCTGTAAGTGGTGTACAATAATTGCTTTAAAGTTTCCCCAATCAGTCCCATTTTTCAAAGGCTGTAAAGGAAGGGAGCTCTTCAGAACGAAAAATATTTTTCAAGGAAAAGAACATGTGCTATTGCACATTTAAGCACAGGGTTAGCTGACAAAGAAGCCTTAGAAATTGGAATTCTGAGAAACTACCAAAGTCCTAGTTTTCGTTTAGAATGCCTGGGAAATTATGAACCACCAAAATACCAAATTGTTTGTGTACACCTGCAAATACACGGCTTTCTGAATTTCTAGTGATTTCTCATTACTCAAAAGACTAATGTTTAAACTGTGGAACAAGTGCTCCGAAAAGGTAATTTATTCTTTCAAATATTTTACGTATACTGTCTGTGAGTCACATCATGCCACTATTAGTTATAGTAGGTATATATGTGCAAAATACCTAATCCTAATGTGCACTAAGAAGACAAGCGTGAACCAAATTTCCCAGCAATGGCGGTTGCCATCATAAATTTTTTTTAATAGTATTATGATACAAGGTTATACTAGCTTTCTGTTCTACACACGTTTATACAAATCCTAATTATTCTCCCCACAGCTGTATTATTTGAACGAGACCACACTGTGTGAATTTCATCTGTATTTTTTCGGCCATTTTGAATAGGTGCTAGTTCATAACCGTGCCATAGAGTGTGATAGGTGACTTAGATAACGGAGGAGCTCATGCCTCATTTCCAGAATGCTCATCATGAGTGCTCCAGATTTTCAGCCCCTGTCTACCACCCTCGGCCAATCCGAATGGCATAGGTGGTTCGAGGGCGAGAGGGAGGATTATTTACTAGGGGGTATGTGGTGTACCATAATGTACACTCTGAAATTAGGGACTATAAGGGAGTAAGTAGGAGGCTGTAAAGCAGTGGCATCTAAATGACATATTTTGGGCCACGTTTGAAAACAAGATATGAATTTTATTGCTCAATTTCTGCTATTTCAAGCACTCTTAAAGGCAGACAATATTGCATATAGAGTAAAATTTCAGAAACGTGTCACACAAAAAGAGATGAAATACGTTTGCTTCAGGCTCCAAAAAATTCAAACGGCGACAGGAGGCAGAGATTGAGAGTGTGAAGCAGAGGTCCGGAGCAAGGTTAAGATAGAGAAACTGAGAGAGGTGAGATAGAGAGAAAGACAGAGAACACATTCCCAGGGGGCTGCTTGGTCGGCGGGGACCTGGGCAATTGCCCCCTTTGTCGGTGCTTCATAACGCCTCTGCTGTAAAGCACCGGATTCCTTCGGCGGTGCCTCATGTTTTAACTTCTACCCTAACAATACAGCCCTGACAATCCAGCTGCTTCCAGGCGCCCAGGTGTGTGAGGGAAACACAGCCTATCTGTGGAGTTACCAGCCTCAGAATTAACACAGGGCTCGCTACAACGCGCTCTTGGACCAACAAAGCCACAGCGACTGTAGTCATCATGTCGACATCCACTACGACCAATGAGCGCGGGTTGGCTGCACATATTACCAGGCGCATGTGGATTCCAGACAGAGCACGTGAGCAGCTGTTAAAGATGGAAGCAGACGGGGAAAAAATGATGTATTTTCCTGTCATGTGTACATGAAAAATAATGCAAGGATGATTTGTGTGCTTGAAACCCGTAATGCCGCCTCATTTGCATCGATACAACAGTAATTAAATTCGTATCAATTCAGCTCAAAATTACACAGGACTGTAACAAATGCTGATATATTGTACTCATTTAAAAGGGATGCAGCCATTGTACATGGGGCTGTAAGTGCTTTCACTTAGCAGTTCCTCCCGCTGCTACTCCTCATCGTGAAAATGCAATTAATGGTATCTGACATTTCATTTTCTAATACAAGGAAAATCAATGAAAAATTTCATCTAACTGAGTTTTCTCGAACGGTGTTGGTGACACCTAGTCAATTAGAAATCATTTATTAAATACTTGGACTGCAAGAGATATTTAATAGAGTGTGCGGTCTTTAAAGTATTGCTGGCCAGCAGATAATAGCTGAAACCTGCTTCAGAAATTGATTGGAGCCGCCGAGAAAACTGGGGTGACCGTCAGGCCAAGTCATGCACGGGCTAGGTGGGCAGAAAGAGCGTGATCTTTAAAAAAAAGTCACCCATCAACTTGGTGGCAAATCAAAGAAATGTTCTGCCATTTTCCTCTTATCCCAGCTGCAGCAGCGGCTCCTCCGCTAAGGCGGAGAAGCGTCGTCCCCACTGTCAGCAGCCACAAAAATTGGCTTAATAATAAACACTTGTTTATTATTGTTTTGTTTTGGATGTCAGAGCCGAGGCTTGGTCTGGAGCCAGATGACAGGCTGGTGGAGGAGTGTTGTGCACTGTAATCAGTGTGCATGACGGTTTGGCAGGCCGTTTGGGCGGCCAAACGGTCATGCGCACTGAAGCTCACTCTAACCCCAGCTGTTTCTGTGTTAGAGAGAATGGACTCAGGCTCCCAGTCTACCTGGAAGGACACATCCACAGTGCTAATGCCATTTCTGATGTTGCTTTATTGCAACATCAGGATTGACTGCAAGAGATTCTGAGAGCCTGTGCCGGCAGAGCACAGAGCCAGTTGGGAGCATTTGAGCCAGATCAGAGCGTGGATGCAGGTACGTTTTTATTTTTCTATTTGTAGTCCATCCCCAGTTCTCCCTCACCCCTTTGCCTAAATAACGGCCTCTACTGCCCCATGGTATCCTGGATGTTAGAAATGGGGTTTCTGGTTGCACAAGGTATACACCCTGGTCAGGTAGAACCCACCACTCTAGTCAGGGTAAGCTAGATACAAAACTGAGGTAACCTGTGCTCACCCTCTGGTAGCTTTGCACAGTGCAGGTCGTCTTATAAAAAGAGGTAAAGTGTAAGTATTTGTGCAAAACACAGACCCACAGTAACACAATGAATACACCACAAAAAGGCTCCACACAGGCTTAGAGATATAGCTTGTTATATTTTGACTAAAATGACCCAAAACAATAAAACTCTATTTAGTATTTCCCAAGTTATCACCTTACATTCATAAAGTAAACAGTGCCTAAAACATGGGTCCCACCCTGTGTTCATGACCTATTGGTACAATTAACTGCTAGAGATCTCTTGGAATCATGTTCTTTCAATCAATCAATCAAGCATTTGTAAAGCGCACTGTTTACCCGTGAGGGTCTCACCGCGCTGGGAGGGGGGGAGCGGCGAAGCTACTGCTTGAACAACCTGGTATTGAGGAGTCTCCTGAAGGTCAGTAGGTCCTGGGTCGGCCGTAGGTCGATGGAGAGAGTGTTCCAGGTCTTGGTGGCGAAGTGGGAGTATGATCTGCCGCCGCCGGTCGTTCTTTGGATGCGTGGGACGTTGGCGAGGGCTAGGTCGGCGGAGTGGAGCTGATGGTTCGGGTGTAGAAGGTGAATTGTGTGTTGAGGTATGCTGGTCCGGTGTTGTGGAGAGCCCTGTGAGCATGGGTGAGGAGCTTGAAGGTGATCCTCTTGTTGACGGGGAGCCAGTGCAGGTCTCTCAGGTGTTCTGTGATGTGGCTGTGGTGAGGGGTGTCGAGGATGAGGCATGCAGGGGTGTTCTGCATGCGTTGGAGTTGCTTCTGGAGTTTGGCCATGGTTCCCGCGGAGAGGGCGTTGCTGTAGTCCAGTCTGCTGCTGACGAGGGCCTGCGCGACTGTCCTTCTGGTTTCGGTGGAGATCCATCTGTAGATCTTACGGAGCATGCAGAGGTTGTTGAAGCAGGAAGATGAGATGGTGTTGACTTGCTGGGTCATTGATAGCGATAAGTCTAGGATAAATCCCAGGTTGCATGCGTGGTCGGTGGGTGTCCTTTGGACTGTGCCCAAGAACCTCATGTTACAACAAAAAACCTGGAAAACCTTGATATACAGATCATCCGCCAACGGCATATGCTGTTAGTGTTTTTAAGTTTTCCAAACCCCTCACCTTTTTGGTTACATCTTAGTTCACTTTTGCATTCAGAATGTGTTTGCTTGGTATGAGACTAGGGATACTGAAGGTTAAGTGGCTGGTGGATAAAAGCACTTGAAGCACAATGTGTCATTTCATTTACAACCTATATTTCTTTAGATTTTTTTTGATATTTGAAAAGTGTATTGTTTCAGTTAATTAAAACCATAACAATACATTTTATAAAATCAAGTGCTACAGATGAAACTCTTAGTATTTGTCTACATTCTGTTTCCCTGAATCATAAAACTTTCTGTTTCTAGTGCAAATATTTTCTTTTAAAATGTAGTCATTTTAATATACACAATATACAAGTTTAAAATTGATCAAAAGCATTTGTTGGTCCATGTAAAATATGCCTCCCGATGTTCTAGTGCTATTCTGTGTTATGTTCGGGAGAGCCCTCGACGCAGAGTCAGCCGTCCTATTGCCCTTTTCTGGGAAGGGCACCGGGTTACATTTCAGAGCATGTACATGAGACAGAAGGAACTTTATTAGTAGGCAATTCAAACAAGTGTCAATTGGATTTAGGGTTGCCATGATCGCCGATATGCAGGTTCTTATGCCTTGGTCGATCATGGCTTTTTTTAGGAAGATGCCTCGTGCATGGGCTAAATTTGGACAAATGCAGACAAGATGTATGAAGTCCTCCTTGCTGCTCCCACAAAGTCTGCAGTCTTTGGATCCATCATGGACCCAGGTTGGCTGGTCCATGGTAGATGGAAATTTTCCCAAGCGTAGCGCCATTAGCTGTTGTTTTCTGTGGACCGGAAATGTAATTGTTGAATATGGAGCTGGAGTGAGTGTTTTATATTTGGATATAAGCATCCAGGTGTGTTTTCTTGCGCTGGAAGTGGTTTTGTCAGCTAGAAGTGAATGGAATTTTGCAGATTTATTTATGGCTTGCTTAAAGGCCAGGTAGGGCAGATTAGTTTCCCAGAAGTTTCTTGTGCAAATGTCTGTTAAAGCTTTGTTTAGGAATTGATTATATGGGGACTTTGTGTCAGTTTTTATTTCATCCCACAAGGCTTTGTGCAGTTCTGAAGCTGCTGTATTCTGTTTCAAACTATGCCAATGCTTGATAGCTGCATACTTCCTTCCCAGTGTTTCATTTAGTACTCCAAATTCTAATCTGGTCTGCGCTGGTGAAGCACCCTGGTTGATTTGGAAGGTTGATTTGTAGATGGCCGTCTGTACTTTGTTCAGCAGGTTCGTGTCTTTCCCATAGAGCGCTAAGCTGCCATATGACAGCGTAGGGAGCACCTTGGCTTTTATTGTTGCCAGTAGGGGTTTGTAGGATGGCCCCTTGAGCCGTTTTGTTAGAGACCTAAAGGCGAACGATAGGGCGTTTGCTCTCTGGGCAATGTAGGCTTTTTGCTGCTGGTGATTGTGTCGATTGTCAAAGTAAATCCCAAGTACGTATAATTAGGCACTGCTTCTATCTTTTTTTCCTCCAATTGGGTATGTTGATTGACTGTCCGTCGTCTGGTGATGAGCATTGTTTTGCTTTTTGTGGTGTTTATCTCCAGGTTGTTATTGGTTATTAATTCCGCAAATCCCTGAAGTGACCTTTGAAGGCCGATCTTAGTTAAAAAGGGTTGTTGGTTGGACGCACTGCGCTTTTTTGAACTAAGTTAAATCAGCTGTCTGGTGCTCCGGGGTATCGTTCTCCGACTAGGAGCGTAAATATTCAACTGTAAGCCACAAATTCAAACAGATTATCAAAAGACACTGGGACATTCTTAGAGTGGAACCTGACTTCAACAAAATCTTCGATTCAGAACCCATTTTTGCTTATACAAGAGCCAAGAATCTAGGCCAACTGATCAAACACTCCAACCGTACAACGACGCAGTTCAAAGGCACAAGTCCATGCTGGAACTGCAACCATTGTCACAGCATCATCAAAGGAATTACCATTAACCACCCCATGAAAGGACACCAAATTAAGATCAGAGCGACGGCGACTTGTGACACAACCAATGTTGTGTACATGATAAAATGCCCTTGTGGCAAAATATACGTTGGACAAACGGAGAGGAAGCTGAAAACAAGACTAAATGAGCACAAATCAAACATAAGAACCAAACAGATCAAATCCTCAGTCGCTCAACATTTTCTGGAAGCTGGTCATGGTATCAGTCAAATGCGCTTTTGCGCTTTGGAAACAATTGTTAAGGAAGAAGGCAAAGACAATCACAATGAACTCTTAAGGAGAGAAAATTACTGGATTTCTACATTGTCGAGTTTAAAGCCACACGGCCTTAATGATCGTGTGGAATTTTCTTGTTACCTGTGACCTATGTTTTATACATAGTTATTTTCTTTAGTGTGACCTAAGGACAGCCCAGCAGTCTTAACTGGTTTACTATTATTGCATTATCTTTTTACCATTCCACACTTTATTTGTCTCCAATTTGTTTACTTTTCCAATTATTCTTAATTTATTCGCTTGATTTATGAATCATTTATGTTATTTTGGACAGCCCAGCAGTTTGTAACAAATTTATTATTTAACATTTAGCATGTGATTTGTATCTACCTCCGTTAAGTTTTGACCTCCACGCTAGATTTACCATGACATAACACCAGTTCACCCCGCACTTGCACCTTTTTATTTTTTATTTAGCATTGATAAAGTTTTTCGACCTCCGGACATCACCGCAGTCCACTTTTAGTTTTTATCATTCGTCGCTTAGCAACACTCCTCGTTTAAACCACTCCCGAAGTACAGACACGCCCTAACCCGACATGGCTTTCACGGAAACCCCAGACGAGTCGTTCACCTTGCACTAACGGTAAGCTTTTCAACCATCCCTACACCCAAACTTGGGGTCACTCACAGCATGCTTTTTAATTTCTGTTTAACCACTTGCATGCAGGCACGGCGTTAGAGCCTCGCTCGGCGCCCTGCAATTTTCGCACCCAATGCGGTTTAGAATCAACTGCGGGGCGGTTGATTCACGTAAATCACGGTCACCATTTTTAGACGGCTAGTTCACGGAAGTTCACAACCCTCACGTTATTAACACGAACTTTATTCACACTAGGATGAACTTGTATCTATCATTGCTTCGTGTTCACATTCACCGGCTTTAAGAGCATGACACTTCATTCTTTAAATACCACCCGTTCTAGTGTTAATTTATTAACAAGGAGACCTTCCCTTAGTAAAACCCACATTTTTCTTTGTTGACAGAAAACATGTCCCCAGATGAAGGCAATTCCGAAATGCCAAAATGCATTGGGATTATTGAGTGCATTATTTGAATCACAAGAGCTTTGTGACTAACAACAATATCTGATGTGACTTGAACATCATTGATGAAAAATAAAAACTTTGAAAAATAAAAACGTTCAAGATTAACCGTTTATTTATACTGGCGAAACCTGGAAAAGGACAGAACAGGAGCCCGGGGGACGCTTCCCAAATTGGGGGGTGCCACCTATGTTCGATCTTAGTTAAACTCATCAGTCAGACGTCATCCGCGTAGGATAAATGGATTAGAGGTAAGGTGCCTAATTTGGGTGGATGGGATGAAATCTTGTTGAGACTTGGCACTAGGTCTGCCATAAAAAGGTGGAAGAGATGAGGGGCCAGAACACAGCTTTGCTTAAGCCCTTTGCTGGTTTTGATTTTTCTTGATAGCCATGCTCCGTCCCCCAATTTTACTTCCATCCATGTGTTGGAATATAGGAGCAGGATTCCTCTGAGAGTTTTCTCCGGAATATTCCAACTGCGCAGTTTCCCCCATAAGGTATTTCGATCTACACTGTCGAAGGCCGCCTTTAGGTCAATGATATAGAGATGCAGCTGCTCTTTCCTTCGTAAATATTTGTCGGCTAGCAGTGAGAGTGATGAGATGTTTGACATTGTCCTGCTCCCTTTCGTGAAGCCTGTTTGATTTGGCGGGATTCTCTTTATGCTATCAGACCAGCTGATCAGATCTTCAAGGAGTAATGATGCATAATACTTTGCATCTACATCCAGGAGAGCGATCAGTCTGTAGTTTGCTGGGGATGTTCTGTCTCCTCCTTTGAAGAGAGGGGAAATTATTGAGCCTTGCCAACTTGATGGAATTTGATTTTCACTTTCTTCCTCATCGAATAGTTTTTTTAATCTTCCACCCCAGAAATCCGGGTCAGATTTAAAAACTATTGGGGGGATGCCATTCGGGCCTGAGCTCCACTACCGCGGCTATTCCTAAGTATTCTTCTTAAGTCTTCCTCACAGGAACCTGGGTGTCCAAGCGTTTCTGCTGTCTCATTGCTCTCCATTGATTGTGCATCTTCTTGATACGACAATGATGACCGTTGACCCTTATCTGGGGGTTGAGTTGCACTGCATTCTTCATTCGGGTGTGCTACATCTGTGCAGGGAGTTATATGTTGACCACAGGTTATGGAGCTATTTATTCTTTGTGAGGCCTTCTTGTTGTTAATTTGTTATTCAGAGCATGTATTGGGTAGATCTTGCGTTCTCTGACCCCCTTCTAGATGTTTTGGAGGTATTACATCCGAGAATCTCTATATTAATAGTGCAACCCAGGCCGCTTCTTGGACATTTGATGTTGTTGGGTTTACAGGATGGTTTAGTCCTTTGATGATTCTCCAAAATGCACTTGAATTGGTGTTCTTTGGCGTGCAGAGTAATTTTGCCCAGAAGTCATCCTTCAGAGTTCTTTTGTATTCCCACATTACCTTTTTATATTTTTTCTAGAGATTCTGTCTTTGGGCCCAGTCTTTTGATGACATAGTTGTCTTTTTTAGTGCTCTTGCGTTTTTCCTTATTTCTAGTTTGAGTTTAACCAGACTTTTTGGAAGTGAGATATTGTGGGTTGGGGTCCGTATTTTTTTATAAGAAGTGGACATGATTGTTGTTAACTCTTCCATGAAGCTCTCCCATTTTTGGATCTGGTTACCTATAGTTGTCTCACTTCCTATTTTTATTCCCTGAACTTTTACCTGAAGATCTACAATGTTGGCCGTTGTCCAATTCAATCGTTTCAGGTTAGTAAAGAAGGAACTTTCTACGAATATCTTAGTGTTACGATGTTTGGTGAGCTTTAAATTGAAGTAGATATGCTGGTATGAATGGTCACTTATTGATGTGAATTCAATTGAAAATTGCTGAACAAAGGGCAATAATGGAAGTGAGACTGCTCTGTAGTCGAGTCTTTATGTCGTCGTGCCTCCCAGATGGGTATACTGCGGCGGATTATCGCCTGGAGTTCTCCCATTAAGGAACCGTAGTCCGAGATATTCCAAGGTTGTTACCAGTTGTTGTCCAGCTGGATCATGACGCTCTGTTTTGAGTAGGTATTGTGGTGTCACGTTCCAGAATTCATTGTTTGAGGCTTGCTTTTCGTCCTCATCTGGCGTATGGATTAAATTTGAGTTGAATACAATATGGGAAGCAGGTAATTTTGCTATTTAACAAGTCTTTTGAACCCACTATATCATCTAAATTTTAGTTATCCTTAGTGTCATCTATCAAGGCAAAATTAGCATTTGATGGTGAAGATATGGGACTTCTGTGACCTAAGCTATATTGCAGACACTTTAAAGAGCAATTTGTTCCTTCTACACACATACTTATGTAAGAAAAAATCTGGAGGAAAGGCTCCCCTTCCCTACAAATCTTTTGCAAATCAGGGTTCAAAATCTACCAAGCTATGATAGAGGCATTCTTCCATATTTCTATTCTGTAATATGCTGGCAAAATAGGCCGATAGACAATACTCATGTGGGATTTTAAAGAGCATTTTAATACACTAAATGAAGATAATATTGAACATGATAAAAATAACAAGCTCATATAGAATTTAAATAAATCTATGTCCTAACTTTTCTAAAAAGTGGAATATAGCCCCATTTTAGCTCGTAAATAAAAATATTAACATGAAACATTTAAATTCTAACATCTCAATTCATTCACTGTGGCCAGTTTCGATGTCTGCCAGCCTTGACATAGGGCCTTGCAACCTTCCTTGGTAAAGTGGACATATGTTTGGAAGTAGTCCAGTGTGTGGCCTACAAATCTTTTTTGTTTTGCCAAAATGTACTGTGGAATCAAAGACTTATTTGAAACTTTGACTCATCAGGAAGCCACTTAAATTAGTAGGAGTATTTAAAATATATTACGCATTGAAGAATTCCAGTGCCTGTAGCTTACATGAGTTTATCTGTATTTCTTTAGCATTTCAGGTGGATGAGATCAATCATAGCCCAATATTTAAGGTTTTGTCCCTCAGAAATGAATTTGATTGAATGTTGGGAGCCCAATCTAAAATCTTAATTCTCCGAATTTTCGGAAACAGTTAAAATTAACTTCATATTGAAGACATTACACTGAGAAAAAACATTCTGACTTGGGGTCTTTTAAGAGTCTGGCAGTTCAAGGACCCCCAGACTTGTGGGGGCACAGCAGTTGCAGTCCACTCACACAGCTACACCAGTGGTCCTACCGCTGTGTTACAACTTTGGTGGTGTGACCACAATTGCGACACTGCCATGCATATTGCAAGTTTCAGGACCACCAGCAGTGTCATGGAGGTTCTTCCTCCATTAAACTACTGGTGGTCATGAAGCAATGGGGCCCCTACAGGGCTCTCTCTTACCCAATTCATGGGGTGCATGCTGGGGGGCACATGTTGTGCCCCACTGTGTAAATGCACCCCGGTTCCAGCACGGCATGGACTTCACAGTCCATGCTATACTGGAATGCACTGTGGTGGTGCTGCGGCAGTGCCTTTCTAAGGCATACATAGGTGCCTTTCAAAGGCACGGCCGAAAGTCCATCCCACCACGCACCCAACAACAAAAAACTAGTGATCTGAAAGGCAGGCTGTGGCCCTGTTTAATTGTCCTCAAGCTGGGCAGTGGCGAGGAGACCCAATCCAGGACCACAAAAATCATAATCAGGCCCTTGGTCTTCAACATCTTTAAATATGGAATGTTAATATGAATGTACACAGTGAATTAAAAATCATTTCTTTCGAATAATGGCAGTTTTGTTGTTGAAGATTTAACACAGAAATCATGATTTTTGTAGTGTGCATTTACCCCGTTATCCAATTCACCACTTAATCACGTTTTTCAGTTCTTGATTCAGAAATGGTAAGAGCTGCAATCAACCAGTCCTTTACAGCTTATCATGGCCATTATTTTAATAATTTAAATCAGTGAAAAAAAAGAAGAAGATTGAAATTTGTACTGGGTTGATTTTTATTCCATTGCCTTCAAATTGTTTTGATATTCCATGGGTCTACAATTGGTTTTAATTGTTTTGTTTTTGGTCGTGCTTGTATATTTAATGGTGTTGAGTCAAAAAGTGGGAGTCAACACCAAAGTATATACAGGCGCAGCAGGAAACAGGTAGCCACAAAAATAACTTCCAAAAGTAAATTCATAGTTTATATTATCGCCTGCCCATGTAGTCGGAAGTATGTAGGCGTGGGTAGCATTAAACATACACTAAAGAAAAGAATATTAGAACACATGAGCTATTACCAATAACAGTAGGAGCTATGTGGTAGCAAAACTCATGGAATTGACACATGGGAATGACTGGAAAAATATGTTATGTACTGATCAAGCGAAAGAGAACATTGGCGGCAGAGACAAAAGCAGACAATTATGCTAACTTCAATCCAAATATATTATCAGACTGCGAACTCTCCAGCCAAATGGTCCTAACAATAATAAAGAACTATTTGTAGACTTGGAATTTAAATCAACAAGTCACCAATAACATCCTTTTGCAAAGAGGATGTTACAAGTCAAATATAGCAAAAAGATGAACAAAATACTCCATCAGAATAGAAACACTGAGAAGAAGATAAATCTAGGACACAGGTTAAGATTGTAAACCTACTGGAGAGTAAAAGAAGAACTGACAAAACCAACCAATGGACATGTGGAGTGGAAAACTACAGAGGAGTAACACAGCAAATAAATGTGTTAAATGAGAGAGTGAATAGATGAATTCAACAACAGAAGTCATAGGAATCTGAAATAAATGTACACAAAACAATGCAAAGCAAATTATCCCCTCGGAGGGAAACACTGGTAAATGGAAGGAGGCTTGGCAATGCCGACACAATGATACATTTATTATTCAAAAATATGTATCACCCCACATAGGAACAGTGATAACATGGATATTCTTAGGAACTAATGCAAACCTTTAGTAATTTCAGAGTATGCACTAAAGAATTTTTGTACTACAACTCCCAGAATCATGGTAAATTGGAAATAATACGGAATATCCATATGTCACATGAAAACTTAAGGAGAAAGGACTGCAAAAAGGACCTGGGATTAAGACCACGTGATGGAAACGCATCTGATTTCTTATTGCACTAACTGTAATTTGGCACAAATATATTATTTTACACAACCTCTAAGTTTGCAAGAGCTCTTTTTGAGTATTAAGAGTTATTTTTGGGATATTATATATATATAGATATATATAAATTCACTGAAAATAATAATGGTTAAAGTGATGTTGTAGATATATATGGTTAGAAGTTCTTAGCTCATGTTACAAATCTTCACAGAAAAAAACAGTGATGTTTTAGTTAGTTGTTGAAATGAGATCAAAATTAACATTTAAAAACCACAAAACAACTGATACTCATGTTTATTCAGCTAATTTTAACTTATGCCTCAGCCATGCACTGCTTATGACCTCACTTACTATATCACGAGTACACTACCTCTCCCCCGACGCCCGGAAACAGGTTGCTGTGGCCCTCATTTCTCCTTGCCTAGACTACTGCAATGCCCTCTACCTTGGCATCAGCAAAAAGCTTATTCATCGCCTCCAAGTTATCCAAAACGCTGCAGCCAGGTTTGTTGTGGATGCCCCCAGACGTGTTTCTGTTTCAGGAATCAGAAAAAATCTCCACTGGTTGCCTGTACAGGCCAGGATTAACTTCAAGGTCCTTGTTCTTACTTACCGTGCTCTACAGGACCTGGGTGCTGAGGACATCGGGTCCCTCGTGTCCTTCTACACCCCGGGCAGGGCCCTGACATCGGCTCACGAAAATCTTTTGACCATCCCTCGAACCGTCAAGGCCAGGTGGGGAGGAAGGGCCTTTTTCTCCCTTGCCCCCAAACTGTGGAACACGCTTCCAGCTGACCTTAAGGACCAGCCATCTCTTGCCCTTTTCCGTAAAAATCTAAAAACCTGGCTTTTCGCAGAGTCCTACCTGTAATCTCGCCTCTCTCAGGTGCCTCCGACCAATCAGCTGTTTTTCCACCAGATGCGCCTTGATGCCTCCGGGTTAAGTTGCGCCATATAAACTCCCAATTCATTCATTCATTCACTTGTGACATGTTGAATTACATCATTGAAGAAATCACTGATGACACCTGAAATGAATTCACTGAAGACACCATTTAGACATTGTGACAGCATCCTACAGGGTTTGTGGACTAGAACTACTCCAACAAGCTCTCCACATTTCTTTCACTAATCAAGGGATAATAGACATAGCCTTAAAGATATGTGGGAGACATAGAAGATCTGTCAAGTTACCCACATGTGGTGAATGTTACTTTCTTTTTATTGGTTTTCACTAGCCTAACGAACAAAATGTTTCTATACACAAGATAGGGAGAATAGCATTTAAATGAGGGACATATAGAAATGTAATATTAAAATGCACCTACAGTGACAAGGACCTAAACGCTATTCTTGCTGTGGAAGACTGAGTGTCCTATGTGGAAAACTACAGTACTACAGTACAGATTAAAATATCAATTCTGCTAATTTGTATTTGGGACCAGCTAGAGAAATAGTACAACCGCTGTTTTTAATATTTATTAAAAACTAATTTAATGATGGAATTGGAATTAAGAATTTGTAAAATAAACTTTTAAAAAGTTGCATTTGTCCAGTCTGAGACTCCTGAAGCCTAATTTGCATTACCCAGTTCTTGATGTTGATGAGGTGTGAAAACTACTCCCTAATCAGTAACAATTGCCTGGATACGTGGAGGATATTTGTGCCCTTGCACAAAGACCAGTTAGGGAAGACTTGGGAATTTTTTTTAACTTGCGAAGAGGAAATGCACTTTCACAAGTAAATGTAAGGTGGGACCGAGTGAAGGCAACCCTTCATTTGCCCAGCCAGGCTGGCAAAAAATCCAGACCACAGAGGGTATTGTTGTTTTCATGGGCTACACCTTTGCGTTAGTGCACAGGGTCTACACAAGGGAGGAATATTATCCCCATTTTGGATTTTGAAAGTAACTTGTAATGTGGCATTGTTCCCAATAGGGCTAGCAGAAACTGCTGGGTAGGGGGGTCTCTGTGAACTTTTACCCAGTGGTTAAGGAGGAGTGAGGAGTCACCCAAGCTCTGGCTTGTGCCAGCAATACATGTTCCACCCTAAGGAACCTGCATCAGAACACTCTGGATCTGTGAAAGAACAGAAGGAGAGCTGCACCACTGTTTGAGACTTGTGAGGAAACTAGTAGGGCAAGACCTGCTCTCAGCTGTACCACGGACAAAGAAGCTGACCTGAACAACTCAACCTGGACTGGGCTTTGCTGGTGACTTCTGTTGGAGTCAGTTTTGACTCCCAGTTGATGTGTCTGGGTTTCTGGGTCCTTTGGCTTCACCTAACTGAAGTTCTCCTAATAACTCTGAAGGATTGAGACTTCTAGACCTCCAGAAGACAGGGACTAACCACCCAAGCCAAGCCCCCAAATGAAAAACAGTGCTGGATTGAAGAAACCGGTTTCTCATACTTGGAGTTTTCTCTGCCGTAACAAATCTGTTGCAACAATCTGTCTGCAAGAAGTTGTCCAGCCTCGTGAAACTCATCGTCAGATACAGCTTTCAACATTGTTGCAATGGAGGATTTTGAACAATGAAACAGAGACTAAGTAAGTGTGCTGGTGGGGACTACCTGCCCCAGGGCAGAAGGAGAGGGGGGGACACTGGAGGCTATTTCTTGCATTCACAATCCCCACATACAATTTCTGATTTTAGTGTACTTCCATCAATTGGTACCGACCATTATCAGTTAAACATACTTAAAGTCAAATCTCTTCCTTAGCAAACCTACCAGATTTACTAGGCCAGCCACTACATTGTCTCACAGCAGCAACAGGAGATCGATGAAGTGGGCTAAACTCTCATCTAAATTTGACATCTTTGCACAAGTTCACATCACATTCAATCTGATCCTTGGTCCCCTAGCCGATAACTCCTTTTTCGGAGTTGCATCAAAGTCATTTTAGTGCATTAAGGCCAATATGCACAACAGAAAGTCAACCTCTCAACTCCTTAATGTTGAAGACCTCTTATTGGTATAATGCCAACTGCGGGGCGGCTAAGTCAGAATTAATCATGGCTGTTAAGCTGTGTGACATATAGAGGACTAGAGCAACAACAGCAAGGTAGAAGGAAATTGTTTCTAAAACCAAAAAGAACTGGACAGATCCCAGCTGTGCCCACCTTGTTAAAGCATCAACATCCAGGAACATTGGAGCTTTCTGGCATATTGTGGCGCATGGTTGTGTAGAGGCTTCAAATCACCCGAAATGTTATCTCCCCCACACAACTTTGGGAAAAACAATTTGTAAACCTCTACAGTGCACATACGCCACCTGGTAGGATCCCAAACATTAGAAAGGCTTCACTAGATACAGTATCACATCATGAGGGCACAGTTTTCCATTGGACAAACTTATTGTCCCCCTTTTCCACTTCACAAGATACACGGAGAGTCATAAACTGAATGCAACCCAGGAAGGCTCCCTGCACCGATAACATACCAGGGGATATCCACAGCTCAGGGATATCTGTTTGGGCTTTATACATCAACACACTCTCAAATAGAATTTTAGGAGGAGAATGTATCCTTGACTCTTGGCAGGCACCAGACGTTATTCTCATGTATAACAAGGGGGGCAGAAGTAACCCTGGGAATTATCATCCCATTATTCTCATTGATAACCTTCAGAAGGTGTTTTGTCCTCAAGTTTTGAAACAATTGCAACACTAGATAAGTGAAGCTAATATATTATTGCACTTACAAACAGGCTTTCGATATATAGGGTAAGCACAATAGACCAGATATTCCAGTTTACTTCAATTTGCTAGAAATATCTCCAGTTAACAAGAGATCATTTGTACATGGCATTTCTAGATCTTAAAATGACACTGATTTGGTTGCAAGGAAATATTTTTAATCCACACTACATCTAATGGGCATGATCCCTGTTCTGTCAAATATTATTGTAATATTGCACGAGGCCAAATATGGCCAAGTGAGGTCAGGATCTCAGGGCGAGTTAACTGACTGTATTCCAATTGTGAGAGGAGTAAGCCAGGGGTCCTTGCTCGCTCCTACCTTATTTTTTCTTTAAATTATTGATGTAATAATTTTTGGGAATTACTGCACCCATAATGCTCCAAGACTGAATGGTGCAGAGGCTCGTTTGTTTGCCTATGACTCGCTTAATATCTTGCACCCCTATGGGTTTACAAAATCTTTCAAGATTATGACTAATAATCTATGAAAGGCTCTTAAAAAAGGAGAAGGCATAGCCATAATACATCATAATAATTATACTCTTTGAATAGAGCCCATACCTACTACTACATGTGAAGCAATCAACTTCACCTTCTTCACCCCCTATTCCTGTCCATTCAGAGGCATTCTTTTATATCGCCCCCCAGGTTCACGTATAGCGTTCCTATCATCTTTGAGCCATCTTTTAGAACCCATAGCAGGGGGAAATAACTTCACCTTCTTGGGAGATTTTAACTTCCATTTGGAAGCCCTTGATAACTCAGATACTACTGCCCTTCTGACAGAAACGGAAGCAGTAGGCCTAACACAATTAGTTCATTCTGCAACACATTCCGCAGGTCATACGCTGGACGGAATATTTTCAAACCTTAACTCACTTTCCATAGAGAAAACACTCCCACTAACTTGGACTGACCACGTTGCAATACTTTTTAACATTGCCGCCCCCACCTCTCTTCCTATTACACCTTCCAATCCCAACATATTTAAAGCTTGGAAGAGCATTGATCTGGCTGAATTTAACCATAAATTACTGACTACGCAGAAAGTTAATACCTCTGATCCAGAAACAGCAGCCATGGATGCTCCACGGAGTAGCCGTGCGCTATAGAAGAAATAAATTAACATAACATAACATAACATAACATATACACCAATTGGCTTCGGAATACATTGGACATGACAGTCCCTACTAAAAAAAGATCCACCAATAGAATATCCAACTCGGCTCCCTGGTTTAACGAGAGCCTTAGGCTTGAAAAACAAAGCTGTAGTCGGCAAGAACGGAAATGGCGCCAAAACTACGACCCTGACGAAAAATCCTGCTACAAACAAAAATTAACCAAATATAAACAAATGATTATTTTTGAAAAAAGTAAATTTTATAATAATCAAATTAAATCAGCACAGGATTCAGTCTAACAACTATACCAGGTTGTCACACATCTATCGGGACACGACAAACCCATCATGAAAGATGCTACCCAATCAATGTGTGACTCCCTAGCAACTTACTTTCAACATAAAGTTTGTGATATTTATTCCAAATTCAATAAATATACTACTCCCTCCACTAAAAGTACTTTTTCTTCATCTGGTCATAAAACATCCCCTGATTCCGTAAGCCCCAAAGTAGTTAACAAAAATAAACCCACTTTTCAGACTTTTGACCAGGTATCTCCGGAACAAGTCTCCAAACTTCTTATAACTATCAACTCAGGTGCTCCCGACGATCCTTGCCCCCCTCAATACTCAAATTATCTCCTGAAATTATTAGTCACACACTCACAGACATTTTTAATACCATGTTCGCCTCCGGTGTTTTTCCCTCTCTTTGGAAAAAACGGTAATTAAACCTCTCATTAAAAAAGCTACGCTTGACTCCACAAATGTTACCAGGTACAGACCTATAGCATGTCTACCTTGTCCAGCAAAAATCGTGGAAAAAATTATGAAGACCCAGATTTCTGAATTCATAGATTGTAACAACTGCCTGGACGACTCACAATTTGGATTCAGGAAGGGACACGGCACAGAAACAGCCTTGATTAAAGCATCTGACAAAATCAGGATGATTCTGGACGGGGGAGGTGCTGCGGTGCTTATACTGCTTGACCTCTCCGCGGCCTTTGACACGGTCGATCATACCACCTTGATCGACCATGTCATGGAAACAGGAGTATCTAATAATGCCCTCTCCCTTCTTTCCTCCTTCCTTGCTAACCGGGAACAGTCTGTGGCCTTGGGTAGTTTCTCATCTTCTCCATTTGCTCTCCTCTGCGGTGTCCACCAGGGATCCTCACTTAGTCTGACACTCTTCAACATCTATGTGGCGGACTTGGCGAGGATCATTAAAGCTCATCGTCTAGCGGTAACATCATACGCTGATGATACAGATTGTCCTGGTGATCAACAACAACGGACTGAAAGTAGCTGCCAACTTCCAACAGGTAATGCTTGCAATCAGCAAATGGATTAATGAGAATTGCCTTAAGCTAAACTCGGAAAAAACCGAGCCAATGGTTTTCGGCAATCTCATCCCCACATGGTCCCCCACCTGGTGGCCACAAGATCTTGTTATGTTATGTTATGTTATGTTATTTATTCATTTTTATAGCGCACGGCTACTCAAAAAGAGTGTCCCGGCGCTTTTCTTGGAGAAAGGCAAACAAGCTGTAACATAATAACATAACACCAAATGAAAGACTAAAAGAACAGTAAGCCAGGAGTTCAAGAGAGAGCGGCTACTGAGTAAAAAGCCACGTTTTAAGGCCTTTCCTAAAAGCCAGCAAGCTAGTGGCTCCCCGCAGGGCCAGCGGCAAGGAGTTCCATAGCTGAGATGCCAGCAATCCAAAAGAGCGCCCGCCAAGGCGCGCTTTCTTTACCCGAGGGACAACAGCAAGGTGCAGGGCTTCTGACCTCAGAGACCTGGTCGGATGATAGAAGACCAGTCTCTTTTGGAGGTACTTAGCTCCCCCCTTGTAAAGAGCTTTATAGACCAAGGTAAGAGCCTTAAAGGCGATCCTCTTGCGGATGGGCAGCCAATGTAACGTTGCCAGCAAGCCCGAGGCACTGGAGCGCCTACTAAGGCCGAAGATTGCCCTGGCCGCGGCGTTCTGCACCACTTGAAGGCGCTGCAGCAAGTACTCTGGAAGGCCCAGGTAGAGAATGTTGGAATAATCCAACCTGGACCCAATCAGAGCCTGAACTGTCAGCGTCCTATGTTCCACGGATAACAAAGGAAGGAACCTCCGCAGCATCCTGAGGATGCCAAAGCACATACCCGACACCCCCAGGATCTGAGATTTCAGGGTTAACCTGTTATCCAACTTCACCCCTAAATTCTTTGCAACCTGAGAGGAGCAGGATGGAGGGAACATATCCCGTGGCCACCAAGTCTGCCAGTCAGGTTCGATGTCTTGGACCCACTCCCATCCCTGTTACCAATGTTAGAAATCTAGGGGTGATTTTTGACAATAAATTGTCATTTGCACAGCACGCAAACACAGTGGTTTCCTCCTCTTTCTTCACAATAAAAATGATCAGGAAACTCCTACCATACCTTCCCACAAGTACAATAAAAACCTTAGTTAACACCCTGGTTATTTCTCGCATTGACTACGGTAACGCTCTCCTGGTCAATGCGCAAGAAAAGGTACTAAATAGACTTCAGCTAGTACAGAACGCGGCTGCCAGACTTATCACAGGAATACCCAAGTTTAAACCTACTTCTAAAACCATCCGACAACTTCACTGGTTACCGGTGAGACACAGAATCAAATTTAAAGCCTTATGCATAGCCTTTAAAACCTTCATGCAAAAGGTCCTGCCTTCCTGAAGCAATCCCTTTGCCCCTACAGACCATCACATACATTGCATTCCTCCACGGTCAATCTCCTTGAGATTACAAAAACTAAGAAACCTACCTGGGGCAATAGATCTTTTTCAATTACCACCGCCAAACTTTGGAACTCATTGCCGAACCAAATAAAAAGTACCACAACTTTATTACCCTTCCGCAAACAGGTAAAAACCTGGCTGTTCAAGCAATGATCATCTATCCAGTTATCGCTCTATCCTAGCGCCGAGACACCTCAGGGTATTTGTGCACTTAACAAATCTCATAAAATAAATAAATAAATAAAATAAGATGTTTGTGATGGAAGGGGATTGAAGATGAATACTTCCCAATAAAAGTGTGTGATCTTTAACCATCAAAAATCGTTTGGAGATAGTTTCAAGATGAAGGGATCTATACCGCAGAAAGTGCATAGCTTAGATTTTCTTGGTATTAGGCTAGATAAATCCTCTTCTTGCAATTGCATAAAAGTAGCACTACTCTGTTACGTGATGCTTCTGCAGTCATTAAAAGACATATAATAGCTACTCCAAGATATGTTCCACTGGCCATTAAGTTTTATTGAGCCAATGTGCGGAGCACAGCCATGTATGGGGCTGAAATATGGGAATATGGGAGAACAAAGGAGCTGACTGTTAAAACAAATGCTTTTCTAAGGATGCTATTTAGCTTACCTCAAAGCACCCTTTTAATACGCATATTGTTGCATACAGGGCTCAAACAAAGTTGCCTTAAGACCACTTCTATTTTGGATTGGATTGTGGGCAACACCTAAACTAAAATCTTTCAGAAAAGCTCTAATTGAAGTTTCAGGTATGTAAAATTCACACTCCATGCAATGGTTATCCTACATAAATATAGCCTTAAGTCTATAAGTATGGGACCAGTCATGGAATCAAAAGATAGACATTGGGAACTCTACGCCATGTACAAAGGATTCTAGGGTGAATGGTTGTGCTTCTTTTAAAATCAGGCTCCATGTCATGCCACCTCTAGAGCTGTCAGTTGCAGTCCTGCAAATCTTTTTAAACGGGAGAAAGACCATGAAATAATCACTACATCGACAAAGGTTGGTTTTGTAACCTCCTACTTCCTGCCTCAGAAAAATTGGTGAGAAGGCTGCCAAAAGAGCTCCGATCCCTTAGGGGCTGTCTGAGACTACCCCGGGGGTCCTGGGTGGGATGGTAGAGACTGTGCAGCTGCTGCTGCCTTGTGTTCCTGGAGGCCTGTGGATATTCCTGGACTGCAGCCTCCCACCTGGTGGTGGACATAGTTTAAAGGTGAGGGTTGCACCTGGGGATGGGTAGCAGATGCCTCAGTCTGGCTTAGGCCCCCTGGAACAGACATATCACAAAACTGTTGGGCCTTTGTGAGGTACTCTGGATGCCTGGCTAAACACCTGCACCTGATGATAGGGACCTTCAACTGTCTTTTCACTGCCTTTCTCCAGAGCACCATCGTCAATTTAGTGCTGATCTATGGGCCCTGAGGCCCACAAGATTGTGCCTTTGCATGTGTTTCTGACCATGCCTTAAGCAGGCTTGAAGGGTTTGCTGCTCTTGTCTAGCCTCCAGTTAGTGGCTCCGCACCAGCTACCCCTCCTGAACTGCTCCAACAAGGGGAACTGCGTTAAAACTGTGGCATTTCTGTTTCATCCTTATTATCCCTGGCTCCCTGACCATGAATACCTCATGGACCCGGGTGAGTGTGAGGATGTGTGTATGGGATCCCTGGAGGAGCGATAGGATATGAGATTGAGGTAGACTGAGGGGAGGTTCCTCCTCGCATCCCCCACTATATTAGATGCTATATCTTGCTGATCCTGTCTTACTGGGTGAGGTAAGACATCTGCCTCTGTTCACACAGGGTTTGGCTGCTTGTGCTGCAGTGGTGCCTGGCAAACAGGCCAGAAAAATAGGAGAGGTAAAAGTGGACGTGGCACATCTCTGCTAAGATTTCCGCAATGCCATTAGCCACATCACTGAGGCTGAGGGTCACATCTCTATGGTTAAAGATAAGGTTGCTGACCTTAGAACCAAAGTTGCCTGTCTCCTCACTCATAAAAATGAACTCCAAGACTACACAGAGGATGTAGAAAACCACTCAATATGCAATAATTTTCACATAGGCTTTATGGAAGACGCAGAGGGTAACTAAATGGCAGACTTCCTTGAGGAGTGGTCACCGATTCATAAGCTGGTTTTCAGTGGAACATGTCCATCAGAGCAATTGCCCCAGGCCTCCTCTTGGTGTCTAGAGCAGACCCATTTGAGCACGATTATTCAACTTCAAAGATAGAGACTCAGTGAGGCTCGTGCACACACTGATCTCCACTGTCAGAATAAAAAATTCTGATCTTTCCAGATTACAATCGGGAGGTCCAGGCCCATCGCTGATCTTTTGAATCCATGAAGTTGAAACTTTGGGATCTTCATTTGTCCTACATGCTCCTCTTTCTGACACTCCCCACTGTGATATACAAGGAGAAAACAAGTTTTTGATTACCTGAGTTGACATGGGATTGGCTGACCACGGAGAAACAGATTAATAGTTCAACCTTCTCTTCTCCTCTGCCGACCAACTGAGCTGCCAGAGTAGGCATGGATCACCTCAGGAGATGCAGCCGCACTGGAGCTTGATGAAGGAGACACTACCCACAAACTTTATCTTCTTCTCTTTGGCGCTGCCCACACAGCAGTGGACAAGCCCTTCCTCGGAGGAAAAGCTTACTTCGTCCTGAGTGGAAGAACGATTGAGTCGTACTTCTTCCCCCATCTAGTGTAAGCCTGGGTGTTACCTTTTATGCCTAAATGCAAAATAACTACGTCATTTAATCACGGAATGGATCCCACTGGCCGACACTGGAAACTCTGTTTGATATATATTCAGAATTAAGAGTTGGTCTGCAAATGCAATTACCACTTTATGAACCTTACAGCCACTCCTGTGGCAGCGAACATCAAACAGTCTTTAACCGATTTCTTGGAGCGGTCCTCCACCCCTATCTCTTTAAATTACTGGTTATAAGTTGGGGCAATGTTTTGGGGTGACAGATTCTTCTGGGTGAAAATATAGGCTGGGGGAATTGGGGATTTGAGGGGGGTTATTGTTGTTTTCTCACAATGCTGACACTGTCTTGCTGTTAGAACTGGGGGTCTCTAGTTGGCAGAGGTAGGTACCACTGTCCAAATAGGGAACCTTCCTTCTAGTCAGGGTAAGGAGGAAACCCTCTGAGATAACCCCTGCTCACCCCCTTGGTAGCTTGGCACGAGCAGTCAAGGCTTATCAAAGGCAACGTGTAAAGTATTTGTACCAAGACTCAAAGTAACACAGTGAAAACACCACAAAATGACTGCACAACAGTTTAGAAAAATAAGGAATTTAATCTAAACTACATAAGACCAAAACGACAAAACATCCAACATACACAGTTCAAGATTATGGTTTCAAAAGAGTTCTTAAAGTTGTGATAAAATAATCCACAGTTGCGTGAAAAGTTCACAGTTGCGTCACGTTTAGCCAACAGTACCTTTAAATGCGACAAAGTTTCAAAAAAGAAGCTGGTGAGGTGGAAAACAAGCGATGCGTCACTCCTGAGACCTAGGGGAGGTAATGCGACAACCCCGCTGGATGTAGCGGGCGTTTCGCGGTGACTCCGGTCTGAATGGGGAGGGATGCGATACCTTGTATGGATTCCAGTGTGGAGGTTCAATGATCTTAGGGGTTGCGACGATCTCCGGGGCAATGATGCGCGGACCAGCGGTGATCTTCCTCTCGCAGCTCCTCGATGAAATGGCTCTGTGATGACACTCGCCTCAACGTGATGCTGTCCACAAGCAAGTGGTGTGACGGTCTCACCCAGTGACGACAGGCTCTAAGATGATACCCGCAGCGATGGTATTCTTCCCGCACTGGACTGGTGTGTCCCGCAAACGAAGGATGCGATTACTCTGGCAGCGGCATCAAGCGCTGCGACAATCTCGGCCTTCGCAGCAGTGGGAATTTCCTCTCACTGATGGGGATGCGCTCCGCAAGCGAGCGATCGGACAAAACTTGCGGAAAGTCTTTAAAAGCTTGGTTTCCAGCTTCCCAACACAGGTACAACTTCCAGAGGCACCACAACTGGCCCAAGCACTCTAGGAAGGACAGAACTCTCTCAGCAGAGTTCAGGGAAGCTGGGGGTGAAGTCCTTTTGTTCCTAGGACTTCTTAACAGGGAGCCAGCTCTTCTCAGGCCCTTGGAGATTCCTTCAAGCAAGGGGACACAGCACAAAAAGTAAAGTCCTTCCCCTCTCCTTGGCAGCAAAGCAACAGCAGGTCAGTCCAGCATAGCAACAGCAGGACAGTCTTCCTTCTTCAGTTTCAGCTTTCTCATTGGCAGAGGTTCCTTCTTGATTCCAGGATGATCTAATTTTCTGTAGTCAGCGGTCCTGTACTTATACCCCTAAAAGTCTTTGATCTCTTTGTGCAGGAGGGCTCTGAGCCCGGTCTGAACCAGTTCTGGGTGTTCCTTGAGCACTTTGTTTTCCTGGCCTCTCCGTTCCTTTCAGGGAGAGGGGCAGGGTCATCAGTCGCCCAGCAGGAGGTGGAGCCAGCATTGTGGAAGGCAGGCACAGCCCTATTCAGACCCAGGTGCTATCCCCTCCCACCACTTAAGATGCAGATGCAGTCATTCAGCCTAGGGCTGACTCAGTCAGCCTCCTGGGGGCTCCCAGCCTCTGTCACTCTCAAACCAGACAGTCAATTCACAAACAGGCCAAGGCACACGGAAAGGTCAGACAAGAGAACAGCAACTTTCTAAAAGTGCTGTTATCAAACACAGGATTTAAAAACAACCTTTCCTAAAAGATGTGTTATTAAATTCTGAGTTCAGGGATACCAGACTTTTATATCCTATCTTGCTCCTATGGGAAGATATGCTGGTAGCCACTTTAGCCAGCATTCCCCATGATAGCTTATGGAGCAAGATAGCCTTACAATGGTGAAAAAAACAAAAATGGCTGTAATTCACTACCAGAGCATGTCAGCGGCACAAGTACATGAATGAATGAATTAATGAATTTGTACTTGTATAGCGCACTTATACCCTGAGGCGTCTTGGCGCTGTACGCATCCCGCTGTGGAACCCTTCCTGGCTTTTCCCTGTGAAATGCCTACTCCTGGGCACCCCCAAAGTAAAGCCAGGCCCCCCAGCGTTGTTGGGGCCGTTGTGAAGATTAAGCAAGCTATTGCCCAGAGTTGCAGAGTGGGACCCATGATTAGAATAGGCACCGAGGCGAGAATTATCAGGTCCGAGGAAATTGAGCCCAAGACCCGCCGAGGCGGGAATCGAACCCTGGTCCCGGGCCAGATCTCTGCATCAGGGTCTGCCGCTCTAACCATTCAGCCACACTTCTCCACTACATGCTCTACCTTTCACATACACTGCACCCTGCCGAAGGGGGTACCTCGGGCCTTCCATAGGGGTGACCAATGTGTACAGAAAGGGAAGGGTTAGGCCTGGTCAGTGGGGACACTGGCCAGGAGGACATTGCAGTTCACAGACTGCACACAGGCACTGTGGTGGCAGGCCTGAGACACCATTTTAGGGCTACTCATGTGGGTGGCACAATCAGTGCTGCAGGCCTACTAGTAGCATTTGTTATCATCAGCCAGGGCACACTCAGTGCACTTTACTAGGGACTTCTTGGTGACACAAATATGCCGATCATGGATAAACACTCACAATAACAATTTACACAGGGAGCACTTTCACTTTGACACTGAACAGCAGTGGCAAAGTGCCCAAAGCATCTAAACCAGCAAAAACGAAATCCAGCACAGCAGCAAAAATATAGGAGTGGAGGCAAAAAGAGAGGGGGAAACCACGCCAAAGATGCCAGGTCTAACACTTGCTATGTTTTATTCCTTTTTATTTTTCTTTCGTGTTGTCACGCAGTCCTAACCCAGCCCATCTTATCATCACCACGTGTTGTTGTTATCTTATAAAACAATAAAAGTATTTATGTAAAAAAAAGGAAATGATAAGATCGAAAAGAATGTGCTTGTTCTGAAACCACCCAATCCTTTTGTGGTGAGATGTATGCTTGTCTCACTTTTTTACAAAAAGAAAATGACACTGGTATGAGCCATTTCCATTTTAAATAGTTTTTCATTATTCGAATATTCAGGTGTTAATTCCATGTTTTGCGAGCAGCTGAGGCACACGTGGAAGAGGAGCAGGGAGTGTGAGGAGCGGGGAGCTTACAGCGGCGCTTGCCGTGCAGCGTCGTTTACCAAAGACCAAAGGACCAATATAGATAAATAAAGAACATCAGCGTGGCACGCGCCCACGACCCTCGATCCCTGGACCTCTGAGCCTTAAGCCCCCTGCTCACGAAAATTTGTGCCCTTCAAGCCCGCAGCCCGCGGGGCTCTGCATTCTGAATTCTGCCGCTGGCCTGTCACATTCTGCCCAGCCCTGAATAGGTGCTGTGAAGTTGCGGAGAAGAGGAGAAGCGGAGAAGAGGATTCTTCCAAGCTGTAGTCTGCCGTCCCCGTCCCCCTTCAGTAACCAACCAAAAATTTCATCAAAATTCTCTTTTCTGAAAGATCCAGGGTCGGCTGTCTTTTCAAGCAACATGAACATTGCGGGCTTACCAATTCCCTTGAGCCCTATAGTGAATATCATCAACAAAAGCGCTGGGGGAAACAAGGTTCCTGTCACTTCCTTGGGAAGTCCATCAATCAAGCCCACCTCAATCCACCGAGAACAAGGACGCGATTCCATCTCCACTTCTGCTATCTATTCAAACCATATTCTCAACAAAAAGGGCCATCCACTTGACTCAGATGGAGGGATAATTAGCAATCCAGTACCAACTATCCCTGCCTCTCAGGTCGTCAGTTCCACTACATTGAGCAGTCAAAACGTCCAATCTGTAACGCCTCCAAAAAAGGTCAGTGCAACGCCTATGAATGAAAAATAAGCCAGTTTCAGCATACTGAGTAGTCAAAATGTTCAACCTGCACTCCCTCTTACAAAAGACAGTGAAACGAAAACGGAGGAGGACGGAGTTGACATCTCTCCTCCCCTTGAAGCCGACGCAGTCGTGACAGACCTCTCCTACTTGGAGTCAAAGGAATGGGAAAAAATGCTGTTTTCATACGGCAACACCAACCCTGGAGACTCTAGGCCATCTTCCTCACCAAACGAGGAGAAAAAGGAGGATTTTACGCAAGAGAAGGCTTGGGTCATAGCCTTAGACATTCTTCAAAGGTCAGCTGACGCAATGACCTATCAAGCTAACAAAATGGACATACAAATTAGCCTTCTGAACACACTGGCTGTGTATGTAGTCAAAATAGATGACAAGATCACAAATTTAAACAGCTTGATTAGACGGGCCCAAGCAGCTGCGGATAGCCCGCAACAAGGATGCGATTGTACTCCAATAGTCGAGAAACTTAGTACACTTCCTGGGATGATGGAAAAACTCCTGGCAGACCTAAAAGAAATCACAACCCCAAAGTCCTTCCATGAAAATTGTAGTGCTGGAGATTCAGGCGTGGTTCACAAAGTCAGAACGGCAACAAACTCGGGGCAACAAGGGGATATGGAAACTAACTCCCCGTCACCCCCGGACACATTAGCGATTACTCATCATACGAGTAAACTACCACAACCCCTATCCACAGGCAGAGCAAACTCCACTCTTCCATCGGTAACTAAACAAGATATGGAAGCTTTGCAGGAAAGGGGAAAAGACAAAGGAAGCGAAAAGGGCGCAACAAGATGGAAAGGTGCAAACAAGATCTTAGCCTCTATCCGGTGTTTAACACTCTCAGATGACCAGAAGTTACAGAGTGCACTGATCCAAAAAGTACAGACGACCAAAGTTCTATATCAGAAGAACAACCAATTTTGCAGGGAAGGAAAAAAGGAATAGTGGCACTCCTCCTTCACCATCAGCAAAAGAAGCAGCAAGTGCTCCTTTAGGAAAAAACGCTCACAGCGGGTTAACGGAGCAAAACATAACCACCAACAAGGTCTTGTCAGACAAACCTCCCCCGCATAATGCACAGGTGCAGGGCCAAAATTCCAGCCAACTCATCAATCCACCTGGAAGTACGACGACGTTAAACCAAGCACCCACCAACAGTCTTGCCAAACATCATCCAGGTTTATCCCCGGAGTACGAGAAAGGAGCCGCAGCTCAGACAACCCGAGGAAAAAAGCAAAAGTGCCTCAGCGAACAGATCGAGGGCTTTCCCACACCCACACACAAATTAACAAATGCTCAACCAATGGGCCCTCTGACAAAATTAGACCAAATGCCTTGTGCCCAAATACCAGAGCTTAATTCTGGGCCGTCTAGGGCCCCTCTCAGCGGCGATCTAACCTCCATACTCTTTTACCCGGAGTATAAGTCCAAAGGAAGCCACGATATCTTGAATCGCGGGAACATCATAAAGCTGATACAAGCAATAGGCCTGTCAAACATCATTACCTCGGAAGATATCACATCAGTAGAATTTATTCCACCATGCCATGACCAAATAAATGAAACCACGAAGGTCACCTGGAGATCGGAAGAGGCAAGGAATAATATCTTAGGGCACATAGAAACTTTCAAACAGTGGGGCATACTCATACAACCGGGGAAGGAAGTGGCCTACCCTCATGTCCTGCATGCAAGCCATCACACCGAGCGTACGCGAGTCGGAAGGGGAGCAGTATACTCAGTCCTTAGGGGTGCTTGCAATAAAACACTGATTTGTGACCAGAAAGGCAGGAAACCAAGAGACGATAGGATCCCATCCAACAGGGATCGGATGAGGCCGGATCATGGTCATGGTTGGCAGGCACCCTCAACAAAACTCGGCTCCTACGCTGACAGCTCAACAGTGAAAGGAGCGCGAATACGTGTCCCCTAAAGATTTGCTCGTGGAACATCAACGGTTTAAACAATAAAATGGAGGACCAAGCGACAATCTCCTATCTTCGAAAATTCGACATACTACTACTACAAGAGACATGGCGATCTGAACCGCAGCACATAGAAGGCTTCAAAACTCACCACACTCCAGCCCAAAAATTGAAATCTTCAGGTAGAGGCAGTGGCGGCCTGGGGATCTACATTTCAATCGACAGCGCAATTGCCTCATGGGAGTTAACAAGTTCATCACACTCCCTCCAATCCGTGGGCATTTCTTACACCGTCAACAAAGGCAAGCGCAGGTCTCTCGTCCTAATGAATGCCTATGTCCGCCCAAATTTGGCATCAAGGCAATCCTTCACAGAAGAGGTAATAGCAACAATACTAACAGTGAAAACTGGATCCCCCAATCCAGAAATAATACTATCAGGGGATTTCAACATGTGGCTAATGTCTGATTTACATAAAAACGAAGTAACCAAATCACACGAAAGCAATTGGGTCATACCACCGCAGGACTCCCCCAGGATGGAACAAGGACGACCTGAGGGGCCGCTCTCTTCAAAGCAACCTTGAGAATCTGGGTCTCAGAGCCCTAAATGGGCGCTTTCCTCAAGACAAGCCACCTTGCTTCTCCTACGTATCGAAGAATGGTGCCTCGCTAATTGACTACACCTTTCTTAGCCTGTCACTTCTTCATGAAATAACAGGGTTTAGTCTTGGAAGCAGAACGGAAAGCGATCACCGTCCTCAAGAAATAACGCTTATCTCCGGACTAACCCAACATGAAGAGGAAAGGGCACTGCCATCCGATAGGCATACGATCAACCTTAAACCAATTAAGTGCTCCTTCAGCAACTTCCAACAAATAGCAACTGAGGCCAAACAAATCATGGAGAGCACTAGCAGAAACTCCATCGACCAAATTGCAAACTGGTCAAATTTTGCAATATAACTGATCAATAGACACTCCAAACCGATAAGGCATGCCAACCCGAATGGACAAAAGCGGACGCCTTGTTGGAATCTCGACATACAATCTGCAACAAGAACCATGAATTGGTTATGGCGGGCTTTAAAAACAAACCCAAAGGACCCGCTAATAATAGAACAATGGAGAGAGACCCGTAGCTGTTTGAAGAAGGCAAAAAGAGAACAACGTAGAATTCATTGGAACTCCTTCTGGGTCAGACTACAGCACGACATCAAATCAAATAACTCTGCAAGGTTCTGGTGTACTATTAACAGCCTATCTGGGCGTGCTCAAAAAGTCGCGTCGTCAACCATCTTGGAGTCCGAGTGGGTTGACTACCTAAATACTCATTTTAACGAACGAAGGCACTACAGTATGGCCTACTGACCAGCAATCCAAATTGCTTACAATGGAGTTATTCCTCAATTCAGATCCAAACACCGAAAGAACTACACAGGGTCCCAGGAACCGAAACGGGAAAGAACCAAGAATTATCCAGAAGGACCAAATTGAAAAACGAATCAAAAAGGGTCGCAACGATGGGGCGCCAGGCCCAGGCGGAATTCCTCAGGCTGTGTTTAAGGAGGACGTTACTTTTTGGGCCTCGAAGTTAACTACCCTTTTTAACACCATCCTACATAACAACATCATTCCGCCCTCTTGGCAGGGGTCAATTCTCGCGCCAATTTTCAAAGGCGGGGATAAAAAAATCACCTGGGAATTACCGCCTCATAGCCCTCATAGACAATGAGGCAAAGTATTTTGCCGGATTGTTGTTGAATTCACTCAGGGCATGGGCAGAAGACCACTCAGTAATTCCTCCGAATCAAACCGGCTTTACAAGCAATACTGGCACCTCTGTCAATCTAATGACCCTCTCCTGTTTGATTGACCAGGCGGAGGCCAGTTCCGGCTCACTCTATATGGGATTCATCGACTACAAAGCCGCTTTTGATAATGTGAACAGGGGAATGCTTTGGCAGAAGCTCTCCAGGCTAAACATCCCAGAAGACCTTTTAAGAGCCATACAGCTTTTGCATCAGGACACATGGTGAGGATCAAGATTGGGGACGGCTCTAGGTTATCACGCCCAATTCTGACGACAAAAGGCCTAAAACAAGGATGTGTTTTGGCCCCCACCCTTTTCAATTTGTTCCTATCAGACCTTCCTGAAGCCTTAAATAAGGTAAATTCCCACTCTCCTAAAGCAGCTGGCTTCGTTTTGTCAAACCTGCTATATGCCGACGATGTGGTCCTCCTTAGTAAAACAAAGATTGGCATGCAATGACTATTGGACGCAACCTCCGAATACTCAACCAAAAATGAGCTTCAGATTAACAACAAGAAGACAAAACTTTTGGCGGTGCGTCCAGGAAGGGCAAAGAAGCTGGTTTGGGTCCTGAACCGGGAAAGCATAGCTGAATCCAGTTGCCATAAGTACCTTGGCGTCTATTTTAATAACAACGGCAGATATAAAATCCACCTTGAAGAACAAAAAAAGAAGGGAGCAGCACTTGCTTTCGCAATCAGCACCCTACATAAAAAGCTACTTGGCCCAACATTTGCACCAACAATACAGGTCGCGCAGGCTAAAATCATTCCAACATTAACCTATGGTAGCGAGGTGTTAAAAGGATTGGACAGTGGTAATTTGGATAAAGTCATCGCAAAAACTTATAGAATAGTGTTCAAGCTACCAAACCAAACATCACCGGCGCAAATCAGGCTGGAACTGGGTATCTGTAACCAATCATTGGCCAGAGCTAAGAGCTTCTTAATGTGCTGCCACAAACTGAGGTCATCGAAGGAAGGCCAACACCTATGGGCCAGCCTTAATAAGAACCTATGGCGAGCAGGACATGACTATTGGGAAAAAGGGCTAAGAACCCCAGGCTTGAACGACCTTTGGAATCTGCAAGTAAGCCAAAATGAATTCAAACGATTAGCAAAAATAAGCGCTAAAAAACTTTCTTTAGTGGAAGACAAGGCTCGGCTAGCAAAAAGAAGTCATGGCTGGATGACCTTGCAATCCGATGTCCAACTGATTCCACAGCCGTACCTAACCTTAACATTCGCTGCACGTACAAAACTAAGCTTCTTAAAATTAAGAATGGGACTCATCAACTTGTCGTGTCACTTGCCAAAATGGAAAAGAGTCAATGGCCACGAACCCTGTCGATTTTGTGGGAAACACAAAGAAGACATCACACACATCCTATGCCTCTGCCCACACCTGTTGCACGAAAGACGGTTCCTCTTAAGGAAACTTTGGAACAAAAATATGGTTAGATCATGCAGGGCAGCAGTTCTGGCATGCTTTGATCCCCGGAACACCGAACTGAATTGTGCCCTGGTCAGGTTTTTGGATCAAGCAGAAAAAAGAGTTTGTGATGTGATCGATCCAAGTGACCTTCCATCAGCATAATATTTGCTACTTTTATTTATACCGGACTGGAATTCACACTCCTTTTTTTTACATATGTACACTCTTAAATATTCTTATCTTTTGTAACTTGCAAAGGTTTTTTTAAATCAAGCAATAAAATCTAATGAATTATTATTATTAAAAAAAGGTGTTAATTCTCACCAATAAAGCATTGAAGGGGTAATTAAGCAAACAGGAATTCCCTTGGAAAAAAGATTGCTGGTGACAATTTTTTCTTTTTTTCCTCACACCTTACCCAAGTGGCTTCAATGACATCTTGCCTATTACTGTTCTACAAATACAAATGATACAATAAATTACAATAAACTTTCAATTTGAACATTGAATAAATGCCTGATGAATGCATATGTACATCATAATAAAATGAGGAACCTAAAAGATTTTGGCACGGGACCTTTACCTGCTGATTCTTTTTTAATTTTGTTGCTGTCAAGTAGTGTGCTGCAATGAGTGACTATTTTCCCTCCTCGCCAAATTTTCCTGAATTTTAAGCATCTCATCTCACCGCGAATGTCACCTCTATCATTTTCTGAGCTAAAGATAGTCCACCTTCAGTAGTTCTCCTGTCTAGTGAGATTACCAATTATCTTTAGGCCACACTCTGTTTACTACAACAGATGGCACATCATCGTTTCTATTCTGGCTTAAAACTTTTAAGAAATGGAAAAACTTCAAGAGCTTGCTAACAAATTACCTTAGCGTTTTCTTGAATATAGATTGGAAAATTTCTCACATAAATCCGCATTAATTGACTTAACATACCCACGAGAATACAAAGGAGTTCTAATTTAGCATGACACGTGTGCATTCAACGATTTAATTTATAGTCTATTGGTTATGCTGAACTAACCTACATGAAATACAATTAGCTGCCAACTAGTTACAATGAGTATTATTGTGTGTTATATGTGAACTCCATTTCGAATCTATTTTATATTGGATGGTGTTATGACGACTTGTTTAAAGCCTTACTGGCATTCAGTATTCTCCCAGTGGTTGAGGGTGTCACATAGAACTAAAAATTAGGGCATGAAATAAAGAATAAACGTGTTACATAAAAAAGGAGAACAAGTACATGTCTATTGTACAAGTTCCCCCTTTCTTCCTCCTCCCCCTATTTTCATTATAATGTTTATTAGATTTTGCGTGAATATAGGTTTTGAAAGAAATTTGAAATGATAATTCTACGTGCTTTGGGAAAGGCTTTATTGGCTTTTTAATGTACTTGTTACAATGCAAATGAAAGCCCCAATCAGACTACCCTAGCTATGCTGTGATGTATGGCAAGTGATGATTTTTTTTGCAAACAAATACAAGCTCAATAAAAAAATAAAAATAATGTTACTGCCTCCAGTTTTACAGATCCAAGGTAGCGGTCACTTCTAGAAACATCATGGTGGCTATCTCGCCATTCGGGGAAGACAACTTGGCAAACATCTTACTTGCCAGCCTTATTGGAATTGTTTAGTTCTCATATTCATGGGTATAGAATTCTAAGATAACCAGAATGTAACTCCTAAATGTACGAACAGCATGGTAATGGTTAACCATTGTTAGACTACACAAAATGCCATTCCAAGGAAGCCATCCATTCTAGAAGCGGGGTGAGATGCTATGCATAGCAATTTCTTGCCTGGTAGCAGTGAGAGATGCTGGGTGTTTTGAGAAGTAAAGGGTCAACCGAAGAATACTGTTTGAGAAGGTTTTAGGTGTGCTATTTTTGTTTTCTGGATAGGATAGGGCTTGGCAACCGTTGTTAACCGTTCTTCGTGCAGCTTTGGTCCTTGCCAACTTGCAGACTTTTAAAGTGAAGCAGCACAGACCAGTGACACTCAAGAGAAAGCAAGCCACAACAGAGTTTAGCTACTGGCACATTATTTTAGGGGGGTTCAAGACTTTGGCAGAAGGTCTCCTAATCGAAGGTGTAGAGAAGGATTGACTTGTCTTCTTGCAAAATTTTATGTTGGTCTACGTTTTTTGCTCTACCCATAAGTTACATTTTTCCTGTTGCAATTTTACCACAAAACTAACTTTTGGCATGCCCCTATAACATTGCCTTAAAAAATCTGTTCTGTTTATAGAGTTGCAGAAGTATTAAAGGAGATAAACAGGCAAATTATGAAACCCTTCTTCAAAAAAATGATGGTACCATATTGAGAAAGCAACCATCACCAGCTGTATAGTATGCCTCAGTAGGCATATTTTAACTGGTTAGATCATAGGGATAGTAGTTGATCATGAGGACTGTTTACACATGAAATATTCCCACAAAAGCATATATATATTAACTTCTACAGATATTTTTGTTGATTGGTCAATGTGGAGAAGAGTATTATGGGTCTAAAAAGCTGCATTCCACAATCCAATACCGGTAGGATATTTTAGTCTCATCTAGCACAAAAACAGATGGATTGATGTACAATTGGACTGGAAGATAGCATTTTATTCAGACTTAGCACCTTTGAATTGGTTTGGTGTAAATTCGATGTCTTTGACAAAAGCCCAAACTACATTTTATAGCTTTATGGGTATATAAAGCCTGATCCAGTTCCCAAACTAAACTTTGATTTGAACTGCTCACAGTTTATTTTTGAAGAATTTACCAATTTTGCCTTCATTTGTGATCCTGCAGTTCAAAATCAAGGCAATAATTTCTTCACTCATTGTGAAAAAACATGTTGCTGCAATAATGAAGAGTGAAAGAGTAGAGCCCAGTTCATTGAAGAACAAGGGACTCTCCAAAAGAACAAACCCTGGAAAATCCAATAGGTCTCGCATTTGAAAGGTGATAATTGATCTTTTTGGTTTTAGCAATGCTTTTTCCAAAGCTGAACAGCAGAGGCAATATGAAAAAAAATGCATGCTGCTGATACTAGACATCAACAAAAAGAAGTCAAATTGGCTAACCACAGAGTGATGACTTATGCAAGCTACTGCATTACCCACATGCACATGCTTGTGTCATGGTATAGGTTTTGAAAGAAATTTGAAATGATAATTCTACGTGCTTTGGGAAAGGCTTTATTGGCTTTTTAATGTACTTGTTACAATGCAAATGAAAGCACCAATCAGACTTGTTTTTTTTATTTTTTATTTACGTTCCAAAATGTTGAAAGTTAAACTTAGAGAAGCATTGTAACATATAAAATGTGTGGCCCAGTAGCATATTACAGCTTTCGGGTCCTTGAAAAGAAAAAAATAGACAGGGAGGGGGCTAAGGAAAAGCTGGGTTGGTGGGCAAGCAACTTAGGAGAAAGTGCCAAGCAACAACACAGGTAGGGGAAGAGGTACAATGGATGAGCTGGTGTTAGATTGGGGAAAAATAAAAAAAACTGACTAAAGTAGAGCGAATGGGATGGGGCAGTCAAGTAATGTATAAGCTGGGAGTAGCATAGAGTGTGCAATGGGGATTCTTTGTGGGAGGAAAGCACACCGGAGAGAGCAAGAAAAACCCATCTGGTGCTGATAGAAAAAGACAAATGTATTTCCCTTAATGCAATCAGTGAAACACAATTGCTAATCTAGTCTGAAACACTGCAAAGCAGCTAGGAGCCAGGGGAGAGACAACACATGAAAAGGAAGGTCAGCTATTGAATACAAAGCAAGCACATGAGGTAGACCAAACACAACCAATCTTGAGCTATGGGCTGCCCAAAGCATACTTTACGTTTTGATAATTTACACAAATCGACTATACACAGCTAAATTTGTCAGTAGGTACGACATAAAAATCAAATAATGCAGGATGAATGTGATTTAAAGGCTGAGCAGTCGAATGGGTCAACACATGGCTGTTGGAGTTTGGTCATAGTGATTCAATAGTGAGAGTTCCTGAAGAGTTATATGGAAAATGCTGACAGGCGTCCACAACAGAAACATTTTATTTATTTATTTAAAAAATAATATTTATTATTACAATAAACTGCCATGTACTGCCACTAGGTTGCTGAGTTGACCTACATTAGCAGCATCCAGTGTTGGTAACCTAGATTCACATCAATACCAGATTTCCAGGGTTTCTCCATGGGATATATATACAAGTAATCTATTTGGGAATCATTTGCCCAGTCAGTAGTTACACTGACAACCTGACCTGGATACAGCTACTGTGCTCCACCGTAGGGCACCTTTGATTAACACAACAATGGATTTCTCCCTAGACAAGGATGTTTAGGTAAAATAGTTAAAAGATGGGGATAACATGTTTTGTGTCACTTTGGCTTGTTTTATGTAGTACTCCAAAGTATGAACGGAAACCATAAAATACATTGGACAATAGTAATAACACGTATTCACTATCTGATGCACAGGGAAGTTAAACGACTTCCAGTATCAAAGGAATGTTTTGAATAATTTGTGAAAACAGAAATACAACCCTGGTTTCCACCACATCACCCGGTTGGATCAGTAAAAAGAAATTCTCTACTTGTTTGTTTAATACTTAAATCTTTGCAGAAGGGGTTATTCCAGTACATAAATATAAAATCTCAAAATGGGATCTTGTGGCATGGAAACATTCAAATTATTTTTGGGACATGACCAATTGGTAACTCTCCAGAGATGTTCAGTTTCTAGGCAAAGGTTTAATTGAACAACACAATTTCAAGGTACTATGCTCAAAACCACTTTAATAATTTGTTGTATTAGCTAAAAGATTTCTATTCATTTAAATGGCTATCTGTGGCTCATCCCGTTTTCGGTTTCCTATTATACTTGTATCTTCCCCAAGTGACATTAAACATAGCATCCATGTTGCTTCTATGCTGTAAGAACTGCTCTGACTCGGAGCAGTAAATACAGGACCAGTTCTTGAGCAAGGCAGTAAATGCAAAGACCTCTTGACACCACCAACAGCAGTGGTGATAGGCTGGCCCTAGTATCCCAAAGGACATATTGGCATATGTCCTCTGTGAGAAAGGGGGTCAATTGGGGTGGATGGTAGTCCACCACAAGAAATAATGTCAGTATTCTGGTTATGGCCAGTAAAGGTTTCAGAAATGTATCTGGTAGCTATGGCACAAAGCAGACAGACTTACGAAATTGTATAAAGCATGTACAAGTACCCAAACAGTCAAATATTCAACAACATAACACAATGAAAATCCAACTCCAATTTATACATATGGACAACATTTTAAAGAATAAAATTATGCCAAATGGACTCAAATCCAATAAGTGGAACCAGATATATTAATTTGTTTAGTTTGTACCAAAAACCACAAAGCACCAACAGCCAGAAACTGGTTGTGATAAACCAAGACAAAGATATGGTCTAAGGCCAACTACGTTGGAGCACGCATTCAATACAAGGCCCAGGTAGGTCATTGTCAAAAAGTTACTTTCGGACTTGGAAAATGTTCAGGAGAAATGTGGGCCTCAATGAGTCATTGGAGGGGCAAGCTGCAAGCAGGATCCAAGTCAGGGTTCGAAAACAGCAGGTTGCTAAAGAGCAGGGTCCCACTGTAGTGATCAACAAAGGTGGAAAAGATATGACTGGGTGAAAATCCGTGCCCAAGAAGGTTTCAATGTTGAGTGGCTTTGACATGCCATCATTCATAGAGAACACCTCTCCTTTCGTTTGGAATTCAGATCTCCTTCAGGGGATCAAACTAGCAATTTTGATCTGACCTTCGATTGGTTGTCTTTTGCTTGTTAGCAGTCACTGTCTTTCACTGGTCCTTCAGAAGAACAGTTGAAAAAAGTGTCTAAGCTTCCATTTTTGCAGGATGGACAAGATGAGTACCAGCCAAGGTTTCCATGATCTATGGAGTTACACTTGGGGATCAGCACTCCAATAGAAGCCACCAGCAGGATTCAGAGCAGGTGCAGTTGGCACTGGTCAACTGGGTTCTTCAGGAAAGTTGGCTTTTTGTGTCCATGTAGCTTAACAAGAGGTCTGTCAACTGACCACATGGAGTCCAATTCTTGGTGCTTGGTACAAGTTGAACAGGTCCAGCCCTTAGTCTTATACTCACAGTCTTCTGAGATAGGGTATTGGGTGTGCCACATTTTTCCAAATGCCAGCTTGGGGTAACTCCAGGACACTAATGGGGGTAAAAGTTCCCAGGGTTGGCCCTACCCACTTTTGCAGCACTTCCTGTGTGTTCTACTGTAAAATATCCCACAGTGCCCTTCTCTTCTATAACCGAGGTTGGCAGAGCCTTTCCTCACTAGTGCAGAGCTTCTGTGTCTACCCTAGAGGGGTGGCAAGGGAAAGTACCAAACCCTCCACTGTTGTCACTCAAAACTAGTTCCAAGGGCAGCACCTCTTCATCTCGGATTAATACCTTACTGACTAGCAGGACAGGAGGCCCAGGTGTGAGCTACATCTGCCTATGAGAGAATAGGCATCCTTTGAGGTTAAGTGCATGGGCACAGCCCAGATGGCCATCCTGTCAGGAGAAAGGTCAACCCTTCTTTCTCTGTCTCAGCCCTGCGAGCCACTCCACACATTGGGGCCGATTATGATGGCGGACGGACCTGAGTCCGTCCGCCACCATAGAGAAGGAGGGACCGTCCGTAGGGGCAGCGGCGGTCCCTCCGTGCAAATTAGGATGTGACCGCCACCCTGGCGGTCACATCCTGTATTTTTATCATTGCGGCGGGTGCTGCTTGAAGCAGCACCCGCCGCAATTATAAAAAAGTAAGTTGTGCATTTGCATGCACAAAGCGGCAGGCACCTCGCGGTGCCTGCCGCTTTGTGCAGGCAAATGCAGGGGGGGTACCATAGGTACCCCCCATGTGCACCCCCCATGCCCCCTTCACCCCTGGGGGCCCGCAACGGGCCCCCAAACACAAATCCGTATGCCTTTACACGGCGGAAATGCCGCCGTGTAAAGGCATCTTTCCGCAGTCATCCTAATATGGCTGGCGATGTCTGATAGACACCGCCAGCCATGTTAATGCTTTTCCGCCGCGAGCGGAATCCGCCCGCGGCGGAAAAGCGGCGGAAAAGCGGCGGACAGATAGTAAGACCCACCAGCCATCCTAATATGGCGGTGGGTCTTGCTAGGCTTCCCGGCGGATTTCCCGCATCCTCCGGGCCGGCGGTGGCTTCCGCCGGCCCGGTGGATGCGGGAAATCCGCTATCGTAATCGGCCCCTCAATCATTGAGCCACTCAGCTCCTGGATGACAGTGAACAACAGCAGGAAACCCCATTTGTCTCATGCAGGAAAAAAAAATTCTGAAAGTGTCAATTTTCAAAATAGTAATACATAATCTGACTTGACTATCACTTGGATTGAAATGACTATTAAAATGAGTCCTTGAATCACTTTTCTAGCTAAGGCCAAACTGAAGTTAAGGTGTCTAAGATGTTATAATGTTTGCTAAGGCTTTTCCATGGAGAGCCAAACTTGCCACAATGAAAATGATTTTTCACTACTTAGATATGTGAAACATACATATATATATTCTACATTTAAAATTCCTATATTCATTTTGGACCTATGCTTGGAGTGATTTATACGTATTAAAAAAAAGGTTTAGACTTGGTAAAAGGTTTATTTTACCTGGTTGCAATTTAAAGTTTTAAAATTGAACTCCCAACCTGCTCACTTTAGTTGTGGCACAATATGTGCTGCAATGCACTAATGAAATTTAACCTACAGGTCATAGGTACACTTGTGTAACATCTAATAGGGACTTCTAAGTTCATTCAATATGCCACTCATAATTATAGATGCATTGGGGCCAGGTTAACAGTGGCCAGAGAAAACTAACCAGCAGCATCTGTTGAAAAAAGAAGGGGGGAGGGAGGTGACTATACAAAAACAAGCATTTTCTTACATTCCCAATTCAAATGACACAGAAAAAGCAGAATAAAGATGGCATGTCAAACTAACAACTGCAACCAAAAATGCAATGTTGCCTTTCCTATGAGAAGGAAGCAAACAAAAAAATCAAAACATAAGAAAACCTATTCAAAAGTTTAACACACCTGAAAAGGCTCCAAGTGCAAAATCATACGGGTAAACACATTATCTGTTTTTGGGAAATAGAATCATTCACCTTACCAATAAAATGAGGAACTTCTGTGTTATGTACAAAAATCTGGCACCGGATTTTAGAGACACAAAGCAAGTATTTTATAGGTTAGTTTGGGAAGTTAGGCTTGGTAAATCAAAATGTTCAAAAGTAGTTTTCACCAACTTTAGATGCTTTTTTTGGATCCCAACTCTGGTTTTGCATAAAATATATTTAGTCAAGCGTTTTTACCATCCTCTAAAACAAAAAATGGCAACAAATAAATGATGTAAAGTGATGACATATACACCTCTCAATTACATACATGAGTATGCATCACCACACATGTATTCATATGAGTCAATTTTGGAGAGGTAAATTAAAAAAAATCCACAAAATTGAATCAAACCAAAACTACTGATGGCCTGAGTGGTAGAGCAAGTGGGGGTACAAGTTAGGAGGTTACATAACATGAACAAAGGTGAAAGTTTTTAAAAATTCTATTGGCAACTCCATAATAAAGACTCATGGTGGTTCAAAAAAAAATAATGATAAGTCTTCCAACAATATAAGCAATGCCATAAAGGGCTTATATCATTGCCAAAGGACTTGCCAATTCATGTGCCTTCTCTACGACACATATCAAGCTGGTACAGGGGTCTTTGGCCTCTCTTCGTATCCAGTACTCATAGGCCAAGGTTCTAGGCCCTTCTTATATTTGTAATGACTATTACTCTACCACAGCCCTTCTCCTCTGGGATGCTCTGAGGATTAAGGAAGGGAAGGAAAGGCAGGAAAGTTCACATACTTCAAAGACACTGCATAGAAGCTTCTCCCACCTTCTAGAACTGTTGTATAGCCTTTTAGGACCCTAGTGTAATTTTCCCGATTCATGCCCTTATATAGGTATAATTCACATTACACTTAAATAGGCAAAGAAATCATACCCATATTTAGACATAGCTCATGCAGTCCAAATACAGGCATGGCTACTTCCATCAGTTCCAAAAAGCCACAGCGATTTCTTGGAAAACTCGGCTTTAACAGTCAGGGACATCCCCTTCCTTGAATATTGATTTGTCCTAGAAATCATGTTTTTTTCAAAGAACTACCATTCCCTTGGGGTTCTTTGGTGACGTTATTATGTCCGACTTTATGTCAAACCAGGCACCGTCAAGGTATAAATAAGCCCACACTTGCCCTAGCAAATACACAGTGGTTTGGAGCAGTGCGACTATCTACTTGCACGACGCAGCTCGCTACAGCAAGTGCTGAAGGAAGCCGACCCTGCAGCTGACGCACTGACAGAGAGGCTGCCTTTCTCTCGCTGAGAATCCAGCTCCAGTGTTTCCAAGCTCCCCTAACGGGGTGTTTGGAAATCAAGTCCCAAGACAGAGAAACCATACCTCCATCATTCTAAACCAAGGTAAGGAGCTGATTAGACCCTATGAGAAATCTTGGATAGATTCTTGGCAAAGAAACTAAACCTATGCTACACCACACTTACTTCTTCCCTCGTACTAGACTTAGGTTAAGTACATCGGGGTAGGCGTATTTTAGAAGCACAAGTTGAGTACTTTTAGTCTTTGTTATTTATGTATGTATTTTATGGCTTAGAAACCATACCATGCTTTTACAGTATTATTTTATAATACTCTTCTTGCTGTACGCATTATACTTTACAGCCAGTATTATGATTGTAGCAGTTCATTTCTTCTGCATGAGAAAGAAGACTGTTCAATAAAAACTTTTATTGAAAACGCCTGTGTCTCTATTTCTCTGCACCTCTGATGAAACGAAGCGTGCACGATTGACTGAGTAAAATATCTATCTATTGTTTCCACGACTCTGAAGATCAGTTTTATTCTTGGGGAAACAAAGTTGTCATGTTTATGCGGTTGTCAGAAACGAATCACTTCTTGTGTATTCGAGAAAGTTTCTAGTGATCTCTGAGCTAGCTGGCACTCACAATTAAGTCTAATATATTCGATGGAGACCTAGTCGACTTAAGTCCTACGTCACATCTATAGGATAATATTATTCCAATGCGCAGAGCCTATTGGGAATATAGGAACTACACTACAGAACCGGGGCACTAGGGTATAAAAGTAGGACCTAATACACCAACTCTTCAGAACACTCTGACCTGTGGATACTCTTCCAGGAAGAAGGACTGCTGTGCTGCTGGAAGGACTGCCACTCTGCTGGACTACTGCTCTGAAAGACTGCTGCCCTGATGGATTACTGCCCTGTTAGCCTGCTACGCTGCTGACTGGGTATACAGACTAGGTCTTCATCGGGCCCAGGGCCTCCAGAGTGACTCACATGGGTTATTTTGCTGAACACCTGTTCAGAGCCACAGGGACACAAAAGGCTTCTTCCATTTGAACCTGCACCTGAACCCAGTCTCAGGGACTGCTGGCCCTCCAAGTGATGCCCCTCCGGTCTTGGTCCCTTTGAATAATGCTAAAGGTGCCCAGACAGACAAAATCAAAAAGTGGGGACACCTTTTGGCTAAAACTGCTGTGGGAACCGGGAAGAGCCCGGGAACAACCTCCTCACCTATCCGCCTGAGATGCATCGCCAGTCAGATTGACTTTGCGGCTTCTTCCACTACATTCTTCTTCACAACAGCAAATCCTTTTCAGCTGTCATTCACCAAAGAGGTATTTGACCTCGTGGAACTGTGTTCGACTACAGCTTCTGCCTCGTCCTACTGGAGATTTTCGACTTCCAATTCAGGGGCTAAGTTCGAACGTAGAAATCTTCATTGGGGGTTCGACCCAAAGCTATCCAACAATGACACTCCCTCCTTGGACATCTCCTGCAACCTTGCCCCACTAAACTTTACCTTCTCAGAACATTTTCTTCAAAATTTCTTCTAAATCTGAGGGTAAGCGCTGACCGGGCCCAATCCACTTATTATATCCATACCATGATCCTTCACAGTCGTTCATGCTTTTAGATTTTGAACCGGTATCTAGTGCAAAAGATGTCCACAGTTGGCACTTTGATCTTTGAGTTGCTCGTTTTTACTATAAACCTTAATAACTCATAATTCCGGTTTTACTGATTGGATTTTTGTCATTTTGGTGTAATGTAATTTGTTAAAACTTACTCTATTTTTCTAAATTAGTTTGGGATTTTTTTGTGTTATGGTTTCACTTTATTACTGTCTGTGTGCTGCATAAATACTTTGCACATTGCCCTTAAGGTAAGCCTGACTGCTTTTTTGTGCCACGCTACCCAGAGTTAAACAAAGGTGACTTTAGTGACTTTTTGTGGTTCACCCTGCAAGGGATTCTGGCTGTTACTTTACCAGAGCTCACACTCTAGTCAAACAACAAACCAATTTCTCACAAAGGGTAGTTTAAAAACATATACAATTCTTCATACGCAGGCCTGACAAGGCTTGTTATAGTTATAATGTGAATCATTAGCAAATTATACTTTTTATATTTTGACCGCTGAAACGGCAGCCCATGAATACCTCAAATTAATTTCATTATGCTTGGTAGGTGAACTTGTACTTTAAAGACACAGCACTGTAATTTGTAGTAAAGGAGAAACTGGTTTGATACATATAAATGATCCAATGATATAAGAAAATAAAAAGTTACAAAATATGTATGGAAGCACAAATGGTGGCGTTAAAAGATATACTTTCTCATTGAGAGTTTTATGTAAGTTGTTTGGGTGAATCTGTTTTGATAATATAGACTAATGTAGGTGCTTTTACCTCTGTTTAATGATCCATATCATGATGATGTACTTCATTTTTCACTCACTAGATCTCAGTGTTTGTGCCCATTTCCATTTCATCTACAGCATACTTTACTATTATTTGCTTAACACGTCCCCGTCTCTTTATTCTCCTCCAGTGTATAAATCATCAATTCTATGCATGATCAAGATAATAACAAAACAGTTTCTTCCAAATGAAATGATTCTGAGGCAGAACTAGACATATTGTTACCTACAGAATCTGTGGCAACTATTTATGTATTTTTATGGGTGTTTCGATCAGGCTTGTGGCCATAGTCAATTTGTAGATCACTCTTCCCTTGGTTAACACATTTGAGAGTCAGAGCATTTCTACTTTAAATTGCTTATGAATATACAAACATGTTTATGCTTAGGTATTTCACAGTATTTTGGGGTAGACATAAGTTCTAAATTCAATTTCAATTGCTCAAACTAGCATTTTCATGGGAAGTACAACAATGTTGAGTGATAAAGGAGCAAACAGGCCCTTGCATGAAGGTTATTTACAGGTTGCATCTGCCACCTCCGACTTGTCCCCTGCTACCCCTGGCACTGGCTTTGAGACCTTTGGCATCAGATGTCCTAAAGGCAGTGACAGAAACAACAAGCATTGGTCATGCTTATGGGTGAGCTACTGACTTTAGCATAGGGTGGTTATGGTGAAAGGGGAGTGTGGGTGGATGTGGAGAGAAGGACTTTGAAAACAAGTGCTATGAAGTGACTAGCCCTAGCCATCATAGCACTTTTTTTCCTTCGGTCTGTTGGGTGGGAGGAGGAGAAACAGGGATGGGGTGGGAGGAGAAGCAAGAAGGGAGGGTGGTAAGGGAGAAGAAATAGGGACTGGAGGTGGGTGGGAGTAGAAGAAATAACATAGAGAGTGAATAGAAACGAAGAAAAGGGGCAGGTGGATAAGGAATAGGCCACACTGATATGGGTGGGATGGGAATAAGGAACTCATAGACGGGCCTGGGAAGATTAAGAAGAAACTAGGGTGGCAGTACTGACGAGCCTTCCATTGCTGGTGCTCAGTGCTTTTGTGCCGGTGCTTTCCGGTGCTTAGCACCGGCACGTAATTGACAGGGCCGGGTCTACACATCTTACATGTGCGTCACACATGCACATTGATGTTTTTAAAAATGTATCGCGTCTGACCGTAATAATACTCTGTGCCCTGCGTGTTCAATCACGCAGGTCACAGCGGTTAACATTAGCTGCCCTGAGGCTGCCTGCCTGCGGTGCTCAAGAGAATAAATGATGTATGTTGCTTGCTACTGTGATCATGGCGGCCCTTGGTTACTTCACAGTGAGTGCGTGCTTTCGTGCCCAGTTGACTGTGCATTCGTGTTGCTTGAAGGTGGGCGGGCGGGCGCGGGACCAATAAGTTACACACCACACACAGGCGGCAGCAGTAGTACTGTCTGACACACTCACTGATTGATTGGGGCGCCAGGGGCGGGCAGGATTTGGTTTCTGTTCTGTTCTGATAGGCGTGGTAGTACTGCAGCGCGCGGCGTGCGTAGATTTTTTTTATTTCACATGACCACGCACGCCACGTTCACGATAACCACAGCAGCTCACTGCCAGGACATTATCTGTTGTAAGAGTCATCTGCAGGCCGCCGGTGCTGCCCGAACTGCCCCCGACCGACGACGACATTGAGGCTGAGCCGCATGAAACATTAACAGCAAATGTATGTAAACTTCAGAAATAGCCCTAACTACAATTAGCCTAAGCCTACCTTTCTCTAGAGTGTATGAGCCTACATTTTGTGCTAGAAGGAGCGGAGCATTGACAAAATGAAGTAGTCGCTATCAAAACACAACACAGGGACAGTGGACAGCTTCATGTAAAGTTTTTACCTGAAGAGCAACACTGCCCTTCATATTTAGGAACATACTTCGAGGAGGTGTAACAATTTATAATGAGCGATACTGAGTAAAACGGAAGTCCAAGATGGGTTTTCTCTTCATGTCTAGATTCTTTCGTGGAGGGTGGACCTCCTAGCCAGAAAACCCTCTATCTCCCCGTTTTTGAAGTGTATGTAACCTCATCTTTCACCATTCACCATCAAATTCTTTTAGATGGCATACAAAGTGCACTCTCCCCCCCAATGCATGCATTAAAGAGAGGCCCCCTTCAACAATTAAACTCGGGAGTCTTGTTTGATTTTCTGCAGTGTGCATGTTTATTAAAACAAGTTCACAGGTCAATTACTTCATTGACCTCCAGTTCTTTATTTATAGTCCAAATTATTTTTACATCACAGTATTAAGAAACTCACACTTATATACATATACACTCTTTTACCGCCCATTCTCCAATGGGCATTTGCTTTAACTTCGGGTTGCGCCAGCAGGCCACAACCCAGATAGCCTGCTCTCTTTACGTTAACCCCCTTCCGGTCAACAGAGCCGCAGGTGAATAATGTGCCACCACTTGGGCAACCAGCGGCTTCCGGGGTAGGGCTGGAGAAGCCAAGGCCACCAGCAGGTCAGCCCCAACTCTCCCGCCAGCCCGGAGTCCATGATGATTTAGAAAACCTGTTCAGAGGTAAAACTGTCACTGGACAAGAAGTTCCCGTGGTATTCTTGTCCGGAACCCCGCTATTGCCCTGCCTGAAGTCCTAATTTTAGGGATGGGTGGGTGGGTGCCTTCTTCACGCGACGTCCGACTCCTGGGCGGTCAGCGGACAAAAGAGGGGGCCCCTAAGATGGACGCAGGCTTTTAAGCCTCGCGCCATTCAACTACTTCCAGGGCATCAATAAGCCTCGATTCTATTGGTCTTCGCCCATTTCCACTTCCGGGTCGGCTGACCCGGAAGTGAACCTCTGCTGGGTCGGCCCTTTGGCTGCCACTAACGACGCCACTCCCCGAAGGGGGGTGGCGCCTTGCATAGATGGCATACAAAGTGCACTCTCCCCCCCCCAATGCATGCATTAAAGAGAGGCCCCCTTCAACAATTAAACTCGGGAGTCTTGTTTGATTTTCTGCAGTGTGCATGTTTATTAAAACAAGTTCACAGGTCAATTACTTCATTGACCTCCAGTTCTTTATTTATAGTCCAAATTATTTTTACATCACAGTATTAAGAAACTCACACTTATATACATATACACTCTTTTACCGCCCATTCTACAATGGGCATTTGCTTTAACTTCGGGTTGCGCCAGCAGGCCACAACCCAGATAGCCTGCTCTCTTTACGTTAACCCCCTTCCGGTCAACAGAGCCGCAGGTGAATAATGTGCCACCACTTGGGCAACCAGCGGCTTCCGGGGTAGGGCTGGAGAAGCCAAGGCCACCAGCAGGTCAGCCCCAACTCTCCCGCCAGCCCGGAGTCCATGATGATTTAGAAAACCTGTTCAGAGGTAAAACTGTCACTGGACAAGAAGTTCCGTGGTATTCTTGTCCGGAACCCCGCTATTGCCCTGCCTGAAGTCCTAATTTTAGGGATGGGTGGGTGGGTGCCTTCTTCACGCGACGTCCGACTCCTGGGCGGTCAGCGGACAAAAGAGGGGGCCCCTAAGATGGACGCAGGCTTTTAAGCCTCGCGCCATTCAACTACTTCCAGGGCGTCAATAAGCCTCGATTCTATTGGTCTTCGCCCATTTCCACTTCCGGGTCGGCTGACCCGGAAGTGAACCTCTGCTGGGTCGGCCCTTTGGCTGCCACTAACGACGCCACTCCCCGAAGGGGGGTGGCGCCTTGCATTTCCTGTAGCAACAAATCTTGTTGCTCTGAGTCTCCTAATTTCACAACGAGTGTACATTCCTTCGAAACTTGTCCCCATGGGCTCTTTAGTTGGCAGTTGGTGCGACGAGTAGATGGAAGTGTGAGCAGAGCAAAATGGGAAAGTGATTTGCTTAAGATCCCACAATGTGGTCAAGAACGGTGGCTGGGGTTCGAGTCTACTATTTAGGTACAGGGCAATACTCCTCATGTATTTAGTTTAATACTAAAGGCCATTATTGGATGGGGAGCTGTTCAGTTGTGCCAGCCTTCCATTATTGATGTCGTCCCTAAAAAGTTTGTCTGCCTTTTTCATGGTTTTTTTTGGGAACTGTTTGTGAGGAGCTTCTAAATATCAACCTGGTAATGAACCCTGAGGGGTCCTCCAATGGTCTCTCCACACTGTACCCTCAATTCCCCCCACTGTGAATCCCTCTGTGGAAGCCCTGGTTGTTGGCAGTTCATTCTTGTTTTTCGATTGGATAGTTGCACCTGGGTGAGTTGTCTGCCGGATTACCCATATAAATTTAGTGCAGAGGCTTTGGGCATATTATTTGCTTCTTGTTTAGTAAATGTATCATTACATTCACCAGTGGTGCTGTACCCTTCGCAAACATTAGCGCAATTGCGCATTGCAACAGCTTTGTAAGAGTTGCTGGTGCACCTGTCAATAGGGTTAATCGTCAGTGCCGCAGTACATGTGGAAAAATGGTATTTGCAAGGTGGAGGATAGACGCTACCTGCAGAGGAAACCCCCGTACCCTTTTCGTCTTCTGCTGTTCTTTGTTCAAGGGCTGCCTTCATTGGAATACATTAAGTTTCCTTAAAAGTGTGTGTCTCGTCATTTATTCATAGGCAGTTACCAGTGTTGGATAACAGGGGAAAAATACATTTTCAGGCTCCTTTCTGAGGGCATGTTTTACCCAGCCTGATAAATTGACCATTTGAACTTGGGAGATGTCATGTTTGTGACTGATACAGTCTCCTGCTGGACGTAGGCTGGAGCTGTTCTCTAGCTCACTGAATGCTGTTTGGATCTGGCCCTGCTCGCCCTCCTTCTGTTGTTGTTGACTTTAGTGTTGTACATACCTACGAGGAAGACCCCACCGAGCCCAAGGAGTCTACACAGAACGACACTGCCTCTATATATCCTTCAGAGACAGTGGAAGGGGAAAAATAGCACTAAATGCAACAGATCAGAAACAGCAGCAAAACGAGTAGTAAGAGGCGGCTAGACCTACATAAACTTTGAATGTGCGCAAGAGCATGTCTTGTTTTACCTTCCAGCTACCATACATTCGGGACCCTCAGAATCATTGCCTTCAGGTTCTTATGTGATGGTGGTGACGATAACAGTCTATTACTAATAGTAATACTTGTTCAGGTCACTTTACACAAAATATTTAGCTTCATCTAAAGTGTTGGCTTTTGTCTAGTCTCCTAAATGGAGTTCTATGAACTCCTTCAGTGTCTCCATTCAAATTACACAATTGGTTGTTTCCTTTTGATTGGTCTGCTGGTGTCTGTACCCAGTTTTCTCCCTGGTCTTTTCTGGTGTTCACTCTGATTTATATCAGTCACTGTCCAGGTCATTTTGATGTATTTTTGTGTTTGAATATGCTTACTGATATATCCCAACAACATGTGCTGTAAGCATTGAGCATAAATGACATACAGAGTCATGATACAAAGTATGCTTACATCTTAGTTATCATATCAAGAGAAACAGATGTAGTAAGTATTGTCCGATGCTTATAGGGCGCAATACAAAGCATCAACCAGTTTGAAAAAGATAATACATACTATAATCCGTATATTTTCATCACTCCTTGGTACGATCTGGTACCTTACAACAGGGCAAAAGGGTAGGGCAAGAGCGAGAATGGGGCAAAAAAGAGAAGCATTCCTCAGTGTGTGGCCTTTCCAATGGTTATATGTGCATGCCAGGTTGCTGGGACTGTTTCCAATTGAAATGTGGGCAGTTCGAGGTGTCTCTGTAATATTGGGGAGGGAAAATTGCAAATATCATTGAAGAGTTGGACAGGAGCTTAGAGCCCTCCCATTGATTACCACTGATTGGCTTTTCTGCCATTGTCTTTTGCTTGCTTTTTATTCAATGGTTTTCCTTGTCCATCTTGAGTCTGCCCCTCTCAAGAGCACAGGCAATTTACTTGCATCCTTCCCACTGCTTAATTTGTGCCGGTGGTGTCAGACAAGAAAGCCTAGGGTTTCAAACTGGGTAGACCCAACCCAGGTCCCCCCTTCTTTTCAAAATTTTTGCAGAACAAACTCAGGATTGGAAAGCTTACAGGGATTCCATCTCTAACCCTGCAGGATTTGGTATCCTCATTCATTCCCCATCCTTCCTCCCTTAGTGCATTTTTTCCTCCATTTATTCCTTACTTTCTTTTTTCCTGCTCCTTACTTCACCCCTTTGTTAATTTCTTCCTTTCTTATCCTCAACCCTTCCTTCTGCTGTTCTTCCTCCTTTCTTCTTTCTATTCATCCATTACACATTGTTCACTTCTTTTCTCGCACTATTCCTTAATTTTTCCCTTTCACTTTCTTTTCTTATTTTCTCCTTCTTTCATCAATTAATTGTTTCCTCACTCCAGTACTCCCCTTCCTGTCTGCATTTGTTTCTGCCTTATTTACTGTAGTCCTTCCTTCATCCCTTCCTTTCTGTTGAACAATGCAGTGCATGCACATTCTCTTTAGTTTGCAAAACTGCTTCAATGCTTAAATGACATTTCCTAAAGCTGCATTTTGAGATGTACACACATTCTCAGTCTATAACTTGAGTTCATTTTTAAGTTGTCATAGGCTTCCCATATGTAGTTGTGTTATATTGATTTGTATAGTGCACTTATCACTCAAGTGGGTATCTAGGCGCTTGGACAGGTGTGTAGGTGTGAGGCCCCGAGGGGTTTATGTGAAGAGCCAGGGCTTCAGCTTCTTGCGGAACTCAAGAAGTGAGGAGGCGGCTCTGATATGTTAAGGCTTATGGGTATGGAATACACAAAGTGGGTGGAGCCACTGGAGGAAGGGGGTGTAGCCGGAGGAAGTGGGTGTGACCTCCTTAAAAAAAAAAGAGCACCTGCACTTAAAATTTTACAAATTAAGCACTGCTGGTGCTGTGATTGAGGCAGGGGAAGAAGAAAGAAAAAATATCTAAAATACTACCTTAATCATAGTAGCAGCAGTAGGACCGAATCCATGTGAAACAATGAGTGCTTGGTTTGTGTTCCAATGAAACAATAGGAAGTGACGACTGGCATGTGCTGCACAAGTAAGTACCATTTTACATCCACTGCATGCCAGACTGCTTTTATGTTTCTGAATAGCACAAGTTTTAAGTAATGCTGCTGAGGCAAGATATAGCTTATTTCAAGTCCATGTGGGTAATTTGACTGTGTTCAATACCAGCCTCCAAAATGCTAAGATTTATTCCTATTTGGTGACTTTACCAATATTAATGATCTCTATTTCCTGCCTTTCTTTTTTTGCGAAGAACAATTGTTAATAATGCTGCTGGGGCAGGATAATTCCATTTGAGATTTCGTTGGGTGTCTTGTTATCTATCTATTGTCTTTTTTCTTTGTCAGACAGCCCCCATTGGTATTATCTGTTTGTATAAAATTGCCACATCCACCACTCACTCCGTTAGGTATATATGAGAAAGTAAACGTTGCATCATGTTGCAATTTATTTTGTATTTAAAGGATAAATATATATAAATATACATATAAATGTACACACATATACAGAGAGAGAGAGATTTGGATGTAGGTATATATATATATACTAGCAGCCTGCCCCGACGTTGTCCGGGGCAGAAGGGGGCTGGGGGCAGCACCGCTGCAGGAGACGTGCAGCAGAGCGACCATCAGCGGGAGCAGCAGAGCGTACTTACCAGCTCCCACGCCACTGCTCCTCCCCGCATGTCGGGTGTGGAAGGGGGCTGGGGGCAGCACCGCTGCAGAAGACGTGCAGCAGAGCGGCCATCAGCGGGAGCAGCAGAGCGTACTTACCAGCTCCCGCGCCGCCGCTCCTCCCCACATGTTGGGTTTGTGTCCCTTGCTCCTTCCTGCGCTCCGGTCCGCACAGCGAACATCGTGTTGACGTGACAACACGCCATTACGCCTCTCGTAAGCGTTGTGACGCCGCCGAACGCCGCGTGCAATCACTGTATCCATACGCCCATACGGTCTACTTTTCCCCTAATGTCCCCCTCCGCCCCCTAATGTATATGGTGTGGCTTTCTATAGCCTATGTCCATCTCCTGGACCTCCCCTTTCCAACGCTGTATTGGGTGTTGTGATTGGTGGTGTACTTTTCGAGTTTACCTGGCTCAAAGGACACAGTTCTCTCTTTATAATAGTAGTGTATATATATATATATATATATATATATATATATATATATATATAAAATAATGAACGGTCCATGTTTTGTTTTCTATAAAGTATTATTTGCATAATTTACTGTTGCCCTAGTTTTACATTTCAAGCTGTTGTTCAGTACTTAACAAAGACGTATTTATCCCTACTGTGGCTGCAATGTTATTTCTAGTCTTACAAAATACAGCATTATTCTGCGTCTGAGTTACTATGTTATTGCATCGCCTGCACTGTTGTATTCCACTGATAGTGTTGGACACCGAGAGCAGTACATCATTCTTTGCATCTCCTTTCAAAGCCTTAGAAATTGGAGCTGCCTTTAATGGCTGCATCTGTCTGCATAATAAATATGTGCTCATCTGATACTTCTAGACATCAGCCATCTGTGCGATCTGTTCTCACATTTGCAATGTGTCATAATCACTCAACGTCACTCTTCAATGCAAGGAAAGTCATATATTTTACTCATGAACGGTCTTTCTAGTGCAGCATTTTTTTTATAAATTCTGTATGAAACATATGTTAATGCTGTAGTAGCTAAATCAGAAGAATACTGCGTGATTATCTATTTAACATTTTTTTTACCTTCCACTGAAATTTGATTTATCTGAATTTCCCTAGATCTACTTCTGAATATTTCTACATATATCCAGATTCAAAATGTAACCATTTTTAATTATGTAGTTATTAAAAATAGAACCGATAACCCTCATAATGAAAATTGGAGTTCTGAGTAAATTATTACAAACAATACATTTTAAAATATTAAAAACATAAAACAGAACAACAATGTTTCGATTTAAAAAAATGCATCCCCATCTCACAGACTGGGTATCATTTGACAAATACTAGCCAGTGGTTGTACATTCAGTGACGTGTGAAGCCTGGGTTCGTGATATAAATGTATTTCTGTAGTAAGGTTGCTATGAAGAGATTTATTATGGACAAACCTTTCGTGGTTCGTAAGTTAATACAAACATCCTGCTAGTTTACAGAGATACAAGACATGCGTTGTTTTACATTACTCTGGGATCAAATTTAGGGTACTCTCCGCTATGTCAGTTTGCACATTTTTATTGAAATTCCCCAAGTCAAATTTTTTCCGACCAAAGAACTGCTCCCCAGGAAATGTAGGAACATCACCTACATTTATTTATTTTATTAATTGTAATTTTTTTTACATGATGTTCATTGTTAGAGTGCACCAATCACACGTGAGGATACCCAGCCGCTTGACCAGGTAAGTTGTCGTATTATCCTCACTGAGTTATTCCATGAAACACTTTGATTTAATAGTCACCACCCTATTGAGCCCCCTGTTTTTAGAAGATGGCCATCCAGCTTTATGACAAAAGGGAGTGGTGGGTGTTTGGCTGAGTAAATATAAAAAGGTCCTGGATTGAACGTGAGGAAAACAACTATTTGTGCATCACTAGCATAGCAATAGTATGAAAAAACAAATGAGGAGATGACATCATGAAGTGAGCTGGTGTAAAGAGAATAAGAGAGACCTTCGAAACGTGTGTGAGGCCCACAGGAAGCGGTATTGGTGGGGATCTATTGCAACCTCAGTCTACTAAGACTGACCAGTAGAAAACCCACTTAACAACTGTCAATGATACCAATGGTTGTCAGGGAACAGAGTTGTTTGTGGTGATCCAGAGTGTTCAAAAGCAGCAGTTATGTGAAGAAGAGTGAGGGGAAAAAATAGGTGACTGCGATGAGCAGAGGAAATAAAGTTGGTGATGTTGAAGACTGTGATTTCCAGAGTGAAGGGCAGAGAAGCCAAATTGGAAGAGGTTAAAATGTTTGTTGGCTGAAGGATATAGAGTGAACTGTTTGCCATCTGGGCACTCCAACGTCTTAGAGAAGAAGGGAGTTGTGACTCTAACAGTAGTTAGATAGGGAGGAAGGTTCAGCTGGGCTTCTTTTCATAGAGCTAAAACCAGAGCGGATTTGAACCACTGAGGGTAGCTTTCATTAAGGATAGACTGATTGGGCAGTTATATTAGTTATAGATGTACATTGCAGGAAAAAGCCAAAGATTTAATAGTTTTTGTGCTGAAAGTGTCAGATGGGACAGAAGATGTGTTAACAGATTTAACAAAGAAAATGAATATGAGTTCTATAGGCAAATTAGGATATATCATAGAGAGTGGTGGAATTGGGGTGATTGTGGTGACGAGATGAAGGATAAGAGTAGAGGTGCTAGTTGGGATAAGTTGCTGATCTGCATGAGAGATTTTGGAGAGGGTGCGAATTGACAAAACAGTGTTTTGAAAGTAGGTCACTTTAGCATTGTATATATGCTACAGTGATATAGATCATTGGGGAATTTGGTGTGAGAAGACAGGTAAACCGTGTGAATCCGTTTTTTTCTTTCAATAGTACATTGAGTGAGCGGTTTAGGGAGCAGAAGGAATATTCAGCACAGTTTTTATTGGGTTACGGTCAGAGGGACAGGGATTTATTGATGGTTGAGAGAGTAACAGTTTGCAAGACAAAAGGCTATGGCCCAGTGTTTTGCTCTCTTTGTGTTTAGATGTGGAATGACTTATTATTAGTGGGAGTGTGCTAGTATTTTAGAGAAGGAGGTCTTCTGATAATGGATGGTAAAGTTCAGCTTGAAATCCCCAAGTAGAATGATGGGATGGGGGAGTTCACATGAAAGGTTTTCTCCAGGAGGAGGGATTATCCTCTACTTCTAAAATGAAAGAATAATTAGAAAATTCCGATTATTTTCACAACTATGTTTGATACTTGATAAAACCAACCAAGAGAGTAAGTATACTTAGATTAAGAAATGAGGTGGTGAACATAACCAAATGGTGTGGAGTTGGCTTTTTAATGCCACTTTTCATGTATGGAGTTAATTCTTAAGAGATTGGTAACTATTGTCACTGCCCTCAGTAAATTTACAAGGCTGGTAGAAATGTCACCCTGAAACTCTAGCTGCAGAAATTTCCAGGTGAAACTGAGGATTTCCCATTGAAATCAGACCCCAAATTACTTTTCTACCAGCAATTCCTCATTTTTCAATGGAACCTAGTTGCACCTCTTGTTATCCCCATTGACTATGCTTCCTCAAGTACCCAATTATTTTTCAAAGGTATAAATCAAGGCAACTCATAACAAGACCCTCAGTGTGTCCTGAACTGTTGCTGTACTACCTTAAGATTCTTTACAACACCTAGTACAACCTCGTAAAAAGTGCACCAGTAAATTAAAGCTACAATACATACAAAACATGTACACTTGATATTGAGCACCCCTTTCTGGAATAAGCTCCCACTATCAATATGGGGCAGCTATAGACATTTTGAGGCCTCTTCAGAATGGAAACTATAAGGTGGCATGGTTATCCTGGTGCGTGACATTAGTCTCATTCTGGAGTCGCTGCTCTGGCAGTTCCCCTCAACCGTAGGAGGCAGGTAAGTGTATGTTGAACCAGCCTATCAGCTGTCTGCTTCGTCATCTCTATGATCCTTTAGGACATGTTTTCTGGTCATTGTCGTAGGAGGGTCAATCGGTGAGAAATCTTGTAACTGGGTACCTATAATCATTTCATATATGAGACAGTCTCCTAATCAGGAGGACCAATCGGTAAGATGCATCTAACTCGAAATTTGTGTCAAAGTCTCCTGTTTCCAGTAATGTCATTGGCTGCAGGTCTAGGTCAGCTTTTAACCTTCCTTAAGAAACACGGCACAGGGCACAGGGATCCATCAACACAAAACGAGACATAATCGATCTGGGTGGAAAGTCTAAGCTTGGGGTCAGCACACTTTAAGCCACATACCTACGATCTGCTTTCTTTCCATCCTTGCATAACCATTTGATTATACTTGCAAATCCCTAAATGTATGGGCAATCCTTCACTTCATGTTTCACAGACACGCCATATCTAGTCACTGGATCAATGCTAGGAACGCTGTATACATTATAGACATATGTGTGTGCTCTATTCATATGACCCTCAAGGATTAGAACCGTCTTTCTAGTGCAAATTTACATCTTACTTGCCTTAAACCAGCTTTGCTAAAACGACAATTGGATTCTTGTTATCATAACATTCAAATGCCAGTCACTCCCATAGCCTCCTGTGCACTCCTTACCAAGGGCAATGTTTACAGTTCCTGTAATGTCAAAGGCTATCACAGAGATGATGTATACCTAATCAAAGGCTATCTGAGTTCATTCTTGCACATTTGCTAAATGTGTACTTATTAGCATTGCAAAGTCTGGCCCGCTGTTCAGTTTACAAATTAGCCTGTCTTTGGTGCAGCAAAGATTAAGAATTTAAATCACTTTGTTGAAGTAAAATATGTTCCACTCGCAGCTGCCCTCAAATGAATAAACTATGAAATGTAGTGCTAATTCCATTACGAATACTTGCTGGGAATACATTACCCAGACAGTAATGAGCACTTCTGGTGGAGCCGCGGAGACCCAAGGCTTCCTGAAACAACAATTCAAGGAGGTGATTACAGTTTGATGCTGTTTCATGAGCCCTCCTGGGGCATCAATTAATCCCATGAACTCATCCTATAATGCACTTATTTACCAAAAGGACATGAAATTAATGGCAGTCAGGGGCATTTGAGTCCCAGAAAGATGATTCGGGGCTGTTACTGTCTGTTTAAGAGGGAGTGTGTGGCCCTCGTCAAGTGATGCTTCAGCACAGCAATGCCATAAAACCAGGCTCAAAGTAATATTACATTTTGTTATTTCTCACATTATCTTCTCATTGTTACTTCTATTTTTCGATTCTTGAAGTTCTATGAAATATGTTTGTGTTACTTTAACGTTGTGAATTTGGTACCATCTGCAACAAAAACAACATTATATTTCATTTGTAATCAATTTCATTGTTACAAAGTAGATTATACGGCATGTTTTCTTAATGAAGGACGCTCTGCAATCTTTCCAACGACTGAATTAGTGAATTCATTAACAAGGACCACTAAATGATGTTTGAAAGCATCTCTGGCATTACACTCTGAAAGTTAACTATGCGGGGTCAAATAGAAAACTATTGTCTTATGAATGACAGATGAAGGCTACTGACTAATGACAAACGTGTTATTTTCTCCCGGCTTCATGTTTGTTATTCGTGTTTACTGTGCTGAATAAAAAAAGGCAACGAATTCTTCAGCTACATATTAAAATGCTTTCTATTTACAATGTTAATGGAGGAGGGCAACTTTGGGACACGTATTTTGTGTGGGCTTTCTCACGTTTGGAGAAGCAAGTACACAACTAATTCGTATTTGCCTTCGACTTTATTGTATTTTATTTGCATTTTCCATTACATTTTCTTTTGTTTGTATTTAACAGCGTTAGGGACTTCACTCTCCAGGTAAAGGTAAAATTACATTTGAGGTCTATCAAGAAAGAGCAGTTCAGTTCCACTAACTAGCTCATGGCAGGATGCTACTCTGAGTTGTTTTACTGATAATTACCAGAATTTAGAAGATGAGGCTAGCTCGTATGCCATGGACAAGATGGATGTGTAAATTCGGCCAGAAAGTTCAAAAGCAAGTTGAAATGGCAGTGGCTTGTGACCTCTGATTGACCGCTTTAATGATGATGCAAAACACGTTTTGATTAGACACAGCCCGAGAGGAATACATTCAGAAAGCAAAGAATGTTTTAATTCTCATAAACTTTGTCGTGATTAGAGACAGAGCCCAAGGACATGTCTTGGTGTTGGCTGTGCCGAGCTCTGGGGCAGAATTTTGGGGTGCACAACTGATTCTGCTACAGACTCGGCTTCTTCATCACTCAGCGGCCCACACATGCATTAATAAGTAAATGGTATCAACACCTCTGGCCTGTCTTGGCTATATGTTCAACACGAACATGGTTCATTAGGTGAAAATAATCACTTTTACCCAAACATGGTGTGATTGATTCCCATGCTCCTTATTGCAAAGTAGCATAGTCCATTCATGGCCAAAACGGGGCACTGAAGCTAACGGACTATCCTGTGTCTCAGCGTGACATATTTACATATCCTGAAGTGGAAGGAGAAGCAGTAGTCTGGGGGGCGACTTCTCCCTTCTCGCCAATCTGCATTCCTCTCCTCTTGTCATTGGCAGAGCAGCTAGGAGAGATGCAGTGCCCCATGGGATTGGAGTAGCTAGAACAGCACTGCTACACTTCTGAAAATGTGAGTTATCCCTTTGATCCAAGAGCAACAAGAGTAGTATTTGAGCGAGGAATTTCGTTTCTAATTAGCTACCTCAGTACAGTCTCAACAGACATTTTAAAGTAAACATTTCTTGTGAAGTTTTGGCCTCAGAACAAGGTAAAAATTCACCGATTGCAGATTGAAATAGTCAATAACAAACTTTTGTGCACAATATAGCAAATCTAATTGTCCAGTCGCTTCTCCACATATATAAATTTACATCTTCTAAGATTGAAAGGTTCAATGACAAAGCTTTGGTTTGGAATTTTCACCTTTAAAATGAAAAACCACTGAAAGTTTTGATGCTACTTAAAAAAATTATTATGAGACATAAACCTCCTATTCTTTTGAACAATCTTGGCTCTGAACATACAAGCAACTCTTAAATTGATAAATAAAAACTTTCTTGTTTGCATAATTCAGCACAGTGTGGTTATGTAGGTGCAAATGGCAAGACGCACAGTTCACTCCCACAGAGCCGCAATGCATTGAAATATAGTGAAACAGAGTATAGTGGATAGGGAGAGACCACCAAAGAATCTCGCTGGGCAGTGAGAAGGCCTGTGTTTTTGTCTAAGATGAAAAACAGGCAGATACTTGAATTTACTAGCAATAGCCAGAATTGAGAGGTTGTAGCTTGAGAAAGAATGGGTTTCATTGTTGCTCCTAGGCAGAAAAGTAAAGCACATATATGCAGGAGGACAGCGAGAAAGCTAGGGCATGGACATTAACTGTGATCTTCACAAATGCTCAATTCAACAGAGGCATGCATTAGCCAGAAGAAATGGAATAAGAGAAGACAAGAAGAATATGGGGTTAGGATAAATCAGGCATTCAGCGTTGCAATTATTTTACTAAGTCCATTACCATGTGTGGGGAATGAGGCAATATCATGTAATAAAAGCAAAGTGTAAAATATATATAGCAAATCACTAACGGAACATTTAACATGACAATTAAAACTCTAAATGAAGGCCTTAGCTTTCTAAGATTCAAAATACTCTGGAAGAAGTTTTATTTAGAGACCTGCAAAAATTATTTCAACTGAACACGCCACATTGGTGGAACAGTATCAGTGTGCCACAAACAAAAATTCCAGAATATTCAGTACACTAAAGTCATAGAGACATTTACCTGCTTGTGTTTAAAAAATTAAAGTTATGTTATTAAACGTATAGAGTCAACGTCCACCAATGGTAATTCCATGAACTGTGGACCAAAATGGACTTTCAGATTGTGGAACGTCTGAACCCAAAGACAAGCTCTCAATTCCTGAACACCTGTATATCTCTAAAGGCATACACAATAGCTGAGGTATTAATGAGTCCTGAATGTGCCATAAAAAGGTCTAGTTACACGGAGACATAATGCTAAAATGGAGCCAAGTATATGAATTGGCTCTTACCATTTTGCACTTCGGTTACAGGAAATGTGGCTAAGATTCCAAGTCAGTGTTATTATCGGTTTTGATATCGTATCAAATATCAAATCAAGTATGTACATTAGTATGTTCACTAAATGTAGAAGTCAAAGGAAAAAAATATTAATATGGTCGAGAAAGATAAGTAAATGCTTCCTGCCCAATACCAAGCAGGTGTGTGAAGAAGTTACCAAATACTATTCCTGTTCTTACTGAAACATCAGTGTAAGGGGAAGTTTTGTTAACATTGCTGACACGTTTCTTCAACACTCACTGCTATCCTCAATGAGAATTCCTTTTAGGATGTTTACCATGAGCTGATTTATTTTCTCCAATGCCATCCACTGACCCTGAAGCACGAGCAAGTACTTGTACGTGAAAGTCATTCGTATTATCTTAATGGCCCCCACTTGTGCCTTCTATACAGCCATGATATATTTTCTTTACTGTTTTGTTCCGTGCTGTATAGTAAATATTGTTAAGGTGGCATGCCAACTCCCTGCTTCGATGGCAGTGTGATAGCTTAGTTCTATTACATCCTACAAATGTATTGAACTTTTATAGTAACATACAGATCAAGAGGAGATACTATGCTTATGACAGGCACAGTCTAACAGGTAATTTCTAATGGATGTGACAATTACACTGTGTGTAAACGTCATAACTTTTTCTAACAGAACAATTTTAGCATCATCTTTGTAGGGACTGAAGCTGGATTGCAAAGGAACAGAGACTGAAAGTCCTAGGTTGACGCATTTTGCAAATGTACAATTATTGAGACCCTAAACTACTATGCAACTGCATGAATCACTTCTACTAAGTTGCAGAGACTACACTGAGATATTTCTTGCTCACCTAAAAGGAAAGAGTCAGAGGGTTTTGCTGAAATATGTTTGAGAAAGGGAAAATCTGTTTCACATTTACTAGGAAATTGATAAATAAACTCCATCAAGCTCCCTCCCATAATTCGTTTTATTTTCTGTTTGATTCCCCTTCTTTATTCTCCAGGGAATATTATGAAAATACGACAGTTTATGAAAGTGTTATAACACTCTTTAGTTACTCTTTACTAGAAAAATTCAACAATTAATTAAAATAACGAGATTTTGTTTATTCGCTCACATCAAATGTGCCTAGAAATGCTGTTCGATTTAATTCCTTTTTATTTATGATTAGTTGATATAGGAAAATTCAAAGATATAAAACATTTGCTATTGTAAGCCATTAAAACGCATATTAATTGCAAAAACCATACCATAGGAATCCTTCTACTTCCTGCCAAAAGCTGTTTGTTAGGGATGGGTGTATCAAAAAGAGAGGGGGGGACCAAGGAGCTTATAAGGTCCAGTGTCCGTGCTCCGAAAATCAATGTTTAAACAACAAGGAGGACAAAGTTCCTATGCCAGGGAGCAAAAAGTCACCCATGCATCGTGGTGCAAAAAGTCACCCATACTTAAAAAATTGAAAGAGAAAGAAAGGAAAAAGACAAAGGGGTATTCCTAGGTATGAAAGACCCAAAATTATGAGAGGGAAAGACATTGTGTTTCCTCTGTTGCCCTCACACACCCCGAAGAGTGTCATGCTTCATCATCGGGCGTTTGCTCCTCGTAGGGCCGGCGCTGCAATTCCCTACGGGTCCCCCTAAGGGTCACTTTATCGGAGATCTTTTAGAGGAATGCCGGATGATGCATGCGGGTGTGCGGGTAATGAGTCAAGAGGAGGGTAAAGAAAAATCGTGCCAGTGTGATAGATTGAAATTAAAACAAGGGTAAACATGCAGCGATATGTTTAAAAGTATACCCTTGGCAGTCAATACTGCTAAAAAATTATTCACCCAAGAGGCCTATTATGCCTAGGTGTCAATTGTCAAGGTCAACATGTTTCGCGCTTCCGTTGCCCATAGGTCGTTAGCGCTTCGTCAGGACCATAAAAAATATATAAAGTGCACGTGATTTAGTGAGTATAAAAATTACCCTCTTATCTCAATCAGGGTGGAGTAGAACCTGTGTACCCTTATCATGGTCACAGCTAATAGGTGGAAGCCACTCCTGAATGAAGCCTAGGAAATTGGAAAAGAACAAAACAAAGTAATAAGACAGCATCGATGACAAATTGATGCCGCAAAATGTACCACATGTGTGTACATCAATTACACTTAAGCAATAAAGTAGAAAGGCACACAGGACAGTTTGATCGTAACTGGTCAAAAAGAGGGGGGGGGGCTTTGTTTAATGTGGTTTTGGCCCCTACCCTACATAGCATCAATATTGAAAAAAGGCCGGGAGGAGTTTAAGTGGTCCTCAACCTAGTAAAGTTTAAAATATATGCTCAATACGACAAAGCAATCTATCCTGGTTTGTTTACTTAAAACGAGCGTACAAACTGTAAAGTGATAAGTGCTCAAAGAATATGCTCACCAAGCACTGCGTGTAGTGATCCTACGTGGTCAGAATAATGGGCACCCGCAAGTAACCGGGCTGTAAAAACAAACACAGAGACAGCCGCATACAGGCACATTAGCCAATCATCTGAAGTGCTGGGCCGAGTGCTCACAGTGCAGGATATTGCATCTTTGAAGTACTTACAAATGAGTGCGGGTGCTGCCTTCTTATAACCTACCCAAGACCACGCTTCTGCCGAAAGGAGACTCACATCGGCAAAACCGCCGGTTTAAATGCACAGGCCGGGTCAGGTGTGAGGCAGTATCCTTTTCCGGGGAGGAAAGGAATCCTAGTGAGAAGTGACTTAATGCGCATGTGTGAGCACCGGAGATAAACGCGCATGAGCTTTAATCGGGCACACTACTCCCCTGCTCATGCGCAATGGCTCACTACATGATCAATGAACGGGAACTGTTAGGGATGGGTGACATTGTGGAAAACCCAACCCAAAGTGTAATTTTTCTAGAGTCTTTTGCTATTGAGTGAAATGTTCTTGGCTGTATATTCCATGAACATTGAATGCAAGGACATACCTCACAACAGTCACATGAGATGACTAGCAAAAGAAAAAAAACCACAAAATTCATATATAACAAAACATTTAATGAGATTTCACCCTTATGCAAAATCATTCTTTGCTTATTTTAGAGGAGAAGACAGGAATCTGGCAGCGATTTTTCTGGTGGTGCCCAAGGCAGCAGCCCAGCACTGCTTTAATGTAGCACTAGCAGTCAATTCCTGTAATTATAACTCACTGGCCTTGCCACAGAAATGGCAGTTGCAGACCCATACTAGACAATGCTCAGTACCAGAAAGTCTTGACTTTTTATGTCGAGCCTAGGCAGTGTGCATTTGCTATGTGCAGGACCTGCTGCATCCTATAAATTACTGTACTCCAACCTACTGCCTTCCCATTGGCTCAGTGCAGTGTTGCTGGTCTTTCCTGCTTCTTGAAATATTAATGCAGTGATATGTCACTTCCGTTTTTTCGCACATGAGCAACCCAAGTACAGTTTCCTTCCACTTCGAATGTTTGTTTTTTATCAGAGAACTATTTTTCCTGTTTCCGACATGCCTTGCCTTCTGGTGAAGCTGCTTTGCTTTCGGACCGTTACTGCATCCAGCCACTATTTTGCTTCGGTGTGAGGCTGCAGGATCAATCTGCTGCACGAATCCAATTCCAGCAATCGGATGCTGTAGGAACCATTTCGAACATGTTAAATGGTATTTTCACCAGTGGGCTTCGACCTCTAAGAGGTGCATGTTTTTTTACCTTATCTCTGAAGTGCATATTGCACACCTTATCCGGAAAGGTACAAACTAATAATCTCTACGAACTATAACAATGTTTAGATCTTTCGCCAGGGTCAGGTAGGCACGCGATATTCCTTTAAGCAATTCAATAGTGTGGTTATGAGGGAGACCTGGAAGTAGGAAGTGTTTCATCGGCTGTGCTCGTTTCATGTCGCACTGGTATCTGTGCATGGTATAGGGCTGGCTTTATCTGAACTGTACCGTGCTCACCTGTCTGCAAATATTTACACTTCTTAACTGGAGCTAATGGTATGAAAGTTCAGTTCCCTGAATCACAGAGTAAAACAGCTGGGCTAAAAAGTAAGATACATGCTGCGTGTCTATATACTTCTCTGCACTTGTCGTTCTTAAAAAAACCATCCTGCCTTCTCAGGTACCGGTATTATATGTGCTGGTTGATTATGCAACATAGCAGAGTTCAGGAAGGATTGATCATTTGAATTGATTCTGAAATGAAAGATAGGTTATTTGTTGAAGTAACATGTCAATACTTTCACATGGATGCTTGTCAGATGCTTCTGGTCATTGTTTTTGTCCTGTGATGTTCTCCTCCTCATTAGTGTACACTTTACTTTAAATGGTGCCTATCTTCCCCTATTAACTGTCAGTCGCTAAGGGCTTATTGACTAGAGAAACCCCCCCTTACCTATGTTGGGAAAATCTTTTATGCAGCTATTAGGAGGGTACACTTAAAACGCATGCTGAGTACTCAGAGTGTTGTGTGACAGTGTAGGTTATCAGTCCAGAGGGGCAGAACTGGGCGAGGGAACCCGGATTCTGTCCAGTCACACTTTGGGAGCTTAGAGCTAGAACGCCTACTTGAAACTGGCTTTGTTTGATTTCCTACATATAAAAGAGTTTGAATGCAAAGGACAGAACTCTCAAAACATAGTACCCAAATAATATGTAAGGCACTGTTAGAAATGGGATTCCTGGTTGGCCAAGGGCATGCGCATAAGCCCGGCAGAAACCACCACTCTAGTCAGGGCAAGGGAGTTACACACTGAAGATAACCCCTGTGCACCCCCCTTGATAGCTTGGCACGAGCAGTCGGGCTTATCCCAGAGGGAATGTGTAAAGCGCTTTACAAGGGACTGACAGGTAAATTAAATACGCCAAGCAGGTGTAGACCAATCTTACCATGTGTACCACAGAGAGCACACACAGCGAGCGCACACACACTTTACACTGGACAACAGTGTTAAAGTGCACAGAGTCCTAAAACCACCAACACCAGATCGGAAAAAAAGACTAGGAGGGAGGCAAAAAGTTCAGGGATGTCCCTGCAAAAAGGGCCAAAAAGGCCTAATTCCAACAGGCACTATTTGCATACTATGACTGCCATTTAATAAATTGCCTCTCTTTGGTTTCTGCCAGCTTTTTAGTGCTCCAGAGGGCTCCAAAGCAGCAGAAAGGAAGCATGTTGGCACTGTGTGTGTAAATTCATGTCTGTGTTGTTTTGCAGAAGCATACAAGTAGATCCTGGTGGCAACCATTGAAGCCATAGTGCAGATGAGATCAATATTCCAAATGCGCTGAGTTTTTCAATATTTTCTGCAGCATGTACCAGTTTACATAGTTTGGCTACAGTGTGAGAATAGTTTCTCATTCACCTGTAAGGGATGTAAATGTGATGCTAGATTTGCAACAATTAACCATTGAGGAGCTTCCTGCAGAGCCCACCATCTCGCCCCCTCAGACTCCAACCTCACTTGTCATCTTTTCCACTCCCCTGCTCTTTTTGATAAAACAATAAGGAAATTTATCCTGATCTGCCTTGCTATTCGGTTCTCTATTATATCCGCTGAGGCATGTGCCTGGCCCACAAACCTTAAATGTCCAATAATATAACTGCAACCTATAGCTGTAATACTGCGTTCTAGTCTCGTTTGATTACTCTGTAAACAGTGTATCTTTCTTTCCTATAACACCCGTCTTCAAATATCACTTACATGAGATAACAGTAATGTGAAGTTACAGTTTGTATTGCATGCCATCCTTTTGCATTGCATGCCATCCTTTTGCATTTTACTAGTAGATACCTCAGAGGGTTAATGCACAAACAGCCAATCTACCTATGATATGCAGTTGACACACTGGAGCCGCTTGGGGCTGGCTCAACCTTTTTTGTTTCTGTGGTCAGTAAAAACCACACATTAAAGTGGAGTACTGTTCCGCTCACTTCTTTAAAACCCTGCAAAGTCATCATGAATTGGCCCCAAATCTCACTGACCAAGCTATGTCCCTGATGCACATTAGCCCGCTGTTGACTACCTGTGCACAAAAAGCCTATTATCTATCTTCTTTTCCATCTATCCTCTACTCCTCTCACTCTTATTTATTCACCATTGAACATAATTCCACTGCATAAATACAATACACACTCACATCCTAGACAATTCCACAACTAACGATTCCAATTCATCCCACATAATTCCACTTCAAACCACATATATCTATTCCACTCCAAACCTAAAAACATAGGTAAAAAGACATTGTCTACAATGCCAATAGCTATAACTCTCATAAATGCGAGACCTAGTGCATAGCAAATGCTTGTTTTTATTGTCTTTCGACTTGGACAGGCATAACCTAGTCATATCTATGTGGAGGAATGGAGCATGTTCATTAATAATCAATAGAATTGTCCTGTGTCTAATACCCAACAAATTGCTGTGAGAGTTAAGAGCGGCACAACGTTCTTTAATTTATGAAAAATTCATACATCTGAGTTTTTTTTAAAGGCTTTCTGGTAATCAAACCTTCTTACAACACTGGTCTTTAAAAATGATCATAAAAAGAAACCCAAATGTACAGGTAATTCATTCATGCAATTTTATACAGGCATAATTTGACATAGAATGTAATATAAATGGTAATCCACAATTTGGACAAATGACTGCTGACTTTTTTTTATTTGCACTGGGCAGTTGGTGCAAATGTCATTTTACACTTGATGGGTAGTATAAGTATAGGTAAAGAATTTACTTACCTCAGGGTAATCTAATCCAGCCTGTTGTGTTTTAATGTGTCAAATATTCATTGCACTGTCTGTTTTCATATTTTCTTTTGTTCATTAACAATGGTATCAAAAGTTTGTCATTTTGATAGGATATCCGTGTTAAGCGAACAACAGTAGGTCATTTTAGAATAATCAGTTACATTTCAAATTATGTTATATATATTTTTGTGGTGCAGTTCTTGTTTTCACCAGATGCCCAAAGTCCATATCTGGTCAGGAAACTAACCACATCACGCAAACAATACCACATCAGATGCCAACAACATTGGCAGAGGGAAGACAGAGAATTGCAAGAATTCTTTCATTTTCCCTTTAGGCAGGTTTAAATACTTCAGGATTTACATTGCACAAGTCTTCCAATGTAGCATTCAAAGTAGTGCTCTTGAAGTGCAACCATTGAAGTGGTAAATACCTGCGACAAGGCACCTGTGCTCTTTTTGATCTTCTTAGGTCTTGCTCTTTTGGGTTTAGGCTACTCTCAGCAGTAGACTCAGTCTTTTCAGATATTGTTTCTGGTACTCAAGCTATTGGAGCACTTCTTAGATTTCTCTTTTTATATCCCTTTGGCCATTTTACTTGTCGATTGCCTATCCTTATTCCAGTGTTCGTTCTCAACCCAGGATCTCATCTCGCAAAGTCACAATCAAAGCAATGCTTCTTGTTGACTTCATATCTGCTTCTCTTTAATTAGGGATCTCCAAATTGCTTTGGGTACTTGCACTTGAAATTCTACCCACAGTTCTTCACTTGTTTCGTCCCCTTCTTGCTGAACTAGCAATGGTGCTGGTGGTCTTTCCAATGGTGGTGCAACCACCAATGCTCTTCACTCAGGATAATAGGTGCTTCTTCTGGCTTTGCCACTCTTTTGGGTGTGAAGCGTGAATCCAGTTTGGGACTCCAGCACACTTAACAGCTGTGTGTAGTAAGGATCACCAGAAAGGAACCTTTCCATCTGAGTTCGAGGCAAGTCTTCCCAACATACTGCTTGATCACGACGCAGTCACCAGAAAAGAGGTTGTGGCACTGTTCTTGATGCGGATCTTGTATGGCAGCAGAGACCTGATGAGAGACAGAACAGGCTACATCAGCCAGTTCCTTACAATAATCCAAGATAATATTGTCAGTAATGCTTAAGAGAGCATTTGTGGGAATAGCGATTAATCTCATTACCCTGACCATCAATATTTCATGAGGAGAAAACCCGGTCTTCTTGTTGGGTGTACTCCAAATACTCATCAGCACCAATGTTAAAGCTTCTGGCCATTTCAGAGAGGTGGACACTCAGACTTTGGTCAATGTACACTTGATGGTACCATTTATCTGTTCAACAATACCAGAGACTTCTGGTCTGTAATTGCATTGTAATCTTTGTTTGATCTGTAAGGCTGTGCAGATCATTTTCATAATTTCTTTGTTGAAGTGTGTTCCTCTCTCTGACTCAAGAGACACTGGCATGCAAAACCTGATGAACAATCATGTAATAACAATGTTGCTCCATTGATGCTGTCACATGTTCTAATTGGGTAGGCTTCCACCCATCTTGAGAAGACACACACTATCACCAGGATACATCTCAGCCCGTTATTGACAAGCATCTTGATAAAATACATCTGCATCCAGTTAAATGGGCCATCTGATCTACCTTGGTGTGTCAGTGTGACGTGTCCGTTTGCTTATGTTTAGCTATTGATAAGTTATACACCTATGGCAAACCTCTTTAGCCAGCAACCTGAATCTGCAGTTGTACTAATTCGGTCTGAAAAATCTCACCATTGAACCTCTTTTCAAATGTATGCATCCATGGTAATATCGTGCCAACAAGTTGTCTGGTAGTGCCGTTCTCCCATCTGCTGATATCCAGGTATCATCTGCATTTTTCTCACATCTTGCTTTTACTCAACTGTTCTTTTTGCTTCTGATACATTTTCCTGCACTCTCTTCTGCTCATTCCACATATCAGCGACTTTCATCAACATGGCAAAAGAACTCTCCTCTCACATGTGAAACCTCCATTAATTGAAAAGACTAACAAAGTACAATATTAGCGCATTGGTTGGCAATGCAACATCAATTTCTTTGGGCAACTGTAGTGTATCCAGTAGGTTCTTGACGTGCATCCTATTTTTGACGGGGGTTCCAGAGGATGTAAGAATGCCTCACTATGACCACAACTGCACAAAATCATGGATAACACCAAACTCATACTGACTCATTTGAGCAGTAACATTGCAGGATCAAGTAAGAGCAATCAATTCAGCAACCTGTCCAGAGAACACTATTGGAGACCATGAAGCTTCGACCACATCATTTTTGGTGCACACTGCATATGTTGCTCTGAGTGTGCAATCATTGCCTCTCAAGCATGAGCCATCTACGAATAACACATGATCGGGCTCAATCACAGGTTCATCCTTAATGTCAGGGCAGGGTTTGGTACACAACTCCATGACATCTTGTTCACTTTCCTCACAATTTTCATCATTTCTAGACAATAAAATCGAAGGGTTCAACACTCTGCAACATTTTAAAACAACATTTTCCAGAGGATAAAATATTCTGTCAACCTATTATGGGTCATATATTGAGTTTTTATAAACAGCTCCACAAAGTCAGGGACCACGTCAGTTAACGGGTATCCCATCACTATATCTCACTCTTTTCCAGACTAATACTAACTGTGGCCACTACTTTAAGGCAACCAGAAGGTCCTTCTGCTACAGGGTCAAGGGTAGTAGAAAAATATGCAATAGGTTTTCGAGATTCACAATTTTTTTGTGTCAAAACCGAGAGACCGTGCCCATCTCTTTCACTACAAAATAGTGTGAACTCTTTTGTATAAACTGTCATTTCTAGTGCGGGGCCGCAAAACACTTTCCCTGATAACTCTAAGACTGCTTTCATACATTCATTATCCCATGGAATCAGATCAGATACATTTCAGTGTGTATCAGTAAAGGCTTTTCCAGCAGGGAAAAGTTTGGTATCCACTGCTTACAGTAGCCAATCATTCCCAAAAACATTCTTATTTCTTTCTGAGGTTGTGGTGGATTTATCCGCAAGATTGCTTCCACTCTTTCTGGTGATACTTTTCTAGCTCCTTTCACAATGATGTGTCCCAGATATTGAACCTTTTTTGACAGTACTTCTGTTTTCCTGGGGACACTTTGTTTCCGTTGTTAGCCAGGTGACTCAAGGGTACAATGGTGTAATTTTTCCATACTTTTCATCTCCGAGACCACAAGCAAATTATCTATATATTGAATAAGAGTGGATCTGTATTGCATTACCAGGATCGCTAGATTCCTTTTTAAAATCTGGTTAAAGATAGTTGGAGTCTCTGTATACCCTTGTGGGACAAGACACCATGTTATCGTATTTTTCTGGAAGACAAAATAAAATAAAAATTGACTCTCTTCATATAATAGCACTGAGAAGAAAGGCTGACAGATCAATAATGACAAACCATTCTGCAGTACACGGAATTTAAAACAGTATGGTGGCTGTATTCAGTACCACAGGACAACAGGTCACTACAATTTCATTTATATTCCTTACATCTTGAACTAGCCTATTGTTACCATTGGGTTTCCTCTTCCAATGTCCAACTTTATGACCAATGTGACAAGCAGAAATCTTTTCCACAGATCCTGTTGCCACAGGAACACCTCTACCTCTTTCCTCCTTGACTTCCTTGAAAACCTTTTTGTGGCATCACAACTCCCTGCATATTTCTTTGGTTCCATACAAAAGAAGGGTTCTAAAACTTTTCTGAGCCAGTTTCATCTGAGCCAACATGATTTTTTCTTTTATATTTTCCTGCTTCATGTCTAACTCATCGCCAAAATATGTAGCGTATCTCAGGATTTCATCAAGCGACTTATTCTGCCAGTAAACCACGCTTTCAGTTATGTCCAAACAGATCTCTGGCTTCAGCTTTAGTACAAACTGAGGCACAAAATGCCTCTTATTCAAATAGTGCCACATTGATTACAGATGTATTAAGAAATAAGACTGATTCAAACGAGTATAGAGAATGAAAGAAATGTGTGTTCCATTCAGCATATATCCCCTATTCTAAACTAGGGATCTATACTATCCTAACAAGAACCCATAAAGAGTTCCTTCTGGAAAAGAGCAAGTAGATACATCTATGAAGGTTCTCACGAGAACCTTTTGCAAGCCTTCTTTGTTAGCCGTCTGGTGCCCCATAATATAATGATGAGCTACTCTATGAAAAGCCCAGACGTGGGTTCCTTGCTCGCTACACCACAAGATTCAAGCTAACCTGGCTGATGAGGGGTGAAACCCTGAAACCGGTCCCCAAATGCTTGTTTCTAGTCCAGGGAGGAACTGGCCTGGTATTTCGGACTGGGCTGTTCACACGGGGAGCAGGGTCAAGACTGATTTGCATATGGCTCTGTTTAAACTGGAACGGCATGGCGTGCAAGAAAATGGGCTTAACCCAGATCTGTGACTCGGGTGAATGTTTGATTAGTTCAACATTCCGTCTATCATCTTTTCATTTAAATTCTGGTAAGTCCTGGTTAGATCACAAAATGTAAGCTGCAGCAAACATTTTATTTTCATTAATACACCTGTTAACAATCTAAATACAGTGAACATTTGGTGTGAGGAAAGATAGTTTAGATTTTTTCAGGCAACAGCAAATTTCACAAAACGTCAAGACCTATAGTCTAGTTATTATGTTAAATCACTATTTTATGAAAAGCACCTATTTTCTTAAAGGGATAGGGTAGAATAAAAGAATAATGTGGCGTAGTAAGTAGAGAATGATATAAATAAAGCTCTCTGCAGAACACAGACAAATGTTTTTACATTTGCCTGTTAAATAAAGGCACATTTTCTAATGTTTAACTTATTATTCATTTTCATGTTAATATTTAGCGTGTTTCTATATTATTGTGTGAGGAACGTTTCATAACATTGTTCAGCTTCCTCATGTGACTTTATGTTGTACATGTGTGTCGGTTCCATTTCTGATTTTCTGGTGTGCATAGTCCCAATGTCAATCTGCCTACAGCTGTTTACTTACCCAAAAGACTAGAAGTAAACGTTTTTCATACTCCAAAAAGCCGCTTGCTGTGGGAGTCTCAAAAATTCAAATTTGGAACTCGAAAAGGACATTTCACTGTCACTGTAGTGCAGCAGCTAATCTAGACTTGGACACACATACCCCAAAGGACAGTGTATAGCGCAGTGGAAAGAGCTTAGTAGAAATTCCTGATTCAAATTCCTCACCTGGGTTAATTGTTATTTCATTTTGGAGTGCAAGCATGTTTAGGCAGTACTTTTCTTGAAGCTCCAAAGAGTGAGGTTATGGCTTCATGGATAATCATACATTTTAGGAAGCATGTGATGTGTTTCCTGTCTTTTGTCCACTTCACATTGGAGGGTAGCCTTTGCTCTCATACAGTAAAGCAATTACAAATCAAGAGACTTAGTTTTGATGTGTTAGGCCTGGCTTCCTTGCCGTGGGTTTCCTTGACTATTTCTCCTTCTGACCTCCTGTTTTGCTGACTTCATTTTTGCTGGCTTTAAGACCCAGGGCATTGTACCACTGCTAACCAGTGCTAAAGTGCATGTGCTCTCTACCTAAAACATAATAACATTGGCTTCTCCACAGTTAGCATATTTAATTTACTAATAAATCCCATGTAACGTGCACTATATGTATGTGCCCATGGACTGTAAATTAAATGCTACTCATGGGCCGACAGCTCTGATTGTGCCACCCACTTAAGTGGCCCTTTCAACATCTCTCAGACCTGCCATTGCAAAACCTGTGTCTGTAGTGTTAAATGATCATGTCGACCTGGAATGTTACCTCTCTTGCCAGGCCCCAACCTTCCTTTTTAAAACATATAAGTCACTTTTAAGGTAGGTCCTGGACAGCCAAAGGGCAGGGTGCAGAGTACTTTTAGGTTTTACATGTTCTGGTAGTAGATTTTTAAATTTATTTTTACTACTGCAAGGTCTATCTCTTCCATTGGTTAACATTGGGATTACCTTATTACAGCTTATAAACTGTTATAGAAGAAACAAAATATAAAAACACGGTGCAACAGCAGACAACAGTAGAGAGTGTTACATATCTATACATGGTGAAAAAGGGCTTGTCTGCTTGACTCCTATTGGACGTCTCATGAACATCAACTCCACTCAACAATAGCACCTGGGCTCTGCCATCTGACAGTCTTGCCCTTCCAAGTGATGCCAATCCAGTCCTAGGCCCACGGAAGTGTGTCTAAAGTGCTGAAACGTCCACACTCTGCACATCACTGTGGTTGCGTGGCTCAGAACTGGTGCATCTCGCTTGATGCCGATGCATCACCACTGCTGCCAGGATTGAAAACATCACATCGCTGGCTGTGCAGTTCGACGAAACAATGCCTACATCAGAGGGGTTCAATGACTGCACATTTCCAAATTGCGTCGCTTGGAACCAACACCCCACCTACATCCTAAGGATTCAGTCTTTCCATCACCTCAGACTTCTCGTGCACCTAGATTATCCTTTTAAGCACTACAGCTCACTTTATTCCTTAGAAATTCGTACCTCACCCTTCTAGGAGACATACATTCACCCTTCTAGGAGACATGCAGCTTCCTTTAGAAAACACAGCTTGTAAAAATAGTTCTAATTTTATTTTTGATCTAGCCTCCTTGAATCTTCATTTATTAAACTCTGGTCCAACACATGTTGCTGGGCATTTCTTGGATCCCATTTTTTCCAACTTAACAGAGAATTCTTGCTCTTGGGCCCTTCCAACAAGTTGGTCTGATTACTATCTTATCAAATTCAGCCTCACACTTCCAGTACACCAATCAGCCACTACTAGTACACCGATGTCACTAAAAAGAAATTGAAAAAATTAGACATGATTAGTTTTAACAATCTCTTAGATTGCCAAAAACCATCTTTTGCGCAAAACGTTGATCAGCTTTCACCATCAGTGCAAAATTGGCTCTCTGACGCCATAAATACTTGTCTACCTCTTATTAACAAAAAAACTAATAACCATCGTCCGCGTGCTCCATGGTACGATGAGTCACTCAAAATTTAAAAAACGAACTGTAAGCTCTTGGAAAGAAAGTGGAGAAAAAAATGACACTTCCTCATCCAAACTTGTCTACAAAAATGCCTTGAATAAATATCACAAACTCTGCAGTTGGCACGAGCAAACTTTGTTACCTCTACTATCACCAAAGCGGCTAATTGCTCTAAAGCTCTTTTTAATACCGTAAAAGAACTCACAGGATCCAAAACTTTAGTGCAGCCTCCTGCACTAACCCAGCTTAAATGTGAGGAGTTAGCCTCCTTTTTAATCCCAAAAGTTGACAAAATATATCAAGATATTGTGTTGGAACAGCCAGGACATTATACCATTACCCTTCTATCGCAACCGTCTCTCGATACAGCTGTATCACCTCTAAATCAGGCAGAAAAATTTGGTTACCCAGACCTCTCTTTTATGACTTGGCCTTAATTTACAACAGAAAGTGTAACAAATCTGGATCTCCTAATGATCCATTACCTGTTTCTGTATTAAAACAGTTGAACACGTCTTCATTATCTGTGATAACTCACCTCCTAAATGCCTCAATGCAGGAAATAACTATCCCATCAACAAGGAAACATGTGATGATCCATCCTCTTCTCAAGAAGGCTAATGCTGACACAGAGGTGGCCAGCAATTACCGTCCCATATCTTTACTCCCTGTTCTTTTGTAAATTCTGGAAAGACATATTCACTCACACCTAACTCAATATGTCACAACACTTGAACTTCTCCACCACTCTCAATCAGGCTTCAGAGCGGGCTTTTCCACCAAAACCACCCTACTTGGGGTCATGGAAGGTATATGTCACCATCTGGACAACAGGGACACAGTGGCGCTCATTTTATTAGATCTGAGCGCCGCTTTTGACACAGTGTCCCACACGGTGCTAATAAATATTCTCAAGTCACCGGGTATCGGAGGGTCTGCCTTAAATTGGCTCATTGCTTTCCTTTCAAATTGTACCGTCCAAGTTTTCTCCCAAACTGCCTGCTCTGAAGTCCACTCTTTTGCCAATGGGGTGCAAGAGGAATACATCCTCAGCCCCTTTTTATTCAATCTTTATGTAAGACCACTGGCTGAGAAATCTGGTTTATCCCTATTTTCTTACGTCGATGATTTCTAATCATATTCTCCCTTTCTTCACACAAAACAATTACCTCTTCCACTCTGAAAACTGGTTTAAACAACATAGCATCTTGGATGCAGCAACAATTTCTTAAACTAAATGAGAGAAAACAGAGATATTGGTGCTGGGAAAACAAAAAGATCTCTGGAACCACCAACATTGGCCATGCAAAATGGGTGATCTTCCGCCCCCTTCACCTGAAGTCAGTAATCTAGGCACCATAATCGATAATTCACTCAGTATGAATACCCTATCAGTTAAAGTTGCAGCAACCTGCTTTACCATCATCAAATGGCTATGAAAATTGTGCTGGATGCTACCAGAGGCTACCAGGAAAACCGTAGTCAATGCCCTAGTCACATCTAAGCTTGACTATGGTAATGTGCTCTATATGGGCTCAAACAAATCTGTAGTCCACAAAATGCAGCTGTTAGACTTCTGTTTGGAGTCCCAAAGACCACTTCCTTCTCGACCTATCGACGCAAACTGCACTGGCTTAAAATTGAAAATAAGATACAATTCAAGGCACTTAGTTACAAGCACAAAATTACATTCTACAGCGCTCCCAGCTACCTTCTAGCCCTGGCCAATCCCTACCTTCCTTCTCGAAATCTCCGTTCAGCTACCCAAAGAAGGTTCGTTGTCCTGAAATTTAAATTAGCCCGGATGGGCGGCAAGTCCTTCTCTTACCTGGGTCCCTCACTCCGGAACTCTCTTCCCACTGCACTCCGTAACAAGACGAACTATATCCAGTTTCGCAAGTCTTTAAAAACCTGGCTGTTAGACAGATAAAAATGCTTTATCTGTCTCATACGCCTTGACTTGCCTTTTGCACCGGGAAACCCTTTTTGGGTAGCTGTTGGCATTATAAATTTAGAAACTAAACTAAATTAAACTCTGGTGGTACCTATTGGATTTTTGTAATTGTGTTCTTGTTTTGTCCATTAAATTAAACTCTATTGTTTTATAACCATGTATGGTATCTTTTTCAGTGGTGTTTGCACTGTTTTACTGTTTTAAGTATTCCACAAATGCTTTACACATTGCCTCTTAACTTAACCCTGACTGCTCTGTGCAACACTACCAGAGGGTGGGCATAGGTTAATTTAGGGTGTGTAACTGACTTACCCTGACTACGATTGTATTTACTGCTTGTACAAGGTGCATACCTCTGCCAACCAGAAACCCAATTTCTAACATCACGTTTGATAGTAACTGAGATGCCTTAATAAGGAAGAAAGGAATGTAACTCAGTGTCACCAGGATTTTGCTTGTCAACTAGATTTCTAGCAGTAAAGCCTCATTAGCCACCTTGGTGAAGTTGAGCTCTGTCTGGGTTGACTAAATACCTGTAAACACGCTTTCAGCCAGTAATGAAAGTTGGATAGGTGATTTGAGAACTTAATCTTTCAAAAAGCCAAGGCACCTAAAATGGGCACTTAAGGCCTGGTAAAGCAAAATGTGAGTACTGCTTACAGCTAGTACTGTCTATCCCTATCCAACTCATTTAATGAGTAAAGTAGAAGAGAGTATTTAGTGCTCTGGATTTGATATCAGTAAACTCGACTCAACTGAAAATCTGGGTGAAAAAGATTCATGAATGTTTCACAAGAAGAAACATAACACTAACACATAAAAATGAAAATGTAATCCTTCATAGAGAAGTAGCTCTTGCAACCTACTAAAACAAAGAAAAACTATGGGGAGTGCCAGGCCAGATGAGCTTCCCTAAATGTCATATGCCTTTTCCTGCTAAGTCCAAGAATACTTATGTGGCAGTTGTAGTATATTACACTTGCAATCAGGGTACAATTATGAGGTGACAATGTCGGTTGAGTAAAAGCATGCATCTAGAAATTTATGAAATGTAAGTGTTTGGAAGAAGATGTATATAGTTGTGTGAGATGAGCATACCTCTCCCTATTGAAATACATTTTGATCATCCAAAAATATGGATAATTACGTATATTTCATGCTTTCCTGCCAAATAGTCTTGCACTAAAGACATTAACTTAATGTAATTATATTTTCAAAATTACCAAAAATGATTGCTTTTGTCAGCTGATTATCATACCAGGATCTTTTTTGCAACTAGTGCATCATGTAACAGTATGATGGCAGAGAGGTCCAACTTTTTTTTATGGAATTATTTTCATCATTCGAGATTGTTTAAGAATTATACTTATAACACTTCACTTATTGGTAAAAGGTTTACATTTTATTTGTATGTTCTCTGTATCTGAATCCGGTATTTGTAAGGTGTGAACCAATCACCCCTTGGGGTCTCAAGGCATCTCAGACCACATCATTTATACATCAATGTATTCAATACAAAGGTCGGTGAAGGCCTGGTTATTAAACACACTTTTGTCCTCAAAGTATATCATTTACTGATTCTTGCAGTCGAGTTATTTAATTGCCCATCAAAGCACTTCATTGAGCTGAATTATACATAAGTATTAATCCACTAGAGTGTGCTTAGGGTGTGATATAAACATCGGACCTTTGTATTTCAAATTCAGTTTACCTACAAGTACCTGTATAATGTGCCCCAAAAGCTCTGTATTGCCCTATTCATGCACTTGCATTCCAATCAATGTGTGCATGTGATGGTTCACAACCATCCACAGTGCCAATGTTTATAAATGTGCAGTCCTGCAGTCAAAATCAAATTAAATAAAAAGGAAATGTCATCTCCCCTTAGTGAGCAATAAGGGTATGAATCCCCACATTTCACCATGAGATCTTGTGAGAGGGTAGTACGGGATGAGAACAGAAACTCTCACTTTTCCGGTCCCATCGGTCCGGACACGATCGGGGGACGTGAAGAGTTAACCGCAACACCTCCCTCCTCTCTACAGGAAACAACGATGGAGAATAGAGAGCCCAATGAATGGGTGTGGAGGAACAAACTGGAAAAGGCGTGGCAACTGTCTTTAAGGGAGAAGACGCAGGAAGAAGGTGCAAACTGGAGGAGGAACCCGGAAGACGCTGAGCCCCACAGGAGCACGACAGATCAACAGATTGAAAAGGAACCACCTGAGGACAAGAAGATTGAGAAAGCTTCAATGAGAGCCGAAGACAGTGGGAAGGACGTGGAAAGCTGCTCCGAATCCGCCGCAACCAGTGAATGGCACAGAAGGGAAGGGGGGTGAAAGAGAGTTAACACACCTAATTTAGCCCGAGCACAACCCTTTCCTTGATTCCTACACCATTTCACAGATGTGCATGCTGACTTCTATTTTTCCCTGACTGTCTCCCGATGAGAGGTATGAATCCCATGTTGCTGCTTCCGCCAAGACAGTAGCATTAAAACCCCAACCCTTGCCTCCCTCCCTATTTTGAGACTCGTTACTTGGCATCTATTGGTTTTAACACTGGCTTTGAGGGTTTTGATGGCTGGAGTGAAAAGGGGAGAATATATCCCATAACCCAGGCCGACCCTCGGCTAGGAATAGGAAAGCCTATTTTTCCGTTGTATCCGGTCATAGAAGAAGGGTTTCCAATTCACCCTTATTCCATTTTCAATTATTTTCCACTTTGGGTGTGGTGACGGTAACCCTATCGGACATAGTGCAGTCTGCTTAGCGCTCATTTCTGTTTTAGGAGAAACTACGGGATTGCAACATCCATACCTTGAGCCACGATAACCCCAGGAGAAGAGAGAAAAGAAGCCAGGAGACTCACCAATAACATAACCTAACCACCTGACCATCCCTACCACTGGACTTATTTCAATACAAATCTAAACATTCAACCACCACTCAGGCCTCCTAGTTTCTATTTCCGCCTATCCCTCCGACGGATCTCCAATCTCTGTCTTCGAAGCAAAGATTCCTGAAAGATAAGAACTTACAATAGGCGACATAGTATTTAAGATTGTGTACCTTTTAAAAGTCTTTAGGTTGATCATCACCAGGTAAGCACACCTTTTACAATTTACATTAGAGTAGACAAAAAGGTTGTTGTTTTTTCCATGGTCATGTAGAATCCAGTAAGTGTAAAACATATTCCTTTTTGAGTGTAGAAGACTAGATGATTTTATATAACAACTCTACAAATGCATCTCAATAATCTTGAAGTTGACAACAAGACTTGTTCCACCTTTGCCACATCTTTAAGAATTCCTCACAGGATGTTGAACTACTTATTGATTCTGGTCCTATATATTTTAACCGTACTCGGTTTTTCTTCAAAATCAAATTCTTGCTTTGAGCCCTTACTTATTTTGCCAGGAGTCAATCTTCAACCCTGTTAAAAGTACTCCAAAATGTCATGGCCTGCCAGACCCAAAAGTACATTTATTGTAGTTGTTAGGTACTCTGGAGGGCTTAAGTGGTCACGAAAGTTCCAAAATAGGATAGCCATCAGAGCCCTTTTCAAATACCAAAGTCTAATTGAGTGTGGATATGTCATTACATGTTTTTCCCTGAAATACAATGACATGGGCCCTATTATAGATAGGGCTCACTTTTCCTGTTTATGCCTATTATGTTGAATGCACTACCCTCAGGGATGCTGTGAACTCATGCTGCCACCCATGTCAGCACATTCAAGAGAAATATGGAGCAGCTTTTTTAAAAGCTGCTCCATGTTTCCCTGTGCTGGCGGCTACCTGCCTTCAATTTTAGGAGGCATTAAAGATCCTGTTGCAGGCAGGTGCAATGAGTAACTGCACCCACCTGGGAGGGGCTAACTGGGGGTTCCATAGTGCCCAGTTTCATTCCTCCAGATGGCTGCCTTTAGGAGGTGCACAGAAAGTGTGCCACCTTCCAGTGACCCTCCAAAAGGCATGCTTGCCTCTGCTCCCACATTGGTAATAAGAGATTCCCTCATTTGCATGGGACCTCGCTCCCATGCAAATGAGGGAACACCCCCTAATGAAAGCGCTGGAGCTACATGTTTGCCAGCACTATCTATATCACAGAAGGGGCCTCACAAGCGTGTGTGATCCCTTCTGTAATACCAAAGTGCCCCAGGGGTGCACAAAACTAGTGCAAATCCTCATTGCACCCCCAGGGCACTCCAGTAATATAGCCCCATGTGTTTGAGTTTAATTTGCTTTATAAAGAAGCACTTTAGATTTTGTTTGTAGCTTCCACTAACCACACAGATATTCCTAATCTGAAGCATTTTGCTGAATCGAAATATTCAATTATGCTTTTGTGGGTATTGCTGGACATCAGTTCTAAGTAATAAACCATGAAAACCAGGTGTCTCATGTAGACAAATAAACACTTTTTTAAATGGCCTTGATCTCCCTTCATTATTTTAATTTGATAAACCTGCAATTTTTTCTTTCTTTCCCACATATTAATCCTAAAGGTAATCAGAACTTTAAAACATCTCTGAAGGCATTCCCCTCTGCCGGACCTAGATGTTTTAAATCGTGTAGGATGGTCTGTGGGTCACAGTTGTGATTGAAGTGTTTCTGACATGACCAGATGTGGGTACATGGCATTTCATGCTTCACTAAACTGACATTTTTGTTTCTTGGTAGTCAGACTATAGGGACTAGTGTGTAATACCAACTGGGAGCATCGACGCTTGACATTTCTTGGCTATACATATGATTTCAAAGTACATTGTTTCCTCTTCATTGGAACTATATTGAGAGAAATAATTTATTTGATGTTTAAGAAAAGGTGTTATAAATCATGTTCCTAAACTTCACATTCTACAGACCATGGTATTGCAGAGCAACACAATAATGTTATTGTATCTTAAAATACCAATCCAATATTTCATCAGCGCTTGGTTTTCATAAACCTAATTACAGCTAATAATAGGCAAGGAAACATGACCTTTGTAGACACAAATTGATCTAGAACATTTGAAAGAATCGCAAGTCTTTATTTTCAAGGAGATTGGCAGGAATACAGTAAAGAGTGCAGCAAGTTAGAAAGTGTAAGTTTGAACACAAGGCTGGTGTGACACCCCCCCACCCCCAACCAACAGAATTGCCTAGCCTAATTACACCTTTGGGAGGAGGACGGAGAATATTCTAACGTACTCTAATGCATGCAAATCTCTATCGCCAACCCGGATGTGAAAGCTGAAATAGTGTATACAGATTTCAACGATGGAGCACACCTGCTGACATCAACAATAAGTACTGACTGAGCCCAACTAAGCTTCAATTTAAGACTATTCACTCAAACGTCTTCTCAGCAATCCATCAGTCAGAAGGTGAAAGTTGATGATCAGAAGATAAATAATTTTCTACAACTCTGGTCTTTGACAATCATAATTGTAGATTATTTGTCTACCCCAAACCAAATGTTGTTCGGAGACTCCCTGGGTTGCAGACAATACACAGAACTTTATCTGTGAAACAGGTCTATATGCATGGCTTCACCACACTTATAATACTACGCGTTAACTTTTACAATGTGTAGCATTACACCAACAGCCTTTAACTCTGACTTTTGTGGTGTTTAATATATATTCACAAGACACCTTCACAATTTTATATAATCTGAGGAGCAGTTGTTTTGGTTCATGTAATCACTTGTGTATATATTCCATCAAAGCTACAAATGGCCAATTGGTTACATCCACCTGAGCATCAAAGGTTACTTTAAGTTGTCCATCATAAAATAGTGCCCTTAGGCATCTATAAATAAATAAACAGTGCAAGCGCCCTGCGTATACAATGAGTAAAGGAATTATAGTTTTCCAGATCCCATAACCCATCACTCGTGTCTTCTGCTGAAGTTAAAATTAATGTGCAAAATATACCATACACCCCAGTTCTACATTTTATAGGTATTAATATTGTATTTTCAGAAAGTGATACAGGTCACCTACACCACTTTGAGCACTGCAGCAGAAAGGATAAAAAACATAAAACATTGGATTAAGAGTTCCAATCAGGTGTGTACAATATACCTAGGGTAGCTAGTGAGAAATAATCTAGTTTGAGTAGTCACAGTGCAAGCGGAACATACTGAACTTTGATTGGGTCAACTGTGGCATTTCAGTACTAGTGATTTGGGACCTCAGTACCTTGTAAACCTAAGCTTGACACCAAACATCAATTTTAGTACTTTACTTATTGGGCAGTGAGGTGGAGCAGTGCAAGGTGGACTCAAGAAGGTACTGCAGACTTGAAATGAGGAACACAGCAATATATAAAATTGTTGCTAAGAAATCATTGTCTAGTCAGTCCTTTTACTATAAAAAGAAAACCATACTTTAATATACACACATACACACAACAAAATACTACACACAAAGGCACAAAGACGTGTAAGCTCGCAAAATAGAAATAACAATAGAAACAGCTCTTAAAGGGGCCTCACAAAAAAACTGCATTGTAAGTCACATATCCTCATGAAAAATCACAGTTGGCAAATAGCTCCCAAATACAATCTAGTCAAATTTCTTTGTAATGTCCCTTGAACCATGCATGCACCAGCAGGCATGTAAAAACAATAAGACCAAATAAAGAAGGCTAATCACTATTAAAAAGTCAGGTATACTGGCTTTGGCAGCGTATTCACAATTATAGTATTAGGTTTACAACATTTGCCAAAACATTTCAATCAACACTAAAAACCTACCAGCTCTCAGCAGAATTCGATCAAATATCTGCTAATCACAATCGACAAGCCAAACGTACTGGCTTTAATACATTTTTTCATAATAAAAAAAAATAAGGCCTAAAACCTCTTGACATTACATTTCTTTTTTACACCAGACTTCTCAGCAACTCAACGCAGAGGGTCCGAAACCTCAGGATATTACAAATCTGAGTCCTAGGGTGGCTTCAGCATTGTCCCAGTTCGACCTAGTCCATGCATTCTTCCTCTTTGGGGACTTAAAGGGACACATGTTTCTCCCTGAATAGAAGGCTTGTGAGGGTTTGATACTTTTCCAGACAGCCCCAAGAGCAATGGTAAAGTTGTAAGGATGATCCATCTCCCTTGATGATCAACAATTGAAATATGCAAATATCACTCTTAGAAGACCATATGGGATGAAGCAGAGCATTTGTTGCCATGGTCAGGTTATCTTTCTGTTTTATAAAGATTTGATGCAGCCCACCAGTGTCTTTGATCTGCCAAGTGGGAAGTTCCCAAATCCCCTAGGCCAGTAATCTCAAATAGCCAATTGCAGTCATTCTGACTAAGAGAAATAAGCCAATTTATGCAATATATATGAAGGGATCCAAATATGTCCAACTAGATCCCATCTAATGACTCCATAGCCAATAACGTATATATAAGACAGGGACTAACACCTGCTATTCATGATGCAATCTAGAATTATAATAAAACCTAGTTTACACATATCGTGACGTTTTTAATGATACTTGCCAGAGGAGTATCAAAGAGCACCTGTATTACCCACAATTTGTTCAGAGTATAACGTGGTCAAAGAAAGTATAGGCCTGGCTTATTGTGGAAAATATAGACTCCTCCTGGCCATATAAAGATCTCAAATCCACAGATTGTTAGAAGGACCTCCCCACCAGTTCCAGAATGGAGGAGGATAACTAAATGTATTTTCTGCACTCAAAAATTATGAAATTGAACTACACACAAGTCATCTTCCAAAAACATGTGACAGCAAAAAAGTGTCCATCCCCACCTGAAATGCTAAGCTAGTGAAAAAAAAAAAAAGAGGGTGGTATCGCTACCCAAAAACATATCCAGCCCAACAATGATTTGAATAAAAAACAACTTTTGGGACCTTATTTTCTAAACTGATACTGTGTCACAAGTTTAGAGAAATCAATTAAACCACATGCTCTGCTCCACTCCCTGCCTCTCCCTAGGTAAGAACAATATCACAAATTTAAAACTCTCCAAAATCTCAGTCTCGTAAGACAGCCACACAGCAAACTTGCACAAATGACAAATGTCTTAAATATGTTTGCAGTCTATAACCCCTATGGTATATATGGTATGGCCTAAGATAATAACCAGTGTGACAGCAAGGAGGATGTATTTGCATCGGTGATGGCCTGTGAAACAATGCAATGTAGCCCTGGTACCAGAGCCTCAGGTGGTGGTGCTTGGTGATGACCTATCCCTTTTGTAAAGGGCCTGAGATCTGGAATCAGCCCCCTTCACGTTCTCTCTTTATCAATATCCCCATATATAATAAAGCAGTTATCAAATTATTTCCACTTCTTTTCACTGTATGCTCTTCACACGTCTGGGGATCCCACAAAATTCTCAACTGATTGCTCATTTATTGCTGAATAAGTATTAACAGTGGACAAACAGGAAGTCAGTGCAGTCTCCGAGAATATCCTTGTAGTATAGGTAAAACACCAGAGCTGATGAGGGAGCTATTGAAAGACATGCAAAACAGCATGAGGGTACATGTTGCTAGAGGGCAGCAGTCAGCTGCAGAAAACCGCTTTAGAAGAAGTCAGGTGCGGTTACTCCTGTAGCTACCCGTGAGATACATGTGCTGTGATGCTGGTACCAGAGAGGAATGTCTTGTGTTGTTCTATGAGGATGATTATTTACAACAAGAGGTGGTGATGGACAGAGTCTCTGAATTAAGCAGAGTACTCTCACCCAGTCAAGAGATCAGGGCTAGATCCAACACCGTTTTTTAGCTCATTGCACCATCCCAGTTTCAGAACCTGGCTGTATGCAAATTAGTCTGTCCCTGGCCCAGTGCATCATGGGAACAGGGCAGACCAGACTACAAAAGCCAATTCTTACACTGGGAAGGAAACAAGCTTCCGGGGACCTGTTTCTGGCATTACAGCCGTCTTCGGCCCGGCTTGCTTGAATCCTGATGGTGCAATGAGCAAGGGACTCACATCTGAGTATACCCTTCCACGCTTAGGGTGGACAAAATTATTTACAACAAGAGGTGGTGATGGACAGAGTCTCTGAATTAAGCAGAGTACTCTCACCCAGTCAAGAGATCAGGGCTAGATCCAACACCGTTTTTTAGCTCATTGCACCATCCCAGTTTCAGAACCTGGCTGTATGCAAATTAGTCTGTCCCTGGCCCAGTGCATCATGGGAACAGGGCAGACCAGACTACAAAAGCCAATTCTTACACTGGGAAGGAAACAAGCTTCCGGGGACCGGTTTCTGGCATTACAGCCGTCTTCGGCCCGGCTTGCTTGAATCCTGATGGTGCAATGAGCAAGGGACTCACATCTGAGTATACCCTTCCACGCTTAGGGTGGACAAAATTATTTACAACAAGAGGTGGTGATGGACAGAGTCTCTGAATTAAGCAGAGTACTCTCACCCAGTCAAGAGATCAGGGCTAGATCCAACACCGTTTTTTAGCTCATTGCACCATCCCAGTTTCAGAACCTGGCTGTATGCAAATTAGTCTGTCCCTGGCCCAGTGCATCATGGGAACAGGGCAGACCAGACTACAAAAGCCAATTCTTACACTGGGAAGGAAACAAGCTTCCGGGGACCGGTTTCTGGCATTACAGCCGTCTTCGGCCCGGCTTGCTTGAATCCTGATGGTGCAATGAGCAAGGGACTCACATCTGAGTATACCCTTCCACGCTTAGGGTGGACAAAATTATTTACAACAAGAGGTGGTGATGGACAGAGTCTCTGAATTAAGCAGAGTACTCTCACCCAGTCAAGAGATCAGGGCTAGATCCAACACCGTTTTTTACCTCATTGCACCATCCCAGTTTCAGAACCTGGCTGTATGCAAATTAGTCTGTCCCTGGCCCAGTGCATCATGGGAACAGGGCAGACCAGACTACAAAAGCCAATTCTTACACTGGGAAGGAAACAAGCTTCCGGGGACCTGTTTCTGGCATTACAGCCGTCTTCGGCCCGGCTTTCTTGAATCCTGATGGTGCAATGAGCAAGGGACTCACATCTGAGTATACCCTTCCACGCTTGGTAGTTTGGTCTGCCCTGTTCCCATGATGCACTGAGCCAGGGACACACTAATTTGCATATAGCCAGGTTCTGAGCTGGGATGGGGCAGTGAGCTAAATAACGGTGATGGATCAAGCCCTGATCTTTGGACTGGGTAAGAGTGGTCTGCTTAATTCAGACACTCTGTTCATCACCACCCCCTTTTCTGAATCGTTTTTGGCCACTATAGGTGTGGCAGGGTATACTCAGACATGAGTCCCTTGCTCACTGCTCCATTAGGATTCAAGCAAGCCGGGCCGACGAGGCTGAAATGCCAGAAACCAGTCCCCGGTAGCTGGTCTCCTTTCTGGTGAAGAATTGGCTTGGTAGTTTGGTCTGCCCTGTTCCCATGATGCACTGGGCCAGGGACAGACTAATTTGCATATAGCCAGGTTCTGAGCTGGGATGGGGCAGTGAGCTAAATAACGGTGATGGATCAAGCCCTGATCTTTGGACTGGGTAAGAGTGGTCTGCTTAATTCAGACACTCTGTTCATCACCACCCCCTTTTCTGAATCGTTTTTGGCCACTATAGGTGTGGCAGGGTATACTCAGACATGAGTCCCTTGCTCACTGCTCCATCAGGATTCAAGCAAGCCGGGCCGACGAGGCTGAAATGCCAGAAACCGGTCCCCGGTAGCTTGTCTCCTTTCTGGTGAAGAATTGGCTTGGTAGTTTGGTCTGCCCTGTTCCCATGATGCACTGGGCCAGGGACAGACTAATTTGCATATAGCCAGGTTCTGAGCTGGGATGGGGCAGTGAGCTAAATAACGGTGATGGATCAAGCCCTGATCTTTGGACTGGGTAAGAGTGGTCTGCTTAATTCAGACACTCTGTTCATCACCACCCCCTTTTCTGAATCGTTCTATGAGGATGAACATCAGAATTTGTCTCGGCCGGTGGATGTGATGCAGAACCCAGCTGTCACCATTTTGACATTCAATGAGGTTTCCCGTATCCTGGAAAAAGCTTGACAGCAAGCCTCATTCTTAGTGTAGGATGGCAGTATACTGCAGCCAGAGCTGAATGCTCCACAGAATTAAAAAACTAAGTATCTTCTCTCATTAACCAACATAATAATCCCATCCCCTTACAAGGCAACATATTTTACCAGAACTTGCTGATATCAGTTATCATTCACTTGCTCACTCACATGGCTGTTAATCAGAAACTGAACATGTTTTAATTTCATTTTCTAAGATGTAGAGTCTGTCCGCTACAAAAATTGATGTGCATGACTAATGTAGTTAATGCACTAGCCGGTCTGATAAATTATTGATAGATTTGCCTACAGTTTAACCTCCTCAACATATGCATATTGCCTGGTCACTTTAGAATGCAACTGCATGCCTGATTACACAAAACCTGTTGATGTCAAATAATATATTGTACATGAGCAGCATCAGTAAAAAAAGAAAATAAATAAGAAAAAACAACATGACATTTCTTCCTGAAGAAAGCATTTTTAAAACCAAATTAAAATAGGTAAACATGCCCAGGGTAGGCCATTTGCTCAAGCGAAAATATCCCATTGTACCATAATTTTATCTACAAAGAGAAATTAGAAAATACTTGAATCAAATAAGTGACCCAGAGATTGAAGGATGTTTCAGAAATAATTCTCACTTACAAACAAACATATAGTTAATGTTACTATGCATAGAATTTAGACACACATACTGGATGGTTACATCTTCAACACTAATGTACTACAGATACTCTAATAAACCCAATGCACGTACTTAAAATAAATAATTTGAACTACTGTGAATTAATTTCTTAAAGCATCAAGTCCAAGGTGCAGAATCAAAAAACTCAATTCATCTATACTAGAAATACATATTCGCAAGCTATGATAAAACATATGTTGATAGTAGGCAATTATTCATTAATATGCCATAGCCTTTATAGATAGCATAGGACATATCCTCTAGTCGGAGCCTATGATTGCAGTACCTCTTAGATTGCCTGAGCAATAACTAGCCAGCCCTTAGTAATGCAAATGAGTGGAACTGTAGTAGTGCTAAACACTTTGAGAGTCGAAATCAATCCAAACTTTGAACAATGTATCGACTGTGTAGTGGGAAACCCAACACATCTCAGTAGAAAAAGGGTGAACAATGCAATTAATCATTACAATGATTACTAATAATATTAATATTAATAATACAACAGCAGCATCTGCAACAATTTAAAAAAAATAATAATGAAAGGAATTTGAAGAAGTAGAGGAGGAAGTGTAAGAGTGAGAAGAAGAAAAAGAAAATGAAAAATAAGAATTAAAAACAAACTGTCACAAATGCCATCAAAAACTACATAATTGTTGACATCACATTTCACTTCAACATTGACATAATTAATGTTATCATCTGTTTGCGTATGTGTTTATACATACTCAAAGCAATGGGCAATTTGGGTTTGATTGTACCGTGATTATGTGTCATCCGATGCATCAACATGCAATCATAGGACACTGGATGTATTTTGTTTCTGTATTTTATTGTGCTCTCCTGCTTAGTTTCCTTATAAAATGTGATTCTATTCATTTATACTGAACAGGACACAGTATGACAATCTTTTGGCAAAACTTTATTTTCAAAGTCATTGTACTTTAAGAGACAAATGTAAACATATTTACAAACAGTATTGCCTGTGGTGCTGGAACGTTATTTTGTTTATTTCACGCGCAGCGTGCATTAAGTAGCTTTGCAAAATATGTGGTTGCAGTAAAAATATAGTCCAGGTGAAGTAAAAAAAACTCAGAGGATTTATTTTTCTTTATGTGCCAATCACACGCAGCAAAAATGCACTTCACAGATGTAGGGTATTCACTGATTCCAGCTTCTGGGATCATCCGAGGATGAGAAACAGCTTTAGAGCTTTAAATACTGCATTCCTTGCACAGTGGGGCATATGTCATTAGCAGATCCCGTAGCATGCACTGTACATCAAAAATAAGTGCAGAAACATTGAAATCCAGGCCATTTAAAAAAATGACATTTTAAAAATAATGTTGGATTTATGATCTGAAAAATATCCCTAAGCAAAAACGAGTGGCATGTAATGGATATATATTCATACATACATTTTTGCTTACACACATTTCACGTTCTTCTCTCTCTCCCCCACCTCCCTTTCACACAGGGAAGTAGTTCGGACAATGGTATCAGGCAGCTGTGTGTGACATTCTGAACGTGTGTCTCCCATGTCTCTCCTAACGCCCCATTTTTATCCAGATTCTTGGGACAGATGGAGGATTGAGATGGTCACTTACTTCCTTTTGGGGAATTCCCCCTTAATATCAAATCCTAAAACACCCTCCCAGGGAGGCCCTGGGTGCGACTAGTGTGGCCATGTGAGAACAGTACACAGGGCACACAGAGAACAGTACACAGGTCCCTGCTCACATGAACAAAGATGGACAGGAGGGAGCAGTAGGAACATCAGGCTCATTTGGACAGAAGGGGGATTTTATGTCAAGACAGGAGGCTAGCATTATGCATAACACTTTTATTTCCCACTTCTGAGCAGCACCTTTAAAAGCTCATGGAATCTTAATACATCACAATCCAAAAAGAACTTTGACAAACATAAGTAACATGAGGCGACCATCCTCCTCCTCTTTTGTTTGCTGCTTCTGAGCAGATAAGTATACTTTGGAAATAGCTATTTGATTTTTGAGTTTAGGTTTGGTGAATGAAAAAGTATGTTTGAAACCCCAATTTATGGGTGTGGGTTTATTTTGATATAGCTTGATTTAAATAATAGTTTGTGTTAACTTATGGTTTTAATATGTTATAGGATTGAGTTTTAAAAAATAAATGAAAAGGTAAGTGCTTAGAGAAACTTATATTAAATGTTGTGAGGAAAATGATTGATGACTTTCTAATAGAGCGACTATTGATATGAACTCGAGTTCACATCGAGTTAATCTTCATTTTATGTGTTTTTCTTTGAGCAAATTTTTGATGAACTGTAGGCATAAGGAAGATCGAATTTGTTAAAGAAAAGGTTTTATTTGTGGAATCGATTTAGGTTAAAGGGGATGCAGGCCACTTGCGCATCTTGCTAGTGAGGCAGTTAGTTTTAAAAATGAGCTTGTGCTTACCGTGTTTTTCCTTTTATGCGAGGGCTCGTGAAAAGAGTGAAGAGAGGTCAATGATGCGTTCACGCGTGAGGCGTGAGCGCTGATTGGTTAGCGGTTGGTTTGTTATTTAAAGGAATTAGAGATTGTACAAGCAAAGGGAGGTTGTTTCTAGAGGAAATAGCTTGTGAAGCTGGTTTCCATAGAAACGTGAATCATCTTTTCGTGTTGAAGGAAAGATCGGTGTGAGAGGTTCATTTTTGAGTTTGAGGGAAACTTTTGAAAATAGGGTATTTTAAAGAGGATTTCTTTAAAAGTGTGAGAGGTGATTATAAAAATGGAGTCATCAAACAAAGAACAGGAGAAAATGTTAGGGATATAATTAATAAGGAAATAAAGGACTCTATACAAGAGTCAGTGAACAGGTTTCAGGCAAAAGAAGAAATAATGAGGAAGAAGAGTATTTTTCTATTTCTGAGGAAGAGAATGATAGAGGTCCAGAAGGGAAATGTTTGGCTAAAAAGAAACATTTAGAGAAGGAAAAGGATTTGAGTGGAGTCCAAAGCGGCTCAAGAAAGAAGGGTATCCTGAGCGGTACAAAAGAGAGCCAGTTATTCTCTGGAAGGAGAGGAGGTGCATCTGGAGATGCACAGAGTGATGAGGAGTTGGATGAATATATTTTAGACTTGGAATATAAAGATGATTTAGAAGAAGAAAAATAGGTATATGTAAAGGAGAAGGAAAAGGATACTGTGGTTGATCCATATGGTAAACTGATGTTTAATCCTAAAGAGATCAGACACCCAAGGGGGAAGGATTGGTGGCCCCTTGAACATGTGGCAGATTATATAAAAGCTAGATTGCGAAAGCCACTGGAAATAGAGGAGAGAAATATTATGAGAGCGGAGTGTTCAAGACCTAACATTGAGGATAAGATTACGATGACTACAAATATCAATCCTGATTTGATTACTTATCTCTTTAAGTTTTGGAAAGACCCAAGAAAGGGATTTGACCATTCTTTGAAACAATATCAAGATAAAGTTATTGATATCCTAGGACCTTTGGCAACAATTTTTGATGTAGTGGAAGGAGCACATTTGAAAGATAATGATCTGGATCTTTTATTACTGTGAGGTTGGTGCCAGAGGGCTATATGCTTTTTTAGGAAATGCGAATGCTGGCATCATTTCTGAAAGGAGAAAGACTATCCTTATGAGGATGAATCCAAGATTGGGAAATCTGGCATAATGGGAGTCAAGTGAGGAAGCCAAAGGTCTTCTTTTTGGAGATGGGATGGTAAAGTCTTTATCGAAGTTTGTCAATACTTTCGCAAGTTTAGATAGGGTGCAATTTAATATGCGTAGAGTCTTCGGTCACAACAATAGTTTTTATGGACGGGCCGGTAAAAGGGGCCAATCTGCCAGCCGTGGAAATAACAGAGCCCATTACCAAAACCAAGGAGGAAGTTATGGTAGAGGACAGAATAATTACAATTTCTTTCCACAAAGAGGAAGAAGCAGAAATTGTGGAAGTAGAGGAAGAGGACAAGGACAGTCTCAAAATTATAACCTGGGTGAGTATGAAGACTGGTATTGTTTCTATCCCGAAAGAAGTAGGAGGAGTATTAAAGTATTTCGAAGAGAAGTGGAAGGAGGTGACAAAGGATGCTTGGGTCCTAGAAACAGTAGAAGGTTTTTCGAGTAGAGTTTGTATCAGTTCCGAAACAGGAAAAATAACCTATGGAGCTGAAGTTTCAGGAGGATCTAATGTTGATAGTAGAGAACGAGGTTTGTATGATGTTAAAGAAAAATTTGGTTGCCAGAGTAGGAGAGGAAGAAAAAGGGTTTGTAAGTACTCTATTTCTGTTAGAGAAAAAATTAAAAGTATGGAGGCCTGTAATAAATTTAAGAAGGCTAAACCAATATGTGATTTACCGACATTTCAAAATGGAGGGAATTAATTTATTGAGAGATGTTTTACAGGAAGGAGATTGGTTGGTGAAGTTGGATCTGAAGGATGCTTACTTCACAATTCTGATTGCAGGGAAGAGTCAGAAATTTCTTCAATTCAGGTCAAAGGGTCAGTTATATCAATTCAAGAACCTTCCTATTGGTCTTTCTTCTGCGCCATGGTGTTTTGCCAAGTTGATGAGGACTGTAGTGGGTTTTGTGAGAGAGAGAGGAATAAGAATGATTGTTTATCTAGACGATATTCTGCTAATGAATCAAGATTTTCTGATTTTGAAAGAACATTTGAATTTTGTAATGAGTTTTTTACAAGATTTGGGTTTTTTAAGAAATTTGGAAAAGACAGTTTTGGAACCTGTGAAGAAGGTGGAATTTTTGGGATTCATGGTAGACACCGTTTGATGTCAGTTATGTCTTCCAGAGAAGAAGGTGAAGAAGATAAAACAAGAGTTACAGAAAGTGTTGATCAAAGAAAGAGTGTCGTTGAGGAATCAAGAAGAATAATTGGTTTGTTGAGTTCATCGATTCAGGCAATTTTTCCTGGTCTTCTCCATTACAGAGCTTTGCAATTGATTAAAGACAAATGGATTGTCGAGAGGTTTGTGGTACGGAGACATGGTAGATATTTCCATGGAGGCAAGAGAGGAATTGATTTGGTGGAAAGAAAACATGGAGGCATGGAATGGAAGGGCAATTTTTTGTGTTTGTCCAGATTTTGTTTTGGAGACGGATGCAAGCAATTTAGGTTGGGGCGCATTTGGTCTTGAGAAAGTAACTGGTGGCGTATGGTCTGTTTCAGAGAAGGAAGGACATATCAACTCTTTGGAAATGAAGGCAGGGTTATTTGCTCTGAAAAGTTTCAAAGACAGTTTGGTAGGAAGATCAGTTCTCTTAAGGATGGACAATGTATCTGCTGTTTCTTACATAAACAGACTGGGTGGTACCCGGTCAAGGGACTTGGCAGAATTAGCAATGGAAATTTGGGAGTTTTGTTTATAATACAAGATTGGGTTGAAAGCAGAATATTTACCAGGTGTCTGGAATGTAATGGCAGATTGGAATTCAAGGAATATGGTGGATTACAGCGATTGGAAGCTGAGAGAGGACATTTTTTGTACAGTTGATGAAGAGAATGGGTCCATTGGAAGTGGATCAGTTTGCATCAAGATTGACCGATCAGCTAGAGAAGTATGTGAGTTGGAGACCGGATCCAGGTGCAATAGCAGTGGATGCGTTTCAACAAGATTGGACAAAGTGGAAATGTTATGCATTCCCTCAGTCTTCAATGATTCAGAGAGTTTTAGTTCAGGTAAGGAAACAGAAATGTCAACTAGTGTTACTAACCCTTTTTGGAAGAGTCAAGCTTGGTTTCCTTCTGTGATGGAACTAGCAGTGTCAGAACCTATAGTTATAATTTGGGCTTTCAGAGGACTTTTGAAGAATGTGGAAGGGGAGGAGGATCCTTTGGTGGAATCAGGTTCTCTCAACGTTCTAGTTTGGAGGATATCAGGGGTTCAAGAACATACAGAGATCTTTCAGGAACGGCTGCAGAGTTAATGTTTGAATCCTGGGCACCAGGAACAATAAGAAGGTATAGAGGATCTTGGAGAGTATGGTTTTGTTGGTGCGTGGAAAGGGATTCGGATCCCTTTGAAGCAGATGATGTACAAGTAGCAATCTTTTTAGCTAGTCTTTTTGAAAAGGGGATGTCTTATAGAACTGTTAATTGCTATAGATCAGAAATTTCAGCCGGCCATTCTTTAAGTTATGGAACGTCTATTGGTAGGAGTCCTTTAGTTTGAAGGGTCATGAAGGGTATTCAGGTGAGAAGGCCACCTGAATCGAAATACAAGGCACTGTGGGATGTGGATTTGGTTCTTAAGATATTCATGGCCTGGCCTAGTAATACGTTTTTGGATTCTAGGCATTTATCTTGGAAATTAGCCACTTTATTGTGTCTCATTTCTTTTAGAAGGGTTTCTGATGTATGGGCGTTGGAAATTTCTAATAGATTTTACCAACAAAATGGTGTGATGTTTGAAATTTGTAAAAGGACAAAAACTATGTCAACTTCTGTGTTTTACCCACTGTTTGATGACTGCAAGTTTGTGTGTAGTTAGATGTTTAAAAGTATATGAGAGTAGAATGTTGGAGAAAAGAGCAGATGGGATAGATCAAGTGTTGATTTCTTATGTAAATCCGTATAAGGCAGTTTCAAATGCAACTATTGCTAGATGGGTAAAATGTGCAATGAGAGAGGCTGGTGTAGATGTGAGTAGCTTTACAGCACACTCGGTACGGTGAGCAATGGCAAGCAAGGTAAGCATGTTATGAGGTAGATTGGAAGATATTATGAAGGTGGCAGACTGGTCTTCTGCCTCTACTTTTAGAAGATTCTATTTTAAATCAGTAGGGCACGTTTCTAAATGTGTCTTAGAAAAGCTTTTAACATGCATAACAATAGCCTCCTGTCTTGACATAAAATTGCGATTCTAATAAGTTTACTGTTCTTAGAATTGGGATTTTATTCAAGACAAGGAGGCCAGCATTATCCCTCCCACCCTTCCCTGGGTGTGAAAGATTTATGAATTGAAATTAAAATGTCATGGTTCTTTGGTTGAAAAGTTTGTTACTATAGTAAGAAGAATGTTATATTTATTATATATTTTTTTCCTTTTGTAGAGAATTAAGTTTTCGATATTTCTCATTTGGATTAAAAAGAAGAAAGTTTGAATAAGATTTGGAAGAGGCAAACGAAAAGAGGAGGAAGATGGTGGCCTCATGTTACTTATGTTTGTCAAAGTTCTTTTTGGATTGTGATGTTTTAAGATTCCATGAGCTTTTAAAGGTGTTGCTCAGAAGTGGGAAATAAAAGTATTATGCATAATGCTAGCCTCCTAGTCTTTAATAAAATCCTGATTCTAAGAACAGTAAAGGTATTAAAATTGCAATTGGAGCACACTGCTTCACCTCCCAGCAGTTTGCCCCTTAGCATCCTGGTAAATGCTGTTTAGTTCAGATGCTTACTTGAATTTTTGTTAAAGTGTTTTACCAAAGTTGGTGCAGGTTAGTGCTGTAAATCTCTAGACACGTGTTTCTGGATTTTATCCTTCATCAGTAGAGATAAAAACACAATTCTGGGGTTGCTGAGAAAGCTGCTGAATCCTCTCAGGTCAATGTACCCTCCCTGGCGCACAGGTGCATCTCCAAGGCTCATTTGCCCAGCACTGAAGGAGGAAATCACGAGGCAGGCAGAAAGCCTATTCCAGACGCATTGCTTATGAGCTGCTACTGGTCATCTGGACTGAGCATGCCCCAACTAGGAGTCAAGAGTATCCCCAGCTGAGATCCTGCCAAAGGGATACATCCAAAGGTGGGATGATTGAATCCATAAGATAATTGAGAGAAAACCTCTGGGTAATTGAGCCTCATAAGACCAAGAAATCCTAAAGAGGTTTAAGCCTGGCAAGAAGCTTATCTTGCTAGGTGGACATGATAGTGTAAACTGCAATGGCAGGCCTGAGCCATGGTTAGAGGGTTACTTAAATGCGTGGCACAATGAGTGCTCCATACCATCTAGCAGCATTTAATTCACAGGCCCAGGGCGCATGCAGTGCACTTTACTAGGGACTCACAAGTATATTGAATGTGCAAATTGGGTATGAGCCAATGTTATCATGTTTAGGGGAGAGAACAGAAGCAATTTAACACTGGTCAGCAGTGGTAAAGTGTGCGGAGTCCTAAAGCCAGCAAATGCGAGGTCAGAAAAATGGAGGAAGGCAGGTAAAATGTTGGAGGACGACCACCCTAAGGCTGTCAGTTCTAACACCTGCCCACTGTGCAGTGTGCTTAGAAGCATCCCCCCTCCCTTCTAAGGCAGTTCTGAATTAACTAGAGCATTCCAGAACACTCTTGATTCTCTTTCAAACACTCCCCAATAGGCAAAAATTGAATCAAACCACTAGAAGCTCTGTCACAGATTGGGAATCAGCCAATGCATAACATTTGATCTCACTCTTCCTTTTCGAGAAATTTGATACAATATACATCCTAACTTTCTTTACATCGAAACCAGGCCCAATTAAATACGGAAATACTTTAACATTATATCACAGTACTAGGATGTCATTGGGTGGTGTAAAACATCAATGTACACTCTAAGTTGGCTCAATTGTACAAAGTCACAGGTAGGCCATATGTGTAACTAGATTATATGGGTGTAGAAAAGGAATATTGTAACAAGGTCCAATTCTGTAATCATGAAAAGTAAAGCAGCTCTGGTGGCATGAACTAATGTTCATTCAATGTAAACACCCAATCGACCAGCAGGACTGGTCAGCAGATCCTTACACCACAGCTCCTAATCTCCAACTGACCAAACCCTGTTGATGCTCACCATTATATGGCAGAATCCTTTCACAGTACACTCTTCAAAACTCTAAGACACCACAAGTAATTTCCCAAAAGCCAAATATTTTTGCTTTGATTTTTGTGTTGCATACCGAAAGTAAATAAAGGCATGCCACTTAATCTCTCTTAAACTGTATTTCAGCAAGTAAAACTTTGACTAGCTCAAGATTTTACATCTATCCAGCTCCCTGCACAAAAATGTGCCCTTGTTCTTGTGTCAATTGTTTTCAAGATTGACATAGCTGCTAGACTTCGTAATTGTCTTCGTTTTTAGGGCACTGTGATTACTGCAAATTTCTTTATTTTTAATTTTATAAGGTTTTGTCTTTGACATGCTTTATTTCTGTATTCTTATGTGGTGGGTTGTTACATAGAATACCTCACACACACACACTTAAAATTATATTTGACTTGCTACTCATGCCAAGCTTCCAAAATATGGAAGTATGAAATCCTTTGGGAAAGCAAGCTTTCTTCTCTTGACATTTTTTGATTAACGGCACAAGAGCTCGGTCACAGTTCACATCAAGTCTGAGACTTCTAACCTCAACATTTTCAAGTCAGAATAACTACACAGGGTAGAAAAGAGTCTTGTGAATGCCATTGGAATCAACACCATTTTAGCTAGAAAAGAAGTATCTATCAAAGAATATACATAATTTGAGATAAAAAAACGACCTAGGATTTTTGATAAACCTAAAGATGAACTGATTGGTTTAATATGTGCCCCCACCTTTACCATTTTTGTTAATGGGATCAATTGTATAATCATAGAGATTAGAATATCATCGGATTTGCTTGTATTTTGTACTTTGCCAATAACAGATGACTCGCCATACTCAGTGGAGTGAGTAGACTGCCTGCACTGTTTGTGGAAATGGCTAATCGTAATTACATATTCTCAAATGAATCCTGGGCGGTAATACTTATGTATGATTCATCCTTCCTTTGAACAGTACATTCGAAAAGCATTTGTTCAATCCATTATGTCTCTTAGGGGGACTAACTTCAAATAATAGTTTCTTCTAGGGTGGAGCATAGGACATCATCAGGTTGCCATTCTCTGTGTAGCATCAAAACTATTGTATACAACATTAATATGTACAACTATCACATTGTTTCGCCTTTTGAATATCTTTAAAATGAGAGTGAGAGAGCGATAAGGAGAACACAAGCAAGAAAGAAACTGACAAGGTGCAAAAGAAATGGAGGGAGAAAGAGAAAAAGATGGAGAGAAAATAGAGCAGGTCCCAATTCATGTTGAAACTATACGTTTTACCCCATTAATTTAGGAACAAATATGATCTATTACAAAAAAACACGCTGTAAGAAAAGAAAAGCAAAGTAAAAGTTAATATATAATAATATTGCTTCCAAAATAAACACCAGTATCTGAAGGCTCAACTGATGATGGTGATAATACAATTTTTAATATGATTAATGCTAATATTGATAACATTACTTTCACCGCCACTAACACTACTCTAAAAAAGGAGAAAAGATGAAGTTTAGCATACTATTTTATTATTTTTATTATCAGAAATAAAACAACCATTTCAAAATATATATATAATTTGTATTATTTTTTAACACACTACTATTACTAATAGTTTGTTTTGATTTTGCTATTGTGGTACCAGGCCTCAAAAGTCAATATACCAGGTCAACGTGTTAATACTCCATACCAGACCTTGTTGAAGGACCCATTGTTTAGGTTCTGGCATATTATTATGGATTTATTCATCATCATCATCAAAATCTTTATTTCGGCAACAAGTGCCATAAAAGATACAGGTACTTACATTAAAAAACAATAAAATAAAATGTTAAAATGTTGAATATAAAAACATGGAGCATATAAAATCATTAGACGGGAATAGAAATAGGACCCCACCTTTAACCTACCAACATTATCATTGTTATAAAGTTGTATTTTGACAAATGTCATACATCTCCAGCTAAAAAATGTCTTCTCTTGTCCCAAAATATCCCCAAGTATTTAGCTAAAGCAAAAACTATATGCCCAGACAGATCGGTCTTAAGGACCCTATAAGCATGCAAGCAGTGGGAGAACCCTAGGTATTAACACACTGGGACAATCCATTTCCTCCTCTCCTGCCCGTATGCTTTGCAAAAAAACTGTATGTGCAAATCAGTTTCCTGTTCAGATTTGCAGGCTGGGCAATGGGTCGGGGAAGATTCAGCCCCTTTACAAGTATAGGCCCGTATTGGCAAACTGCCATACCTCCATTGGAGGTACAGTTTCCTAATGGTAGTTGGATAAATAACATCTAGAGCAGTTTCAAACCTGTAAATGTCCTTAATATTTGAGAATGATATCGTTAAAGTACCTAGGCTTGTTCTTTACAGATGTGTAGCAAATTTGCTTTCCCAGTAATGATTAATAAGCTGTTTCTGCGTAACCCGGTAACATGTGGAGAAGTGTGGCTCAGGGGTTAGAGGCAGCAGACCCGGAAGCTGAGATCGGTCCTGGACCAGGGTTCAATTCCCCGCCTCGGCGGGGTCTTGGGCTAAAAAAAAATTCCACGGACTCGATAATTCTCGCCCCGGTGCCTCCTCGACTCACGGGTTCACACTCTGCGACTCTGGGCAATAGCTTGCTTAATCTCCACAACGGCCCCTCGCGGCGGGATGCCTGACTTTCACCTTGTGGATACCCTGCTATCTCACAGGGGAATACCAGGAAGGGTTCCCTAAGCAAGCGCCGGGAAACCCACTGCGGGTAGCTGTGCGCTATATAAGCCCAACTACATTTACATTTACATTTACATTTACATTTACATGATGACAATGGATCAGACCATAAAGTGGGTAACCCTAGTTTCTCTAGTTCTGTCTTTATGTATTTTAACCAGGGAATTTTCCCGACATTTGGTAAAGTAAGAATTTCTTGGAGTTCTTGCCTGTAGTTGACTAGCTCAGGTACACTCCATATCCTGCGCCAGAATGTTAAGGGCCGTAGTCCCATATCCTCGTCAAGGGGTCTCAAGCCCAAGTCCAGTCTTATTGGCAACAGGGGAGTGCTAGGGGGAAGTGATAGAATATGTCTAATGAATTTATTCTCTATTGCTACTAAATCTTGATTGCACGTGTAGCCCCAGAGTTCACTTCCATACATAACAGCACCCCTAGCCTGTGCTCTGTAGATCTCTAATGGGGGAACAACCGGCTTGGAAGAAGATGTATTTTTTGTAACAAGCTTGATGATTCCGCCTGCTATTTGGGCCAGTTTTAGCTGTGACTTCTCCCTTTGGTGCCCCCACGACATTTTTTCATTTAGAGTGATCCCCAAGTACTCGAAGGTTCGGACCCTCTCAAGCCTATTGGCGCCAATATATGGATTAGAGCGAGTTTTAGGTGGTGGATTGAAGACCATATATTTTGTCTTCAATGCATTGATCTCGAGGCCATGATCTTTACAAAATGCCTCGAAACCATTGAGAACTCGCTGTATCCCCATTGGCGACTTGGAGAGCAGCAGGGTGTCGTCTGCAAACATAATTGCCGGCACCCTGCTGCCTCCGAGTTTAGGGGCATCGCTATTTTCGACCCCATTCAAATGGGCGATTACCCCGTTGACATAGAGGCAGAACAGGGTCGGTGCAAGCACACAACCCTGCCTGACCCCCCTGCCAACGGGGAATCTGTTGGACAGTGTTCCCTCCCTGCCACATCTGACCTGGGCATAGTTGTCAGTGTGTAATCTTACAACCATGTTTAAAAGGTGTTGCGGAACCCCCAGGCTCGAGAGCACAGACCAAAGTTTCCTACGAGGTACAAGATCAAAGGCTGCTCGTAGGTCAACGAATACAGTATAGAGTCTGCCACCCTCCAACTGTATCGTTTTCCAGAACAAGATGGTAAGACAAAAAATTTGATCTATGGTGGATACTTTGTTCCTGAACCCTGCTTGATAGGGGCTCAGAACTGAGTTGTCTAGCATCCAATCTAAAAGGCGATCCAAGATCAGCCTAGCAAAGATCTTTTGGGGACGTCAATTAGACTAATGGGCCTATAGTTGACTGGGAGCAGAGGTGAACCCTTCTTAAAGATGGGGACAATCTCCGCCCCCAGCCAAGTAACAGGCACCATCATTCCTCCAAGAATTGGGTTGAATAAGACCTGTAGTAAGGAACCCAGACCATCGGTTCATTTTTAAATAGGTCACCAGGGAGTTTATCCAACCCTGGGGCTTTTTCTGCAGCAAGTCTAGCGATAGCTGCCCCAACCTCTGCCAGGGTAAATTGATCTGTTTCGGGAAATGGCGTAGGGGTCATACCTGCCACCCAATCTTCCTGGTCACCAGAGGGATCTGCGGTGACTTCAGCATACAAAAATCTGAAATGATCCTCCCATACACTAGGTGCAATATTTGCCTCTACTGCTGGAGTGGGTTCGGACGTACCATTTTTGACAATCTGCCAGAATTTCCGGGCGTCTCGAAACTTGAGAGCGGCCGTCATATCTGTCCAGTTGTCTTCATCCCATTCGAACTTTGCATTAGAAATAAGGTATTTATACTCCTTTCTCTTGGCTCTGACCAGTGAGATGTTGTCGTGTTGCTTCATGGCCTCAAGTAGGTTGGTTTTGGCCTTCCTGCAGGCAGCATTATACAATGGGGCGTGCATCACCTTTCCTTTCTTTACCCTCTGGACAGGATTCGACACCTCAGCTAATGTACTGCACAACTCCAAGTGAATTGCACCAAGATCTCTATGGCTCTCCTCTGACGGGAGTTGTTAAATAAGTTTTTCAACGTTTTGCAAGACTGGAACAGTCATTGCAAAGAGTCTCTGGAGATCCGTAGAACTTCCTGCGATTTTAGACCATCGGACTCTACGCCGATTACTAGATAAAATCATACTCGATTTCATGAGGTCATCACCTCCCTGCATGGAAAATATAACACCAGGGACCGAAATTTTTAAGCTCAACGCATTATGATCGCTGTCATCCCGCGGGGAAACCTTAAAATCTACAATTCTGGCCCATTCAGACGTTTCCACCAGTATTATAATCCAGGCGAGAATTGTGCCCCGGTTTGTTAAAGGTGGATTTAGGGGGAATATCTCCACCTACCCGGCCATTACAGGCCCTTATTATTATGGATTTATTCATCTAACTGCACTTCCGTGTATTGAAGCGCGCCAGACTTTACTGCCACATTGGTCGCTATTTGCACTCGGAAAACTATTGGCGCTGGACAATAAAAGAAGGAATAGGTCTTAGGCTCCAAAGTAAGCATTTTGCTAAGGTAAAGACAGCTATAAATTGGACAAACTTTGAGCATACAATTAATAAATGCTATTGTGCAAAGCTGTAAGAATGTGAAACATGTTCCAACCAACACCAAACTGTGTATGTCTTAAATGTTCAACAGCAGAAGCATAATATAAAAGTGGCTGGCAAGCTAACATAAAAGTATATCTAAATGCTATGTTGTTTTTGCATTCAACTCTATTTATGTTAAGAAAACGTATTTTAAATGTTGCTATTCAGCTTTTGCTGCTGTTGAGCCTTCCAAAGCAGGCGTCAGAAATGCGTTTTTGATGTACATTGTCTTGCATTACATTTAGGTGTTGGTGTGAAAGTCCCTTGCTCCTTTTCCTCGAGTCACTCGCCTTACTGTAACTCTAGTTCTTCACCTTATTGGCATCCATCGCTATTTATTTATGTATAAGGGCTAAATAATATGTAGGGCTACTTTTGCTGCAGAGTATGCGGGAGTGCTTTGCTCTCAATGTAGAAAAAGAGACTGGTGTCTCCGAAGAACATAAAATCATGGACAACCAGCAAGAAAGTATAGATTTTTGTAAAAACAGGGTGTCAGGAAGTGAAGGGAGAGCGTCTGTTGAAAGGAGCTATTTGTCCTTCATCTATTGTTGAGGAGGCGGCACAGAAAAAGTTGCTGAGGCGAGCACGAAGGTTTTTTCAGTTTTTTTTCCAAAACCTTTTCCCTTTTTGTGTTGCGCTCTCGGTAGTTGTCACTGTTAACTTGCATTACTCGTACATCAACGCCCGTGAAATTCCCTTCCCTGAATAAACTCCTGAAAAGGGTTAGCATTCCATGGGTTGGCTGAATGTGAATGTTTTTGTCATCTACTCGTCTCGAAAGACATATTTTCAAAAATATATTTGGAAGTTATAACATGGTGTAATATTTGTACCCCTGATCTTTGAAATACTTGCACTATTTCTTACCGATAAAATTCACCTGAGGCACCATTTACATACTGTACCAAACTAAAATAAACAAAAGAAAAATGACAGATGTGTCATTGGTTAAAAGCCATGTATCAGCCTCTGTCAACAGCAGAATAACTGAATTGATAACTACTGTAAATGGAGCAGGGAGTCTGTTACCTAAGTGTTAGAGGATGCAATTACCCCTTTTTAAAGACTAAGGGGTGTATTACGATGGCGGACGGACACCGCGACGGCTAAAGGGACCGCCAGCCATGGGTGCGGTGACCTCGTCATACACATTAGGATGCCCCCGCCACACTGGTGGGCTCATCCCGCATTTCCAACATTGCGGCGGTGGGTGCTGTCAGCAGCACCCACCACAATGTCAAAAATGCATGTCATGCATTTGAATGCACAACATGACAGGCACCGTGAGGTACCTGCCACCTTGTGCATGCAAATACATGGGGTACCACAGGTACCCCCCCATGTGCACCACCCCAACACCATGGGGGCCCGCAACGGGCACCCAATGCCAAAGACTGCATGCCTTTCGATGGCGTCAATGGGAATGCTGATCTCCGGCTGAACCCTAATATGGATGGCTGCGTCTTGCAGACACCACCACCATATTTAAGTTGTTTTCTGCCCGGTTGACAAGTCGACCGGTGGAAAAGTGGCAGCCAGTCTTTCTGTCCATTGCGGATCCCCCAGCCATCCTAATATGGTGAGGGGGTCTTTCTGGTGTGGATGGTGGGCGGTTTGCCCCCTCCGGGCCAGCGGTGTCTACCATCAGCCCGGCGGGGGCGAACCGCCCACCCTCCTAATGGGCCCCATAGTCATACACCGAGCATTTAATGGGACTGAAACAGATATCATAATAGGAATTATAATTAAGTGATATGGACATATGAACAGAAGGGTTTTTTTTATAAATAAGATGGACATCCAATCTCCTCAATTGTTGAAGTATGAAGGTCATGCAGCTGCTGTGGCCAAGCCTAGTCTGTGGTGTGATGGGCTCTAATGCAAAGAAAAGGCCAGAGCTTTTCAGTAATACACAGTGATAGTTAGGATCCAGAGGGCACCCCATCAGCTTGGGCCATGGCGCCACCCACTGGCTGCACTATTGATGGCTACAGTTCTGTGAGGGCCTACAAATATGGCCAGTCTATTTTAACTCAACACAAAAACCTGTGTTTGTAGCAGGTAATCGTTGATGAAGAAAGGACAGTCAGAACACAAAATAAAGGGTAATAGAGAAATATGGTGTGAATTCACAAGTAGTACCACATTCCTTTGTGAGCCAATATTTAGTAGTGGTGTGTGATTCAGAATTGTAGAAATAGAGCACACGCATGATGTGAGGGAGTTTTGTTATTCTACTAGTCGTGTGCGACGAGGCTCCAAGGACTAACACAGTTTGAGCATTTAGATCAGAAAGCACAGCTCTTTGTGAATTTGAGTCACATGTGACCTCAGATGCTTGGAACTTTAAAGGCAACTGGAAAAAAACGTGTTCAATACACAGCTGTTCCCATTGCCTTCCACTCTCCACTCTATATTGACAGTGTTAATTTATGCAACACAGCAAAACAGTTCTGATGGCTAGGAACATTTTAGAGGCACACATCTCCCCAGTCACATTTCTGCCAGTGTCAATGTTTTCAAGTTAATATTCGGTGCTTCAGAACGTACCACAAATGGAAATTCCCATAAATGCAGCAGAACACTTGAGTGCCTTAAAATAACAGTCTAAACCAATATGTCTGTTGTTATTCTTTATTCCTGAATTTACACTCTCGACAATGTGTGTTTTGTCTTTCATATACTTGCCCAAAGCTAGAAATCATACAAAACACAAATTCGCATTTTGCATTCATAAATATATATGTCTTAATACTTGTAAGATAGATTACCATAGCTTGAAAATACGTCAAGGTGTACATTATTCAAAAACTTGAAAACAGGCAATGTGACCATAACTCTCAGCAAAAGTAGCACTTGTGACACACAAAGGCAAAGCCCCAATTCATCCCATGAAGATTTGCTACCATTTGTGACATAAAAAACATTACCAGAATGATACAACTTTACAAAAAAAGGCAAGATGAGTAAACAAAACAAAAAAAGTGTGCAAATCTTCCAGCAAATCAGAGTAACATCTGATGCTCACGCAATACCAATTGATCAACCATCAGTCTGGTACACATTCAACATTTATACTCACTATTGAGTCTGTAAGTAGAAACAACAATGATTAAGGCCTTACAAGGTACAGCAAAACCAAGAACAAAATAACACTGTCCCTTCTAAACCAACTCTCTAAATGTAGTCACATGCTGTATTACCTCATGCATCTCACCCTGCACCAAAAATAGTGGGTGTATTTTCAAACACCATAATCGGTGTATTTTCAAGCACCATAATCCATTTTGTACATCATAAATATCTATTTTATTACATCAAAAAATAGAAACTGTCCTTCCAACAGTACTACCAACATATGTAAATAGTGAGTATTTATTCAGAAATCACTAGTAGTATAAATTAATAGATAGTGTCTATATTAAGAGTATACCACGTGAGTTTTGCACACAAAATAGATAAACCTCCAAAGAGAGGGCTTACCGTAGAATAACAGAGTTTCTGTTAAAAGAAAACGACAAGGATGCTGAGCAGTACTGTATCTCTAACAGCAAAAAAGAAACCTCATAGTAAATATACTGCTAACAAGTAGCCATAACTTTGAGAGTAAAATATAAGAAAACATATTAGTTTACTCACTGCCTTCTCACTTCTTTTTCGGTAACAAGCTGTCAGAAGGACCAAGGGAGCGAGGTGTACTACAAAGGCACATATTTCACCCTTATATGTATACATGAGAGAGAAAGAGAACTATAATCATACAGCTACAGGTATATGGTGGGTTAAACAGCCCCTTCTTGGTTCCTAAATCTGATATCCTTAATTACAAAAATAACTATTAATGTTGGCCATCACAGTGACAGATTATATGTTTTAACACAAACTAATCAAGAACACAAAATACCAAAGAGAAAAATCATCTGAACATAAACAATTGTAATTTCTAATCACACCTATCATCATTCTAGACTTCACCCAATCACAAAATGGAATTTCTACACAGAAACACATCCCCAGATGAGCATCATATTGCTCTCCTTCTAAAAGTTGGGAACAGGATAAAAAGTAAAGAGAGGAAGAAAGGGGGTTACGTCCAGCTGTACAAAAATTAGACAGTTAAAATAGTATTAAATATTGGTTAATACTTAACAGCAAAGTGAAAAGTTAAATCAATTTCCTTTAAAGTACTACAATTCATAATCTACATTCAAGCCCAAATCTACGGCTTTTAATTTCATATTCCCAGTTTCCTCCTTTAGAGTTAACACATGTATTGTAGGGGTAGGCGGAATGTTTCATTCAGCTTGTGGAACGAGGGGCATTTTGAGACTCTGCAATTTGAGACTCTGCATTACTTTTCTAACACAGATTTCTGGCCAAATTCTGCCAATTGCAGCGTGGTGGAATTTTTTCCTGTGAGGCTTCAAATGAACTTGAATGGCCGCTCGCTGTTGCACACCCCATGCTGCAGTTTTTGGCTCATTTTTCAGCACTGATCATGCTACTGGTGATTGATTTTAGAGAAAGCCGTGCAACATGCATATTTTCCACCTGTTGGTGGAAATCCATAGAATCTCTGAGTTTATATGCAACTCTACTGATTTCCGCAGAGTAAAACATCGTAAGTTCCTCCCACCCCTAGACAATAGTATGGAATCGAAAACCACAATGTGGTTTCATCACATCTCAGGTGGACATGTGCACTGCAATAGGATATTTCATGTTGCCCATTTTGACAGCGCTTAAATGTTCAGAGATCATTTGCTCTAAATGTCTAATGGTACTAATTGCATATATTTTACTGCTTGCACATACCAAAATGTCATTCATTTCCTCCACTGGGAAGGTTTCACAGGCCATGGGTAAGTAGGACCAATGATCTTCCTGGTAGTAATGCCTCTAGTGTAGGTAAAACGAGGATAAGATGTAAGAAAATCTTTGATCACTCTATGTTGCTTTAAAATATACTAATGTCCTTTGAGTATGCGGCTCAATCTACAAACATCACTACCATATTTTGTGATGACTGCAGTGTGGTTCTTTTTGTGTTTCAATTTCTTATTGCTACCCTTGAGTAACACTTCTTGACATAAATGTAGTGCCATCAGACCCACCTGTTCTATTAAAAAGCAATCATATCCCCTTTGAATGAATCTCTGTTTGATGTCTCTGATGCTTTCAATAAATTCCTCACTGTTACTACAGTTCCCCCTCGCTCTGAACATCTCCCCCCTTGGGCCTGCTCTTATCTCAGATTGTGAATGCAAACTCTGAACTCTTGGCAGGTAAGATCGAATCGCCAAAATTCTTTTTTTACGATATATTCTACTTGACATCTTTTCACCTGAAATATGCAATTTAACATCCAAAAATGCAAAGCATTTCCTACTGTGTGTAGAAATAAAATGTCATTCTATTAACATAACCATTATGATATGAAACAAAGTCTTATGGCTCGGACTCAGTTCCAGTCCAAATAACAAAAATGTCATCAATAAATCGGCCCCAGTAGCTAATTTTGTCAATCCATCTTGAGCCACCTGGACCCTAGACTTGGTGACCCTCAAAGCATCCTATTAGGAAGTTTGCGTACAAGAGTGCAAATCTGGAGCCCAACGGTGTTCCTTGCAGCTGGCGGTACCATGTTCCATCGTATGAAAAGATAGTGTTCAAGCATCAGTCACATCATATCCAAAAGCAATTGAGTTTGATTGCAAATCCAAGTCATGAGTGATATTCGTATTAAGAGAAACAAGATCCTGGGTTACCAGGGTAATTTCCTTACTCAAAACCACACATTGCATTAGGTGAAACTATGATGGAATTTTCTGAATTTGAGATATAGTACAAAAAAAAGCCAGCGTGTTAAACTATGGCTGCAATGCATGGCCTCCTAAATACTAATGATTGGGCGTTGTATCAATTTGAAAGATTTCAGCGGAAAAGTTCAAATGCAAATTTGGGATTTGTAACATTGCCTAGACAAAAATTTTTCCTGTAATTTTCAAAGTAGAAAAAGCTCGATACAAATATTATATCAGGTCTCTTACAAATATATACAGATTAAAATTAATGTAAATTTTAAAAGTTGCATTAGTTAAATAAAATCATTTTTAGGACAGTTATCAATTAATGTGGACTAGTATGTGCTATTGTCAACATTTGTCATCTCACACTAGATAAATAGGCTTCCTCCTGCTTACAATATTTAAATGTACATGGGGCATCGTCCATTTAGGCTTTGTACTCCGCTCCCTAGTTCAGTTCTATCTAGATTACATCACAGTCATTTGCTCTGATCTTCTTGCATTCAGACTGGGCCATCCAAAACGCAGCTGGGAGAATAAACAATGGCTTGAATAATTAAAACAAAACAACTATTAAATGATAGAGTTTCTCCATTGGTTGCCTGTTCAAGACATAATAAAATGTCTGCCTGCTCTGCCTATTTTAGTCAAGGATATCACGCCGTAAGAACAATATTGCTTCATGAAATACCCACAGATATATGTGATTTACTAATTGCAACCCGTTACTTTCAGATTTAACAGCAATGAGCTCACATTTCACAGAGTTTTTGCTTCTTTTCCTTTTTTTCAGGAAAATACTACTAATCTATTTCTTCATAAGATCTTTGCATGTTATACTTATGCAAATGTGGAACTGTGTGCCTAGAAGTACTCAGGGTTAATGGTGGCAGAATTGATCAGCCTATTATGTAAACACCGCTGAAATCGTCTGAAAATCCATCTGCAGCAGTGCCCTTCCCCTCTAGTGAGTAGGATGAGTAATGTGCACTGATGTATGATATTGAAATGATCTCCCACCCTTTGCATTGCAGGCCTTCGTGACTGATGGGCATTACAGATAGAGCAGTAAAAAAACGCCTATGAAGAGACCAATATTTTACTGGTCTCCAATTTGACCTTTGATTGCAGAGGTGGGGGGGGGAATGGGTTACTGACACCCGGATTAAATGACAGAGTGCAGTAAAATGAACTCATCACCTATGTTTTATTACGTCTTTGATTAACAACAATACAAACTTTGAATGCTTGATTTATGGAGTGGAGATGAAAAGTAGATTATATATCACTGCTCAAACATCATGTGCAGTGGGAGCACTGTTTCAGTTGGTACCCACGTCGAGACCAGGACAGGATCTCGCAAGTATTTTTCCACAATGAAATAAATAATATTGCGGCACTCCTCTTGGTGTTTAGATTTTCTTTATTTAAAAAATGTGTCTTTCTCCAAGGCGTTTCAAACCGTAGTTCCTGATCACAGCAGTATGTTACATTGGTCCTTTCTCTCTTTTAGTTTACATACCCGCACACTGATACCTCTCATGGTGCATTATGGGAGTGGCAGGATGTTTTACCACTTTTCAACAAACCTTACTGCAATACTGCCTACGATGTTTTAGATTGCATATCCCAATCAGAAATAACTAAAATGTCTCCTTACATGGAGATAGAAATTTGTCTGTCTTGGAGGCAAGGGTGCCACAGCAAAGGATGAGGGCACTTAGCTCTACATTTTACTTGAGACACTTAGTCAAACATTACGGTCCATACAACCAACTGCTTAAATATGCAAGAGTGGTTGTAAAGTTCATGGCATAGCCATGAACCAAGTGTGCATCTGCGTCTACTTTAGAACAGGCACAAACATTGATGTAATAATTTTAACATCCCTTGCTGTGTGACACCCAAACCTCTGCATATGACAGCCAAAACATCGTAGGCAGTATTGCAATAAAGTTTTTTGAAAAGTGGTAAAACATTCTACCACTCCCATAATGCACCATGAGAGGTATCTGTGTGCTTGTATATAAAGTAAAAGAGAGAAAGGACCAATGTAACATACTGCTGTGATCAGGAACTACGGTTCGAAACGCGTTGGAGAAAGACACGTTTCTGAAATAAAGAAAATCTTAACACCAAGAGGAGTGCAGCGATAATATTTGTGGAAAAAATATATATACATTATAAATATATATATATATATATTATATATATATTACCTACTGGCGGTCGCCAGTAGGTATATATAGTTAGGATTTTTTCTCTATGGGTTTTTTGAAAATTCTATGTCTAATAACTTTGGCGTTTGTGGACGGAATTGGCTGAAATTTTCAGGAAAATGGCACATTTTGTTTCTGAGCAGCCCCTGGAAATTGGGGGGGGGTTCGTCCAGGGGGGGTCGAGAAAAAAGGGGGGTCCCAAAACGTGTTTTTAACATTGAGTTTTCCATAGGGCGGTTGGCCTCACTTTTAGCCCGAACGGCTGAATGGATTTGCACGAAACTTGGCAAAATTGTAGAGACTGGTAGCCCGATGTGCCTTTTGTAGGTCTCAATATATGTGCTCCAGTGGATTTTGAGAAATTAACGTTTAAAAAAAGATATATATCTGTAACAGCGGACCGGGCAGCGCTCCAGTTCGCGTACTTTTCGCGCAACGGAGCTTTGTGAAGCGAAGCTGATTGGTTCTCCGGCATCTGTAAACATTCCAAACAGTCCGTAGCGGCCGCCATCTTGTCTCTCGGTAGGATCGAGAGACAAGCGGAGGCCAAACCGAAGGGGCAAATGACCATAAGGGGGCATAGTAGATCCTCCCTGACCGTTTAGGTTTGATGTGGAGGTTTTAAAAGGGCCCCGCGGGGCAAAAAAAAAAAATAATAATAATAATCGAACAGCTGAATAGATTTGCACGAAACTTGGCAAAATTGTAGGGACTGGTAGCCCGATGTGCCTTTGCTAGATCTCAATATATGTGCTCCAGTGGATTTTGAGAAATTAACGTTAAAAAAAAGATATATATCTGTAACAGCGCACCGCTTCGCGTACTTTTCGCGTTACGGAGCTTTGCGAAGCGAAGCTGATTGGCTCTCCGGTGTCTGTAAACATTCCAAACAGTCCGTAGCGGCCGCCATCTTGTCTCTCGGTAGGATCGAGAGACAAGAGGAGGCCAAAGCGAAGGGGCAAATGACCATAAGGGGGCATAGTAGATCCTCGCTGACCCCCTAGGTTTGATGTGGAGGTTTTAAAAGGGCCCCGCGGGGCAAAAAAAAAAAATAATAATAATAATCGAACAGCTGAATGGATTTGCACGAAACTTGGTAAAATATTAGGGACTGGTAGCCCGATGTGCCTTTGCTAGGTCTCAATATATGTGCTTCAGTGCATTTTGAGAAATTAACGTTCAAAAACAAGATATATATCTGTAACAGCGCTCCGCTTCGCGGAGATGAAAATTATATCTGTATTACCTAGCTGTTGCTAACACCAGTTAGCGACGGCTAGTAGGAGATAGCGACCATCTTGGGCCCCACTTTGCATGTGAGTGATATTTATCACTAATGACATGCAAAGTGGGCATGCCAAGATGTTAGCGACTGGAAACAGTCGCTAACATCGCTATCTCCTATTATCAACTTTTGGAAATATTCGAGATAAGCGCGAATATCTCCAAAAGCTAGCACCTGCCCTGAGCAGTTCTTAGCCATGTTATCCAATGGGAGGTGGATAACATAGCTAAGAGCATTAGCTCGGTAATGCATGAATATCGCTGAGTTTTCAGCGATATTAATGCATTGCGGTCGTTTTTTATCGTATTTGCGATAAACCTTGATAATAGCAAGGTTTATCTGCGATAATTTCTGACGGTAAAAAAATCGTTGCTAAGCATCGTTAGGGATAAATATCGCTTAACTTTGGTAATATGCCCCAACGTCTGTTAACGTTCGATTCGAAGGAAATCAGGAAGTGTTGAAAAACATTGTCTGCGCCATCTTGTCTTTTTTCAAATGCCACACTTTTGTCGTGCACGGCAGCCATTTTAGATGCCTTGACCAGACCCACTCTGTGCACGCTGTCGATCCTTAGCATGGCTCCCCACCCTCGCAAGCATCTCCCCCAGGCAGTGGTCACCCTCGCTCTCTGTCTTATGCATGGGTAATAAACCTCCCCCCATCTGCGCTGCTCTTCCCTGAGAATCACACCCTGTGCCCGCTCGACACCTCCCTTTCGCCCTATTCACTACCGCACCCTCTGACACTCCTTTTCCTCTGTGTCCGATTGTCCAGGCTGGTCCTAGGGTATCAGCTAGCCCTGCAGATGTAGTTTATGGCCACAGCTGTAAAGAATCACCCCTCTTCAAAGGAGTTATAGTAGATCAAGGCCCACACTCGATGAGATCCGTCACAGCAGAAGCGTTGCTATTATCTGAAAACCATCCTGTATTGTGATTGGGGAGGGGACCGAGCCTGAAGCGGAAGATTCCAGGGATGACTCTTTGTACATCAAAGTTTTTACAATTATGTGTCACATTAAAAATATATAGCACTCCGACAAAGTAGTAAGATTATAAAACTTTAATAATTTATAAATATATACAAGAAAACAAAAATAGTAATAACATATAAACATTTTTAGGGAAAAACAACGAAGTAGCGGTCGGCTGTGCGAATAGTCCCAACGCAGCACAACGTCCAGATTTCCGGCGTGGGGCGTCGCGGGGGGTGGGTCATCAGTAGCAAACTGTTGTGCGAATAGTTCCAAGGCAGCAGAACGCGCTGAAATCTAGATGACACGACAGTGATGTCTAGTAGGTTGCCACCCAGCAAATAACGGCGTGGGGCGTCGCGGGGGGTGGGTCATCAGTAGCAAACTGTTGTGCGAATAGTTCCAAGGCAGCAGAACGATGGCACCAAGGTGATGTCCAGTAAGTTGCCGCACTGGTTTTGGTATCCTACAATGCTGCTCCGAATAACGGCGTGGGGCGCCCCGGGGGAGGCGGCGTGAACGGTCCTCTCCAGGTGGAGTGTCATCTGTTGTAGTGGGGCGCCCCTTTACCGTTTTAGTTGCCATTCCGTCCGTTTTTGGTCCACTGTGTCAAAAGCCGCAATTCAGCTGAGTTGCGCCCACTCTTGCGGTGCAGCGATAGGCGGCTGTCACAGGACTCTCAAAATGGCGGCAGGCTCTTTCCTTTTTGGGCCTGGTCCACTGAAATGGCCCTGGGACACCTTGGAAATCGGACGCTTGTCTGCTAGGTCTTGGACCCCATTCTCGAAAGCGTCCCCTCCGCCTTGAGAATTCATCAAAAGTTTTGGGGGCCCCGACTCCTGCAGGCTTCTGGTGGGGAGCGGCTGCCATGATTGCTCGCGGAATGACCACGACGGAGCTACGAGATGGTGGTGCTCTCATGCTGACGCCAGCTTCAGTCTGAAACATCCAGAAACAAGGTGGGGCTTTCATCGTTTGGGGAAAAAAAAACGTTTTCATCCAATGAAAAGTGTTGTTTTTAGGTCATATGATCAAGCCTTCCATCATTAGGAAACCAAAAGTAAAATGAACCAATGAAAAGTTTTATAAACAAGTCACATGACCTGTTATGCGGCATAGGGTATAAAATGCGGAGAAAATACGTTGGCACGTGAGGCGGCGTCAGTAGCGGACCGATGTGCGAATAGGCCGAAGGCAATACAACGCGCCAAGATCCGGATGGCACCGAGGTGGTGTCCAGCAAGTTGCAGCACTGGTGTGGCCATCCTACAATGCTGAAAGTCGGCGTGGGGCGCCCCGTTGGCCTGTGAGTTTGCGTCAGTAGCGGACCGATGTGCGAATAGGCCGAAGGCAGCACAACGCGCCAAGATCCGGATGGCACCGAGGTGGTGTCTAGTAAGTTGCCGCACTGGTGTGGCCATCCAACAATGCTGAAAGTCGGCGTGGGGCGCCCCGTTGGCCTGTGAGTTTGCGTCAGTAGCGGACCGATGTGCGAATAGGCCGAAGGCAGCACAACGCGCCAAGATCCGGATGGCACCGAGGTGGTGTCTAGTAAGTTGCCGCACTGGTGTGGCCATCCTACAATGCTGAAAGTCGGCGTGGGGCGCCCCGTTGGCCTGTGAGATGGCGTCAGTAGCGGACCGATGTGTGAATGGGGCCGAAGGCAGCGCAACAATATTTTCGGAATAGAAGACACCACTAGGCGCTGAGATGCCAAGATCCGGATGGCACCGAGGTGGTGTGTAGCAAGTTGCCACACTGGTGTGGCCATCCTACAATGCTGAAAGTCGGCGTGGGGCGCCCCGTTGGCCTGTGAGTTTGCGTCAGTAGTGGACCGATGTGCGAATAGGCCGAAGGCAGCACAACGCGCCAAGATCCGGATGGCACCGAGGTGGTGTCTAGTAAGTTGTCGCACTTCTGTGGCCATCCTACAATGTTGAAAGTCGGCGTGAGGCGCCCCGTTGGCCTGTGAGATGGCGTCAGTAGCGGACCGATGTGAGAATGGGGCCAAAGGCAGAGCAACAATATTTTCTGATTTGAAGACACCACAAGGCGCTGAGATGCCAAGATCCGGATGGCACCGAGGTGGTGTCTAGCAAGTTGTGGCACTGGTGTGGCCATCGTACAATGGTAAAATTCGGCGTGGGACGCCCTGTTGGCCTGTGAGATGGTGTCAGTAGCGGACTGATGTGCGAATGGGGCCAAAGGCAGCGCAACAATATTTTCTGACTGACACCACAAGGCGCTGAGATGCCAAGATCCGGATGGCACCGAGGTGATGTCTAAGTTGCGGACTGATGTGCGAATGGGGCCAAAGGCAGCGTAACAATATTTTCTGTATGGAAGATACCACTAGGCGTTGAGATGCCAAGATTCGGATGGCACCGAGGTGATGTCTAGCAAGTTGCTGTACTGGTGTGGTCATCCTACAATGCTGAAACTCGGCGTGGGTCGCCCCATTAGCCTGTGAGATGGCGTCAGTAGCGGACTGATGTGCGAATAGGCCGAAGGCAGCACAACGCGCCAAGATCCGGATGTCACCGTGGTGGTTTCATAGTTGAGAGGCACTTCATCTGCAGTGGGGCGCCGAGATCCGGATGGCACCGAGGTGATGTCTAGCAAGTTGCTGTACTGGTGTGGTCATCCTACAATGCTGAAAGTCGGCGTGGGGCGCCCCATTAGCCTGTGAGATGGCGTCAGTAGCGGACTGATGTGCGAATGGGGCCGAAGGCAGCGCAACAATATTTTCTGAAGAGAAGACACCAAAAGGCGCTGACATTCCAAGATCCGGATGGCACCGAGGTGGTGTCTAGCAAGCTATGCAGTTGAGTTGTGTGCGCACTTGCGGCGAATAGGTCGAAGGCAGCATAACAATGTTTTCTGAATAGAAGACACCACAAGGCGTTGAGATTCGGTTACCACCGAGGTGATGTCTAGCAAGTTGCCGCACTGGTGTGGCCATCCTACAATACTGCTCCGAATAACGGCGTGGGGTGCCCGAAGGGGGGGGGGGGGAGGCGGCGTGAATGGGCCTTCCTAGGTGGAGGCTCGTCTGCTGTAGTGGGGCGCCCCTTTACCGTTTCAGTTGCCATTCAGCTGAGTTTCGGCTGCTCTTGATGCTACAGCGACAGGCGGCTGCAAGAGGACTCTCAAAATGGCGGCCTGTTCTTTGGATTTGGGCCTGGTCCACTAAAATGGCCCTGGGACACCTTAGAACTCGGACGCTCGATTTTTTTTTCCTTTCCTGTACATGCAAAAAAAGGTAAATGCCCGGTACGTTACACGCTTCATCTGCTATGATGAACTCTCCAGAGGAACCGAAAAAAAATATAGTTGTGGTAACTATACCATGCATCGTCATATGGAGAGGTGGCACCAATTAATTATAGTGCTGCATAAAAGAGAGATTTGGAGGAGAACCCCTGACCTGCTAGTACATTCATCAAAGAAGTGGCACTGAGAGCTTCAGAGGCAAGGGAAACGGTCCCAAATATTTAGAAGAACTTTGGAAAGATTAAAATGACATGTTTAGATTGTGGCAAATTAATTTCATGTGGACAGATGAGTGTTACTCTAATAAATACAGCATATGAACATCATCATAGTCGATGGTTGGTAGAGACATTTTGACTATATCCTGGACCTGCCCGTCCTCGCCCAAAATGGCGCCGGAATAAATGGGACTCGTAACTCCTTGTTGTGTACTGGTTGCAGAACCTTGAAATCACGAGATACGTATGCAGTTTTGAAGCACATGGCGGGCGGGGACGAGAATTGATTGAATATTTCGACATCCCTATTGATATTAAGTTCTGATGTGTTATTGATTACTGTACTGTTGAAAGTTCGAATTAACGTCACCCATGGTACTTGCCCGCAAATGTATATCTAGATAATTTTATTGTAACTGGCCCTGTCGTATTTTAATTATAAAATGTACGTCCACCGATTCCGTAACTGTTAGACACCTTAGTTCTTGCAACCTAATGGCCCGCCCGTTACGTTCCTCTACAGTGTAAATGTCTATTCATCATATACGATTACAGTTTGCTCCGTGGCAGGCCCACGTGGTTATAGGCTCGTATTTGTATAATGAAATTTTCACAATAAAGGTTTTTAAAAGAAAACATGGTAGTAGTATATACATTGGTAAAGTTTTTAATAATAGTCACTGTTTTAGAATCATTAAAAGGCAAGTGAAATAAAGCAGACCAATTACATGAAGGGTAAAAGGTATAATACGAAGGAACGCAGTAAAGATAAATGGTCAAGGGCTGTTGTGTTTTCTATTCCTGCAACATAAAGTGATCGATAAGAATCTCATATTCAGGAGTATCGGCGACTAAGACAGCAGGTCGACCCTCTTTTGCTCAACGGCTCCGTCATGGGACGAAGAAACGCTCTTTTTCTCGAAAAAAGAATATATTTTACTTGCAGGACAGTTGTAAAATTTCCGGGAAAGTACATTAGCCTGGAACATTATAACATATATTTAAGAAAAAATAATGTTCGGAAGTAATGAAAAGCGTAATTTTTAGGTCATATGACCAAGCCTTTCATCATTACAATAAGAAAAGTAAAATGAACCAATGAAAAGTTTTATTAACAAGTCACATGACTTGTTATGCTTACGTTACGCGCTGCGCGCCCCGGATGACTTCCGGATGCGCTAAAGCGGCGCGTCATATGACGCATTACGCGACAACGCAGGTCCAGAATATAGTCAAAATGTCTCCACCAACCAGCGGTCGGAACACAACCCCTTTCAGCAGGCTAAATAGTTCTGTTAAATGACAACAGAAGGGACAGGCAACAAGAACCATCAGTCAAAGAGGGGAGGGCTAGTTCTTCTCTACCGGGTTACATTGGGGTGCTACCGGAACTGATCGAATTGGTAGTCTACAGTGTTTCTGGATGTTTCAGACTGAAGCTGGGGTTAGCATGAGAGCAGCACCATTTCGTAGCTCCGTCGTGGCCATTCCGCAACCAATCATGGCAGCCGCTCTTTATCGTTATTTTGGGCGGGGTGGGTGGCGGAGCCGAGCTGTTTTGCAGCCATCATTGTGTGGAGTTCAGTTCATCTCACTAGTTTTGTATTTGTCATGAGGGGTTGTTCCTAATGTTTCTATTTTAGCGAGGTCAAAAAGAGATCCCATTAGTGGCCTACTGATTTTGCTCGATTCCTTTTCTTTTTTTTTACACGATTTTTCGTTATCTGCAAAGACTAAACAGAGTATTGCGACTCGGTGTTTGTTTGTAAATAGAGAATGAACCAAAGAGAACTAATTCTAAAACAGTAAATACTTGGATAACAATCAATCAAATGGAGAGAGAAGCAGGTACGACGGATTACAACGGGGGCAAAGGCCTGCGTTAACTACCTTTCACTATCTGCAAAGAGAGAGTACTCCTAATAGAAATGAGGGGGGGGGGGCACCATTCAAAGCAGATCAGTGTGCATAAACACGAAAATGTTTTCACTTACCACGTACTTGACATTCGACAGCTTATGATATTTGCTATTAAAAAACCATTGAAATTCACTGAAAAAACCATAGGTTATAGACCATATATAGTTAGGAATTAGCATTTACAAAACCTTGAAAATTCACTGAAAAAACCATAGGTTATAGACCATATATAGTTAGGAATTAGCATTTAAAAAACCTTATTTTACTCACACAAAACCATTGAAATTCCATATATAGTTAGTTGCACTAACTATATATCGCGCACCCGCAATCCACTGCTGATCATGTCACATATTACATCATTCATGACATGGTCAGTGACATCACTGATGACATCACTGATGACATCTCAAATGACATCACTGATGACATCACTGATGACATCTCAAATGACATCACTGATGACATCACTGATGACATCTCAAATGACATCACTGATGACATCACTGATGACATCTCATTTGACATTACTGATCACATCACTGATGACATCATTCATGTGATAATACGATGAACCTCTTCAGACTCTAATATAACCTTAGATACACTCAGTGTAAACAGACACTCATAGACTGTCACTCATCCATGGAGTTACTCAGACACTTAGTCAGTCATGCAAAGAATCAATCACACCTCCATTTCCTCAACTATACAGTTATACACACCTTACTTATTCAAACATATACTAAAACATATTTACTCACTTATACAATCCTGGATACAAGTTCACAATGATCCATACAGCCACTCACACATTCACTGGCTCTTATGCACAGTTATTTATATATGTCAACTCTCACATGTACTGTGTTTTACATATGTACTTACTTTGACATGTAGCACTGAGATATCCATTCACTCACCAATACACTCATGCACACAGTCAACCGCCCATACAGCTGTTTCCACATGCACTTTTGAACCCATACATCTAGTCAATCAACTGCTCACACATCTATGCAGAGAGTCATACACCTCCCAGCCACCCACACACACACTCAGTCTCCCATACAAATGCTTGGGCAACCAATCAATAACCCATACAGTTAATCATATAGCTAATGATCAACACATGCAGCAGTTTACAGAACAACAGACATAATGATGCACAAATTAAGACAGTTTAGTCACTAACCCATGCACTCAGTGAGACACATTTAATCAGTCACTCATACAGTCAGCCATGCCCCTACTAAATCCTTCATCAAGACACTTATACATCCACTCATTCTTCAATATGTAAGACATATTTTAACTTTACAGAATTATACAGTCACTGGATGTAGTCATCAGTGATGTCATTTGAGATGTCATCAGTGATGTCATCAGTGATGTCATTTGAGATGTCATTTGAGATGTCATCAGTGATGTCATCAGTGATGTCATTTGAGATGTCATCAGTGATGTCACTGACCATGTCATGAATGATGTAATATGTGACATGATCAGCAGTGGATTGCGGGTGCGCGATATATAGTTAGTGCAACTAACTATATATGGAATTTCAATGGTTTTGTGTGAGTAAAATAAGGTTTTTTAAATGCTAATTCCTAACTATATATGGTCTATAACCTATGGTTTTTTCAGTGAATTTTCAAGGTTTTGTAAATGCTAATTCCTAACTATATATAGTCTATAACCTATGGTTTTTTCAGTGAATATATATATATATATATATATATATTACCTACTGGCGGTCGCCAGTAGGTAGTTATAGTTAGGATTGATTTCCATAGGGAAATCGTAACATTCTATTGGGAATAACTTTGGCGCCGGTGGAGGAATCTGCATGAAATTTTCCTCAACTTTGCCTCGCGGCACTCCGCTCCTTCCCTGAAAGTTTGGGGGGCATTTGTCAAGCGGGGGCCGAGATAAAAGGGGGGTCCCAAAATGTGTTTTCCTCATGTTAATTTCCATAGGGCGGTCGAACTCACTTTCAGCTCGAACGGCTGAATGGATTTTCACAAAACTTGGCGAAATTGTAGGGACTGGTAGCCCGATGTGCCTTTGCTATGTCTCAAGATATGTGCTCCAGAGGATTTTGAGTAATTTAGGTTAAAAAAAATGTATATATCTATAGCCCGCCCCGGTACGCGCACCGAGGAGCGCTCCGGGCACGCCACGCGACTTGCGCACGGAAAGCTGATTGGCTCTCGGGTGTCTGTAAACATTCGAAACAGTCCGCAGTGGCCGCCATCTTGTGTCTCGGTAGGATCGAGACACAAGAGGTGGCAAAAACAAAGGGGGAAATGACCATAAGGGGGCAGGGTAGACCCCCCCTGACCCCGTAGGTTTGATGTGGGGGCCATAAAAGGGTCCCGCGGGTGAAAAAAAAAAAAAAAAAAAATTTCGATTTTCGCGGGGGGAGCGCCCGGTACGCGCACCGGGGAGCGTACTTTGGTGACAAATAGTGAAAATAATAGTGTAAAATAATAATTTTGAGTGATTACAGGTAGGGTAGCTCTGAAAAGAGCTTTTGGGTTGTGTGGCTGTTTTAGGTACCTACAAGTACGTCCCACACACACCCACACACACACACAACCCCACCCCCCCACACTCCCCACACACACCTCACACACGCACACCTCCACCCACACCCAAACACCCCACACCGACACCTTACACATCCACAGCCACACCCACATCCCACACACCCACACTCACACACACATCTCACCCCCAACACACAAACACACACGCACACACAGATACCTCACAGACACACCCCACACATCCCACACACACACCTCCCCCCCACACACACACACCTCACAGACACATCCACACATCCCACACATACACACACATTCTACACACACACCCCCCACACCAACACACACCACACACACCCACATCCCCACCCACACCCAAACACCCCACACACCCACACCCACACACACACCTTACACACCCACATCCCCACCCACACCCACATACCCCACACAGTTACACACACCTATACACCTCATCCCCCCAGACACACACACACACACATACACACCTCACAGACACACCCCACACATCCCCCACACTCACCTCTCCCCCCACACATGGGGAAAACTCAGTGAAACACTAAAATAATAATTTAAAGTGCTTAGAGATAGGGTAGCTCAAAATAGAGTTGTTGTGTAGTGTGGGTGATTTAAGTTACCAACATGTAGGTACCAATGCTGAGTCTTAAATTTAATGTACACCGTTTCCTCTGTAGATATCTTGCATGTTGTTACAGAAGTTATTTTGGTATATGGAATCCATATCATAGTCTGTCAGGAAAGCAGAAAGAACATGGAGGCAGGAGATGAAAAAGAGATGTCAAATACTCATTGGAGATAATATAGTGGGAGAAAGGAAGTAACTATGAGCAAAATTACTATGTAACATAAAGTTGCACAGTATACTATAAGTCTGAATTTACATTATAATCAATTTGGTACTAGTTTATGAATTACATATAAAAATGAATAATGTCTCGAACAATTTTTGATTATTAAATATAAATTTATTTTTCTGATTCTTTTTCCAAATTTAACAGAACTTCTAACAACACATTGTCGGAAATGTCCTCATTTTCAATCAGCGAATCTACTGCTTCTACACATTGAACTAATTCATAGTCCCGTGATTCATTCATGAAATCTAAGTCATCGTCTTCAATAAATTTTTCAGCGTTGTTCTCCAGAACAATTTTGAAGGAAATATTGTGCTCTCCTTCCATTTTCTTGCTGTAATTTGCATAAAAAATAAATATATCAGTAGAGATAGGGCACTGTTGGGTTTAAGTTCAGACAGGTAGTTTTGATTTTTTAACAGTGAAGTTATCTTTGGGCAGTGTATGGTATCAGGCTGGAAATAGAAATATAAAAAAGTGTATATCATAAAGCCTAAGTAAATTGATAATTATACAAGACAAGCCTAACTCCATCCATAACTATAACAGAGAAGCCTATCTCAATCTATAACTATTACAGAAGGATAGTATATAACTATCAGAAAATGTTTTCCAAATTAACTTAAAGTGCACAACATACTTCAGTTTTCAAAATAACATCTTACCTTTGAAAAAGAAGTTTAAGTTCTCAGTGAAAATTATTTTGAAATGTACTTCAGGGAGTAGTAGTCAAAATGGCTGTGTTTCCCTCTCTTTCTTTATATATATTCGTGTACATAACCAATCAAATGTCATGAAATAATAGTATAAAATGAAAGTAACATTTTAATTGGTTGTAAATTTTAACACTTCAGATGTGTTTTTGTCAAGTAATTCACCTCAGGATATTTAAAGAGGGCTACAGGCCAAATGGCTCAATTGAATTCCACCAAATTTGGGGAAATGGTAGGGACTGGTATGTAGTATGGTCTATTCTATATTTGGTGAAAGTGTCTCCAGTGGTTTTTATGTAAATGAACTTTAAAAATTTTTGGGAGCGCTTCCCGGTGCGCGCCCCGGTACGCGTACCGGCAGCGCTACGGGAGTCCTCCATTTTGTGTTTGGGTAGATTTGAGACAGAAAATGGAGGAGAAACAACATTGGGAATGGGTATAAGGGGGCATGGTAGGCACTCCCTGACCCTCTAGGTTTTCTGAGGGGGTCTTAGGAGGGCCATATAGGCGGGAAAAAAAATGTAATTTTTCGCGGGGGGAGCGCCCGGTACGCGCACCGGGAAGCGTATCGGGCAAACATTTTTTTTTTTTAAATTACATAATTATATAATATAAAATTCATTATAAAAAATATTACTTTTCATACCTATAGAGATTTGCTATTAAAAAACCTATGAAATTCACTGAAAAAACCATAGGTTTCACACCAGTTATAGTTAGGAATTAGCATTTAAAAAACCTATTAAATTCACTGAAAAAAACATAGGTTTCACACCAGTTATAGTTAGCTGGAAATTTTACTGGCATAAAACTAATGAAATTCCCACGTTATAGTTAGTTGGACTCACTATAACTTGCGCGTGCAATGCACTGCTGATGACGTCACATATTACATCACTCATGACATGGTCAGTGACATCACTCATGACATCACTGATGACGCCATCCTTGTGACAGACCTCCTTTCACTGTAATGTAACCCTTGAAACACATATTCAAAAATAGAAACTAAAATTTTCCAAAAAATGGAGATACCCATACCAGTTAAAACAACCAATTCAGTAATTCCACCATCTATATACACATCCACTCATTCACCAACAGTTCTATGTAGTCACTCATACATATACTCACTCATCATATGTAGTGAAACACCTATACATCCTGTTACACACCGACAGTCATCCAAAAGATACTCTCACACATACGCACACATGCAAAAAAACTATTGAACATCCATTTATTTGCATATACAGCTATACACATGCTGCCACCTTACTTCTAAGGAACCTTACACATACTTACTCTCTTAAACAATCACTTATAGAAACACATACTTATTTAAACAGGAACTCTAACAATCCCTTACTCTCACATATAGTCACTTATATACATCAAAATTCACATATACTACATAAAAACATATGTAGTTACTGATAAAGACACTAGTGAGACAGTCATTCACTCACTAACATACACATATACACACTCATCCACCCATACAGTCCTGCACATGTGCTGTATTCAAAACACATACAAACAGAGAGTCAGTCATTCATGCATCTATGTGCTAAGTAATACCACCACCAAACCATACAAACACTTATACTGATACTAAGAAAAACATCTAATAACCCATATACCTACACATGTAGCTACTCACCAACCCATGCAGCCACTTATAAACAAAGTGAAACATTAATACATATATTTAAATATTTAAACATTACTCACTAATATTTATTTTTCAGAAAGACACACATTCACTGGATGGTGTCATCAGTGATGTCATGAGTGATGTCACTGACCATGTCATGAGTGATGTAATATGTGACGTCATCAGCAGTGCATTGCACGTGCAAGTTATAGTGAGTCCAACTAACTATAACGTGGGAATTTCATTGGTTTTATGCCAGTAAAATTTCCAGGTAACTATAACTGGTGTGAAACCTATGGTTTTTTCAGTGAATATATATATATATATATATATATATATATATATATATATATATATATATATATATATATATATATATGTTTTATAAACACTTAGTTTTTTTATAGAAGTAGCCAAAGCCCTTCAGGCAAATAGAGGAGAGATAGGTACAGACATTGAACCAAATCTGCAAGAAGGCAATACGATGCAAAAAGGCCAAGATACAGCAAAGTATCAACTTCAGAGGTTTTTGCAGGTATGTCCTTTGATGTGATTTTAGGATAGGAAAGGTTTGCTCAGACATGCTGATTTTGTGGTTTACATTTTGAAGGGTATGCTTCTGTTGATCTAACTATAAAACATGCTCCATTTTCTCTAGAACAGTCATGTTTAGCAACTTTTATTTCCTTCACCTTGGGTTTCGTTAGCATATTGAGATTTCACAAGCTTCTAAAGATAGAAGTTGAGCCTTTGGGTTGGGTGGAGTTGGTAACTAGTCCAGTTAAGAAGCATACACATCTTAGTAAAATATACATTCATGTTGTGATCTTGCATTGAGCTTTTGTATGATGCCCATCATGATGTAGACTCATTTGGGAATATGGAAAGGTTGTTGGTGATTCCATCTCAACAAATTGATTTAACATTTGTTTCCATTGGATCTGTAAGTAATTCGAAGAAAATTACATTATCACAAAGGAGAAAGATGCTCCAATGTGATTGTTGCTGCTTTGTTCATCTTGTCTGTGTAGTTAGCAAGCTGGCATATTCCATTTAAGCCATATGTCGGGACTGCTGCTTTGCAGAAAATTGCACAGAATGTTCATTTTCTCAGACAGGAACTGTCTGACTCCATTCCGGAGTCTGAGAAGCTGTAGAAGTCCCAGATCAGATGGAGCCCTTTAATTGTCAGGCTATTAACAACCACCCAGTAGCTGTTCTTAGAATATAATGGAAGCCTGATGCTCTCTAATTCTTGCTGAAGCCATTTTTACATTGGAAAGAAGAGGGGATAGTGGGAGTTGGATTGGCAGCTGTACTTCACAGACCTCTTTGAAGGATTATGAACAACTTCATATCCAGTATTCAACATTTCAGCTGTAGTTCTCTTCTGCTCTCTAAGCATCAACCAATCTGTAGTGTGAAGTCAAACATATGTAGTCTGAGAAAAACATCCTGTCATTTAACTTGTGTTAGGCCTGATAGCTTTAGGGGGACCTCTTCAGGTCTAGAAAGACCTAAACGACTGGAAAGCTGCAGTGTCGTACACGAAACTAAAAGATGCTCTGATGAATACATTCACCTTACACAATCCCGGGTCCGTCCATGAAGGTTGAAACGCATCTGCTTATGTTTTCTGTGAGGCCAAGAATAACCACAAAAGAAAAGGAACACACAGAAAAGTGCAATGTCTGAACTTGAGTGAACAAGCACAGATGTTAGAGTCTCCGACTATTACTCTGGCCCCTGTAGGATCTCTAAAATCACTAGGTATCGAGGATCTAGATAGAACAGGTCCAGTCAAACATAGAAAATAACTGTAGGACAAAGGATTTCTTCCCCACCCCACCTAAATATATCAATTAAGGTTTTTGTGTTATATTACATTAAATGTATATGTTTTGTCATGTATTGATTTTGTATTGAGAACATTAGGATGTACTATATCTGTGACTTGTAAATATTGTAATGTGTGTCTACACTGTTTGTGAAAAACGACAATGAGGAGTATGTTCCAAATGTGTAATAAGGAAATAACTCAATGAAAAGAAGAAAGAGTTATATAAATAAAAAAAGCTCAGAGTTAATAAATATGACTTCTGATGGTCTTGAGAATATTGTTTGATTTGTTGTGAGAGATGTATCTTTACTTATATTAGTTTGCATGTGATTCCAACCTCTCCTTTTTCCAGAATTTTAATCACTCCCCTCTTTTTTTGCTCTCCACTTTTAGAAAGTAGGCATTAACATACTTTAGCCATTTGGTGCCTCCTGCCTGTCTCTATTCAATCTGGGCTGGGTGACAGCTGGGCTTTGCGTAATCCCTCTGGACAGCCACACACAAAGGGAGCTGAGTTGTGTATTTGTGAGCCTTGCTGGGGGATGGGAGAGAGTAGTAGGACACAGCCTCTCACTTACACATGGACAGGTTGTGTACTGGCCACACACAAAGGCTACAATCCCCCCTGTAGTGAGGGTTGATCCAGGATAGGAAGGTAGGACTTCTGTGCGGTAAAAAAGGGGGTGGTGATGGACGGAGCATCTGAACCAATCAAACGCTCACACCCAGTCAAAAGATCTGGGTTTAATCCATCACCGTTCTTTAGCCCACTCTGCCACCCCAGTTCAGACATGGCTATATGCAAATCAGTCTGACCCTGTGCCTCATGGGAACAGTCCAGCCCGAACTGCCAAGCCATGTCTTCCCTGGACCGGAAACAAGCTTCCGAGGACCGGTTTCTGACATTACAGCCTTCTTCAGCCCGGCTTGCTTGAATCCAGTGGCAAAGTGAGCAAGGGACTCACGGCTGAGCATACCCTGCCACACTTATGGTGGCCAAAGCAGTACAAAAGGGGGGCACGTCAAAGCGATCCTTGAAGTTTTCCCCCCTCTTCAAAGGCACAACTGGTTATAAGTAATCAACCCCTTAAACTGTTATTTCAGTACACATCTGACCTACCAGAAGGAAGTGCTGTGCTGCTAAAAGGATTGCTACTTTGCTGGACTGTTGCTTTGCTGGAGTCTTGCCTTGTTGAGCTGCCCTGTCGCCTACTGCTCGCCTGCTTGTGTGAGAAGGATTTAACCTGCATCACTTGAACCCAGAGTGACTCCAAGAGCTTGCTGCTGTGCCTCCTGTTCTAAGTCTCAGGGATATTAAAGACTTCAACTACTTGCATCTGGACTCTACAAGCTGTGAGTCTGCCCTGCTAATTGGGGCCACCCCAGTCCTGGACCCTTGAAAGTGAGGCCTAAGGTGCTTCTGCAACTTTAACTCATGATCCTCATTGGAACTGGCAAATCTTCACCTGTGCTTGCGTCAGAACCCACACATCTTTGCCTTTGTATGGATCTGAACTTGCGCATCCTCAATAAAGTGTGTAACGGAGTCGGCGCATCACACTCAGAACGAGCGCATTGCCTTCGGAATCAGCACATCTCCTGCTGCAGGATCAGTAACCACACATCGCCTTTAGTACTAGCATCTTGCACTAAGATCCGACAAATCACTGTCATAGCATGGAAAATCTCAAAGCATCTCACCCACTGACTGGCTCGACACAGATGCAGCGCTTGGACAGCACCTTGCATCTTCTTCGAAGTTGACGCAAGGTACTTTGGTTCAGCGGGCCCATGTGGTTATCAGTGTCTGGGCCGCACTCCATCAGGGTCGGCCTGACATTTTGGCTTTGCCCCGGTCCAGCGCGACTAGATACCCCATTTAAGTGCTTCTAATCACTATTTTACGTTTATTCTTTTAAAAAGTCATATCTCAACTTCTATTTGTTGGATTTTTATAATTTTTACTTTGTTTTATTTACAGTATTATTCTCTATTTTTCTAATCCGGTATGGAGGCTTTTTGTGGTGTTTTTACTGTGTTACTGTTTGAACTGTTGTCTCTTAAGTTAAGCCTGGCTGCTCATTGGGAAGCTACCAGAGGGTCAGCACAGAATAATTTAGTGTGTTTTGTGACTTTCCCTGAGATTGTTGTTCCTGCTTAGACAGAGTGCATACCTCTGCCAAGCAAAACACCAATTTCTAACAACTTATATTGGCTGATTTAAATTCCACAGGACTACAGGACAGATCTTTGAAAAAGAGTGCTTACATTTATCAAATGCATCTGATGATTTCAAGCATATTTGAGTAACTGGATACCTCACACAGACAAGTTTATGAAACATTTCAAAGAAGGTGTAGGTCTTTCTCAGCGAGAACTCTTTCCACCTCACCTGTATGTTAAGAATTAAGTTTTGGACACTGCAATTCAGTCAACTGATACAATGTTTTTCTTCGAGATTTCTCACAGCAACTAATGCCATTATTACCTCCTTGCAATCTGATTCCTATAATGTTTTATTTTCCTCTTTGCATTTTGGTCTTCTGAAGGATACCATAGGTTTGTCAGACGTCAGCGGGATTCATATGGTTGGTTGGACAATAAATGTAGATATATAGTTGTCTCCCAAGGCATTCTTGGTAAAACCCAATATGCCAATCTGCCCTATTTCCATACATCCAAACTCAAATATGAGAACTTTTGTACATTGTGGGTACACAATCTCATTCCACCTCGAGAAATCTGTTGTTAAGAGAGTGCGAATAATTATTTTACTACTTCTACCTATTAAGGATTCACTGGTCTATTAAAATGAAACAAATAAGTACCCAAGTCTTTATATCAGAAATGTTTGTGAAAGAAATAATAGATAAAAACAAGCAGGTGATTAGTTTGCCATAGCCTAGCTGACCCCCCAATCTTGCTCGGTCTGTCTTTACTTTTTTCATGTCTCAGAAGATGTCCACATTCGTTGAAATCTATAGCCATTACTGTGTTATGTTAGAGAACATAGTAACGTGGGATGCTTTCATATAGTCTAAGCTTCTTCTTTATATCACACATCAGTGCATATTAGACAGAAGTCGGAGGTAGTTCACAGTATGGTTGATGTAGATAATGCAAGTGATGTTGTAGTCTGCTTTCTAAAATTCAAGATGTATTCCCTTTATGGTATTTATGTTTTGCTTGACTTGTTGGTTTTTACCCGATTCACCCATGCGTATCGTTAAAACATCTAGAACATGGTTTCATTTTATAGCAGAAAGATACTGTATTCATGTCTAAATGTATGCATTTATGTTAAGATTTGTGTTTCTACCCGTGAACAAAATATATTCACACACAACTCTTAAGTCACATTAAATGGAAGAAAAAAATCAGATTCTACTTGAGAGCATCGTAAATAATTACAAACTGTAAAACAGTCTAGACTTCTGAAAGTAAAGTGGTCTCTGGGGGTGCAGGCGTTTGCATTTTGTCCTTTAATTGGCTTTAACTCGCACGGCCCCTAATCTGTGGCTTTTAGTCTGGTAACACTTGCATTCCTCTGCCTGAGCTAAATGAGCTTGTTACAGCGAAAAGGTGTTGGTGTCATGGATATAAACCACATAATGTCTTATCCCTAGGTAGAACAGAGAAAAGTTAATCAAAGCGAGGCAATCACAAACTCTTACAAGAGGAGATAAAATCAATTGTAGTCATGTTTGGATCAGTGGACTTTGCAGCCTGTTGACTCTCTCGCCGACTTTCCTGATTATAACAATTTATATTGCTACTTACTATAAAGCACGCGATCTGTGACACAGCTTCTCCGAGCTAATCCGATAAACCAGTTTCTAAAACAATGTTTTGTTTCCCACGTGTGGTGATTTGGTCACAGCAGGCCTGTTACCGTTTTCAAAACACAGGATTCAATTCTAGTGGGGACCATTAATGTGCAGCGTTAGGCAACAAAGGAGAAGCAAAGCAAGTTTCACACCGAGAGCAATCGACCTAAATTGCAGGAAACTATAAGATCATCGCTACTTCTTTTCGTCTTCTTTAAGGGCGGTTGTAAACAAAATACTTTGCTTTTCAATGAAAACTATTGATTGCATCTCCACATTAAAAAGATATAAATAAGCCAGAAATACATTGCATACATTAAACAATGTAAGCGCATAATGGACAAATCTTACAAATGCAGAGTGTTATAGGGCCATTTTCAAGTACCTTGACATGAAGGCTTCTCTTTAGAACTGATGGAAGGTGTTGGGTATCTGCCACCGTGATCACTGTGTCTTCCTAATCTAGAGGTAACACAGGCTCTATTTCACCACCAAACCTCTACGGTAGGCAGCTGTGTTCACTGTTCAATATACTTGAGACCGAGCGACATGGTGGCAGGCATGCCAAGCTTCTTCATTTTCACGAAGCTTTCATAAATCTCTTGCATCTGAGTGCACATACAGATTTGTGCAGAGAATCCCTGAGGTACAGTGAACGTGGGACTTTGTTGACCCTAGGTGAGCCTACGTCAATATTAGGTGGTTGCTGTTCCTCGCTGACTTCAAACCAGAGGTGAGAGACAAACCAAATAATTGATTTGATCTTCATAAAGCTTTGATTACAAAAAGACTGACTATACAATACAACAAACTGAGGAGAATGTGTTCAGGGGGACAATGGTAGGAGGGGAAATGGATTTGCGTGAAGTAGCAATTTCTTAATTTGTAATTGATTTTGAAAATATTGTGACATCCCACTTCAGTCATATAAATATGTTCTCAAACATTTTAATTGACATGCATACATTGTATTTTCTCACTGCTCTTATTTAGCACTGTCAAACAAACTTCAACTATGGATCTATGATGCTCAACAGTAAATTAATTGTGTTACAGATTCATTTGTATCTCAGCCTTGGGGTTAAGGCTTTCCACTGTTAGGTTCCATAATGTGGTCCTATCATAAGATAGAGCTGCGCGTTTTCTACAGTTTCTCCGTTGCAACAGCACAAGGGATTGTGAGAAATGTTCTATCTCACCTAAATATGTGGTAGCACAAAAACCTTGAATCTCACCATGTTAAAGAGTTTTCATTCATGTGCAATTGTCAAAGTTTTTATGTTCCATTCATAAACCATATGTGGCTTAGAACATCAAGCCTGTTGGTTCCCCTCCAATATCTTGGGTAACATTTGATTACCCTCGCATCTGGCCATCAGGCTATGAGAAGGAGCAGGTGCTCCATCCATACTTGGTCTCCAAAATTCATAAAGTTCAACAAATAGGTTTCCAGGGCTACGACAATGCAACAAATTTGTGAATCCAGTTTTCCCAGCATGAGTAAATGATTTAGTCACTTGCACAATTCTCAGCAAATGTGCTTTCCCTGTGTAAAAACACCACCCATGTAAAATATTGGGGGCCCCTCCTTCCACTTAGGAAAGATACAGGTGTAGCACAACTTTGCCCATCATTTACACTTCACACATATGTCACGACTCCATAACAAATGCATGACATGAAAGCGGATTTAGCACATCATCCTTCTATGGCTTAACTATAGTAAAATAATATTTTCACTTGGCATTATAACTAAACTAAATTTACTGTAGAACCAGTGAATGTATTCAAACTGTGTTTAACTGTATTTAACAAGAAATTAATAAACCTCACTGTAAAGGTGAAATTCGACTTCCATAATGTATTCCTTAACACATTGAATAACATTTACTGTTTAGATGGCTGACTACAAACCATCCTCATATGTAGAATGTGTTTACTCCAGAAATTACAAAGATGTATGTAATGTGTGCACTAATGTTTCATATATTGCATTAAATGTAGTTCTCAGCCATACTTATACACGATTATCCCAAGGATTTTCTGTATGCCCTATGTAATCTGGATCTAATATTCTAGTATTTATATTTGCTTGTGTTTAAATGTGCACACACATATTGAATGTGCACTCTTGCTAATACTTTATGTTGACATTCTAAACCTATAATTCTTCATGCTGCATAAATGTTGGTTTTCATTTTCTGCTAACATGACATTTCTTACAGGTATTCGCACACATTGTTAGTTGAAGAATAGATACAAATGCCGCTCGTAGTTGCTGGGTGAAGACTTGGCTGCTGGAGCCAACTGGGAGTGAACACACCCTTCACTGGACTGGGAGCTGATCGACCATCATATCGGGCGGAGGCAGTGACAGCGGGACTGCGAGTCCCAGGATTCCGACGGCGTCTGCCGCACCTGGTGACTCTTCCCCTCAGCCCACGCCCCCTCCTGTGTGCTCATTACCGCGACTCGCGGCCCCCGCTTCGCGGGAGCCGCTCGTAGTTGCTGGGTGAAGACTTGGCTGCTGGAGCCAACTGGGAGTGAACACACCCTTCACTGGACTGGGAGCTGATCGACCATCATATCGGGCGGAGGCAGTGACAGCGGGACTGCGAGTCCCAGGATCCCGACGGCGTCTGCCGCACCTGGTGACTCTTCCCCTCAGCCCACGCCCACCTCCCGACGTCCTCCCTCTGCATCGCCCATTAGATCACGCCTGGTACGCGCATCGCGGGACGCGCGCGGGCGGGCACCGGGCTAAGCCCGGGCAAAGGGCGGGCCGTTTGAGGCCGTTAGAGAACGGAAGAGACCGGACCGGGCCACCCCCCTAACGCTTTGCTTCTCTGGTACTGGGCCTTGTCCTTTTGGTTTGACCGCCTCTAAGACGCTCCACCATGGCCAGCAGGGAGACCAGAAGTAAGTCTGCCTCTACTCTCTCCGGGACACTGGACAAATTTCTGTTTAAAGCTAATTTACTATCTAATAAGGGTGCCTCTGTATCTGAGGAAGGTAAAGACAGTACCTGCTTGTTCTCGCCAGGGTCACTAACAGATACTAGCACACCACTCCTGCCTGAGGCGACCCACCTCTCCCTACTGGACAGCATTAACCAAACTATTGAGTCAGTCTTGCAACAACTTAGAACACCGTCATCTGTGCCAAGGGTCAGAGGCACATCACATACTACAAGTGATGTAGAGGTTTCCTCTGTTACAGAGATTGTGCCGTCTGGGGATCAGGGCATGGATGTTAATATGTCTATGTGTACGGGTGGTAGTGAGGATCGCGTAGCTAAAAGGAAACGACCTAGTAAGCCCAACGGTGCCAAAAGGACCAAAACTATGCATGTAACACCCCCTGTGGAGGTAAATTTGTTTGCACCGGAGCTCATAAGGTCGGGAATGAACGAGGCCATTCCAGCTGTTCTACCTATTGCACCTACACCAGTCCTCACACAGCCATTTATATTTGGAGTGGCCGCCTCTAACACCCCAGACTTGCTTATTGCCTCACTCACCACTGTCCTTGAAGGTCTTTTGAAGCCTATCATCCTTAGGCTGGATTCGATTGATTCGAGATTGACTATGATTGAGAGACTTAATGGGGGCATTAGAACACATCCTGGGAGCAGCGCAATTCTAGATGGAACAATAGGGAGTAGTATGGTTGCTGCGTCTCCTCCACTGTCAACTATGGTTTTTGCCCCTCCTACATGTATAGTTCCTACTGGGGAAAAGAGTAATAATATTATAGTTCCCGGCGTTCAAACTGTACCTGTACCTGTACCACTCCCCAGGTCTGCTCCACCGATTCCTCCTCCGAGGAAGTCAATACAACCAGCACCGGCTATACAGCACACTCAGGAGAGACTAACAAATGCACTAGCTCACAGTTCCACTTCACAGGATAGCTCCAAAATTAGGCGTATCGCAGTTAACCTACCTCCCGAGGCGGCGGGTTATACTGCAATATTGATGGGGGTCCCTGAGCTGGCCAATGGCGTGAAAGAGTCCTACGAGTCTTTACGCAATAAGGTACTTAGCTGGCTTAATATCCAAAGGCCACTTCCATCTAATCTAAAGGGAGAAGTTTTATTGGTTAGAAGGGTGCCTTGGATTGGGTACACTGCTAAGAAAACGGGGGGTGGTTGCATAATTGTTAGCTTTAAGAGCCCACAGGTTGTTACCTACATTTGCAATTGGCTCGGCAACATAGGCAATACATCCATTGAATTGGTCCCTCTCTCGCATTTCTATCCTAAACCCCTGAGGAGTGATGACGGGTGGACACGGGTGGGCTTCGCTGTAGATGGGACCAGATATAGACCCAGGCACAACGTCCATCCCACCGCATATAATTTCGCCCACCCAAATAGATTCAACTGTCTGGACGAGGTAGATTGACTCCGAAGGGGTTTTTCCACGCAATCTTCCCTAGTCAGCGTAGCTGAACCTCCAGGACAGGGGATGAGTGCTGTTGTGACTGACACTCCATATAGAGAACCTGTGGACGGTGGCTTGAAACCGCCTGGCCCAAGGGTCCCTTTAGTGACCCGTTCCGTAAACCTAATTGGCAATCCACAAATCCCTCAAGTCATCTGTGCTCCCAATATTGCGTTAACTGCCCAACATACCCAGGAACTGGAAGTACAGTGCCCTGTACTCCTAAGTGCTGGCACTGTACCTGAAATAATGGATGGGTCTCCTCTCAAATCCATGTTTGAGACTTTGAAGGTCCTCTCCTAGAATGTGGCAGGTATTGCAAATAAATTATCTACACCAGACTGGGAGCATCTATTAGACTCTAACGATATCTGCCTTTTCCAGGAGACGTGGGCTAGGGACCCATTGACTAGTCCGGGTTTCGCAGTATTTGAAATTCAGGCTAGGTGGAGTGGTAGGGGGAGACCCTCGGGGGGCCTAGCGATTTGGGTGGCTAGTCACATTGGATGTACTGCAGAAAGCATTCCCACGTTTTCGCACGACATCCAGTGTGTACTTCTCAGGTGGCCCAATGCATTAAAACTGGCTATCGTAAATGCCTATTCCCGTCCCGTCAGTATAGCCAAAGAATCTCCCACTCTGGAGGATCTCTCGTGTTTCCTGGGGTCATTACCAACTGACCACAAAATTGTGTTAGATGGAGATTTTAATTGCCACTTCGAACCTCTGGAAGGTTTAAAGGAGGGCGCCCTTACCTCTGAAGACGATTTCTGGGGTGTCCCCCCATGTTCATCTCCCCATCCCCTATCTTGGTCCCCGCTTGCAGTCCAAAACATGACCCTCACTTTGAACTATGCACCGAGGGCTTGCAACGGTCGTACGCCGTCAGACAGCCCCTCATTGTGTACTTTCAATAGGAAGGACCATGAATCGAGGCTGGACTATATATTTGTCGACCTCGGTCTGTGGTCCAAGGTCCATGATTTCAGAGTATCCCCAAGAACGGACAGTGACCATAATGCCCTCATACTGGACTTGAAACACCCCGCTCCTGCTCCTGGCTCACAATCTCCCAAATCTCGTGATGACCCAGGTAATTTGGTTCTCTCTTCCAATAGGCGAAGGGTGAAATGGGCCAAAATTATAAGCTCAGAGGAAAAGATTAGAAAAATCTTTGAAATAGCTCTTCCGAAGTTTATAGAAATAGATGTTCTAATTGAGGAGCCTAGATCCCAAGATTTTAATAGTAAATTGGCAAGTATCCATGAAAATCTGGTGGGATCTCTAGCGGATGTCTTTTTCCCAGTGGCAGCCCCACGGCGCAAGCAGACCCGAGTACCATCCTGGTATAACTCAACCTGTAAAAAGGTTAAATCTGAGTTACTTGCCGCTATTAAAACAGGAGCAGGAAGGACCCCGATTGCCAAACTTAGGACCCAGTATAAGGAAACAATCGCCTCGGCGAAAAAAGAGTGGGATTGGAACCACTGGCTTGACCTCTCCTTGGCCTTAGAATCTAGGGATTCGAAAAAATGTTGGACCCTGGTGAACAATGGCTCGGGAGAGGCCAAAGCGGCAGTGGACACCAACATCGCATCATCTGCTTGGGAAGGCCATTTTGGCAGACTGTATCAAGATTTTGAGCAGCCTGCCCATGAATCGGCCTTTAGCGATACATCCACCCCCGGAGTGGGCCTAGCATTTACACTTGGCGAGGTGGTTAGTGCAATAGAGAGATTGGCAATGGGGAAGGCCCCGGGATTAAATCGATTGCCGGGTGACCTCTTCAGACAACATCCTGAGATCTGGGGCCCATACCTTCTTATTCTTTTTAATGCCATCCTAGGAGGTATGGAGATCCCCTGTACTTGGCTGGGAGCAGAGATAGTGCCTATTTACAAAAAGGGTTCCCCTCTTCTCCCAGCCAACTACAGGCCGATCAGCCTCATAGACGTTCCCCAAAAAGTCTTCTCTCGCCTCCTTTTGGACCACCTCAACGATTGGATGGAGGAAAATGAAACCCTGAGTCCCCTCCAGGCTGGCTTCAGAAAAAACACGTCCACCATGGACCAGGTCTTCCGCCTCATCCTCCTGTATTGGAAGACGGTGAGCATTGAGGGGGGGAGGCTATACATGGTGTTCGTGGATCTGAGGTCAGCCTTTGACCTAGTCCCTCGGAAAAAACTCTGGCAGGTCCTCAGGGAGATGGGTGTCCCATCCCATTTATTGCACACCATAACTAGGCTCCATGATGGCAATTATGCGCAGGTTAAGTGTGGCAGGGACGGCGCGTTGTCATCAAGGTTTCCTGTTCTCAGAGGGGTAAGGCAGGGTTGCGTTCTGGCGCCGACCCTGTTCTGCCTCTTTGTTAACAGCGTTATATCACACCTTGAAGACGTTAAGGACAATGACGCCCCCTTTTGGCCGGCAGGAGGGTTCCAGCTGTCATGTTTGCTGCTGACACCCTCCTGCTCTCCAAAACCCCCATGGGGATCCAAAGGATTCTAAATGGATTTGATCTTTTCTGTAGACAACATGGTCTAGAGATCAACACAGAGAAGACCAAGTTTATGATCTTCAATCCATCTACAAAAACGAGACCCAATCCCACTCTGGGTTCTGTTAGTTTGGAAAGGGTCACAACCTTCCAGTACCTGGGGGTAACACTTCACGAGAACCTATCCTGGGAACCCCAAATTGCAAGAGCTCGGCTTAAGCTGTCTCAACTTTCTGGTGCTATTCTGAAGTTTGCAAATTCGTCAACATTCAAACCAATAAGCCCGGCACTGGAATTGTATAAAATGCAGGCCAAAGCGGCAGCTTCATATGGCAGTGAGCTATGGGGGCATAAAGCAGGCTCGGTTCTCGCCACCGTCGAAAACAATTTTCTGAGACGTCTCTTGGTCCTCCCCCGGAGTACACCTTTGTTTCCTTTGAGACTTGACATGGGTCTACCTTCCATCACTGCTGAGCTGGAGTCTAAGCCAATAAGATTCTGGCATAGGCTTTGGTCCACCAGTGAGCTTGCCCATTATAGGAATGATCTTGTACATGTTATGGGACTGAATCAACGTGACAAAATTCCCTGGCTGAGCTACATAAAAAAAGAACTGTACCGGTTAAAATTACCTGAATTATGGGAGGCACCTGAATCGGGATGTCAAAGGCTTTCCCGCAAGCGTTTGGTACAGATTCATAAGGAGAAAAGCTTGGACCTCCTCCTGACCTCGACTAAACACGGCACCCTAACCGAACGCTTTTTACAATCCAAAAATTCATATGAATTTGAAGGTTTTATGGATATAATGTACCCAATTTTAGCCAGGAAGCTGTCTATACAGTGGAGATATGGCACCTTGACACTTAAATCCTTCACGTGTAACTGGCTTCACGCTGATGACAAAATTTGTCAAGGGTGCAACTCTCATGATGAAGATGAAACACACTTTTTCTTTTTCTGTCCGGCATATCAGAGACCGAGGAAACACTGGTTGGTCCCACTATGCAGGAATCTGGGATTTAGGACCCACATGCATGCGTATAGAGTATTAAGATCCAGTACTTTGCCCCATATAGTTTTTGCAGTGGCAAAATTCATCCATGTTATGTGGCTGATTAGGAAAAAATTGTTAAATGCACGATTGCCGTGAATACTGAAAATTGCTTTTACCCAACGGACTGTGCTTTCGAATTATCCCATGAACTGTTTTTTCTAATGATGAATTGGTGTCTCTTCTCATCTGATCTGAACATCCTGGCAATCAATTTGTATGATGTTTTTCTTTTTTTTTAAATTAGCAATCAATTCTTATGGTGTATTCTTTTAATTGCATTTTTCTCTTTTTGTATGTTTAAATGTACGCGCATTGTATCTTTTATGGTCTTGACGACCGAAATAAAGAATTTTTGGATTGGATTGGATTGGATACATTACTGTACTAGTGATAGAGAGAAAGAGCCTGAGAAGAAGATCTTGACAAAAAACATGGCGAGCCAGAGCATGAACTGAAAGTCCTATTCAGCAGTGTTACAACGCGGCCTGTGTGTGAGAAGACGATGTCGCTCTCATGTCCTGTGTGAAATCCTTTGCAATGGGTGCAGTCTACAACATGAGAAGTGGAGACAGACAATAGGCCTCTGATGATGTGTGCATATGGATGTTGCCCAAAAAGACTCTTGTGTGCTATAACTTAGAGCTCACACTGTTGGAGATCAGATCACTTCAGAGACCCTTCAGATTCTTTTCAGATTCCTTGCACATCCATCCAGATTCCCTTACCACACTTTACCCTGGATATTGAGAGGGTCAGACCTATATGCTTCCCATGATTCTTTGCTGGGTGTGGCTTAGGCTAACACCTATTTCCCTGACCCAAGAAGACACTTGAGCAAGCTTCTGAAATGCTGACACCTTCCTACTTATTTTTTTCCTTGCTTACTCCTAATTTCCTTTCTGGAAATTCCTGATTTTTGAGATCCTTATATTTTTTTAACCATCCTTTTAGCTGGGACATTACGTTAGGTGATTTAGGTTTCCCCAAGTAAAGACAACAGTGCTTAATTTGAGGCAGCGGTTTCCGGTACTCAGAACTGACACTTAATTATCAACACTGGCATTTATGACAGTGTGCCACATAGTGCGGTTTGCCTAGATTAGAGATGAGCACAACAAAAGATGTTTCATAAATCAATACATCTTAAAAATGACTAATACCTGCCACTAAGTCATTCTCGTAGCTTTGTGGGCCTGGAATGGCATGAATTTGCCACACTTGTAGGAGTAGCACTGTAATTGCCAGCGCTGACAGGGGCAATGGGAGGTGCAAGCTGAAGTGGCTTCCAAGCGATGGCCCTGGCACTTATTATTTTACAGATTAAGTATTGATCTTTAGTATAGCATCCACATGCTCAAAATTGCATTTTCCACAAAGTGCTACGTCATATGCTTCCATGTATTAAAAATCAGACTCCCCTCCTTCGTATTTTGAGAGAAATTACTTTAACCCTCAAGATCCTAGTAAATATAGACCCATCTCACATCTCCCGTTCCTGGCTAAAATGTAGGGGAAAGGCCATTAACCTTGAATTGGCCTCTTTTATATACACCAACAACCTACTATATGATAAAGTGTAGGTTTAAGGTTAAGTTAAGGTTTAGGTAAGCAATGATTGCTGCTTCAGAAGATCTAAGAGCCTCAGTCAGAATGGTAAACGTAATTTACAACGCGGTGTTTACACCGCACGACCTTTACCACGCTACCATTACAACGCAAGCCGTTACTACGACTTGCGCTGGATGGCGCTGTTGGTTAAGGAATATTGTAATTTTATATTCCAACACCTTCCCTACTGTTACCTAGACTGGTGTTGGAATATAAAATTATAACATTCCTCAATCCGCGCCCTCCAACGCAAGTCGTTGTAACGACTTGCGTTGTAATAACTATGTTGTTAAGTACCGCGATCTAAAAGATCACGTTGTACTGACATGCATACGTCAGAATGGGAGGTAAGGCTGCTCTCATTTTATTAGATTTCTCCGCAGCATTCGACATGGTCAATCATGACCTGTTGATCGACCGTCTTATAATATCGGCATCAGGGGAACAGCTCTTGCCCTCTTAAAATCTTTTTGATCTAAGAGGAAACAATATTTTGCTATGAACGGAGTTGTTTCTGATGCTTTCTCCCTGCCTTATGGGGAGCCTCAGGGCTCCTCCCTGAGTCCCACTATTTTTAATCTTTATGTCACTTTACTGGCTATGCTCATTAGGTCTTCTGGATTCTCAGTTATCCTGTATGCTGATGACACACAAATTATAGTGTCCAGCAACCTGGACAGTACAGCTACCAGATTTAACAGCTGTAGGCAGCAAATTGACAACTGAATGAAAATCAATTGCTTTAAATTAAACTCAGGAAAAACTGAGGCTCTTCTCCTTAGTAATGACATCTCCATCTGGACTCCCAGTTGCTGGCCACGAGAACTAGGTATGCTGTCAACACTGCAAAGAAAGTCAGGAATTTGTTTGACAATAAACTGTTATTTGAAGAACAGGTCAATGCAGTGACTTTTTCTGCTTTTTTCAACTTGAAGTTTGTTGAGACCACTCTTGAGTTGTCCACATTGGATTACTTTATTATTTATTAGGAGTTTTATATGACATGAATAAGACAACTTTGGGGTGACACAGCGCTTTACAGTTAGTGTACAACAGCATAGGCAGAGCACTTAACAGAAAGTGTACAAAAACACTATATATAAATATTTTAAAATGCACATATGGAAAACTAGCAGGCCGTCCCGACGTTGTCCGGGTATGAATTGCTGCCGGCCAGTATTATATTGTTTTGTAGGATTTCGTTTTGATAGCATTTCTTATCTGTGACAGTCCTGTGAAACGCTCCGATTCACAGTGCACTGCTGATGCACTTAAGAGTGCGCGTTCAGTAGTGTGTGAACTCGAGTTTCCCTACTTTATTTTTCCTTGCAATATTATATAGCGCGAACTCGACAACATGGCATGAGCACAATTTACATTACAGAAGAACACATTCGTTTGTGGTAGGCACGGGGAGACAAAGCGATTTGCCTGGAATCACAGGATGTTGAGCTGATGCCGAGATTCGAACGTAGCTCCCCAGCTCTAAAGTTCGCAATTCTAGAACTTGTGGCGGGAGGTGTGTAAAAGTGTATGTTAGTGCTGGCCATCAATGAGAGAGACCTGTGCATTTTTCAAATCTGTGGTGAAAAATATGAGTATGTTGCTGGAGATGTGGGCCTCCGTGCCACCAATGTACTTACTGGGGAGGGTAAACACCCATTATTCCGCACCTTTCTTTCTGCATACCATGACTCCGCATACTTTCATTACGAAAGTACCATGACTCCGCAATGCCATTATAACGTATGGCATTACATTTTATATGCTTTTACCACGCATACATTTACAACGAAATTCGCTGTAAATGCATGAATGGTAAAAGCATGTTTTTAAAAAAAATGTTTGGATAAGGTAAGTATGGGTATCGGGGTATATGTTTTGGGGTAATAAGGTATATGTTTTGGGGTGTTTGGGTATTTTAAGGGTTCAGATTTAATTTAATTTAATTGCGGGTTTATATAGCACTAGGAATCGACTCCCGGAGGAGTATCTCCACGCTTCGACCGCTGGGGAACCCGTCCTGGCTCACCCTGAGAGATGGTCCCTGATGGGTATCCCTAAGGTGCGACCAAGCATCCCCGGCAGTCTGGGGGGGCCGTTGTGAAGATGAGGCAAGCTGATGCCCAGAGTTGCCGAGTGTGGTTTCTGACTAGAGTAGGCACCGAGGCGAGAATTATCGAGTCCGCTGACCCTGGTCCACGACCCTGCCGCGTCGGGAATCGAACCCTGGTCCCGGGCCGTTCTCTGCTTACGGGTCTGCCGCCTCTAACCAGTGAGCCACACTTCTCCACATATAGTTTTGGGTTATGGGGTACAGGGGTAGTTTTAGGGTTCAGGGCTAGTTTTGGGTTTTGGGGTATAGAGGTATTTTTAGGGTTCAGGGCTAGGTTTGGGTTTTGGGGTACAGGGGAATTTTAAGGGTTCAGGGCTAGGTTTGGGTTTTGGGGTACAGGGGTATTTTTAGGGTTCAGGGCTAGGTTTGGGTTTTGGGGTACAGGGGTATTAGGGTTCAGGGCTAGGCTTGGGTTCTGGGGTACAGGATTATTTTTATGGTTCAGGGCTAGGTTTGGGTTTTGAGGTATAGGGGTATTTATAGGGTTCAGGGCTAGGTTTGGGTTTTGGGGTACAGGGGTATTTTTAGGGTTTAGGGATAGGTTTGGGTTTTGGGGTACAGAGTATATTTATAGGGTTAAGATGGGTTAGTGTTTAAGGTATGGGTATTTTAAGGAGTAAGGGTGGGTTATGATTATGGGGTGCAGGGGTATTTAAAGGGAGCAGGGTGGACACCCGGAGCTGGAATGTACAGAACCTGGGAAGAAAAACAATGAAATATTGGGCACAACGCTCGCTTTTTTTTCCATAATCCTGCGCCCGCCCACGCCCCCAGCACACGCCCACAGCACACGATATGAGACATGGCATGAAGGGCGGAACATACCAGATGCCCCCAGCGTTTGTCACGCCCCCAGCACACGCCCACAGCACAATGCAGACACGCCCACAAGGGACTATTTTGCTGGCACGTTTCTTTTACCTTTTAAATATATATGGTGGGCGTCTGCATAGCCTATGTCCTTCTGCTGCAACTGCCCTTTCCAACGCTGTATTGGGTGTTGTGATTGGTGCTGTGGTTCCTGAGATTACCCGCCTCAAAGGTTTGGGCTCTCTCTTTATTATATTAGTATGGATAGAGATGGGAGCACAAAGTCTAGCATAAGTTCAGGATTATGCATAATCATTCATGACAAGAATGAACAAAATAGGCAGGAAGAATTGATCAAGGAGAGACTACGGAGAATTCTTAGTGTGAGAGGAGTTTGTTGGACAGTAACATTTGTACTTCATGAAGATGGATGCGGATGGGTTACATCTGATCTCAGCAGCGAGAAAGTTTCACATTTTGGGGGGACATTTTGCAGAAAGATCAGGTGTAGGTTTTCTTTTACTTGAATTTTTGTGGCTTATGAACTAGGGAACTAGTGCTTCTGAAAAATCTGTTTCCACCACATAGGGTCAGTTTCTGGGTCAAGTAAGAGGGGGTATTGTGGTGTAGCGCTTTGTAGCACTTTGTGAGTCATATGGGTAATTTCGAGATGAATCCTGGCCTTGAGGGGTAGCTATTTCAGTGACTGGAGGTCAGGGGAGATATGATCACTTTTTTTTTACCCAGTGATGAGCCTAGCTGCTGCATTCAGTGTAGCCTTCAGCGATACACATGAGGTTCTCAGGAAGGTCCATCAGGGTGATATGACCGTAGTCTTATTTCAATAGAACAGGTGCACCGCAGTTGTGAGGTCTGCAATGTTTTTGAACATGCTGCAAAGACACCTCCATATACAAGTTTATATAATCACTTGTAGTACGCTGGTAAAAAAAACAACATGATTTTATTTAAAACCCTGCACATGTTATTTAGTCCGATCTAATTAGTGACTGATAAATTAAGATTAATTTAAGGTGCTAAAGCTTGCATGCATAGTTGTCCATTCAGATTCTATCTGGTTATGTCAGTTACTGAATATTACAAGTCTACAAGCCTTATCTCGTTTTCCCAGACTCCTGTAATTTACATTAATGAATGTCAATTTAACAAGCCTGGATTAACATTATACTGGAAAGTCGGGCTTTCCATTTTACAATGCGCACCCTTCCATAATGTCAACGTGAGAAATAATCTAGGGTCTAATACATAAAAACCAGATCTTAACTGTTAGAATTGAGAGTCTCTACTTGACATTGGCTTAGATCCTGTCCAAGGAGGAACCCTTATTCAAATTAAGGCAAGAGCATTACACAGCCAAGATAACCTGTGTCAACTTCTTGGTAGCTTGGCATGACCAGCTAATATAATCTCAGAGGCAATGTGTAAAACATTAGTACAAAGACACACAGTAGCTTAGAGTATACATTACAAATCAACACCACACCAGTTTAGAAAAATAGCCAATCTTTATCTCAATAGAACAAGACCAAAACAATAAAACTCCAACATACACAAATCAAGATATCACTTTTAGATGGCTCAAAAAAGTTGTCCATAGGAAACTATGGATGTGTCACTTTTATCACAAGGTACCTTGCGTGCATGAAAATCAAAGAGGACAATAATAATCCCACTCCAAATGCCCACATTTCCACACAAAAATATAAAGAATATATCTGTAGAAGTGCATAGTATAATATGCTATTTATGACCATTACTGATTTTGAAATGGGGTCATGACTCACGAGCGGCGAGGCCTTGAAGGGTAATGATGCAGCTCTCTACCTCCACAGAGGTAATAAACATACTGCTCTCTTATCTGGATACATTATTTATTTCAAGGTCTTATCTACACACAGTCTCCAAGTCATGTTTAGTTATTAAATCTTTCAAATCACTTTGTTAGCCTAAATTTGGTATAATTTATTCAAATGAATGCTATGTGAGACTAGACGAAGGACGGTCAAGGTAAAAACCCAATGTGAGATTAGGCAAACCAGCCAGCCTTTTGAATTTCACAAAGGAAGAATCTATTTTCACACGTATATGGAGCACAGTCTCCTCTTGTGTAGAGTACTTCAATAATATATACAATATGAGTATTCCTAAAACACTGTTTAAGCGAAGTTAGGTATATGAAATACAAACGGAATGCTTCTGAGATTATCTCGTACACCATCCATAAAAACCTGTAACTTCTCCAAAATGGACTGCTATTGACCTCACACTATGTATAGCAATACATAAGTTACATTCTCAAAGCAATACTTAAAATAAAGCCTGCCAACCAAGGAAATGAAGGCATGTAAGGACACCAATGAGGTGGTAAAAATAATTTTGACTGCATCTGTCACATCATGTGTGAAGTTACGAGCATTCTATTTGGGGGCGAGTTTTGGGTTTTATGGTAATTAATTAGTCGAATTATGGTTTGTTCAGCTGTCCATAGCCCATCAATTCAGGTGGTTGGTGGCATAATAGTGTAATCCAAATGTCAATTTAATTGTAGGTTTTCAAGGCAATCCCTGATGTTTTCTTTGTGGGGTTTTCTCACGGCATACCACCTCTATCTTCTATGGAAACAACCACCTATGTTTGTAATGCTTGGTTGTGTACATAGGGGCATAGCAGGTGTAGGCTACATGACATTATATTCACCACTGCCCTGTGCCCAACAACAGGCGTCCAAGCCCTACTGTGCCTGGACTTTAGCTAACCACAACAAGGGGTTGGCAGCATGGTAGAGGAGTACCCAACCTTCCATGCCTCCAATCCCTGTAGAACATGGCATTTTCCCCATCTGCAGGAAGGGTTGGCTGCAGGGCCTGGCATTGCACCAAATCTGGATGTCCATTACATTTTGCCCAAAGCTTTTAGTCGTAAGAGGGGGGGGGTCAATTGGAATGCCTGCTGTTTCTCCTAGATTTGTGACAACATTACTTGCTGCCCAAATGCCACTTCATGCAGCTTCGCCAAACAGAACTAAAGTTCTAAGGAAAACAAAAAAGTGTTTTAAAGGAAATGGAGACTTAACAACTAGAGACTTTGTATTACAACATTGTGTTCTTTTCAGAGAGCATCACGACTGTGGAATTCTAATCTGGAAGAAACAGCCTACTGGATATCTGGCATTATTTGTGCGACCATGAAATTGATTTTATGACTAGCTTACAAGGTCGTGTTCTTAACACATACACACAAGGTTAAATCAGAGGTTTATGACCTGTGGTTTTTTCATCTCAAATCCATATTTCGCTTCAGTGTAACATAAATCTTCCACCTGCAAGTGACTATCCTGCCTAAACAGCAAAACATTAAAATACAAAAAAAAAATGTATATGTGCTTTGAAAGAGAAATTACGTTTCCTGCCTAAACAACAAAACTCCATTATTATATTTACATATTTCAAAATGCATAAGCGGAAAGGTAATGCACTGGGAAATAAATCCACACTGACATTTGACGTGTGTGTAACTGAATGAAAACAGGTGCCAATCATGTGGTAGCTTCTCCATAACAAAGTGCTTTTGGCGGGACTGTGACCACTTGTATAAATTTGCACGTCTAGGTTCGTTAAAATGGTCAAAAGACATATAATTCATTAAAATCGAAATAAAAATCTTGCAGCAAATTTAGTTGCATAAGCATTCAAGACATTTGTTAAATGAAGTATACCACAGGTCCGCTATCAATTTTATGGGGGTGAGTGAAATGATTCTTTTCAATTGTTTTTGCAGGCCATTATCAAGTTTTTATGGGTTAATGGCCTTATATTAATCCTACAGAATCGTAGGGTGTGAGGAATGGAGGAAACAGCGCCCTCACTGTAAACACAATGCAGAACACCAAAAGTGTTTTCTTAACTTAGTTTGCGTCAAAACGTATGCAAGACTCGATCTTGTAATTAATGGAATTTCTTTTGCTACATTAAAGCATTACTATGCATAAATTGTGATTTTCATTATTTTATTTTCTTCATTATTTCCATCAAAAAGACATTATCGATTTATAACAAACAAAAAACAAATTATAAAAAAAAATTTAAAACGCCCTACAAGCATGATAGTAGTACATCATTGAGTCCAATAAACAAATAAAAGCAAGATCCAGGTTGTCTCACAGCACCAAAAATTGGGCAGAGTTGTTAGATTTGTTCCTACATCCTACTTGGAAGGTGTGCAACAGTGGACAGACTAAATCTGTTAATGTAAGTTTCCGTTGAACAATCCTACATATGCTGCACCTTCATCAGGACTAAGCAAACACAAGGAGATGACGGACAGAGTGATTAAACTTTTCAAACACTCACCCCCAGTTACAGATCTGGGTTGAATCCATCATCATTCTTTAGCTTATTTTGCCACCCCATTCAGACACAGCTATATGCAAATCAGTCTTGACCCTGTGCCTCATGGGAACAGTCCAGCCCGAACTGCCAAGCCATATCTTCCCTGGACGAAAAACAAGAATCCTGCGACCAGTTTCAATGGATGCTTGTTTCTGGTCCAGGGAGCCCTGGGGAGGCAATGAGACAACCCCGCTGGACATAGCGGGCGTGTTGCGGTGACTCCGGTCTGTAAGGGGAGGGATGCGGTACCTTGCGTGGATTCCGGTGCACAGGTTTCGGTGGAAGCGGCTCGCAAAAGGTCTGATGCGACAATCTTCGGGGCGGCAACAATCTCCGGTGCGGCGATAATTCGCGGCTCAGCTGCGATCTTTTCCTCTCACAGCCCTTCGGTACGATGACTCTGCGACGACTCTCGCAGCGAAGTGATGCGATCCACAAGCAAGTGGTGCGACGATCTCACCCAGTGACGACAGGCTCTGCGATGATACTCGCAGTGATGGTAATCTTCCCGCACCGGACTGGTGCGTCCCGTAAGCGAAGGATGCGAAGACGCTGCGACGACCTCGGCCTTCGCGGCAGCGGGAATTTCCTCGCACTAGCGGAGATGCGCTCCGCAAGCGAGTGATGCATTAAAACTTGCAGAAAGTCTTTAAAATCTTGGTTTCCAGCTTCCCAACACAGGTACAACTTCTAGAGGCACCACAACTGGCCCAATCACACTAGGAAGGACAGAACTCTCCCAGCAGAGTTCAGGGAAGCTGGGGGTGAAGTCCATTTGTTCCTGGGACTTCTTAACAGGGAACCAGCTCTTCTTCAGGCCCTTGGAGATTCCTTTAAGCAAGGGGGCACAGCACAAAGCAAATTCCTTCCCCTCTCCTTGGCAGCAAAACAACTGCAGGTCAGTCCAGCAAAGCAACAGCAGGACAGTCTTCCTTCTTCAGTCTTCCAGCTTTTTCCTTGGCAGAGGTTCCTTCTTGATTCCAGGATGATCTAAAGTTCAGTGGTCTGGGGTCCTGTATTTATACCCCAAAAAGTATCTGTTCCCTTTGTGCAGGAGGGCTCTGAGCCCGGTCCAAACCAGTTCTGTAGCACTCGGTTTACATGACTCCTTCTTTCCTTTCACAGTGCAGAGCAGAAACATCAGACGCCCCACAGGAGTTGGAGCCAGCATTGTGGAGGGAAAGCACAGCCCTGAAGCACTTTGTTGACATGATTCCTTCTCTCCTTTCACAGTGCAGGGCAGGGACATCAGATGCAACACAGGAGGTAGAGCCAGCATTGTGGGGGGCAGACACAGTCCTATTCAGGTCCCAGGTGCACCTCCTCCCTCCCATCTAGATGCAGTTCTCTCTATTCACCACTGGGTGGCCTCATTCTGACTCCTGGAATCCCCCAGCCCTGTCACTCACAAACCAGCCAGTCAATTCACAAACAGCCAAAAGCACACAGAAAGGTCAGACAAGAAAGCAGCCACTTTCTAAAAGTGCCGCTTTCAAACACAGGATTTAAAAACAATCCTTCCTAAAAGATGTGTTATTAAATCCTTAGTTAAGGGATACCAGACTTTTATATCCTATCTTGCTCCTATGGGAAGATATGCAGGTAAACATTATACACAGCATTCCCCATTATAGCCTATGGGCAAGATAGCCTTTCAATAGTTGTTAGATCCGGGATCTCTAGTTGGCAATGGTTATCACCTTTGTCCAAATAGGGACCCTTACTTCTAAGGCAGGATAAGGGGATTACACTCCTTAATAACCCCTGCTCACCCCCTTGGTAGCTTGGCACGAGCAGACAGGCTTATCTCAGAGGCAGTGTGTTAAGCATTTGTGAATATACACAGTAATACAGTGATAACACTACAGATGGACACAACACTGGCAGCCTTGCAACGATGACTCTCTCGATGGTGTCGCACTTCTCCGGTGATGCGACAGCAGGCAGCTTCGATGAACACACGCTTCCAGGGAGATACGATGAAGGCTCGCTTCTCCGGCATTGCGATGATCTCAGCTGCGGCGGTGACATGCTTCTTCTCGATGCGCCACGCTTCCAGCTCCCAGCGGCACGCAAGTGACTGGAGTCAGAATTCCCAGCAAGGAAATTCAGGAAGGAGCTGGAGGTGAAGTCTTTTGTCCCTGAGACTTCAGCAGGAAGCAAGCACAGTTCAAGCCCTTGGAGAATATTCTGTAGAGGAAAGTCCTTACAAAGTTCCTTCTCATTTCCCTTGGCAATGAAGCAACCACTGCAGGCCAACCCAGCAAACAGCACACTGGCAGAGGGGCAGTCCAAACTCCTGCAGCTTCCTTGGTTCTTCTCCTTGACAGAAAGGTTTCTTGTTCCAGAAGTGATCTAATTTCTTGGGATCAGGGTCCCAATATTTATACCCAAAATCATTTGTTCTCTGAAGGCAGAGAGACCTCAACCTAGTTCAAACCAGTTCCTGAGCACTTTGTTTACATGACTCTCTTCTTCCTTTCACAGTGCCGGGCAGAGATATCAGCCGCCCCACAGGAGGTGGAGCCAGCACTGGGGAGGGAAGATACAGCTCTGGAGCACTCTGTTGACATGATTCCTCCTCTCCTTTCACAGTGCAGGGCAGAGACATCAGAAAAGCCACAGGGGTGGAGCCAGCATTGTAGAGGAAAGGCCCAGCCCTATTCAGGCCCCAGGTGTAACTCCTCCCTCCCATCTAGATGCATATCTCTCCTGGAATTCCCCAGCCCTGTCGCACACAAACCCAGACAAGGAATACACAACCCAGCAGAGGCAGGCTCAAATGGTTAAGCAAGCAAATACCTGCTTTCTAAAAGTGGTATTTGGAAACACAGAATATTAAAATAAACATTACTAAAATATGTACTTTATTAGTTCAGGCTTACTAAATTCGAATTTCTACCATGTTCCCTGAGTCACTTAGGATTAAAAGAATGTAATACTCTAACTGCCCAGTCTAGCCTCTGAGAACAGGTAGCCTTCAATAGTAAAAACCGAAAATAGCTGTAATTCACTATTAGAACATGCTACACGCACCAGAGCATGTCCTACCTTATACTTACAATGCACCCTGCCCTTAGGCCTACCATAGGGGTGGCTAATTTGAAGCAAAGGGAAGGTTTAGGGATGGGCAAGTGGGTGCACTTGTTCAAGTCGACATGGCAGTGCTAGACACAGGCCTTGCAATGGCAGGCCTGAGACACACTTTACAAGCTGCTTCTGTGGGTGGCACAACCAGTGCTGCAACCCCACCAGCAGCATTTTATTTACAAGCCCTGGGCACACATGGTGCACTGTACTAGGGGCTGACAGATAAATCAAATAACTCAATCATGGAATCCAATCAGTATATCAATTTAACATGGGGAGCACTTGCACTGTGGCACTGATTAGCAGTGGCACAGTGCCCAAAGCTTAAATCCAGCAAAAACATATCAAAACAGAGGAGGCAATCTGTGAAAAATGGAAGAGAGACTCACGCCAATTATGTCAGGTCTAACAATAGTGAAAACTGAAAATGGCTGTAATTCACTACCAAAGCATGTCACCCACACTAGTACATGCTCTACCTTTCACATAGACTGCACCCTGCCCAGGGGGGTACCTAGGGCCTTCCATAGGGGTGTCCAATGTTTACAGAAAGGGATTAGGCCTGGCCAGTGGGGACACTGACCAGGAGGACATGGCAGTTCACAGACTGCACACAGGCACTGCAGGTGGCAGGCCTGAGACACCATTTTAGGGCTACTCATGTGGGTGGCACAATGAGTGCTGCAGGCCCACTAGTAGCATTTGAATCACCTGCCCTGGCACACTTAGTGCACTTTACTAGGGACTGCCTGTTAATACAAATATGCCTATCATGGATAACCAATCACAATAACAATTTACACAGAGAGCATATGCACTTTAGCACTGATCAGCAGTGGTAAAGTGCCCAGAGTCCTACTGCCAACAACCACAGGTCTGGAAAAACAAGGGAGGAAGAAGCAAAAAGTTTGGGGATAACCCTGCAAAAAGGGCCATTTCCAACATCAACAACATCACCCATGAAATTCCCAAGATTCAACAAGCCATGCTCTTTCCAGCGACTCACATTGCCATCCCCAAAAATACCGGGGAACAGGGTGTTATTGTCCATAGATGTATAGCCATTCAAGTGGCTTGATCCCAATTCTCCACCCCCTTCAATAAAACTCCCATTTGTTGAAGGGCCACAGCCGAATAATACAACAGGTAATTTGGGACAGCCCATCCTCCCTGTTCCCCAGGAACGGTCAGAAACTTTCAAGCTCTTCTAGGACATGAATAAGCTCAAAGAAATCTGTAAATCATCTGATTCAGCACCGTAAACCAGCAATCCTCCCTCTCCAAGGGTATATCCCTAAAATAATACAAAATCTAAGGTAAAACTGTTTTTACAACGTTACTCTTCCGATCAATCTAAGCCTAAGATTGTTCATTCTCGCAAAATAAGTTTTGGTTCTCTGAATCAGCAGACTCAAATTAATTTCTGCACATTTCTCTATATCTGCTGTGCTATCCACCCCAAGATAAACTACACGTGGAGCTAACCGTCTATCATTCAATTGAGCCGAAAATGTTAACAACAATTTCTGTTTTATTCTGATTTAGCAGATACCTCAACAACTGTCCAATTTTCACAGTCTCCCTCTCGATTTCACTTAGGGCGCCTTTGCGATCAGGAGTAGTAACTGCCAAATCATCCGCATATGCTAAGATTTTCATCACCCTCCCACTTACTGTGCTCTGGTAGAATTAAACTATTTTCCTTACTCTTCCTGATTAAGGGGTCACTATGCAGAGCAAGCAGTAAGGGAGGGGCATGACTGTCTTGTACCACGTCCTATTGCAACCACATCAGACATATCTCCCATTACCGAAATCCTAGATACTGAATTGCATTATAGCGTTTGAATTGCTGTAATAAAACTGGGACCCAAACATTTTTGGGCCATGACTACCCATAAGAAAGGCCAGGAGACTCTATCAAAGGCTTTCTCTGCATCAAGCAGGAATAAAGCCTTAGGGTCTCCAACTTTCTTTGCAGCATCGAACAATCGCCCGATGAATATGATCAATTGTGCTGCATCCAGGGATGAATCTGTGCTGAACTGGGGAGACTAGCTTCTTAATTACTCCTGCCAATCTCATAGCCAAAACATGTGTGCATATTTTAGCATTACTATTAACCAAAGTGATTGGTCGGTGTGATCCTAGTTCTTGGGCAAGCTTTCCTTTCTTGGAACAAACTAATATATTGGCCTCTCTCCGTAATTGTGCCGTTAGAAACTTAAATTGTTAATATTAAAACATAAAATGTATGAACCTAACAAACAAACCCCCATTAAATAATATACACTGGCAATTGTACCATACTTTGACCATTATCAGGATTTGGTATTCTGAATAGGGGTGGGTGGTAAACTCCTCTGCGGGTGGAGTTTTGCTTCGAGTGCAGAGTTCAGCAAAAACTCCACCAACCGCTGGAAGAGTGGAATTTACTGGCGTGATCTCCCCATGTGACACATCTCCGCACCCTGGGTGGAATTCTACTTCATGCTGGGCTTCCCATACCCTCAACATAACTAGGTTCTGCCCTCCCGGCACTTCCACTTTCAGTTGCTTTGAGGCAGCACCACCAAGGTTGTCAATCAGCTTGCAAAATGGATTTCAGCTAAAAAAGAAGCCGCAAGCAAGCCGATGCCACACAAATATGGTATTTGACTACTAAAGTGATGTCTTGCTGTCCTCTGGGAACTAATTGGTCCCCACCCTTGAGAACAGACTCACCGCTCCCCCACACACAGTTTTCATTCCAGAGATCATTGGGGGGAAATGAGTGGGAGCCAAGCCTGACAATCCCAGTTTTGCCTCCTAGAAGAGGCCCTCCCTCCCACCAACAACCTCACCTTGAAAGCAACTGTTTTTGTGCATGAATTAAGCAAAATTGCATTCTCTTCCTCCTCCCGTCTACCTCTTCAGAGAGACTCCACCAACTGTGATGTGTGACAGTAGATTACTACGCATGCATGATTTTCCTCCATTACTGAGCACTGCACAGGAGTTCTCCCTTTCCAGCAGGAGGAATGACATGAGTCATGCCGGCATATTGTGATAGTCAAGAGAGGTGAGCTGAGGCAGGAATCCTGACAGTCACCCCTCTCAAAGGCAGTCTTACAGTTCATGGTTTGGTAGGATGGAGGGCATGAAATTGTCTCACTAGACAGAGGGGGATGAATCAAGCAGGCTGGTCCCCAGGAATTCTCTAACGGGTCATAACTCTTCCAATCTATAAGGTAATATTTTTTTCCCTGAGATAGTTTAGAGTCCAGCATACAGTGAACTTTGTACTTTTGTTGGCCATTAATCAGAACAGGTGAGGGTGGAGTATCTTTTCATGTGCCAGGTGGTATGGCTTAATGAGTGAAACACTTGGTAGATAGTCTATTCAGGGGGAATCCGTAGCTTGACAGTGACTGTATTATATATCATGATATTTTCATAAGGACCTAAAAACTGTGGTCATAGTTTCCTTGGGCCTTCTAGTTGTAGGTGTTGTGTTGGTAACCATACCCTGTCTCCTTCCATGTATATAGGTACTGGGGCTCTATAGTTGTAAGCTTGTGCCTTCATGACTAATTGGCTTTTGTAAACTTGTCTTAACATGTTTTTGAATTTAATGCAATTGTTTTATTCTTTCTGTGACAGAAGGTAGCTTAGTAGAAACTCCTGATAGATCAATTGGAAGGGCCCGAAGATATTGCTCTGACATGAAGAAGAAGGGTGTTGTTAGGTTTGAAATTCCCATTCCTGCAATGCCCTTGTTTCATGCTAAATTAGGTTAGCAGTGTTTGACTAAATAGACACCATTTGTATTCACGTTATGCAACCTACTGAGTTATCCCCGTAATGTGTAGGCTTCAGTTAGCAAGTGTGCTCCATTTTTTATTTCGTAATCCCTAATAGGCTGCTTAGACTGTGTCTGAACTAGGCCTAAATACTCGTATTGCTTGCCTCAGCAGAACACTGTATTTCGTTATTATTTTCTCTTCTGTTCAAAGCTGTTTCTCGACTTACTAATGAATAGGCCATTCTGCCCACACATACCTATCCGAGTGTGTACTTCTGCTCCCAAATTAGGAGACACTGAGGCTCAGCACGGTAACCTTGAGTAGCCGATTGCATATACCCATCTGGCAGGTGGTAGCTCATCCCTCTGTGCACTCCTTGTTCTTGTTCGGCCCAGACTGGTAACTTTCCACTGTGGGCATAGTTGGAGGCTTTTGGGAAGATTCATTACGTGTTGTAGACTGTTGGGGTGTCAGTCCCTCAGCAGACATGTTAGGATGCATATCAGATTGGACTCCTCTGCAGAGTATTGCTAATAAAATGTATGTTTGTATTCTCTACTGTCTGACCGACTCTTCATTCTTGGGAAGGCATAACAGGTGGTTGTAAGTAACCGAGGTGAGCCACTTCCTTCAGTGTGTAGTTTGTGTCTGAGTGGGTGCTGTTATCATAAGTGAATTTAGCTAGGAGTAAGCCCTGATTCCATTGCCCTGTGTACGTGGATAGTAAGCTTCTTAGAGTAGTTTCTAGGGATTGGTTGACCCAATCAGTTTGCCCATCACTGCATGGGTGGAAGACAGATGAAAAGGCTACTTCTATTTGTAATTTATGACAGAGTATTCTCTAAAATTTAGATATGAACTTATCATCACAATCTGATATCATTTTATTTGGTAGACTATGCAGTCTTATGATATGATCAATGAATAGTTTAGCAAATTCTGCAGCGGTGGATATCTTTTTGAGGGGAGAGAAATGTGCCATTTTTAATAGCATGTCAACAACTACTAAACGGCAGTGAAGGTATTGCTTGCCGGAAGGTTAGTATTAAAATCCATCCTAATGGTGTGCCAAGGAACTGGGGGTATATGCAGAGGCTGTAATAAGCCTACAGGTACAGTGCGAGTGTTTCTTGTTTTGTGCACAAGTAGACCAACCAGATATGTGTTCTTGTATATCCTACCGCATGTTGTTCCACCAGAAGGTTCTTTAACTATTCCTTAGGGTTTTCATTATACCTGGGTGTCCTGCTAATCAGTGTCATGATTTCATTGAATTACCTGACTTCTTAATTCTAAAGCAGGGTTGTACAGTTTATACGTGTGAAGGAACAGCTTGTCTGTGATAGTATGGTTAGTGTTTTATCCATTCTTCGGCCTTAAGTTTTTTATATTCTTCATGTAAGGCCACCATAAAGGTGTCACCCTCACTGACTGCGACTATCCTTTGCAGAGGAATGATAGTAGGGGAGTTTGCTGTCAAATGGGAATAGTGAGCATAACCCAGGCTACTAAGAACATCAGGCTGTAACCGCTTGGTCCCTGGGCAATATGAGATGATAAAATCTAACCCACTAAAGAAATACAGCCATCACAATTGAACGGGGTGAGAGCCCTAATGGAGCTAAAGATTTTGTAAATTTTTATGATCTGAGAATGTTGTGACTGTATGTTTAGCCCTCTATAGGTAATGTCCCCATTCAGTGAACACCAGTTTGATGGCCAGACGTTCTCTTTCAGCCACTGTATAGTTTTGCTCCAATGGTAGAACATTTTAGAATAAAAGGCAATGGGATGCATGTGACCAGTTCTTGGATTCTTTTGAGATAAAGTTCCTCATGCGGCTACCTGCGAAGCATCGGCTTCGACATAATTGGGCTGGTCTGGATTGAGATGCTTAAGAAAGGGTGCAGTGGTGAATTTAGTTTTTAACAGTTGCAATGCCTAATTGGCTTCTGGAGACAATGCAAAGGATTGCCCCTTTTTTAGCAGCTTGTTATGGGTGCCACTATCTCTGAAAAGTGCTGGATGAACTACGATAAAAATTGGCAAAGCCAATTATCTGTTAAATTTCCTTGACATTTGTTGGAGTTGGCCAATTGGTAATGGCTTCTACCTTTTTGGGGTGTATAGGGATGCCTGTCATAGATAAGTGATGTCCCAGAAACTCTAATTTATCAAAGAGAGCATTTTCCCTAAGGCGCTGCAAGATGGCTCACACATGCTGTGCTTGTTCTTGTTCTGAGTTTGAGTACATCAGAGTTTCGTCTATGTAGATGATTGCACAAACATCCAAAAACTCTCTCAAGTCCTTGTTAAAGAAATATTGAAATGGTGCTGGAGCATTACATAGCCCAAAGGGCATAACAGTATACTCGAAGAGCCCTAACTTAGTCCTAAAGGTGGTTTTCCATTCATCGCCTTCTAGTACAGTGGTTCCCAAACTTTTGACTCCTGAGGACCCCCAAGCAATTTGTATGAGTTAAATTTCAAATATTAAAACAGTAATTTAAAAAAAAACACGTGAGCACACAAAACAAATACTCAATGTACTAAGGATTTTGGGGCCAGATGTACGACCATTTAATTTAGCGCCTGACAGTTGGCGACACATTGAGACTGGCTAATTGTGAGTCGCTAAATGAAATTTACAACAGTGTGTTTAACACTGTTTGGGATTCCCAATGGGGTCGCAAATTGCGTGGCTCATTAATATTAATGAGCCTCTCGCAATTTGCGAGCCGATTGGGAATTCTAGCCCTCCCAGGGATGGTGGCCTGCTAGGCTCAGCAGGCCACCATGTCTGGACTGCTTTTAAATCAAGCAGTTTTCTTTTTAAAAATGCAGCTTGTTTTCCATGCATTTAAAAGAAAAGAAAATGAAACATTTCCGTTTCATTTTTTAAGGGCAGGCAGTGGTCCCTGGGACCACTGCCTGCCCTTAAAAAATAATTTTGCATGCATTTGCAAAGGGGAAGGGGGTTCCTGGGGACCCCTTCCCATTTGCGAATGCATTACCATCTACTTGAAGTAGGTGGTAATTGCAAGTGTTTTGCGTCCGCATTTGCAGTCGCAAAAAATGTGTACATGGTTTTGAGACTCGCTATTTGGAAGGGAATGCCCCTTCCAAATATCAAGTTGCAAAACTTATTTAGCGAGTCGCAAAAAAAATGCGACTCGCGAAATAGGCTATGTACATGGCCCAATAGGTTTTTGCATGCTCAAGCGGGTTTGCGAATCCGTTTGCGCATATAAAAACGGGTCGTACATCTGGCCCTTAGTATTTTATATTGAAGGAATAGCCCCTCTGTCACATGTATTTCATTTGTTTTATAGCAACCCTCATACCATTGTAGGATGTCAGAGCACTTTACATCACCTATATATAGAGACAATGAATCATACATGTAAATCAGTGTAGAGAAAATGTTACATAAGGTAAAGGGGACTACAAGGTGCAGTATTCACATGTCATTCACACTGGTAGGCATTTTCTAAATAGTGCTTGGTCTGGAAAAGCACAAACTCAGGATTCAGAACATAACACAGTGGCTAGCACTGGCTTTAGTCTTAACAATGTATTTCCACCCAAATAAATCTTTTTAGCAGCATGACTGAGAAAAAACATAAGTTACTAACTAGTACCATGCAGTTTGCAAGCAGCTCTTTGATGACAGTTTATAGGTCCCTCTGCTAGATTACGATTGTCACTTGTGAAGTGCACAGTAACAAAATAATCTCTGTGACAAAAGTAGTAACCTCAGACATATGCACATAAAATACTGCTTTTTAAAATGCAGGTTACACTTTCTTTGCAGTAGGCACATTAACCCTCTGTGCTACATTAGTTAAGTCAGAGCTCCCACTGAAAAAAACTCTCATCTCTCTCCAGCTGTTACATAAATCACTGGCATTATCTTGACACTTTTATTGTTGCTCGAAAGCTGCTAATTATTCAAGAAACTTTTCTGTGTTTTTAAAACTGCTTCCTACGGACCCCCTGGGAATGTGTCGCGGACCCCTGGGGGTCTGCAGACCCCAGTTTGGGAAACACTGTTCTAGTACATTGATTAAGTGGTAAGCTTCCCTTAAAATCTAGTTTTGCGTAAATGGTGGAGTTTCTGACCTGATTAAATAGTATCAGAATTAATGGGAGAGGATGACAGATATAGATTTGATTACTCTATTGGCATATATTATAAAACCTCATATGGTAAGTATCAAAAGAGAAAGCTTTATAGCTTGGTGAAAGAGATAGTAGCCACAGTATTTATCATATCTGTTAGACCTGGCATCCTTGGCGTGGTTTCCCCAGACTTGTTGCCTCTACCTCCTGTTTTATTTACACTGTGCTGGATTTTGTTTTTGCTGGTTTAGATGCTTTGAGCACTTTGCCACTGCTGATCAGTGTCAAAGTGCAGGTGCTCCCTGGGTAAATGGTTATTGTGATTGGTTATTCATAATTGGCATATTTGTTTGACCAGTAAGTCCCTAGTAAAGTGCACTGAGTGTGCCGGGGCTGGTGATTCAAATGCTACTAGTGGGCCTGCAGCACTGATTGTGCCACCCACATAAGTAGCCCTAAAATGGTGTCTCAGGCCTACCATTGCAGTGCTTGTGTGCAGTTGCCAGGCCTAACCCTTCCCTTTCTGTGCACATTGGACACCCCTATGGAAGGCCCAAGGTACCCCCCCCCCCTGGGCAGGGTGGAGTGTATGTGAAAGGTAGAGCTTGTACTAATGTAGGTGACAGGCTCTGACAGTGAAATATTGCCAATTTCGTTTTTCACTATCGAAAGGCTATCTTGCCCATAGGCTGTAATGGGGACTGTTGTGTATAATGTTTACCTGCATATCTTCCCATAGGAGCAAGATAGAAAATTAAAGTCTGGTATCCCTGAGCTCAGAATTTAATAACACATCTTCTAAGAAAGATGTTTTTTAAATCCTGTGTTTGAAAACAGCACTTTTAAAAAGTGAGTGTTTTCTTGTCTGACCTTTCTGTGTGCCTTGGCCTGTTTGTGAATTGGCTGTCTGGTTTGTGAGTGACAGGGCTGAGTTGGCTCCAAGGAGCTGAGTGAGTCAGCCCTAGGCTGAATAGCTTCATCTGCATCTTGAGTGGTGGGAGGGGAGAGCACCTGGACCTGAATAGGGCAATGCCTGCCTTCCACAATACTGGCTCCACCTCCTGCTGGGCGGCTGACGACCCTGCCCCTCTCTCTCAAAGGAAAGGAGAAGTCAGGAAAACAAAGTGCTCCAGGACTGACCAGAACTGGTTTGGACTAGGCCAAGGCCTCTGCTGATTTTGTGCATAAAAAGGGATACCCATACCTCGGAAAATTAGATCATCCTGCATTCAAGAACGAACCTCTGCCAAGGAGAAAAGCTGGAAGACTAAGGAGGAAGGACTGTCCTGCTGTGTGTTTGTGGGCTAACCTGCAGTTGTTATTCTGCCAAGGAGAGGGGAAGGACTTTGCTGTTGCTGTATCCCCTTGCTTCAAGAGATCTCCAAGTGCCTGAGAGGAGCTGGCCTCCTGTTAAGAAGTCCTAGGAACAAAAGGACTTCACCTCCAGCTTCCCCCCTGAACTCTGCTGAGTGCGTTCTGCCCTTCCTAGAGTGCTTGATCCATTTGTGGGGCCTCTGTAAGTTGTTGCCTGCTGTTTGGGGAGCTGGATAAGAAGAATTACAGAAAAACTACAATTGTGCACGCATCGCTCGCTTGGGGAGAGCATAGTCGACAGTGCGAGAAAATTCCCCTTCGCCATGAAGATAGTCGCAGCGTCTGTTGCTGCTGCAAGAACCGACGCATCGTTCGCTTGCTGAGCGCTTCGCCCGGTGCAGGAAGATTCCTATTGCTGCGAGTATCGTCGCAGGGTCTGTCATCGCTGTGAGAAAGCGTTGCACCTCTTGCTGGTGGACCGCATCCCGCTGCTGCGCACATCATCGCAGAATCAACGCATCAAGGGGCCACGAGAGAAGAAGATCAACGATGTGCCGCGCATCGCCGCCGCATCAAAGATCGTCGCCGTACCAGGGATAGTCACATCCTGCCTGTGCGAGACGCTTCCTATCGAACCTGCAACCCGGAATCCATAGAAGGTATCGCATTGCTCCCCAAACAGGCCGCATTCAATGCAACACGCCCGCTGCGTGCGGCGGAGTTGTCACATCGCCTCCCCAGGGTCTCAGGAGTGACGCATTGCTTGTTTTCCAACGCTGCAGCTTCCACTTGGAACTTTTGTCGCATCTAAAGGTACTTTGGGCGAAGAGTGACGAAACTGTGGGTTATTTTGACGCAAACCCTAGAACTCTTTTAAGGTCATTGTTTGGAACTGTGTATGTTGGATTTTTGTTGTTTTGTTCTTGTGTAGTTTAGATAAAGATACCTTATTTTTCTAAACTATTGTGGAGTCCATTTGTGGTGTTTTCACTGCGTTACTGTGAGTGTTGGTACAAATACTTTACACAATGCTGTCTGCTCATTCCAAGCTACCAAGGGGGTGAGCAGGGGTTATCTAAAAAGTGTATGCCCCTTAACCGGACTAGAAATAAGGGTCCCTATTTGGACATTGGTACCTACCTCTGCCAACTAGAGTCCCCCAGATCTAACAATATCACTGTTGTGTTTACTGTTACCAGTATTTAATAGCACAAGATATTGCTCTGTCTATCTGACCTTGATCTTTTTTCCATGGCATCTTCCTAATTGTCATCTGTGATTGTCTTCCAAACTGTCCTATTTTGAACATACTCTGGATGTTTTCAATGTGAGTCTCTTAATCTCTTTAATAGAAAAAGCAGACATTTCTTTAGGGTATCCTTACTCCCTAATCCATTTACATTTTCTGTAAGTCTGATTAAAAAGAGACAGCAAGCATTTGCAATGCAATAGGTCTTGCATTTGTGAGAGTTTCAGCCATTGGCACTGTAAATGACAATGCTTTTTATTTATCTGTTTTGCTAAATAACACATAAATAAAAGCCATTGGCATTTACAATGCCAATAGCTCAAACTCTTGTAAATGCCTGTCCTAGTCAAAGAAGCAGCTGCCATTGTCCCGTGCTGCTCGGAAAGTGAAAGGACACATGGCATGCTGAATGTTGCAGGAAAGCATGTAGTGCCTACAGAACAAGAAACTCATTAAAGAAAATAGTGCTAACAGACCAAAGAAGATGTACAGTGTAACAACAGAAGTAAAAGGGCCAGTCCTCATCGGAGGTTACAAATGAATACAAGGTGGTATTAAGGAGGGACTAATAAGCCTATTAAGGAACCAGAAGCCAGCATTTATGAAGGACAATGACACAAGCCAATGACAAATATGGGCGGAGAGTGGGCGGGGCTTCTATGTCATACTCCAATACAGCATGCCGCAGAGCAGTGCATGCACTGCCCAGGCTCAACCTAAAATTATTTTTTAAGGTCAGGAAGAGTTATACAATCTAAAATGAAAACTCAGGAATGTGAAAAAAAGGATGAGCAGTACAGATTCTGCAAAGAAAAAACAAAGGGGTAAAAGAAGTAATCAAAAGCCAATGTATGATTGTGGATGAGAGCACTTCCACTTAAACCAATAATGATAGTTTCATTATATGGGAAAACTTGAATCTCTGATGGAATCATATATATATTATATAAACAATGTATTTACCAAGTTCTACTGAGAAGTATTAGCACGGACTATAAACATATTGTTACAGTAACAGATTTTCTATACTCCTTTACACTTCATGAAACACTGGGTATGGGATAACTTCAATACATCTGTATTGTGCATGAGCCAGGAGGTGTATGTCTCTGGGTTTCTAATGGAGACATTTCACACAGCCTGTAGCAACAGCAACAAAAACAAAATATCAATAATAAGAGGCTGAGCCATCTGCAGTTACAGCCACGACTCTCCAAAAACGGTTCTATCTAAATACCATGTGCATTCTTTCTTCGCAGGTAAATAATTTTTCTCCATCATGGATCATATGTAAAGGTACACTTTTAGAACTTTTTGCTGTTCACCAACTGTTGGACTTGGCCCTTTTTGCAGGGTCATCCCTGAACTTTTTGCCTTCCACCTGTATTTTGTCTGAGCTGTTTTTGTTGGTGTTATGACTCTGGGCACTTTACCACTGATGATCAGTGCTAAAGTTCATATGCTCTCCCTACTATAAATTGATATATGGATTAGTGACTCCGTGATTGGCTGGTTTGGTTTACTTGTCAGACCCTAGTACAGTGCACTGAGTGTGCCCAGGGCTTGTAAATCAAATGCTGCTAGTGGGCTTGCAGCACTGTTTGTGCCATCCACAGAAGCAGTCTGTAAACGTGTGTCTATGGCCTGCCATTGCAGGGTCTGGGGGCAGTCTGGTACTGACATGTTGACTGATTACATGCACCCCGTTGCCAGTCCCTAAACTTTCCCTTTTCATCACATCAGACACCCCTATGGTAGGCCCAAGGGCAGGGTGCACTGTAAGTATAAGGTAGGACAAGCCCTGATGTGTGTGGCATGATCTAATAGTGAATTACAGCCATTTTCATTTTTCACTATTGCAAGGCTACCTGTTCTCCATAGGCCATAATGGGCAGTTAGATTATTACATCTTATAATCCTAACTGACTCAGGGAACACTGTAGAAATTCGAGTTTAGTATGCCTGAACTCAGAATGATAAAATACATTTTTAGTGAAGTAGTGGAGTAGAGAAGTGTGGCTCAATGGTTAGAGCAGCAGACCCTGATGAAGAGGTCTAGCCCGGGACCAGGGTTCAATTCCCCGCCTCGGCGGGTCTTGGGCTCAAAAAATTCCACGGACCTGATAATTCTCGCCTCGGTGCCTATTCCAATCATGGAGTCCCACTCTGCAACTCTGGGCAATAGCTTGCTTAATCTCCACAACGGCCCCCACAACGCTAAGGATGCCTGGCCTCCACCTTGGGGGTGCCCAGGAGTGGACACCTCACAGGGAAAGCCAGGATGGGTTCCACAGCGGTATTCATACAAGCGCCTTGAGACCCTTGCGGGTGAGTAGTGCACTATACAAGTATCAATTTACATTTACATTTACATTCTGTGTTTGAAAATACCACTTTTAGAAAGTAGGTATTGTCTTGTCTAACTATCCAAGCCTGCCTCCGCTAGCTTGTGTCTTCCTTGTCTGGAGTTTGAATGACAGAGCTGGGGGATTCCAGGAGACAGGATGAGTCATCCCAGTGGTGAATAGAGAGATCTGAATCTAGATGGGAGGGAGAAGTTGCACCTGGGACCTGAATAGGACTGTGCCTTTCCTCCACAATGCTGGCTCCACCTTCTGTGGTGCGTCTGATGTTTCTGCCCTGCACTGTGAAAGTAAATAAGGAGTCTTGTAAACAGAGTGCTCCAGGACTGACCAGAACTGGTTTGGATTAGGCAAAGGCCCCTCTATCCTCGTAGGAGAAAGAATTTTGGGGTATAGGTATTGGGACCATTATCTCTAAGAATTTAGATCACTTTTGGACAAACAAGAAGAAACCTCTACTGAGGAAAGGAACCTGAAGAAACTGAGGAGAGACGATCCCTAAGTGGAAGTGCTGCTTGGGGGATTGGCCTGCAGTTGTTGCCTGACTGCCAAAGAGAGGAGAAAGGGACTTTGTGTACTTTTATCAACTTGTAAGGATCTCCAAGGGCTTGGAACAGAGCTTGCCTCTTGCTGAAGTCTCAGGGACAATAGACTTCAACCCCCAGCTCCCCAGAGTTCCTTGGGAAGTGCATGCTGCTCTTTTGGGCCTTCTGAGGGACTGCATGTTGCAAGGAGCTGGAAGCGCAACTCAAGAAGAAGCGTGTCGCCGTTGCATCTTGGATTTTGCCGCTGTAGCTGTCGTATTATACCGCATCATGAAAAGCGCCTTGCATCCACAGAGAAGCATGCCACCATCGGAGCTGCTGTCGTCGCATCATGGAACAAGAGTGTTGCAGCTGCAGTTGTCGAATTGCGCGGAAGTGTCTTGCAACATCTGAAAAAGGGTGTCACGGCTGCAGCTGATGCATTGAGTCGAGACTTGTCGCATCATCGGAGAAGCGTGCCGCATCTGGAAGAACTTCATGTCTTTATTTCTTTGCACCAGACTGTTGCCGCATTTCTATCGCTGCAACACTTTTGTTGTGAAAGCGTTACGCATCGTAAGGTACATTGCATTTTAAGAGCTAAAGAGAACTTAGCTAATTCTACCATTTTAAGTACAGTATTGTGGATTTTTGTTGTTTGTGGTCTTGTGATAAGTCTATATAAATAATACTTATTTTTGATATCAAACCTGTTTGGTGTCCATCTGTAGTGTTCTCACTTGACTACTGTATGTGTTCACAAATGCTTTACACACTGCCTCTGAGATAAACCTGTCTGCTCATGCCAAGCTACCAAGGGGGTGAGCAGGGGTTATTTTAGGAGTGTACCCCCTTACCTTGACTGGAGGCAAGGGTCCCTATTTGTCACAAGTACCTACCTACCTGTGCCAACTCGAGACCCCCAAATCTAACACCACATTCCCCTTCGGTATGCCTGGAAAGCTGCAGCCGGTGCATGAACACCACTTGGAATGGCATGCTTTACATCACCTGCATAGTGTATGCTTGCGGGCGTGGGAATGTAGCACAATGTACCTTTTTCCTTTTTTTCCTCCATAGGATACCAATTTTCTCAGTGGAGGAAGCTGTTCACCCTACAACCCAATCAAATCTGAGAGCAATAAAGTTCCTCTTTCAATTGTGGCAGGGGAAGCAATCAACCACTTCATGTGTAAGATTGGAGTTTTTGCATATCCACACATATGAGTTGGTTCCCATACTTGCAAGCCCCACAATGTCTTGTTACATTGACTTCCCACACCTTGCTTGCAATTTGTTATTGTGGATTTCTCTGCACTGGTTGCAGAAAATTCAGTAGTAGTACACCTGACAGTGTTTCATTTGTGAATGGCTGGCAGTTATGTTTTGCAGTCACCTTAAATTTACACTTAACATGTGGTTGTGAATTGATCTTTGTGTTTTTAAATAAACATTCAAACCATTGCCTAATAATCGGTATTTGCTTCCATGTAAATGTATATTACAATGTAAAAATGCCATATGCAAATCAAGCTTGTCTTGTTTTCATAGGGACAGTTCAGCCAGACTGCCAAGATTGAATCAGACTGGAACACAAGCAACTTCAGAGCTACTTTTTATATACTCAGGCCTCCTCAAAGATTTGTCGGACGTGAGTCCTGTTGCACAGTGAGCACAGGACCCATGTATGTATGGGCATGCCTATTATTTGGTACTTCTACTGCAGCAAACAACAAATGATGAGAGAATTGCTTAAATTAATCTCGATCACAGGTGTTTGCTCTTAGCTGCCTTTCAGATAATTTTTCACACAATTTGCCACACTAGACAGAGACCTGCCATATTCAAATTAGTTGTGTTCTTCCTTCAAAAGGAACAGACTAACCTGAGGTTATGGGTCATGCCCTCCCCAGATTAGAACACAAGCAACCCCAGCTCTGTGTCCACCTCCTCAGGTCTCATCAGTAAGGTACAAGCCTGAGTCCTGTGGAAAAGGGAGCATGGACCCATGTTTGAGCATGCTTGTTGCACTTAGGTCATGTACTGTAACAAACAAGTGATGGACTGAATACTAGAATTTTTCTCAGCCACTGGGGACCGCTAAGGGCTGCATCAACAAGGCCATTGTTGGAGCAAGACCAAGTCTGATTGGCATGTGGCTAGTTCCTCTCTCACGTGGTATGGTGAGCAAAAAAAATAGACTTTGGGCATTTGTCAAGTCAGTCAGTCAGTCAAAAGATAATTTATTTCGGCTATACAGCCATAAAAGCACAATACATGTTACAATCAATAAAATAGAATAGTATATTACACAGAAAAGGGCAATTAGGAGTAAATATTCAAAACAGCCATTCCTTAATAAACAAGGATAAATTACATCTTTACCACAGCTTTAGCGGTCATTAAATAGTTACCCAACCCCCGAGATAAAGGCGTGCAAATTGTCAGTAAAACCCGGGTCTCTTACTTAGGGATTATAAAACTATTAAAACCAGTATCAATATGTTTTCATATTTATTGCACTACTTGTTAAAAAAATAAATTAAAAAGAAAAACATTAAAAAATGACATTACCTACACAAGAAAAATAAACAACAATTATTGTCATCGCAGTTCTCTAGATGAAACTATATAGCAGCAGAGGGTAGTAGAGATATAATTTGGAGGGCAGCATCAAACTGTTGCCCATCTCTTTCCCCTTTAGGATTCCTCTACGTGTACACCACATTGCAAAGAGGAATTTCGAGGTAGCGACTACAAATAGTGGGAGTGTTTCATATTTAAGTAGCCTGAAAACCTCTATATGGTTTCTGAGCCCCAAATTTCTGCATAATTGAAGAACCCACTTCGATGTAGAATTATGGTAAGCAGGACAGAAGAGCATTACATGGAGTTCTGTTTCTTCCAAAGCGGAGCAGCCAGGACAATCTAATTTGGCTGCACCCTTCCATTTGTTCGTAAATGCACGTAACGGAAGTGTACCGTGCCTAAATTGTAGAAACAATTTTTTTGCATGAATGGTTGGATACTGTCCAAGGTCACTTCCAGTTTATTCTGCTGCTTGACATCCAGAAACCTTGATGTCAAGGAGCATGGGATCCTACTTCAAATCAATTGAGCAAGTTTAAATTCCTTAAGAGCTAGAACTAGGGTCTTTTTGGAAGTACTGGAATAGGTCTCTTCCGGATTTGACCACAAGTTAACACACCCCAATGAAAAACAGACACTCCTAACATAGGACAGCCATGGTAGATTAGTAGCCCCCAGTTTGCACGTAACGTTTCCCTCAATTCCTCCCTATAATTAATTAACTCTGGCATGCTCCAAATACGACACCAGAAAAGGAGAGGACGAGAGGCAATTAGATCTGAGATGGGGCCAATACCCAAATCCATCCTAAGTGGAGTTAAGGGCGTACTTTTTGGAAGGCCCAACAACTGCCTAATGAATGTGTTCTCAGTCACCATTAAGGTATGAGATGGGCAGTGACCCTAGAGTTCGGCTCCATATTGGAATGCTCTCCTTGCTTGGATTTTGTAGATTTCAGCCGGGGGACCAATCACTTTTTGGGAAAGGTTTTTGTGGACTTTCAGGATGCCTCCCATTGACGGCGTTTATTTCAAATTAGCCTTCATTATATGTGTCCCCCAGTCCATTTTATCATTCAATGTAATGCCCAAATAGTCAAACATGGGCACTCTCTCTAGGGGCTAACCATCCATTTGGGGATGTGGGCAGTTCTTAGTTTTGGTGTGGAAGACCATATATTTGTTTTTTGTTTACATTTATCACCAGCTTTCTTTCCCTACAGAATGCACTAAACTCATCCAAAACACGTTGCATGCCCATAGATGATTTAGACAAAAGTAGCGTTTTCGTCAGCAAACATTAAGGCTAGTATTTTCCTATTTGCTAACCTTGGTGAGTCTATATCCTTCACAGCTAAAAGTATATCAATTAAACCGCTTAGGAAGAGGGAGAAGAGGGTTAGCGCTAACACGCGCTCCTGTCTCACCCCTTTCTCCACAGGAAAGGTAGCACTCAATTCTCCTTTCTTGCCAAATTTCACCCTTGCATAAGTGCCTTCATGTAACCGCTTTAAAAGCCGGCAAAGGTAAACTGCCACCTCCAAGTCGTGTAGGAGTCCCTATAACTGCTCGCGATGGACCATATCAAAAGCGGACTTAAGGTCCACAAAAGTCAGATAAAGGCTACCCCCTGACAAGGTTACTGTTTTCCAGTGAATTAATTGCATTCTAAAGATTTGGTCTATGGTCGAGATTTTAGACCTAAATCCTGCTTGTGAAAGGGGTTAGGACATTCAACTCGTCCCTCCATGATTGCAATCGCCCCAGGAGAACACAAGCAAATATCTTTTGAGTGACATCAATGAGACTAATAGGCCGATATTTTGCCGGATCTAATGGGGAGCCTTTTTTAAAAATCAGAATAATTTCCGCACCAGCCCAAGTCGAGGGGAGCTCCATACCTTGAATAATAGCATTAAATAAGGTCTGCAGATAGGGTGCCCAGACAGTCTGTTCAGTTCTGAACAGGTCACCAGGGATTCTGTCCAGACCTGGTGCCTTATTAGGAAATAACGTGCCCAAAGCCAGAGTGACTTTCAGCAGTGCACAAGGTGGATGGTTCCATATTTAAGGGGATTTGAAGAACATCTACTATCCCATGTGCTACAGTATCATCTAAGGACCTAGAGTATAACATTTTAAAATGCGATCTCCAAGCTTCTTCCGCTGGATTTGGAGCAATAGCCGAGTTGCTTTCAGAGTAGCCAGTCTTCACTAGGTTCCAAAAGCCTCCCATATCTCTAGTGTCCGAAGCTTTCTTGAACGCTTCCCATTTTTCATTGTCCCAGGCTGCTTTGGGTTCAGCCATGGTATTTTTATAATGCGACCTGGCTGATCTGGTACCTAGGACATCCTCATTCTTAACTCCATGTACCAGTATGCTTTTAGCTTCCCTACACGCCTTATTAAACCATGGATGTTTCGGTTTAGGGTCGAGCTTGTTATTATTTCCATGTTTGTAAAAAAAGTCTGCCAGCTTAAAGAACATATTGGTGGTTAGTATTTATCAACAGCATAGATGCATGGCATTGGTAATTTTCAATCGCACAGAAAGCAAACTCTAAAAAAGGGATAATCTATAACCCTGGGCAAAGCAATACGCAACGCTCGCGTAGTTTGCGAAGTTAGCAGCGGTCATATTTTATGCTTGCTCCCGGTCCTCAAAGTCAAGTTGCCAACAGCGAGCAAGCAACATGACATCCTCGCAAGACTTTTCCTTGTTCGCGATCAGCAACATCAAGTTGCCGATCGCGAGTATGGAAAATAAACCTCCCGGCGAGATTCTCAACGCGGGGAGCTTAGGTTTCTCATTGGGAGTGGTCGTGCATGCTCGGGACCGCTCGCGAAGAGAAACTACCAGTCCGCGTTGAGAAAGCTGCAGCTCGAGTACAAATTTAGTCGAGCGGCAGAAAAGTACAGCTCGTTTTCAATGATTGCACAGTGCCGGATGCTTGTCCGCACTGTGCAATCATTGAAAACGACATCTTGCACAGTGCGAACATGCTACTATACAGTTCGCGTAGTGCTACGCTTAGCTCGCGTAGTGCGAAGAGCACTTCATGTAGCTACGCGTAGAGCTACTTCGCGAGCTACGCCCACCCCTAATAATCTCTGTGTACAAGGAGGCCATTTTTTCGTCTGATGCAGCTAATGTACCCCAGCAAACTCTTCTGCCACCTTCTGTTTGGGGGGGTAGTATTAGCAGACCCTGGTCTTTCCTGAAATGGGGGTAGGACATCTCAAGTATTAATGGATTATGGTCACTTTCACATCGTGGTTAGACAGTGAAATCCCTAATTTTGGATCAATTCTCAACATCAACCAAAATATAATCAATTGTGGAGGCCTGTCCTACTTTATTAAAAGTTGGGTTTCCCGGGCTATCTGAAGGGAATCGATTGTTCCAGGCCCTAAGCGAATAAGTACGTGTAAGTTAGGTCATCTGAAGAACAAGGGGGGGACCACCCCCTTGTTGGATAAGTATTACAATCAGGGATTGAACAGACAGAGTCTTCTTCACTTGTAATGTTGGAACTTCGACCATTTGAGAGGTTCGAAGTGACAATTAAAGTCCCCCCTACAACTAGGTGGACAGACTCAGGTAGAGTAAGTAGAAAAGAAGTCAGAGAGTCTAGGGTCTGTGAGGTTTGCCCCAACTTCACTGAACGGGAGTATACATTTATGACAGCCAATTTAAATTGGTCGTCAAGTGAGAGGAGAATACACAATATATCCAAGGATCCAGTATCAAGGACTTTAATTGTGCACCCCAGAGGGGTAGCAACCCAAATACATAGGCCCCCCGAGGGTCTCCCCCTTAGGCCCTGCAGGGCTGGGATTGAGTAAGATACATATCCTAGCCTATATAGTGGAGCAACAGACCATGTCTCTTGGAAGAGACATAGCTCATGCGTATCAATGTAGCTCCCCAGTCAGGATAGTCCAGCTTGGAAGCAAGACCTGCTATGTTCCATGATAGAACCTTTGTGTTATGTAGGTATTTAGTTTTTCAGTCAGATGATTGAGGGTTTCCAACTCCTGCTGAAGAGTTTGGCAAGGTATCCCCTCCCAATCTTGTGTATTTCCCGAAGGGTCCCCCAATGAATTCAGTGGGGCTCCCAGTCCACCCGGGGCTACTACAGCCTAAGTTTAAAAGAGTTTAGTTTAAAATATTTATAAAAGCGCACTATCACCAGCGGTTTCATGGCGCTGCGACAAACACATCCCCGGAGGGGAAGAACAGAAGATAACAAAAAGAGGGCAAAGGCAACAAGCAGCCTAGTTAAAAGATTTAGCAAATAGATGGGCTTTGAGTTTCTTCCGGAATTGAGGGTAAAGAGTTTGAGATCTGAGCTCTAAAGGCAAGGAATTCCACATGACTGGGGCAAGTGTCGCGAACTTTGATCCTCCCCATTTCTTCCTCCGGAAATGGGAAACTGACAGCAGGGATTGGGTGGATGATCGTAGTTCCCTAGTTGGAACATAGGGAACGATCTCAGATGTGATGTAAGCCGGAGCCGCGCCCAGTCGTGCTTGAAAGGTGATGGAAGCGAGCTTAAACTGGACGCGTTCACGGACGGGGAGCCAGTGCAAGGATTTAAGAAGGGGTATTACATGATGGGTTTTTGGGAGATTGAACACCAACCGTGCCGCCTGGTTCTGAATCAACTGCAAACGCTTTAGACAATATGCAGGAATACCTGCATATAAGGCGTTGCCATAATCCAGGCGGGATATAACCATCACCAGGATGATCAGTTTCAAGGCATCAAAGGAAAAAAAACGAGATACCTTGCGGATGGTGCGTAGTGACAGAAATGAAGAGAACACCACGGAACTAACCTGGGAGTGAAGAGTGAGCTGGGAATTAAGTTTGATACCTAAAGTTTTAACAGAGGTAGAAGGGACCGGGGAAGAGCCTAGGGAAGGGGGCCAAAAAAGAGGAGACCAGGGACTGGAGCAACCACCCGTCAGCACCAACTCGGTCTTATCTGGGTAAAGTTTCAGGTGGTTGTAGTTCATCCAGTCCCGGATAAAAATCATAACAGACTGAAAGTTTGAAATAGAAGCAGAGGAAGAAGACAGATTGAAAACAAGCTGGAGGTCATCCGCATAATTGTACACGCTGACCTCCATTTGCTGTAACGAAAAAATTAGGGGGGCAATATAGAGATTGAACAAAAGAGGAGAAAGGGAGGAGCCTTGGGGGACCCCGCACTGAACTTTCTGGAAGTCCGCAGAAAAATCACCCAGGCGAACAGCATGGGTGCGGTCCCTCAGGAAGGAGGATAACCACACCAGGGCGGTACCCCCGATCCCCGCCGCCCTGACACGGGAGAGTAAGATGGTATGGTCAACCGTGTCAAAGGCGGCTGAGAGACTTGGTAACATGGCGTTCGAGCACCTTAGCCAAAAATGGTAGGAGAGAGATGGGGCGATAATTGGCGGGGACCGAAGGGTCTGCGCCAGGCTTCTTTAAGATGGGAACAATTACAGCAGTTTTCAGTGAATTGGCTACAACTCCCTGGGAAAGAGAACTGTTAAGGAAGTCAAGAGGGGGATCTGGACAAGTTGTGTAAACATGGCGAAGAATGTGCGCGGGGCAAGTATCCAATGGGGAGCCAGATTTGACCAAGGGGATAATCGAGGTCAAGGATTCATTAGTCAAGGGGGGAAGGGCATCGAGTTGTCCCTTAGGTGGAGGACACTGAGGGTCAACAAAAGTCGGGGAGGGTAAGGGAATGTTGGCTTTAATAATAGCGATCTTCTCAAGAAAAAAATTATTTAAGGAGTGACAGAGGTCCTGGGAAGGCGAGGGCTTGAGAGATGTCCTGTCAGAGAATGCCAAATTGTGGACTATTGAGAAAATTTCCCTCGGCCGATTCTCATCTGTAAGAATCTTAGAGGAGAAATAGGCTGTTTTTGCCACCAGAATGGCCTTCTTATAATGAGCCAGAAGAGTGGTAAACTCAGATCTGAGTAAGGGGCAATAGTTCCTCCTCCAGGCACGCTTGGCGTACCGTTAGTTTGGTGGTCTTAAGATCCTCGCTGAACCACAAGTTGGCATCCTTCTCCCGCTTTGATGTCACCCGCTTCAGCGGGGCAATGGAATCACAGCTTGAGAGGAGCCAGTGTTCGATTGCAGAGGCCTGAGAAAGAGTGGATAGGCCTTGTAGGGTAGGGTAGGAAGAAGTTAATAATGCGGATAAGTTCTCCGGATCCACTCGACTCCATGAGCGGACCCAAACATTCTTTGGGAGCGGGGGCCTAACAGTGGAGTTAATGGGAAGGGTAAACGAGATCAAATGGTGATCAGACCAGGTGCAGGGTAAAATGGACAGGGAGTCTACCGGACAGTTCAAGGACCAAATCTGGTCCAAGATATGTCCTTTGACGTGAGTGGGAGAATGAACGTGTGATACAAAATTGAGGGATTGAAGTGTATCTGAGAACTGTTTAGAGGATGGACATTCCGCTGGATCTGAGGGCCAGAAATTAAAGTCTCCCAAAAGTAAAATGGAAGAGTTATTGACCGTGAGTGTAGCAAGTACCTCTTGAAAATCGGAGAGAAAAAGTAGGGGTGACTGAGGGGGCCGGTAAGTGAGAAAACAGGTAAGGGGGGGAGTGGTGGATGTAGTACGAATGGCAAGGTATTCTGTTGTGGCAATATCTGGCAAGGGTAGAAGTTGGAAGGGTAGATCGGCCCGGGTAATGACCGCCACACCACCCCCAGTCCTACCAGCAGAACGATCTGCTCGCAGAGCATAATATGGAGCAGGGAGAGTGGCCAATAGGGCAGGGAGGGAATCATCACTAAACCAAGTCTCGGTTAGGAAGAGAAGATCAGGTGCGTGGAGGTCCAGCAGCACCGACAATTCGTGTGAGTGGGCCACTGCTGACCGGGTATTGAGATAATAGGCCGAAAGGGTCCTAAGAGAGCCTGGGCTGGCATCCTTTCTGGAAAACTGGAGAGAAGTGGAAGGAACAAGAGGACGGGGGGGTAAGGAGACAGGAGACAGCTCAAGTGAAGATATGAGGGAACAAGTAGAGGCGGGCAGAGGCCACGGGCCATGAAGAGTGCGGAGTTGGGAGGAAGTGTAGGTGATGGTTTGGGCAGAGTGACGTGCCCCTAGCCCCGGTCGGTCGCGGACGGGCGCAGACGGGCTTGCCTTAGGCACGCCTTCGGCGCGCTGACGGCGCGCCCGCTGCGCGTCCTGTGAAAGCACATCACTTATAGGAGGAAGGGTGAGGGGGGGGCGTGGCCTGTGAGAGGGGGGCGTGGCCAGTGGCCTCGGTGGAATGGCGGCAAGATGCAATGGCCCGCTGCAGCTCTCAAATCAGCTGCGCAGGGCTACTTAGCGTGGAGAATCTAAAATACAAGTGCCCAGGAAGGGGGGTAAGTGAATAAACAAGCAGTACAACAATTTTAAAAAAGAATGCAAAATGCGCTATCTCCCGGCTTTCCGCCTCAGGAGTTTGTTTGTCTTTGCCTCGCGCTAGCGTTCAGCGCGATTTAAGACTACGGCGGGGGCGTGGCCTGTGAGAGGGGGGCGTGGCCAGTGGCCTCGGTGGAATGGCGGCAAGATGCAATGGCCCGCTGCAGCTCTCAAATCAGCTGCGCAGGGCTACTTAGCGTGGAGAATCTAAAATACAAGTGCCCAGGAAGGGGGGTAAGTGAATAAACAAGCAGTACAACAATTTAAAAAAAGAATGCAAAATGCGCTATCTCCCGGCTTTCCGCCTCAGGAGTTCGTTTGTCTTTGCCTCGCGCTAGCGTTCAGCGCGATTTAAGACTACGGCGGGGGCGTGGCCTGTGAGAGGGGGGCGTGGCCAGTGGCCTCGGTGGAATGGCGGCAAGATGCAATGGCCCGCTGCAGCTCTCAAATCAGCTGCGCAGGGCTACTTAGCATGGAGAATCTAAAATACAAGTGCCCAGGAAGGGGGGGTAAGTGAATAAACAAGCAGTACAACAATTTTAAAAAAGAATGCAAAATGCACTATCTCCCGGCTTTCCGCCTCAGGAGTTCATTTGTCTTTGCCTCGCGCTAGCGTTCAGCGCGATTTAAGACTACGGCGGGGGGCGTGGCCTGTGAGAGGGGGCGTGGCCAGTGGCCTTGGTGGAATGGCGGCAAGATGCAATGGCCCGCTGCAGCTCTCAAATCAGCTGCGCAGGGCTACTTAGCGTGGAGAATCTAAAATACAAGTGCCCAGGAAGGGGGGGTAAGTGAATAAACAAGCAGTACAACAATTTTAAAAAAGAATGCAAAATGCGCTATCTCCCGGCTTTCCGCCTCAGGAGTTCGTTTGTCTTTCATAAGTGTTTCCCTGAAAGGGCGAACCCCGAACTCAAATCTATCACAATTTTGTAGCACTGGTGGCTGAATGGCTATACCTTCGGCTGGTTCTACTGAGGGATCCAGTCAATCGACTAGGTCTAAGCTGCTAAATCTATTGCTAACTGGAATATTAAAGGGTGGGATTATTTCAGGACCCTGACCCATGTTTGGCAAATGGCCAGTCTGGGCTCTCTTTTCCCATTTTTTATATACACCTCCCATTCTTTCTATCAGGGGAGTAGAAGGATAGAAATAACCAAGAGGAAGCGTCCATATGCCGCTAGTCTCCCTAACTTGCTCCCAGTTTAGGATATATTCAACCGCCCTGGTGTCCCTGAAATTGATCAAAACGCAATCCTCCTGGATATCTTTCTTCCTATGTCCTAGCCAACTAACCCGCCTAGTAAAGAGAATTTTGCTCTGGATTGAGGAGGGCAGTGGTCTATGTTTGTTTAACCAAAAAATGACTTTATTTTATTAATTCAGGATAATTCAGATAACAGTATAAGGGGTCAAGGCCGGGGGTAGATCTATACATTGCAAATTGGATTTAAATGTGGCTCTATTAGGTTGACCATTGTTCCCATAATCTCCTCTGCTTTTACTAGAAAGATTACGTTCCACTAGCGGGCTCCAAGGTTGTTAACATTTTCAAAGGGCCTTGGCCATCCACCCCCTCTTTTGGTACCCCAGGTTGTAACCCACCCGGGTCTACGGATTCATTAGCCAGGGAGAGAGGCACCATTACAGCATTAGAATCTGTTAGGGCAGAATGGCCAGATGTGGTCGCTCAGTGGCTATAGTGGGTGGGAGCTTGATCTAGAGTTTTGGAATTGACCAAAGTATTAGCAAGAGTGTCCATTTTGCTCCCGCATAAATCAACCAACAATGTGAGCTTCTCTATGTGTTTCTTGACAGCTTCTATCTCACTATGAATATAGGTTTCCATATGCGTTTTAAATTCTCTTGCCATATTTGTGGCCCATAACAGGGGCTCCAATACTAGTGGGCTACTTTTACCAGCTATATTGCCCTCAGTCTGAGCCTTTGGCGCTGATCTCAAGGAAGAGTACACTTGCTTCCCGCTCCCTTATGGGCTTTTTGTTTCCTTTGACCTCCTTTCCTAATTGCTCCCCTGTATCAGATTTGTGAACAATTACAGGAGTTGCCCCTTCCGAAGCTGGCATTAGATCAGGAGTATTCGACAAATTTACAATCTGGGACAAATCAGAAGCTCCTGTTCCCAAACCATAGGAGAGCATGGCATTATTGGCGTCAAGGAAAGCAGACGTTCTGTGTGTTCTATCTCGTTAGAGACAGCCCCTATTGTCTGCTGTAACATTTTATAGATAGCTGTTGGTTTCAAAATGGGTGTGCGCACAGAAGCTTTATATCGGGTGTTGGGCCTTGCAGGCAGAGGTGGGCTCTCCCCCATGCTTGTGTGATAGCTAGGATTGCTCAGAGCAAGAAAAGGGCAAAGGATGTGATTGATCTCAAGTAATAGGACAAACACGCGCCCTGCAATAATTTGAACACTAATGGCCAAAATCTTTGCTCTTGCTAAACCCCTCAACAGGCTAAAATAAACATCAACAGTTTAGCAATGCTCAAACAGTCACATAGGGACTCACTTTAAACAAATTGTCAGAAGGGTGGCCCATTCCAGTCTCACCCAGTCTCAGACGGGATCAGACGGGCCCGCGCTGCAGGAGCCCTACTCCGCTTATAAAGCTCCTCCTGGTGCTTGCTGATGGTGTGGTTGACAGGCGCCACAGGAGGGATGCGGGGACTTGGAGTCCTTATTAATAATAATAATAATAATAAGGAAGTTTATAAAGCGCCTGGTTATGCCTACCGGCGTGTCCCCGCGCTGCAGTAAGTAAGAGATTCAGAACCCCATACCCAGACTGAAGTGCCAAGGTCTATTAGTGAAGGAACAAGTATGTTTTAAGCTCTCTTCTGAACCTCTGCTCAGAAGGTTCTAGCCGGAGCTCAGTAGAGAGTTTGTTCCAATTCCTGGCCGCCAGAAGCCGGAAAGATCTGCCACCCATCCGAGCTTTCCTGACTTTAGGAATCAACACCAGGCCAGTTCCGGTGGATCTAAGAGAGCGGACAGGCCTGTAACACGTGATGAGAGTCTGCAAGTGCCTAGGCCCGGAGCCTTGAATAATAGACCCGCGCTGGTGGTGGCAAGGCAACAGGAGCAACAGGGAACCGGTGGTGAGTGTTGCGGTTCCCTAGGACCGTTTGGGCATGTAGAAATGGCAGTGTCCAGGCATACAACACTTGTAGTGTGAAAGGTATACCCAGAAATGGGTGCCACCATCAATCGTTTGTTTTGCTTGTTTTCGGCAAGGCAATGTTTTAAGTATACAATTCCAAAAAGTTTAGGATTAAGAAAAGGATCTTTCATAGAAAAGATTTAGGGTATACAATAATCCTTATGCTAGGGTTTGGATTACGGTTAAGATTAGGTTATGGTTAAGAATATATTTCAAACATATCTTTTCAAACTTTTGGTTTCAAACTTAAAATCATGACTCAAATGTAAGCAGTATAAGCGCATTTACACAGATGTTAATGTGCATTTTTCTTACCATCATTGACTGAGGAGAAAGAACATAATTTATAAGAGGCACAGCTTTCAGTGGTTAATGATGCACCTCTTTCCCTAAATAACTGTAATAAATAGCATATTACTCACTGCGCCTCTGCATACGTGACTTATCCTCACTGCACGTCTGCACACATGACCTATGCAAACTGCACATCTGCATACATGACTTCTGCCCTGCTGCCTTTCACAGATAAATGAAAGGTGTCTCTATTTTACATCGCACCTGAATAAACGTGTAAGTTTTTAATCAGAACCAAAGCACAAGCTTGAATACATTTTGCTCAATCTAGCCTTATAATGTAGTGATACTATTCAATTCGACCTTTGCACTGTATTAACAAGTGAGCGAATCTGCGTTTCTAACTAACGTACTGTTGTAACATTGCTATTTTCACCGAGGTATATCAAGTACTGTAATTTTTAGTGGCAGCTCTAATCGTCAATCTGTAGGGGATAATGCTTGCCATTATCTGTAGATTACTGACACGACTCACTGTCCGGTCAATACATATTTAAAACGCCTTCAATCAGTTAATCCCTGACACACTTGTCTTTGAAGCTGATACGCTCCATCATTTAAATGCCTACTTAGGGAGTCTTTAAAGAAATGATTATTGACATGGGCACACCATAATTCCTTTGGATCCTTTCAACTCTGTCGCGGAGATAGATGTCAAAGACTATTTTCGGAATGAGATTTGTCCCAATGACTCTTCTCTGGAGACATTGTAATGAAACTGCCCAAGGATACTTGTCATGCACATTCAAAATGTTTATATTTTTTTACTAACAAACTCTTCTATTTTCCTTTGAATAGTTTAATAAAATATTTTATTTTGCACGAATCACAGTTCGAGATTGAATATTTTGCTTGTTTTATTTAAAAATCATTGTATTATGATCACTATTCTCAAATATTTGTTGGATTTTCTCTGCAATATTTTCCACACAATGCAATTCAAGGCAAGCTGTGTTGTTAAAGACACGTACCATCATCACTGCATCCCAGTGAAACTGGGCTGAACTGAGAATCGAAAGTAGCATGGCAAAAATGTTCTAATCAGCCCTCTCCCTTCCTCACACCTCCCCCTTGCAGAGTCCATTACCTGTCTCCTTCTCTCTCCTCTCTCTCTAGTATGTCTCCACACACTTGCTGCCAAGGCCGGCTTTAGCGCTGGTGGTGCCTTGTGCGACAATATTTGTCGACGCACCCCAATGACCACCTTTGCCACTGATTCCCTCACTACCACCCTTTAATGGTGCCCCTTAAGTTTCCATAACCACTCTCTTGCTCAGATGCATTTAATTAGGTTTGTAGCGCCACTCAAACCAGTGTAGGGTGTCAGGGCACTTTACAGCATATGCACTACACAATAAATCATGTGTGTAAATCAGTTATCACAATGTAACATAAGACAGAGGACTAGAAGGTGTAGAAGGCCCATGTCATCCATACTGGTCTGGAGAAGCACATTCTCAGAATTTTAAACATATCTCCATTGTTGGGGTCACATTTAATAATAGGAATTCCGTTTTTTTTTTTTACTACATTGAACCCTTTTTGCAACATTAGAATAATGAAAGAATGGAGAGAAAAATCACAATGCTCTAATGTATACCATTCAGTTCGCATGCAGCTCTTAGATGACACTTTTTAGCTCACTGTTCAATATTAGGAGTTTAACTTATACACTGCAAGTAACAAAAGTATCTGACAAAAGCACTGACCTATTTACATTGTATGCACTTTGTGATCTGCATGGTACATGTCCTTTGCATCAGGCTTATTAACCCTCTGCGCTACTTTATGGGGAGCCACAACTTCCACTAGACAAAAACTCAGATCAATCCCCAGAGCTAACGTGACATTTTTATTGCTGTATGAAAATTGTTGGAGGTGAGGAACGGTGCAGCAGGTGCTTTTAAATCTATAATATACTTGCTGTACCGTACCCCGCCAAAGTCAGCACCCGATGCAGTGGCACAGATCGCACCGCCCTAGAGCCGGTCTGCTTGCGGCTGTCTTTCTTTTCTCTCGGCACTATGAAGCCCGCTAAATAGGCCTACAATGGCTCATGACACCAGCAGACCTGCCAACTCTCACAGCACAAATGTGTCTCACATGACTTTGGGTCCTTTCACCCAGTCACCCGGTGAGGAGCTGAAATCACACAGTGTCAGATAATATGGGTGGGGAAACTCCTGCTGCGTGTGATTCCAACTCACATTGTGTTCAAGGCTAACACAGCTGATGTCCATCAAGGTTTTACAACCTCTCCAGGACGTCAGAGGCAGCCTTTGAAACTTCAGATCACGCTTTTTTTGGGAGGGGGTGTAGGGGTTACTGTGGCTCACAGGCAGAGACCTGCCCAAAGCCCCACTCTCCCTCAGAAGCACTTTGAACTTCAGAGTTAATTGGACCTATCGTCCCACTCCCTCGTTTGGCCCCACCTCCTCCTGAGTCCCTACTCTCACACAGTAAGTTTTATAAGTAAGTTGGCAGGTCTGCATCGAGGTAATGCCTGGAGGAATAAAATGCTAGTCCAGCCCTACTGTGACATATTTATGTGTGCTGAAAATAATCATACCATTACTCAGTTTCCGACCATAATTTTTAATTTGACCCCCTTCGAGTAGTCATTTGTTATTATTCGTTGTTCAACGCCAGTCTTCCATTTAATATTGCCCTCCATTTTTATATTTTCTGCGTTGTCATCTCTCCCGTTGAGGTGTTAGCATCTATCAGGTGCTCCATCTTACAAAACTTCTATTTTATTCCTGCTCACATCACTTTGCCAGAAGGCAACCATCTTTGATGACATCAGACACTGTCTCTTTCATATATCCACATTTGTGGACGCTCCCTTGACCAGACAGTGACAAGAGTGCTTTCTACGGGGTGCCTGCAACTGTGAGTAGCGTCTACTTGGCAGCGAGCTCAGCTTCAGCCGTCCTCGTCAAATAATATATATTATTTTTGTTTGCCGTTACTCACTCCCTAAAGTTCTCTACTGCCTAACTGTTTTCTTCATTCCCAAAGGCTCTAATGAGAGGTACGTTTTTATCCTGCCTAATATGTAATACCATGTTTTACACCTTGGCTCACCAGTATTTTTTTGCCGTTTCCCACTGGCTTGTCAGCACAGTTTCAGCCTTCCCAGTCAATCAATATTAATAATAAATGCCTTTACTTATTTGCAGAGGACGAAATGGCCTCCATGTTTTCTCCAGTCAACACTGGCTCTGGCAGATTGTAATAAGTACTTACCCCACTCAATATTCTAAATACAGTCAGAAATTGTGACTTGCATGTATTTTCCAGTATCTGCTTCTGTTATATAGCCAGATATTTTTGATATGTCCAAGTGTGCATGCCTCGGATCCTATTTTTTGCTCATCGTGTTTGACACAGTGTGTGGTCTATCTGACCCACTCTACTATATGTCTATATTTCGGGACTTCCGTTCCTTTTTTAATTTGTTCAGATTTTTTCTGTAAAGTAAGCATCTATTTTTGCTCATTTACTCAGTTTCCATGTTTTGCTTCCATGCAGGGCGCTGGTTTGTCTTTCTTCACCCTCATGAAGATCCTCCTCAAATAAGATTTACAGAGGATGAAAATCATCTTTTTGGAGTTTTTGGAATGTTTGATTAATTTCTATGTACATAATAATGTATGTGACTGATTTTTTTTTGCATAAATATGTATTAGTTCGAACTGGCTTTGTTGTGTGTGTAAGTTACAAATATCATTGCCTTCCATCTCTTATGAGCTCTGGCAGAGATACCCTTTGGGATACCTTCATAATGTTTACAGTTTTCACTCATTTCTTACTTTTTCATCTGTTGCTGCTATATGAGATACTCAAGGCCATTTGGCTACAGGCACCAGAAAGCAAGGCCATAGTTAATGAAAGTACCATGGTTCCATCTGATTGTCCTTGAAGATCGGTTTGCAAGAGATTATTTTTCAAACAAAGAAGTTTCACCTGATCAAATTCCCACCTAGACCTTTGCTGTTCCTAATTGAAAAAATGTCAAGACTATTGCAACTTAAACAAATGTGTTAAACAAATGATCAAGCCCTGATTTTGACAGACAAAAATCTCCTCCTATAATGGAGAATGCCTTCAAGATGGCCGCTCATGTGATCCTAATTGTCACACACTTGAGGTGAACGTCTAACCTGTGTGTATCCCAACATTCCTTGGGAGGGATGGGAGTCATTACTGTACATGGCCTTTCTCTTTGTATACAGTCTCCAACTCTTCTAGCTCCAAGTTACCATCTCCTTTAGAATACAATGATGAGGCAAGTATTCTATCCTATGTCATAAACCAAAAAACAAATTCAGCAGATAAATTAGGGATTTGGGGCCAGATGTATCAAAGGGTTTTGCCCATTCTGTGTCTATAGGGAAATGTGTTGATACATATGGCCCTTTGTGACTACTGGAGCGAACTACTCCCTCACAATTTAACAGGTCTTAGACCTTTAAGCATTTTTGAGGCCGGGTGCTGGGCAGCATGAGTAGACTAGCAATGTTGTGGATTTCGTTACTTGTGCCCTCAAAAGGACTCCTTTCAGAAGTGCTGAATTCATCGAAACAGTTCGCACAGTTACTTGAATCTAATCAGTCCATCATGTGTCATCTTCTATTTAAAAACGTTCTTTTTTTCAAGAATATTCCCTGTGTCCCCCTCAAAATCCAAATGTTTCTCTGTATGTTCTTGTAGGAGCCAGCTCATGCAGCTTAAGGTTGGAAGACGTTACTGATTTTGGAATCATTTAACACCAATTTGTGACTTGTAGGCAGTTCAGGAAAACAACATGGCAGGAATGGGAGTAGAGGCATGTTGTATTTTCATAATACGAATATTTAATGAAACATCACAATCAAATAGAAAAAACCCAGGCACACAAGACGTACAGAAGCCATCAGGTGATTAGCAAAATCAGTTTTGTATGTGGGGGTTTACATACTAAACTGATGCTAACCCCTACAGTTTTTCTGCCATTTAACCAAAAACGTAGTTATGACCTTTCCATGGTAGATCTGTCGGTTAGTGAATAAAATGCAATGAAATGCCTTGAAAACCCGCATAGTCACAACTAAGTTGTTATTTATTATTAGGCTTGTACAACGTATTTTGCATGTGTATCTGTACAAAACCTACCCCTAAATATTCAATGAGTAAGTGTTAAATCGTCCATGGAAAAGTGCACCGATATTACCCATGTTCAGTAGTTGGACGTGGGAAAGAATGACAGATTTTTCACGGAAAAATCAATTTCCACACAAGAGAAAAACAATATACATTTGTAAATTATTCTATTACCATAACCCTCTAAAAACAGGTTTTCTGCCAAAACTCTGTACACTTAAAATCAAACCGTATATCCCTTCACTGTATGCATGCAAACTCCATAACATGTGGATATCCAATAAACACCTTTGAGATCGGTTAACCAGACAAACAGCCCTCCCACCCAGCGCCTTGATGCCCTCGTGGGTTGTTCATTGATTGATTGATTGAGCTGTAAATATTTGTAAAGGTTAGGTGCAGATCAACAAATCTGGAGACTTACATCTTTTTGAATCAGCCACATGTCTGAAGCCACTCTCAGTCATTTTCATTTGGAATGCAAGCTCTTGTTGTCCTTAATCAAATTCTATGTCCAAGAGCATTGCCTTTAATGAGGACCATTTTTATGCAAATGCATATTTCCTCAAAGACGAGGCTTATAACGATAGATGCATTCTCTTCTGTGCATCAGAGAAGCTGGTTTATCCTAATTAAATCGTGACATAGAGGCATGAGAGGCATGCCTGCCAAGAAATAGGCCATCAAAGTGTTCTCTCAAGAGAGAACGATATATCAGGGAAATTAAAGTCAAAGTTGTAGGTGAATTTATTTATACAGGTGGGTGCTTGCAGGTAAGGAAGAAGAACAGCGAGGCTATCAAAAGGTGCGATGCACTTTCATTTTATACAACACTATATAAAAGATTACTATCTGTTTCTTTTTGCTTTAAGGGGAATGGAAAACTAATCACATCTTAATTCATCAGGATTGAAGACTTGTTGGATGGTCATGGAAACATTGATCGTGCCATTAAGCTCTAGAGTAAGTGCTGGTTACAGTTCCCTTTGCAGTCAAGCTTCGGGTCATATAAGAGGAGAACCCTTATATTTCCACTGAATCAAACCAGGCAAAATAGTAATAATTCCTCAACTTTGGAGGCCTTTCTGAAAGTGGTTGTGGAAGCAAAACGAAGTTTCATTATTTCAAAACATTGCTCTAGGCTTATTTATCAGTTCTTCTACTGGGTGGAAACAGAAGTTCAAAGCCATTAATCTCACTGTTTATTGCTCTTTGTTCTTTCAGCTTAAAAAGACTGATAGACTTACCCGGTTGTTCTTTCATGGCATTTTCTTTTTTTTTTTCAATTTCCTGCTGATGTTGCTATTTACATTTTTCTTTTCAGTGCCTTAATTTGTACAGAGAGAGCTTGATTTAATTAGACTTGGAAATTAATGTTTCCTTTCGACACAAGCAATTCAACTTAAAATTATGAATTTGTTTTGCCAAATAATTTATTTCTCCCAACTGGCAATTAAATCTATATTTAATAACTTATCCAAAGAAATACAGCCAGCCGTGCAACTAAAACACTGCTTTCCATAATAGTACTACTGGTGACACCCGAACAAATGGAAATGCAGGCACTTCAGTAATAGTGTACATCCAGGTCACTCCTAAAGCTGTAAAGTAGTTGCAACTTTCTGAAGGATGCAATAGCCCTGCAACAAATCCATAGAGCACCTGGTACAAATGATAAATCAACATTGGAGAATCCAAAACCTGTCGTTTTGGATGAAACGCATAAGAAGTATTTGTCTTCTCTCTTACTACTACACTATAGATACTCAGCTAATGTATTTGGCTGGCACATTGTCCCTCATTTTCTTCACGGAAAGTAATATGCATTCGTTTTAGTGATACCACTCAATGAAGACAATTGAGTTGTAAAATAGCAGAAGACAAATAAGACACATGGGAACCACTACATAAGTGAATGCAGAGTCCAGCTGTTTATCAGTGTCCACCAAGATTGGCACCCAACTACAAAAATATTGCCCTGTCTCCAGGACATAGCCCACGGCACCTAATTTATGAGTTGTAGAGAGCATAGTAATGAACCACTTGGTCGCTGTAGGTGAACCCAGTCTCCATATGGGAGGCAGTGATGCTCTCCCCTTGTGGCTGAGAGAGGTTGCTTAACATCTATGTATACCCACTTATGTGGGTCGGCTTCTGAAGGCCATTAGGGTCCATTCCAAACCAGAATGAAATACAATGACCAAGACAGGCAGCTTATAACTTTTTTTTCTGAAGTCACTATATAAGTGAATCTAGGCACAGGGCTCATGTGAGGTCGAGGTGCAGAAAAAAACATAAAATCTATGTGTATGGACAAAACAATATTAGTGAACTTTGTCTATTGGGTTATGTTTGTTGATAAGCATTGCATGGTCAAATCTTTAGGCTTGTGGTATTCATCCAATCAGAGTACAGTCCTATGCATCAAAAATGTTGACCATAGGAATGCCATTTTGTGCAGGGCCTTCACCGGGATTAGGACAATAAGTACTTTTTAGGAGTTCTCTAGAGCAGGCTGTGTCTCTGGAAATATTTGCACCTTTGGTTCTGTCACGTCTTTCAAGTCAGTTTAAGAAGTGATGTTTATCACTGATCATTACTGGATGCAAACGCTGAGGTCGCCCATAGCTGTGCAGCTTGCGCCGTCCATGTGTAGGATACCATCAAATAACCCTACACATTCAATTATAACATTTGTTCAGGGAAAGTTAAGGTATACTTTCCTGCATAGTGCAAGAAATTTGTTACAAATCTTGGAATACCCTGAGAAACAGCTAGAGTGAATTTAGGATTATGAAACAAACCATACAAGCCGCTGAAATGGGCCAGGTAGGGTTCACTTCCATAACACATGCCCCTACAATACACTGCTCATGCGCTTACATGTGACGTCACTGATGACATATCAAATTGTATAATCTCTACTGCTGGCTATTTCAAATGTGCTGGAGAAACATCTTCCAAAATGGTCAGGTAATCATCTTGAGGCCCTGGAATATGTAGGTTAGGAAGAGGCAGGTTTATGCTGCTACAATGACAGAAAAACTGTGATTGCCGCTGTTGGAATAGAGATCGCTGCTGATATTTCTAGATCTTGCCTTATCTTTCATTTGTTTTGACTGGGTACACCACAAGCTTTTCTTCTGCAGGCTGACTGCAGATGATCTGACAGTTGACATCCTCAGCTGCTACTGCTCTTTTTATTCTCCTCAGAACTCAGGTGGAACCCTTGACTCCTTGCTTGCCTTTGGTTAGGTCAGACATGAGTGTTTTTATAATTCCAGTGGATGCAAACATTTATGCAATTCTGAAAATGTTCACTCGTTTAACATCCACCTAGCCGAGGTTTAAAATGGTGTAATAAAGGCAGAATGAACTTCAGCATTAGAAGTCTTTATTCCAGCAGTTAGGATTTAAGTAATACTTGGGTGGTCCACCACATTCAAGCACATGGCAACATAAGTAGTACCCTAATGGTAAATAAATGCATTACGTTAGAAATACGGTTCAGCAACTGACATGGCTTGAAATCTCTTGCCCCAGAGGTTGAGTCTTTGAATGCTACCTGTCTATTATAACTCCAAGAGTACCTGATGGGAAGTATAGGAAAGTTCTCATTTTTGCCCTGATCACCCCCATTTTTTGACTGATGCTGTTGGTTTCTGATACTGAAAGTGCCCTGGGCTTTGCTAACCAGGCTCAGGGCCAGTGATTTGTCCTCTAAAGGTATATGGTATTGGTATAATTCTAATTGGTCAAGACAACAGTTAGAAATTGAGATTCTGGTTGGAAGAGGTATGCAAGCTATCCAAGTAAGAACCATAGTCCTAGTCAGTGTAAGGCAGAAATGTACTTTCAATTAACCTGTGCTCACCCTCTGGTTGCTTGGCACAGAGCAGTCAGGCTTAACTTTGAAGGCAATGTGTTAAGTATTTGTGCCACACATCAAACAATAATACAAAGTGAAAACATCACAAAAAGACTACATATCAGTTTAGAAAAGTAGAGAGAATAATCATTTTACCAAATAAAACAAGACCAAAACAACACAATCTAATCAGTAGCAGTTCAGATGTGAATGTTTAAAGATTAAATGTAAAAATAGCACTTAGAAGCAGTTAGCACTTAGACTGTTAATTGGTTGCACTGGACCGGGACACAGTCAAGAGTTCAGGCCAACCATGATGGAGCACGGGCAGGATACAGGACCCACGCAGGACACGCTAAGCAAAAGTAACTTGATCCTGGTTGCAATCATTGAGATGTGTTGGTGATCCCCACGCAGTTGGGGTGATGCACCGAATTGCTCCATGCAACAGCAGTGATGAGTTGGTACAGTGAGCGATGCACCAGTTCCGAGGTGCGGAGGCTTTGAATGAGATGCACCGGGTGTCTCCACATAGAGGTGATGTGTAAATCTTTTCCATGCAGTGGTAGGACGCATCAGTTATAAAAAGTGATGCCGTGGTTCCAAGTGCAATGGGTTGATCTGGTTCCCACAATGGCAGCAATACGTCTATTGCAATTGAAGCAACGGTGTTGGTGCATGGGTTTTGGCAGGTGTAGCAAGTTAAGCTCACTTCCAAAGGCCCAGGACTGGATTGGCACCACTTGATAGATCAGGACTTACAGCTGGCAGATTCCAGGTGCTGTTTGCAGGTTGAAGAGAGACGTCTTTGATTTTCTTGGGACTTCAGAAAACCGGTGTCAATCAACTAAGCTTTGGAGGATGCTTAAGTTCTGGGATATACAGATAAAGTTCCAGTCCTCACTTCCAGGCAAGAGGGCAGTAGGCGAACACAACAAAGCTGTTCAGCAAAGTGTCAGTCCTCCAGCAGCACATCAGACCTTTTTCCTGGCAGATTGTCCTAAGTTTCAAAAGTGTTCGGTGTTGGTGTTGTCAAAGGACCAGTACTTATACCAAGTTTGGCCTTTGAAGTGGGAGAGACTTCGAAGAGATGCCTTTGAAGTGCACAAGTCCCTTTTTTCCATCCCTGGCTTCAGTCTCATTACAGGGGGTATGCAACCCTTTGTTTGAGAGAAGGACATCAAACTTGGGGGGTTTATCTCTCCCGAATTGGGAATGCCACTTATAAAATGTAGTACGGCAATCCCAAAGTTATCCTAGGGGAAAGATAGGCCTTGCAGAAGTGAAACAAATTTAAGAGTATTTCACTGCCAGGGCCTGTAAAACTCAAAAGTACATGTTACTTTTTAAATACACTGCACCCTGCCCATCGGCCCTCCTTAGGGGTGACCTATATGTAGTAATAAGGAAGTTTTGGGCCTGGCAAGTAGGTTAACTTGCCAGGTGAACATGGCAGTTTGAACCTGTACACACAGGCTCTGCAGTAGCAGGCCTGGGGCATTTTTAAGGGGCTTGTGAAATGGGTGACACAATCAGTGCTGTAGGCCCTAGTAGCATCCAATTTACAGGCCCTGCGCATATGTAGTGCACTTTACTAAGGGCGTTTTAGAAATGTGGGTCTCTACTTGGCAGAGGTAGGTACCTTTGTCCAAATAGGGACCCTTGCCTCTAGTCAGGGTATGGGGATACACACTTTAGATAGCCCCTGCTCACCCCCTGGGTAGCTTGGCATGAGCAGACAGACATTTCCCAAAGGCAATGTGTAAAGTATTTGTACTCAAAACATTTAGTAATGGAGTGATAACAACAATTGGGCATATCATCAGTCTATAAAAAATAAAGTAGCTTTATCTAAACTCAAAAAGACCAAAATAACAAAAATCCAACATACATGTAATATGATTTTTAAAAGGTTTCAAACAACTTGGCCCATAGAAAGCTATGGATACGTGATTTCTCTCAAAGTACCTGTAGTTGCTACAAAATTCACAAGGCCAAACATCGGCAGACATGGGAAGCTTAGAAAAGCAAAGATGTGTCGGTTCCTAAGACCATGGGGAGGCGTGCAACAGTTTTGCTGCACACAGAAGAAGTGATGCTCCAGATCTGGGCTGTAGGGGGAAGTGATGTGTCGATTCCGAGACGGTTAGGGTCCGCGGGTGATAAGTTAGGAAAACTTGCCGCACAGGTACAATGCGTAGAAATCCAGGATACATAGACAATTGATGTTTCGGCATCGAGAGGCACTGCGTTGGTTTCTTTAGCCACGATCCTTCAATGCATCGGTTCTTGCTGCAGCGGCAGGTGCTGTGTCGGTTGTGGCAGCAGCAATGCATGAAAATTCTTCTTGCACAATGGTGCTGCGTCAGAAAAACATCAGCAAGAAGAGCGATTCATCGATTTTCTTGTAGTTACATTGCTTTTCCAGCTCCCAACAGCCGGAACAACCTCCAGAGGCCCAACACAGTCACAGGCACCTCTTGGCAGGTCATAACTCCCAGCAAGGAAAGCCAGGCGCACTTGGGGGTGAAGTATTTGTGTCCCTGAGATTTCACAAAAGGAGGCAAGCTCTACTCAAGCCCTTGGAGATCTTCATCAAACACGGGGGACACAGTACACAGCATAGTCTTTGTGCTTTCCCTGGCAGAAATAGCTACTGCACTCCAACCCCAGACAGCACACAGCAAAGGGGCAGAACTCCTCCTCCAGTTTTTACACCTCTTTTCCTTGGCAAAGGTTCCTCTTGATTCCAGTAGTAGTCTAAAGTTATTGGCTTTTAGTCCCAATACTTGTACCCCAAAATGACTTTGTTCATTTTGTGCACGGGTCTATGAGCCCAGTCCAAACCAGTTCTGTCCCCACTGGTGCAGTCTGACCACAGGGGGTGGAGAAAGCATTGTGCAAGGGAGACAGGTGTTTATCAGGTGCAAAGAAATCTCCTCCCCCTACTCTAAATTGCGCCATGCCACATTCAACTCAGCTCTGAGTCATCCAGGAAGGGCCAGGCACATCGCAACTCTCCCTCAGTGGCTGTCTACAATGAAAGTACATCCCCAGCCCCTGTCACTCCAAAACCAGATGGTCAATACACAAATGGGAAGAGGCACACAGAATGGTGAAACAAAAAAATGCCTACTTTCTAAAAGCTGCAAGAAACCAGAAAAAGGTAACACGATCGGGCAATTAGGAATGAATGCAATCGGGGGCACGGCGACAGAGTGAAACGTAAAATTACAGGTCACTTTACCGAGAACGGCATTTGTAACACAGTAACAAGCACTTGTGAAAGCCTATGAGAAATTTCACCATTTACCACTAATGTTTCCGACAACAAGGAAAGAACTAACACACAATAAGATATGTTTAAAACAAATAGACAGTGCGCTCACAAACACTCTGATAGCAATATGAGCACTAGGGAGAAGTCTGAGAATTGAGCAATGCATGCGCTTATAAAACTCGGCACAACAAAGCAGGTGGTCATTGGGACAACGATCACAAAGTGTGGAGAATGGGTAGGTAATGCATAGATTGGTTAAAACATAACCAGATATTTACAGGTTTAAGTGTAAAGATGCCTAATATTGGGTAATTAAATCCTTAGGTGAAATGGGATTATCTGGAAAAGAAGACATAAGACTTCAGTGTCCACAAAGAAGGGATGGAGGAATAAGACCCCTGAAATCCCGTGCACATTAGGTACGAAAAAGTAGACTCCAAAGGAGGTCATGATCAATATTTTTAATCTTCAAGCACACACACTGAATTTCCTTCAATTCTCTTTTTGAGATCACTACAATCCTACACTCAGAGCCCCAGCCCTGAGGAAGACCTTCTTAGAAATCCTCCTGGTCCCCAGCACGAAGGTCGGAACGCATCGGCACCCACACAACTCACTCCCTTTTTCACAGGATTCGGAGTATCAGTAAAAAATTGGGCTAACAAAAAGGACCCCGGAAGTTTAGCAAAAATAAGATGTCTAAACTTTGAACTAGGTTTGAATGACACTCTGAGCTTAGTTTTTTTTATAGGAACGCTGAGTGAAAGACCACTGAGGAATACTAGTTTTATGTATCCTGGTAGAGATATGAAAAAAGAGTAGGATTACCAGAAAATATGACTTATATCTTTGAATGATTTTGTGTATTTACACAAAAAAAAACATGTACACTGCGCTGGTTTTAAATATTGTTCACAGTTTTCAGTAAAGTGGTTATATGAAAATGTATGCATGAAAAGTGTATGTACAAACAGAGCAACTGAAGGTAACACCTTTTTTGAAAAAAAGATAAAAAGAATATTTGAAGAGAACTAGTCTTGTTGTGCTGTTAATTTTTGTAAAGACAAGTATATGTGGTGTTGTATGTCTACCTTAAGTGTTATAACATTTTTAGAAGTCAGAGCTATGATTTACTGAAATTGACGTGGGTAAAATAGTTAGATCCATGGTACTAAGTAAATTGTGAATTGATGGTCCCAGAGGTACTACTTTTTTACTTTTTGAGTTTACTTTCTAAAAGTGGCATTTTCAAACACGTAATTTAAAAACCATATTTATTAAAATATGTGTTATTAGATTCTGAGGTTCAGAGAGCCTAAACTTTATTGCTCTAGCTTGTCCCAATGGGAAGTTATGCTTGTAAGATGTTACAAAGCATCTCCCATTCTATCTTATGGGGCAAGATAGCCTTTCAATAGTGAAGAACGAATTTGGCAGTATTTCACTATCAGGACATGTCACACACACCAGGACATATCCTACCTTTCACATACACTGCACCCTGCCTAGGGGCGTACCTTGGGCCTACCATAGGGGTGCCTTACATTTAAGAAAATTGAACGTTAGGCCCTGGCAAGTAGGTGCACTTGCCAAGTCAACATGGCACTACAGTGGCCGGTCTGAGATACCTTTTCAGGGCTACTCAGGTGGGTTTCACAATCAGTGCTGCAGGCCCATTAGTAGAATTTGATTTCCAGACCCTAGCATACTTCAATGCGCTGTACTAGGGACTTATCAGTAAATTAAATATGCCAATCAGGGAGAACCAATTGTAACAACAATTTATACATGGAGCACTTGCACTTTGACACTGATCAGCAATGACTAAGTGCCCAAAGCATCTAAGCCAGCAAAAAGGAAATCCCGCACTGCATCAAAAATACAGGCGGTAGAGGCATAAATTCAGCGGAAACCATGCCAAAGATGCCAAGTCTAACAGGACCCATGGTTAAATTAGATATACCAATTGTGGATAAGTCAAGGTTACCATGTTTTAAGTACAGAGCACATGTACTGTAACACTGGTAAGCAGTGGAATAGTGCCCAGATTCCTAAAGCCAGGAAAACCAAAGTCAGCACAAACAATCAATCAATCAATCAAGACATTTATAGAGCGCACTACTCACCCGTAGGGTCTCAAGGCGCTAGGAGGGGGGGGTGCCGTTACTGCTCGAACAGCCAGGTCTTGAGCTTCTTCCTGAAGGAGAGGTGGTCTTGGGTCAGGCGCAGGTCGGTCGGGAGGGAGTTCCAGGTCTTGGCGGCCAGGTAGGAGAAGGACCTTCCTCCTGTTGTCGCTCTTCGGATGCGTGGGACGGCGGCGAGGGCGTGGCTGGTTGATCTGAGGTGGCGCTTGGGAGCGTAGAAGTTGATTCGGTTGTTGAGGTAGCTCGGGCCTTGGTCGTGTAGGGCTTTGTGTGCGTGGGTGAGGAGACGGAAGGTGATTCTTTTGTTGACGGGGAGCCAGTGCAGGTCTCTCAGATGTCCGGAGATGTGGCTGTTTCGTGGGATGTCGAGGATGAGTCTGGCTGAGGCGTTCTGGATCCGCTGGAGTCTCTTCTGGAGCTTGGCGGTGGTTCCGGCGTAGAGGGCATTGCCGTAGTCCAGTCGGCTGGTGACGAGGGCCTGGGTGACAGTCTTCCTGGTTTCGGTGGGGATCCACCAGAAGATCTTCCGTAGCATGCGCAGGATGTTGAAGCATGACGAGGAGACGGCGTTGACTTGTCTGGTCATGGAGAGGGAGGAGTCCAGGATGAAGCCCAGGTTGCGTGCGTGGTCCGTCGGTTTGGGTGCGGTGCCCAGGGCGGGGGGCCACCAAGAGTCGTCCCAGGCGGAGGGCGAGGAGCCCAGGATGAGGACCTCCGTCTTGTCTGAGTTCAGTTTCAGGCGGCTGGTCGTCATCCAATCGGCTACGTCTCTCATCCCTTCGTGCAGGTTGGCTCTGGCGGCGGCGGGGTCGTTGGTCAGGGAGAGGATCAGCTGGGTGTCGTCGGCGTAGAAGATTATGTTGAGGTTGTGTTGGCGTGCGATGGCCGCGAGGGGGCTCATGTAGACGTTGAAGAGGGTGGGACTCAAGGAGGATCCTTGAGGGACGCCGCAGATGACTTCGGTGGCCTCTGACTTGTACGGTGGTAGGCGGACTATCTGTGTTCTTCCGTCGAGGAAGGAGGTGATCCATTCCAGTGCCTTCTCCTGGATTCCGATGTTGCCGAGGCGCTGCACTAGGGTGTGGTGGCAGACAGTGTCGAATGCCGCGGAGAGGTCCAGGAGGATGAGGGCCGCTGTTTCTCCGTTGTCCATCAGGGTTCGGATGTCATCGGTGGCAGCGATGAGGGCGGTCTCGGTGCTGTGGTTGGCTCGGAAGCCAGACTGTGAGGGGTCGAGGGATCCATTCGTCTCGAGGAAGGCGGCCAGCTGTTTGTTGACGGTCTTTTCGATGACTTTGGCCGGGAACGGGAGGAGCGAGATCTGAAAGGGGAAACCATGCCAAGGATGCCAGGTCTAAGAACCTACCTGTAAGTTCCTAATATATGGTAGGACATGTAGGATTAGAGACTCCAGTGGCCTCCATGCTCTTAAGTGAACCCTGCTGTGGTGTCTGTTGTCTTATTAAAGCCACGTGTGCCTTAGAGGCTGATTTCAAAACAAAACTAGACCCAAATTTATTTTTGAAATAAAGAGTTATTCCAAATTACAAAATGATCTTTTTATTACTTATAATTTACCCCTAAGAGGTATGCCGTAGGTTCCCTGAGGGTAGGGTGCATTGTTTTAAATAGCAGGGAAAACATAGATTAATTATAACTATTTCAGGAAAGTAGTTTTCGAACTTATAATCCTGAAGTCACCTAAGGCAGCCCTGTAGCAGTCTCTTCTGATTGGTCAGCCTTTCAAAGCCTGAGCCACTCTGCTACCTGAGTAGGTGTGAAGAGGCCTGGGGCTGCAACAATACAGCCATTAGGTTTAATGAGATGTGCATCCTGGAGAATCCAGGGAGAGGAAGGGGACTGGGGAGATAAGTGGGACTTTAAAGGCAGGAGAACAGATATCATAGGACCCAGGCCAGAACCCACTTACTTGATCCCTCTCCAGATGGCAGCCCCCCTAATTAAATTAGGAGAGGGGCTAGAAGGCAAGTGTAGTTAGATTTTAGCCACACCTTTCGGATGGGTTACACAGACACACACACCAAGGAGAGATTTTCTCATTCTGAATCTTGTGAAAACAGTGCATTCTGGGTCATAAATATGACCCACATCACAGGAAGTGGTCATATCAGAAGGAGGTATTTGCCCCTTCTTGCTAGCCCTGAAAGAAAGAAAAATATGGGAGAGCTGTAGGAGCTCCTCAGATGACTGCCTGGAACATCAGAAGAGCTGCCCTACTAGACCCTTGGACTGCACCACCAAAGTCTTGCACTCAAAAGGAATGCACCTGTGAAGTCTCAAGGCTCCACAAATAAAGAACTGTGCTAGAGTCAAAGGAAGAGGAGTGGACTTCTTGATCAGCAACGGTACAACAAACCTGGCCGACGAAGTCTGCATACCCAAAGAGAGGATCAACCTAGCTGACCAGTTGCAACTGGATTTTTCCTGGACTTTGCAGGTGCATTATGTCTGAGAGATTGAGTCCTAGCCCCAAGAGGCAATCCAGAGTATCTGAACCCTTGGCTGGTGTTACTGGAAACGTCTACCTAAAGGAACCAACAAGGAACAAGATCTGAAAATTGGAAAATTTCTCCCAAGTTTTGCTGAAAAGCACCAGGAGATGACCGGCTCGACGTCAAGAGTCAAGCCGCCATTGTGTAATCCTGAATGGGCCTGACTGATGGTTTGCCCCACTAAAAGCTCCAGAGCTCCTCGCCCTGGATGTAGAGGACAAAGACATCCAGAGGATCACTGAGGCATTGTGCTGAAGCAGGCTGCCATCAGTGAATAAAACTCCTGTTCCAAGGAGCCCAAGCACCAGAAGTCAAGAGAAAAGCTCCAAGAAAAAGACTAAGTTCAAAGGTAAACTTTTGACTTGGACCTAGCCTTCAACCAATCCGATTCGCATTCCATCGCAATCAGCCTAAAAAGTTGACTTTGTCCTGGTCCATGCGAACCAGATAGTGGTGAGTGTCACTGAGTTTTTTGGCTCTGGAATGCACAATTTTTGATTTATTCTTAATAAATTCATATCTTTAGTCCCCTACATTGGATATTTGTGGTTTTGGGATAAATTTAAAGATACAAATATTCTCTATTTTTATACCGTGGTGATGGATTTTATTGTGTTATGTTGTTTACTTATTTACTGTCTTGGTGATGTTAAATTCTTTATGCATACCGGTCTCCTTTGTTAAGACTGACTACTCATTTGCCAAGCTACCAAGGGTTGAGCAGGGATTAATTTATTAAGACTTGACTGGACTGGTTAGTGAGTGTGGTATTATTGGTAGCTGAAGGTGAATACCCCACCTACCAATAATCCACTTTCCTATAAGACGTTGCTCTCAAGAGCACGGTCAGTGATCTGTGCATTTTCATACCTTAATGTAATTATTTTTAAGGTACTTATATTGCTCACTCCAGATTGGGCTTGATTTTTCCCCTCTAATAAAATGACCATACTCCTGCTATGCAGGTGAAAAAAGGACTGAATTTAACCTGTTTTGAAATTTGCAGAGACATTTCACCCGCCCCTTTAGTCATCGCCAAGTTAAAGTGTACATTCATCCACATATGCCCAGTCTGATGGCAGTCACATCTGTTCTTGAAGCCATTATTTACCCAGACCATGGGGAAGATGTATTAAAACTTGTCATTCAATCCAACACAGCAACCAATGTTGATGTGTTGCAATGTATGCAGAGGGAAGGACTAGGCTGCGGCAATCTTCTTAAGTAATGGCCTCTTTCAGGCTGGCTAGTGCCACGCACACACACACACACACACACTTACACCTTTGCACCATAATGCAAAGCTGTATGTGTGATGTCTTAGCATAGGTTTTGTACTGGAAGCAAACCCAATGCTCATGCATACTGTAAAGCATTTCCCACTTGATATGTGTTCTGTACACTGCAGCACACAGACAAAGTTTGAACAATTTGAAGAAAACACTTTTCTCCCAATTTGCGCCTGCCTCAATTAGGTATAACTTTGTGCTACACTCGTGGTTGCAATTCCTGTTAGCAATTGCTAGTAGGTAGAGCTTTGTATGTAAAATCATGGATGGTAGTGTGGGTATGTCTTAGTATGCCACCTTGATGCAATGTGCAGCAAAGTAGTGCAAAGTGCTACTTTACTTTGCTTTAGACAAATTTCCATTTCCAGTACAAAAAAGAAGACTTTGCACTGGTTTGTGTCACTTTTCACCACCGCAAAATGTGATAAATATTGCCTTGTCTCTTTGCTTCTCAGGTGCAAAAGACTGCAGCTCACAGTATTGTAAAAAAATACTAACCTTCAAGCGTCCACCTTTGGTAGAAGCCTGAGTGTCATCCCACATTTATTACTACAATATGGGCAACCTGGTGTTTCACAAGACGTATTTAACATACTACAAAGACTACATAACCTTGCAGTCAGATTGCACTGAGAATTCAGGTTCCACAACGACATCTCAGTTGGAAGGCCGGCCCTGCATTGCCTAACGGACAAATTATGTTCAAAATTGTTTGTGCCCACTTACAACCCATGGTCATCATTTTTTCTCAAATGTGTTAACCCTGTGTGTTTCATGGACGACTAACATTAAAAAACAATGTCTGCTTTTTAACTGTGCCAGGTACACTGGAAGATCCTTGAGAATATTGGATCCTCAACTTTGGAACACCCTTCCTTTCAATTTGCACCATCCATCTACTCGGGTGCACCTAATCATTTATATTCACCCACAACTGCATTCATCAACTCAGTCACATTGCAACTAGCCCCCCAGTCACTCACCTTGTCCCACCTACCCACTCACATTGCCTTCATCAGGCATTTTCACTTACATTCATTATTGTATGAAAGAATGCATGTTTATCTATGCAATCCCCCAGTTCCAATGACCCACATGCATTTAGCTACCAAATCACATTTACTCACCCGCTAACTTGACGCCTCATTCACTAATGAACCTGCTCACTGTACAAACACAAATAAAAAACTCAGTAATAGCAAGTGAGACCTCATGTTCCTGTCAGTGGTTGTTAGGTTGTTAAAAAAGGTACTTTGTGAGTGAAATGGCGAACAGAAATGCCTCATTACACTTCTATTAAAGCAGTATATAACATTTCAGATGCTCACATCCATTTAATTGTATTAATTTACATATTCTGTGCGCATGCATCTCTCCATTTTCAATAATACCGTTGCAATGTTTACTTCTTAGTGATTGTGTTATGTGTCCTGTTTTTTTAATGGAAAACATAGTTTTAGAAATATGTTTAAAACTTTAAATTCTTGATTATTTTGAATCTTGAAAATATGTTCACCTTGTAGGCTATGTGGAATAGGACACGTTACAACACAAACATTTAAAACACATGCCTTTACAACGCAGTTTTCACATCACAACATCCATTACAACTCTTGATTTTACAATGCATGCCCACACAATGCATTTTTATAAACGACATTTAGAACGCATTCCATTACAATGCATAACATTACAATGCATACCATTACAACGCATAATACTTTTAGGGAAACAATTAAGTGTTGGATAGTGTAGGGGTAAAAATTACTATACCCACTCCAGTGAGGGCAACAGTAGGGTAAATGTTGGATAGTGTAGGGGTAAAAATTACTATTCCCACTCAAGTGAGTGCAACATTAGGGTAAGTAGTGTTGGATAGTGTAGTGGTAAAATGTACTTTTGCCACTCCAATGAGTGCAACAGGAAGGAAACAAGTGTTGGATAGTGTAGGGTTAAAAGTTACTATTCCCCATTACTTACCTTATAATGCGCTGAAAAGGCATGCGTTGTAGTGACATGTATACTAATGGTTGGGTTGTAATGGCATGTGATATGAAGGCAGTTGCGTTGTAATGACTGCGTTGTAAATGTAGTGCGTTGTTGTTAGACCTGGCATCCTTGGCGTGGTTTCCCCTGTCTTTTTGCATCTGCCTCCTGTTTTTTTGATGCTGTGCTGGATTTCGTTTTTGCTAGTATAGATGCTTAGGGCACTTTGCCTCTACTGATCGGTGTCAAAGTGCAAGTGCTCCCTGTGTAAATTGTTATTGTAAATTGGTTATCCATGATTGGCATATTTGTATCACTAAGAAGTCCCTAGTAAAGTACACTGAATGTGCCAGGGCTGGTGATACAAATGCTACTAGTGGGCCTGCAGCACTGATTGGGCCACCCACAGGAGTAGACCTAAAATGGTGTCTCAGGCCTGCCACCGCAGTGTCTGTGTGCAGTCTGTGAACTGCCACGTCCTCCTGGTCAGTGTCCCCACTGACCAGGCCTAACCTTTCCCTTTCTGTGCACATTAGTCACCCCTATGGAAGGCCCAAGGTACCCCCTTGGGCAGGGTGCAGTGTATGTGAAAGGTAGAGCATGTACTAGTGCAGGTGACATGCTCTGGTAGTGGATGACAGCCATGTTTGTTTTTCACTATTGTAAGGCTACCTTGCCCATAGGCTATCATGGAGAATGCTGGCTACAGTGGCTACCAGCATATCTTTCCATAGGAGCAAGGTAGGACATAAACGTCTGGTATCCCTGAACTCAGAATTCAATAACACATCTTTTAGGAAACGTGGATTTTAAATCCTGTGTTTGAGAAAAGCACTTTTAGAAAGTTGTTGTTCTCTTGTCTGACCTTTCTGTGTGCCTTGGCCTGTTTGTGAATTGACAGTCTGGTTTGAGAGTGACAGGAGCTGGGGAGCCCCCAGGAGGTTGGCTGAGTTAGCCCTAGGCTGAATGACTGCATCTGCATCTTGAGTGGTGGAAGGGATAGCACCTGGGCCTGAATAGGGCTGTGCCTGCCTTCCACAATGCTGGCTCCACCTCCTCCTGGGCGGCTGACGACCCTGCCCCTCTCTCTGAAAGGAAAGGAGAGGCCAGTAAAACAAAGTGCTCAGTGAACACCCAGAACTGGTTCAGACCGGGTTCAGATCCCTCCTGCACAAAGGGAACAAAGACTTTAAGGGGTATAAGTATAGGACCCCTGACTACAGAAAAATAGATCACCCTGGAATCAAGAAGGAACCTCTGCCAAGGAGAAAGCTGAAACTGAAGAAGGAAGACTGTCCTGCTGTTGCTCTGCTGGACTGACCTGCTGTTGCTTTGCTGCCAAGGACAGGGGAAGGACTTTGCTTTGTGCTGTCCCCTTGCTTGAAGGAATCTCCAAGGGCCTGAGATGAGCTGGCTCCCTGTTAAGAAGTCCCAGGAACAAAAGGACTTCACCCCCAGCTTCCCTGAACGCTGCTGAGAGAGTTCTGTCCTTCCTAGAGTGCTTGGGCCAGTTGTGGTGCCTCTGGAAGTTGTACCTGTGTTGGGAAGCTGGAAACCAAGATTTAAAAAAACTTTCTGCAAAATTTAGCGCATCGCTCACTTGCGGAGCGCCTCCCCATCAGTGCGAGGAAATTACCGCCGCTATGAAGGACGAGATCGTCGCAGCGCCTGTTGCCGCTGCCAGAGTCATCGCATCCTTCGTTTGCGGGACGCACCAGTCCGGTGCGGGAAGATTACCATTGCTGCGAGTATCATCACAGAGGCTGTCGTCTCTGGGTGAGCTTGTTGCACCGGTTGCTGGCGGACCGCATCACGTCGCTGCGAGAGTCGTCGCAGAGCCATCGCATTGAGGGGCCACGAGAGGAGAAGATTGCCGCCAAGCCGCGCATCGTCACCTCACCAGAGATCGTCGCTGCGCCGAAGATCGTCGCATCGTACCTTTTGCGAGCCGCTTCCACCGAAACCTGTGCACCGGAATCCACGCAAGGTATGGCATCCCTCCCCGTACCGACTAGAATAATCGCAACACACCCGCTACATCAAGCGGGGTTGTCGCATTGCCTCCCAGGGTCTCAGGAGTGACACATCACTTGCTTTTCATCGCTACAGCTATTCACTTGGAACTTTTGTCGCATCTGAAGGTACTATTGGCTAAAATGTGATGCAACTGTGGATTATTGTAACGCAACCTTAAGAACTCTTTTGAAACCATATTCTTAAACTGTGTATGTTGGATTTTTGTTGTTTTGGTCTTGTGTAGTTTAGATTAAATACCAGTTTGTGGTGTTTTTACTGTGTTACTGTGAGTGTTGGTACAAATACTTTACACATTGCCTTTGATAAGCCTGACTGCTCGTGCCAAGCTTCCAAGGGGTGAGCATGGGTTATCTAAAGAGTGGTTCCTCCTTATCCTGATTAGACTCAAGGGTCCCTATTTGGACAGTGGTACCTACCCCTGCCAATTGGAGACTCCCATTCTAACAGTTGTATTGACCGCATTGTAATGGTTGTTTCCCACTATGCAGAAAACAATACTGAGAAAAGAAGTGTAAGTATTGCTGTACTTTAAATGTGCTGCCACAATCAAATCAAATAAAATGCAGTGTACATTTAAGAAAAAACAAAACAACTTTGAATTGCAAAAAAGCCAGCCGTTGTGTTTGGTCATTTTTTTCCTGACAGTATGACATAATGATAATGTAACTTTTTCTATCAATATCACAAAAATGAATGATGAACAGTGAGTGCAAACGCATGATATAAACTAATGGACCCTGATATTTTTGAGTTTTGAATGGCACACAAAGTTCCACAGGCTTGTGAAATCTGAAACCAACCTTAAAAGTCAGCTAGGGATTTGATACCTGTCGTAATAGTAGCATATTTATAGGTTTCACATAATCACTGTGTACCTAAAATGTTATAAAATAACAAAAAGTTCAGCATGCTCAATCTGCTTGTTATGTTTGCAGTAGAAAAGTGTCCTCTCCTATCCCATAGCCTTTTAAGATGCATCAGACAGCCTGCATATTGGAAATTTCAAAGGGAGGGGGGCACACATTTTCATTCTAATACTCCAAAGAAAAATGTCTTCCTTAATGGGGTGAAATCACTTGTGTAAAACCTTTTAGTGAAAGTGGAATGGGGGCCTTCGCTTGTTCTCTAAGCAGACTGTAACGGAGCCTGCATGGAAAGTGTGCATGAGTGGTTTTGGTGACACGAGAAGGCCGACCACACAGTCACTGCGGACTTAGGAGAGGGCAAATCACTCCTACCCTGCTTCAAGAGCAGAGCAGCCCCACCCACCTCCCCGCCCGCAAAGCAACAGGAAACATAAAATGATAATAACTAAAAGTGATTATCATTTTATGTTTCCTTTGCAGTGCACTGCTTATAAGCAGTGGGCCGACACTCCTTCGCCATAGCGGAGGAGCCACCCCTGGAACGGGGGGCAGGGCCAGGAGAGGGCTAAAGCCTATGGATGAGCAGAGAGAATATTTCTTACCTAGTGTCATTCTTGAAGATAGTTTCCACATTTCGTTTGTCACTTTAATGCTGAGATTGTTTTTTACGTACGTGCAAGTTAATTGCTCGTCATTGATTTCTTAAATTAGTTGTCTAACATCGGCCTGTTTCAGGCCAAACTATGAGATTACATTGTTCAGCCAACTACATATAGTTACTTTCTACCATGTTTTAGAGTACATTAGCCAAAATTCAGCAAAAGATAATTTGATTGATTTCATTTGCTGGCTGTATGATATCAAACTTTAACAGGTCACGCAGTATTTGCTCCTCATCCTGGTCTCTTTGTGCATTTATTTGGATACTTCATTAGTGCTATGGGATATCACACCAAGGAGGCTAAATTTTTCACATTGGATACTGCTGCACAGTAGGACTATTCTACATGAAAACATGGAGAAATAGCAAGCATGCTAAAACAGGAAGTGTTGACCATGATTGTTATACAGTGGTGATGACAATAGCTTCAGCCCAACTGCACGTTTTGCCTTTGTTAGATTTTGCACCTTCATGAAAGACCTACACATTGGCTAACTTATTCATTCAAAAACGGTAAAGTATCTAACAACAACTGCATAATAATTATTCAATTAATGATGTATGAATAGTATTATTCTAAGTATTATTGGTAGTAGAAGTAGTAGCATTAAATTTAGTAGTTCTGTCTTTATATCAGTAATGGTAGGACTAAAGCATGCAAAGTAAATGACTATATTTATCCAAACATGTATACATTTTTTATTTCTAATTTTGTGGTTATGGCATTGCATCACACCACTTATAATACAGTTAGCATGTGAAGTATTTAAGAGAGTCATTCCATTAATGTGAATAGAAAAATTGTACACACCTTAAGTTTGTTGAATTACTTCAAGACCACAAACCTTATAGGACAGTGTCACAATGATTGCATGGTGTGTCGGTGATGTCATCAATGATGTCATTTAACAAGTCGAGCGATGTAATATGTGAGAGCATAAGCAGCCTGGTGGTGTGCAAGATATAGTTAGCTCAGTTAACAACTTTTTAATTTTTCAACATCAGTTGTTATAATATTACAAGGTCTAACTAGAACATCCCTAACCTTTTTTAGGTGAGTTTCTGTTTTTAATCATATATAAAATCTTGGTATCTTACCCAACTATAACGTCACTTTAACCTTTGTTTTCATGCAAATTTCTTTTAAACAAATTCCATTCCAATTTGAATTTGAATTTGTTTTTTTTAACATAAAGATCTTATTAGCAAACCTATTATGTGTTTTCCATATTTTTTTCCCAGTGAATTTCTGGGTAACTTTCCTCATACTCACCTAACACCTTCGCTGAGCATATTTAGTCCGTGAGTGTGTGAGTGTTGCGGTTGGCTGCAGGTGGCCAGGCCCTTCACCCTACTCTCAATGGATGCCCACCAACCGCCTGCAAGTGACTAACCCTAAATACACAGCCATTGTCAGTGCACTGCGGGGAGCTGGCCACAGGGCCAACTACCCACCAGACAGGCCCCTTGAGCTCACAGCGGTGTGGGGTCCTGTGGTAGTATTTCAGAATATAGCGGGACAGTGCAAGCAATAAAATGTGCAGTGCCTTGGTATGTCGTTTACGCAAAGGTACCACAAAAAATAAAAGTAAACAGATGGAAAATGTGAGGTAGGCGTCAGTGGATGGGTTACACAACTATAAAGGGGGGTGGGTCAACAATGGGGTACAGCTATGATGAGGCATAGAGCAAGGGTCATCCCCCCCCCCCCCCACCACGGGACCTCAGCAGAGGCTTAGCTTGGTCTGGTGTGTGCTCAACACCCATTTACCCCACCCCACATTTTTTATTGCTCATTTTTTTTTTGTCACCCGTAGTACTATAAAACCACGCAAACTTCACTTATTGAAGGTTCTGATGTCTCGCAGTAGTACAACCCCTACAGGTGTCCTGCGGTGTCACACATGACATTTTCAATGACATCATTGCCAACATCACTCATGGCATCTCAAATGACATGATTGATGACAAGTTCTAGTTAGCTCAATCAACTATAACTAGCAAATTTACATGTTTTTTTAAGCTTACTATTTTACATTTTTACTGACATTTTCACCTAAGTATAGCATCACTTTAACCTTTGTTTTATCAGTGAGAAAAAAAATACATATAAATAAACCAAACTCTGTTGCTGATCATGTCAGCGGCAAAAAAAAATGCAGTCCAAATCTGCTGCTGTATTTTCCCAAAAGCATGCAGAACAACTCTACATGTTTAGTCAAGTTGAAAAAGGACGGTGCCCACACATATATACATAAGTGAAAGAAGCATCCTATGTCATGATTTTGTTAATGAACCCACTATCTTGGACAGGAGTGGTGCACACAACTAAAGGGTTTCTCATATGAATGCTTATCATGTTTTATTAGCTTATTACTGTATGCCCCAGGAAATCACATAAATGATTACAACCCATAATTTATTATTCTTCAAAATCCTTACCAGGGGTGCTATCAAAGCATGCATCCATGTCACAGTCCCAAGTTAGAGAAGATACGTTGTAGTATTTGATGATCTTTCATCTCTCTGTTGTTTTGGATTGGTATGATTAGAGTGTCATCGGCATAGCTTTAGTAGGTAAGGATGGAGGAGTTCACAAGGTCAGGAAGTGGGGATAGTTGCACCCTGAACATAAGGTAAGATTGTTTAGTCCTGCTGGACAGACGGATGACAGGTGAAGAGTTGAATGGAATTAATGGGACAGTTTGTGTCTGCCCTGGTATACATATACTTTTGGTTATTAGATGTCATCACAAATGTCACCCAAAATGAGCATTAGTTGTGAATCAGTCATTCTTACAAGTCTGAACCATGTCTGTATATCTTATAGAAGCTTTATTTGTTCAATGAAACTTAAAGTCTTGAAAAGCACTGCCTTTGGTGACCAGTTTATGAAAGAGGGTTCATTCGTTTTTAGTCTATAGTGGGCTGGGGCCTAGTCTTTACTTCTTTAGGACTATGTGATGTAAAATGCTTTCATGTCATTCTGTGGGTCTCTGCTACACAGTTTGAAATGGATTTAGGTCACAGAATAGATTACTGTTTAATAAAATAATAGACTAAAAAGAAACTCCCAACACGCTCTCCATCTAGTCATCCTCATATTTCGCATTTTAACCATATTTTTCGTGTAATGTAGCCATTTTAACCACAGAAAAAGGTGATATCGTAAGTAGTTAAACCATTAAAGTATATTGTACATTTGCCCATGTGAATTTCAGCAACCTGTTTCATCAGATTAAAACCTTACGTCCAGGGTCGCACTAGAACAGAAAATAGGCACAAGCATCAAAATAAAAGTGACTCCTATTAGTGAATTAGAAAGCTAAATTAGCAAATTGGGACCACTTTGAACTTTTAAAGACACGTGGTGTAAGTGTTTGCAAGGCATGTAAGTCTGCATGGATTTGAGCATGTAGCAAGTAACGTTTGTTTTAATATGAGGAAAGTAACAAGCAAAACTGGCCTAACTGAACATAAAACTGTTCAACAAACAGCCCAAAAACCAAGCATTGGTAATGCATCAGTATCGCCTATGTAGAGCTGTTTTCATCAATCACCGTCTGGGAGAAGGGAAGAGCTCCCTGACAGACCACACAGGAGTGGAGAGGATGTGGCACAGTGGCCAGAAATTCTGACTCGAGAACTGGGGATCCTGTTTCGAGTCTCGGTGGTGCCGCTCAACGTACTGTGATTCTATGGAAATCACTTAATCCCTCCAGGTGATACATTTTTACTTAAAAATGCTGCAACAGTAAAAGGCAAAGCTTTATGAAAATAAAGTTCTCCTAAACCGGATGCTAACTGTATTTTGGCAGAGGGAAGCTGATAAGAGAAGGAGACTAGGAACAGGCATTGACAGGCATTGGACCGCACAGGTATCAATGAGAAGCCAGGAAAGAGAGGTGGCGGGATGGAAGTCCCTTTTAAGTATAAAATAATAATAACGATTGATTGATTGTGCTGTGCAGGCAAAACCTAAAAAAGTCCACACACTGGCCAATGATGTTAGCCTTTTGGGAACGGACTGATTGCCTACAGGCCAGTCTGACCCTGCACTGCGTCCATGTTGTTTTCAAAACGTGGAAATCACTCAAAAATAGCATAAGAGCTTGACAAGATCCTGAGCAAACATAAATCCTCTCTAACTGTATTCTGCATTCGTTGTGGATTAAATCTGAGAGATTAGGATGAGAGCCTTGTTTTTGGTAGCTACAAAGAAGCAGCGCGTGAAACACTGCCTTTCCATTAACCGTGCACGAAAAGCTGATTGGCGAAGCAATCGCCCCGTATTTGTCTGCCAGAGAATGGAAACGAATGATTTTAAATTGTTAAATCTTGATTTCAATGTATGAAGACAGCCGATTATCTGAATCGGAGAAGTGACAGCAGGGCCTCGGAATGATAAAGCGGCCCTGATGAATTACAGACAAAGATTAAAAGGAATTAAAAGTGGCAGACACAATTCAGGAAAGGGCAGTCCTTAGCTACTGTAATCAAAGGATTACCGCAGACCTTGGTTGTGTGCCCACGTTTGTGTAAACCGCTGGATAGAATGCGCAGACATTCCAAAAGTTTTGATTTTTAAGCACATGTTTTTAGAACATACTTTACTTAAGGACACCTTATCCTGTCGCTGCTGCGTTTCAGCCATGTCACAAATATTTCCCTCTGTGAAAATCGACAGGCGACACCAGATAACACTAAATCATAGGGCGCAGCTACGTACTACTACATTAAATGGCTTTGCACCAAAAAATGTTTAAATGGTGCAATACAAAAAGCAATGAGGAGAGTCGCTAAAAAATATTTATTGTACGTGCTTGTTTTTTCTCCATAAACCAATGAACCCTGAACATGCTTAGAATAATATGTTGACAAGTGTTGAATGGTCGAAGGACAATATATATATATATATATATATATATATATATATATATATATATATATATATATATATATATATATATATATACACACACCTCGCAGTATAACTGAAACTACATATGTATAAATACTATATTAGCAAAAGCGTTGTTTCGTTGCATTCGTGAACTGGTATGCCCTTAGCAATTCTAGAATGCCAGAACCAACCATTGCTATGTTATAGATTTATATTTGGGACTACAATCAAATGCGAAGCTGTATTTGTACTTCCACTAGGACATTATATTTTCAAAAGTAATGCTTTTGGAACTCCACTTCAGCTGTACTCATCACATTATCTCTTGTTACAGTATTTCTTTGCAGTGAACTGTGACATATCTGGGTTGAAGGGTCCCATTATAAGTAAGAAGTCATTGTGCCCTAATAGCAACAACTGAGGACATTCACTCCCGGGGTACTAATACTGCAGACGCTCTAAATGGGAACCAAGAATCCCTTTAAGGTCTGGATTTCCATGGTAGCAAGGTAGAACAGTGCAAGGCCTTTTATGGAGGGGCTATTTGCTAGAAACTCAGAGCTCAGCAATCCAACAAGTAACGTTCAATAAATCTATATTCTATGAAATTAGAGTACTGATTGAGGGGGGTGAAACCCTACTCAAGCAGCAACCACAGTCTTTGTCAGGGTGAGGCACAAGCAAAACCCAAAGTAACCTATGCTCAAACCTCTGGTAGCTTGGCACAGAGCAGCCATGCTTAACTTAGAGGCATTGTGTGAAGTACTTAATCAGCATTTCACACAGTAGTAAAGTTAAAACACTACACAATAAAAACCCTACACCAATTTAGGAAAATAGGTCAACATTTAATAAATAAATCAAGATCAAAATGACAATAATCCAATCAGTAGGACCGGAGATATGCAATCTTAAAAAGAATAGTGCCAAACAGCCAAAAACACCGCTCTCACCTATCTGGTTGTGCGAGATCAGGAGAAAGCCACAAGTTCATGCCAACCATGATGGAGCATGGGCCAGATACAGGGAACAGGTGAGTCCTGCTGAAATGTTACCTTCTCATTCCAGCGCAGCATCCCATTCACAGTGGAGGGGGCCACAAGGAGCATGGAAGCATCACGGATGGGCATCACTGTAGCACGAAGACACTGTTATCATCGTAAACAGGCAGGCCAGAGCTTCAGGGTTGCACTACCTGCGAGACGACGATTTTGCAGTGTGAAGAGTCAGGTTGACAGAACTTTGCATGGCAAAGAGTGTGAGCATCAAGTTTCTTGGTTGCGAAGAGCCAAACACTTCAATTTGGCTCCAGTGACGCCACATCAAGGATCCAGGGCCTGAGGGGCACCACCTGGGTGTACTGAAGACCTGGTGTCTGAGGTCCAATATTTATACCAGGTGCCTCATTTGGAGTGGGAGAAGCTTCTAGTGCTTTTCCTTTGAAGTGCACAGTTTCCTACTTCCCCAGCCCTGGGTCCAGGCTACCTACAGGGGGTATGCAGCCCTTTGTGCAGAGTCAGGGCACAACCTATTCAAGTTTAAGTAGGGCTGTGCCCAGCTTCACCCTTCAATCAAGCCAGTGATGGCCCACCCAGACACACTTAAGCTTTCTATTGTGTGTAGCTGTCTAAGAAGAATACACAAGGCCCATCTGTCGGCTACACCCAGCCATGTGAACCAGAGACAGGCTGCAGGTACTAAATGGCTAAGGCAGGAAAATGCCAACTTTCTAAAAGTATAAATTACAAAATTGTAATATAAAATCCGATGTTACAATAAGAGAACATTTTTCATTACAGTTCCAAAGACACTAAACATGAACTGGTACCGGTTCTTATTTGGAAGATAAATCCAACGTTACCTGATGGGAGAGGTAGGCCTTGCAAGAGCGAAAAACGAATGTAAGAGTTTTCACTATCAAGACTTATAAAAATGTTGTCCCACTTTACAATACACTGCACCCTACCCCCTTAGCTATGCAGGGCCCACCCTAGTGGTGACTTATACGTATTTAAAAGTAAGGGTTGGGCACTTTAAAATGCACATACAGGCTGCAATGGCCAGGGCCGAACTGGGAACTCAAACCAGCCCTAGTAATTAAGTTGGACCGGCTCATGGGGTGGAGTGGGGAGGGTACACTGCTGCTGCGCATATGTTACAGAGTGCCGATATTGCAGCACTGCTGCAAGACAGGCCCCCAGTAACAAAAATGGCCACCACCGGCCTCCGCCATTCTGGTCCACCAGGCAATGGCAGGCCTGAGAAGCGTTTGAAAGGGTTCTGCAAATGGTGCTACAGGCCCACTAATAACATTCGATTTATTGTCTATGGGCACATGTAGTACCACTTTACTAGTGACTTATAAGTTAAATATTAAATATGTCGATTGGGTATAAGTAAATGTCACAATGCTTTTAAGGAGGTGGCACATACAATTTAGAACTGGTCTCATTGGTAAAGTGTGCAGAGTCCTAAGGCCATCAAAAGTGAGATCAGCAAAAAGGGGAGGAGAAAGGCATAACGTTTGGGGGAAGATTACCCTAAGGCAGACCGATCCTACAAGGAGGGTGAAGGCGAAGTGTTTGAGTATAACTGTTAGAACTAGGGGTCTCTAGTTGGCAGGGGTAGGTACCACTGTCCAAATAGGGACCCTTGCTTCTAGTCAGGGTAAGGAGGAAACCCTCTGAGATAACCCCTGCTCACCCTCTAGGTAGCTTGGCACAAGCAGTCTAGGCTAACCAGAGGCAATGTGTAAAGTATTTTTACCAACACTCACAGTAACACAGTGAAAACACCACAAACTGACTCCACAACAGTTTAGAAAAATAAAGGTATTTAATCTAAACTACACAAGACCAAAACGACAAAAATCCAACATACACAGTTCAAGAAAATGGTTTCAAAAGAGTTCCTAAGGTTTGCGATAAAATTCTTCCGGTTGCGATAAAATTATCCACAGATGCGTGAAAAGTTCACAGTTGCGTCACGTTTACTCACAGTACCTTTTAGTTGCGACAAAGTTCCAAAAGCAGAAGCTGGTGCGGTGGAAAACAAGCAATGCGTTGCTCCTGAGATCCTGGGGAGGCGTTTGCGACAGCCCCGCTGCAGAAGCGGGCGTGTTGCGACGAATCCGGTCTGTATGGGGAGGAAGGCCACTTGTATGGATTCCGGTGCGGAGGTTCAGTAGGAAGGTTGTTCTCGCAAATGGCACGATGCGACGATCTTTGGAGTTGCGACGATTTCCGGGGCGACGATGCGCGGACCAGCGGTGATCTTCTCTCTCGCAGCTCCTCGACGAGGTGGTTTCTGCGACGACACTCGCAGCGACGTGATGCGGTCCGCAAGCAAGTGGTGCGGCGAACTCACCCAGCGACGAAAGGCTCTGCGACTACACTCGCAGCGATGTTAGACTTTCCCGCACCGGTCTGGTGCGTCCCGCAAATGAAGGATGTGACGGCTCTGGCAGCGGCAACAGGCGCTGCAACGATCGCGGCCTTCGTAGCGGCGGGAATTTCCTCGCACTGTCGGGGATGCACTCCGCAGCGAGCGATGCGATAACTTTTCAATTGCAAAAGTCTCCCAAGCTTAGTTTCAAGCTTCCCAGCACAGGTACAACTTCCAGAGGCCCCACAACTGGATCAAGCACTCTAGAAAGGACAGAACTCTCTCAGCAGAGTTCAGGGAAGTTGGGGGTGAAGTCCTTTTGTTCCTGGGACTTCAGAACAGGGGGCCAGCTCTCCTCAGGCCCTTGGAGATTCCTTCAAGACAGGGGACACAGCACAACAGCAAAGTCCTTCCCCTCTCCTTGGCAGCAAAGCAACAGGTCAGTCCAGCAGAGCAACAGCAGGACAGTCTTCCTTCTTCAGTTTCAGCTTTCTCCTTAGCAGAGGTTCCTTCTTGATTCCAGGATAATCTAATTTTCTGTAGTCAGGGGTCCTGTACTTATACCCCTAAAAGTCTTTGTTCCCTTTGTGCAGGAGGGCTCTGAGCCCGGTCTGAACCAGTTCTGGGTGTTCCTTGAGCACTTTGTTGACATGATTCCTTCTCTCCTTTCACAGTGCAGGGCAGATACATCAGACGCACCACAGGGGATGGAGCCAGCACTGTGGGGGCGGGCACAGTCCTATTCAGCCCCAGGTGCTAACTCCTCCCACCACTCAAGTTGCAAATGTAGTCATTCAGCCTAGGGCTGACTCAGCCAGCCTCCTGGGGAATCCCCAGCCCCTGTCACTCTCAAACCAGACAGTCAATCCACAGACAGGCCAAGGCACACAGAAAGGTCAGACAAGAGAACTGCAACTTTCTAAAAGATCTATTCTCAAACAGGAGTTAAAAACCACCTTTCCTAAAAGATGTGTTATTAAATTCTGAGTTCAGGGTTACCAAACTTTTATGTCCTATCTTGTTCCTATGGGAAGAAATGCCGGTAGCCACTGTAGCCAGCATCCCCCATGTTAGCCTATGAAGCAAGATAGCCTTGCAGCAGTGAAAAACGAAAATGGATGTAATTCACTACCAGAGCATGTCACCTGCACAAGTACATGCTCTACGTTTCACATACACTGCACCCTGCCCATGGGGGTACCTTGGGCCTTCCATAGGGGTGACTAATGTGCACAGAAATTGAAGGGTTAGGCCTGGTCAGTGGGGACACTGACCAGGAGGACATGGCAGTTCACAGACTGCACACAGGCACTGCGGTGGCAGGCCTGAGACACTATTTTGGGGCTACCCATGTGGGTGGCACAATCAGTGCTGCAGGCCCACTAGTAGCATTCGTCATTACCAGCCCTGGCACACCCAGTGCATTTTACTAGGGACTTCATGCTGATACAAGTATGCCAATCATGTATATCCAATTACAATAACAATTTACACAGAGAGCATATGCACTTTAGCTCAGATCAGCAGTGGTAAAGCGCGCAGAGTCCTATTGCCAACAGCCACGGGTCAGGAAAAATAAGGGAGGAAGAAGCAAAAAGTTTGGGGATGACCCTGCAAGAAGGGCCAGTTCCAACAATAACCATGCAGGAAGCTCGATTTGGATCTTTTGAGGAGTATATGTGCACAAAGCTCTGTTTTGCTTCCAACTGGAAGTCTTTGATGCACCCACTGAATATTTTCATTTCTTTTTTCATTGCAACCAGCCTTCAATTGTTTCTTCGGGTGCCCTGATCTTCTCTTTACCATGCACGAGTTGCATGGGCTGGGTGAGCAAGACTGTTCTCTCTTACTTTCCCTCGCAGCTGTTCTGAAAGTGAAGGGAGAGGGAGCAGGGGCATGTTCGGCACGGTGTGAAAAGGAATCACTCAACATGCCACTATGCACAGGTCCAGTGGCTCTGCAGAAAACAAGAATTAGTCAGCTGTTCACCCCCCATTCTTGGCATTTGTGGGGAAATAGCTAAATGTAGGCTTGCACTAAAAAATCATCTGTTTCCCCAGGGGAACATATTGACACAAAAGCACCCAGGGAAAGAATGGATGCATGGTATTGCATTTTCAGTCTCCAGGGGGGTTCAAAAGCTCAAGGGCTTATCTGGGGCTACTGCACTAGCTGCTGGTAATAGTTATAGTTTTCTATATGAAATATCTCAATGGGCTAAATTACACAGAACTTGCTTTGTTGGCACATTTCAACCACCATATGTATGGATTGATTGTTGGTGCTCTGGTCTTTCCTTAGGATTCTGTTTCGCAGCCCCTTTGCACTGCTGCTCCTTCCTTCTCAGCAGTAGTGGGCTGCAAGGCCCAGGACCTTCCCTCCTACCTAGCCATCTCTTGACTTGAGGTCTTCCACCCGAAGCACGCTTTGGTCCTCAGAGGAAATCACCCGTCCTACCTGCCTCTCCAAGTACCCCAGCATTTCTGCCGCTTAAATGGTGCCTGGGTGTACAGCAAGAGAAATGGGAAACATATCTTCAGCATCCATAAACAGGAGCAGTCAACAGATGTCCAAGGTGACTCCCATTACTTCAGAGTAGCCAGCAAGCCACTCTCTGGTAAGCCACTCTGGTACCGAGTTGGTACTACGAGCCCTGGAAATATTCTCTAACAAAAGTATAATAAGTGCAAGTTTCTTGACTCCAGACAGGTTAATCCACAGTGTAGAGCCTTTGCTCATTCGCCCCATCTCTTCTCAGCTGTTTTTCCATGAGCAGAAGTTTAAAAATGCAAATGGAGAGTTCTCAAAGGTAGGAGTCCCTACCCAACCCAGAGACACGTCTCTTATCCACAGCAAACTGGCACTTCCAGGGAGAAGTCCATGGGTTGTTCAACCCCCTTCACAGAATTCTAGGAAGACTCAAGAAGGGAGCTTAAAAGGAAAAGTACTTCTGTCTGAGCCTAGCATCATTTACCCAGGTCTAGGCTGCTCTTTACAAGCTTCAAAGTAAAGCATCTGCTGGTGGTCATAGTGAAACCTCTACTTGCTCCCCCTTTGTTCACTTTAAGAACATTCTTCCAGTGTGTACTAAGGAGATGCACTTAATTACTTTATGGAGATTTTACCCCTGCTCCTTTCCTCTGACAAAAGAAGGCTTGTCTTTTAGAATGGGGTTTTGGATTGTTCACTGATGGGCAGAGTATTTAAACTTAATACAATATGGAAGTGTATAACTTGAATTCCATTAAGGCTTACCATTGGAAATATGTCTATTTTTTATAGTATGAAACAGACACGTACAGAGCCAAAGAGAATTTGTGACCCAGAAATAACTAATCAATAGCTTTTCGATCTCAACCCATATCTCTTCTGCTGCAGTGATACCTGTACACAAATGGCAGGATGAGTCAAACATTGGCCTTCCTCTTTAAGCCTGAACTTGAATACAGACATTTCCTCATGTTCACAGGTCACAAAGGCATAGTCTGGTAACTCTGCTGTGCAGCACCGTAACTTTGTGAAAAGCTGGGTACCGGAGGTCACACTCACTTAGATTTTCGCATACGCTTAGAGAAAGTAAGATTTCACTAGTATGACTCACTCACAGAGGAGGTCCAAAAACTAGAACCTAAAAACTATCATGTGAGAATATTTTTCTTTTTTCAACTATTATTTTAATAAAGGTAGCAAGCCGTGCACCTCACGAATGGAGTAGTGTTGAAACAACCGTGTTCTTTTGGAGAAATAAAACACAATTTGTATAAATGTTATGTATATCCCATGCAATAAAGATATACTTATCTTAAATGTATTTAAAGAAATAAAAATAGCAGCTTATGACAAGATAATCTAAACACATGAATAATGTATATTTGTCAGGTGGATATACTTTATAATAAGTCTGGGCTTTCGTGGAATTTTCTACCATTTAGTCTAAAGTTGACAGTAGATAAATTGGGGTGACCTATTGACAACAGGTCGGCCCAACTATACAGAATTCTAGGGGAAAGGAGATTATGGTGTTTATGTCAAGTGATGAAGATTCTATAAAGGCAAGTTTTTTTGTGTTGATCAAAAAACAAGTCGATATTAACTGTGCATCCACAGCTACTTCATTGAGCACCAGACAGTGTCAATCTATAGCATTACCTTCTTTTCTGTGGGAATGCGCCTCTAAAAAAATGGTGGGAATTCATCGGCTTTACCACAAAATGTATCTTACCAGCAAGTCAACTCCAGGATTTCTCCCTTGATGAGAAGAGGTTGCAAAATGTCAGTAAAAAATTCTAAGGGAGTGCGCTTTAGAAATGCAAGCAACATAAATTAACGGTAGATGGTGGCACATGGTGAGGCAGTGACAGGAACTTTGTCTCCAGGCTCAAGGCTAACTGTTGGACTTGGCCCTTTTTGCAGGGTAATCCCTGAACTTTTTGCCTTCCTCCTGGCATTTTTTTCTGACCTGGTGTTGGTGGTTTTAGGACTCTGGGTACTTTATCACTGCTGTCCAGTGTAAAGTGCATGTGCTCTCTATGGTAAAACATGGTAATATTGGTCTACAACTGTTTGGTGTTTTTAATTTACCTATCAGTCCCTTGTAAAGTGGTATCTCAGATACCCAGGGCCATTAAATTAAATGCTACTAGTGGCCTTGCTGCACTGCTTGCGCCACCCACCAAGGTAGCCTTGAAAACCTGTCTCAGGCCTCTGCCATTGCAGGGCCTGCGCACACTGTTTACTGCTGCTGTGATGTGGCACATAAAGTGGGTGTCACATCTGTGACTCCCCTTTTACTACATATCAGTCACCCCTAAGGTAGGCCCTAGCTAGCCCTTTGGGCAGGTTGCAATGTAGGTAAAAGGTAGGACATGTGCCTTAACTGTGTGGCATGTCTTGGTAGTGACAAACAGCCATTTTGGTTTCTCAACACTGTGAGGCTACCCTCTCATAGGAATGCATTGGGGATTTCCTGATGTGTGGCAGTGGCAATTCCTGATATGAGAGGAGTAGCGTGATCATGTTTGGAATAGTGGTAATAAATGCTGCATAATGACGTGCACAGATTTATTATCACTATTTTAGAAATGCCATTTTTACAAGTGGCCATTTCTGTGTGTTATGTGTCTGTGTGCCTCCCTGATGTGTATTACATGTCTGGCTCAGGAGTGACAGGGGCTGGTTGAGTCAGCACTAGGCTTAATAAATCAATCAGCATTTGGAGTGGTGGGAGGAGTAGCAACTGGGACTGAATGTGACTGTGCCTCCCTTCCACAATGCCGGCTCCGCCCCTCTGTGGTGAGTCTGGGGCCAGAGCCTACACTTACAAAGGAGCTGGTGGTGTACCTTTAGAGAAAGGTGTGAGTGCCCACAGAACTGGTTTGGCCCGGGCGCAGAGCCCTGGGCCAGGGGGAGAACAAAGACAATTGCAGTATAAGTATTGGGGCTGTGACTACTTGAAAATGTGCTGCTTGTGCTAACTTGGAATGCTGGGCACCGGGAGGAACCGCCACAACGGGCTCTCCCTCTGCTAGAGGGCCCGGTGCGCTGGCCTGCCTGGGCCCAGCACTGCCCTTTGTCCATTTTATGAGAAGGGTGCGGTCTACCCCTGGTGGTGCCTCAACATGGGAGACACTTGAGCAGAAAAGGCAAGCGCAGGGTGAGTGCTCCACTTGTCCTTCTGACTGGGACCCACAGTGCGTGGTGAGCGCTCAGAATGTTGGTAAGATGCCCCACCGTTGAATACTGCTCCCAGTGAGTGTCTGACAGAGCGTGTGGAGCCCTTTTGTAGTGTCCGTTGCGCTACCAAGTGCTGTGCTCTGCAAAGTGGGAAGGGAGCCACAGAGCAGGACGTCAGGCATCTTGCCTGGTTGTGGGTGGGGTCGTTGCTGTACACAGCATATCAATTAGAGCGATCCAGGAGAGGCAGCCGGAAGTCAGGCAGAGTGAGTGTCTGGTTGTAGGCGGGGCTCCCGTGGCCGAGGAGAACTCCTAGTGTGACCAATCCTGTTGTGGGGACGGGACCGGTGCTACACGAGAGACAGAGACTCGAGGGCATCCGGTACCTGCGCAAGGAACTCACGGAGCACTCCAGAAGCAGAGGCAGCAAGGGGGGCACTGGTAGTGCCCATGCAATTTCCCAAGGCACTATTGGTGCCTAGTGTTGTGCACTCCGCTGTACCGACAGATCGCCACAGCTGCAATGTGGGGGGTATTGTTGTGTCACTAGGAAACCTGGGTGAGTTGCACCCTCGCCCCCATTAGAACCCTGACTTTTGTGGACAGAGGGCATTACGGGACAGCCCAGACTGGCCCCCGAGGAAGGCCAGTTGGCCTGGGATCACTGCGTCCTAATGGGCCATAAGGCCCTTAGGCGATGGGGGCACCTTACTAGCGGTATTATGGTGCACTGCTAAATGTGATTTATGCATAATGTGTTTATGCCTAAGGTGGATGCATATTGTGTTCATGCCTAAGTGCTAATACCAGTATTTACTGGTTGTTTTATATTCACTACTTGGATTCTGATGGTTCTGACCGTGGTCCGATTGGCCCCATCATGTATCTAATCCCCTGTGAAGTATAACCCAACTGCCTGATGGCACAGTGTACATTTGTGATTCTTTTCTAATGTGTTTATGGATAATACAAAGGCTATTTTTTATATAACCTTGTGTGGAGTTTCTTTTGTGATGAGCTAGTGTGTTGCTGCTGTGGGTTTGTGTTGCGCTTTACTCATTGCCTCTGGGATAAGCCTGACTGCTCTGCCAAACTATCAAGGGGGTTAGCAGGGGTTATCTTTGGTGTGTAACTCCCTTGCCCTGACTAGAGTGGTGATTTCTGCCTGTCTTAGGCGCATGCCCTAGCCAACCAGAAATCCCATTTCTAACATTAGTTTAGCCAACAGGAATTTCCCAAAGCCTGCCAGGATTATGGAATAAACTGGAGGAACATCATGGAGGGGACTACGAGGAGCTGCCACTGCTACCAACCCTGTATTGCAATGGTGGTAGTTAATAGGGCTGCTGCCTCAGATGTTTTGGGGAATTCTACAATCCAATAGGCAACATTTTCATCTCTTGCTCCTCTGCTAATTTGCCACCTGAGTGTAGGACTTCAAGCATGGTGGAGGCAAAGTTATAGATGAGTGCCTGGAAACATGAGGTCTAATAAAATGTATATTAAGGCCCCTGTATTAAATTGTCCGGATTGGTTGCTTAAGGATTTAATTTGCAGATACTGAAAACGTTTTGCAAGCCCGAGCCAAATGTTAGGCTTGTGCCCAAAATCCTATTGCGACCAAATATTTTACCAGACACGTGTACAACTGATTCAATTTGGGACAGATAATTGCATCTTGCCACATTTATCACAAAATCAACCTGAAAAGTCAGGGCCAGAGTTTGATTATTGTAACTTATTAGGACTCAATTATTTTCTAAACCTTTAAAATTATCACCTTCCATAGTTGTTTGAAATACATTTGGACTGGTTCGTCCATTTGCATATTTGCCATCAACATTAAAAAAAATCACGGTTTTATTTAGCACAGAGAGTACAGCATCTTCTTTAAAAAAAAAAAAATCCATTGATCTTTGGTCATTGATTGCAGAAGGTGACATTGTAGAAGTGCAGCTTTAACATGCTTGCAAAAAAAATAACACAAAAAATACAAAGGTGGGTTTGTCAGTTTGACAACAGTGCGGTCTATTATTATAGCATGAAATATTCAATTTCAAGTAAATAACCACAGACGGCTGATATTCAGAACAAAATTGGATTCACACGAGAAACTAAAAGAATAAAGGCGGAGTGAGGCTGTGTGCTGAACAGGCTGAAGCGGAAAGATTACAATTTCAGAAACTGCTGCATGTGCAAACATCAGGCCAGAGGAACAATAGTACTGCATCCAAGGGTACAAAGATCTTGTATGAAGGACACTCGCTGACTGTATGGTTTATGTACTGTGACAAATCATAAAATTAAACTGTTCTTCAAAGAGAAGTATACAAATAGGATGGAAAATTTTACCAAACATAAATCATACTTTACTTCCTGGGCAACACGAAAACTAAGCAAATGCAGATCTCATTTGATGTCATCGCTTCATTTTTGGCACCAATTGGCAATAAAGTTCATGGGATTCTACAGGGCATCCAAACTTTTTTGGACAGCTCAATATACATGTGGGGCGGTTGAGCCTTTCATTTTCACTGCAAAACCGGTAGTATTGGTATTATTTTATGTCATTTGAATTATATTAAATGAATTATTTTTCAAAGTCTGACAGTCCACACTAGTCACAATATGAATTCTGTGGTAGGATTACCTTTTTAATCAAGGCTTTGTATATTTTTGCTTTTAAGGTCCTGGGTATGATAAGGGGCACATTAGAAATAAGATTATTGTTATAATTGTTGGTAGTAGGGTATTTAACGTACCTCCACCAATTTATAAATCGATGCCAATACATGCCAAATGATATAATGTATATTCTCTACAGCGTGTGGTTTGAGGTAGGGCCTTAATCTGAACTGTAAACATTAATGTGGGATTGCCTATGACTCCCTGGGGCTGGACATGTGGGCATTTATAAGTGTTGAAACCATAAAAAAGTTCTGACAACCAACAGGGATAGTAAAACCGCCAATATGGAGGGAATCACTCTCTGGGAATGCTGTTTTAGCTCCCAATGTCCTCGATTAATCTAATCCATTGCAAAGAGTCAGATATGGTATTTTATGTGAACAAGCGTGCACAAAACGTCTGTGAATAAATATGACATTTATGAGATCTCACATGAAATCTCTTGTTGCTAGGAGCTAATTTTTCCAGCTGTAGAATAATACCAAGAGTCATAAGCAAAACTAGAAAGCTCCCCGAAAAGTCTTAAGTGTCTACAGAGTTGATCCATAAAAATGTGATTACCTATTGCTCAACATGTAAACACTCATTGACTACACACCTGATGATTTGCCAGTCATAAGGTTGAATCCCAGCAAGACTCACATACATTTCCATCCTTATCAGAAGAGCTAATTGAGTCCCAATAAACTGGATAATCTTTGAACTCATTTACTTATTCACGTATTATTAATATTATTACTAATATTATTTCCAGCAACATTGGAAGTCTGGATCCATTCTAACCACTGAAACCTCACTGAGGGTCTGAAGGCTCAGCAGCCCAACATGCTGGGATATTTATGTACCAACCTGAAATCAGGGAAGGATGCAACGTTGCCCTAACTGCTGACTTCCAAACAGCTTCAAGCTGAAATTGTGTGACCCGAATTATAGAGTCTGACCACCTTCATAACGAGCAGTGTGCTGGAGCAACATACCAGAAATATATATTGTTCAGCTAGTAAGAGCGGTAATCTTGACACTATTTGTTGTGAAAGTTGGCAGACCAGACATTTCATCAATATCTTGAAGACATCCTGACAAGAAACCAAGCAGACCATTTACATAGCACAAATTTGACAGAAGCCCTGCTCATTTCCACAGCCTTGGCTGCTAAAGATATCCATCCGTACTTAATGAATATGTTGAAAATGTGTCACAGCCAAAAATTTAGATGGACTCCCAAAATAAAAGTGCATTCGATGGCCTTAATCCTGATTTCTAATGGCATTGTTATCCATTTTATCCCAGGTTTCGTGTTGTGAAAAATGTGACGTTTATGTGTTTGTAGTAAAAGGTCTTTTTAGTTATATCTGGGAATACCATGATGGCACTCGTCAATGGGTTAAATTATTTGGTTGATTTTGTACTCAAAGTTCTTGGGTAAGCTGACCGGTGTTAACCATTTCATCCTGGTTTATTAATGGAGTTCAATTGATTAAGGTGCTTAAACGGTGATAGTAATCTTTTGCTTTCTCTCAGTCACTGTCATTCCATTAACCTTACCACAGACAGGCACCTAGATCATGAAGTGAATAACATGTTTGGAAGAGTGAATTTCAATTTGCATAACATTTGCACATTCTGACATGTACAGTGCAGCTAGCTCAACTAAAAATCATTTTTGGCACATAAATAGATGCAGGTGACCTCCATGAGAAATGAAAGATTTGGATATATAGTGCAGGAACACATGGGTACCCTTTCTATGGCAGTTGTGTTGCTTTCTTGAAATTGCTTTGGATAATTTCTGGAAACAATGATTATTACCGTTCTGAAATTCCTTTGAGAACACTGTCTGAAGATTCAACTGTTACACCAGAAGATCGATCATTCTTCCTTATGGCTCTTGGAGTTTAATTCACCTTCTTAAAGGTGTAGCAACCAAGCATATGGGCACACATTTGTGACTGCAGAACTCTAGGGATCCTTCTTGATTGAAAAAAGGCCCACCCACATGCAAGTCAATCCGTTCTTGCTGCAAGACGCTATTCTCCGCTGGGTATCTGCTGTGAAACAAAACGGGATGATCAATGAAGATCTGTCTGTTGAGAATCAAGAAGGCTGCTTCAGTCTTACAGCACCATGTTTCTTTCACAAGGTGCTGCCGGAAAATGGCGCCATGTGACCTGGAACCTATCCATCAGGATGAGTGTGAGCACAGGACAGCGTGCTTAGGAGAAATCTTTCCCTTGAACCCTCTTCAGAAACGTTGGACAGATCCCCTACTCTCATGTGTATAATCAGAATAAGTTTCAACTTCAGTTCATTAATTTCATATATGGCAGTGTGAACCTTTGCATAGATATTCCATCTATCAGATTCATCACTGTGTAATGTATAGTTTTCGGGAATTACAAGCCATGCTGTGGGGTCAAAGGTTCCTGACACAGTAACCACAATCTGTCCTCATTTCAAAATTGTGACAATGTTTGTATGATTACCCACACAGGTTGCTGTGTTGTAAGCTGTCTGACTTGTGCTCTGCATTATTTTGAGATACTCTCCAGTAGATTTTTTGATTCTGGAGACCGTAGGCACACACTTAAAGTGACAATCATTTTAACAAGACAGACTACTGTCTGAATGCTCATGGCCATGTCAAGACGGATATTTGGTGGCATATACTTAGTAATCATGAGATAAAGACCTTTTTACCTGCAAACCAATTTGGGGATTGTCTCCTAGTTATCTGTGGTAAAATCTATGTATGTATTATCAATGTATCTTCATTTTCCCCAAAGACTGAAAGATGTGTATTAGAGAAGTGTTGATGTACTTATAGGTGAGCGATAATCCAGTATGATAATCTTTCTATATGTAACCCCAAGTTTGAAGAGACCTGCAAATGGATAGTGGTAGACCAGTGAGTATGCTATCTTGCCCCTCTTCTCTTGACGTACTCCCTACACCAGTCATTATAAACCAGGTCCTGTAAGTCAGAATCAGAATGCAATCCATTTCAATGGAGCAAGACTATATCATTTAGTTCACCATCCCTGCATCAAGGCAGTTTCAGTAGGCTAGTTAGTCTGAGAGAATGAGCATAGAAACATGGACACTGGCCTGGGACAGGTTCACTGCCAAATACCTCAACATAAGAGATGGGTTATTATGCGACCCCCATAACCTTTCTACAACTCCAGTAAGTAGTGCATGGGTTAGACCACGAACCCGGTGGGAATTATGGTTTTGTTTTTTTGCAGAGTTTTAGACAGCGTGCTATTGACCCAAATCGGGTATTAGAGCGCTTTACATAGCACCAGTTACATTACATGAGGAGACACATTAATTTTTGTTATGCACAGGTTGATTAAGTGATTTGCCCAGAATCACAGGATGTTCATCGTCTTGCCGAGACTGGAACCCAGTTCCCCAGATTCAAGGTCGACCGTCCAAGCTGTTAGGCCAACTTCTCTCCCCATGTTAATTTAAATATCACCATGGTACAAGAATGAGAGTGCACAATATGAAATGTTTATTTCCATGGAACTGAACTGTATATATGGAAAATGCATTTGGAATGGACTAAATCCTTCCGCAAATTCCAGTTTGAATACGAGTGGACAGTTCGTTTGCTACCAAATGTCGCTGTTTCTGGGTATACGGCTTCCACATAGTTGAGAAATCAATTTAATCTTTTAAGGTGCTCAAATATAGAGTGAAGGACTAAACTAGAGACAGTATTAATGACAGTTTCTCTTGAAGGAGAAGGAACCATACTCCATGATATTGGAAATGACTAGCTGTAACTGAGACCTGAAGCTAGATCAGCCTGGTGACCTGAGATTGTGCATAATTCATACTAGAACTAAAGGTTAACTGCTCTACATGCTGAAGTGTGTCCCTTCGGTTCTGAGGAGTTGCCCAATATAGGAGACCTACTGCCACTGCTCAGCCCAACCATGGGTCATAATTATGCAGAGGTTCTCTACATCACCTTCATTTCTTCTCGGCCAAGGCCCAACATATTATTACTGCTGAGTCAGCAGGTGAGTGAGGGAAGAGCTCAAGATGTCACTGCATAGAAAGCTGTTAAGAAGTGTAAGCCAATGCATGTTTCGTCCTATTTCAAACACCTCATCATTCTTTGGTTTGTGCATTGCAGGAGATATAGCTGTTTCTGCACTTAACCCCTACAGTGCCAGGTGCTAGTGACTTTGACCACTTCTTCTTGTGACTCAGAATGGTTCCTGAGCATGCTATTTAAAGATGTTCAGCTCCACCATGACACTCTGCCAGGATCTATATCCCTGCTGTGGCACACTGCAACACCAATGTCATATAAGCAATTGTTAAAGAACAGCTGAGATAAGTGGACAGACACAGAAAGATTACAGAAATCTACATTCAACCCACAGTATTGTACTGCATTAAAATGAAAATGCTTTGTAACAGACATGTTTTATCCCATTCCTATTAACACAAAGTAAGCTGTGGTAATGGTATTGAATTCTACAAATAATGCTAAAATGTTCAAATAAAATAATTCAGATAACTCACTGTTTTTTTAAAGAATAATGGGAAATAAGTGAAAAAATGAAGCTCATTAAACATCATTATGTTGTTTTTTTAAGGAACTCTTTATTATGTCATTAAGATGTTGATCACATTAACATGCAAATTATGTAGTAGATCATATACATGCGGAAATGACACTTCATGGTGCACCGGATCTTTGAAACATTAAAAAGCAATATAAAAGACAATTGATTACAGTAATTACGACAATGAAAGGGAGGCTATTAACCTATAATTTACTTAAAAACCTTCAGATATATCAAACCAACCACATCTCAAATTGTTTCAGACTAACTCTGCATGCTACGCTCAATCACAATGGGTTTTAACTTCCATATGAATATTTTAAAAATAGCAGTAATATGTTACTCAAAGCATTGAAAGCATCAGATGACTTTCTTTACACAAATAACAGCTTGTTTCTTGTCGTGTAAAGTGCTATTGTGTGTTTGTGCATATGATTGGGGGTTAATGATTTTATATATTTATTCGTGTGTTGTGTACGAATCGGTGACAGGATCTTAAAGCATTTACAATTATACCGTTCAGTACTTTTAAGACAGTGGGTGCATTTCGCATAGGCCTTCCCCCTATTAAGTTCGTCTGCTCTTGTGTGAATTCATAAACCACATTTGCAAACAGGCAATGTGTGTGTGGGTGTGCATATGAAGCAATGCAAATCCTTCCTACCTGCAAAAAGTGTGGAATTTCTCAGAGAAGGTTGTAGGAGAGATTTAGATCTGTGTACTTAGAATTGTACAGTAATATCTGCATCTACTGCCCAGCCCCTTCCACAACAGAAGCCCTGACCCAGTGCAGGAGACCTCTAGGTGAAGTAAATGGGCAGGTCTTGGAGAAAGGTGTCTGCTGTCTACCTTGCAGGTCCTCCTAAAATACTGGACTACAATCCTCTCCCAGACTAAGAGTTAATTCTCACAGTTTTTCCTGATAAAGCCATTGTGAAGACATTAATTTGGTGACCCATGTCCTGGAAGGTACTTGGGGGCCTGTTGACATTAGCAGGCCTCACTCGCGTATCCATAAGGCGCACAAAAGGCGATGAATACTGAAGCAGAGGGCGGTCTGGTTTTTTGCCTTACTATTTATAAGCCTGGCCCAAGAAAGGTGCTGCTGCCAGCCTAGCCCTACTCTCTGCATCCCAGCCTAGCCTTACTCTCTGCATCCCAGCCCACGTGTGATCGAGTCCGTCTGTGGACTGAAAACACGCTAACACATTTTACAAAAAGATCACTGCTTTGCAATGTGTTGGTCCTTGTAGCTTTGTAAGACACCACCAATTAAAAAGATATTTTTATTAATAGATCTTTATCTGTAATTTTCAGAAATTACCTCAGGTTGTCAGAAATGTTCCAGTCTTTGAGGGACTGTTCATAAAGGGAATAGTACACAAGAGCTGTTTAGAACATAGACCCATATTACAGCAAAGCACACCATGGTGTACAGACAAGAACAGTAATACCATCCGTACCCTACAATGGAGCACTGTGGTTTGAGACAGTTTGGAACCAAACAGGGTTGGGCGTGGGTAAAAGACGTGTGTTGGGGGATAGGGAGCAATAACGCATAACATATGACGATTCAACAAAAGTTTGAGAGTCCCGAAGAAATATTAGGACAATGCAGTGCAATGCAATACTATTCAACACAATGCGGTGGAGTGAAATGCAATGCAAAATGTGCTATTCATCATGTCTAGGGGCGGGCTATAGTACACAAAGGTGAGTAGGGGGACTTTAGATGCAAGGGATGATTATAAGGGGAGAAGCGCATCTTTTGCCTTGGTTACAGCACCAGAAACGGGACTGTGAGTTCCACTGTGGACCCAATACTCAGAAGGAGTCAGGTATAGTATCTCTTCTCAATGAGAAAGTGCATCAAGGGGATCCAAAGGGCCAGGCAGAAAGTGGGGCCAAAGGTGGTGCCCCATCAAGGTCTCAGTCTATGCAAGTAGGCCGTTCATGAAAATAGGGAGTTGGCGGGAAGCTACAAGCACCGTTGCAACAGCCACATTACTAGTCTCCCTTAGGAATCTGTACCCAGGAAAGATGACAAGAATGCAGATCTTTGCTACAGTAAGCAACGTGGCCAGTAAGCTACTGTTATGGTTAGTAAGAGAGGGAGAGTTCTCCGTATCATGTAATATGATTAATTGCCTCAGAAATGGTAATGGTAGGCGTAGGGTCCTGTAAATGGTGGTTTCCACCTCACACCAAAACGTCTGGATGTGGGGGACAATCATGGAGGATATGAACTATAGTGCAGTCCTCTTAATCAACATGTTTTTGTTTATAATGGTGGAGTAGACTGGCTGCATGAAGTCTGTGTGGGGTCCAATACTAGTTATGGAGTATCTTGAAGAGAGAGAGTTTAATTTGAGATTCACAAACCTCTTTATCCAGGTCTGCAATCAAAGGCCATCCAGTCAAATTTAGGGTAGTCATCCTGTAGAGTCCTCTGCCATGAGTCCCATGGCTTAGCAAGTTGTGGTTTTATGTATAAGAGGGATATTTAAATCACACGTCGCAATAAACTCCAGTGCATCAATTATCGCTCCAGAGGGGAAATTGCACAGGTCCTGCGGGGTAGCCTCAGTGTGCTCCGCAGACTGTGCCATAGTTGCTCGTATTTCCAACATAGGTATGTGGGGAGCTTGCATTTGTCCTAGAGTGGTTCAAAGGAGTGTAAATCACCCTGCAGTATTCCATATCAGTATTCCAGTTCTAACGATAAAGGCCCCAACATATAGTACTGTTGCCTATCCTAAGCACATCATTCTGCTGGATAGGTGTGTGGTTATTTTCAATCAAGCGTCAGCCTAAAAAAAGTTTATGGGTTCTGAACTAGTACTTCATCATTAAGTGCATTAATACGTTTTTTGTGAGGAAAGAAGGGTTTTGGTGTTTGCAAAGTGACTGCAACCATTGGCCATCATAGGTGACGAGGCATTCATTATTGACCCATTATGAAGCGTCCCCCATCCTGGCTTGCAACATGGCCAACTGTGACAATTGCAGGTCATTATAATGTTCCACGTACACTTGACTGACTAAGGTCATCTCCCTATGAGCTTGTAGTTTTTAAATTGTAGTATGCCCAGCACTACATAAACCTGGGTAGTATGACCATTTTTACCACTTGTATCCAGCGCCACAATGATAAACAAACTTACGTCCACTTCCCATAGTCTAACTGAACTGTGTCTACTAACGGGTCTATGTTATCAGGCACTATTCTCTCTAAACCTCTGTTGAGGTGGATGCCAAGGTAACCTAGCCATTCAGTTTTCCATTGAAAAGGATATTCGGTGACGGATGCTGCAGTTGAAGTTCAGGACATGGGTAACGCCTCCTTCTATGTCAAGTTGATCTTGTAGCCTGATATGTTTGAAAAGACTGGTGTAAGTGACATGAGGTGGGTAGGGAAAGGATGAGATCCAAGAGTGTTTGTAAGATGTCATCCTCGTACAATAAAATCTTGGAACAGCCAGCAGGTGTAGGCACTCTGGTTGTAGAGGGGTTTTGTTGTATGGCATTGGCTAGAGGCTCAATTATGAGCAGAAACAAGAGATCGGACAGGATGCAACCCTGGCAGATGCCCCAACTGATAGAGCGCCATCAGAGTTGACCTGGGCATCAGGTTCCAAGAGCTATTTAACTTTAGAGATGAAGTCATCACCCAGTCCAAACCTCTTGAGGGTGCCAAACAAATAGGATCACTCAAGCTGGTCAAATGCCTTCTCAGCGCAAAGAGAGAGGGTATGGCTTCCTCGAGTAGGTCCTTGGCAAACCAGGAAAGATGGCTTAGGGTTCTCAGGTGGTTGCAGGATGTGTGTCATGGTACAAAACCTACTTAGTCCTGGTGGACAAGGGGGGGATGACTTGTTTGAGACAGGAGGCCAGAATACTAGTCAGGATCTTACTATCCACATTTAAGAGCTATAGGATGACAACTACTGCAGAGTTGTGTGTCCTTCAATGTTTTGAGAAGAACAACTATGAGTGCTCTATCGGGTAGAGTTAAAAGGTTGACTGTAATGCTTTCTTGTAAGGGTGATATAGGGACTCTAATATTTCTTATTTTATCCACTTATAAAGTTCCCCAGGCAAGCTGTTCTCTCCCAGATCCCAGATGTAGGTGAGGTTGGAAATAGCTTAGGTGATCTCTCGTTTGAAATTTCTCCTTCAAGCAGAGTCCTGCTCTGTCATTGATGCATGACAGCCTGAAGGAGGCAATAAAGAGGTCTTCCCTTTTAACGTCCCCACTGGTCTTAGAGCTCTATAGGGTTTTGTAGTACTCTGCAAATTCAGAGGCTATATCCTGAGGATTACTAGGCAGAAATTCTACACTGTGAGTAGCCGGGATTGCCACTGCTGCCTCTCATTGTTTAAGATGTGCAACTAAGAGTCTGACCGCTTTTCTTTGTTCATAATGTTGCACATGTAGCCTTTAGAACATGTATTCAGCCTTGTTTGCATAGAAGTTATTGAATTTCAGTTGCCCAGCTTCCGATTATCACCTGCATGTCACAATGTGGTGTCTAGTGTATGATTGTGATTTGGATTTGATTTCAGACTCCACGAGAGTTTTAGTTCTCTCCAGCGTTTGTTTACAACAGTGGTGTTATGCATGATTTTGCCATGTTCAGTGGCCTTGCAACTGCCTGAAAGATTTGCGCAGAATTAATGGATCCCTCCTTCGTCTTGAAGTATATGGTTACATGGGATTTCAGGAGACGTTTTCTGTTGGGTATTTTGTAATAGGAGATGTTAAGAAGCCAAGGTTTGCAGCTCTAATTCAGCAAACCCCAGTCAATGTTCAAGCTAACTGGTGCATGGTCTGGAAGCGATCCCTTCACAAGCTCACATTGCACTTCCAGGGGTGTCAACTGATGGAGGAAAGGAAATAGCCCAGTCATGACTACTTCCAGTGGTCTGGGGATACATACTAGAATTCTTTATCAGACACAAGAAGCAGGTGCCATATGTCGAGAAGGCCCTAGTCATCCATAATATCCCGTAGGATCAACAGGACACATATGGTCCAGTATAGTATTGGGGTTCAGGCTTCAGTCACCACAAAGAATAACCCATGTTGGCCCAGTTCAGTGGTGAGTGTGTTAAGTTTAAGTAAAAAGCTTATTTTACACCATTGTGTGCATATGTGAAGCTTATTCCCATTACCCGGTTTCCGATGCTTGGTTTGGCAAGAACATTCTTGTCATCATCAGTCCAAGTCTGCAGCACCAAACAGGGCAGTTTTTTAATGAAAATTTCTACTCCGCATTTCCTGGAGCTGCTAACAGACTAGGACCCAGAGGGGTCTAAGTTAGTAGTTTTACAACCGTAAATAACTTTGTCTACCGAGTCTCATTTTAGTTTGTCAGCTTTAGGAGCTGGAAGGTGGGTTTCCAGCAGGGGGGCCATATAGGCCTATTTAGAGGCCAGTAAGGAGAGGATATTTTTTCTCTCCACATAATGTGTTAGGCCATTAATGTTCACGTATACACTATGGAGAGACGCGGTCATCAATGTGAGAAAGTGTTGTAAAGTAAAATTAAGACTCACAGGTACAGGTAAGCTTTTAAGTGAGCTTTATTGCAGCACAGAGATAGTAGGTCAGCTCCAAGTCCAACCAGGGCTCCAACTGCCAAGAAGGCAGGGAAAACACTCTAGAATGTAGAACGCAAGAAGAGATCTAGAGTGCAGGCTCAAGGGAGAGCAAAGCACTGTACAACATATCTCCTCTCCTTGCAATAAAAGAAAAGACAAGAGCACCAGGAAAGGAAATGCTAATGTACATAGTCATCCAAATACATAGGTGGGCGTCGGGAGCGAGGGCTCCTCAAGTAGACATCAGATAAAGAAGAGGAAGGAGTAGCAGGAGTACAAGGTACAGAAGAAGAAGCAGGAGTAGTAGAACTGAAATCACGTACAGATCTATTGTGGTAAGTACACGAGGAAGTGGAAGCATCACCACCACCCACCTCCCCCCGACTAGCTGACAGTGGCATGGGAGGAGCAGGACAACCAGAGGACAATAAGTAGCCATTACAACCATCAACATTGGCAGGAGGCAGGTCATCAGAAGAAGAAGTTTTACGTTTCTGGTAGAGAGCTACTCTCCGGTAATTCCAACTCTCACCATTGGATAGAACAATGAAGTTGGGAAAAACCTTCCTAACTTTGTAAGGACCCCTAAATTTGCTAAGGCCCTTAGTAAGTCTGCCCGGCTTAACTTTGACCAAGTCACCCACAGAAATGGGCGAGGAGGCATTGTCATGGACCAAAGGAATTTCACTGCTAGAACTCAGCCAAGAAGGGGTCAATTTGCTTGCTGGTGAGCGACCCCGCATTAGCTCAAAAGGAGACTTTTCGCCAGATTTGTGGGGTGTAGAGCGGTAAGCCCAAACCAATTCCTGGACACGCTCATTTGAAAAAGAGCCAGACTCCACAAACATCTGAATCACGCCCTTAATCAGGCGATTCACCCTTTCGCAAAGGCCGTTGCCCTGTGGGTTGTAAAGACTCGTCTTCTGATGCCTGATGCCACAATCATTAACAAAGGAAGTCATCTTAGAGGACGTGAGTTGCGTCCCGTTGTCAGAAATGAGAACAGAAGGATACCCTTCGTTGTTAAAAATACCCTTCAAAAACTTAATGGTGGCATCTGTAGTGATTTCCCTTACAAACTGTACACACAACCATTTTGAAAAACAGTCGATAAGGACAATTGCAAACCGGTGATCGGTAGGAAGTTCACACATGGGGCCTATGAAGTCAATGCACACACTATGCCAAGGAGTATTAGCAAAAGAAATCTTGTGAGTGGAGTGGGAGCCTAAAACTTTGAGGCGCTTCTCACCCTCCTTGCAGAAACTGCATTTCAACACACAATCCACAGCGTCATTATCAATAGAGGGCCACCAGAAGTTCAATTTGACACGACGTTGCGTGAGGCTTTGACCCAGGTGTCCCTCATGGGCCAAGTCTAGAATTCTCTTTCTCAACAAAACAGGGGGAACAAAACGATCACCCCTCATGAGAATATCTTTACCTTCTAAGGAAAGTTCATCCAAAATTTTTAAAAAGGGTCTGACAGAAGGACTTACCGCACTTTCTCTCCTGGGACCATTAGAAATGAGACTGATGACGGCCTTCAATGTCAGATCCTCCTCCATACCTTTGGACCAGTCATCACGAGTAAATGTGCCACCACACACAGACAAGACATCCTCTATTACAGCAACTGCGAGATCGTCGGACTTGGCCCCAGAACTGCAGTCAGTGGAAGGCATAGGGAGTCTAGATAGACAATCCGCTTGGATGTTTTTCCACCCATGAATGAATTCAACCTCACACTGGAAGTCCTGTAGCCGAGAAGCTAGTCTCGCCAACCTGGGAGAACCTTTACCAGCTCCACCAGGAGCAAGGATGTTGACAAGGGGTTTGTGGTCGGTACGTAAAACAAATTTATAACCCCATAAGTAGGTTCGAAAGTAACTTGTACCCCAGACCGCAGCAAGAGCTTCGCGCTCTATTACTGAGTAGTTAGACTCAGAAGAGGACAAGGGTCTAGAAGCGAATGCGATTGTCTTTTCGACACCGCCATGCTTCTGTAGAAGAACAGCGCCCAAACCAATGGCACTTGCATCTACCATCAGGATGGAGGACCGAGTAGTGTCAAAAGGGGTGAGGACATTGGCAGATTTGAGTTCCTTCTTAATCAAATTGAAACAGGATTCGTGATCAGAGGTCCAGTTAAACCTAACACCTTTTTTGAGCAAGGATCTAAGAGAAGCTGTTTTAGAGGCAAAATCTCTTACGAATTTCGAGTAAAACTCGATTAAGCCCATAAAGGACCGAAGTTGATCCTTATCAACCGGGGAGGGTGCTAGTTCAATAGCCTCAATCAAATTCTTTTTGGGTTTAATGCCATCTTCTGACAAACAAAAACCAAGGTATTCTATTTCTTTCAAGAGAAAAGCACACTTCTCTTTCCTTAAAGTCAATCCAGCTTCATCTACTCTATGTAAAACATCCTGTAAAATTTTATTGTGTTCCTGTAAAGAACTACCATAAATCAAAATATCATCTTGAAAAAATAGTACCTTGTCAAGACCCTTAAAAACCTCAGAGACAAGTCTCTGGAACACGCTAGCAGCTGAGACTAGCCCAAAAGGTAGTCTAGTAAATTGGAAAGTGCCCTCACTAGTGATAAACGCAGTTAAATGCTTTGAGTTATCGTCCAGACAAATTTGGTGGTAGGCGTGCTTAAGGTCCAACTTACTAAAGAACTTTGCACCTCTAAGGGTTGACACCAATTCGCCAATGTTGGGAAGGGGAAACACGTCAGCTACCACACACTTATTGAGGGAACGAAGATCCACACAGAACCTGATTTTGTTGTCCGGTTTCTGCGAGATCACAACAGGCGAAATCCAAGGAGATGCTTCAATGGGCTCAATAATCCCCCCTTGGAGCATTTCCTCTAGAGTAGCCTTAACCTCATCTCTCAAAGCAAAGGGCACTCTTCTAACCTTGTGCTGTACAGGCAAACTGCCCTCTTTAAGAATTATGCGATGAGAGTATCCAATTAGTTCACCTAACTGGTCTCTAAAAACATTTTTAAATCTGGCCAAAATGTCTTCTACAGATGAAGTCTCAGTTATGGAAACTGGGTTGTCTGACCTGGGATCAACTACTATATGGAGGTCGTATTGGTGATGACGGCCCAAGATTGCTGGACCATCAGCTGAAATGTAAATTTTCCCATAGGCTGATCTGCCTTTGAATACAATTTCCGCTTCAAAGAAACCCAGCATGTCTATTCTCTCCCCCTGGTAACCAGACGGGAAGATGTCACACACTTTCAAAGCTCTTTTCCCCCAAACATTTTTCAACAGGGAAAAGGGAATTATGGTCCACTTCGATCCTGTGTCAACCATGAGTGTAACAGTTTTGCCATCAATTATGAAATCATCTTTGAAAGGATTGCCCCTCTGGTTATCACACGCACATACAGTGTCAGTCAGAACTAAAATTTTGTTCACATCACGTCTTAAAACATCGCATTCATCAACAACTGTAACTTTAGAGTAATTCCTATTCTTACACATTTTAGCAAAGTGTCCCGTTTTACCACACTTTAGACACTCTTTGTTGTTTGCATAACAAAACTTCCCATCTAAAGGATGAGAAGAAGTACCACATCTCGAACACATTTTCTGATTAAACTTGTTGAGTGATGTTGCTTGCACATTCTTTCTTTGAAGAATGTATCCTTTTTTTCTGACGATTGCGATGGCGGCAGATTCATCATCGCTATAATCACTTACAATATTCTTATGAGAAACTTCAGCCACTTTGGACTCTAAGCCACTTTTTTGCAGTTCTCTCATGCATTTTTCACTTTCCTCTACGACTTTGGCCAGCTCTATTGCGTCTTTCAATGTTGGGTTCTTAGCCGCCCACAGACGTTCTTGCACCTTCCTATTGTTGGCTTGCACAACCAATTGGTCTCTAATTAGCTCATCTGCCATCTGCCCAAAATTACATTTAATAGATAATTCACGCAGTCTTGCTACAAATTCGTCAATGCTTTCTTCAGCCAATTGCTTATTTTTATAAAATTTATATCTCTGGAGAATGAGATTCTCTTCCTTGCCAAAACGAGTTTCAAGTCTTGTGACAGCCTCTTTAAATTCGTCAAAATCGGCTTGTGAACCTGCAGGTAGTACCTGTGGTAGGTATCTGAACAAACGCTGTCCCTCTTTACCCAACGTGGTCATCAACAGTGCTTTTTTTCGTTTAGGCGAATAATCCTCTCCATCTAGAGCCTCAATATAGTTATGGAACATAACTATCCAGTCCTCCCATGCTATAGGAGGATTGCCTGGCTCTGACAAAAATTGAGGAGGAAGGGCAACATTGATTGATTGTGACATGACTATTAGCAAATGTCAGTAGGTACAGAGAATAAGGTACACCCAACAGTGGAGCAAACAAGAGTATAAAGCAAACGCTTACTGTTAGTGCAGCTGAAGGTCTGCTTGTTTCTTTGTCACACTCGTTTCAAGCGCTTAGAAACGCTCGTTTGCACCAATCCTTACGAGTGAGGAAGTGTTATATGCGTTAAAACGGAGCTGGGAGGCACTTGTACTGGTTGCAGGTTTCGCGTTGAACGTGAAGGACTTGTGCACTTCGGCGCGTTACTTCGGCGCGTTACTAAGGCAACGGTAATGTCCTCCAAAATGGCCGACAACGTCGTGGCGTCGTGCGTCACGTGTCAGACGCCGACGTTACAAGTCAATTGCTCATGCGCCCTTCAAGAACGTGTTCAGAAACAAAGCGTTGCTTAGTAACTCACCAACAAAGGAAGTTGGTTCAGGTGACGTCGCTGCTTGAGAATATCGCGTTGCTAGGATACGTGTTGCAGCAGAGTAGACGTTGATAAAGATGACGTCAACGTTGTGTGGAGAGTAGGAAATGGGCATAAATACCACAAATGTTTCACCACGAAGTCGCTGTCGTTGAAGAAACGGGGGCTCCTCTTTTTCACCAACGCTGAATCACACGCGTAGATTCTTGATGGAGTTGAGGCACTACTTCTCTGGAAAACGAGCTTAGGCTGCAGCGGACACAGGAGACGGTGGTCGGACCTCACACCAACTCAAGTCGCCAAATGTTGTAAAGTAAAATTAAGACTCACAGGTACAGGTAAGCTTTTAAGTGAGCTTTATTGCAGCACAGAGATAGTAGGTCAGCTCCAAGTCCAACCAGGGCTCCAACTGCCAAGAAGGCAGGGAAAACACTCTAGAATGTAGAACGCAAGAAGAGATCTAGAGTGCAGGCTCAAGGGAGAGCAAAGCACTGTACAACAGAAAGACTGATAAGGAGATGCAGGTGTACTAGATGAGAACCTCGGATTTGTTTGCTGTAGTGACCCCCGAGATAAGTAGCCCATTGTCTACTACTTTTCACTCCCTTTAGCGCCCCTCAATTCAGTATTTAGGTCACAACACCAGGAACTCAGATTCACCCAAACAAAGAAGAAGGACAAAGAGGAGTCGAAGAATGCAAAAACCATGGACTAGCTGTGGACTTAGCACCAAATCCTGCCTGCATGCTTCTGTCCTTTCAATTGCAACGGTCCGACTCGCACTGCAGCTGTGCATCATCCAAAAGCCATGGAGGACTGCCAAAACTTCACCAACCCATCAGCATCTACCTTGAAGTGAAGGAGCCACCTCCCTGTAGTCACCAACCACAATGTCCGGTTCACCGATCTGCTGATTACCAGGTCCGCTGATGCCACCCAGGAGGAGGTCCCCATGCTCCAGGAGGTCAAATCTGTCTCCCCACCAAGTTTGAAGATGCCAGGAACCCCAGGCCAAGGCTTGTTCAGTGTCCAGCCAAGACACCAACACCAACAAGACCGACCTACTGACATTGGACGTTGGCACCAGAGAGGCCATCATCGAGAGTGACTGTGCTGTCCTGTTTGGTTTCTATCTCCTGATTGATCCTAAAAGAGAGAGCCTCCAACGCAAGCGACCTGCCCAACAAAATACCACTGCACCTGAGCTCCACAGTCTGAGTCCAAGCCTACCAACAGTGCACCCTTGCCTGAGAGAACCTCAAGATTCGGTCCTGCCTTTGGGTTCCAACTCACTTCTCCCCAAATTCCCCTTGCAGCATTTTTCTGCTTACAGGTTTTCTCCATAGACTTCAGCAGTAGCGTCCGAGGCTACCCTTGCGACCAGCACCTCTGCACCCGGACACACCAAGGAAGGTAAACCAAACCTGCTGTTGGTCCAAAGCACAATGATCCATAGTTACCTCAAGTCCAGAAGAACTACCCTGGAACTTAATTGCAAGTACCCCTATGCAATGTAGGTTTCTCCTATAGGATGACATTACCGCGTTAGAGGCTCATGCCTCAAATCTGACAGCTATATTTTCAGTGTTTTCTAAAAATCGCTAACACAAAAAGTGCTTACCTAATCTTGTCGATGTTGGAGTCTAAATTAATTTAAAATTCTATGTTATTTTGCAAATTGGTGACAGATTTTGAGTGTTTGCGTCTCATTTATTGATTCTGTGTGTGAAACAAATACCCAACACTCCTCTCTGATAAACCTAAGGCTGCTCTACCACATATCACAAATAAAGAACCTTGGGATTGTTAAAGCAAGTCCCTGTACACTAATAAGTGACACCTGGACACTCCGCACAGTGCACCATGATGGTCCAAGCCGGACGCTCTAGGCAGCAAAAGGATCTCTCACAGAAGTCCCACTGTACCCTGCCAGTGGATTCCTAAACGTTTCAACTTCCTTCTGCTTTAGGAGGTTTGTGCCCCAGTTGGGCACAGTAGGACCGCATGCAGGCCTTCACCCCCATGGAGATCACAAATCTTCAACCGAAGCCAAACCGCACCCTGAAAACATTTTCCCAAACTGAATGACTGACTCCATAGAAATATGTAGTGCATAGTGTATTTATTCTTAATGCAAATCACAAGTAAACATGTGAAAAAGAAAGTCACAGAGTCCTGTATGTTTTTGTGCACATATTGCATTCATGCACCATCCTTTCTGGAAATATACATTTTTTCAAATGTACATATTTTAATGCGAGTTGGGTTTTTGGGCGGTGAAGGGAGGCAAAATATATATTGTTGAATTGAAAGATTCCTTTTTCATTGCAATTTCATTTCTGTGCCGGTGATGTGCATTGTGCGAGAAGGTAAAATAGAGTACACTGGAGAGCATTAATTAAGCATGTAAACTTTCATATTTGGTTAAATGTGACAATTTTCTGGAGGGTTTTTCCCCAAAGCATCCTAACCATTTATTGTTTGGTAATTTGGCCCTCCCTTTGGTGTAGATATTTTAGACAATGAGATGTGTCTGGCTAGAGGGCAGTAATGACTTTATAGAGTCCACAGAACCTCAACACACGTGCACACACAAAAACAACACAGATTAAGGTCTAAAAACCTCTGCAGTTAGCCACATATGGTCACTACCTCAACTATAGTACCACCAAAAATCTTCCTGCTTTCTGCTCAAGTTCGACTCTAGGGGGTCTAACTGTTTTAGTGTTGGAAGCCATCCTTTCCTGGACTTTATTGTAGATTTAACCACATTTGTCCGTCATGTCAGTTCTGACAATTCATTTCCTTTGTTTTAGAGTCCTACTTTGAAACAACTAAAAAAACAGGGCGTAAGGAAAAAGGCACTGTCACTAAATTGAACATATAAACCCCCCTAATTTCAAATAGTTTCGATAAACCAATATTTGAAATGTGCAAACCACACAAAACAGTTCTTTTTATCAATTATTTGGCGTCCACCATTGTGCATTCAGTCCGTATTTTCTTGACTATGCTTTTATACTTGCCACACTCCCATGTAGGCTTATTGGGTATGTTCGCAAGATACAGTTTTGCTAGGTCAGCAAACCTCAACCACTTGCTGCACCCAGTTCCAACAGACAATTGCTAAACAGTATGAGGTGAAGTTGAAGAACATCCAAGGGTTATTTGTATCCCCATTCAGAGGCTTCAGGCTGGATACCATGTAGCAGGAAATGATTACTGTTTTTTGCCATCTCACAGGAGACGTAAATTGTACCTGGCTTTGAGATTGGGGAAGCTGTCACATTGGAAAGTGAATTCAAATCTTTCCCAAATTGAGATATTACTTTTTACTAGCAAGTATTGCGTTTTCCAAATCTTGTTTATTTCCATATTCACCATTAATTATAGAATATCACTAATAGGATCTAAAAGGATTTGCAAGTAAATTCATGGTGTAACATTATTTATGCAAAGTCTTATTCTAAACATGCAGCATAAACTTTGCAATGCAGGACACGAATACATACATAAAAATATTAAAGCATGACTGGGTAAATACGTGGGAAAGTGAGGGAATTTAATGATCACAGCATGAAAAATACATCACTTATGAAGAGAATGCATTTCATGGACATTTCCAATAAACTTTCTATACCAGAGCAAGGTAAAATGCATAATATCGTTTTCACAACACAGCAAATTCAATATGACTTTCTGTAAAATATAATGTTGTGAATGACAAATGTAATAGTGATTATCTTTTGAAGTATCCCAGTGAACATTGCCTCCTTATTTTAGAAGTTATTCCTAAGGTGATCCCCCGCTTGCCCCATTAAACACATCAATCCATAGAAGTACAAGTAAAATTGGATAATTTGTCTTGGATGAGACTGCAAACATCATTTTAATGGTGCAATTACCTACCATGTTAAGATAAATTGAAATCATCAATAATCCCTGGAATAGGCAGAGAGAGTTGCACTTTATTGAAAGGGAGAGGAAAACATAACTCATCATGCATTTCTTTTTTATTTATAGGTCATTATAAATCCAAAACCTCAAATAAAGTAATATTAACTTCTCATGCACTTTTAATAATTTGTGTCCATCATTATCAACATTCGTTTCTGTTTGCTGGGATGATCTCGGTGTTTGCCTTAATTATTTCTTGATAAGCTATAGTGAAATTCAACTTTCATGAAACAATGACATATTTGTGTAATTGGTGATGTTCAAAAAAAGATAAGTCTACTTTTTGAAGCATAAATCTGCACATTATTTAATGTTTGCATGTTTCTCTGGTTTGTTATTTCAGTTGAAACATCACAAAGGTACAGAGATTATGAAATGTTCTAGTGCTATTCTTTCTTTATATTCTATTAGCTCTATTAATTTTTCATCTTGCACTATTCAAGTAGGAAACAAGGATACAATTTGCCCATAAGTTTCAGTCAATTACCTTATATTGCTGACTAAAGTAGTCTCATTATTTTTTGTCAGTAAAGAGCAACATGTTTTAAAGTGAAACGGCATGTATAGTTTCTTTGTTATTGTTTTTCATAATTAAGATCCATATTTAACAATATCACCATAACCCCTAGCTTTTATCAATTGGTTAGTGTGTACAGTGCTTTCTTTACTGATTCTTTTACTGCAAAGACAGCTCAATAAATTGTTGATATTATTGTATTTTTATGCTTCAGCATTATTTAGTATTTTAATAATATTAGCATACTGTTTTTATAAATTGACAACTCTTTTGCATAGCAATCTTTAATTCTTGTTAATAGTGTTTTTTGATTTGCTTTGCACACTTTTTGGCACTAAACATATGCTATTTCATAAATTAATCTAAATGCCGTGTCATTACTTTGGCATGATTTGATCAGATCTCATGTTTTTGTTCAGCAAGTTGAGATCAAGGCAGTTCGCTTTTTTAGACTCACAAACATGTTTCTCTGTTGATTTTTGTCTGCTAGAACTAGGCTCATGAGCAAGCTGGCTTTCTGTGCCATTGATCCAAACTCACGTTGTCTGTTGAAAGGCTTAAACAAGCAAACTTGGATGAGAACAGAGTTGGGACAAAATCAATTTTATTTCTGCAAAATGTTCCACTGCTAACAGCCCAAAGCTGGGGGACATCTAGGTTCCTTTTCGCCTTTCCTTGAACTCCTTGAAATTACTTAACTACCAGTGGCAGCACACCCTAATGGGCAGAGGGATGACAACCCCCTCACCTTTTACCCAACAAGAAGAGTGTCTGTTAGGTTGAGCAAAGGCCAGTTTTGCAGACAATCTTTCTTTTCAAGTCAGGTAACCAGGAGCTAGACATTTGCTACATTCACAAGCTGCTGGCTGCCTAAGCTGAGCTTTGCTGGGTTTAAGATGTAACCCCTCCTGTGGGCTTGACCTCAAGTCTGGCAAAGCACCTCAAGGCATTCACCCCATTTTACTCTGATGAGTCAGGCACCTTATGTCAACCAGTGAGGGAAGGCAGCTGTCTTAAACCTCCTGGGACCCTTGAGGCAGAGCTGTGGAGGTAAGTGTAAGTTTTGTTTAATGTTTGATGTACGCATGCGTGTATGTATGAGAATTTGGTAGTGAGTTGTCAATGAATATGTGTGAGTGTGTGTGCAGGCGTGTGTGTGTCAATGCATGGGTGTGAGCGAGTATGTATGTGTCCGTGTGTCCCCATCCATCTCCTTGCCTGCTAAAATTACTGGTCAGCCCTGCTAACTATGCAAAAGCGGTCAACCATTTCACTCCGAAATTAAGTGGCATCAATTTGTCAGTGCTTGCTTATTGCAATTATTTGATATTGGGGTTGCCTGTGTTTTCACCTCGAGGAGACCTGGTCTGGCAGTTCAGAGTGGACTGTCCCTATCAGAGCAGGAACAAGACTGCTCTGCATAAGGTAGATCTCTGCCTAGAGCAGTGCATTGGTAGAACCATGGTTTGAAATGGCCGAAGCTATCATAAGGGGCTGAGATTAATTAAAACATACCTTCCATCATTTTGTTATTTCGTGCATTATGATTTGGTATTGATTGTAATACCCCTACTTATCTTCAGACAGAACTTTCTAAATATAATGATCTTAACTGCCGGCTAAAATCAAGGTTGTCTTGGGCTGTGTAATGCGTTGTTCCAGTGCTAAAATGTGGTACAGTTGGGGTCGATATCATCATTTAAATGTTATTTGGTTATAATATAACCATAAAAAGAGCACAAAATCACAATGCATGCATTTAATAAAACTATAGGAATAAACACATTGTTATAAAACCATAAAAGTGGTAAAAGAAGGAAAAACATTATTGATAATGCCTTACTCTGCAAATTCCCCAAGAGCAACAATAAGATTAGTTGGGCCTAGAGTTCTTAAATCTCAAAGCTGCACGTAGAAAGCATGAGACAGCAAATAAAACATGTTCATTCGGTAGGAGCTGCAAGTATATCAGCGCCCTACTAACTTGAGTGAAATTCAGGGATATCAGGGTTGATGTATCTTCCAGAGGATCTGGACTATACAGATGCAGTTTTGTGCTCCCCAGACCAGCATTATTTTACAGATATAATTGACTACCCTAAGCTATGAGGCTGTAGCATACAGACAAAAATGTGATTATAGATTGGACTCTCAAAATAAATATTCTTCATGTGTTTTTTAGTGTTAGAAATGGAGTTTCTTGTTGGCAGAGATATGCACCTTGTCCAAGCAGGAACCACAATCCTAGTCAGGGTTAGTCACACACACACACACACACACACACACACTAAATTAACCTGTGAATACCTTCTGGTAGATTACCACAGAGTAGTCAAGCTTAACTTTAGAGGCAATGTGTAAAGTATTTGTGCAAAACTTCAAATAGTACCACAATGAAAATACCACAAAAGACTCCACACCGGGTAAGAAAACAGAGCTTAATTTCTACAAATATAACGGGACCAAAAATGACAAATATTCAATAAGTAGAATTTGAGATATACATTTTCAAAGGATAAAATATAAAATTGTGCTTGGAAGCATTCATTGCTTAAATGGGATATCTGGTTGCGCTGAACCAGGACGAATTCAAGAGTTCTGGCTGACTACTATGGAGCACGGGCCGGATACATAGACCCAGTGAGGCCTGCTGAACAAAAGTACCTTATTTCGGATTGTGTTGAGGAAGATGCATGGTGTAGCAGAGCATGGCATAGGTGTTCCCAAAGCAGTTGGGGTGATATGTCAATTTACTCCACGCAACAGCGGTGATGCGTTGGTTCAGAAGGCAATGCGGCAGTTCTGAGCAACTGCAGTTCCGAAGGCGATACGTGGGGTTTCTCCACACAGTAAAAGTAATGCCTCAATCTTCTCCATTCAGTGGCGGTGATGCAGTGGTTCCTAAGTAGTGGATCGGAATGCGATGCACTGGTCCTGAGTGTGGTGTGCCAATCCTGTTCCCACAGTGGCATTTTTGCACTGATTCTCGTCTCGTAGCAGAGGATCTGTCGGTTCTGCTGGATCAAACTCTTAGGCCCAATTTCAAGGGTCCAGTACTAGGGTGGAACCACTTGCAGGGCAGATTCGCAGACCGTAAAGTCCAATTGTCGGAGCAGGCTGGCCGAACGTCTTTTATGTCCCTGAGACTTCAGATCTGGAGGCAAGTTACCTAGCCCTTGGAGTCACTCTCAGTTCAAGTGATACAGGCCCAGTCCTTCTCACTCAGGTAAGAGAGAACAGTAGGCAGCAGGGCATCACAGCAAGGAAGGAGTCCAGCAAACAGCAGTCCAGCAAAGTGGCAGTTGTTTAGCAGCACAGCAGTTCTTCCTGGCAGAGTGATCACAGGTCCAGAGTGCACTGAAGTCATGGTGTCAGAGGTCCTGTACGTATGCCCAATTGTGCCTTTGAAGTGGGGGAGACTTCAAAGAAGGGTTTTCGAAGTGCAAAGATGTCCTCCCTGACTGGCCTGGCTCCAGGCTCCCTATAGGGGGGTATGCAACCCTTTGTGTGTGGACAGGACACATCCTATTCAGTTGTAGTGTGAGTCTGAGCCAAGCTCTACCCTCCCAAACTGCCCAGAATGGCCCACCAAGTCACACCTAACCTCCCTTTGTGTGTGGCTGTCTTGAGGGAATACAAAAAGCGCAGCTGTCATCGTACACAGACTGAAGAGAGAAAAGTATCAGGCACCAAATGGCTAAAGTATGAAAATTCCAGCTTTCTAAAAGTGGCATTTTCAGAATTGCAATTTAAAATCCTACTTCATCATAAGTTGTGGTTTTAAATCGGGATTCCAGAGACACTGGACTTAAATGTATTATCTCTTCCTAATTGGAAATTACGCCTATAAAATGTAATAAGGTAAATGTCCATGTTATCCTATGGGAATTATTGGCCTTGCAGTAGTGAAAAACGAATGTAAGCGTTTTCACTACCAGGTTATGTCAAACTTAAAAGTATATGTCCTATTTTTTACCTACACCGCTCACTACCATTGTACTGCCCAGTTTTGTATGTTTTAAAAAGGAAGGTTTAACCCTGGCAAGAGATTGAACTTGCCAGGTCGAAATTGCAGTGTAAATTGCACATACAGACGCTGCAATGGCAGGCTTGAGACATGGTAAGAGCGTTACTTAAGTGGGTGGCATAATCAGGGCTGCAGGCCCACAAGTAGCATTTAACTTACAGGCCCTGGCTCAGGTAGTGCACTTTATCAGGGACATACAAGTACATTAAATGTGCCAATTGAGTATGAGTCAATATTACCATGTTGAGAGGAGAAAACACATGCACGCTAGCACTGGTTATCAGTGGTAAAGTGCTCAGAGTCCTAAAGTCAACAAAAACGAGGCTAGAAAAAGTGGAGGACGAATGCATAAGATTTTGGGGTGACCCTGCAGAGGGACATTTTCCAACATTTGGGCTGAGAGTTGTATCGCTCAATCATTTGCTTGTCTGGAGTCAAATTAAATAGCAATTGGGAAGTAGGTCCATTGTGTGGGCCAAAAAAGATACATAAGTAAGGAAACAATCCAACACATCTTTAGCCTAGATGCTCATGCTTAATAAGAGATGTTGGCTGATGACAGTAAAGTAGCCTGTGGCTCAAGAGGCAATTTACTCTTGTTTTTCGGACGTGACAACTTTGAGTCACAGTGCTATCAATATTTCTTTATTTTTAGAACTTGAACGCAATGAATGGTTAAATATACTGTGATCTTTGAATACAGACTGAAAAATCGTGTTCTCAATGATTAATCATTTTTGCATTAAAGATCTTCAAACAATATAATATTTTCATGGAGAAGGAAACATTCAATGCAGGTCTACTGGCGACAGCTATATATATTTGTGCTAGATGGTAACATTCTGGAGTTTGTGTTGCTTTTTACTGGCAACTGTTACTACATCGATTTTTAACAGACCATTGTAGTCCACAATGATGCACTGTTTGCAATAAAGAGCAACACAACACCTTTCTATTAATACTTGTGTCTTCTTTAGAATTTAAGACCCTGCTGGTATAATAGACTTGGTGGAAACTTCAAAAAGTGACAAACTGATTGAGACCGAACCTCTTCAAAAAGAGAATCTATTCAACATCAGCCGTATTTGTTAATTTTGATAGAACATATCATTCAAAAAGAGGAGGTGGTGGATAGAATGCTGGATTAGTGGCCGATTAATGATGAGAGGGTGTTTCAAATATTATCTAATATCATAACCCTAGGTTAACTTGAACCCACATATAGGATGAATAATGTGCTAAATAGTTTACCATTATAAACACATGGACTGTGGAACAGTACAGGGCAATTTTAGTTGGTTGAGGCACTAACTGTCAAAGTGAAAAAAAACTAGTGATGGAAGAGCTTGCTAAAAGGCACCAGAAATAATCACAGTACCACGTTTCTGTACCCGAATTTCTTTATCAGAACAGGGTCTAACATAAATATTGTGTCCTCAGTAATTTCTACAAAAATATCGCCTGATTGGAATTAATAACAGAATACATCACTTGGGACACTATTCTTGGAAGTTATAATTCAAACCTGGTATTTATGCCAGACTGTATTTCTATACATGATGTACAGCCATGCAGCCATGCTACAAGAAGGGAACTCATTGGTGGAACAAAATATGATATTGGTGATAGACACGAAGTAATTGCAACAGCCGAGAATAAGCATGCCTGTGATGTGTTGACAGGAACATAATAAATACACATAGCACTATTTCCACATATCTTCAGAAGAACACCCCTCAGAGTTGCACGATCCCGATATAGGTTTGGAATATGATGGCATTTGCATGCTCTATTGCACTTCAAACAAAACATACTTCTTAAGACAACATTTCTTATCCTCAACTTTTCATTGTTTACCCCTACATTTCTAAAGGAGTGTGTGGGCCTAAAGTCGTCTCTTCCTACATGTCCTTTGATATTATTATCCGGACTAACCAATAATACGGAAGTACTGCCATTAAAAGTTAGGAATACCATTGGCTAGATGAGGCAGTATTTAGATTTGTCTGCAATACAAACTGTCTGCAGTATTTGAAATTACTGGTGAACATTGCAAACTGCGTAATGCTGACACCATATTGCCCTACAAAAAAAATTTGTCATTGCTGCCAGATGAAATTTACATAGATATTTTGCATAGCGAATTTACAAATCACCAACAGTTTTTAATCTGGCATGTGTGAGCACACTAGTAGTACAAGTGGCATTAATCATGAAAAGACAGGAGACATTCTACCAAGGTGTCATGGACACCAATCACTGAAATACAGGTGAACAGATTAACAACCATAAAAACACAAAGAAAATGATTTAGGAGGCAGCTTCCACCGGCCCATTTCTTCTGTTAGTGCCGCCTAAAACAAAACCAACTACTAACCATGAAAGTACGGGGGGGGGAGATGTGGCATATTAGCCAGAGTTGCTGACCTCGGAGCTGGGGAACCAGATTTGATACTCGGAGTGGACTCAACATCCTGGTATATTTTAGGCACATCACCATAAATGATTGTATCCTCAACTGGTGCTCATGAAAAGTGTTGATGTTGGTGATTCAATGCTGGTGCTGAGCACCGGCAACCACCTGATCAAACTAAGCACTGCCTTGGTATGGTGCTAAAGTGGGGGTCCTACTACCAAAACCCAAAACCTGGGACTTGGTATTTTTTCCAGCAAACTCTGCTCTTGGAACTGACAAGGTCTCAAGACCTACCTACCTACAAGGCAATCAACCAAAGGTAGAACAGGTAAGACTGAATTTGACACAGCTCTTACTATGTTTTTTTCTGCAGTAGCAAATCCTCTTCAGCTGAAAATTGGGGCAGCAGAATCTGGTCTTGTGAAGCTCTCTTTGGATGCAGCCTGCAGGCTCTTCCGGCTGAGTGAACCTGAGCTCCAGAAAAATGTATAAGCCCAACCGTAGAAGTCTTTACCATACTCAACAACCACGGGCACCCCTTCAAAAATTATAACCCCAGCCTGGAAATCCAGGTTCTCCCATTCAAAGCTTTTCCCACTTTGTTGACGAACTGAGACCTCTTCCTTTGGCTCTTCCTCAGGCACAGTCAGCTGCCTTGCACCGCTAAGACGTTACCATCTCAAAAACTTCTAAAATAATTTTTCTAAGACTCAAGTTAAGCCTTAACTTCTGACTTTGATCCTGTCTCACGCAAGCAGATACCTGCAGTAGGCACTTTAAATTTTCGGTGCTAGGTTTCAAACAAAAAAAAAATAATCATAGCTAGGGTACTACTGATTTATGTTATTCATTTTCAGGACATTTTATTTCTTTAACCTTTAGTCTACATTTCTAAATTGGTTTGGAAATTTTTTTAGTGTGTTTTCACATTATTACTGTTTGAGTGCCGCATAAATACTTTACACATTGCCTTTTTGCCAAGCTACCAGAGGGGTGAGCATAGGTTAGTTTAGTGACTATCTGTTGTTCTCCCTGACAAGGATTGTGGTTGTTACTTGAGCCGGGCTTCTACCCCTCATCCAATACACCACTTTCTTACATTTTGCAACAAATGATTTCTGTCATACTATAACATTTTTGCCCGTCATTTCATTTTGTAGAAGGAGCCATAAATGTTCAAAAGCACTAAATCTCAATATTATTGAAAAACTGGGAGAAGAACCACTATAATCCACAAAAATACTGAAAACAGGAAACTTTTAATTTGTTGTATATATACCAGTGTCCCATCATTAACTTTGTGTTATTGTTGATAAACCACTTGTATGTTGAAAGACGGATTCATATAAACTGCCTCATACAATCCACGTTGGAAAGTTTAAGTTTCATGTTGTCAATGAATATTAAAGTATTTGGGGTAAAATATTGGAGCTATTTGTTATCTTTACTTTACCCAGCAAACAAACTTAGCCAATAACTGCAGTTAATGCATCTTTAATGTATGCATTTTTTACATTTCACAACTTAGGTTATGTGCATTTGCAGTTTAATCTGGCCAGTATTACTGCATTCACCCTGCTTACAGCAAGAAGAATTGCATGGCACCTCCACCTCTAAGCAGGACCTTTAATTTGTCATGGGATCATCAACTAAAGCTCCTCTTGTAGGTCAGAAAAGGTTGGAGGCACTGGTCACAGCACTACTTATTAAATGTGGTGTATAAGTAAAAGTCATCCTTATCTCCTGCGCATTTATTGTGCAGCCACTTCAGCTGTCTGGCTGGTTAGAAACAGTGCAGGGATTGTTAAAAGGCCAACACTCAATAATACTGCATGGCAAATTTTAGAAAGTGTGTGCACTCTGTCTAATAGAGCACTTCAGTAAGCACTGAGTAATAGGTCTGCCTGACAGATTGTTTGGTAGCAACTACAAAAGCACAGCCAAGGTTGCAGAGGTGACAGCGGCATGAAGAAGGAGCAATAAGGAACTGGTAGAAGCAAAGCCAAACATTTATCCTCACCACAAATAACACGCAATCTACATTTCAGTATCTGAATAAAACATTCATGTTACCTACTTCACAAAACAGTTTCTTGCTGTCATGTTGTACATCCACATTCAAGATGGAAGAAAAAAGCTTTCTGATTGGCATGATTCCATCTTTTTAAATATGTAATAATTTTTTCTCCTATAGGTTTATCATTTGTTAATAGCGGTGGAAAGAATGTGGATACATTGTTTTATAGTTTTGACATTTTGGATTTATTATAATGCTACGGTAATGTTTCAAAGAAAAATAAACAATGAATTGCATAAGAATTACATTAAAGCAAGATATGTTTCATGTTGTTTCACAGGAGCAGCACATGTATCATGTGGGAAAATGGGTTGTTGGTTGATGGGGGGTAAAACACTATTCAAGCAACAGCTAGAATCCTTTCCAGGGTGAACCAAAAAAGGTACTAAATTAACCTGTTCCCAGTTTTCTGGTAGCATTGCACAACAGAAGTCAGACTTAACTTAGAAGCAATATGTAAAGGATTTATGACGCACACAAACAGCAATATAATGACAAAACAACACAGGAAAAATCCCATATCTATTTAGAAAAATAGAGTAAAATGTAATAAATTATTTGACAACAAAATCTAATCAGTGGAACCGGAGATATGCAATTTTAAGTATTTCAGGTAGGTATCGCACCTAAAAGAACAAAGCACCACTAGTGGTTATCTGGTCATGCAAGACCGGGTGAAAGTTACAAGTTCAGGCTGACTGCGATGGAGCCTAGCAAAACCAAAGGGGATGATGGACGGAGTGTTGAACAATGCAAGCACTCACCCCTAGTCAACTGATCTGGGTTTCATCCATCATCATTCTTTAGCTCACTCCCCCACCCCAGTTCAGACATGGCCATATGCAAATCATATGTTGCTGGAAATTCACATGCAGATCTTGCGTTGTCGGTCACCCCAGGCGGTTGCTGTAGCACGAAGCATCTGTGGTAGACCTTCCCACAAACTATTTGCCTTACTCCTCCATTTTGGGTGCATTTTGTTTTCCTGCTTTGCCAATACAGAGGTTGCATCTCCTGTGGCCAAATTCAATTCAGCCTGTGGCTCTGGCTTCCGTGATGTCAAAGAGGCAACCTTCTACAGACCCACTGCAGACAAGGCACAACTAAGTGCAGCACACTTGACAATAGACCTGCTGCATTTTGATTGTATTTCTGGACAAACTGTTACACGCATGGAACATTTTTGGGTGCCCAAATTGATATGAACTTTAGATTGGACTCTGTCTTGCTCATTCTGGATGTTTTGGGACATATGTGCATAGCGCAATAACCAGTATTGATGCGAACCACATTAGTTGTGATGTGTGTATTACGCGTGTGAAAGGGACAGACACCTGCTGAAAGGTGCTCGAGACATTATGCATCGTTACATTTTTGTTTTCTATTATGTTAGGATTTATCACTGAATTGATTATTTTTGAATTGATTGATTGGTCTTATGTGAGTTCGGAGTGCATCCTGCAGGCCCAGTTCAAGAGTGGTTAAGCACATTATATGGCAATGAATGAATCACATCGCAGTTGGGGATCCTAGTGCCTGTCGCTTCCTTGAAATATGTAATCCCGAACCTGAGTCAGAATGAATTATCCCAGTGCGCATCACACTACATAAGGAGAGTCGATAGCTAAGAAGGCGTCAGGTGATTGCATGAACGTTACATATGACTGTTCACTTTAACACATCAGGTCTCGCTGTAAGTATGTCGCTAATACCTGCCTCTTGCCCTTCGCCATTAGAACACACAGCTTGATAGAACACTGACAGGGACCCATTGCACCCCGAAGAACTGGGTGCCCGACTGGACCAGCCACCAAGGCGAGCAGTCTCTCTCTGTTCTCTCTTCCAATCCCTCCTTCCTTTTGGGATACCTGCCAAGACTCCTGAGACCCGACTGGAAGTGTTGAGAGATGTGCCCGGAGGTCAAGGGCATTCATCACCCCTGCAGACGTGCTGCCTTTCAGGTGAGTGGCCTCGACATCTGGGTGCATAATAGGTTAATGCTATGTCCTTTGTGTGTGAGCTGGACCGGTGTCTTTTAATGCAAGTGTTGGAGGTGACACTTGGCTCCTCATCAAGCCAAGATGGCCCATCCTACCAACACTCAGACCCTCTACTGTGATGCTGCCTGGGAGGAATACACAAAAGCCAAATACCAATTGCACATAGTCATATGATCCAGGATACAGGCTGCAAGCTGCAAAGGGTTAGGGCAAGCAAATGCCAACTTTCTAAAAGTGGCATTGCAAAATAGTGACTTGAAATTCGACTTTACCATTACAGAGGTTATTAAATCCTCAGACACCAACCATGATACTCCTACCAGTTAACAAACAAAAGGTATGACGTATTAAATGTAATCAGGTAGCCCTGTGTTATCCTGTGTCACAGGATAGGCCTTGCAATAGTGAAAAACGAATAAGAGTTTTTCTTTACAAGGACACGTAAAACTTAAACCTACATACTTAACTATTTAAATAGAGCACACCCTGCCCTAGGAGCAGTTTAGGTCCTATATTATGGGTGTCATTTATTTAAAAATGAAGGTTTAGGCCTGCAAAAGGTTTAATTTGACAAGTCAAAATGGCTGTTTAAAACTGTACCCACAGGCTACAATGGCAGACCTCAGCCATGTCTAAAAATGCTAATTAAGTAGTTGGCACAGTAAGTGCTGCAGGCCCACTAGTAACACTAAATTTACTGGCCCTGGGTCCATGTAAGTACCACTTTTGGGTGTAAACCAAATTAACCATATTTAAAGGAGAGAACATAAGCACTTAACCACTGGTTAGCAGTGGTAAAGTGCACAGGTTCCTAAAAGCCAACAAAAACGGTTTCAGAAATAGTAGGGATGAAGGTAAACCATTTGGGAGTGACTTTGCATAGAGAGCCAAGTCCAAAATATCACAATTACCAGAATTCATAATAGCAGCCATTACTGTATTGGCCAAATAATGTGTGTAGCTTTATAACATTTAGAAAAAAGTGATTTTATCAAAAAGAAGCATAGTCATTTTAAGAAAATAAACCATTAGTTTGTCACTTTTTCGGAGTCTGTACAAGTCTGCATTATCCCAAATGAAAGTAAGCAAATGAATACCCTCTCCTCAGTGAAGTAATTTAGCAAAGTAATCCGCTGCCGTGGGGCCTTGTTAGATATGATTCATCAGAGGCTGACTGTGTATTGCCCGTTGAACAACTCTACATGTTAAAGGTTCGTTACGAAAATATTATATTTGCTATGTGTCATTTCAATATAAATAAGGTTGCCTTCTCATGGATTATTTTTTTTGTATTTTTATATAGCGCAAATTCGACCCAAAGCTATCAGGTATCAGAGCGCTTCACATGAACACCAGCTGCATGACAGACGGACACAGTCATGTTTGTTAGGCACGGGGAGATTCAGTGATTTGCCAAGAATCACAGAATGTTGAGTGTCCCTGCTGAGACGCGGGAACTCGAAGCCAGTTCCCTAGTTTTGAGGTCCACCACTCTAGCCATTAGCCCACATCCTCTCAACATTTAATACTCCCACGAACATGTTCATGTGTGTATAAAACTAATCTCTGCGCGTCCCTTGTATGAACCGTGTACATACTGCTAGTTTAAGACCTCACTATGGCACTGCCCAGCCAGTGCTGCCCACCAGCGCCCCTCACGTCCCTTCCGATTTCTGTCATTTCTCCACTGACCGCAGAGCCTGGTACATCACACGGAAGCTCGTGAAACCGGAAAGAGTATCAGAAATGTTATTAATCAAACCTGGAACAGGTCGGTGGAAAAACAAATAATTGCCTTTAGGCATTAGAGAACTAATTCCCTTCGCAACTTTCCTGTCAGTTCTGATTTCGCTGACTGCATGTTGATCATATCTGCTAACCCTTGCTTGTCTGACCGGAACACAATTCTTCGAGCCTGAAGCCAATTCTCTTCAAAATAAAACTGTTTGTACCGCGAGAAATAATTTTATAAAGTACACTGCCTTCTGTGCCATCTGTTGCAGTAGTTTTTACTGCGCATCGACATTCTCTTCATTTCAGGAGGGTACAAACGTCAACTACATCCATGCGTAAAAGGGAACATCTCTTTGATGCGCAGGCTACAAAGTCTATTGCAAAATGTAGCATTATTTTGCATCATAATCTTTTCAAGTGTGTAAAAAGAAAAAGAAAACCACACTTTTGCAGTAAGCCGTGTTCGCTTCTAGACACGGGTATCTCCTTCCCAGGTCTCTGGCGCTTCGTGGCCTCTGTTACCCTCCACTCACAGAAAGATGATGAAATAGAGCTATAACCCACACCCGAGCGTTCCTCCCTCCAGTCTCATCACCGTAAATTAGACGTGAGATTTAAGTGAATTCATGGACGGCTGATGATCAGTGACTTTAAGGCTTAAAAATTTGATCAGTGAAACCCCGATATTCTCTAGGAAGGTGCACACTTGGGCCACCAAGGTTTGCAACCGTCCATAATCTGGAAGGATTTTATAGATTCCCGAAGACAGTAAAAGGAAGTCTTTTCCCATGCATTCCAGAGACGCTACTGAAGTGATACTCAGGAGTGTTGAGCCATCTAGCTCCTCGGTTTACACCTGTGGTTAGTGGTTCATCCACTTTTCTGCTCTGTATTGTTTGCCTTGTCTACAGCCTGGAGGGTCACATTGTAGTCCCGGGGTCTCCAACCTTTTCAGTATTAAGAACTACTTATATTCAATGAAAGTCAGCCGAACTACTAATATTATTAGTGTTATAATAGTGACCATCTCAAACGAGATTACATTAGTGGTCCTGTTATGCAAGAGGACTAGCAGTGACCACATCAGTGCATCAGGCAGGGTTGCCAGCAGTACTGTTAATAAGCCTTTATCCATTTGGAATGCTGCTACATGGGAAGACGTAACAGCCATAGCTGCCATGCACCGGGCACCAAGCTATTAATATTAGTAATATGTATCCCCAGTGCCACTTGATTTATATTACTCAAATATCAGCTTTAAATATATTATGGAAAATATGAGGTTAAAAAAAAAACATTTTCATGAATAGATACTTTAAAAAAGTTTTGGTTGCAACCTTCTCAGCAAGAAGTACTCACACCTCCATGACTCCCTAACTTCCTCCTTTTTCTTTTATTCTCAAGTGGATATTATTATACCTTGTGTTTATTTAATATGTATGCTGGAATATCATTTTACTGTATCATTTGCTGCTTATAGTTAGATGCTTAATTGCTTCTATTGTTCAATGGCACACCTATATGTTTAAATAAAAACTTTTTTGAACCTTAAATTTTTTGGTCAACATAGACTAATTCAAGCAACCAAAAGTGTCTAATTTAGTAGCTTGGGCTGCACTTCGGAGAGCTACTTACAGTTAGGTGGAGAGCTACCAGTAGCTCACAAGCTACTTGTTAGAAAAGCCTGCACTAGACTATCGAAAAACTTCAGCCCAGCACCCTGAACAGTTAAAGGCCGGACTATACCCATTAATTTCTGTTGCCCTATTCAAGACAGGAGGAGTGATCGGCATTGTACGCCTGGGGCTTGGACAATTTGTAGCTGGCATGACAGAACCTGAAGCCTAATTGCTGAACGGGTTTCTCCCACTGGGCACCTTTTAATGGGCATGGAGGAATTACTAAAGACCGGGGCTAGGCCTGCATTTTAAACAGGATACAGAGTTTCCTTATTTATTTTTTAGTGCCAGCACACTACAATAATTTTTTCAACACCACCAATAAATCAATGTGCATCTACAAAGGTACCTGGCTTGTACCAGGTCAACAGGCCCATTTGAACACTCCGTAAATGCTGAGGAACTCTAGTGAATGATCTTCATCGCTGCTGCTGCCTAGTGGACAGCTTTAAAACAGCCCTTCTTGAATGATGAAACTTGACATTTTTATTGTTTGATTAATTAAAATCATTACAATATACATTATTAGATGAATCGAAACATACAATAGAAGAGGTAAATACCCTTTTGAGGTCATGGCTAACACACAAACTCCGATTGTGGGGCCAGATTTCACTTGTCAGCAAGGCCTTGCGTACAAAAGATAAGGGTCCGGTAGAAAAAATAAAGTACAACATCTAGAGACATGATCTTCCTGCATTTTAGGTGTGCTCGCTGACTAAAGGGCTTCCAGTTGAACCTGTATAGCCAATGGTGAACATAAACCAATTTTTTAGGCCATTTAGTTAGCTGACAGTTAAAATTGTACAGAGTTGTTGGAAACCACCATCCAGGACGATTATAGCTATCAGTGAATGGGCCTTGGAATGGAGAGCATTACAGTTGTGCTGAGACAATATTCTTTTGCTTATGATATGAGCGGCATATGGCGTCGCGGTTTTTCCACATAGTGGGATCGCTAGACTAAAATGCTCCAGGTGGTATATGACAATAGACAAAATGAGGGAGCCTTCTGTCTGCAAGTCAGAGTTAAAAGACAAACCATAATCGGAGCTTAGAAATGCTAGTGCATGTACAGCCAGCACAACTGGGCTCCCCTGGGTCAAGCCACTCCCAGAGGAGGCCTGGCACTCCCTCCTCCCGCCCCTCCCCCTTTCCAACTGAACAATTTCAGTTTCATTCCAACTTCTTGGAGGCATGGGTGAGGAACCTCATTACCTTGCACGACAATTGAACTGAATTCCTGTTTAGTAGACGATTGCTGGGTGGCATAACCTGACGTGCAGAGCTCTTACAGCTTATCGGAAACGTTTTCGCTTGAGCGTTAAGAGGGACAGGCACACACAAAGCAGAAGGAGCAAAGTTCCATGAATATAGCCGCATAAGTGGCAGCGGTTACTGGACCAAGACTGCTTCCAGGAGGGGACATGGTCCTTTGATCGGAAAACGCCAAGGTGTATGAGCAGCAGAGCATGTTTCCTGGCTGCAGAGGAAGGAGAAGCCCGATATTGCTGTGGGCCCCAGGCCGCATAAGATGGCAGATCTGTCCATTCATGGTGTTTGTGAGCAAATTCAGCCTTATCTAAAGTTCTTGATGAAATTGTGGTTGCTCTGTTGATGATCTGCATAAATGCAGCATATGCCATGGTTGTTTCCCAGAGATCTCAAGTAGCAAGGCTTTAATTGATTGATGAATGATGAAGTGCCATGAGATCTTATCATGGGGCTGATTTTCAATTTCCTGACAGCTCAGGTGGAGATTGTGTCGGGCACAGCAGATCTCACGCTGCAGCACAATTTAACAAAGGACCCATTCCTTACAGGTTCCTGGTGGTGGAGGCCAAACTCTAGCCTGAAAGAAAGATGGTAAATGCTTGATATCTAGAGTTGTTCATTATGCACCAGCAACATGCCTTCAGGATGCAGCAAGATGGCAAGGAGAGACACTTCACCTGGTTGCAGCAATGCCTGCTGGCCACTGTGCTGACAGATCCTCCTCTGAGTATCCGATTGGGAAATGTCACATCAAGCAGGGTAGCAGAGTCAACAGACTTTGCATTTGGCATTTTACCCAACCGCCCTGAATGAGGGTTATGTTTTTCAAAATGGTGGAGACACTGGCACACTAGAAGTAAAGAGCTCTAGCAGTGAGTGGTAGCAGGAGAGGATGCGGGGTGGTCACCTTGACCAAAGCAAAAAAGTTTATAAAATATTACACTACAATTTAAGAAACTATTTCATATTTCGAGCAAAGATCTGGCTCTAAAATTAAAAAAAATTGTAAACAATAAACTTGCTCACTTGAAAATGAACCTGAAATGAATGTACCGAGATTATTGACGAAGTAACTTTTGAACTCTATTTAGTAAATGGAACTATCCTTTGTGAAGCACATTAATGAATTAGTAAATCCAGCTCAATAATCATAGACTTTCTACACATATTGTTGGATCCATTTAGCAAAATGAATTTCATTTAATAAACAATAATATATTTCTTGTCACTAGAAAAATTAGCCTAGGTTTAGTACTTGTCAGGCAGGAGGGGGTGTGTTGACATGGAGGTGGGAAGGAAACAGGCTGAAGATCTGGAAGGACATGTACAGGTTGCAGCAACAAATGTAAACCTAACTTGTTAGACTCTTGTTGGTCTGGTTTCAAACATTGTACTTGGCAACTGCAATGCTTTAGTGACATCCTCGTCTCTTTTCAGGGACCACCATTCCCTCACATGTGCGAAAAAAATGGATAAAGCAATATTTCTGGCACTCGTAATTTCGTGTTAATTGAGAGACGGGTTTTCATCCAAGTTCCCTTCGTTATATAAATGAGGTGTACACCAGTGCCAAGGATTTTTATCAATATGCTAAATGTTGAGATAATTCCCAATGCTACATCAAAGCAAACGTGCCTTGTTAGAATAACAGCACTTTCTATGACAGGGGATTAAAATGTTACCACAGCGGGCTATGTCAGTTTAATAAGTTATGCACAGCTTTTTCAGATTCATAATGCCTCTGATAAATTCAGTAATAAGCCTAAATGTTAAATTAAAGTTGAATGTTCACCTAAAGTGCCTCTTATCCAAAGTATTATGTTTCCAGACACACGTAAAATACAAGGGCAAAGACCATATTTTTGGTGGACAAAATCTGTCTTTTTATTTTGTAGATGAGAAACAATTGTGGCAGTTTATTGGCTGTGATATATGGTGTGATCTGCCAGTTCCGAGTTCGAATCCCAGCAACACAAATTGAGCCTCCCATCCTCGTGAGGTCAGTAAATTGAATTGGGTCAAAGTAACATCAGTACTTTACAGCACCTTGAAATGTGAGAGGAGTAGTTTGAAGCGTTATATTTTTAAAAGAATAAGTGGTAAACCCAGCTAACAGCCAAGATCTACAAGTCTAGGAGGCCATCTCCTGTGGCCAACTCTATCTAGGGCCTTTGTGTTTTAAAAATGACTTGTGACCACAAAGTGTTACCATATTGGAGTCAGAGAGGATTCTCCAAGCCAGTCATGACCTGCAGAAACAAGGTACCATTCAATAATTGACCCGAGACAATGACAGTTTGGTTCTCTGAGAAATAATTTTCTGGCAGTTTTTAATCAAAATTCAACAAAAGATTTGATTGGCAAAAACACACAATGTGCATAACCAATATCCTATTTACATTATTTCCATCCTTTGTTGACATCTTGCTGGGAAATAAAAGCTATTCAGGGACATTTCTAATGTCGATCCTCCCATTGTAAAATTAGACTAAAGATTGACCGCATTCTGGCTTCTCCTGAATCACTTATATCAGGGTCCCCATCTATACTCCTGGTCCTTTGCTGATTCTTAGGACCTGCTCTCAGTTTGCAAAACAGGGACCCACACCATGCTAGAGCTTTCCCCTTGCCCACACCCCTTGACACTCTCCAGCAGATATGCGTGGCAACTGAGCCAAACCTGGTCCCCTGGCTCAAGCCCATCTCCTCCATTCCCCTGCTCACCTTGTGAAGAACCCCTAAATGACTAGCAGCGGCCACATAGGAGTCTCTCTCAGTCTTCTGTCACCATTAGGACTGCAGAGCTCACACTTGGGGTAAAACAAGCAGGTCCCAAACTTACTTTAATTTGGGGCATGATGCTAACAGAATCTAGCTGTCTTGTGGCCATTTACAAGTCAATCACACCCCAATAAATAACAGCAGTTACTAGAACAGGAAAAGAAAACACTTAACCTTCACACATTTCTCAAGAGTTATGGATAAGATGACAAACTCCAGAATGTAGTGTCTGTCCGGGGCAGAAGACAGCGAAGGGTCCAAAAAAGAGAACAAGAGAACGCTTACCCCTGGCCCACCTTGCTTAAATCTCAACTGACAGACCAGCTGCCTCTGGCCAACAACCAACCCCCACCTGCCTCCTTCGGCCTCAGCGCCGAAGACTGTCACTTGCTCGGGTTCCTTCTGACCAGCCAGGCAAAAGCTTAAAAAATGCACCAGACACTCAAATTGAGCTCACCCCCCTTCTACACGACGGGCAGATTCCTATCATTAGTGTATCCCGAGGTCTGCTTTCGTGAATGTTTTCAATGACTATAGCAGTTAACCAATCAGCCGAATTCTTGTATTTGAAGGATAGAAATTGCAACAACTTATAACTGATCACACAATGGAATATCATATTAATAAAATATAGGCATTAATAGCGAAACACTGAACCTTAAATTTTGCAAAGATAAATGTCAGGCGTACAGACTAAGGGTTGTTTGCGCTCAGGGGAGTAGCATAAATATTGCATTGATACATACCTCAAGCACATATTAATGGTTATTGCCCCTCAGGGGAGTGATGTGCTTGGTTCCAAGAAGACTAATTAGAAACAGTAGAAAGCACTAGTTAAGTTTAAGATGTTTGAACAAGGGAAACGTGTTTTTGAGAGAGAAGTTTGGAAATCCAGAAGTTGGTAGGAAGGTGGGTGGAAAGCAAAGGTTGTGTTGGAAACAAACTGTAAAACCTGTGTTGCCCATCGAATTAAAGAAAAATAAATAGTCTAAAAAACAGATACTGTTGTCATTAAATCAATTCATTGACACGTTTTAACTGATCATAATTAGGGCTCCCAGTTTTCCGTTTTTACTGATTTTTACAGATAAATACAGACCGGAAACTATTTATTTTCCTGTCTGTATTTATTTTTATATACAGAAAAATACAGAAAATAGGCCTTCTTTGGATTATTTTTTCTATTGTCAATCATGAGTGTCAGGTCAGTAGGTGTACCGATTGAGATGTAGGGGAGAAGAAAAAAGACAATAGATTTCCTAATTAAGCGTAATTTTGTGCCGATCTACAGTTATTTATGCTATTTTACAATGCAAGTGTTTTTAGATAATTCTATTGCACTGTATACTGCTGAAATCTTTGGGCATTTAAACGCGAGTATACATTTATCAGTTAAATAAATGTGGAAAAATACCCATTGCAGCTTCACCTATAGAGAAAACACAAAATAAAAATGAATAAATACAGAAAAAAAAATACAGACGGAAATGTCGAAAAAATAACCACCATGAAACCGGGAGCTCTAATCGTAATGTAACACACATTGGGGGCATATTTATCAAGACTTGTTGCCACTTTATTGTAAGTGACGCAAAGAGGTTCAAAGTCTTTATAATGAATTTACTTTCAAGTCCAATACTTTTTTGCACTGGGAAGTTGCCTTTAAAGAAGTGTAAATTGAGCTTTGCGCTACTTTGCATACATTTATTCCAAGGTGATGCTTGGGCAATCCAACACTACCACCTAAGGTTTCTGATGCAAAGCCAGACTTACACAGTTAAACCTGGCTTTGCATCAAAAAATAATGCCTCCTTGTGGCAGGTGCAAAGTTGGACACATGTTTAGATTTCTCCAAACATTTCACTCATAGCGGATGTGCTAATCTGTTCCAATGTGTGAACTGTAAAAAAACGTCTAGCCATAGCATTTTGTATGGTAAGGGTATCCTTGCAGTACAAAGTCTATGCTAGGCAGAACACACAACTTTGCACTTTGATGTAAAGGTGTGTGCATAGTACTAGGCAGCCTGTCTATTTGTGCACCAGCACAGGAGAAAAAAGCAGCAGCAGGCCAGAATTAGTTAATTTTTGTTCCGAGCTGCTGGTTCGCTAGTACAATGCAGAGTAGCCACTTTAGCTATTTTTTATGCAAATTAGACAGCAGTCAAAAGGCTAAGTTGAGTCGAACTAAAGTAGACCATGATGGATCACTGGCCAGTAAAACACCGAATCCAATATCAGCTGACTAACTTGAATGGAATATCTGTTTAAATCATCATTACTCAATATTTTTTGACTGAACGTCTACACGCTTAGCAAAAGGTTCCTTTCCAAGAGTGGCCATTAATATTTCAAAATAATTAAGCAAGGATTAATTTATGATGCTCTCAACGTGGATCATTTTTATTGCGATCATTACGTGGCAAGGACAGAAGACAGATTGCAATAAACTGATTAATTGCACTACTGGGCGCACTTTTAATCTGCTTTGCCAATGATCTGTTCATTTCTTTAAGCAAAATAAAAATTTAACTACAAATCGTACTTGTTTACTTCGGGCGCTTTAGAAGCAAACATGCTCGCTTCTCAGTGTCACATGCCATCCATTTTATGTTCAGTTGTAACTTTTGTTTTGGAATACTTAAAATTACCAAACAGGAGCTAAACGTTTCTATGGAAACACACCAAAATGTTAGCTCTTCTTCGGCTTCTCTGGAAGAAATATGGACACTTTACATGCTCACCATTTTCTGGTCAGATTAACTTCCCTCATTATGTATTCTAGGTTTGGCCTGTCTCATAAGCTTTATGTAAGCGAATCCATTGAAAAAGAAACAATAGATACTTCTATAAATACACAGATGGGACTCAGCGTTGTCAGAGAGATTTGGGGGGCATGCATGGAATGCAGGGTGGAGGGGTGAGATGTCCAAGGTTCAGGATGAACGGATTCCCTGAGGAACAGGGTCAGTAATGATATGCATTAGGTTGGCCTCTGTCTGGAGTGGCGCAGTAGGGAAAAAACTATGGACTGCGATGCTACTACGAGCGATTGCCACTGGTTAGACTATTTGAAAGCACTTATTCCATCACCTTTCAGGTGTTTGATTGCCAACTGGCACAGCTTTCTAAGTCTACTAATGGCAATATTTGCGAATTCCAAAAAGTAGTACATTTGCAGCCATTCAAGGATTATTTCCATGGGTGCAGATTTACTACTTTTTTGGTAACCCAGTCACTGTATATACTTAAGATCCCCCAAAAAAGTTAACTAAATGAATACCTCTTACTGAAATAAAAATGACAAGAAAAACCAATGCAGGCATAGAAGACCTGACTCCTGGCTGAACTACCAAACCAACAATGGATTTGAGGGATGTCACACCCGCTGAACCGCTGCCCTGTCTCATTCTGCCTGGTAGTTCTATCTAGGAACTAATGACTATGGTCATGTACAACGTAACATCCTGGAGTACCTGCCTCCGATCATGTACTTTGAATGTATTTTCACTGCCTGCACTCTTCTTCAGCTCTGCGAAAAAAAGTGTTTTAAAAACCTAATGGTAGAGCTTTCAAATCCTCGCAACTGGGCAGGAGTTATCACTGGGGATCTCTAGTTGGCAGAGGTAGGTACCACTGTCAAGATAGGGACCCTTGCTTCTAGTCAGGGTAAGGAGGAAACCCTCTGAGATAACCCCTGCTCACCCCCTTGGTAGATTGGCACGAGCAGTCAAGGCTTATCAAAGGCAATGTGTAAAGTATTTGTACCAAAACTCACAGTAACACAGTGAAAACACCACAAACTGACTCCACAACAGTTTAGAAAAATAAGGGTACTTAATCTAAACTACAGAAGACCAAAACGACAAAAATCCAACATACACAGTTCAAGAATATGGTTGCAAAAGAGTTCTTAAGGTTGCGATAAAATAATCCACAGTTGCGTGAAAAGTTCACATTTGCGTCATGTTTAGCCAACAGTACCTTTAAATGCAACAAAGTTCCAAAGCAGAAGCTGGTGCAGTGGATAACAGGTGATGAGTTGCTCCTGAGACCCGGGGGAGGCGATGCGACAACCCCGCTGCAGCAGCGGGCATGTTGCGACAAATCCGGTCTGTATGGGGAGAAAGGCGGAGCTTGGTGGAGCTGCCAGCTACCTGTTGGCCGGTCTCCATCCCTCAGTGTTGGCAGTGGGGCGCTCCTCCGACCACCATCTAATGAGCCTGTTTAGTCTCTTGGCACTGAGAGATGGTGCAGTTCAAAGATGGAAATAAGAGCTAATAGGTCACTGTTAAAAAGCCACGGTTTCAAGGTCTTCCTATATTAAAGTCAGGCACATTAAAACATCCAAATGATTATCGAAATACATTTATAGTGTGAACAGCAGGTTCTAGAAGTAGGAATTTCACAATACACAATGAAACCAGTGAAAAGCAATATGTTAAAGCAAGCCATTGCTCGTGGTTATGCACTGTATACATAAAGTTGCAAAAACAAAATATTTAAGAAGACCTGATGTCCTCTTGTCTGCATACTTCAGAATCCAGTTGAAGTTTAATGACATAAAACCAAAGCATATAGCAAGACAACATTTATTCGAGGCTTATTTATTCAAACTAAGAGTGAAACTCACAAGATACTAGAGTAAAGTAGCAGACAGAATTTTCCCTCTGACAGTTACTGTGCAATAAGTAAGCAGTGTTCAGCGTGTGTTACATAAAATACGTTAAATTATCTAAAACAGCAGGGAAATAAAGCAAACAGTAGCAATTCGAGGACAATATCTCGGTACCTTCCAATGAAAAGGACAGTGTTTCTTAGGTTGTATGTTTGGAAAACCTGTGACGCATGTCAACTTGTATAGGATTAGGGCAAAAATGATAGTCCAACTCAAATTCATTCAGTGCTCACAACAGATCCCAGCGGTCTCTCAATCAAGCGAGCTGGCGAGCCTGTCAGCTGCTGGGCCCCTGCAATAGCAGGGCCAAATGACAGACACTAACAAAGATAGCACACGAAGGAGTGTGCTCAGTCAGTCTCATCTGCAATGTAGCAGACAGTCTCTCAGCAGGCGATCTCTATCTCAAGTGAAGTATGGAAAGTAACGTGTGCCTTTGGTTATTGCTCAAGACTAGAGGGTGTGGCGATCGGGATCAGAAGCCGCTTACCCTTTCCTATAATTCACTTGATATTGAAATTGAAGTCTGCAGGGAATGGATCCATTTCTTTGAAGGCATGTTGCGACCCTGACTTCTAGGCAATAATATCTCCCATGCCTTGTGCAGTTTGATAAACAGAGAACGTATTTGCTGACCTAGCTCTTTGGAAGAGTAATTTCCCTTCTGCTAAATGCACGTGGCATTGTCTTTTCATTTGGGTTGGCATATTTCCCAACAGATTACTATACAGTACACGAACACAGGTGACAGTAAAAACAAACGTGTAGGGAAGGGTAAAACCATTTACCAGAAGTCACAGAAAATGGATAAGGAAAATAAGGGAGAATAGATTGTTTATTAATATTGTTCACTCTAAAAAATATCTGATCAATATGTGCTTGAGATACAAATAAATGTTCTTAGTGAACACTAGAACTGAGACATAAAAACAAGTGCATCTGCTTTTAAGCAAGACAATCTTTCAGTTCTAGAGTTTTTTTTCTAGGATTAGAACATGAGAGGTCTCTTTGGTGATAAAAAAAACCATGCAGTGTTCACTTTACTGTCGTTCAAACTGATGTGCAGCAAATGCATGTTTAATTGCTCTTTGCAATAATATCTGGGGCACCGAGCAATTATATAGTAGCTGAAACATTTTTCAAGGTGAAAGTAATTAGGTTTTCCTGACCCATGATTCTTAAAGTGTGATATATCTAAAACATCTGTGATGAGTTTCAATTACCACTTTCCCCTTTCATATCTGCCTTCTGTATTTGTGGAGAAGAACGCCATGCATTTTACTAAGTCATGTCAGATTTAGAATTATTAATTTTTTTAAATTTAGAATTAAATTTGTGATTGAAAAGGATATCGCAAACCTTTCTTTCCCTGAAAACTGATGAATATAAATACCAAATGTTACATCACAAGAGATAAATAGACAAATGATGGATGTAAAAAAGGTAATAAAGTGCTCTTGTGCATTAAGTAGATCAAAACAAATGAGTTTCCAAATTACAGTAGTAAACACTGTCGGGCTGATTACAAGTACAGTGGTCCCAAGACCTCTGTACCGTCGGTGGTTGTCCAATTGCCACCTCCTCTGCAGTCCGACCACTCGATTACGAGCAATCAACGTCTAGTTTAGACTGGCAGGGCAAATACAAGGAGATGATGGACGGAGCACTGTGAATAGGCAAGAAGAAGGAGAATTTAAAGCCACATCTCCCGGTGACTGGTCAGACTGGTCTTCTTTAACCTCATGATTGGGTGGCGAGTGCGTATCCAGCATCTTAGTATAGTCCTTCTGCCCCATGTTTTCTTGAGCTGTCGCTGCAAAGTGACCTTGCAATCCCCGGCGACCTAGATTTCGGCATTGGTGCCGTGTTTGAGCCAGCTGCTGCTAATTTTAAGTTGAACTGTCTCATGCTAGAAGCTTCTCGAATGCAGCCCAAAACTCCTCTGGACCCCTTGGACGGAGCCCCTGACAACTCCTTGTGGCTGCTGGCACTCACTTACCTTGGCACCTTGCAGCTATCTCAAGCTGCTGGTCCACTATCCAAATGGGGCATTTCTCCCCTAGGCCGATCAGTCCTTGTCACCTCTGTTTTTTGCCTTTTGTTCTGCAGTTGACTTCAACATCTGTCATGACAGAAGATTCAACACAACACCGAGCTGCTGAGCCATTAATCCATACCAGCCATCTGACCAGAGCCAGCCCAGCACGTACAAGATGTGTGCAAAGGGGATGGATCACAGATGAATGAACGCACCAACAGGCCATCTGTGCTCCGCCTGCCATATTACTAAGTGATGAGAGCTTTAGAACTATTACTCGTCCCATTATCATAAAGGTGGACCTCTGTTCCTACTTTGTGGCCTAGCTATATTGAAAATGACTGTAAAGACGCATTCCTTTAATGGAATGCTCCATTCCACTGCCATTGGGAATTTAAATATTTTGATTTGGAATAGACACCCCCATTTTCAGTTAGTACAGACCAGCATCACAATGGACTTTTCCTATAACTCACTAGTGCATTTCCCTTAAAAGGTTTGCCCTGATTGTAATCCGATCTTAAACATGTGTGTTTCAAAGATATACTTAAAACATTAAAAAAGCTTTCTCAATATTACATAGAATTTCTGAGGAAAAATTTGTTGTCTTTTAGTGCAAGGAGCTTGTAGGATCACAATCAGTGAATTCTGATAATCACAAGTGACACGGAGGATAAACTCTGCAACAAGGTTTCCAAAAGTATGCAGCAATAATACAAATTCTGCAGCCCATTCTCTAAAAGTATTTTACTCATTTTGGACTAGAAACCACATTTAGTGAAATCTGCAAAATATGTGGCGAATTATGTGCATATGCTCTAAATCATCCATTATGTGGTAAATGCTCGAGTCACAAAATTGCATTAATCCAAGGTAAAAAAAAAACCGAAACATTCTAATCAGTGTCCATTGTTGCCCATACCTTGAACAAATCAACATTTACAAGACAACTGTTCCATAATAAGCATGTCATATGAAATATAACCAACAAGTAAAATGTGTAATCTGCCTCACGGTTTATGATGTCACTAATATACCTTGAAAACAGTATTGTTCTTGAGTACTCAGATACGAGTTAACAATGCGATACATGGCGATAATTAGCAACTTTTTCAAGTTAACCACCCCAAAACAAATATGGCAACATATACAAATGCTCATCCTATCATTACCAGAACATTTATATATATATATATATATATATATTCACTGAAAAAACCATAGGTTATAGACCATATATAGTTAGGAATTAGCATTTAAAAAACCTTATTTTACTCACACAAAACCATTGAAATTCCATATATAGTTAGTTGCACTAACTATATATCGCGCACCCGCAATCCACTGCTGATCATGTCACATATTACATCATTCATGACATGGTCAGTGACATCACTGATGACATCACTGATGACATCTCAAATGACATCACTGATGACATCACTGATGACATCTCAAATGACATCACTGATGAGATCACTGATGACATCATCCAGTGACTGTGTGTTTCTGTAAAGTTTAAATATGTTTTACATATTGAAGAATGAGTAGATGTATAAGTGTCTGGACGAAGGATTTAGTAGGTGCATGACTGAATGTATGAGTGAGTGATTAAATGTGTCTCACTGAGTGCATGGGTTAGTGACTAAACTGTCTTAATTTGTGCATCATTATGTCTGTTGTTCTGTAAACTGCTGCATGTGTTGATCAGTAGCTATATGATTAACTATATGGGTTATTGATTGATTGTCCAAGTATTTGTATAGGAGACTGAGTGTGTGTGTGGCTGGCTGGGAGGTGTGTGACTCTGTGCCGATCAATGTGTACTTGTATCAATGATTGTATAAGAAAGTAAGTATGTGTTAGTGTATGTTTGAAAATGTAAGGTGCTCTATGTTTAACTGTATAGACAAGAAAATGGAAGTGTGATTGATTCTTTACAGGACTGACTAGGTGTGTGAGTAACTCCATGGATGAGTGGCAGAGTGTAAGTGTCTGTATAGGTGTATGAGTGCATATGATAGTGTTGTAAAGATGAGTGATTGTATGTATGAATGATTGTATGGGTGAATGAGTGAATGTGTGTGTAGACGTAGGAATCAGTGAGTACGTATGTAGTAACTAGTATTGGTGTGTCAATGGTTTCAAAAATTATACTCTGTATTTAACACTGGGTGAAACAGAGGTTATATTAAAACGTGAGGAGATGCATTGTATTGTCACATGAATGATATCATCAGTGATGTGGTCATTGATGTCATTTGAGATGTCATCAGTGATGTCATCAGTGATGTCACTGACCATGTCATGAATGATGTAATATGTGACATGATCAGCAGTGGATTGCGGGTGCGCGATATATAGTTAGTGCAACTAACTATATATGGAATTTCAATGGTTTTGTGTGAGTAAAATAAGGTTTTTTAAATGCTAATTCCTAACTATATATGGTCTATAACCTATGGTTTTTTCAGTGAATTTTCAAGGTTTTGTAAATGCTAATTCCTAACTATATATGGTCTATAACCTATGGTTTTTTCAGTGAATTTCAATGGTTTTTTAATAGCAAATATCATAAGCTGTCGAATGTCAAGTACGTGGTAAGTAAAAACATTTTCGTGTTTATGCACACTGATCTGCTTTGAATACTGCCCCCCACCCCTCATTTCTATTAGGAGTACTCTCTCTTTGCAGATAGTGAAGGGTAGTTAACGCAGCCCTTTGCCCCCTTTGTAATACGTCGTGCCTGCTTCTCTCTCCATTTGATTGATTGTTCTCTTTGGTTCATTCTCTATTTACAAACAAGCACAGAGTCGCAATACTCTGTTTAGTCTTTGCAGATAGCGAAAAATCGTGTAAAAAAACAAAAGGAATCGAGCAAAATCAGTAGGCCACTAATGGGATCTCTTTTTGACCTCGCTAAAATAGAAACATTAGGAACAACCTGTTGAAAATAGCAATGCGTATGTACATAAGCGGCGTTCATTTGTGTTCACAGTACCCCTTGTTGATTGTTTCAATCGAGCATTGAATTGTTCGAAGTTAATTCTCTTAAGGATCTTCTCTACCTGCAAACGAGGAAGAATAGGAATATTCTCTCTCCCTTTGCAGATAGTGAAGGGTAGGTAACGCAAGCCTTTAACACGTCGTACCTATTTCATTCCTCATTGATTGATTGATTGTCCGAACATTGACTGTTTGGGAATTAGTTCTTTTTGGAGGTATTCCCTGTTTGCAAATAAACGTAGGAAAATCTTTGCAAGTAGTGAAAGGGTACGTAATGCGGACCTTTCTCCCCCGTTGTAATCTGTCATGCCTATCTACTCCCCACTGATTGATGCACCTTTTTCACCCGGACCATTTACTAGAGATACGTCATCTGGCCCGACCAGAGAGCACCCCTAGTGAAAAGGACATATGCAATAATAACGAAGTGATCACTGTATCCTGTTAACAGAAACTTTACCATGAAACAACCTGGAAAGAAAAAAATAGGAAAACGAAAATCAGTAGGCCACTGATGAACATGAACTTTTATTAAACAACAAACAAAGAAACGATAACATAACGTAATGATAAAACCTATTAATGTCCTAGAAACAAGAAAACGTTAAAGTATGCCAGTGGTGAGAGACCAGAAAAACAGTCCGAGAAACCAAATCACCCCTCGCTGTCCCAACTCATGCACTCTGAAAGTTCAAAGTTTTGAGGAGTGCTTGTAACATTGTCTGAAGCCTATTTGCAATTGCTTCATCTTCACTATTCTTAAAGTAAGTGGGGGCTGTTGTGATGCGGTGCCACCCTGAACCGCTTGACGGAGGCCCCCGAGGGACGGTGTCATGTCGCGGACTCGGAGGGGGCGCTTGGCTCCGGCCCCCTCCCCAAGTCGTGTTGCCCTGGTGTGGCCTGAGATCGCCCCCGACATAGGTGGCCGGCTCCCGGGGTCAAGCGGAACTTTTTTCCTTTTGGTGACTCTTCCATTCTTCACCTTGTCCCACAATCCGTTTCACCTAAAGACACGCTGTAGTGGGGCACCCCTTTTCCGTTTCATTTGCCATTCAGCCCGCTTTTGCTACACTGTGCCTCTTCCGCTATTCAGCTGTTTACCGCCCGCTCTTTCGACTACAGCGTCTCGCTCACCATGTACTTGAGTTGCTCCCGCTCTTGCGGTGCAGCGATAGGCGGCTGCCACAGGACTCTCAAAATGGCGGCCATCTCTTCAGATTTGGGCGTGGTCCACTAAAATGGGCCTGCGACACCTTGGAACTCGGACGCTTGTCTGCTAGAGCTTGGGCTCCATTCTCGAAAGCGTCCCCTCATCCTTGAAGATTCTACAAAAGTCTTGGGGGCCCCCGACTCCCGCAGGCTTCTGGTGGGGAGCGCCTAGCATGATTGCTCGTGGAATGGCCACGACGGAGCTACGAAATGGTGGTGCTCTCATGCTAACGCCAGCTTCAGTCTGAAACATCCAGAAACACTGTAGACTACCAATTCGATCAGTTCCGGTAGCGCTCCAACGTGACCCGGTAGAGAAGAACTTGCCCTCCCCTCTTTGACTGATGGTTCTTGTTGCCTGTCCCTTCTGTTGTCATTTAACAGAACTATTTAGCCTGCTGAAAGGGGTTGTGTGCCGTCCGCTGGTTGGTGGAGACATTTTGACTATATTCTGGACCTGCGTTGTCGCGTAATGCGTCATATGACGTGCCGCGTTAGAAAGTTTAATAAATTATTAAACACAATAAACAATCCTTAAAAAATAAAAAAAAATAAAAAATAATCAACAAAACCAACAATCAATTAACAACAGTATTTGAAAAGTCTATCATTCATTTTTCATTGCAGTACGCTGCCCAGAAAGCTTCCCGGTTCCCGGACCGGGCGCTACCCACGCAAAAAAACAAAAAAAAAATTTTTTTTTTTTTTGCCCCGCGGGGCCGTTTTAAAGCCTCCACATTAAACCTAGGGGGTCAGGGAGGATCTACTATGCCCCCTTATGGTTATTTGCCCCTTTGTTTTGGCCTCCTCTTGTCTCTCGATCCTACCGAGAGACAAGATGGCGGCCGCTACGGACTTTTTGGAATGTTGACAGACGCCAGAGAACCAATCAGCTTCGCTTCACAAAGCTCCGTTGCGCGAAAAGTACGCGTCCTGGAGCGCTGCCCAGAGCGCGCTTACAGATATATATCTTTTTTTAAACGTTAATTTCTCAAAATCCACTGGAGCACATATATTGAGACCTACAAAAGGCACATCGGGCTACCAGTCCCTACAATTTTGCCAAGTTTCGTGCAAATCCATTCAGCCGTTCGGGCTAAAAGTGAGGCCAACCGCCCTATGGAAATTAACATGGGAAAAACGCGTTTTGGGACCCCCCTTTTTTCTCGGCCCCCCCTTGACGAACCCCCCCAAAATTTTCAGGGGCTGCTCAGAAACAAAATGTGCCATTTTCCTGAAAATTTCAGCCAATTCCGTCCACAAACGCCAAAGTTATTAGACATAGAATTTTCAAAAATCCCATAGAGAAAAAATCCTAACTATATATACCTACTGGCGACCGCCAGTAGGTAATATATATATATATATATATATATATATATATATATATATATGTATATATATATATATATATATATATATGTTATTCCTTGTTTATTACAGCAGGTCACATGGTACTCTGGTACTATTCAAAAATTTCACACTCACCTGATCAGCGTTCATGTGATCAAGGCCACTGCGTTGGCCGAAACGCGTAATGACTGATTGCACTATTTAATTTAATAAAGCACAATATCTACAACAGCAGAACAGCATATTCCTTAGTCCGTTTTTCTCCACTTGATGCCTGCAAGCGTCTTGGAGCATAAACTCATATATATATATATATATATATATATACATTTTCTCACAACGTTGCGTTTTCTCCCAAACACTTCTTGGACAGCAACCACCACGGACTCCAAATGCATTAGCAGTGATTTTTATTTTCAAAAGCGGCAACACTCACTCAAATATATACACACACAAAACAAATGTATATATATTTATACATATTTATACACACACATACACATATTCACACACACACTCTTACACTTTAACAAGAAATGGGTTCTGACCCCCTTACATTTTACTTTTTTGACAGCCCAGTTGTTTGCTGCAAGTCTCTCTGAGTCTCACTCACTTTAATCTCCATTAAAATGAATAGGGAATGCTAATTATCAGACTATGCCTTTTAAGATAAAATCAGCTGCTTTAAAGCTAGGGCAAAAGTCTTGGTGTGGTTGCATATGAACACATATACACACACGTGGAGGCTGAGAGACTACCTTCCAACCCAGCCCAGTATGCGTGCACTGGTAGCCTGTCACAGAAGAGATCCATCATGGATTAGTGATGATCTGTACAGGTCTTCAGTGGGGATTCATAGTGTGAGTACATACATTTAGATTAGGAGATTTACTGAAAAGTGTGTGCTTCAGTGCATTGTACATTATGGATGATGTCTGCCCCAAAGTATAGTTTCACCATGATTAGGACTAGAGACTAAGTTGGCGCACCAATTTTATGTTAAACCAGGTTCACAAATACAGATCTGACATTGGACTCCACATATCTGCACTCCTCCTGGTAATGCATAATCTAATATTTATTTCTGATTTAGCTTAGATTATGCATTTGAATCACCCTGCTAGTCCAGGTTCATTACTCTACTGGCCAACAGGAGGATCTATGTCTTCCATGCACAAAAGGGACATTTGACAGTGATCAAACTTGTTGCTGGTGGATGCCAGGGTATGTACGGCATTTACATGTGCTAATTACTTTTCACAGTGCATTGTGCTTTGGAAGGCTCTATCCCACGAAAACATTGGAATGTAGCCAGACCTCTGTAGACAGTCAAAGGAGTGGCTTTTATTTGAAGTTTTGGTTGGATGGGTCTAGGTCACTATATAAGTTAGGGGTGTGGCTCAGACTTTCCACTGAACGCTTGAAGTTAACATGTTGGAAAGTTCTAAAATGCTGAGCAGGAGGGTAAGGTCAGGGGTAGCAAGAAGCTATCACCATTTGAGGGTTCAGGATGCCAGAAATAACTACTCCAATATACGCATGTTATATGGATAATTCGTTGGCATTTGATACATTTAATCAACAAAATCTCTGGGAGAAATTGTGCAATAATGGGATCAGTCCCACTATCTTACTTTTTTAATATCTCTCCATGATAAACCTTGGCTACAGTTTAAGCTGATAAACAATGCCTAGTCACCAAGGATTTCTACCGCCAATGGGTTGAAACAGGTATGTATCTTAGTACCACTACTTTTTTGGCTAAACATTTCAGATGTATAAATATTTTCGACTTTTCCGGAGGGATTGGCTCCCAAGCTAGAAGGTAAACCAATTAGTTATTTGGCATATTCTGGTGATATTTTAAATTCATTGACCCCATCAGGACTTCAATCACAATTACAGAATTTGCAAAAATGTAATATTGAAAATGACTTAAAAGCCAACCCCAGTGAAACAAAGGTTATGACCTTTGGGAAAGCCCGAAATGTTAAACAAAAAAAATCAATGACAATATTCAGGAAGAAATATCGACATACAAATATTTGGGCTTAATGGTTGAGCATAGAGTAAGGTGGTTAAGTCCTCTTTCCAACTTAAAAACTAGGGACCCGACAGTGTCACTCTCAGTTACAAACAATTCATGATAATCCACGGAGGATATGCAGGCTGTCAATGTCTAAAGGTGCTGTAAACAAAAATGGTACCTACCCTATTATATGGAGCATTAGTTCTTCCTGAAAAATCCATTAACAATCTGGATGAAATTTATATTAAAAGAGCTCAGATCTTTAATGAATCTCTGTTCATTGCTTTCCCACTCCAAAACATGACTGGAACTATCCTTGATATCTATAGTTTTTCATCTCTCAGCAGCAATGTTAAATTACTTTTGCGACTGTGCAACAGTAAACAAAGACTCATTGAGATTTTTCATTTACAATGAAGTAGCAAACCATCAGGATTTCTGTACTGGGTTGAGCTTGGCATCTTTAAATAAAACAATCAGGGAAAACAATCTACTGCTGTCTGCAGATCTCATAAAATTTCCCTGACTGGAGCGGTAGAGTTTAATTAGGCAACCTCCCTGGAGTAATGCAAGAGCAGTGGACTTGTTGACATTACAGAAACATCAACATGCTCACTATGTCATAGAATCATACTCTGGAATAATACAAGATTATTTAGCCTCAAATTTGAATCTAGGATGCAACCTAAAATGCACGAGGTTCTATTACCTGTTTATACCAATAGCCCAAATTGAGGGGCTGTGGAACACTAGCTGCTTACACTCAAAAGCCTGCCAGTTATAGAACTATAAAGCGGAGTCAATTGTGCATTTATTAAGTTACATCCTTGTTTACTAGACATACATAAGAAATATCTAAAAAATACATTGAATTGAATTTTTTTCTACAACAGATTGTCAATTTATTTGAAAATTAACTAAAGATTTAGATTGTGCTTATTGTCATGCTAAGGAAGTGTGATTGAAATGCTTACCTTATGGAATATTTGTAGATATATTTGTGATTTTTGAAAATATATATTTAATATATTTAATATATTTTATACAATAACGACATTAATTCATTCATACTCCTGATGGTCAAAGCCCACCACCAAGAGCAAAACGAATAAAAAATTATTCAAATTGGCCCAATAGGTTGTGCGAAACCAGCAGTTATATTAGTTGAGAAAGTGAAAAAAATACCTTCTGAGGCCTAGAAGAGTTTGCCCCCCCCTGGAAGGACTCACTGTCCACTTGCATGCGTAGCACCTCGTTTAAACCTCCACAGGGAGGGCCGAGCCTACAAGAACATTGCCAAAGGAGAAGCAGAGCACTGTTGCACTTTCCACTCATTCCTGGTTCCTCTAGTGCCCCCAGAAACTGAAGATCTTTGGGCACCACCATACTCTGCTTGCAGGAAGGGCCAGAACTCCAGGACAATTTATATTTCTAAGGATTCCTGCAAATAGATTTTTTATTAGGTCCAGAGGTTGCTTTGCAGCAGTGTAGAAGTAGAAGAAAGACAGTATATTGAACATTGTAATATTGTATTAATGATGACAAAGGTAATCTTAAATCATGGCATATACTAATGAATGTTATTGTAAAATGGTACTATTCTGACACGTTTTTTTCATTTGGTATTAATGACAGATTTCTGTTTTTTATTGTTTGATACCCTGAAAAAGCAAGTGGGCCTGCCTTTTCATAACTGCACCCCATTATGTTGTGTTTAGTGTATGTGGTCGAAATCATTTTTTTAGGGTTCGGGGCCTACTTGTGGTGTACACTGTCAACGGATGTTACCAGTGGTATTTTCACCTGCCAACTGCTACACATTTGAAATGAATGTGTATGATTGAGTATTGTGTGTAATAAAGAGATTTTATAAGTAAAAGCACCGGCTGGGAAATTATGTTGTGGGTGTTTTATGGGGGCATGAAGACTGGGTGTTAGAAATGGGGGTCTCTAGTGGGCAGAGATATGTGTCTTGGCCAAGTAGGGACCCTTGGTTCGGATGTATGACGTTACAACGCATACTTTTACCACGCATGCCTTTACAACACGGTTTTTACATCGCAAACCTTTACAACGCATAGCGCTTAGAGGTGTTGGATAGTGGTAAGTATCATTTTCTATTCCAACTCCAGTCCCCGTGGACACTAGGGAAGGTGTTGGATAGAAAATTAAACTCATTCCCTATCCTAGAGCGCCCCCCAGCGCAATGCGTTGTAATGGTTTGCGTTGTAATGCCTGCGTTGTAATGGTAGTGCGTTCTAAAAGTTTCGTTGTAAACGTTGTTTACCCTTGGTTCTAGTCAAAATAAGGGAGATACACACTTTATATAACACCAGCTCACTGCCTTGGTAGCTTGGCATGAGCTGTCAGGCTTATCCCAAAGGCAATGTGTAAAGTTTTTGCACCCAGACACACAGTAACACAGTAACACAATGAAAGCACTACAAATGTACACCACACCAGTTTAGAATATTAAAAGTATCTTTATCTAAATCAAATAAGACAAAATGGCAAGAATCCAACATACACAATTAAAAATATGACTTTTAAAAGCTATCAATCAATTCTGTCCATAGAAATCTATAGATGCGTGATTTTACACAATGTACCTTTATGTGCAACACAATTCACGAGGCCAGACAGCTGCAGAGAGGTTAAGCATTGAAAACTACAGTGAGGTGTCAGTTCCTGTGTCCTTGGGGCGGTGATGTGACGCTTCTGCTGCACTCAGGAAAAGTGATTTGTAAAATCCGGACTGTAGGAAGGAAGTGATGCATCGATTCCAGGATGGTTCTGGTCTGCGGGTGATGCACACTTTGAGGATTGGTGCACAGGATTCAGCGTGCGGTGGATTTTTCAGCCACTGGCAGGCTCTGCGTCGATTCTTCAGCTGCACATCAGCCGAGCGTAGATATTTCTCCTACTTGGGGTGCTGTGTCAGAGAAGCAGGCACTGGAATGACGATGTGTCAATTTTCTCGCTTTCTTCAAGGTGTTTCAGCTCCCAGCAACAGGAACACCCTCCAGAGGCACAGTACTAGTACAGGCAGATCCTGGCAAGTCAGAACTCCCAGCAGTGGAGTTCAGGGAAGCTAGTACTGAAGTCTTTTTTGTCCCTGAGACTTCAGAACAGGAGGCAAGCACACACAAGCCCTTGGAGATTCTTCACTAATAGGTACACAGCAATGTTCCAGTCTTTGTCCTTTCCTGGGCAGAAGCAGCAACTGCTGGCCAAACCAGTAAAGCAACATACAGCAAAGTGGCAGTACTCATCCTTGCAGCTCTTCTACTTGGCAGATTTTCCTATCGATTCCAGAAGTGATCCAAGGTTCTGGGGTTTTAGGTCTAATATTTATTCCCCATTTCCTCTTTGTAGTCTTTGTCGCAAGAGTCTCTGTGCACAGTAGAAACCAGTTCTATCCTTCCTGGTCCAGTTTCACTACAGGAGGTGGAGACAGCATGGTGCAGAGCAGGCACAGCCTATCCAGGTGCTAATGGAAACTCCTCCCACCACTCTAAATGCAGAAAGGTCTATTCAGCCTGGCTATGAGTCACCCAGGAAAGGCAGGGCACACCTCAACCTCCCTTGTGACTGTCTGGGATGAATGCACATCCTCAGCTCCTATCACTCTAAAGCCAGACAGTGAATACACAAACAGGCAGATGAACACAGGATGGTTAAACAAGAAAATGCTCATGTTCTAAAATTGCCATTTTCAGACACACAATTTAAAAACCACCTTTACTAAAAGATGTGTTATTAAATTCGGAGTTCAGAGAGCCTGAACTCAAAATCTCTAGCTATACCCAATTGAACGTTACACATGTAAAATGTTAGAGTGCAGCTCCAATGATAACCTATGGGACAGTCAGCCTTTCAACAGTGAAAAACAAAATACACAGTATTTCACTATCAGGACATGGAAAACACACAAGTACATCTCCTACCTTTCACATACACTTACACTACACCTTGCCCATGGGGGTAACTTGTGCCTACCTTAGGGTAAGAAATGGGAAGGTTAGGGCCTGATTAGTTGGTGCACTTGCCAGGTTGACATCACAGTTTAAAGCTACACACATACACTGCAGTGGCAGGAATGAGACACATTTACAGGGCTACTCCTGGGGGTGGCACAATCAGTGCTGCAAGCCCAATAGTAGCATTTGATTTACAGGGTCTGGCACCATTAGTGAACTTTACTAGGGTCTTACCAGTGATTCAAATATGCCAATCATTGATAACCAATGATAATCATAATTTACACAGAGAGCATATGCACTTTTGCACTGTTTAGAAGTGGTAGAGTGCCCAGAGTTCAAAAGTCAACAATAAATGGGCCCAAAACAGGTGGTCAAAAAGCAAAACGTCTGAGGATAAATCCGCTAAAAATGACAGGTCTAACACTGGGGTACTAGCCCACACATTCTGAGTAGGCCTTGACAGCTCTGATAACTACCCTGAGAGAATAAACTGCTATAAAGGTTGACTTGGCTCCCGGTAGAGTGAGATTGCAGACAGATATATATATATATATATAAAATCAATTGTAAGCACTCAAGCACTCAGTGGGTTCTCAATAATCCATTTTATTCTGTTAAAAAAGGCTGATGTGTTTTGACAGAATAGTCTATCAATGCCCATTACGTGGATTCACTTTGTAGCCCTCATTATTGTAGGGCTTCACTCGCTGCCATTGGTTTACATTACTGTCCAATGAACTTCAAATAACTCTTTGTCAGCATGAAATGTTCACCAATCGTGTGAGGGCAACCACGATGTTGTCGACCTGGTAGGTCTTCAGTAGATGGATTATGCCACATTCGGTACAAAGTCCATAATGCATTTCACCTCTCTTTTATCCATGCTGATCAGATGGAGCAAACAGTAACCATGAGCGATCCCACTTCAAATTATTTGTTACCCTCATTCTGCCACACAATGTCACATCAGAGGAGGCTCCACTTTATATATATATTTATTTTTATTATATTTTATAGCAATTTTAGAGTGCACATTCATCTCCAAAGGAATATCCTGGCATATCCTGGCATTTAACAACAACCCCGCCTAACTCCATCTGTCACGAACACACAATCTGTGAGGGAAAAACCAAGTCTTCAGCATGCTACAAAAAGTCAAGAGATCATAAGTCAAGCATAGAAAGAAAGGAAGGGGGTAACAGAGAAAAGCTGCCATATATTTAAAAGAGCGGCTCCCTATGCTAGATCTCATGCTTTTCCTACAGTGTCCCAAACCCTGGCTAGTAGTTCAGAGGGAATATACTGACTCCTGAAAGCAGGTCCGGCATGGGAACCCATAGCAGCCCTGGAACTTTTGTCAGATCTGCCCCCGTGGATGATGGCCTGATATCCAGTGTGAAGCACTGCAGCTTTTCTTACTAGGGGTTGATTTTGCAGCACTGCTGCAAAACCGACACCCACCCTTCCAGTCTCCCTGGAAAATGCTGGATGCCTGCTACGGCCCGTCGGGCCCTGTGTGTAAGGCAGATCTACCATGTAAGACCGCTGGTCCAATCGCAACGTGCCCAGTGTGCATGACAAAGTAGCTTAAAAATGGCTCTCTTGCGGACCGGTAACCAATGAAGGGATTTAAACAGGCCAAAACCGAATTCCTAGTGAGAAGATTACAAATCAATCTCGCTGCCGAGATTTCTTTATATAAATAATCATGTTAGTATTGATAGAGCGGAGATTTCCCTTAGGAAATGTGTAAAAGACGGGAAAGAAAATGACAGTGACAATACTTTATCTAGATGAAGACAAAATGTGTGTTAAGCTTCACGTTTCTAGAGAATGACAAAATGCAACTCTGATTTAGAGACTGCATCATAAAAGCACACAGAATGCTAGAATGAACTTATGTTATGTTTACTTAATAGATGTGAATTATTAACACCTTAGTGACATTGATCTCATTGGTTGATAATGTGATTATTAACAGAGAAATTCCACTTGCAAAATGAACATTTCCTCTTCTAGAAATAAATCATTATTTAATGTTGTAACATGTACACTGAAAATGACAAAAGAAAATAAGGTGCTACGCGGGGGCTATTTAAGGTTGTTTTTGTGAATCTTTCTTCAAATAATGCCCTTAAATTTTTGTGGGCCTTAATGAAATATATGCAAAAAGGATGTATATGTACTTTACCTATATATGTGTAACAGTGTCCTTTTAAAAATGTTGATAAGTACTCCATACTTACATGTGACCGTTATGATTTGATTGGAGTGTTTATTAATGCATTTATTTGTGAGATTGATAATATTTATTATTGAACATGAGATCCATATCTTCGCAGAATTTCATTGCGAATGAGCTGTATTTTGAAATATTTATTAATATACTAATTGGCCTTTGATACCACCATCCTTTTGTAGGATAAAATGAGTAAGGCACCTTTGTTATCAGGTGTAATGTTAAGTCACCAGAAAATCAGAAGTATCAAAAATATGCTCCGGTCAGCACATGGCCAAACCTGTGGCAGCACAGGCAATGCAGCCTTTTACAGGTGAACTGACTAGGGAAGAAAGAATGACACTAATGGACCTGGTGAAATGTTCCATGGAAAAATAAGCAAATGTACAGATGGAAAGTACTGATATTTAAAATACTTGAAGTGTCCATATCCCAAAGGATCTTCCTCTGGCTCTTTCAACTTCGTTGGTGTTACCAGACTCAGTAGTTTGTGGCATAAAATGAGTTGTTTCAGCTGTTTCATTCAGTGCAAAGGTACTGCCATTGAAAGAGAATGACATGCACTGCAGCATGTATCATTCACTAGGCTTGTGAAGCAGGATCTAATTATTAGAAATTTATAAAATGTCATAATTGTGAAACTTTCTATGCAAATCTCAGGCAGTACGTTATTAGGTTACATACATGGTCCCAAATTATAGAAAAGCCCAGAAATATTACATTGCTCATGGCCTCACAGACTGAAATTAAAAATTGTTTGGTGGTAAATGGTGTGAACATCCAGTGCCAGAAACAGACAGCACAAACCATATCCTGGGAAATTCATAATACAGAGAGTCAACGCCAGCCTTAGAATTCCTCAGTGAGCTTTACACGCAAGCTGATGAGTAAAAAAATATTGTTGAGATCAAGTCACTTCATAAAGTTCTCTAAATGCTCTGTAAAGAACCAAACACTGGAGTGCAGGCAGGACTAGACAGAAGTCTAAATATTGCAATATTACAAGACCTCAGAACTGTTCACAGATAATGAACCAAGAAGTATTATATAAATAATGTGTGTGTTGGGAGCAGCTGGGGAACAGCAAGAGTACCACAATGTATGGCTGCCAATAAAGGTCTGGCAGAGAAATCCTCCGAGCTAAAAATATTTTAGGAAGTCCATTTCTCAACTCTGGACTCAGCTGTACTATAAACAGATTTGAATGAATGTAATACTCCAAGTGATATTAATTCAATTACTTCTTTCCTTCTCCAAAAATTAATGACAAGAGACATGGGTCCTCCTTGCCTGATCACAGCTAGTGTACTGTCCAGCAGTACAGATTTTTCTATTCTGAATTAAAGTTAGTATGGCACACACAGGTATGATGTACTCAAGCAGGAATTCTCCATGAACCTCTCTTAGCTCATTCTGTGGGCCAACATAGTACTCCAATCAAGTGTCAAGTGGCTGTGGTCATACAGTCAATCTGCAAATGTCGGAGATTCAATGCAACACCAACCATGTACTCCTTGGCTCACTAATTCAACTGGTCAACAAACCAGGAGGTTCAGGAAAACCTAAAGAAGTTACATTGAAAAATAAACCATTTCATGCTAGTATGCAGTATGTTTGACCCTTTAACTGCTGAGTGATTTTAATACCAAGTCAAATTCATAAAGGTATTTTCTATTGTAAGCCTGGCTTACTCCTATAAATAGCTATTACTGCATTTGCAAATCAGTTTGTCTTGAATGTCTTAAAAGTGGTGAGCACTCAAGGATTTTTGAGTAATTCTAAACTGCGAACACGGGTGAGTGAGTAGTGGACAGGACCTCCAGGACTTTAATGCCCTATGGTTTGCACATATGCAAACATTTACAAGTTTATGCAAATGTAACTATTCCTCTCCTGTGACTTCCCCCTACACCCTGAAAAGGGTCAGATATTCCAGTCTGTATGAGATTTCAAAAAAAGGCAGGAAAAGTCCCTTTCAAGTGCAATTGGATTTGGAATATTCCAGACGTCCGTGAGGGATAAGGGATTCTGCATTGCAAAAATAGGTTCACCAAGGAAAATAATTTAAAAAATCCAAGAAGTGCATTTGCAATTGCTTGATTAACTTTCACATGAGCAAATATACGCATGTATGCTGTTAGAAATGGGGGTCTCTACAATATGTAAAGCATTTCTACATACCCACACCACGAACGGACACCAGATAAGTTGAGAAAATAACCAATATTTATTTGAATAAAACAAGGCCAAAAACAACAAAAATCCATCATATAGAAGTAAGGATATTGCTTTCTAAAAGGTTCCAAAGAGTTCAGTCCAGAGAAAACTATGGATGTATCACTCAACACAAAGTACCTGTGATGCGTCAAAATGAAAGACTAAAACAGGCACAGGGAAAGTGAGATGCCGGAAAAATATTGCAATGTGATGGTTCCTTGCTCCCATGCAGATGACGTTTTTGATAGCCCTGATACTTTTTCAGGAGGCAAGCACACACAAGTCCTTGAAGACACTTGGCAAGCAGGATGTAGAAAGCAAAGTCCAGTCCTTCACCGCCCAAGACAGAAGCAGCAGGCCAACACAGCAAAGCACACAGCAAAGTGGTAGTCCCTCCTGGCAGCTTCTCCTGCTCTTCTTCTTGGCAGAATGACTTCCTAGTCCAGAAGTGTTCTGAAGTTATGGTGTCACAGCTCCAGTACCTACACCAGTTCCAGCCTTTGAAGCAGACACACTTCAAAGAAAAGTCTTTGTAGTGACCAAAACCCTGCCTTTTCCTGACCTGGCCCCAGACACATTACAGGGGGGGGGTGGAGACAGCTTTGTTTGAGGACAGGCACAGCCCTATTCAGGTGTCAGTGACAACTCTTCCCACCACCCTAGCTCAGGAAGACCCATCAGCCTGGTGATGGACCATAAGGATATGCAGGGCACACCTCAGCTCCCTTTGTGTGACTGTCTAGAGTGAATTCATTGGATCCCAGAGGCAGGCAAAGGTACAGAATGGTAAAGCAAGAAAACGCCCACATTCTAAAAGTGGCATTTTCAAACATGCAATTTAAAAATCAACTACACCAGAAGATGCATTTTTTAATTTTGTGTTCAGGGACCCTAAACTCCAAATCTCCATCTCTTCCCAATTGGACGTTACACTGGTAAGAGGTTACAAGGCAGCTCCAATGAAACTCATGGGAGAGATAGTCCTTGCAATGATTGAAAATGAAATTAGAATATTTCACTATCAGGACATGTAAAACACACCAGTACATGTCCTACCTTTCAAATACACTGTACCCTGCCCAGGGTTCTACCTTGGGCCTACCTTAGGGTTGCCTTACATTTAGTAAAAGGGAAGATGTGAGCCTGACAAGTGTGTGCACTTGCCAAGTCGACATGGCAGGTTAGAACTGCCCACACAGCCACTGCATTTAATAACACATCTTATAGTAAAGGTGGTTTTCAAATTGTGTGTTTGAAAATGCCACTATTAGAAAGTGGGCCTTTTCTTGCTTAACCATCCTGTGTGCCTCTGCTGGTTTGTGGATTCGATGTCTGGTTTTAGACTGATAGGGATTGATGTGCATTCACTCCAGACACAGACAGGGAGCTGAAAGGACATCCTGGGTTAGAGTGTTGGTAGAAGCTGGCACTGACACCTGAATAGGCAGTGGTTGTTCTGCACAATGCGGTCTCCACCTCATGTAGTGAAGCTGGACCAGGGAACACAGAACTGGTTTTTACTGAGCAAGAGTCTTTCTGCCCAAGACTTCAAAGAGAAAAGTAGTATAAATACTGGGACCCTGACCCCAGAACATTAGAACATTTTTGGACTAAGGACCCTGCCAAGAAGAAGAGCTGGAAGAGCTGACAGGAGGAGGACTGCCCCTTTGCTGTGTGTTGAGTCCTTGGGATGGCCAGAGGTTGCTTGCATTCTGTTGGAAGTCTCAGGTACACCAAAGCGTCACCATCCTCTGGATACCTGTACCTGGAACTGTGTGTTCCAGCTGTCACAGAGGGAAAAAGCAACCAGATGCCATCAACAATGCTGCTGCAGGCTCTGTGACCTGTTGGCCGTGCTACGAGCACCGTCACACTTCTCACCGCAACCGTGGTTCGACACTATCACCGAGCTGCTGCTTGCACCGTGACCTGTGGGCACCGCCTGCCGCACCGCCTCACTTCACATAGCAGCCCTGATCTCATCAATGCCAATGCTCCAAGCTGGCCTCAATGCAGCTGCCTGCACCGTGGCCTAGAAGCACCAATCAAAGGTTACACAATGCACCGCCCTGTCCCACACCACAGCCTTGTCCCACCAACACCAGCATCATCGACTCCAGATAGTCTACCAATTACAGCACTTAAGCAACAATGATGCCACTGCTTGCACCATGAACAAAACTCTACTATTGAACAAACTGTTCTAATGAACAATGCGCTGAACTTGATGCTGTGCTCCTATTGCCCTTAAGTGATTTTTTTTTTCTCTGGTTTGCTTTTGATATACATTGCCCTTCTTTTCGCTATCACCCTTCCGTCTTCCTTTGCCCGCCCCAATCTCTTCTTGCCCCTGTTGTATATCGCCTCACTGTTTCCGTGATTTCTCTCACCTACCTATACCTATGTAAAGCGCTCTGCTACCCTCCGGGTTCATGTCCGCGCTATACAAAACATTTCAAATAAATAAATAAACGGTCAGCACCACAAAGAGCACCGCCCCACCTTGCACCACAGCCCTGGTCTCATCGATCCCGCTGGATGCCATCACCAAGCCACTGCCTGCACCACAACCTAAGGGCACAACAAGCCTCACCACTCCACTTTGCACCAAATCCCCGAGGTCTATAAACACCAGCGCTCCTGACTTCTCCCTCACAGAGTTCGCTCTGCAACATGTGTGACTTCAAGGTCCTGGCGCCTTCTGCACCACCCTCCAGAATGGATGCCTCCCAATGTCATCTCTTCAGGAGCTAATCGCAAGGTCCAGGACACCCTGAATTTCCAAGGAACTCTTTGTGGGGCTTCCCGACACAGCAGCTGTCCCACGAAATTGCGGTTGGCTTGAACTGTTGGATTTGTTTGTCCATGACACCCTGATAGACCCGGATGTATCTATTGACTTCGAGGAAATGTATTACAAGTTTATTCTTGCAAAATTCATAACTTAGGAGTGTATGTTGGATTTTTTATCATTTGGGTCTGGTTTTACACAGATAAATATTGGCTTTTTTTATAAAACTGGGTGTGATGTCCTTTTGTAGCGTTTTCACTGTATTATTGTGTGTTATGTGCAAATGCTTTACACATTGCCTCGGAGATAAGCCTGCCTGCTCATTCCAAGCTACCAAGGGAGTGGGCATGGCTTATTTTAGAAGTGTAATCCCCCTTACCGTGAGCAGAAGGAAGGTCCCTACTTGGACAGGGTACAAACCTGCCAAACAGAGTCCCCAATTTCTAGCAATGCATTATTCTCATTCTTAAAATATATGATGTAGCCTTTTCTCCATTATTCAACAAACCAACAGAAAGCTTGTGTTGAATGCATCTAATCACATTACAGATGACGGCAGATCTGATGCCCTACCATCTGATGATCAGGAGGGATTAACACATATGCTCTTCTTCTTGGATTTGAAGCCATGTGGTAATGTATAAAGGTTTTACATTTGAGAGTAGATGCTTACGAAGGAAAAACCAAGGGCACTCATGTTTGGCTTTCCTATATTACAAAAACATATTTCCTGATTACCAGGTTTTGATCTCCTCTGTGGACCTTGACAAGTGTAAATCCCATGAACCTGTTTCCAAGAGGGGCAAAGAAAGCTTCTTTTTGGTCTGGGGATGTGCAGGGGTAGAATAGGAATTCACAGACAAGCCATTGTTGCTCCCTTTGATGACCAGAAACAAACATGGTTTAGGCATAAAAAACTGTTCAGCAACCCTGTGTTAGGCTCAAGGAGATAATTCTGTATACAGTACTTGCATAATGTGCATTAGAGAAGGGCCTGTACAAAGTGATGTTTTTTTCTTCTACTATAATTTTCAGAGAGTACAGAAATTGGCTCATGTGTGTTCCCTTGTTATGGGTATAAGTCACTCAGGTGAGTCGTCAAAGTGGTGTGAATAAAAACATGATAATCAAAATGGAAGATAGCCTCCTGGCAGCCTGAAAGAGGTGTGCAACAAAAGAAGTGCATAAGTGTTTTGCATAAGCGTCCATAATAATCTGACCACTGGAGCTCTCAGGAAGCAAACCAAAGAACACTAAAATTATAAGAAAATTAACAAAGAAAAAGTGGTGAAAACAGATTTACAGATTCAATTAAATGCTTTTGAAGGAGCAGTTAATAATGATTCTTACAACATACAATGTAAATATGTTTCTGACTTTCTAGTACGATGTAGACCAAAGGAATCAAAATCATGAGTGCGTGCATTTAGTTAAGGATAACAGGAGCATTTAGAGTTTTCTGGAATGGATGCTCCACTCTGTAAAACTTGCCATTTCCTCGACCCCTTCATCAGCATGTAAACATCTGACTCGGTCAGTGGAAAACATAGTCAGTTCTGTTCAGCCTAAACTTTGAGCTGACAGCCTATCTGCAACTGGGCTGTGGGCTGACACACCGTAATGACACTTTTCCCACCTTAGTTCAAGAGGAGCAACATCACTAGATTTCCCTTTGCAGGATTGCAATGCAAGGCATAGCAATAGCAGGTAGGCAAATTGAAAATGATCATGTGTATTGGTTCACAAAACAAACTCCTTATTTGGGAGGACTTCTGAAAACAAAAAAACATTTTCTGGTAAAGGGTGCTGTGAGGTCCTAAAGAATGGCGGGCAATTGCACTGGAGGAGAATACATAAGTTGGAATCAATGTAGACTGAGTAAAGATCTTCTCAATAGCCTTTTTAATACAAGCTAGGTGGATGTACTCTGTGGATTTCCTTGGTAGCTCTTTTTGTTCATTTTATGGCACTTAACTCTCCAAGCAAGCAGCATTTGAACAAAGTTCCACAGCTTTCGGAAAACATTTTAGGAACACGTGGCTGAAGAGATTGTGACATTTCAAAAGGGTCCTGATGAAGCAAAATTCAGCCACCTTACGGTCTTCATCTGATAATTTATAATAACTAGTATAGCTGGGTTCAGATGATTTGAATCGGTGGTTGGCTATTTGTGAACTTTGATTTCAGCAAATGAGGCAAGCTTCAAAAAGACTTTTCATTCCGCTGCCCTCTAGCTGAAGAGATGGTGAAATACAGATTCACAAATGTGCAGTAGTGTTCAATGTAGTCTACCAGAGTACTTCGGTCCTCCTAGCTATCTAGGCCATGCAGGGCTCTACATTGTTGAGTTTATCACAGCTAGTAGGCAGTACAGAAAAGCAGGCACAATACCCCACTAGTTTAAAGGATAGGTTGAAGAGTTGGTTTCTTCACACAATAGTCAAGATCAGCCCAACACGGAGAAGGTAATGCTCTACTTACTTTTATTGCTTTAGGAATCAGAAATTAGAGATGATTGAATTAGATGGATATACATATCATTCAGATAAAAATCGGCACCAATGCAGTTGGAGGCCATTTGTAGTATTAGATTGCAATAAATGCTTTTAAATTTTCATGTCAATCTTATCTGCCAAAGATTGATTATAAAAAACCTGTATGGTATCATTTAGACATATGTACAAAATCTGTAGGTAACATAATACTGGTGTAGTGATGCTACTATAGCCTTAGAGGCCAACCGAGTGGGGTCTACCGGCCATTAAAAGCCCACACCAGTCTTAAACGCGCGACGTGAGGGCCTTTAACAAGGGAACAGGCCTTTAATGGCCAGTAGAGTCCATCTCTTGGGCTATGAGAACATTCCGCCCCTAGAGGGCAGAATGTTCTAACTTATAAAACAAAGGCCTCCTCGGGCTCCATGAGGCCTCTGATTTTAGCAAAAGCTGTGAACAAACATTGGAATATTGATGCTCCGGGCTTCTCTTAGCCATTAGAAGCCTGAATCACTCTATTGTCTTCAATGGAGCGCTAAACATTCCAATGTTAGAATACTTATTAGAATATTGGAATGTTGGGAACTTTATTGAAGATGGTTAAAATACTAGTGCAGAAGTCCTGTGCTTATGAAACTGATGAAATTGTGTTGAAGGACAGACATAAGAGGTGCAGAAAAGGCAAATGTTTCGAGGGTTCATACACATGAAGCTGAAATGTGTAAAAAAAAGCTGCATCAAAATGTGCCGACATTATAAATAAGAGCAAATACCCCAATTGTTTTGGGGAGGGAGCTTAAAAAAAAAAAAAAAAAAAAAAAAAATATATATATATATATATATATATATATATATATATATATATATATATATATATTATATATAAAAATAAAACGGCTGAGCAAACATACATACATTTGGATTTCTTTGGTAAAAAAAAAGTAGAAAAAAATAATTTTCAATAAATATGTTGCTACATTTTATCAGAGCTATACATTTTTTATGTAATTGATGTCTTTATACTTTCCATATTATAGGTGATTATATTTTCGCGGTGTCTGTCAATACAGCGTTATTAATTCTGTTTGCGTTCAAGGCTGAGTGAGCATATAGAACACACTCAAAGCACATGAAACAAGATTATAATCTAATTTCATACTGAAGAAGCATATTTTGAAAGGTTTATGATTGAACCAGGAAAAATACGCAAAAATAATTAGATCATTCCTTGTTGCTCGCGAGTACTGTCATTGTTGAGGCGGCAGCTTTCTCTTTGACGTTTTTCCTGACCGTTACCATAGAAAAGAGCCCCCTGGGTACCGAATGGAAACTTCAGAAGGGTGGTGTTTCCCTAAGAAATATAAGACATATTGTTTACAGAAAATGACATTTGTATTTGAACCAACCATCCCGACATTTCCTGCAATCTTGAGTTCAAAATGGCTGCCACCCATTTCGGTATTGACGGACGTAGGAATATGTAATTTATTTATCCAAATCAACATCTTGAAAAGCAATCTTGAAAAGCACTTGAGTTTCAATGTTGGTAATCTCGCGACGGCCGACTTTTGTACAGTAAAAGGCCACCGACACAAGAACGTGTTGCGGGTCACAATGGTTCACTGGTGGGGGATAGACGCCAAGGAATGAGGGCATGTACTACTCTGGCAAGGCACCAGGCTGGTGAGACACTCAGGCAGAAGGGCTGTGGCTTGCCATAAACTCACCCCAGAGTTCCACCAGCAAGGCAACGTGCCAGAGCTTACTTACAATGCTATTTTTTCAAAGGAAATAGTACAGCAGGACTCTGCAAAAACTGAACTAATGTCTTAAAGAAAAGAGAGCCACCTTCCCCAAACAGACACATACATCTGCAATGTCAATGGAATGGCGTTTTACCTGTAAAGCGTCTCTCTGGCTATAGCTGAGGGATGCTGTATGATCTGCGAAAATGCTAAACCTCTCTAGCTAGAACTAAAAAAGGCACCCTTATGAAGTACCTAAGACTAGTTCGATAATATTGTGGGAAAAAAGCTCCATTGTGGGCAATGATTTTTAAATTCAAATATTTTATTGGTTTGACATTTGAAGAATGCCTCCTACTTTTACCTGTGAACAAAATATATAGTGTGAGTTTCTGTTTTAATAGGTCACTTTAGTCCTCCGAGAAGTCTTGATTGACAGCTTTCCTATTATGTCGGAATGTTTGCACAGTCAGTTCTTCCTTTCACTTTAATAAGAATTGTTGGCTAAAGCAAAAAACAGCTAGAGAAACACTGAATTTTAATGGCACCTATACAGCTTAGACATTTGCTGCTAACAAATTTGCCCTTTCACACTTTTTGGGGATTTGTTTTAGGTATAACAATTAGTATAAAGGCTCTAGGTAAATGCCCCACACACTCGACACTCAATGGAATTGAGCTAAATATAGCTTGCATTAGTTACATATTGACTGAAATAGCTATAAAAAATTCGAAATGGCATTTCCTAGAAGCAAGGGCATAGCCATCATTTGTGCAGCAAGTGCAGTTGCACCCGAACCAGGACTCTGATAAACCCAATACCTGTCAATTATGCCTTTCTTTTACTACTCAAATGGGAGCCAAGGGGGTTATTTTCCTTGCACGCTTTCAGTCCACTGTCATCCTTGTTACTCCTTACATTCACAATCATTACAATTTAAGATTTGAAGCTCTATTGGGTAAAATGTGTCCAACACGAATCAGTTATAGGCAAAATGAGCCTGCTCCTATTTGAAACTCTTCCTGCAGATCATAATATGTATTATATGAATGTCAGAATAGTAGAAGCAACATAATTCAGTGTTCACATGAAACCCCTTAAACAGAGTGCTGATGAGCTACAATGCTTGAAGGAGGGAATCTGAAAGGCAGTCACCAGGATGTGTGGGATGTATTTCAATACACTGCATGCCTTTACCATGCAAGCAAAATAATATATATATATATATATATATATATATATATATATATATATATATATATATATATATATATATATATATATATATATATATATATAGAGAGAGAGAGAGCGAGAGAGAAGAGAGAGAGAGGGATAGATAGATAGATAGATAATTACTTTACGTTAAAAAAAGCCTAGAAATTCCCTGGAAGAAAACACAAAGGTTAAAGTAGCGTTATCATGATGTGTGATACAAAGATCGATTCTGATGAAAAACATAGAAATTCACTGAAAATAGCTCTGCTATAGCTGTAACTGCTGAATTTCTGAGTTTTAGTTTAAAACAGTAATGTTGTGACTGTCATTAACCTAACTCTAATATTGCTTAAACTTTTGTTTTTACCATTGAAAATGAACGTCACAACATAACGTGTATTTGTAAAGAGCACATTCACCCAAGGCTACCTTGGTGCTTAATAATAGATGTTTATTGTTACCCAGCTCAATGGTGCTCATTTTATGAACCTCAGAAAGATGAAAGGCTGAGGGAACCCCCAGGGATTTGAACCTGTAACCATGAGGTCAAACACAGGCCCCTACAGTGGACGCATTAGTCCACTAAGCCAACAGACCCGGCTCCCAGGTCCAATGTCATGGGATGGGCTCACAGGACATAGATAGCATGTGAGCAAGCCTCAGGGGTTGGGTTTCCCATTGCCTTTAATGGCTCGGGTAGGGGGATGGGGTCACATGTTTCTCCTCCCCATTTTAAGCAATTGCAGTCCGGCTGTGATTCCCAGGGCATTAAGAGCCTAGGGGAGTGAGACCATGCACCCCCCCATTTTCATGATTTTGGCCCTAGGGGTGGGCTCAATGTGGCCTTCCCCTAATTGATTACAGCTCCTGGGCTCCCTGAAGCTTACAATTAATGGGTGCAGCCCAACTGCCATTTTTTCCCTGTTTCCACAGGAGTCCTGGTGGATTGTGGCATTTTTCACGAATTTTAGTTTTTTGGCTGAGGGGCCCCTGTGGGTAATCCCCATGGGGCATGAGGGGTCAGCATATCCCAACCCTGCCCCCTTATGTTACTTTATATTTTTCACTTCAGGACAAGGTGGACAAGGGGTCAAAGTCCCCAACACCTGCAATGGCTGCCAAAAAAATGTTACTAATGTTGCAGGCAGCCTTTCAGAAAGCTCGCTCCTGCAGCGGACTGACTGCCATGGGAGTGAGATGGCCCAAGTGAAATAACTCTCCCTGGGCCAATCAGAACACTCTATTTTTTTAATTGGCGCTCCTGTGAGTTTCTCAAGCCTCTCACTTACCCAAACATCCAGATATACAATTATTTTTTTTCTTAATTTCACAACTAATACTTAACAGATTTACACCAAGTCACACACGGCACCATCTGTGAACCAAGATTTAGCTTCTTGCCAAATTTGGTGTAAATACATTCAGCAGATTTTGCTGTAGCCCTTCTAAAATCAATCTTTGGAAAAGTCATGGGGATTTTGCATTTTGGGACCCCTTTTTTCTGTCTCCACTTGACGGGTCACTGTGAAATTTTGCAGGGACAAAGTAGTCAAAAAGTAGCATCTTTTTGGAACGTTTTGTGGAAATTTGTCAAATGGGGCCAAAGTCGCCCAAAAGCTTCCCTTCTCAATCTAAAACCTAAAATAATCATTACCACCCTTCACCACTACCCAGCCATAAACCATATATGCACCTTAACTTGAGAACTACCCAGAGTTATCTGCTTCTTTTTTGAATAATGAATGCATCACTCTAACCCTGAAAGGGTATTGTTGGGCTTATACTGGGTGCTGCCTTGTGTCTGGACAAAGCTATACATCTCTGAGGCGCTCTAATGAGAGTAGTAAAACACATGTCAGGGGTTGCTTTTATTGATTTTAGGTTGGCTTGGTTACTATTTTACCAATACAAAGGTATAATACTGTGCCTGTGCTAATGAGATTGAAACTCGTGTCAGAGGGTTGCTTTCATAAATTTCCGGTTGGCTTGGTTTGCATTTTACCAGTTCAAAACTGTAATACTGTGCCTGGAGTGGTAAAAGGCTTTTGTCATTTTACAGCTCGGCATGAATAGCACTGTGCTAGTCCTATGCATAAAAAATTGGCTGTACGAATGGCAACAGACCCTTTCTATGTCAGCGTGGATGGTACTGTGCCAATCCTTTGCTTAAAGACTTTAATAAAAAAGCAGACATTTGATGTGTTCAACTTTAGGTGTCACTGGTGTTGAGGGTGCTCTATACTTTCCACCTAAACTTGAGAACTACACAGAGGTCTCTGCTTCATTTATATATTAAAATGCTTACATTATCAGTACATACCATGCATTGTAAAGGCAAAAACCTTACCTGCGTGATAAAGGCATTCATGGTAAATGCTGCATAGTAAAGCATTGTGTGGTTCGGGGGGGGGGATTATAAAGGCTATTCTGCAGATGCATGCAGTCCCCAGTACCAGAAATTATAATTGGGTGCACTCAGGCAGGAATTCAGAACTTGATGATTGGTGCAATCCGGACTTTACCCCTATATGTGGGCAGGGCCCTATTCTTCATTGTATAAGCCAGTTGCCCTTCGAAATGCCCCCAGCAGCCCCATATAAACTGTATACCACCTCTTGCCGGAGAAGTATCTGTGCCCATCAAAGGAGATCAGTGCCACAATTACATAACCTATATCATCTCATGTACTGGGGAAGTGCTGAATTTCTTACTTGCATCAGGAATTCTCCATGCAAATTAGTTAGTTTCCTTAATCGAATGGGTACTGGAAAGAGTTATGCTGCCATATTCTGTATCACAGTAGCTAAAGTTCAATAACAAATTGTCACAGTAGCATAAAAAGACTGGAGCCCAGATTCACGAATGGTTTGTGCTGGAGCTCATGCGGCGCAAACCAGCAGCATTGATTTACTTTTAAGTGCAAAAGGTGTTTCGTACTGGAAAGGTGGTCTTTTCCCGGGGCAAATTCTGCTATGTGCTATGTGATGGGTTATGTGCTGTGCGTTCCCTTTTGTACAATGCAGCTCGGCAGCGGCCGACTGCACAGGTAAGGGCAGTGGGGTGAGGCAGGGCATGGCAGGGCATGGCAGGGGGAAAGCCGACAAACAACTGAATAGATGTGATTTATTCATTAAACTATCCTGTCGTCTGTCGAATTGCAACCGCTCCCAACCTACCCGCCTCACTGCTTACCTGTGCAGGCCACCGCTGCAGCTCAGCCTGTTTAAATGCTACGATTTGTTACGTTAAAACTTAATACATTTGGGAATGTATACTTTCCTGATGCGAATAAACATAGGAGTATCAGGTTAACAATTGGAGTAATAATTTCTAACTAATTGCAGTAGGTATCCATTTACATTTCTTTGCTGTGTTTCTGCGCATTGATTGGATATAATCATTTCTGCGAATCTCAAACCAGCTGTGAGAGGAGCAGCACACATTCACTAATGAACACATTGTTTTGAAAAATACATTTAAAAAATACAATACCTGGGAGCGATTGAGTGAAAATACAACGCAAATATAATGATGACTAGTTCACACTTGGGATCGCATTTATGGAGCAGGAATGGCTTTTAGGAACACCAACCACAGATTAAAGGTAGACATTCAATCATAAAGGATTACTTGTTCTACATCATCATCACTCACCTGCTTAAAAGGTCGATTACAAAGAGCATTGAGAGAAAGGTTAGCGCTAAGCCTGAAGGTTAATTTGCAAATAATTAACTAGGGCAGTTTATATGAAGGCCTTTCCGAAGAAGGCAAACGAGCATCTTGCATCGGTGTCATATTCATGAGACTATGAACATGATTTACTATGGCTATAAAGGGTGGTAATTCAAGGCACAATTATTAAAAAATAAGGCAAAACAACAATTACTCGTAAAATGAAAAGGGGGGGCCCTCGGCCCCCCCGCACGCATGGCGGCGCGGCGACCGCCTCACCCACTCTCCCCTCGGGTCCTTCGACGGTGGGGGCGTGCCCTGGGGGCGCGGCCCACCGCCGATTGGCCGGCGCCCCTCCTGACCCGGAATCAATGGACTGGTTCCGGGTCGGGGGGGGCGGGCGTTAGGAGGGGCCACCCGGCCCCTCGGGAATAAGAGGTAGGGAGCGCCCAGGAGACCCCCTTGTCCCTGGACGCTCCCTCGCTGAACGTTGTGCCCCGCGTTCGGGGCTTCTTTGTTTCCCACCCACCATCCCTTGGTACAAAGTTTAAGCTGCGTTATGTCCGGTCTAAATGGTAAGTTTCATAGGTATAGACCACGGGAGAGAGTAGGCTGTTGTTGTATTTTGTGATCTGTTGTCAGGACTTTTTTCCCTTTGTAGAAAAGCGATGTGTGAAGTGAACTATATTTGAAGATATGTGTCTTTAGGCCTTTTTTCCCTTTGTAGATATACGTAGATATTGTGATTATGAGCAACATGCGTGAACCGAATTGTAATTTTATGCCATGTGTCGTTAGGCATTTTTCCCCTTTAGCTATGCGTGGATACTGTTATTTATTAGCCAGTGTAGTTGTCCTTTAGACTTTTTTCCATAGGTCGTCGTATTTATTAGGTATGGGGGCATGCGGTAAGGTCATTATCGGTGAGCACATATTTGAGGTCTGAGGGGGCGGGCATCATCCTATGGAGGTTCCCGCCCAGGGGGAGGGGCCTGCGGGCCACTCCCAGTACTCCAGGGGCAAGGTAATATGCAAAGGAGCGCGGGTAGGAGTAGTTCACGCTTTCCTTAGGCTGGTAGCCACCCCGCGCGCGTGGACTCATGACGCCACCGGCGCAGAGTAAGGGCCCTCCTTTAGTGGGTCAATGGAGTTTGGGGCGTAGACCGGGCAATTCCCGGGGTAACACTGCGCATGCGCACTTCTAAGGGGAAGGCGCAGCTTGTAGGACCTGACACCGGTAGTGACCCTGCCATATGGCCAGAAATGTACAAAAATCAAGATAGGATGTTTAGTTAAGCTAGGAACAACTTGTATTAGAGTTATGTTAAGGTCAGGCTCTCAAACTTGTTGATAACGATTGTATAACTGAATGTCCTGCTGATTTTTGTATTTCATTGTTGATTATGCAATTAAAACCCTTTTTAATTTCATACTTTAATAAATACGGCCGGGCGACTAGCGCCCGCCTTCCAAAAAGTAAACACGTCTCGTGTCCACGTTCCTTGGTGTGGGGTGCCGGATTGGGGGGGAGGCGGCAGCTAGTCGCTGACCATGTGAAAAGGGGGGGCCCTCGGCCCCCCCGCACGCATGGCGGCGCGGCGACCGCCTCACCCACTCCCCCCTCGGGTCCTTCGACGGTGGGGGCGTGCCCTGGGGGCGCGGCCCACCGCCGATTGGCCGGCGCCCCTCCTGACCCGGAATCAATGGACTGGTTCCGGGTCGGGGGGGGCGGGCGTTAGGAGGGGCCACCCGGCCCCTCGGGAATAAGAGGTAGGGAGCGCCCAGGAGACCCCCTTGTCCCTGGACGCTCCCTCGCTGAACGTTGTGCCCCGCGTTCGGGGCTTCTTTGTTTCCCACCCACCATCCCTTGGTACAAAGTTTAAGCTGCGTTATGTCCGGTCTAAATGGTAAGTTTTATAGGTATAGACCACGGGAGAGAGTAGGCTGTTGTTGTATTTTGTGATCTGTTGTCAGGACTTTTTTCCCTTTGTAGAAAAGCGATGTGTGAAGTGAACTATATTTGAAGATATGTGTCTTTAGGCCTTTTTTCCCTTTGTAGATATACGTAGATATTGTGATTATGAGCAACATGCGTGAACCGAATTGTAATTTTATGCCATGTGTCGTTAGGCATTTTTCCCCTTTAGCTATGCGTGGATACTGTTATTTATTAGCCAGTGTAGTTGTCCTTTAGACTTTTTTCCATAGGTCGTCGTATTTATTAGGTATGGGGGCATGCGGTAAGGTCATTATCGGTGAGCACATATTTGAGGTCTGAGGGGGCGGGCATCATCCTATGGAGGTTCCCGCCCAGGGGGAGGGGCCTGCGGGCCACTCCCAGTACTCCAGGGGCAAGGTAATATGCAAAGGAGCGCGGGTAGGAGTAGTTCACGCTTTCCTTAGGCTGGTAGCCACCCCGCGCGCGTGGACTCATGACGCCACCGGCGCAGAGTAAGGGCCCTCCTTTAGTGGGTAAATGGAGTTTGGGGCGTAGACCGGGCAATTCCCGGGGTAACACTGCGCATGCGCACTTCTAAGGGGAAGGCGCAGCTTGTAGGACCTGACACCGGTAGTGACCCTGCCATATGGCCAGAAATGTACAAAAATCAAGATAGGATGTTTAGTTAAGCTAGGAACAACTTGTATTAGAGTTATGTTAAGGTCAGGCTCTCAAACTTGTTGATAACGATTGTATAACTGAATGTCCTGCTGATTTTTGTATTTCATTGTTGATTATGCAATTAAAACCCTTTTTAATTTCATACTTTAATAAATACGGCCGGGCGACTAGCGCCCGCCTTCCAAAAAGTAAACACGTCTCGTGTCCACGTTCCTTGGTGTGGGGTGCCGGATTGGGGGGGAGGCGGCAGCTAGTCGCTGACCATGCTACAACTAATGTACTAGTAATACAGAAACAATGATGCCATTCAAGATTAGGTTATGGCAATTATTTTATATTCGTCAGGAAAGAGGAGTGATTGGAGAACTGAGTATTTAGATCCAGAATCTATTTGTCAGAAAGTTTATCAAACATGATCAGAGAAGTGCCCCGCGCAGAATTATACGATGCCGAAACCTACGCTGCAATAAATGTGCCTTATGACATTTTTTGTACGATTGCTAACATTTTATCTAAAAACATTTTTTACCTCTTAGACTTTGTTTTTGAATGTCAATGTCCCGAGCCAAATTGTAATGAGAGTGCAAACAAAGAGGTCTGGCTCCTGGTGCCAGACTTTTTACTAAGGGTTTCTGCAAAGTTCTTGGGGAGAACTGTACAAATAGAAGGCCAATCTCCACCACATATTTTTTTTGCTTTTATTGTGTTGTTCCTGAACCTAAAAACTTACAATAGAATCTTATTCATGTCATTAACATTCACAATTAATGTTAATCCTATTACAATTAGTCAGCCCTCGTGCTCTATGACACACTTATTTCATTTTTTTTTTGTGAATTTCTCCCCAACGGGCTAGAAAGGCTATACAAAAGTACATAAAGCGTTCTGTCTTCATTATTATCTTTGAGGAATATGTACCCATATGTATGGACCCAATCATGAATGAGCAGATTTTATTTGAACAGACATTTTGATTTTTCTTTGTATACCAATCTCTCAGTCCAATTCATAAGGCAGTTCAACTAGATATTGGAAAAAGTACAACCCGCTGTACATTATACGGATATTGCTTGTCACCGAGGAGATCCCTTTTTAAGGTCATGGAATGCCAAAGTGACTTGCAATATCCTTTTAGTGTACAGCAGAGGGTATTTTTGTATTCCTTACAAAACATGGTCACACCTACACCTTTCATGCAAACGATGTAAGACCTAGTGTCTAGCTCTGTCAAATGAAACAGATAGTGCGGTTGCAGACATTAAGAATATAGACAGAATTTGTGGTACAGAACTAAACACATCACAAGGCAAATAAGGATTTGTTACAAAAAAGTTAAAATCAGTTTAATGTAAGTCAGAATAAAACACAAATGCTGACCTTCAGCGTGGAAAAAATAAACGTTGCCATACATATCTCCTTTCTGCTGATCACTGCTCGTTTTAGAATAGAACCCAACAGAAGAATAAAGTCTGTTATAATGTTCTTTGTTTAAACTGCAGGTGCAACTATGTCCTCTGTCCTGTCTTTCATATTGTCTGCCGGTTTTGTCAGGTGGGATTATGATGTCTCAGTTCCATTGTAATAAACCTTTTACTGTGGAGCAGCTACACCGCTTGACTAGACTTGCTACAGCTCAACTGTGATGAGGACATTAAAGACAAGACGTTATAGAGAGACTGCAGGCTCCCATTTAATATAAAGCTGTAAAGATTTAGCTACTTTTATATTCCTTGCTTTATGAAAATGTGTATGTATATTATGTTTGCATTTCACCTGTTAGAAAATTGTTTGTGTCATATATGTAACAAGGTTTTGCCCTGTATGCAAGGCCTCTATAAACTACCTTCATTGCGAAGAAGAATCAAAGCCAAGCCTATCCTGAAGATCTACTGCAATTTACCAAGAGAACTTCATTCTGTGCCAAAAAAAGCTTTCTGCTTTGGTACTCAGAGAAGCGATGACGTTCAAAAGACTTACTAGACTGTAACAATAACCAATTCATGAATTGCTAACCTTGCAATTTAAATTAATTGGTTTAAATAGAAAAATTGGAACCTGTTATTTAATGCTTTTGATCTAGAAAATGATGCTGTCAACAAGTAATCGTAGAGACATGATGCCCAATGCCACACAACGTGCAACTTACTCCCTTAAATGTGGTGTTATCAATAATACAGTATTCTACAGCTCCAAGTCATTCACTGACTGATTCAAATGCAGTGACAAAAAGTAGATGGTACGTGGAGGTGTACTGGCACTGAGATCTTCGTTCACGTGGAAGAAAGAGGACAGATATTATTGCAAGAGAAAAAATTGATTTTGAGATTTTGTCTAAGAAGAGCAGAGTACAGGTTAGCTGAGGATTGGGAAGAAGAAGATTGGACGTAGTCTGCTGTGATAGATGAGAAAGATCAACAGTCTGTATTGGTATGCCAGATAGCATAGAACTTAAGGAGTGCCAAGGAAGCAGACTTTAACAAGTGAATTTCTTGTAAAAGGAGTCAGGACCCTTAGTATTGACGGATGTATGCACAAGGGATAGTGATCATATTCCGAGGTATTTTACTCAATATGTCAACAAAACAAGTACAGTCAGGGACATCATTATGAGACCATAAAGAGGAGGTAGAAATAATGCACAGTGGCGTAGGAGAAGCTGTACTTTGGACAATAGATATTCTTGCAAATAATTCACAACAGGAGGAATGGGTGAAGAAAAGAAAGAGCAGTGTAATGAATTTGAATTCGAATTTAAAAGGCTTGTATAGCGCAACGTACACCATTACGGTTTCTTGGCGCTTTAGCGGCATGCAATAAAACAGGGATGGGAACAATTAGAGTGGGAAGGCCTGAGTAAACAGAAAAGTTTTCAGTCCCTTACGAAAAAGGGAATATTGTTTTAAATTTCGGAGGTGATCCGGCAGGGAGTTCCAGAATACCGGAGCCAGATAGGAGAAGTTGGAACCTCCCCATTTTTTCCTGGTAAAACGGGGGACTTGCAGTAGGACCTGATCCGACGAACGAAGGTGTCTGACAGGAACGTAGTTGGTTAGAAGAGAGGAAATGAAGGCCGGGGCCATTCCTAGTCGTGCCTGAAAGACCATGCACCCCATCTTAAAAAGCGAACGCTGCCGGACTGGCAGCGGAATGGATTTAACAGAGGTGAGTGATCTCCTTTTGAATAAAGTACGGGCTACACTGCCATGCATAAAGCTTAAGAGAATACAACCAGGAGGGATACATATTAGCAACTGCAGTAAATTACAGAGGTAGAGGCAGCAGGCTACATATTATTTGTATACAGATACTAGGTGAAAAGACATATCACACGGGCTTGAGAATCAAAAATGCAGCCCTTTCCAGAAAGCAGAAGAATGTCAACTACAGATCAACCTGTTTGACATCAGTGCAGGGTAGGTAATAACATTGCAAGTGAAGGAAAAATAGACACTACCTTGAAAATAGTGCGATAGATAGTCAAGAAGCAAGATGTCATATGGAATAAATACATACCCACTTAAAAAAACACTTTAGGTGCAGTTATGTTATGAATTAAATCCGAAAAAAACCAAAATGTACACATTATGGTTAGACTATAATCCATAACTCACACAATAGCCATTCAAACCATAACCCAAAAACGGGACGCAATGCTCATAACCTCAGCCTTAACCCCTTCGATGCTGATGACGGCTCCCGGTCGTCATCAGTTACGGTGGGCGTGTGCTGATGATGGCTGGGAGCCGTCATGACCACGCCCGCGATCTGAATGTGCCGCACAGGCGCAGAATTCCGGCCGCAGCCAAGGGGTTAAAGTAACACTTGCAATTACAAATGTTGCAAATCATTTTACAAATCAGAATACAGATCATAATACTCTTACCACTTTGCATGAAACGGTTATGAACACAGTAATATTTATTGGTCTGTGCATGTGCTATTTTTAATTTCTTTTTGATTTCTAGGTGTGTTTATTCATTAGTATAGCTATTGTGAGTTAAAAGCACTGCATTTTGTGTGCAAGTTAACGTTTGTACGGGTGGTTAGCTTCACTTTATGCACACATTTGTGCTGCAGCTCATCAGGGAAGTAAACTTTGTCTGTTCTCGACCGACAAACTGCTGCCAATAAGGTTATACTTCAAAGGTGAGTGAAACATATAAAGCTAGTGTTTTTATAATATTTGGAAGAGTGTGAGAGTTTAACTTAATTTAAAGATGGTTGTTGGGATAGAATAAAACTTCGAATACAGAAATCTAAAGGAGCAATACATGAAAGAAGACAATGTCAGTAAATGGGAGAGAGATATTGGAGTATCTTGTCAAATTGCTTCAAAATGACTACATAATCTGACAATTGTTTTGAGAATAGGGTGTGTGTGAAATGTGCAGATTATTTAGGGAAATGGTTGAGTCTGCGAGGAGGGGTGAAACACGTTTGAAACAAAAGAGAGCTCAAGGGTAGGGGTAAAAGATGACTTGGTGGTTGGTTGCTACTAGACATGATGGTGAAGAAAAAAGTAGTTTCACTGAGCTGGTGTTCAGGGTGTCTAAGAAAATTCTCACTGTGGCACAACAGTGGCTATGTGTGGACACTGCATCCATTTGGGGTTGTTTGTATTTCTTCAACTTTCAAAACAAGTTACTTGATATGGTCAAAATGTATTTGCTTTCTGTTTACTTGTACCTTTCCTTTAGCCGAACACTAAATCAATATCACTGCCATTACTCGTCTTTTGCTATACAGTACCCGTTGATAGGGGCTTAGGTGCATATATCCTGGATAGGTAATGTACTGTTCTTTTGTTGTAGTCACTCGGAAATTCTTTCTGGATGAAAGGTTATCAATCTCAACTGAATCAGTTTGTGGGGAAAAAAATCCTACATTTGTACAAAAATCGAACTTCGAAATTTATGAACCGTTCTACCTTCAAGAAAATTTTACAAGGGTGCCCTTGACCAGGACAAAACTATGACACCAGAAAGTATGACAAAATAATATTTCTCAAAAAGGAGCAACAAGTCCTTCTCTGCTTTTAAAGGCTGATTTTCTGCTACTGACGTGTGCCTGAGAACAATGGCAATCTTATATTTTCCAGCAGAGAATACAAAAAATATGATCTCCTGATTAGTCATTTTTGAATAATGTGGTCAAATGGGCGAGGCGTCAAGAAACCTTAAATTATTAATTGTAGGCAATCAATACTTTGTTTCTAATAACCTACAGAGGTAAACTTTTAAAGCAAAACATTTTAATGGGAGATTGTTAGACCTGGCATCTTTGGCGTGGTTTCCCCATATCTATTTGCCTCTACCTCCTGTATTTTTGATGAATTTAGTTTTTGCTGGTTTAGATGCTTTGGGCAATTTGCCACTGCTGTTAAGTGTCAAAGTGCAAGTGCTCACTGTGTAAATTGTTGTTATGATTGGTTATCCATGATTGGCATATTTGTGTCACCCAGAAGTCCCTAGTAAAGTGCAGTGCGTGTGCCAGGGCTGGTGATAACAAATGCTACTAGTGGGCCTGCAGCACAGCTTGTGCCACCCACATGAGTACCCCTAAAATGGTGTCTCAGGCCTGCCACAGCAGTGCCTGTGTGCAGTCTGTGAACTGCCATGTCCTCCTGGTCAGTGTCCCCACTAGCCAGGCCTAACCCTTCCCTTTCTGTACACATTGGTCACCCCTATGGAAGGCCCAAGGTACCCCCTTGGGCAGGGTGCAGTGTATGTGAAATGTAGAGCATGTACTTGTGCAGGTGACATGCTCTGGTAGTGTATTACAGCCATTTTTGTTTTTCACCATTGTAAGGCTATCTTGCCCCATAGGCCATCATGGGGGATGCTGGCTACAGTGGCTACCAGCATATCGTCCCATAAGAGCAATATAGGACATAAAAGTCTGGTATGTTATGTTATGTTATGTTATATGTTTTTATATAGCGCTCGGCTGCCCCAGCAAAGGGGCGTCCCGGCGCTTTCTACCAGAGAAGGAGAGAGGACAGCGGCAGAAGAAATTTGCATTTTACATAACATCGTTTAGCAGAAGAGGTGGGTTTTTATGGCCTTTCTAAAACACAGAAGATCGTTCAATCCCTGAATCTGGGAAGGCAGAGCATTCCAGAGCTTAGCTGCAAGATACCGGAAGGAGCGTCCACCCATCTGGGCTAGCTTAATATGGGGGACGACTGCCAAGTTCTGACCTTCCGAGCGCAACGTACGTCAGGGCACGTATGCTGTAAGAAGTGGACTTAGCATAGGTGGGGAGGCCATTTTCAAGATTTTGAATGCGAGACATAGGGTCTTGAAGTGGATCCTCTTCTCCACCGGGAGCCAGTGGAGTTTAGTTAAAGTATTTGCCACTGAATGATGTCGGGGGAGACCTGTTAATGCTCTTACTGCGGCATTCTGGACTCGTTGCAGTCTTACTTTCTCCGCTACGTTTACCCCTAACAGCAGATCCGTGAACTCAGAATTTATTAACACATCTTTTAGGAATGGTTGTTTTTAAATCCTGTGTTTGAGAACAGCACTTTTAGAATGTTGCTGTTCTCTTGTCTGACCTTTCTGTGTGCCTTGGGCTGTTTGTGAATTGACTGTCTGGTTTGTGAGTGACAGGGGCTGGGTGGCTCCCAGAGTCTGAATGGGCCATCCCTGGGCTGATTAGCTCCATCTGCATCTAGAGTAGTGGGTGGGGGTAGCACCTGGGCCTGAATAGGGCTGTGCCTACCTTCCACAATGATGGCTCCCCCTCCTGCTGGGCGGCTGACGACCCTGCCCCTCTCTCTGAGAGGAAAGGAGAGGCCAGGAAAACAAAGTGCTCAAGGAACACCCGGAACTGGTTCAGACCGGGCTCAGAGCCGTCCTGCACAAAGGGATCAAATACTTTTAGGGGTATAAGTACAGGACTCCTGACAGAAAATTAGATCATCCTGGAATCAAGAAGGAACCTCCGCCAAGGAGAAAGCTGAAACTAAATAAGGAAGACTGTCCTACTGTTGCTTTGCTGTACTGACCTAATGTTGCTTTGCTGCCAAGGAGAGAAGAAGGACTTTGCTTTTGGTGCGGTGTCCCCTTGCTTGAAGGCATCTCCAAGGGCCTGAGAAGAGCTGGCTCCCTGTTAAGAAGTCACAGGAACAAAAGGACTTCATCCCCAGCTTCCCTGAACTTGGCTGAGAGAAGTTTGTCCTTCCTAGAGTTCTTGGGCCAGTTGTGGTGCCTCTGGAAGTTGTACCTGTGTTGGGAAGCTGGAAACCAAGCTTTTAAAGTCTTTCTACAAGTTTTGTTGCATCGTTCGCTTGCGGAGCGCATCCCAGTCAGTGCGAGGAAATTCCCGCTGCTACAAAGGCCGAGATCGTTGCAGCGCCTGTTGCCGCTGCCAGAGTCGTTGCATCCTTTGTTTGCAGGATGCACCAGACCGTTGTGGGAAGATTACCATCGCTGCGAGTGTCATCGCAGAGCCTGTCGTTGCTGGGGGAGATGGTCGCACCGCTTGCTTGCGGACCGCATCATGTCGCTGCGAGTGTCATCACAGAGCCATCGCATCGCGGAGTTGCGAGAGAAAGATCACCACTGGTCCGCGCATCGTTGCCCTGGAGATTGTAGCAACTCAAAAGATCATCGCATCGTGCCTTTGCAAGCTTTTTCACTACCGAACCTCCGCACCGGAAACCATACAAGGTATCGCATCCCTCCCCATACAGACCGGAGTCATCACACCACGCCCGCTACATCCAGCGGGGCTGTCACATCACCTCCCCAAGGTCTCAGGAGTGACGCATGACTAGTTTTCCACCGCACCAGTTTCTGTTTTGGAACTTAGTCGCATTTAAAGGTACTGTTGGATAAAAGTGATGCAACTGTGAATTTTTCATGCAACTTTGGATTATTTTATCGCAACCTTAAGAACACTTTTGAAACCATATTCTTGAACTGGGTATGTTGGATTTTTGTCATTTTGGTCTTTTGTAGTTTAGATTAAATACCTTTATTTTTCTAAACTGTTGTGGAGTCAGTTTGTGGTGTTTTCACTGTGTTACTGTGAGTGTTGCTTCAAATACTTTACACATTGCCTTTGATAAGCCTTGACTGCTTGTGCCAAGCTACCGAGGGGGTGAGCAGGGGCTATCTAAAGAGTGTGTCCTCCTTACCCTGACTAGAAGCAAGGGTCCATATTTGGACAGTGGTACCTACCTCTGCCAACTAGAGACCCCAAGTTCTAACAGAGATCCTTGATTATGCACTCCCATTTAGGCTTTGGGGTGTCTTTCTTATCTTGTAAGCAGCTTTAAACAACATCGTTATATCTTCTATGTATTTTAATTGTCACGGTTCGGACTTCACACTGTAAAAATTGTATTTGTGAGTGTAAATGACAGATTGCCTTTCATTGCCACAGAATCTGCAGATATTCTCTTTGGAATTTGTGATTATGAAAGACTCCCTTGATATAGCGCTTTTTTCTGCGTCTAAAATTGGGATTAGCTATGAGAAATTGCGAGATCCGAGGGGAGAATGAAGGGTGTGGTATTTGAGATAATTGACAATCCAAGTTCATAAACCACAGTAAATGCACACAAACAGATACTTCAAAAAACTTTATGCGAGAGGTCATTTAGGGGTGGGAAGGTTCCCAAGTCTACAATAATTCCAACATAAATTAAACCAGGGGTTTTACCAAAAGTAAATACAATATATGCAAAATCGCATTTCACATAAGCAGCGATTATGCAGGAATATGGCTAGAGACATGCTATTCATGGTGGTGTATTATTTTAGAATTTAAAGAAATGTTTAAGCCTAAACCCATGCCACATAGGTACTCTCATTATTTAAGAAACTTGCATTGTTTAGGATATAAAATAAAAGTGTTAGAGGCCACACATTGATTTCATGAAAAGACTACAGCATGCTTGTCAAAAATGCTCCTGATATGCACAATACTTAAGGTTTCCCTTGTTTACCTTATTACTATTCCAGAGGGAACCTTGACATTAAGTTGGAGACATGCCATATGTAATTTACATTCATTCAAAGGCATTTTTAAATCACACACCTCTCATCACGGCTTTGTCAATCTTAAATCCGTCCTTGATTAGGAACGAGCGACTTGTCCTTGTCAAGCCAAGCCATGCATCATGAATACATGCCTAAATCGAGAAAAAAAACTACCCGCACTTGGCAGAACGAGAATACAAATATAAAACCTTGATATTTTTAAGTCATGCAATTTTCAGATATTAAGTGCAAGGGCAATACAATTAAACATGTCTGAATATTCCTAACAGGAAATAATGACCTCCTTCCTAAAATGGCTACATGGCTCATTGGAGCCAATATATGACAAAGCAGCAGGCCAGTTCCTTCTTCTTGTTAGGCATGGATGACCATGCTGAAACTGCAAGGACATCCTCTTCATCTACACCGCCTGCCTGTCCCTCTCCCTGGATCAAAGACGTGACTGTGCATTGACCTGTGGCTGCAGAATTGTAGCCACATATTTGTCGCTGCCATGATGCCTCTCAAATGCAGGTGTTCTGGGAATCTGGACAAATGTGTGCTGCAGGAAGTAAAGCCAGGCGTTTCGGTTGAGAAGAGTAGCAACAGGTTAATTTGTTATTCAAGAAAGGCCAGTCTTTCGTGCTTGGGGCCCCCCTCTGATAACTATGTTGCCGCCAAATCGTTCCAAGGTTCGGCATTTCTCCCATTTACATGCTTCTTTGTGCAATACTTCGATTATACATGGAATTGTTCTGCCAATGCTCCAGTCATGAGCTTGCAATGTGTAGCACACCAAAAAAAAACAAATTCTGGCTCGAGTACTTTGTACGTGATCTATACTTTCAAACTTTGCACCAGCGTCCATTTTATGAGACTACAGGAACACAATCCTACTAATATTCTAGTATATTCCCTCGAAATATACAGGTGATATTTGAGCTTTATTTTGATGTAAAGCTGTATTGGGCCGGCAGAACACTTAACAATGCGCAGGTTAACCATTCCGGATAAGACACAGATTCCTAAAAGTGCATTATTATTAGTGTCATGTATTGATACACTTTGCCAATATTTCACTTTAACCCCACATACTAAAACATGATGAAAGCGCTGGTTTAAATCTTTCTCTGAGAAACTGGCCTACATGAGATTGTCCAGTAGGCCAGTCTCCATATCTAATCAGTTTCAAGCTGTACAGCCTTGGCTCAATGTTGGTATTTCGGCGGGAACAAAAAGGGAAGTCTCAAAGAAAGCACATGAATGTGATGTGTGTAAAACAACAACCAATACAGTATGAAAAAGAATGCCAAATCCATTATCAAATCAGTAAAACTACAAACAAGATAAAACAAGAGAAAATAGAAAAATGCAAGGCCAAAAGTTAAATTCAAGATCAATTGAAAAACCCCAAAGTGTGGAAAATGTGAATAATAAAACAGCAAGGACAAACTTTATATTGAAAGTAATCGAAACCTCCCCCCGCCCCAAAAAAAAAAGTTTAAGACATTGAAAACATTTCTATGCGTCCATCAGAGAACTGAGTGGCAGTTTTGGGACCCTGTATGTGCAAGCAATTAAAAACAAGACTTGTGGTTTACTCCAAAGACTGTTTCCATCTTTAAAGTATTTGCATATGTAAGCACAATTTGGTTAAGCTAGGTCTTGCCTTTGGGAGACGTTATCTGACCTTTGGACTTTTGCAATGCTTGATGAGGATACTGTTCAGCTTCATGAAAAAGAAGAACAAATTAGGTTGTTGATGATATTTAAGAGCATCATTAAACGCATAAAAAAAAAAATAAAGGCTGGCCCCAGTTGGGCACCCATGTTTGACCAGAAATAAACAGGTTTGCACCTAACGCACATTCAGCATTTGCTTTACTGTATACCAGCCCCACACGCGTGCACGTAATGCCATGACGCTGCAGTGCCCAATATTTAGGTCCCAGGATGCTTGTTTCTGGTCCAGGAAGACATGGCTTGGCAGTTCTGGCTGGACTGTTCCCATGAGGCACAGGGTCAGGCTGATTTGCACATGGCCATGTCTAAACTGGGGTGGTGGAGTGAGCTAAAAAATGTTGATGGATTAAACCCAGACCAGTTGACTGGGGGTGAATGTTTGATTCACTCAAACACACCATCCATCACCCCCTTTGGTATCGCTTTGTTCGCCCTAAGTTGGCAGGGTATGCCCAGACGTGGGTCCCTTGCTCACTCTACCACTGGATTCAAGATAGCCTGGCTGATGAGGATTATGAATCCAAAACCGGTCCCAGGATACTTGTTTCTGGTCCAGGGAAGACATGGCTTGGCAGTTCGGGCTGGACTGTTTCCATGAGGCAAAGGGTCAGACTGATTTGCATATGGCCATGTCTGAACTGGGGTGGTGGAGTGAGCAAAAGAATGGTGATGGATTAAACCCAGATCAGTTGACTGGGGGTGAGTGTTTGATTCGCTCAAACGCTCCGTCCATCATCCCCTTTGGTATCGCAGTAACAAACTGCAGCTGCTGAGCTCGCCTACAAAAAAGAAATAGACAAATAAAGGGATGGGGAAGGATGAGGGAGCAATGGAGGCTTGAGGGTGGGGGGGTCAACTGAAGAGTGGGTGATGGTGAAGCAAGTAAACTCCAATAAGCGGTGCTGGGAAGTGACAGGAAGGGGCGAGGTAACAACTTGAGGAGCAGTGAGGAGAACATAAAAACATAGCAGAGCTGGAGGAGTTCTGTAACACTGGCAGCTCAAAGTCACACTTTGTCCAGCCGGAAATCTATTTACTATTGCCAGCTGTATGTTGGAAACATCTCTTGCAAATCCATGGTAAACACTGAACATCTAAGTTAAAAAAGAGCCAGTCAGTGAATGGAGATACCGTTGACTGAAGCTCTTGCAAATTTGACAACTTGAATAATGTGATGTGTCCCTAATGAAATAAAGGTTCTCATATTAAACCACGTTATAATATAGACAAAGCCTGTTTTCAGCTTGCCAGATGTTTTTGATATCACCAGGTCACATCTCCAGTGACAGTATCTGTTTGGCAAAAGGTTGTTGGGTTACTTCTTTCCAGTTACCAAGTTTTTGTTCCTTTCAAGAATCCTCCAAGTCCTCAAAACTAAATATTGGATTGAGTTATCACATGCACTCGTGTGCTTTTATACGCAAGAACATAATAATTCAGCCTTAATATCTCCATTACACCTGATGGGATTTGAGATCTATTTCAAAATAATCTGAAAAGGTAATTGTTAATGCCACAAATTGGTACATCACTAAAAATAACACTGTGCTTTCTTCTATCCGGTCCAAAAACTGACCCATTAGGATACTAAAGAATGAAAGAAGATCTTTGGATTTTCGGGTGCACTCTCAGACCTTAGGAATCTGTAGGTTTCTGTCTGTGGGTTATTTATTTACAACCTCTGCAAGGGATTGACTGCTGGAAACAGGCCCATACTGATGAAATTGCTGGAATCTGAAATAGCTTAATTCAGCTCCTTTCACTCACTTTGTTTTTGTTTTACTTTTAGTCTTGTGTTCTGAAATAGCCTAGGTGATGCACATCACAATATAATACTACCAATATATAAATAATAACAAATGCATACATTGTTTACTTTGAAGCAGGTACTAAAATAACATATTTATTAAAACAATTGCATTCCTTTATGTCTTTATCTTCACCTACAAAGAATGAACAGCCACCTGCAATATTTAAACCAGATGTAGTATGCACACATACTGTTGACAGAAAATCACAAAGGGATCTCCTATAGCAATCTAGTTTGCTCTATTCTTAGTCTTTCAAAATTGAAAATATATTTTATCTATTAAAAATATTTAGAAAGTTACATGGTTATATGTTCTGCAAACAGACATACTGCAAAAGGTTAAGTACAATTTTCAAACGTTGCTCTGCAATTCCATATTCTACTTCCAAAGGGCATGGATTAGCCCAGCATACTAATGGCTATTTATGATCAGCCCAGGCAGTTTTTATTTCCAGGCACTTCTAAATGCAAGCACATTCCAATTGTGACCACAGCATGACTGAAATGCTAATTGATTATTAATGAGCTTGAAATAAGTCCCTAGGTTAAAACTATAATATAATGCATATCTCAGCATGCTTCTTATTCAATGCGTGTTCATGTTCTATAAAAATGATTGATCTCTCTCCTGTCTACTCATCTTCTAAAGACACAAATGGCATCTGTCATGAACAGCTCTAGTTTCTTTTCAATGAAAATATTGAAAAATATGCAGAGGCTACATTATTTTCCCCATTTATGTTATCGATTCTATTTGCCAGAAAAAAAGTGTCTGAGCAAGTTTGCTAAGGATCATTTTATTGATTTATAAAAAAAATATCACTGATTCTATTATATCTGTTTAATATAAAGTTATCTATATCACTTCGAGATACTCAATATCTCATGTATTGATTTTTAGAAACTGAGGACCAGCGCATTAACATCAGAATATCTGAAACTGAAAATAGGCGTGACGTCTTCTGAAAGTTGACATAGACAACTTGTAATCTAACTTTGTGACATTTAAAATAAAACTGTCCAAAAAAGCCTGGAATGAAAATAAACGATTTCACTAAATACATCTCTGTAGAACCCTCTTTCAGATAGTGTGGCTCATAATGAAGAGTTTTCAGGCTGCACAGAAAACCTGTTGGCCGATGTTAGATAAAGGCACAAATTATAGAACCACCTCCAGGAGACGGGTCGCCCCTCCCCATCTCACCCGCTTCCACAAACTGCTTTCTTAATAACCCCTAAATCACCACTGACTACGTGTTTGGTGCCTTATAAGGTCACAGTTTATTCAACATCATTTATACATTTTTGCAAACTTCATGGTCATATCGACTATTCACTTCATGTCCATGCTACACATTTACATTTCCTGGTCTTTGTACTCATTTTTGATCGCAGTATGGACCCAGCCTCCTCAATTTCATGGGAGGGAAGGGCCCCCCTGTCTGGGCTTCTCATTCACGGGTCTAAGTTTCAACATACAACTGACTTGGAGGGTGTCCGTCTGGACCTGCCCGGGCTGCAAGTTCCATCCCGCTCGCCATGGACCCTTTCATGGGTCCTCCCTGCTCCCAGGGGTCCCTACCATGTGGCATCCTAAGGACGTTACTTGAGCATATCCTCTATCTTTCCTGAGGCTTAGTCCCTGCATTTCGCTTCCTCAGTACCCATAACGCGAGGCATCCCAAGGGTCCTGCGGGAGCATCACAACTAATCTTTCCATGGCGGCAGGCCGCCCTTGGCTTCATTAGTGCCCCTGCCGTGAGGCATCCCAAGGACACTGTGTGACTCTTCCATCTACCTTTTAGTAAGTTCTCCTGGGTGGGGGCCCTGATTTCACCCTGGGAGGACCAATCTTGGCCGCCCCCTTCCTAGCAGACAAGCACATGTGGGGGGGGGCGGGGAGCGGCTTCCCGCCTCTGGACGGCATTCAACCCAGGCTCCCATAGGTCCGGCTTTGCCTTCCCAGCCCGGGGTACAACTCTGTGGTTCTACACAAAGTAACATTTCTGCTGTTTTGACAATGAAGAGCAAGATACTTATAACTCTTCAAAAACCAAATGAAAACTTGGTTGACACCAAATTATCCCAACTTGACCGACAAGAGTTACGTGGGGCTCCACCAATCAAACAAGGCATGTCAAGTTATGGATCTGGCACTCTCAGCAGTTTTCAGTAAAATCATTCATGTGACTCAACTCACCACCAGAAAGACCTGTATATGTTACAAGGATTGTCTTTTTTTTAAATGTGTGTACCAATGCCTTTAAAACCAGGGCAGGAAGCAGAATGCACCCGGCTCCCAGCCTCCCAATAGCCAATTACAATGCTGCAATGCAGCATTGTGATTGGTCTGAGCACTGTGGATTGATGCTGAGCCAGAGAATGGGAGACTGTGCATGTTCTCCATGGAGGCTGTAATGCAAATTGCATGGAGAAGATACAAAGTGCATATGACAGGCCAAATATTGATGCACACTTCAGGGAGTACAAACCACTCCTCCACTCCCCTGCTTTATCAGCAGAGCAGCCGAGCCGTCACATTTTCTTACTTCCTGGTTTGTTAAGCCACAATGTGTCAAATATCTGAGTTCTATCTCCAAGCGCTAAGAGACCTGCAGGTGATTACGCACTATATGAACTATAGTTAACATAAGAGTGAGTAAAGAATTCTGCTCTCTTGGCAGAATTTGCAGAGTTTTGCCCACTTCGCAAGGAATGCAGAGTTCCTAATATCTCCAAGAAGCGACGCAGTGCGGAGTTTTTATCTTGTGCTGCTCGCCGATGTTAAGTTGGTGAGCGAGAGAATTTGTGCCCTAGACCACCTCCCGGAGAGATTTCTGAATGTGGGCCATCGCAGCAGGAAGCTACTGCTTGCGTTCAGAAGGCTGCAGCTATTGGTGGCAAATCTTGAAATAACAAAATAGCACCATTTGAATAGAATGCATCCAATTGGACTACAAACCAATTTCTTGCTTAAATGTCTCAGGGGGTATACACTATTTAGCTGCCAATGTCCCAATCTAACTGGACTTTCTAGAGTATCGAACAGCTTAAAAATGTCTGGAAACTAGACAAGAGCAGCATATTTTAGGAAATAAATACGTTGTAAGTGGTGCAACAAACTTACCAATAAATATTTGCAGGCTGTGACACAGCAATTTAAGTTAGTATGCTGTTTTAATAAAGGTTTCCAAGAAACATGTTTTCAAGGACAATTCCTCATCAATTTTGGCAGTGAATAGTTCAGCCCCTGTCCAGTCCCTTTATTTATCAACAATCACAATCAAATTATTAAAAGGTATTCTTACCGGAGTTTGTTAGTATTATGTTATCTTGATTTGTATAGTACACTATTCACCCAAGTTGGTATCGAGGTGCTAGACTGTATCCTTAAAGATAGGCAAAGTCCTTCTTGTGTGGAGCCTTTAGAGTGCAGGTGTTGCCCATATTTATTTCCCATTTTGGGTTGGAAAAAGGGGGGATACCACAACCAATGGGGTTCAAGTTTTCATCCTCTGCTATGGCAACTTCCTTGGAAGTGTGCCATATTTTTGACCCAGAATGCACATTGCACCAAAAATAAAAATGGAGTAATATTATAGTGCAGGCATGGCTAACCAATTCCAAAGGTGTGGCTAACTCTTCCTACTCTCCCCTTCTAGCCTCTCTCCTAATATAAGTATAGGGGCTCACATCGAGCTGGGTATCAAGGAACTGGGGGCAGCTCTGGGTCCTGTGACATCTGTGCTCCACCTTTGAAGTTCAGTTTATCTCTCCAGCCCCCCTCCTGTCCCTGGCTTCTCCAGAAAATAAATATCATCACAATGGCTGTATTGATGCAGCCCCAGACTCTTCGCGCCTACTCAAGGAGCAGCTTGGCTTAGGATGTCAGAGCCTGGCCAATCAGAAGAGGCTGCTAAATGGCTGTTTTAGGTAACTTCAGATTAATAGTGCTCAATCACTTTCCTGCCATATTTATAATAAATCCGGCCTTTGCAAGTTGTTGGATTTATAGTAACTATTATTTTGATACTTTGAATTATGTTGTAAGCTACTTCCACTTAAATGTTACTTTATTAAAGATTAGAAAGGGTGTGCATGTTAACCTATGGAGCCTCACAGCACTCCAATCGGGAAACCAACTTTGGCTGTTTTCCCCAACCAGATCATATAAAACATCTTTTATAATGTCTCTCCTTTTTATAACAAGGCACCCTACACTTGTTGCACTTAGAGCAGATCTTAGGGGTCACATATGTATTAGAATGAAGTTTTGGACTTCAGGGGTACTTTTAATTCTGAAGTAGACTTTCAACACAGTTTTATTTTAAACCTAGCCTGCAAGGCAGGGCAGTCATTAAATGACACCAGGCACAACAGCAGTGCACACTTAACTGCCTTAAATTAACTGGGGTCCCTAAACCTACATGCCCTACCATATACTAGGGGCTTAGAGGTAGGTTGTCCTGGCCAATTATAATTACACCAATTACCATATACCTTTTAAGGACAATGCACTAGCCCTGGGCCTGGTTAGTAGAGCCCGGGGCACTTTCAGAGTCAGTAGCCACTAGTATCAGTTAAATAATGGGGGTGATTAGGACAAAAATGATGGCTTTCCTTCACGGGGTCAACGACAACAGCTCACATAGTAGGCCTCTGCCTAGCATTGGCCTCTAACTCAAAATCCTCATGCTGCTCTGGAACACAAACTGTCCCTCAAGATCTGATATAACTAAACACTAAGTGAAATAAGTTATGACTTGCATGTTTTATGGAAACAATCCAACAAATAAAACAGTGACATCACTTCCACACAAACACACTCCGAAAATTGATAACTCACTAAGAAATACACATTCAAATGCATGGATTACTTAATCAATTATTGCTGAATAATGGGTAGAATTGACATCTCCATCATATGCCTTATACCATAGATTGAACATCTATGACTTTGTCCTACACCATAGTCACATAACACACTGTTGAGAGTTCCTGCTCCCATGAGACTAGTACCAAGATCAATAGGGCTCTGAAATGTTTCTCATCTGCAACAATGATACTAAATGTATAGAACTTCTATAATAGCATTGTCTTGTAGTTGTATGTTAGCACAGTCCCTTTAAATAAATGCAAGCAGCGTATGCCAGAAATCTTTAAAGTCTCCTTGGAATTAATGTTCCACTGGATATCAGATGGTGACTGGAAGCTGGACGGGCAGGCTGTATTGTTTGTGGTGTGTGATTACTTCTAATAAATGCAGTATGGAATTAAGATTCAATGTCTTAATACTGGCAACGCGTGAAGCTGGATTAGGGACCAGCCACTGCACCGGTTCCCCTAAGGACCCATGCGTAACATCTGTTTTTGGATTCTGATTGATTTGTATGGATGTATCCAGCCAAGTCTATACCACTATGAGCATTAACTGAGGCCTCGGTTGGACATAGTGGTAATTTTGCTTGTTTTTGGAGGAAGGAGGCTTGAGCAACCATACCAATTGTGTGGACTTCTCTTACTAGTATAGGCTTGTACAAAGGAGAGACTAGGCTTCTCTTGTGGCAGGCACAAGTGGGGGAGCCAGAGGTACACTCGAGCCGAACAGAGCGTTGACATCGACTTGGTTCCAAAGCCAGGAGAATGAGTGCCAACAACAGCGTGGCTCCATGCAAGATGTACAGACCCTTGCCATGACACAAGATGTTGTGATGTCATTGCGCATGATGTGAGGGTGACATCTTCGATAGGGACAACTCGCATTTAAATCCTAGAGTTCTCATGTGGTTCCTCATTAGAATGCTGAAGATCATAGCAGCAATTGAATGGAGACAGTGGAGTAATTTTGACACTCGCAGGAAGACCATCCTGACCACGTACACCAGTTTAAAGGGGTTGGGTGCAGTGCTCACCTAAGTATAAAGTGGAGAAGAGAAAGTTGTGGAATTTGCTTTACAGGCACTCAAGAAGATGAAAGAGCATTTTTTGTGTATTGAAAGAGACCTTAGCTATAGTCTGGGCAGTAGAAAAATGTAGGTTCTATTTGTGGGTCATTCCCATTCAAGTGAGGACAGACCACCGGCCTCTAGTTTAAATTTTCTCCCTTGGCCATAGTGAAAGATTAACTCCTAGACTCAAATCGTGGAGCAAAGGATTGGAGTAATTACATTTTCAGGCTCAATATCTTCCTAGGTCCCGAGTTGCTTGTATTCCGTTTAGGGAGGACCTGAATTGGCACTTTGGGCTGGATTGTTCCCATTGGAGCAGGATCAAGAGTGATTTGCATATTGCAAACTGAGATGGCATGATGTGCAAAATTACGATGTTCTCGAATGTGGCTTGAGTAACTACCAGTGGCTGAGATTATTTCAAGCATTACAATAATCATTTTTTTGTGTTCTTTAATGTGTAACCACCAATATGGCACCCCACGAAACCTTCCTCAGAGCGCTTTCTGGACCTGTGTAAAATTAGAAGAAGAAAGGACCTGATGTCTGTGACCTATGAGGAGCCCTAAAGGACTGGACCTTCTCCCTATTATATCCAGCACAAAGGTTGAGCGATACCAATTGGACCTCGCTGGCGGCTTCTGCTGGAGCTGTTCCTGGCATCATAAGGTCCCAGGAACCTCAAGTGATCCATTGAAGTTTCTCCAGAAAACCTGAAAAGTTGGGACTTCAAAGCAATTTAGACTTTCAAGACCTCTGGAGCTGTCAAAGAGACTTCATGGCAATGGTGCCCTATTTCAATGCACATTCCTTGGATACAGCATCAAGCTTGCCCCCCTAGACGACATTGCGTTCAACTAAGCCCAAAGGTAAAATCTTTGACTAGGACAAACCCCCTTTCTGTACCCAAGGCTTGCCCTAATAGAGTGAACCAGAATTTATGCCTAGGTCCTGATCTACTGCTTCCATGGACTATCATGTGTGCCTCTTGGTGCAATTTCACTTAAACCTTTAAAACCATATTTCCAGTTCACCTTATTGGATTTTTGTGCATTTTGGTGTCATTTTGTTTGTTATATTTCACGCTATTGTTCTGATTTGGTTTGGGAAATTTTTGTTATTTTGTGCATTGGCTATAATACGGTTTTTGTACTGCATAAATAATTTACACATTGCCCCACAATAAGCCTGTATGCTATGTGCATACCTAAAACGGGGTTGAGCTCAGGTTAATTTGGTGACCTCAGGTTTTACCCTTACAAGTTCGTGTTCTTATTCTTTGTGATGGAGGATCATCCACCCAAAATAATAAACAACTTTTTAAAACCATCTTGAAGAGATGAATGTTCAGATTTAAACATTGAGAAGTAGAAATCTAAAAATGATAGTGATATAGAAGAGTCCTAACCTAGCATGCATTTGCCAACTGTCACAAAACTGGCTTCAATGGATCCACAGGGAGTTCAATGTTCTAATTGATATTGATCACTATTACTGTCAACTCAGAACTATATGCTTCATGTACATACAATTTGGTCTCAATATAAAAAATATATCATAACCAAGTGACCCTTAGACAATCTTGTTATTTAGAAGGTTGTCAGTACTTGTGCAGTGCTTGGACTTCCAGCAGTATAAGGAGTGAGCTTAACAAAAAAAAAGATAAATAGGTATACATTCATATTTTATTACGTAGTACATTATTGCTGACATTAGTCATTTCACATCTTCTGTACAGTAATTTAGTATGGAGGAATTATTAAATATAATATCATATTGGGGCTGCCTAAAACGATATGGTTTCTTAAGAGGAAGTGGTAGGATCACCCCATTTCATCAGGCATCTACTAAGGTGCACACTGCCTTGATGCATGCCTGCATTGTTCTTCACACTAGATTGCATGACAATTTTGTATAGAGGACTTGCTGGAACTCTCTGGAGCACTAAAGTGGGTCTGGGGGTTCCCATGTAAATGATTGTAGTCCAGAAATAGCAGGATAGAATGTTCTGCGTTTTAGTGAGTAACAATTTAAATAGGAGTTTCCAAAGTAAATGTTGGTGATACATAAGACACTCTACAATAAAGCATCTATATTACTGCCCACTTTAGTCATCGACTAAGACAGTATCAACCTTCTTTTTTGGTAACATGTATAACCAGAATTTGCTACCCTCAGCACTGCTACAGTATTGGCTTCTCAAATGGGTTTCTCATTGACCAGTGTATTCTGCTCGTACGTTCTTGCTGCAGGGCTCTGGTTTGAGAAGGAAGTGTCCTGTGGGAGTTAGGCCTGAGCATAAAATATTTGACAAGAGAATTTGTCACTTTGAACCAATCCCCTTGCTGGTATCTGGAGTGACTTTCGAACATGAGGTGGGCCCTCATGTTCAATTCTCACTCAAGATATACCAATGTGTGAAAACAGATGCAAAGCCCTGCAGTCAATCATTACATATGTACCAGGTTGATTATAACAGAGTGATAAGAGTCTAAACAGCACTGCTAACCCATGTTCTATTGACCCTTGCTTATGGTAAAAAATGACAGCAACTGTAAGCCCTTTCGCAACACCCAAAAATAAGTGTTTATAGATAGGGACTTTTCAACATGATTTAGAATTGTGTGTTAGAAAAGGTCATCATTGCTCGAAATAAAAGGAAAATGAAAAATGTTGGAGTAACACAAATAGCCTGTTGCTAAAAGATACTGGTGCAATATGATTTTACAAATCACAATATATGACACATTTATTTACAGAAGACATGAACAGTTGAAAGTACACGTTGCACATGTTAGGCTCAGTGATACATGATACAGAGACAAGTGTAGTCGAAGTACCGTAAAAGTGTGCTTTAAAACATGAAGATAAAGAAACACATTTATAAAACAGCACTGATACATATAAACGGGTAATATAAATGAAGTTCTAATGCATATGTTGCTTATCGACGTGTATTGGTGAAAATGTTTATGCTAAGTTTAGTGGCCTAGTGTTTTTCATACTTTTTGCTGGGCATGAACGAGTTAGAAAAGACAGTGAAACATCTGTAGCAATGAGGTACAAGCTTGATATTCTGCAAAATGATACTAGGGATTTTATAGTATATGAATGAATACAAACACATTTTCTATGATACATTTTGAAAAATATGCATTTATATGAATGTTGTGAAAAATTGTGGTAGTAGGGCATTTCTAATGTAATACTAATTTGTGAAAATATATACATTACTTATTTGAATTGATTTAAATTTATTATATTTGATGTTGGTTTAGAGCTTATTCATTTAAACATGAAATGCTACTCAAGGGTCTTCATGAAATGCTTTCCCTCTAGTACTCTTGTACTGAGCTTTCCCCTGAATTAATAGAATGGATCATTCTTTACAATGTCACTCGTTTTGTCCCGTACATGCTTTCTTTCCCCTGACATTCTTGAACGATTTTATGTTCACAGAGGAATATTCCTGTGGGAATAGAATTTCAGTTCTGGCTGTGGCTCGCAACTTTGCATTTCTTTTCAACCAGTGTTAGGCCTGTGTGGACTCACCAACATTTGTTTCTGATGATCATCATGGGAATTCAGTTTGAGGTTATAACCATTTTGGGTAACATGATGTGAACATGAATATGTGATAGTCTTTCAATGGTGGTGTGATGCCACCTCACTGGACTCTGCTAAAAACTCTGTAAAAGAAGAACCCAAAGGAGGGGCAACAACCGCCATTCAGATTTTTTACTACTTGAGACCTGGATGCTATGCTGATCATTTTTTATATTTGGACTGTTTGTCAATGCTACATTCAGTAGCTGATGGTCTGAGACTTTCTTTGCTGAACAATTTCTATGTTTCAATTTTCCATGATATCTTTAGCCTATGCTAATGGACACATCCCTAATGGACTATACATCAGAATTTTCCCCTTTTAGTACAACTTCAGCGTTAGAACTTTTGACTATCCTCTGCCCCGAAAGGTAGTGGGACTCTGTAACTTTGCAACAGCATTTTAATAACTATACTCAAAAGATTTCCCAAAATGTTTGATTCTTTAATGCAAGCTGTGATGTTCTTGACTGATGTCCTCAGGGATTGCTTTTTAAATTAATTTTGATACTTTAAAACAATAACCAAATTCATCTGAATCTTTGCTGACTCTGTTATTGAGTCCTGTTGTTCCTCCATTTAAACTGTGCATCTCTGCAGATCTTTTAATTTAATTGTAGAGATAATTAGTGAGCCTGATCAGAACACCAGGTTTAACTTCTTTTGTTTTGTGTTGTGATTGCAGAGATTTTTGTCTGCATAATTCTTACTTGACTTAACTTCTTCAGGAGATTGGCTATCCCAGTTGCTATTCTTTATTGTTACAGTATGGTCTTAAGAGTGGTGTACATAAATCTGATTTCTTACTTGTGAATAGTGGTTAATTAATGGTCATCATTCAACAGCTACCCTGAAGTTTGATTACCCTAATTTCAACCCAAAGACTCATCAGATGATCATTGCCTCAGTTGTAATGGAAACGCCTAAGACTGCAAGATCGTAAAGGCCCCAGTACGGTTAGAATAGTAAAGCGAGTAAGTGTAAGAATAGAGAAATATTTGTATTCACACTTCATCTAGGAGAAGGAGCCAATAGCGGAAATGGCTGCGCGGAACTGCAGCTACGTGATGACTTCAAGCATTGCAGCACTAAAAGGTTATTTTTTCAAAACTAAACCCATCCAAAAACGAATTTTCTGAGACCACTGTGTTAATTCGATGTTCTTTACCTAATATCATCCCTTGTAATCTTCGGGACCGATGTGCAAAATAGCACCAGCAGATTTTTAACTCGACATCAACCGGGCTGAGAGCAATTGCAATCCCCTCTGGATTTGACCTGCAACTTGAATTGGCCCTTTAAACTCCCAGACAGTGAAATCCCTGCCGAACTCCAGGGGCGATCACCACCAGACTACGATTGTTGTAGCACCGGTCCTGGCTGCGTCCATTTCACACCGAGTGACATCGATACTGACACATCGAAACCGGACATCAAAACTGAACTTGTTTTGCTGCCAAGGAGATTGCATGGTGTTTTTGTGGTCTCCCTTGGGACCCTGCAGGAGCCTCGGATGTGTTGATTGCCCAGGGGAGACTACCACCGCAGTGACTGACACTGCCCCGGCACTGCCAGCAGTTTCGGGAGGTGAGCGTGGCTCCGGAGCTCCTCTTTATCAGAGCAACGAGGACTGTATAGGGAATCCCTCCTAACTTAGTGATATGGCCTGGGGACTTTGTTTGAGGCCGATTTCCTCACCGAGAAGCCCTCTCTGGGCAGTGCCTGACAGCAAGACTTCAGGGCACTTCCAAACCTAGCAGTAGGGGCTCTCCAGCAATGGTGCTCTATTCTGGGGGCATTTTGTGACCTGGGTTCATCTTTAAGGACGGGCCTGGACAACGCCTGACCTTAAGATGGGGCTTTTGCCTTTTTAACTCCATTCTGCCCGCAGGCTTCACCGGTTCTCTGGTGGCTGCCACCACCGGACGTCGAGCCCCTGATTGGACTGCACCTTGATAACATCAAAACATTTACCCCCACCCACACCTGGGTTCGGATCTGACTGCGGCTCACATCTCTCCTACTCCCCATTTGAACATGACCTTCTTTAGATAAACCCTGATCACCATCCTGACACCGGAGTCTGAGCACTTTGGCTGATGCCCGGTGGATCTGCCTCAACAGCTATAGAGGAGATCGGCCCTGGTTCACCCCCTCTGCCGTCACCCACCCAGCCGGTCTTTGGGCACAGTTTCTCCCAATGTCCATGTCTTCTTTGCTCCCGTCCCACCAACGAACTACCGTAACATTGCCTTTTTGTCCTATGTTTTATATATGCTCTTGTAACAGATGTAACTTGTAACTCACCATTCCTTATGTAAAGCGCTCTGGTACCTCCGGGTCTAGCCAGCGCTATACAAAACTCAAAAAAATATTTAAATAAATAAAGCTGCAACATGATCTAAAAAAATACAGCAATTCTAGGCCCTTTCTCAACACCAAAATCAGTGCTTTTATATAGGGTCTTTTCAACATGATTTAGAATTGTACATCAGCAAAGGTTACCATTACGCGAAATAAAAGGACCATAAAAAATGCCGGCCTAATACAAATAGCATGTTGCTAAAATATACCAAGCTACTTTTCTTTGGTCTCACGACTGTACTTAATCCTCCTCTTCTCTTTTATACTATTCAAGCCTTTATGTCTGCTTCCTTTCTAAGTGCATTCCTCCTGGTATATGTAGATTTCAATGGCGGCTAGTAAAATGCTCTTGAATATAAGGTACAGTTTGAAATGAAAGGTGCTGTTTAAAATCAAAAACCTTTTTCCATTCTATTTATGATTTCTTAAGACTTTCCCTCTTTGTCTAAAGCCCATCCACTCAGCTATGAGACGGAAATCCCCAGGTAACCTTTTAAGTCCTGAAGAAAATGTTTAATGGTAGGTGTAAGTAATGTAGACAGGAACATTGCACTGAAAGAGCTTTGCATGGCTCCCTTGAAGCAATAATATGTGATGCTTGCAAAATATGCGGAAATATGTGCATAAAATGTGAAAGGGACTAAACCTGTTTCCATTTTCATAAATAAAACAATAATCCAATTTCCATATACTACCAATTTAGGAGACATATTGGTCTGCAAAATACAGCTAGATCATTAGAAAGCTGCTTATGAAAGACTTAACATGCTGAAATTTAAAAAGGAGGCGTGAAGCGGTTGTATTTAGTCCCACATTGAAGCACTCTCTCTATCTTAATTGCTTGTTTTTCACTTTAACAGCTTGGATAAAATTCAAATATGGCCAGATTGAATCAGGCCCAGAAGAGACTTCATAATAATTTCCCTAATAATTACACAATTTATCAAGATTTTATGATATCATCCACGAATTTCCATTCACATATCACGGCCATAAACTACTTAGAGCGGACGTAATAACGCATTTGAGGCAAATCTAAAACCTATTGAGGATAAACCAGCAATTTCTAATGCAAAACCTGGCTAAACAATCATCACCCATATCAATTTTTTTTTATAAGAGACCAGCTAGCCACAGAAATGCTACGGACTATATGTGACTTTCCCAGGTTCGGCATTTCATTGGTTTAAGTAGAAAACTGAGGGGCATATTACCAAGGGCCATTATCGCCGTTTAGCGGGACTTTTTCCCGCTGAAGCGGCGATAATTTTATTGCCCTATTACCAAGCTGTCGCTAACACCAGTTAGCGACAGCTTGTAGGCGATAGCGGGCATTTTGGGGCCCACTTTGTATGTCAGCGATAATTATCGCTAATGACATGCAAAGTGGGCGTGCCAAAATGTCAGCGACTGAAAACAGTCGCTGCAATCGCTATCGCCTATGATAAACACAAACGTAGTTTTGGAAATATTCGCGCTAAGCGCGAATATCTCCAAAAGCTAACGCCTGCCCTGACCAGTTCTCAGCCATGTTATCCAATGAGAGGTGGATAACATGGCTAAGAGCATTGTCACGGTAATGCCTGAATATCGCTGTATTGACAGCGATATTCACGCATTACGCCTGTTTTTTATCGCTCCTGAGATAAACCTTGCTAATAGCAAGGTATCTCAGACATAAAAACAGGTGAAGGGCGGCGATATAAATATTCCCGCTAAGCCAACACAGCGATAATTATCGCTAGTTGTTGGTAATATGCCCCTGAGTTTATATTTATGTAGAAAACGTCTGCACCTTGTTCATACACAAAATCCTCTACGGTCCTAGTCACAAAACACGCGTTTCACATGTATTTTGTAGGCGTAATCATACACAGGCGTAAATGTACAACTTTTCGAAAATACTCATATTTTAAGTGGCATGCTTGGAATGAGAGGGTACTAACTCTGCACGTGGGTAAGACGACCCAATATGCAAATGAACATTTTTTTCTTTTGCTTTATTCCACCTTTCCTTACATTTCTACCACGTCTGGGGGCGTTCGAGGGCATTGTGTGGAATTTACTACTGCACAATTATACACAATAGAGACACATCTTTATGAAGTAGTGAACGCATATTTGGGAAAATGGCAGGCGTAATTGGATTTATTTTTGACAATAAGCGTAGGTTTCCAGCCATAAATTACTTTGGGACTGAGAGCTCCAAGTGGAAAAGTGTATTTTTTTCTGGTTGCTAGATCTCACATAATAAATGTGCAGAATGAGACATGATCCATAACGTAGATATATTCATGTAAAGAAACACGGTAATAGCATCACATTGGATTCGATTGTATGAGATGCCAAACTTGTTTTTGGTGGAAATGATGATTCAAAGTCCGACCTTATTCACGTATGAAATATTTCCGTAGCTCCAACACAATTGCATGAATGCCAACTGGCTTCATGACTAAACTGACATAAAAGCAACACACACCAAATGTGTCTCACTAGATATTTCTTTTTTTTTTTAATTGCTAACTTTTAGCATTTGCATTACAGAGAAAATTGTGGGAGAATGAGCCCAGGTTGCCCATTTTAGAGCCTTGTGAATGCTTCAGAAATCAGTAAAGATTCCCCTTAATTCTGTGGCCAAACTGCGATATTCACCTCACCACTGGTGGGAAGGGAAAATCAACTCAGCCCATGGAAGAAGTATATATGTGGGCTCCACATGAGACCACATATCAGAGGCTCTTACGTGATAAATGTGGCAGTCAATTCACAAATAAATTAAAGTCTACTTCACATCAGTTACATCCTCCGATTACATTTTTGATGTACTCTTGTAACATTTATTTGAAAGGATTAATGCACCATATAAGACAAAAAGCGTTAGCGGGTTTAAATGAACCACACTATGGAAAAACAATGAAGAAGACTTTGATGCAAAGATCACCTTCTACTATATCTGTGATGAGTAATAGAACAAGTCTCTGATTGAGTTGGTGTCAAAACTGGACGGAAAGAGCAGATGAATGTGAGTGAGGGCACTTCTACTGCTTAACTTGACACTTACGAGAAGTAAACAATGTGTTGTCATTGCTCATAGAACACCAGGCAGATCGACAATGAATAAAGGACTCTGGGAGCCATTCCAAAGTATTCTCCTTGTGAAAAGGTGGCTGGCTATCATTAACACAGAAGGTCCAGCGGTAGAAAAGACCATGAGAGTGTGAGATCTTAACTGCACCCCAATTAAGGCTTTAAATACCAAATACAGCTTAGAGGTACCGCATGCCCAGGGGATGCAAGTAAGTTTTATTTTGGTTCAGAAGGAGAATCTGGAGTGTGCTTTGTTGTTTTATTACAGCACTGTAACATATTTTCAGTTGATTTATTTGTAGCTAAAACAGAAGATCCAAATCATGAATTAAGCCTCTCTAGGAAGAATAGAGGAGAACTGCATGATTTCGATAAAAATATATATCCTTCATTTTTAAATTTTAGGTTGGGCTAAACGACACAAAAACCCCTCAGGCAGTCAAGGTACTTTTATATCAGGCTATAGCCTATATGCTGTGATAATAAAGTATATATATTTTATTATCACAGCATATAGGTCTTGACTGCCAGAGGGGTGTTTGTGTTGTTTGGCCACACCACGCCGGGAAACCTCCGGGTAGCTGCGCGCTTTATAAATGTAAATAATGTTTTTTTAAAACACACATATATATCTGTTCAATCAATCGCTGGAGGCGGCGGGGGCGCAGATCCCAGATGTTCAAGCTGTTCTGTTGAAGATCCAGGTCTTGAGGTCCTTCAAGAACTTGGAGAGTGTTGGCATCTGCCTGAGGTGGAGTGGGAGTGTGTTCCATGCCTTGGCCGTGAGGAAGGAGAAGGATCGTCCTCCTGTTCTTGTCTTCTTGATACGTGGCACCATGGCAAGGGAGAGCTGGGCTGAGGGTAGGGATCTTTGGGGTGCGTGGAAAGAGAGGCGGTGGTTCAAGTATGCAGGTTCAGTGTTGTGGAGGGTGGTGTGGGTGAGAAGCTTGAAGGTGATTCTCTTCTTGATAGGCAGCTAATGTAGTGTCTGCAGCTGTTGGCAGTGGTGCGGTAGGTTGAGCACCAGTCTGGCAGAGGTGTTTTGGGCATTCCGGAGTTTTTGGGTGAGGTTCTTGTTGATTCTGGTGTAGAGAGCATTGCCATAGTCCAGTCTACTGCTGATGAGGGTGTTGGTGATGGTTTTCCTGTGTTCAAGGGGGATCCAATTAGGAGTTGGAAGGTGTGGAAGCAGGAGCATAATCAAGCGATGATTTGGCTGTCCATTTTCTGTTCGGAATCCAGGATGATTCTGAGTTTGTGTGCATGGTCCGTGGGGGGAGGTTGGGGGCTACCAGGTATCATTCCAGGCATAGGGGTGTGGGCCCCTGATGAGTACTTCGGTCTTGTCCGTGTTAAGCAGCTTTTCTTCATCCACCGGGTGACTGTTTCCATACCTTCTTCAAAGTTGGTTTTGGAGATGTTGGGTTTGTAGGATATGGAGAGGATGAGTTTGGTGTCATCTGCGTAAGAAACAATGTTGAGTCCATGGGATCTGATGATGGGGGCGATATATATAGATCTATAGATCAGTGGGTAGTTCTAGTTAGGACAGTTGTATTTGATTTGTTAATAACTTAGGAACCGTTTGATGAATCTTCACAAAACTATCCGAAAGGTTTATCCTCTTTTTCTAGTGCTCCATGAGGAGGGGGATAAGAAAAAAAAGGGGGGGTGGTCCTAAAAACAAATTTCCAAAGTAATTTTTGGAACATGCCACAGGCAAAACAGCTGAACTGAATTACACAAAATGTGTCAGGGAGCTAGATCTTTAACAATAAACCATGCTTTTATTGAAATGGTTTAAATTCATTTATATTAGAATTATATAACTGGTCATAGAACCTGGCTTGATTGTCATAACTCAACAGATTGTGAAACTACTGACATTCCTTTTTTTGAAGGATGCCTGCAACATTTCCACTGAGATGTTTAAGATTAGCTAGGGTGCTGTGACCACCAACCTCAGATATGTCCTGATCTCTTCGCTTCCTTAGTGTATTAGATTCACTGGAATGTGACTCAAGGTTTGTTATAGTATTAGAAATATCGGGCCACTCTAAGGGGAACTTCATTGCTAGAAGCAGATCCACTCCCTGGTGGATCATGGTGCCTGGGGGTTGATCTGGGGATGATCTATAGGTTGGCCAAATAAGGAGAGGGCTAGCCTTGCAACACCCATATTAGAGTTTTCTCCTTTAATGACTTCTGTAGCATGTGTGTTTCATATGCAAATGATTTACAAGTCTGGCCCACAGTCATAAGATTAGTCCAAGGACTCTTTGCTGGAGGTGGACCTATACATTATGGCAGGATACATTTGGAGACTCAAGAGGTGTGACGTGCACTCGCTATATTGGACATTTTAATCAGTCCTGGTAATAGAAGTGCACACGGGCTCAGCGGAGTAAACGCTACTACTGTTCAAGTAAGATCTTTGTAGTCTTTGTTAAAATTATGACAGAGTTGATTAATAAGGTGGATGTGACCAAATAGTTTTTTTGCACTTTCTTAGTAGGAACTCTAAGAGATTAACATCTAAAAAAAAAAAAAAGAACAGGACTGACATTGGATTTTGAGTAAGCAGACAATGGTTAAGCACACATGTGTGTTAATATTTTGTGGATTATTAATATTTTTTTTCATTATTTCTCCATGTCTGTGGTTGCCTTTTCATAATCAGGGAAGCCAGTTTCGTAAAGCATTCGGTTCTCTTCGGTTCTAATATCTCATCAGTCTAGGTGTTGGTTACTTTTCACATGTGCACTGTATAATTAGCACAACATATTTCACATATTGTTTGTCGGAATGAAGTGTATGAGACCACCAGTGCAGAGAGAATATTAATACACTGGAGACAAGCACAATACATTACTGGCCTTGTTTCTATGGATAGATTTACAGTTACCATTGATGTCAAACCCTGTACTTGTTATTTTTTCCTTTTTTACAGAAATAATAATACAGACACTTATAAAGCGCAACAGCTACCTCAAACAGAGGTGTCCGGGGACGGAAGAGGACAGTAGTGCAGCATAGGACAGCCAAAAACCAAGTCTCCGAACCCTAATCTGCCCCAAAGAGCTAGGTTTTAACCATTTTCCTGAAAAGGGTCTCAGGTTCTATGGTGCGGAAGTTACTGGGCAGAGAATTCCACAATTTTGCTGCACCAGACGTCAAAGATCTGCCCCATATGTGACTTCTTAAAACAGGGAATGCACAGTAAAAATTGTGAATTGGACGTCAAGGATCTTGACTGCTTATATCCACGTAATCTGTGTTTTAGATAGTTAGGGCATTTCCCATGCATGGCTCGGAATGCCAGTGTCAAGGCCTTAAATTCAATTATTTTGGCCACTGGGAGTCAATGAAGCGCTTTTAGATGCGGATTAGCCCCTGAGGAAATGACTAGGTTCCGAAATAATTTTATTTTGTACTTTAGTAAAGCAATTTAGTAAATCCTGTAATATGTTTACAATTAGTTGAACGCATGTTTGTGAATGTTAACATATGTAGTGTTTGCTCTAACTGTGAAAAAGGAAGATAAGAGACATGCAAAAGCTAGGATCATGTTGATAAGAATAGTATGAATTTGTTATATATTACTCTCTGGTTGTGCACACTGTGTTCAAGTTTAGTTACTTGACCTTTGCGTTTTGGGTACATTTGGATCCCATTCAGATAATACTACTCTGGGAATATAAGAGTAAATGGTTATTTCTCTATGCATACTTTTCGGACAACAATTCCAAAGTGATTGAAACTCCTCATTAAGAATTGGACATTCTCTATTGAACGCTTGTTCTGTTATTATCTGATCACCAATCACAGATAAAAAAAAAAATCAACAGAAGCGATGGCACTTAAATTGATGGCATCCAATCCCTAAAAGTGTACACACAGTAGAAAATATCTTGTCTTCTGCGATAATCATCTTCTTCCCTCAGCAGACTTGTCATCCTCTAGAGGCTGTTAGTTAGATACATTTGTTTCCCTTTCCTGCCTAAAGGGAGAAAAAAGGAACCTTTTTGCATGCCGGCAGTTGATTGGGTGAGAGATTTGCTTCTCCAGGCTAGTTAGAGTCCCAGAATTTTTTTTTATTTGTTTATTTAGTTTATTTAGTTTGCACAAAGCTTTCACTTTTTTCTCACTACACACAGTAGAAAATATCTTGTCTTCTGCGATAATCATCTTCTTCCCTCAGCAGATTTGTCATCCTCTAGAGGCTGTTAGTTTTAAGATGTTAAGCCATCGAAATATTCTTAATAGAATCCTTCATGGCTTAGAGGTGGCGGGCCATATTTAGATGGGCTTAATCTAGGCCCTGCACCAAGCATATTTACCATGCATCCTCCTGCTACAGGATCCACTATAACTTTTATTTACACTCTTGACCTAATGTTGCAGATACTTTGGAAGGGCGTGCCTGAAGATAGATTGGTTTCATGAGGCTCACCAAGCTCAGTTGTGGTTCTCGATTAGCTGTTTTCACTCCATTTTGGCTGTTAGCAAATGTAAGTACTGGTTTTATTTCTTCAATAATATCATCTAAATTTATGCTAAAAGTATACTTTTTCAGTAAAAAGAATGAAGACACAGGTTTTTGATTGAGTTCATAGGTGACTTCCTTTTTGCCTACAATATCCACTAACCATTTTGGCTCCACAGCCTTTGCAGCTGCCCGTTGTTGTGCCAGGAGGATGGAAGAAGCCCATTTCTTGGATTCTTGAGATCTCGTGCACAGACTTGAGAACAGGGTAGACTTAAGAAGTCACTCATGATAGGAATTCCTTCATTTGGCGTATTTGTTATACTACTTAAGGTCAGGTCACAGAAGCTTCCCTCAGGACCGTTTCTGTTGCCGCAGTCTCCTGTGTAAACTTGTGGCCCTACATATTGCTCCCTTGAGGGCTCCAGGCTTGTCCAGATCTTCCAAAGTCCCCACAGTTTTGAATTCAGTATCTGCTAAGTTCTTTATGGACCTATTGGAGAGTAAGTTCGAACATATGGCAGGAATTAAAATTCACTGAGCACCTCACTAACTCTCATTTTGGCCGTAGGTTAAATGAGATTGGATATCCCGAAGGGTGATCTGTAAAAGCTTTGGCCACTGTTTGTCCTACATAGAAGATCTAGGGGACTCGGGTAATACAGTACTGGCCCTTAGGTCTTAGAAAGGTCCAGTGTTTTCTGAACTATTGTCTTGGGACCAGCTATCCAAGATGCACAGCTTCTCACATTGAGTAGTGCAGAGACCATGATTATTGTAATGGGGAATATCTGGAACAAAGACCCCAGAGCAACAAGTTCAGGAAGCCCACAAGCGTAACCACACTTGCCCGAACAATGACTTTACCTTAATCACGCATGTGCGTGGTTGAAGCAAAGTCACTGTAGTGTTCGGGATGGGTGGGGAGAAAGGAGCATCGGTAAGTGGACACGAACAGATAAGTGGGGTTTCAGGGTAGTTTTCAAGGGGGTGAGGGTACGGGGTAGTTTTCAGGGGTAGGGATTTGGGGTCGTTTTTAGGGGTGGGAGGATTTGGGGTTGATTTTAGGGGTGGGATTTTGGGGTAGTTTTTAGGGGTGGGGGTTTGGGATAGTTTTTCGGGGTGGTGGTGTTCGGGGTAGTATTTAAAGATGGGGTTTGAGGTAGTTTATAGGGGTGGGGGATTGGGGTACTTTTTAGGGGAGGTGGGGTTTTGGGGTAGTTTTTGAGGAGTGGGGTTTGGGGTCATTATTAGGGGGTGGGGGTTTGGGGTAGGTTTTAGGGGCTCAAAGTAGTTTTTAGGGGAGGTGGGGGTTCGGGGTAGTTTACAGTGTTGGGGTAGTTTTCAGGGGGTGGGGGTCAGGGTAGTTTTTAAGGGTGGTGGGCTCCTGGTAGTTTTCATGTGTGGAGGGGGTTCGTGGAAATGTTCAGGGGACACTGGGTATGTTTTTAATGGGTTTGGTTTTAGGGCTCAGGAAGGACGATGGGGTAATTTTTAGAGATTAGGGAAGGGCAGGGTCATATTTAGGGCTCAGGGGGAGGGGGAAGAGGGTGGTAACCTTATCCATGCATACCCCTTTACCATGCATGCCTTAACTAAGAACATTTCTGGTAAAGGCATGCCTGGTAAAGCCATGCGTGGTTAAGACGCGGTCGTTATACAGACCGTGTTGTTTAGGTATGCAGAGTAGAGGAATTCATTGTTCCGACAAACAACCGGTGGGCAATGTCTGGGTTTTGGGAAGGGAGTATCTAGAGCCTTTTGCAACCCCATTCCGCAATAGTTGTCAGAACTTGATTTGGCATCTGTTCATGATCATGTGTGCATAGTAGCAACCCAGTCGTTAGGGAACGGGAATTGCCTGCTCCTTTTCTGAGTGTTGTCTCACTTTTTGTCCTGACGGAGACAACAGGATTTGTACCTGCACACGCCTCCTAATAAGGGCTAGCAAGCTGAAGGTGGCAGGCAGTAAGTGGGGTCCAGGCTGCTAAATCATGCCAGTGGTAAGGGTTGGTCAGGACGACCGGCACAAATTAAACATTGGCTGGCACTTCACTGCTTGTTGAGACATCATCTATCTTCAGGTCTCTTTTTTCCCCAGTGCAGTGATCTTAGACATTGATGTCAATAAAGCAGGGCACACATCAAAATGTAGTTTACAGATGCTACCCTAGGTACGTTGAATTTCTATTTCTTTTAAATGCTGCACACAGAACTGTCTATTTTCTGGAATGTGCCTTACTGGAGAGCAATGTCATAAAAAAAGGAAAAGTGGAGATTCCCGTTTCAGGAATCAGAATTCAGTAAACTGAGGTAAGCATTATTTTATCCATCAGTAAAAACAGAAAGCACACTTTGCCTGACGTGTTGTAGTTTAGATAACATTTCAAATACTGATAATAAAAACAGCTATGAAAACAAAGGCTACTCATATATTATATCATGTTCTGCAAAGCCAATGAAGCATGTGGGCTCATTCAGTGTGCAGCTGATAAACTGCGGCACAAGGCGCATTCTTGATACTCCAAGACCACAAGGCACGTGCAAGGAGAACAAGGGACTTCATGAAATCATTTGCAGTCGCAGCAATAGCACTAAGAACTTAGCCGCACACCAATGAAATAAAATTGAAACGATTTTTGAAGGATAGTACTATTTTTATGTGATGTAGTTACAACAGTAAAACGACTCTAACCGCAGACTTCCCCTCTGAAATGTACGGCATGAACTTGAAACCGGGAAGGGCAAACTCGGCATTCTATCATTATGACGTCGGTAAAATAAGTAGCATGACACTGAGTAATAATAAGGCCTGTTACATAAGGGTATCCAAAAAGGTATATGTACACAACACACAGCGTTCTATTAAAAAAAAGTGTCACTCTACATACCGGACTTAATGCAACTGCATACTCGAAGCAACCAGAGTCAGATAATTACTCACTACCTCAAGGATAATTATGGAATAAGGTTCATGCAAATGAAATGTATTTCCGTAGGAAAAATTTTGCATTTAGTAAACTTTTTCCACTATTGTAAATAAAAGTCAGAGTGCACAATTTTAATACTCCTCCTACATAGGGTGACCAACTGGCATTGGTGTAAATTCAGGACGGTGAGTGTAAAAATTCAGGACAAAGGGTCAAAATTCAGGACACAAATTCAGGACAGGAGGTGAAAATTCAGGACAAAACTTCAGGACAATTGGATACGTTTTACAGACACATCAGAGGTCATGCAATAGTATATAAGTAAGCCCAGCCATATTCAAACATATTCAACCATTTGCAAACCTATCCATCGTGTATCCTTCCATCTATCATTTCACTCATTCATCCTTTTACTCATCCTTCCATTATCCATCCACCCTTTCACCCTATCCATCTGTACACTCATCCATTCACTCTTCTACCCATCCATCCATTTACTCATCTATCCTTTCTCTCATCCATATTTCCTTTCACTCCTTCGCTCATCTATTCATCCTTTTGTCCATCTACCCTCCCTTTCACTCACTCATCCATCCTTACATCCACCCTTTCACTCATCCATTTATGCATTCACCCTTGCACTTATCAATTCTTCAATCAATCCATCCATCATTTCACTCAGAGAATAGTTACAAGTAGGCAATGAGGCGCCTGTCACGAAAATTAAACCTCAACAGAAAGCACTGACAGATATAAAAACAAGCATTGGCAATGCAATAGATCTCGCATTAGGAAAGTTTGAGCTATTGGTCTTGTAAATGACAATTTTTTTTATTTATGTGTTGCTTTTGAAAATAGCTAAATTAATAGCTTTGTCATTTACAATGCCAATAGTTGTAACTTTTGCAAATGTGACACCTATAGCATTTGTAATGCAACATGTTTTGTATTTACGTGACTTAGCTGTATTGATATTACAAATTACAATGGCTTTAAATTTTTCTAAATAAATAATACTTAAATAAAAGTGATTTTAATTTATAATGGCAATAGCTTAAACTTTTGTAAATAACTTTTGTGAAGATTATGTTCAGTGTATTTTATTGTGACGAAAATCCAAGAACAGAAGTGAAATATTAACATCTTTTTGTGACATTTGTAATAAAGTTTGAAACATTGAGAGAACATATTTGAACCAGTTGTTGTTGAATGTTTGCGCAGATTGATGCTGGGGTGGCGCTGAGTAGTGCTGGGGTGGCGCTGAGTAGTGCTGTGGTGGTGCTGAGTGGTGCTGTGGTGATGCTGAGTGGTGCTGTGGTGATGCTGAGTGGTGCTGTGGTGGCGCTGGGTGATGCTGGGGTGGTGCTGAGTGGTGCTGTGGTGGTGCTGATTGATGCTGTGGTGGTGCTGAGTGATGATGCTGAGTGGTGCTGTGGTGGTGCTGAGTGATAATGTGGTGATGCTGTGGTGGTGCTGAGTGATGCTGTGGTGGTGTTGAGTGGTGCTGTGGTGGTGCTGATTAGTGCTGTGGTGGTGCTGAGTGATGCTGTGGTGGTGCTGAGTGGTGCTGTGGTGGTGCTGAGTGGTGCTGTGGTGGTGCTGAGTGATAATGTGGTGGTGCTGAGTGATGCTGTGGTGGTGCTGAGTGATGCTGTGGTGGTGCTGAGTGGTGCTGTGGTGGTGCTGAGTGATAATGTGGTGGTGCTGAGTGATAATGTGGTGGTGCTGAGTAATGCTGGGATAGCTCTGAGTGATGATGTGGTGATGCAGAGGGCAGAAAGGCACAAAAAGCAGTCTAACAAAGGGCAGAAGGGCAGAAAAACAAGGGAAAAATTAGTCTAACAGAGGGCAGAAGGGCACAAAAAACGAGTCTAACGGGGGGCAGAATGAATCCCGCCTTACGTGTTTGTCCACGAAGATGCCACCTTTTTGTGCAATACCTCTACTCAACTGGAGTACTTTCTACTGTCTAATCAGTAAGTGCCCCCTCGTTGGATAAATGTATAGGGGCAGATTTAGAATAACTGGCGCACCCCCAAGGATGTGCCAGTTATTGTGCGCCGCAGCTCCGCCACCCATGGTGCGCCGCATTTACAATGCGGCGCACCATGTGGCAAAACCAGCACAGATGCGTCACGCATCTGTGCCATAAAAGCAGCGCATTGCAGGAGCTGCGTCACGCTTGCGACGCAGCTCCAGCAATGCTCTGGGGGGCCCTATCTCCCCAATGCTGCATCAAGCCTTGTGTTTTGACGCAGCCTTGGCCTAAAAGTGACTGAGTGAAATCTTGTAGATTTCACTCAGCCACTTTTAGGAGGCGTTCCTGCGCAGGAACGCCCTCCCCTGCGCCGGAACATCTCCTGATGGCGCAGGGCTTTACAACGTGACGCATCTCTCAGATGCGTCACGTTGTTAATACCCAGCACCATGGCGCATCTTTTGTGCTGCCGCTGCGTCACAAAAGGTCTCGGTAGAGGGTGGCAGTGGTGAACCAGAGGGTGGCAGTGATGAACCAGAGGGTGGCAGGGGTGAACCAGAGGGTGGCAGTGGTGAACCAGAGGGTGGCAGTGGTGAACCAGAGGGTGGCTGTGCTGAACCAGAGGGTGGCAGTGGTTAACCAGAGGGTGGCAGTGGTGAACCAGAGGTGCTGTGATGAAACAGAGGGTGGCAGTCGTGAACCAGAGGGTGGCAGTGGTGAACGAGAGGGTGGCAGTGGTGAACCAGAGGGTGGCAGGGGTGAACCAGAGAGTGGCAGTGCTGAACCAGAGGGTGGCAGGGGTGAACCAGAGGGTGGCAGGGGTGAACCAGAGGGTGGCAGGGGTGAACCAGAGGGTGGCAGGGGTGAACCAGAGGGTGGCAGTGGTGAACCAGAGGGTGGCAGTGATGAACCAGATGGTGGCAGTGATGAACCAGAGGGTGGCAGGGGTGAACCAGAGGGTGCTGTGCCCATACACAACCGCATGGGTATCTTCGCCGTGCAAGCGGCCCGCGAACACACAAAAAGCCTTGCAAACATGCAAAAAAACCCGCGAACACACAAAAAACTAAAAAAATCCGCAAATTTGCACGAATTCGCGGATTTTGCGGATTGCGAATTCGATTTCACGCGAATTCGCACATTTCGCCCATACTTAATCTATCATACTCTAACATGCATATCAATAATGTCATCATCATGGTTAATAAAGCATATACATTAAAGAGCTCTGTCATGTTATCTGACAGATCTGACTAAATCCCCCCACCACTACTGAAGCTAAGTAGCTATAACATATAAATCTCTGGGTTTAGTGGCAGACCCCGTACCTTACCATACATAGGTAGATGTTCTACATCTCAGCTGATGCAATACTCTCGCCTCAGGACCTTTGCTCTGTGTGTGTGTTTTTTCAGGACCCATGTCCTCATTTATATGACAAGATAAGTGTATTCAAAACAGCAGCTGCATTATTTTATTACATCTAGGTGCTAATATCAATGTTGTTTGACCTTGCCTAGGCTGCTCAGCCTAAATCCCATGAAAAGAATAATGCAAAAACATGTGTTGGTACTGTGTGAAAGGGCAATGGGGCACAAAAGCAAATGTGATATTTAGTAACGTGCAGAATAAAAGCGGCTTACAATGTGCATAATTAGGCTAACATAGGGAAAATAACACACAAGCTCAGTGAGTGGGGCCACATTGGTTCCATAGCCCTTCACAAATAACCTGTAGCACCCAGTCAAGTAAAGGAAGACCCTGACTTGAGTATCAGTTTAGGGAGCCTCCCATTCCAGAATAGTCTGGATCTTGGTTTGGAACGTTTAGACTTGGCCTCCATCGACAAGGTGACCCAATTACACAAATGAACTCTGCCTTATCTGGCACTTACTGGCCCCGATAGTTAGGCCTGCTTGATGAAGGGCCTTTAAAACCTCATTTAGGTGAACCAGGTAATTCTCCAAGGGTGAACTAAATACAGCTATATCATCTAGGTATGCTGCCCTAAAGCTGTGCAGGCCTGGGAGAGTTCAATTCACCCACCGTTGGAAGGTGGCTGGTGAATTTTAATCCAAAAGGCATCACTTTAAATTTGAAGGGGCCTTCTGGGGTTGGAAATGCTGACCTCTACTTGGCTCCCTAGGTGAGTTCAATATGCCAGTACCCTGACGTTCAATCAAAAGTACTGAAGAATTTGGATGCACCCAGCTGGTCAATCAATTCATCTGCTCTTGGAATGGGGTGAGCATGTTATGTTGTTATGTTATGTTATTTACTCTTATAACGCGCACAACTACTCCGAGGAGTGTCCCGGCGCAAGACCAAGAGGAGTCACCGAACTGTATCACCATCATTAAGGAAAAAGGTGAGTTTTTAAACGTTTCTGGAAGGCTAACGGGTCTTAAGTATTGCTCAACAGTAACGGAAGGGCATTCCAAGCCTGGGCAGCCTTAACGGCCAAGGAACAGCTGCCCATCTTGTGGCGGATGAAGCAGGGCACTTTAGCTAGGAGAAGAGCTGATGAGCACAGTTGTCTCAGTGGGACATAGAAGGAAAACCGCTTCTGTAAATAGGCAAGGCCAAGACCGTGAAGGGCTCGATGGGCAATGACCAGGGATTTAAATTTGACCCGATCCGTCACGGGAAGCCAGTGAAGTAAGTGGAGATGTTCGCGCATGCTGCTCCTCTTAGCGATTTCCAATAGCAGCCTGGCGGTCACATTCTGAATGACTTGGAGTCTATTCAAGGAGTATCCAGGGATGCCCACAACATAGCATTAGCGTAGTCCAGTCGAGAAAGAACCAAGGCACGGACAACCGTCTCTTTGGCCGGCCTAGGGAGTTAAGGGAGAAAACTCCTTAGTGTTTTGAGAAGGCGAAAGCAGCTGCCTGAGAGTTTTTTTACCTGAGCAGAGAAGGAGAGGTTATCCTCAAACCACACACCCAGGTTCTTTGCGGATTTTCCATTAGAGGTTGGTAGGGGGAATCTAGGAGGCCAGATTGTATCTCTGAAGCCTCTAGGGAATTTACAATAGAGTAATAGCATCAGGTTTGGAAACCCCTGTAAATACACAGAACCTCATTTCAGGTTTCCTACCTTCAGATTGAGACTTGGGGATTAATACCACTGGGCTAGCCCAGGGACTGTCAGAGGGATCAATCACTGCTAACTCTAGCATCTTGCTGCCCTCAGCCTTAATGCAAGCTTTGACTTGGTTGGACTATCTATAGATTTCTCTCTGGACAGGGAGACTGTTAACAGTGTCCACCTCATGGGCACACCATGTTGTCTGACCAGGGGGTAAAGAGAAGAGCTTAGCAAATTGATCTAGGATTTTCCTGAAAGCAGTTTGCTATTGTGCAGTGAGAGTGTTAGACAAAGCAACACCCTTAACTGGCCCATCTTGTGGGTTTTTGATAGAGGGTCAGGGAGGGATTCACTTTCCTGCTCCTGGCCTCCATCAGTGACCATGGTCACATCAGTTCTGTCATGGTGGGTATTAGGTTATTGACGTGGAGAACTCTTTGGGGACTCCTAGGGTTGCCTAAGTCTACCAAGTAGCTGACCTCCCTTTCTTCTCTAAGATTGGATAGGGCAATTTCCACTTGTCTGGAGGGCCCTTGGAGCCATATGCTCCAATACCCACACTAACATGACCTGGTTGGTACTACACCAGTGCAGACTTCTGGTCATACCAGTACTTGATAAGCTCCTGGCTGGGCTGTAGTTGCTTGTTTGCCTCCTTCAGCTACTCATCCATACATGAATGCAGGCCCATACATTGTCCACTATGCCTTGCTTGGGCTCTTTGAGAGGTTTCTCCCATCCTTCCCTCACTAGACTTAAAGGACCCCTTACAGGAAGGCCAAGCACAAGTTCAAAAGGGCTGAGTACAACTCCATTTTGTGGCACCTCTTAATAGGCAAACAGCAGGCAAGTTAACAGGACATTACATTTTCAGGGAGGCCCATTATCTTGCCTTTCATGTTTTTCTTGAACCTTTCAACCAAACCATTTGTCTGAGGGTAATGGGATGGTGATCTTGTAGCTCACTGTACATTTATCCCACATAGCCTTAAGATATGCAGCCACAGACATGAAATTTTTCCCCCCAATCTGTGATCATCTCTTTAGGAAACCCAACCCTGCTGAAGAGGCCAAGGAGGGCCTTTGCCACTGCAGGGGTAGTGACAGTCCTGAGAGGACTTTCCCCTAGGAACCTTGTGACATGGTCCTCTACCACTAAAATACATCTATTCCTTGATGCAGTTTGATGGCCAAGGGGACCAGGAATGCCAATCCCTTTCCTCTCAAATGAAGTCCCAACCACTGGAAGTGGAATTAACGGAACCTTAGATGGTGTACATGTCTTGCCACAGCTTTAACAAGTCACACATGAGCAACAGAACTCCTTCACACGTTCAGACATCTAGGGCCAATGAAAATAGGCAAACAACCTGTCCCAGGTTTTGGTTTGTCTCAGATGTCCAGATAAGGGGATGAGAGGTGCCAAGGTCAGAATGAACTCTCTGTACATTTGGGGGACCATCATCATCCAGGCTGCCCCTGGGTGAGGGTCCTTGGCCTTAGTGTACAGAAGCCCATTTTCACAGTCAACCCTATTGGTAACACTAGCATCAACCACACTTTACCTTGCAGCTTGCTGCCTAAGGTCTACAAGAGTAGGACACTGCCTTTGCCCTTGACTTAGGTCCTCTCTGGAAGGCCACCCTGTGCTTAGAAGCCCTGTCACGTCAGGCCAGAATGAATCAAATGCAATTCCCTCCTTAGGCACCAGGGTATCTCCCGCAAGGGTAGTCTTCCCCCAGGTCCCATGACCTCTGAGAAGTTGCCTTAGCAGACCTCTTGCCTTTGGGGGCTTGGTCCTCTATTTCAAGGTCCTAGCATCCTTGACGTGCTGTCTGTGCTCTTGTAGTAACACACACCAACTCCGGGAGACATGTCATTCATGCATGAACCTTCCTTCCAACATCTGCCTATGCAGAAGTCTCCAGGTCATTTCACAACAGGCACTCCATTGGGATAGCAGGGGACACAACCACCTTCTTTGGGCCAGTAGTGCTTCTTCGTGCCTGGAGGTAAGACAGCTAGGGAAACTAAATTAACCTCCATAACCAATCCTATGCTATCCAATCCCATGATTGTCCACACTCTGGCGAACATTTTGGAGCATGATGCATAGCCTTTATTTTGACCTGCCTGGTGAGAGTCATGATATAACACAGACTCCTTTGCTGGATCCCATTTCTTACCTTTAAACCCTTTGCTTTTGGTCTGGGAGAAGCCTCTGGGCCCACCCTCCCGAGAAGTAATTTGGGGGCCTTAAGAAAGCTACTTCTTTTTATCCTGTTTGTTGATCACTTCCTTTCTTTGCTAAGAAGTCTGGGTACCCTTCTTGTGGTCACTCAGACTAGGGTTCTTCCTGGACACCCTGGTCTGTCTCATTTGCCATCAGCTATTCTTTCCAGATATCTGGGAGAAGGCAACTTGGAATCCATTAAATGCTGATGCAATTTATCTGTGATACAATTAGTTAAATTGTGCTCTTTCATACTTAAAGTATACAACCCATCACAATTGTCCACCTCATTGCCATTTAGCCAGCCTTCTTGTGCTTTGACTTCAGAGCCCAAAAGTCCAACAATGTTTGTTTTTTAGCTTAATGGATGTCCCTAAACTTCAATCTGTATTCCTTAGTAGTAAGTCCAAATCTTTCTATCAAGGCCTCCTTCATATCATATACCTCCTGATTAAGGGTCAGCAGTCTATCTCTGCCCTTTACTGAATAACTCCTAAAGTAGGGAGCCCCAGTGTTGGCGAACTACCCTTCTCATTTTAAAAGGCCCTCTCAAAGTCTACAAACCACTTATCAATGTTATTATCACTAAACTTGGGGACAATCCCTTTGGGGATTTTAGGGTCAAAGGATTCCTTCTTCTCCCTAGTACTGTTAGTATTGCTGTCACCATCTTTGGGCCTCAATCCCATCTTAACCCTTCTTTATTCAAGGGCTAGTCTCCTTACCTCAAGTTCAAGCTTTTGCTCCTTCAGGGAGAGTAGGTCAAGATCTTACTCAAGGGTTCCTACCACCTTCACATTGGGGGCTCTACCAGAGTGAATCCTGCCACTCCTCCCTGGTTAAATGGATCTGGGAAATGGTGGAAGGTTGAGGTCTTTACCTTCTTCCCACCATTGTCACTTTAGGCTAGGGCATCATCCCCACGCTCTTCAGGGTATTCGTCTGAAGAATATCCCTCCCTCTCTAATCTTCAGTCTTCTCTTTTAAGTTCCTCCTAGTTAGCTGCAACCCTATAGCTAAAGGCCCCTTGCTTTGCAAAAATCCTCAGATTACTGACCCTCAGTCCTGGGATGAATGACATGTTGAGTCCTAGACCAGCCTCAATTGTGCCTAACTGTTTACTTGGAAGTTGGGACCTTTTTAAAAAAAATGTCACCTAAGCCTTGTAAATGGACTATTGAAATGGGGGTCTACACAGGGCCCTAACAAACCAATTGAAATAAAAGAGAAAAATTCCCAAAACATTATTTTGATGCTAAAGTCAATTAAGTGGATCTCTTGTGTATCATCGCTTATGGCCATGTGGTATTGTAAAACACAGGTTCAGGATCCCCACTGCTATAACACCAATGGTACAAGGTATAGTATTATGTTGTGATGCCTGTTAGGCTTCACAGTGCAATACTGACACAAACCCCAAAGATGGCCCTTGGATACACATCAATAGTTCCTTACCTCAGTCCTGGTAGTGGGACAAAGAGCAGTCATGCTTTACTGTAGTACCATGTGTTCCATCGTACCAACATGAACAATAAGTCCTGGGTCAGAGTTGTAACCTGAATTTTGCTTGAGACTAGTGCCACTTGTCAAGGTTAGTCTCATGGTGCTTCTGACTTCCACAGAAGTACCTCTGTTATGGGTATTGAAGAGTTACCCTCGGAAAAGTCTCTATCAGGTAGTTCCAAGAGTGTTGCCACAGGTGCAAACTATCCCTCTTTTGCTTTGTGCAAGTCCTGTTGTCACAGACACAGGTCTCTTCATTGGTCCTCTTTGATGCAGGGTGTGCAGAACTGAGTTTTTGGTGTCAAGGGTGGGCCTTAAATCCTAGATTTAGAGGTGTTGGGGTGTGAGTGCAAATCGTCAATGGGCTGCTTACCCCAGTGGCTAACCCACCCCTGAGATGACCACATCCAGGGGTGTGGGTCACCTTTTGGACCCTGAACCCCCCTATTATGCCACTTTTAGAAATAACAGAAGCATTTTATTCAGTGGAAAGACGGGGCTGCCCACCCTGGAGGTGAGTCTAGCCCTCTGGAGATGTACACCTCCTTGTCTACCTAACTTCTTGCTTGCCTTGATGCAAATGTGCTTGAGGCATGGGAAGGATTGTTTCCTCCTCTGGGTGTCAGCCCTGATGCACATCAGAAGTGGTGCAGCCTTTGAAGGTCACTGCCTTGATGTGCCACTTCATAGCCTTCCTAGGAGGGAGTAGCTGTGACCTAATTCCTGCCAGGCCTTTGTTCCTGACTCCAGGGAGTGATCACACTGCCTGGCAGGAGGACAGAATCCTGTCTTGGTGGCAGAAAGCATTGGCTGCCGGATAGAGCACAGAAAAGCTGGGGCAACCATGTAGACAACCTCTATGGTAGGCACCTGAGTGAATGACAAATTACTCTTGACACAAGATTCGAGTCAGGGGAGAGGAGGCATGTTGTTTGATACCAAACACAACATTTCGGCAAAACCATAATGGAGCAGCCAAAGTTGAGTTTGCCCGGGTGCCAGCCTATGTTATCCTATGTACCGTCTATCACTTAAAGGGTCCTTAATGGTAAGGGCACTACAGGGACATATAAATGGTAAAGGGCACTATAGGGACAAATAAGCTTACACCTATGTGTCCACACCTCTAATATACTGCATCCTGGCTCCTGGGCTTTAGGAGTCCTTCCTTAGGGGCGACCGATCTATAGTAAAGATAGTGCATCAACTCTGTCACACATGGTAAGGGTAGAGTTGAGTTTGAGCAGTTGCACTGATCTTGCAGTCTGCAATATCTTGTGTGCTGTTAGTAGTTTACTTGGGTCACTCAGGATGGCACAAACAGTGCTGCAGGCCCTGGGGAACCCTTTAAAACCCATTCCCTGGATACCTCTGGTAACATATACTAGGAACTTAAAAGCGGGTAAAGTCCTAGTCTATTGGGAATGTCAATTTACACATAAGAGTTTTAGAGAGAGAGCACTAGCATTGGCACTGGGGTCCGGGCAGCAGACTCCAGTGCATTATTAGAGACAATCATCTGCATTGTAGCAAAATGTTGGGGGGCAACGACCTTACAAAAAGGGCTCTTTCCTACATGTTTCATGACCAGTTATGTGATCTACAAGGGTCCCATTCCCATTCCAGCACCAAAACACCTTAGGGTATTCGAGCGCTTTAGAAACTATTTAACATAACATAACATCAATCATTAACTACTGTCCCTGCCTTGTGTTTAGCACATAAAGCAATCTTTGCAGCATATCAAGTTTTGGGTCCGCATATAGCTGGCCGGACCATTTATCTGTCTCAATGAGAGTGTGGTACAGAAGCCCTTGTAAAGTTCCACTGTTATGTAAAATCTGAAAACCTGTGCTGACATCTTATATGTTTGTCGAGTGTGTTTATCAGTGTAGTTTGTGTGCGGCACATGTGTAGTAGTAGGACTCTATAAAAGTGAGTACTGAAACCTTTGGGATACATTTTGCATGCCCCTAGTTTACTGTGGCACAAGATAAGGGATGAGGTCAATGTCACCAGAGAGTGGAAATGTATTGGCTGATTTCCTGTGGCTGGAAGGTGGAGATCGAGACGCTGAGGTGAGAAGGATGGAGACATGGCTGTCTTCAGAAATTCCATAAAGACTTTGTTAGCATAGGGCTGCTGATTAGTTCTTCCTGAGAACTGGCATTTGGTTCATGACAGGGGTGACAGATGAGACCCCAGTTTCCATTGTTCATTGTGAGGGAGTTTTAGGGGAGGCCTGGCCTTTTGTATGTCTCTGATTGGTGTTTCCGGAAGGCTGATGACATCCAGGTTCCAATACCTCACATTTAATTGTGCCCATGTTGGGGATGTTCCAGTTTGAAAATAGTCTTTTTGTTGCCTGCTGCGAGTGGCATAATTTTACACAAAGACTTTGTCTGGAGAAGCAGCTGGTGAAGGATACTTGAAAGACATCCATTCCAAGTTCATTCTTCATGCTCAAGGATGGGAGTGCTCTGTATATGATTGTTGTGTGACCCTGGCTAAAGTCTGCTAGTTAGCCAGTCTCCTAAGGGTGAGGGGACATTATCTGAATTCTGCATGTTCTGCTGGAGAAGCTGAGAGTCTGCCTAGTACCTACAAGCCTACCTGCCTGACTGATGAAAGACAAAAGCAGTCTTCCTGGCCCTGCAGGAGGAGACACCATTGAGAAGGAGTTGCCCACCATGTTTCTTTGGTGAGAAGCACCCACAGAAAACAGAGTGCCTTATTGAGGAAAACCAGGAACAACTGAAGAGTGTCTTCCTTGTCTCAGTGGTGCCTGATGAGAACCAAAAAATCTACCTACATCTGCACATAGGCCTGAGGTGGGTTGCATTTTTCTTGCTGTACGCACCTGGGTGAACTGCAGCTGCTTCAAAGTGTGCCTGGCCCTTTTTATGTTTCTACAACAGTTTTCCTGGAGGCAGCTACCTCTAGGGTCTTTGGGTGGGAGAGAGGGGAGTAATGGGAGGAGTTCCCACAACAGACTCATGATTGGGGAATCCACCCTGTATGCTGGGTTGAACTGTGTAAGATTGAGTACTGCTGTGTAATAACAAATATACTTTCTTTTTCCAAAAGACAAGCATAGGGCTGCACATTAAAGTTACTGTGTCTGTTGGTTGATTATTGATCAGATGCCTATGACTGTTTGACCTCACTTCCCTGAGAGTCAATTGCAGAAAAGGTACTTGGCCCAGTTTTCAGGGCCATAGTAGGACGGACTACCAGTTACAAGGGCCAAACAACCTCACCCAACACAACTGGTGTCCAGAAGCCCCTGTCAACCCTGGCCCTGCTCCCCTCCCACCCCAACTCCACCCCTCGGAATAGTGTCTATGGTTATTTTTAATGCATCAGATAGTCAACTTAAATGTTAGAATCATAGATATGTAGCACATATTAATACAATCAATGGCCTAGATAACATGTTTTAACCTAAACCCTTTTAATTCTGTAAGTAAGGTTTAAATTGTGTTCTGTATTTCTGATGAAATGTATATGAAACATCTCTGCTAATAAAAGAGATTACAAGAACCTACTTCCTAACTAAGCATCTAGGATGGCAATTTATTAGCAGTCATTTCAAAAGGAGCCGGAATGACTTATTTCACCGGGTACCAAGGTCACGTCCTTTTAGTAAATTATATTAAGAAGCGGTGTCATGTGTAGCAGAAGGTTAAGATTTCCCTTGAGAACCTGCCACACAAAAATAATGAAGAGGGATTGCGAAAGGTCCATCTCCAATGAAGCAAACATTTTAGTTGCTCGTTTTTTCTGCTTTTCTACAGATACCCCAGTAACATGACAGCTACTGTTGACCAAAATACATGGAACATAAATATGGACAAGTCACAGAGTGGTTGCATTTGGGTCAGAATGTAAAGAAAGGGAATCTATTTATCAGGAATTAGTATGGCAGAACGCCTGTCAGCCCCTGACACATAATCACCACCTACAGAATCACAAATGAGCCTATGATTTAATAGTATAAACCCGAAAAACGTTGTCCACATCTGCAAATAGAATATAAAGCATTATTGAACTGAATGACAGAGCAAGATGAAAGAGAGAGCAAACATGAACTGCAAGAGACAAATAATCAAAGAGACGAAAATACAAAGTAAGAGTGAATGAAAAATAAACAGAGTGCGAGAAAGAGGGATAGAGAAAAATAAAGGAATAGAGAGACCAAGAAAAAGAGTGTGTAAGAGACGAGTAGAGGGTGATAGAAAGAATGAAAGAGATGGGCATTTTCATTATTCAAGTTCTGATTGACTGAATACAGAACTACTGTTTAGGTGATAAAATGCCAATCAAAACGACCATTTATCGTATTATTATATGTATGTATGTGTGTATATATATATATAAATATATATATTCAGGTATTTATTTTTAAATCTTACATGAGCAGGAATGAGTGATTCATATCAAATGGGATTAATGACGGCACAAAGTTATGTACATAAAATAGGGTTTTACATTTTTCTTTCAAAAAAAATATGCATTACTAATTTTGGCGGTGCTATGAGAATAAGGCCCTCTTTTCAGGTTATGATACAACCCTGCATCTCAAATTCCAAACCCGGAATTATTGAGACAATGGTTTCAGTTATTCTGGGATGCAGAATTGCTGAACTATTTCATAATGTATTTTAATATCTTCTGTAAAAGGGGGAAATACCACAGAATTGATGTTTTTTCACTGACTGAAATGACCACAAAAATTGAAAGAGAAATGAACAGCATACATTTTTACAACTTTGCCCCACATTCGTTGGTCTGTTTTTGCCAGATATAATGTAAGGTTTTAACTGGTGAAGTGTGTCCACAAGAAACATTTATGGAGCTGCATTATAGAAACTGCCACCAGAACGCTGTGACATGTGTGCCAGTTGTTTGTGCTCCTGTGCACTTCGGTATACCAAAAGGGGAAACTGTAGTTGTGTGACACCTTCCATAATACGTTTAGTGGTCTAGTGCCGAGAGGGCTTCGCTACCAGCCCTTTAGCCCGGATGAGCTAACACACATTGTATCACTCTCTGGTCAGGCATGACCAAAGAGTATAAAATAAATGGACGGAAGTCGTTCGAGGCCAGCCAGATCAGCATACTGTGTGGCTGTGGCAATTATTTGTCTCCCCTATCGGAGGCCTAAGCAGTAGCCTAATGCCCCGTTACACTGGCCACCAGGGTGGGCAACCATTATCCCTGCGCAACAGCGCTCACCCCATCAGCACACGGAAGACCTGTTTGGTGCCCGACGACCCATTGGTGTGAAAGGCTGCAACTGCGGAGGACCCAGGCCGCGAACATCCAGGCAAGGTGGGAGCCCCAGCGGCATCACGCTCACTCGCCCGCTGCTCAGCAGTAGGGCTGACATTCCACAAGCCCACGGCTGATTCCACCGCCCACAGCCAACAAATAAGAGGCGCATTGGTTAAAGGAGAAGCATGGACGTAAGAAAGAGAATAGAAAAAAAAACTGGAAAAGGGAAAAAAGAAACAGCAAAAGCGAAGCAAGACAGCCCACAGAGAGACCGTACTCAGCAGCGTGAGAAGACAAGCACCCGGCACACCCCAAAGTACCGCAACAGCACCGCACCTTAATAACTGCACGCCGTGCTGGTGGAAGGATGACAGAACATGGAGCACATGCGGTGCCACTTCAAGCACCACAGGTCCAGCACCCTGGACCCCCACTAGTGCAACAAGTACCACAATACTCCCAGATTAATGCACTGCCTCCGTTTAGCGAGCTCATAGACTCAGTTTTAGCGTTGCCCAGATGGATATTCTGGGTCAGCTGGCTAGATAATCACTTTACGGTGACGCAGGAAACAAATGGCGCAGTAAAGAGGTCCCTACTGTTACACTTTGCAGGCAACGAAATTTACAAGTTGTTCGCTCGCTCATCTACCAAACACAGGCCCCCCCAATGACTACACCGCTGCAGTGACTGCCCTGAACACGCACTTTGACCCCCAGCCTAACCCAGACTATGAGAGGTTAAAACTGCGACAGGCAAGCCAGATAGAGGAGGAGTTAATGGACGGCTCAACGCGTGGCTGTGTAAGCTAGCGAGTAGGTGTATGGATGATGACCAGAACAAAGAAGTGGGGGCTGAAGTAATCCAAGGGTGCCAGCACAAGAACCTCTGGACCCTAATCCTTTGCCAACCCGGCATCACCTTAGAAGACATCATCATTCTGGCCAGGTCGCATGACCTGTCCAACGCCAGGTCGACGGCTATGGACATCGCCTCAACACAACAGGTGGAGAAACAAGTCATGGTCAAGACAGAAAGGGGAGATGCAATTCATACCCAAAGCAGCAGCACCCGTGGACAGAGGCCAGGGAGAAGCACGCAAAGATCATAATGCATATACTGCATCAGGGAAGAACACCCACAGGCAGAATGCCCGGCGCAAGGGCAAACATGTTCCAAGTACAGTACTCCCAACCACTTAGCAGTGGCATGCAGAGGAGGCCCAAGAAACCGAGGAAACTGGGGATGGCGTCTACCGTCAAATGCAGTAAGACGGCTCTCACTTGACGAATCTGAAAACCCAAAGATGACCCGTACACCAGTTCGACCAAGACAATATCTTGAAGACTCATCAACAGATGAGGAAGGCGAGTGCTAACTCATCTCATTCGCCAGTGACCTCAAACAGAAGAGGCACCCACAACTCACTTGCACCATCAACATCGCTGGATCCCAGGTCACTGCACTGATTGACACAGGTGCATCCGTTAATGTGATGGGGTGCCAGCAGTAAAAACTACTTAACCCAAAGCCAGTGCTGTCCCCGTCGCGTGTAAGAATTCTCATGAATGGCAGCCAAACACCACTGCCGCTCAAGGGGAAGATGACAGTCCAGGTGAAAGTAGAAGGCCACAAGGTCACCACCTCCTGGTGGGGAGCCACACAGCTGAGGATCTCAGTCTGGTCACATTTGCCAATGCAGTCAAAGACCTACAGACGAAGGACCACCTAGAACTCTTCCCACAACTCTTCGAGGGACTAAGTGTATAAAGAAGGTCCTGATCATATTACACATTGACAAGGCAGTGAAGCCAGTAGCTTTGAGATATAGTCGAATACCATTCCATCCCAGGCCTCTCATTGAGAAAGAACTTCAACACCTCACACAACTAGGAGTCATTGAGAAGGTCACCGGGCCAAAGCCCTGGTTATCACCTATGGTAATCACTGAGAAACCTAAAACAAAATTACAATTCGACTCTGCATCGACAGGCTCCTGCCCAACCAGGCGATCGAACATGAAAAGCACTTAACTCCAACCGTTGATGATATCCTGAGCCCGTTAGTTCTCCAAGCTCGACCTCAATGCAGTATACCATCAGTTGAGGCTAGCCGAGGTGAGCAGGTATATCATGACCCTCTCGACCCATTAAGGGTTGCATCGCTACAGAAGACTGAACTTCGGGATCTCATCAGCAGCAGAGATATTCCAGAATACCATCTGGGAACTACTATAGGGGCTTCAGGGAGTGCTAAATGTCTGTTATGCCATTCTAATACACTCGGCAACCATGGAAGAACACAGTCGCCACCTCAGGGCCACGCTCCAACATCTGGCCGAACACAGTCACCCTTCACCGGGAGAAGTGTTCGTTCTTCCAGGACTCCATCGACTTTTTCGGATACGTATTCAGCCAGGACAGGGTCAGAGTAGACCCGAAGAAACCGCAAGCCATCCTACAAGCCCCTGCCCCGACGACCGTGTCAGAGGTTCGAAGCTTCCTTGGGATGGCCACCTACTGCAGGCGGTTCATACCGAAATTAGCCACATTAGCAGAGCCGCTACACGCTCTGACGAAGGACGCAGCCTGTAAGTGGAAGAAGAGGACGCCTTCCAAAAGATCAATACAGCGCTCCTTGGAAAAACCACCATGGCGAATTTTGACTATACACGGATGACAGAACTACTAGTGGATGCCAGCCCAGTAGGACTCCGAGCACTCCTGACTCAAGAAATGGAACCAGGAAAATGCATTTGCAAGCAAGGCTCTCACAGCAACCGAAGCTCGGTATTCCCAGATCGAAAGGGAAGTGCTAGCAATCAAGTGAGCTTGCCATCAGTTCCGCTTATACGTCAGCAGGCATCCCTTCCTAGTGGTAACGGACCACCATCTACTGGTCCCACTGTTCAGAGGCACAAACCGCATCCCCAGCCGCGGATTGAGCACTGGGCAATACAGTTGCAGCACTATCGCATGGAGGTGGTATACCGCCCTGGAGCAAAAAACCCAACAGACTTTATCACGACACCCGCAAGAAGCAGCAGCAAATGGTGGCGACCAAGAGCTCAAGACAGAAGAATATGTCGACATGGTGTCTCAATGGGCCTGTCCACGAGCTCTGACTCTCGATGGGATCAAGAAAGAGATCAGCACCGACGCAGTGCTCCTGCAACTAATGCAGTCGCTCCAGAAAGGATCTTGGGAAGACTTTCTGCAGGGAGCACATGGGTGGAACACAACAGACCGAGACTGGCTAGGAAAATTCTGGAAAGTGCAGGACGAGTTGAGCACTGCAGAAGATGGAGTGATACTGAGAGGCTCTCAACTAGTCATTCCGGCAAGTCTGCATGAACTAGCCACTTCCCTGGCCCAAGAAGGACATCAAGGGACTACGCGGATGAAATCTCCTATGAGGAAAAAGGTACTTGAAGCCTCTGTCAGCACATTAGTAAGGAACTGCAGGCCTGCCAGCTCACCAGCAGCCAACAGTGCCCTGCTCCAGTGATAACAGAAGATCCAGCCACGTCCCAGTGGTTACGTATACGCCTGGATTTCAGGAGCTTCCCAGATGGCCGGGTAACTGCAGTAGTGATTGACGCCTTCACTAAGTATCCTGTTGTCAAGGTAATTGTGTCAACATCTTTGGCTGACCTACAAACAGTGCTGAAAAATACATTCACGGTCTTCGGTCTAGCTCAAGACGGATAATGGGGCCCCATTCCAGGGGACAGAGTTCAAGAGAATACTTGTACGGCTGTGGGTGCATCACCACCGCATCACCCCCCAAGCCAATGAGCCACAAGCCAATGGGGAAGCAGAGCGCTTCATGGGGACCCTCAATAAGGTCCTGTGAATTGCAGTTTCCGAGCAGGCTGATCTGGAAGTGGCACTGCACAAGTTTGTGCGCAAATACCGCAGCACTCCACACTGCACGACACAAAGATTTTCCTGGTCCCTGATGCCAGCTGGGCCCGACCGGACACCATACAAGCTGCCGATGGATGGACTCCAGAACCATATGACCCCCGGCAACACTCAAGCAGGAAGAGCAACGACAAACAAGCGGGCCAATAAGAAAAGGAGAGCCAAGACCAGAATTATTGTGCCGGATGCACAGTATTGGTAAGGAACCGCCGCAGCGGAGGAAAGTTCCGCACAGCATATGACCCTGGGAAATTGACCGTGTTGAAGATCAATGGAACCGTCATCACAGCTCAAAAAGGTAATGAAGTCATCACCCGCAATATATCCTGGTTCAAACAAGTGCAGGACTCTGGCTCAAAACAACTGCATTCCAGCCAAGCAGTAAATGGTGAAACAACAGCGGAATACCTGGTACCTCTTCCAGCTGATGAACAAGCCAGAACGAGCCTAGCACACAGTCACCCGTAGCAACAGAGGCCAAGACAAATGTGACCCCCAGCTTGTCATCACAAAGCGACATCCAGATGACTCGACTAAATTGTCACCAAAGATACGACCTGAGTCCCAACCAAAGAGCGAGACAATGACTCACAGACGTTATGTGTTGATTTTGTTTATTATGTTTGAACACTGACTTGGGATGGGATGTAGCGGTCTAGATTCCTGAGAGGGCTTCGACCCCCAGACCTTTAGCCCTGATGGGCTAACACACATTCTACCACTCTCTGGCCAGGCGTGGACAGAGTATAAAATAAACAGGCGGAAGTCGCTTGACTTCCAGCCAAGACCTGCATACTGTGTGGCAGTTACTTGTCTCCCCTATCTGAGGCTTAAGCAGTAACCTAACGCCCTGTTGGAATTCAGACCACACGGCACAAAATATGCACCATTCGGGTAATGGCAGGCATTCCTTTAATTGACTAAAGCATGGCAAATACGTAGAAGTGCTCCCTGAGAATATGCAAGCACTTTATGCAGGCAGAAGGTAGAGAGTGAGGGAGGTGGATAGATAGATAGATAGATAGATAGATAGATAGATAGATAGATAGATAGATAGGTAGATAGATAGATAGATAGATAGATAGATAGATAGATAGATAGATAGATAGATAGATAGATAGATAGATAGATAGATAGATAGATAGATAGATAGATAGATAGATAGATAGATAGATAGATAGATAGATATTGAATTTTGCGAGACTTAAATACAGTTCAAATAATAAGCAACCTAAATGCCAATGGCTTGAAACCCTGTGGGTTACGAAAGCACACACTGCTATAGGTTTCTATCAAACATTTTTTTTTACTGTATTCTACAAAGAATGCACCAAGTATGCAAGTCCCTAATTACTAAAGTCTTTGCTAAGCAGTTTCAAGTCAGGAATCATGAAGGGTCTTGTTAGATTGCAAGGCAGCTACCGGCAAAGTGTGCAGGTTTAGAGGTGTTGGAGAACATCATGCTAGGAAAGGTGAACCAGTTCTGGCGGTGCACACTCTATTCACTGCTCTTTCTCAATGGCTTTCCATTTGACAAAATCAAGTACTTGCTTTACACAGATTCCAAATTTTATCAGAACAGTTCTGTATTGAATCAATCAGAAACAAAATATGAGAAACAAATGAGTCACAACCACAAATTAAATTAATGGCCCTAAACAAAACGGAAATATTCGCATGCCTATTCTTAATTAACCAACCCGTTAAACAAGGGAAACATGTGATGCTCTCCAACTATTTATTGAAATATTCATCTAATTATTAATCCTCATCACAATTTAAAATTGATGTTTGAGATAATATGTATTGGCTTATTAGATTGTTTTCCTTTTTTATTACTATATTTGTATTACTTCATCCACTGGACACACAACACTTTTCTTGTTTACTACTCTCAAATTTGCCAGGAGAAATATTTTTATTTCCACTTCAACATTAAAAAAGGAAGATGTTCTACACACAACTAATCAACAATGACAAGGCAGAAAATGTGCTATTTTTCAGTGACGTGCTGAATTGGAACTGAAAAGTAAAGTACAACCTTGCCCCAGGCTGATGAGGTTTGTTTCTCCTTGCCATTCCCAATCCCAGGTGGTGGTGCTAACGGGCAGGATTCTGCCATGCTCTGTACATGAATGTCATTATCCGAAGGATACTTGTTTTGAAGAAATAGTTAAATGCTTGGAAGATGCTTAGTACATGTTCACAGATTTTACACGTGTATTCTATTTTATTAATCATGCTTTATACTGTAGCATATACATGAATAAAACTAAAAAAATATAGAAGCAGGTAAAACAGTTTAATAAAGCAAGGATTGATCATTGAATATATATATATATATATATATATATATATATATATATATATATATATATATATATATATATATATATATATATATATATATATATATATATTAATATTGCATACTTAATAAAGTATATTATTATAAATAGCAAGTATTTTTGTGATTCTGAGTTGCACAGTTGCGACGGTGCAGTAGATTCATATGTGAAGTTATGCAATGTGTGGTGTAAATTGCAGCACAGCATGTGAATTATCCAGTACAGAGAACTGCTGGCAGTGCAAAAGGTTATCAGGGTTGTATCATATTGGGATGCTTTTGGGGGCGAGGACAGAAGTTACATGGCGATGATGTGTCTGGTTCCAATGTGTGCACTGGACGTTTTTATTGCAAAGGTAGTGAATTGTTTGGACTGCAACTGATGTGATGAGATGAGAGTATTGAAAATGTCCATTCATTGTGGGCGTTTGTTACGTATAAATAAGTGAGGGTGAATTGAAATGGAGGGGGCTGGTTTACTACAAGTTATGGGAGTGATAGGTATTTTTATGATTGACACTGGAGTGGGAGGTGGATACACCAGCAGATCTTCTGTCTGTGAATTGGAAGGTGGAGATCAAACCTCCCCACCCATCAATGGTGGTTTGATCACACTGAAAACAAGAGTCAACAGTAAAAGAATTGCTGCTCAAATCAGCAGGCATTATATCAACCCTGCACCATTGCATCACAGTAGTAGTCACATCAATATTCTATGGCCCTTTCATCACAACGAAAATACACAGTAATTGATACATGCTTAATGAATTATGTCTGTCTGATCTCATGACCCTTAAAGTTTTGACTTTCCATCCCCAAGTTTTTGAATGACCACAGGGTGGAGAGATCTGTAAACTTTCCTCAGCCCCAAAAATGAGCATGTCTTGACAACATTCAGTCATCTGCACATAAACACATTAGAACTAATTTACACATTTTTAACAAGTTTGGTTCCTGTCTTCTTGCCACTTTTATTCAGTAGCATAAGACATTTATGTTGGGGTGGAGAGAAGCGTTGTTGTCTTCTTAGGTGCCATGTTTTCTGCTTTTATTTGTTTTCCAGACTAAGGAGGCATACACTGTATACAGACCAGTGTGTTAGATCACTAATCTAGTAATGAAAGTGCACGTTATGTTCTCCCTCTTGATTGGTTCATGATCCGAAATCGAATTGGTCAAGTACTGTTTACAAGGCAGTCCTTAGCAAGAGGCAATGCAATGGTGCAGAGCATTCATGTAGCAGCCAAAGGCAATGCACAGCACCAGACGGCGGCCTTCCCAGTTTAGGCGAGTGTGGTTATAAAGAGCCACTGTATGTTAATCTGCCTCTTGAGGAGACTTTTTCCAAATGTCTCACTTCGGCCTGACTGAGGATTATCCAGGAGCTTCTACTAGAAAGATGAGAACTCTTTTGTCCGTGTTTGTACTAAGGCAACCGTGCTAGGCCATTACCAGGAACAGCAGCCCCTTCCTCCTGTCTGCACAGCATTATGGTAAAATCACTTTATTGTATTAAAGATGTGCTTTATGTTCAGGATAGCTTACTGTTGGTGCACATTAGGCGTAGAATTGCTTCTTACAGTAATGGGACTTTTGCTTAGATAGTGTGCTGCTGGAGAAACCAGTAACACACTTAATTTGCTGGCCAGAAAAAGCAGCATTATAAACTGCCAATTAGCTAGCAATGTTGGGTTGCATTCATTGCTACCTTTTTACTCTTAGGGCTGAGTAGGGGTGATTTGCAGGCTACATCATACAGAGGAGTATGAAAGACAATGCAGTAGTGACCTGCTGTTGTTCTCACTGAGATCTACTGATGTTGATAATTTGTGCCTACTTCACGATCCACTCCTCCACTTCTTCACACTACAAACAAGGTCAGGAGAGCCTACGAAGGAATGGAAAATAGTCATGTAGGTGCGTAAGCTAGGTCCAAGCATAATACGAGGACATGCAAGCCACACATTAGGTCTTGTAGTACAATAGCCAGTGCAAAAGGAGGTCACATGGCATCACAAATAAGCTCCAGGCAGACTTGCCCTGCACAAGAGGTTGATTTATAAACATGGCACCTCTGAAGAATATAGTATTCGTAATAAAGTTCCGGTTGACAAGTGCCAGTCTTGTTAGGCTCATCTGCCATGTAGTGGTTACCGAAATAGATCAGTAGCAATCCATCATCCTGGAGGTGGCAATTCAATGGTACATCGAAAGGGAGAATGTACTTAAAACTACAATACGTGGTATCATATGTGGTGTGATTTTAACTCAACACTGCATCGTAGCAATCAGCCAATGAGCTGCTGCTTGTCTAGTTTATCAGCATGCTTGTATATCAACAACATGTAAAGTTGCCAGATAAGCATATCTGAAATGGTTTGCCGATCAAATTAATCTAACAGCACCACCGCCAGCATACTCGCATACTAATGCAAATAATAATCACAGTGACTATATTAAACGAGTAGATCGTGACATTCTCTGCAAAGATCACTTTCTAACTGGAACCTGAATCTAACCTGGTGGATCTCATTGGATTCACTCCTCACCCTCTTAGCATCCTGGGTTGTTAATAAATGTTCCTTACACCTGAGCAATAGTCCCATCATCACTGTCCAGAGATTATTCACTTCTCACCATGTATAGTAATTATTATCTATTTTCCTTTCCCCATTACTCACTTCTGACAGGATTCAGTGTTGGCGGACAGGTATTCCGTCACTAACGCGAGGGTTATCTCTTCCAACGTATTACAAGTGTCACATCATTTAATAAACTAGAAATTGGGCAGATGGGATATTCGTCACATCATCACATTTGCGGTGGAGTAACCCGCTCCCCCCAGCATCCAAATCAAGTCAAATGTTATGGTGTTTATAATTAGTTTTAACAGTACCCGTGAGCCGGCACTCCCACTAGAAATGTGATTAGTTCATTATACATCTTAGACAACTAGAAGCTCAAGAGAAAAGTCTTTGCCCCTGAAAAGACATTGTTAGCATCAATTTTGGCATGCTGACATCATGGCAAGGTGATGTTAGGTCATATGATATGTCCAAAAGAAGATAAACAAGTTCAACCTGTGTGCATCCAAACTTCTTAAATGTACACAGTTTGCCAGACCAAGTAGACATTTTTGTATTGGTAGCATAGGAGTTTGTTTGCAGTATTTACTAGGGGCCATATGTATCAAGGCAAAATAGTTTCGCAAACGCCGAAATTCGCAGAATTCCAGCGTTTGCGAACCCATTTTCGCTAAATGGTATGTATGAAACATTTTTGGTGCAAAATAAGGAATCGCTAAATTTGCCATTCCTTATTTTGTGATTGCATTTAAGGAATTGCAAATTTTGCGATTCCTTAAATGCAATGTAGCAAGGAAAAAAACATTCCAAAATGCCATTAAGAAATCGCAAATTACCACCAACTTCTAGTTGGTGGTAAGTTGCGAATTCTTTTAAAAAAGCATTTCTTTTTAAATCAAAAGGTGCCATGTGACGCTCATACATGCCCTTAGGGCATGTATGTGCGCCATATGCGCACACATGTCATTTTCAGGGGTGCAGCAGGGTGTTCTTGAGACACCCCTGCACCCTTGAAAATATTCACAATTTGCGATTAGCAAATTGCGATTCGCAAATTTCCCCTTCATTCCTACGGGCCTCCTGGCCCATAGAAATGAATGGGAAATTATTCCTTAATTGCGATTAGCAATTTGCTAATCGCAATTAAGGAATTTTAAGGAATCGCTAAAAAGAAGCGATTTCCTACATACATACCATTTTGCGATTTCTAAATAGCGATTCCTTAAAAATCGCTATTTAGGAATCGCAAAACGGAATGTTGATACATATGGCCATAGGTCAACTAAATGTTTTGCGATGTGGTCATTTTGTGATCACTACACAATCTGGTTGATTACCCCTTTAAGTCGATAACCAATTACCCGGACCATAGTGAGAAGAATATACAGAACAACAATGAAAATTTGCTGCATGACAAAAAACACCCAAAAATCTTTAAAATATGTTATCCATCGAGCTGTGAATACTGAATGCCAGCTACCAAACCATCACACCCATAGTAATCATCTTACTATAGAGCGAAAACACCTAAAAAAATCAACAACTACATCAGCAGAACAAGTTGAAAACATTAATGTTGCATTGCCCTGATTGCTCCTGATCTGTAGCATAACACCTTATTTCCTATTTCCAGCTACCTTATGATAGCAAGAAAAAACATCAAATCTTCTAAATCAGGAATGACATTGGCAAACAAGTCTGATTTAAACGTGAAGATACTTTCATATTCATGGACTACTTTCGAAAATGTGCACCTGCATGTACCTTCAGGCAATTTCCCAGTTGGCATAAAATGGGTTTAAAGTAACTTATGTGTATTCATTCCACAGACCTAGCTTACCTTGTTTTGTTTTCATATCTGTCTGTATTTTGAGTTGGAACACTTTCTAATGCCAAATAAAATAAAACATTCCAAATGCATTGAATTTATGAACCAACCTGGTCTCGCAGACTTCATGAATGGATATGGAAACAAACATAATATATCATGTATACATACTATTATATATGTATGGAGTGAGTGATCCAGCAAGGCATCAAATATATTATATTCTAGTCAAATGCAAGGACAAAGAAAACATGCAATATTAATTCTAATCAATCTAGTAGGGGTTTGAACATTGAAGGTTAATATAGCATAACGGTAAGTAAAACAAGGACAAGCTTTAAAATGCTTACCTGGAGGCTGGGAACACATCCTTTTGAGCTCTAAAAGAGAAAAGGAAGCATTTGAGTGACATGAAGTTAAAGATTACCAGTGTATATTTAGAAGTCTGGAGTTGAAATAGATTACAGTCGTTTTACTGCCTAATGTTGGTACAGTGAGGAAGGGCAGACATAATACGTCAAAAACACAGCAACCCATCCATCATTAATTCAAGTGCAGGAGACACTGCAGGTCCTTAAATTTTACAGCATGCACACATCAGCCTAAAAGTGTCTAACAGCTGTTAACTGCTTAAGACTTTGGGTGTAATTAGTAAATAAAAGTACAGAAGTACAGGTGCACATTTAATCCTATGTTGTAGTGTGCTGTAACACTTTTTTTGCACCATTTGCAGGTCTTCAGGCGTACTCCTGGAAACTCTTGTGATTTTTACTGGCATTTGTACTTTCCCAATAGAAAACTGCAAGCAAAGTACCATTGCTTATTGGGAAAATCGAGTGGTTTAAGCGGTGTAACAGATGGAGCACTTACAGGAAACCCCAGTAAGTTTAAGGGTGTTCTGTTTCTGGTCCCACCCTGAAAAGGAATTTACTTGAACACTTTTCTGTAGAAAATCACTACATTTCCTGACTGGTCAGAGCACAGTAGTGATTTATGAACGCTCACAAAACGAGACGTTTGTGAGTGTTCACTAACTTGCAAGTCTAATCGCACTCACTTCCCATGAATGGGATTTACACCCTCCTAACTGTACACAGTAATGGCATACAACTTCGAGGTGTAAATTGTTAGACCTGGCACTTTTGACAAGTTTACTCCCAAACATTTTGCCTTTGCCTCCTATTTTTCAGACCCTGTTTTCATTGGCTATAGGATTCTGGGCACTTTACCACTGCTGATCAGTGCTAAAGTGCATCGCCTCTCTGCGTAAATTGTGACGATTATTTGTTATGAAACACACTAAATTGTCTAAAGGTCTGCGGCATTACTTGGTGCCCAACGGCATCCTCCGCTGCTCACCAGTATCTAAACAAGCTTAAGTGAAGCCCTTATGTGAAAGGGGGAAAACAGGACCAGCTAACTTAATGGGAGTTGGGAATGTTGGGCTGGAGCCAAGGAGGCAAGGGATTACCCTTAACTGCTGGGATCTGCCTACGGAGGATGAGTTTGTCAGGGTGGCAATGGGGGTCTCTTCTGGCTCTGCGCTGGATACCACCCCCCAAAAAATTTGGAAAGAGCTGGGCTCTGAGATCTTCCCATTGCTTCACCAGCTGTGTAATCAATCACTCAGCAGTGGGGTGGTTCCATCGTGATGGAAGGGGGCAATAGTAACCCCCCTGCTTAAAGAACCCTCATTGGACCCTGGCTGTCTTGGGAATTATAGAAAATTTCCCTTTTACCGTTTCCTGTAAAGATAGTGGAGCACAGGTTGAGCCGAGCTCGCTCTGGCTTTTTGGAAGGTAATAATAAGCTAGGGGAAGATCAATTTGGCTTCTGGCCAGGCCACGGGACTGAGACAGCGACATTGATTCTGTTGGACCTGTCCGCCGCATTCGATACAGTGAGCCGTGCTGTCTTACTGGCAAGACTGGAAGAAGTGGGGGTGACAAACGTGGCTCTGCGATGGTTTCATTCTTATCTGGCAGGTAGACGACAGGCCGTCGCTCTGCCCCCTTTTCAATCAGATTTTTTTGTCAGTAAGCATCGGGTCCCTCAGGGGTCCTCAATCAGTCCCATCGTATTCAATGTCTATATGCGGCCATTGCTGGATGTTTTTAAAGCCAATAATATAAGTGTGGTTAATTATTCTGACGACACTCAATTGATTGTGTCCTTGGACGGTGACCATGCAGACTCCCAAGAAACATTCCATAAGTGTATGCGTGAAATGGTGTCTTGGTTGAGAAACAATGCTCTGCAATTCAATAGTGACAAGACGGAGATTTTGTACTGTGGGGTGGGCAGAGTGCCGAAAGTCTTGCCATCAGAATTCTGGCCCATTCCTACAGACACACTTCTGGTTCCTGTGAGCTTGGTACGCAATCTGGTTGTTCACTTCAATGAGAAGCTTTTCCTGGAATCGCATGTAAATAAAGAAGACAGGTACTGTTACATGCTTATCAGAGGACTCCGTAAGGTACTACCACTATTGCCGTCCCAGATCAGAGGTATAGTGGTTAGAAGTGTTGTTCTTAGCCGCCTGGATTATTGTAATGCTTTGCTACTGGAGTCCCCGAGTTATTTGATCCCACGGCACCAGAGTATCCAGACAGCACCAGCAAAACTTGTTCTTATGAGAACTCGCGGGTATTCTACATCTCAGGCCTTGGCCGAGCTGCATTGGCTCCCGGTGAGACAAACGATATTGTTCAAGTCCTTGTGCATTGCCTTTAGAGCGCTTCACGGACTTGGACCCAAATCGCTTCAGGCTTGGTTTGGATGGTATGTACCTGCACGTAGTTTGCATTCTTCAGCAGCTAATCGGGCAATTATTCCGAGGATTAAGAGATCTACAATGGGAGGACGAGCATTCGGCGTAGCAGCAGCTAGCTTATGGAATAGCCTCCCCCCGGAATTGAGGCAAATACAGGATCTGCTGCTGTTCCGAAAGAAAGTCAAGACCTGACTCTTTCCCAGAGTGTAACCAGCTGGCCAGTCAGTTCGGCAGCTGCGTCGTTAACTCTTTTTACTGTGTCTCCGCGCCAGGATGCCCGTAAGGTTACAGCGCGCTTTATAAGTGCAAAATACAATACAATACAATGTGGGCAACCCAAATAGGGAAACGGAATCACATCACTCACCAAAGGTGACATGCCTCATCATCTGGGATCTCCTCCCGGCTGTAACCCCTAGTACAGCCGAGGGTTATAACCTCCCTCATTGTGAGGGAGGAGCACAGGGAGGTTTTGCAAGATCTCCTAGGATGTACTAAAATCCAAAAGATGATGAACTGTGGTGTATAATTCAGTGACGGGCGCAGTGCAAAAGAATAGAAAAAGTGATTTTAAAACGTTTTATTATAGATCTCTTAGTGTCAGGGTTAAAAACAATGCTAAGGCAGTTTGGGAAAAAATAAACTGCTACTGTGTAGTTTAGAGGGTGGGTCTACATGTTTCAGCTATTTGTGACCTACAGAGTGTATAGCCTTCCTCAGGACCTAGAAAGTATAGTGTTGTGTGTGATGACAAAAATATAATACAAATGAGAAATGTAAATGAAAAACTGGAAAGATACAACTTATCGCACCACTTGTTTCATTTCGAGGTACGTGATTTAACCTGTGTGAAAAGTCACAAACAATGTGTTAAGATAATGGTATAGCAGTGTGAAAAGTAGCCGGGAGCTGGTAATAAATACTCAGTCTCAATTATTGGTTATCCATGATTGGTATATTTGATTTACTGGTAAGTCCCTAGTAAAGTGTACAGTGTGTGTCAGGGCCTGTAAATCAAAGGCTACTAGTGAGCTTGCAGCACTTGTATGTGCCACCCACATAGGTAGCCCTGTAAATGTGTCTCAGATTACCACTGTAGTGTCTGTGCACACAGTTTGTAACTGCCATGTAGCCTTGGCAAGTGCGTCCACTTGCCAGGCCCAAACCTTTCCTTTCCTTACATTTAAGGCACCCCTAAGGTAGGCCCTGGTTACCCCCATGGATAGTGTGCAGTGTATGTGAAAGGCAGGGCTTGTACTGAAGTGTGGGACAGATACTAATAGTGAAATATTGCCCATTTCATTTTTCCCTACTGAAAGGCTATCTGTTCCATAGGCTAACATGGGAATTGCTTTGTAACATTTTACAAGCAAAATATTCCATAGGGACAAGATAGAAAAAAGGAATTCAGGCTCTATGAACTCAAATGTATTAATACACATTTTGATAGAAGTGGTTTTAAAATTCAGTGTTTGAAAATGTTACTTTTAGAAAGTGGGCATTTTCTAACTTTACCATCCTGTGTGCCTCTGACTGGTTGTATATTCAGCGTCTGGTTTTGGAGTGACAGGAGCTGGGGATGTGCATTCACTCTAGACTGTCACAAGGGGTGTGAGATGTGTCCTGCCTTGACTTGTTGACTCATAGCAGGGCTGCATTTAGAGTGGTGGGAGGAGTTTTGCTTGCACTTGAATAGGCGGTGTCTCCTTTTCACAATTGCGGTCTCTGCCCCCTGTGGTCATGCTGCACCAGGGCAGACAGCACCGGTTTGGACTGGGTTTAAGGACCATTAACACAAAGGGAACAATGACAAAATGGGGCAAGTATTGGACCTAAAACCCCAGTACTTTAGATTACTTCCAGGAACAAGAGGAGCCTGCCAAGGAGAAGAGCTGAAGGAGTGTGTGAGGAGAACTGCCTTGTCTGAGTAAGGGGTGGGTTGGCATGCTGTTGCGGCTTCTATCCATGGTAGAAGAACAGGTCAGACTTTTTGCCCTGCTATGGTTTCCTGCTTTGGAAGAAATCTCCAAGCGCTTATGTGTGTTGGCCTTCTGTTTTAGAAGTTTCAGGGACATCAAAGACTTCATTTTGCGTGCTTTTACTTCATTTGGAAAAGATCTGTGCAGAGCCATGAGGTCTCTAACCTCATAGAAAACAAGTGCATCGCTCACTAGCTGTCTGAGCGTGGCAGGACCAGCCACCTCACAGAAGGTGCTTAAGAAGACTCCCGAAGTGGCCAACAATGAGCCAAGCAGTCGGAGGGAGGTGCAGCCTACACCTCAGCATCACCCAGCTTCAGCCCCAACTATCACAGGACGGAGCCTTGCAGGTGAACAGGGAATTCCAATGGGACTAAGGAAGGAAAAGGGAAGTGTCCTATCGGCACACCAGGCTGAAGCAGGCTCCTCGCTCAATCCCAGGTCAGTCCGCTGAGCAGGAAGGGGCCCTTGATGGAGGTCCTGCTTGGCCCCAGAGGACCCTTGCCGCTGTACACTCTGCAGCTCCCACTGGTGTCATGCTGCATGCGGGGGACCCGGGGAGTATCCCCGCTGACGTAGGAGAGAGGCATGCCCCCCCCCAGGTCAGCGCATACCAGAAGGTGGCATTGTGGTTGCCTGGCAAGTGACGTGGGGTGGAACCTCAACGGAGGCCCCTCCATCCTGTGGAAAAGAAGTGCCCTTACTCTGTGGCCTTCATGGTGAGGGCAGAAAGTGGCATTTTGCTTAAGAGACCCACATTACCAGTTGTAGGCACGTAGGTGATGCTACGGCATATAGTTTTGGCTGGGACTCCCCAGTACCGATTACCAGTACTTTTAGGGAGCAGTTCACACAGGGTCCAAGTTCTACAGCTCCACACATTACAGGGACAAAATAAGATGTATTATGCTCAGTAAATGCATCTGAAGCATGGTAATATGATTATGAGATTTGATTGCCGTGTGCACCCTATGAGTATTTACTCTATGGCAAAGTGGTTTATGATCTAGGAGTGATTACTTATGTGGCACTCACTCTGATGTTAGGCCTAAGGTTTCCATGATTGATGACGTGCAAACATATCAGTGTTTCTTTATTGCACTACATGGATTGCGACAATTGCCTGGTGGCAAAGTAATCTCTGATTTATATGATGTTATGACACTTGCCTGGTTGGCAAGACAATTGTGATTTGTGTCATTGTGGTCTAATATGTTACATAAACTGCAAATTGATTTTTAATCAATGCATTATTATGACCATTGCCTATTTGGCAAGGTGATTATTGAATTATGTGACTGTGGTCTAATGTGTTTGCTGTATAATACAAAGGATATTTATATGTACCTTTGTGTGGAGTCTCTTTTTTTGATATGCTTAGTGTGTCACCAGAGTGTGTGTGTGTGTTGCTCAAACGCTTTACACAGTGCCTAAGTAATAAGCCTGACTGCTCTGCCAAGCTACCAAGGGGGTGAGCAGGGGATATCCTGGGTTTGTCACTCCCTTACCCTGACTAGAGTGGTGGATTCAGCCTGGCTTAGGTGCATACCCTCACCAACCAGAAACGCCATTTCTTACATATATTTATCGCCTGAATTAGGTGTTCTTTCATGACTGTGTAGCTGGAACCTACCCAGACATTCTCATCATAAACGTTGGTTTATGCCTTTGTGAATCAGGTCTCCATTGTACTAGTGATGCCTACATTTAAGAAATGATTAAATATAGAACTTTTAATAGTGGTACAAAAAGTGTTAAATGGCATGGGAAGGCAACCCACATAGAAAAGCATAAGAATATTTGCATTTATCGGTGACATTAGCAGTTCATGAAAATTTCCTATGCAAAAAGAGTAATAAGCCACCTGTACATTTGATCACTTGAAATTTATTCCTAGAAGTTTAAGTGGCTTAAAAACTTAACATAATAATTTAAAGCATGTCAGCTGTTCTGTAAATCAATGATTTGTGTTATGCCTGATTTTCACATTTTACATTTGTACACAGATTGATGAAATCAATAAGAAGAGACAATTGATTGAGGTCAGTATATATAGAAAATAAAAGATAATGAAGAGAGATATATATAAACTATGCACAATTGTACAGGTGTTTTAGACTTGTAGATATAGGTTTCTTCTGGGCAATTGCCTATTTGTGTTGTGTATTCTATATATATATCTTTGTTTTTAATAAGAGCTTTCAAATCATCTCTCTAAAAGTAAAAGTCTTAAATATCTTGGCTAAAAAGAAAAACACAAAAACATCTCATCTTGAAAGCACTAAATGCTTTTAATTGTTCATATATAATTTCACTTTTTTGTAATTTTAAGAATCTTCAACATATAAATAAAGGCCTGTATACAGACCGCCTTATTTGTGATCAGCATCTATACTGAATCAAATAATATACTTGTCCCATGATTAAACATTTTTAGTATACAATATTTCCTACTGGTAAAAAATGTGGCTTCAGACTTTAATGCTGTTTGCTCCTTTGCCATGTTGTTCACTCACATTTACAAAGTCTTACCTCTTCCAAAGGAGGAGAATGTATCTGTGATGGTGGTGACCCTCTGTTAAGATTTGCGGAGTTATTTATATACAAGATGGGTCGGGTTAAGCTTGCAAAAATGTCTAGTTCTTGCTGACTGAATAGAGTAGGGTGCATGATAGATAACTGATTAATGATTTGATAAATCACAGCTTTGTTTAGAAAAAATAGATATTGGAGAAATACAGATTGTTTGCAGATAAGATTAAACATTTGCGCTTTACACCTCTATTTTATAAAAGTGTGCTGCCAAGGTATTTTTTCAAGCTGATACTTTTAGACATTCCATCCATTCCTTTTTGTGCTGCCTCACTTTAGTAGCACTCTTTGGGCCTCATTACAGATGAGCGTCCGATCAATATCTTAGCGGAATTGGGACCGACCGACAAGCAGTCAGAGGTCCCTCCTGCCAAATTATTATGCGATTACTGTGTAGACAGTCAGAACCATAACTTTTCCCATTGCGGCTTGTGTGGTTTTCAAACATCCATGCCCGTGTGCCAGGCAGCATGTGGTGCCTGGAACATAGGGTATGTATGTTTGAGTGGTGCACCCTTGGGCCCATAGCAGAGGTCCTTGGGTGACGAAAGCCCTGCTAGGGGCCCCAAAGTCCCATTCTGACTGCCTCTGACTGCCATAAAGACGGCAGCCGGAATGGCCATCGTAATCCTATAGCAGAGCCTGAGCAGGCAACGTCCATATTGTAGGGTATTATATTCTGACCAATGGTCCAAAGGGTTTCTTAAGCCAGTCGAAGAGTCAGTCGGTCCCTCCGCCCGATGCCTCTAACCGCCAAGCATCATAATGTGGCGGTGAGACCATGGCACCAGATGTCAGATGGACCGCCACTGACAGGCCGTCAGTGCCGGTCTATCTGACATCATAATCGGGTTCTATGTTTGAGCTCAAAGAATCCTAATGACATGTTAGAATGTAAATCATGAAATAATTTATATTAAGATTAGGCTCTCACTAAATGGGATTTAGTATGTTCTCATTTAAATTACTCTCAATGAGGCTTATAGAACTGTGTTTAATTTCTTATATTATCCATTTATGTCAATCTACGGACTACTTTTTGGACTTCATTATGAAGTCATCATCTTCTCCATTTAACTCACCTCAACTCATATATATTGATGGTGCAGTACTCTGCGGGAAGACCAAATGTATCTCAGATTAGATGTTAGACCCTGAGGTTCCTTCTCCTGATGTAGTATATGAGGTCATAAGCAATGCATTTCAGGGGCACGAGTTATAGTTAGCTCAGCTATTTAGAACTGCTGAATTTTACTGGTTTCGTATGAGTGAAACCAGAGCCTAACTATCACTTCCCTTTAACCTTTGATTTTTTTAGTGAATTTCTAAATATTTTTTTAATTCTATTTGCTAATTATAACAACCCTGTAAAATTTGTTTTTTTATTAAGTGAATTTCTAAGGTTTTTTAAAATCTATATCCTAACTATATTGTACCTGTAACCTTTGGTTTATTATGTGAATTTTTTTTTTTTTAACTAATAGTCATGTATGTAGAGTGGTGGAGAAAGGGGGCGGGCCTCTGACCAGCTCTCAGGAATCATGCTGTGTCAGACTTACTAGAGAGAATAGGAGGGCCTCTGGGCCTTCAAGAACCCTTAGCATCCAAGAAACTTCATACCCCAATCAGCAGTGCCCCAGAAGGCGCATCTGCAGAGTTTTGGAGAAAGGGGGTGCGGTCACAGAGAACTCAGCAACTCTACTGTGTAGGACTTACTGCAGATAACAGGAGGGCTAGTTGGCCCACAAGTAACCTTTGGAGCAAAAGAGACTGCATCCCCCCACCAGTGGTATGCCAGGAGGCACGTTTGCAAAGTAGTGGAAAAGTGGGTGTGGCCTCCTAAATCCACTCAACAATCGCTCTTTGGGTGTTAAGGTAATTTTTAGGATTCAGGGTTTAGCGTGGGTATGGGTTTTTGGATGGTAAGGGGGGTTTAGGATGGGTGTGGGCTTTGGGGTGCCAAGGGCCTATTTAGGGTGGGTTTAGGTTTTTGGATGCAAAAGTTTTTTTTAGGGTTTAGGGTGGGTAGGAGTTTTTGGGTGGTAAGTGTGTGTATATATATATATATATATATATATATATATATATATATATATATATATATATTCACTGAAAAAACCATAGGTTATAGACCATATATAGTTAGGAATTAGCATTTACAAAACCTTGAAAATTCACTGAAAAAACCATAGGTTATAGACCATATATAGTTAGGAATTAGCATTTAGAAAACCTTATTTTACTCACACAAAACCATTGAAATTCCATATATAGTTAGTTGCACTAACTATATATCGCGCACCCGCAATCCACTGCTGATGATGTCACATATTACATCATTCATGACATGGTCAGTGACATCACTGATGACATCACTGATGACATCTCAAATGACATCACTGATGACATCACTGATGACATCTCAAATGACATCACTGATGACATCACTGATGACATCTCAAATGACATCATCTAGTGTCTGTGTGTTTTTCTAAAGTTTAAATATGTTTTACATATTGAAGAATGAGTGGATGTATGGAAGACTGAGTGTGTGTGTGGCTGGCTGGGAGGTGTGTGACTCTGTGCATATCAATGTGTACTTGTATCAGTGATTGTATAAGAGAGTAAGTATGTGTTAGTATATGTGTGAAAAAGTATGGTGTTCTGTGTTTAACTGTATAGATGAGGAAATCGAAGTGTGATTGATTCTTCACAGGACTGACTAGGTGTATGAGTGCATATGATAGTGTTGTAATAATGAGTGACTGTATGTATGAGTGATTGTATGGGTGAATGAGTGAATGTGTGTGTAGACGTAGGAATCAGTGAGTGCGTATGTAGTAACTGGTATTGGTGTGTCATGATGTCATCAGTGATGTCATTTGAGATGTCATCAGTGATGTCATTTGAGGTGTCATCAGTGATGTCATCAGTGATGTCACTGAAGTATGGTGTTCTGTGTTTAACTGTATAGATGAGGAAATGGAAGTGTGATTGATTCTTTACAGGACTGACTAGGTGTGTGAGTAACTCCATGGATGAGTGGCAGTGTGTGAGTGTCTGCATAGGTGTATGAGTGCATATGATAGTGTTGTAATAATGAGTGACTGTATGTATGAGTGATTGTATGGGTGAATGAGTGAATGTGTGTGTAGACGTAGGAATCAGTGAGTGCGTATGTAGTAACTGGTATTGGTGTGTCATGATGTCATCAGTGATGTCATTTGAGATGTCATCAGTGATGTCATCAGTGATGTCATTTGAGATGTCATCAGTGATGTCATCAGTGATGTCACTGACCATGTCATGAATGATGTAATATGTGACATCATCAGCAGTGGATTGCGGGTGCGCGATATATAGTTAGTGCAACTAACTATATATGGAATTTCAATGGTTTTGTGTGAGTAAAATAAGGTTTTCTAAATGCTAATTCCTAACTATATATGGTCTATAACCTATGGTTTTTTCAGTGAATTTTCAAGGTTTTGTAAATGCTAATTCCTAACTATATATGGTCTATAACCTATGGTTTTTTCAGTGAATTTCATTGGTTTTTTAACAGCTAATATCTGTAGCTGTAAAATGTATTCTTCTTTAAATCCAAAAATATATTTTATATGTTTATGAATAATTTTTTTTTTAAATATTTTTTTTTCTTCGTTCCCGCTTCGCGAATCGGGAAGCTTCCCGTTAGCTGACCTTGATGCCGCGAAATAGACCGCGAGCCGGTAAACGTTTCTTTACCGCAACTGCCGCGTTAGAAAACAACATCGTGACGTCTCCCGTCCGCATGACGTTTCACGTTGTCGCGTGATACGTCATATGACGTGCTACGTTAGCGAACTGGTACGCGAAGCGAGTCGCAAAGCGCAGGTTTCTAGAAGCAAACCGGGAGGCCCTGCAAAGCGCTTAACGTAAACACAGCAGGTCATGTGACTTGGTAATAACACTTTTCATTGGTTCATTTCACTTTTGGTTTCCTAATGATGTAAGACTAGGTCATATAATCTAAAATGAACACTTTTCATTGGTTGAGAACTCTTGTTTTTCCCAAATGATGAAAATCCCTCCTTCTTTCCTCACTCTGACTTTCATCATTGTGAGAGAAAGACCCTTTGTGATCACTGAGCAATGGCTTCTTTAGTAGCTTCAGCTGGTGCTTCCCCACCACCTCCACCACCTCCAAGGAAGAGTGGACCACCTGCTCAAGTTATACTTCAGCAAGAAGAGGAAGAAGAGGAACAAGACGACGAGCACGAAGAGAGGCAGTTTTTGCCTGAGGAGCCCAGGACGTCTCACCGGAAAGAAAACTTCATTTGGCAATTTTTTAAAATTCCCAAAGGTCAGAAAAAAGTAAATGCAAGATACGTAACTTGCCTTATATGTCAAGATAGACTGTCCAGAGGAACCGAGAAAAAATACAGTTTCGGAAACTACACAATGCATCGCCATATGACTAGGTGGCATCCTAACAACTACAGTGCTGCACAGTTTCGGAACGACCTAGATAATCTCCCTATTATGGCCAGAAGATCTGTTGTACCGGAAGTAACGGGACCAGAGGGCAGGGAGATGGTGCCAAATATACAAATGAGATTTGGTGAAGTAAAACACATCTGCGTATTTTGCGATGGATTCATTTGCTACGGAGAAAGAAGCATCACTCTGATCAACAGAGCTATTGACTATCATATGCAAGTTTGTACGAAACGCCCAAAATAACAAATACTTTTTTTTTGTTTTGTTGCTCCTGTTGAGCCCTTTACAATGAATCGTTTTCATTGCCCCCTCCAAGAAAAACCCAAAAAAATATAAAACTGTTCAGAAAAATTCAAAAAAAGTAAAAAAATGTTCCGAAAAATAATAAAAAAAATATAAAACAACAAAAACAATAAAAAATAAAGTTCTTTTCAGAACTACCTCCCCGTTATTAAAAAATTGGTACAATATTTGGAACTGGGAACTGTGCCAACCTCTATTTCTCTTAGTTCGCTTCCCAGTTCGCTCGCCGGTACGCGAACCGGAAGCGAACCAAAAACAGTAAGTATAAGGGAAGGAAACAGACACTTATGTTAAAAGAAAGACAGCTATAGGGGAGTAAACTAGAGATACTATTACCCGTAATCCACTGCTGACGATGTCACATATTACATCATTCATGACATGCTCAGTGACATCATCAGCAGAGGATTGCGGGTTTTTTGGCAACGTGCCTTATCCACGGTTTAATAACGCTGCCTTTTGCTTTATAAGTTTTCAAATTGTATGAAATATATACCAATAGGTCGTTATGAACCTTTAGGTAGTGCTTTTCTTCATGAGGTCTGGTCGCTTCCATACACATACAGATGTTTCAAAGATGATCAAGAAGTTTATCTGAATGGAGAGGAATGCACTGAGACGCCAGATCATTCACTAATGTGTAGGCACATACAGTTACACGGTTCATGCAACAAACACCGACCAAATATGGCTTGCGTGTTGCAAGGCACGCCAGTTCCTGCTATCATCCCCACGTTCAAGTTGTTGGAAAATGGTAGTTATTTGATGCTCAATAATGAAGATTGTTCTGGGTTAATTAAAAGTATTCCTTTTATCGTAACAGTAAGTGAACGGGTTATTTGCTGCAGAAATGTTCTATTTCCTCCCACACATGAACATAGGGAGTTTTCAATCTCGCCACAAATACCAACCTTGGGAGCAGATTTCAACGGCATGGCAAGAATAAGAGCTCTTTTGTCTCAGAGAGAGGTGGCCTTGAGTTCGGCCCGTGAAACTTTCGTGCTTCACATAGCGAACACCCGTACAGAGGTGCAGACCCTTTTCAATTCAGATTTGCCTTTCCATTTCAGCAAGATGTTTCGGACTATCTTTAACGCATCCTCCACAAAGGCCCTGGCGCACTTTTTTAAAGTTGTTACCAGTGGTCTCGTGACTTCATTTGAGAAAATCTTTGGAGTCATCCCTGCTTTCTTTCATTCTATTTTTTCCACTCTGCTTCGAGAATTGCCATTTTTACTTGCATTACCAGCGGACGCTCTTGTGCTTTTTTACATTTTTAAATATGGATGTCCCTCCTATGCAACCTCCCGACCTGCAGCTGCTGACACTGTTCCGCAATCGCATGCTAGAATATTATGGCACAATGCCGTTGGCGATATTAAGCACGGCATATGGATTATCTTTTCGATTCTCCTACTTCACCTGTGTCCAGCCTGTATTTCACTGCCTGACCTGTGATTTCGATTGGGCCATTGATTTGTGTCTCTGCGGACCGGTTTCTCCTGACGTCGACTTTAATCAGCTGATGACTCCTATCATTACTCACGAGTTGGTTTGTCCTGGCGAAAGGATTATGGCTGTGGCATTGATGCATGGACTAATTGGTCCCTGGAATTTACTGGCGGCAACACAGTCTTTCTTGGAACAGAGCTTTCTTGAAAACCCACCGAGCTGTCCTCTGATGGTGATAGAGGATCCGGTGCTGGGAGAGCACGTATGTTCTTTTCCACTTTTAAATTGGATGGCTGAACTGTTTTCGGATGAAGACGGTGACTTCCTATTGGAGGCTGTTGCAGCTTATTTTGCATACACAGTTATGTCATAGACCTTTTTCATGTTTGATATGCTGAGTACTAGCATTTCATTGACAATTCATTGACTTATTTGTCAAGTTTTTATTATTTACCTTGCCTATTGGCTTAAGACTCGATAAAGTACTTGGCTGTTTTATTTTTCTTTAGCATTAAATTTTCCTAGTTTTTAATGCTTTACCTTGCGGACCGTCCACATATAAACTTGCAATCTGCTCTCATGAGATGGCACTTCTATTATCTTATTCAGTTCGTTTCCGGATCATGGGGAGGTGTCATCTAGGTCCTGGATATCTTTACACCGTGTTAAATTAGCATGGGCTCATTACCGGTTTAAACGCCATTTTTCCTTTTTTGCAACTTCTGCACACGACACTTAGTTGTTGCTTTAGCTTTCAACCTAGTAGTTCATCGTGGTTTACATGAGAATAATATGTTATTGCTCTACTATCTGCTTTGCTTGTTAAACTATATTTGTACAGCGAGTGCTAAAGTTTCAAGAACAACACGATACAGAATTGTTATGAGGTCTGATCTCCACGACTTCATACTCATAACATAAGTGCAACTTCTGCCAATTCTGGGCATGAGGCGGGTTTTATATTGCTTTGCCGAACACACATACACAACACTTGATGCGGTTCACATGAAGAGAGAGCTGGTGTATGCTGATGTGATTCCTTCAAATCTAAGACACTAAAGTATGGGCACGCCCTAAACCAACACAAAGAGACCTTCTTAGCAAATAATATAATATGTGTATTAGGGAGGGTGAGATATAAGCAGCCGCGGGCCGTGGAGGGAGTTACGGTGAGGCAGGGAGGCGGGGAGGGGGAGAAGCAGGGTGGAGCCCTCTCCACCCTGCCCCTCCCCCTCCCCGCCTCCCTGCCCCACCGTAACTCCCTCCACGGCCCGCGGCTGCTTATAAGTGTTGCTAACTCTTATTCATTTACAGCATGTTAACATACTATCACCATTCGCTTTTTATGTACTAGTAACTATGCTGGTAATTTTGCTACTGATAATATGTGTACTTGTTAAATCTAAGATACTACGCCTGAGAAGACGGCATTAGTAAATAAACATTTCAAATACACATGTGTTCTTCTTAACTCCATGTTCTGGTTTCTAAGAAATATATAACGACCGACTGTTCATGAGTTCCACGTATCCTGAGGTACTATAAGTTCATATTCTGGATTGTCTAAACATTGAGAGTTTGTTATATCCAATGTGACACTGTACCTAGCTTGCTAAGGGGTTTTTGATTACTAAGGTGAGTTTTGGGACACCCTAATTCGCCGAGGTTCCAATCCTCTGTCCACAGTTCTGTGTGAGAACAGAAACCCTGCGACAGGGGCACCCCCGACCCTTGCTGGAGCTTCATCACACTTGCGATACAACTCCAGCAATGCGCCACCTTTACGGCACAGATACATCACGCATCTGTGCTGTTTTTGCCCCATGATGCGCCGCATTGTAAATGCAGCACACCATAGGTGACGGAACAGCGGCACAGAATGACTAACACATCCCTGGTGATGCGCCAGTCATCATAAATCTATCCCTATGCTTCTTATCTTGTTCGAGATGAACCGCCATATGTATCATCAAAGTTTTTTGCATTTCCTAAATAGCGAACTTTAAGGAATAAATAGCGATTCTTTACCATTCCTAGTTTGCGATGAGCTATTTGCTAATTACAAATTACCCATTCATTTCCTTCATTTCCATAGGGCGGTTGGACTCACTTTTAGCTCAAACGGCTGAATGGATTTCCACGAAACTTGGCAAAATTGTAGGGACTGGTAGCCCGATGTGCCTTTGCTATGTCTCAAGATATATGCTCCAGTGGTTTTTACGAAAATTAACTTTGAAAAATATATATTGGGCTACATTGGCCTATATATATGTTGGAGCCCAAATGTAGCCCAATGTAGCCCAATGAAGCCCAATGTAGCCCAATGTAGCCCAAAGATGGCCGCCAGAGACGAAAAAAAACAAATGTAGCCCAAATATCAGCCAGATGTAGCCCAACTATAGCCCAGTGACAGAATGACCAATCAGCTTCGCAAACCTCCGTTACGCGAAGCGGAGCGCTGTTACAGATATATATCTTTTTTTGAACTTTCATTTCTCAAAATCCACTGGAGCACATATATTGAGACCTAGCAAAGGCACATCGGGCTACCAGTCCCTAATATTTTACCAAGTTTCGTGCAAATCCATTCAGCCGTTCGATTATTATTATAATTTTTTTTTTTGCCCCGCGAGGCCCTTTTAAAACCTCCACATCAAACCTAGGGGGTCAGCGAGGATCTACTATTCCCCCTTATGGTCATTTGCCCCTTCGCTTTCGCCTCCTCTTGTCTCTCGATCCTACCGAGAGACAAGATGGCGGCCGCTACGTACTGTTTGGAATGTTTACAGACACCGGAGAGCCAATCAGCTTCGCTTCGCAAAGCTCCGTAACGCGAAAAGTACGCGAAGCGGTGCGCTGTTACAGATATATATCTTTTTTTGAACGTTAATTTCTCAAAATCCACTGAAGCACATATATTGAGACCTAGCAAAGACACATCGCACTACCAGTCCCTACAATTTTGCCAAGTTTCGTGCAAATCCATTCAGCCGTTCGATTATTATTATTTTTATTTTTTTTTGCCCCGCGGGGCCCTTTTAAAACCTCCACATCAAACCTAGGGGGTCAGCGAGGATCTACTATTCCCCCTTATGGTCATTTGCCCCTTCGCTTTCGCCTCCTCTTGTCTCTCGATCCTACCGAGAGACAAGATGGCGGCCGCTACGGACTGTTTGGAATGTTGACAGACCCGGAGAACCAATCAGCTTCGCTTCACAAAGCTCCGTTGCGCGAAAAGTACGCGTCCTGGAGCGCTGCCCAGAGCGCGCTTACAGATATATATCTTTTTTTAAACGTTAATTTCTCAAAATCCACTGTAGCACATATATTGAGACCTACAAAAGGCACATCGGGCTACCAGTCCCTACAATTTTGCCAAGTTTCGTGCAAATCCATTCAGCCGTTCGGGCTAAAAGTGAGGCCAACCGCCCTATGGAAAACTCAATGTTAAAAACACGTTTTGGGACCCCCCTTTTTTCTCGACCCCCCCTGGACGAACCCCCCCCCCAATTTTCAGGGGCTGCTCAGAAACAAAATGTGCCATTTTCCGGAAAATTTCAGCCAATTCCGTTCACAAACGCCAAAGTTATTAGACATAGAATTTTCAAAAAACCCATAGAGAAAAAATCCTAACTATATATACCTACTGGCGGTCTAATAACTTTGGCGTTTGTGGACGGAATTGGCTGAAATTTTCAGGAAAATGGCACATTTTGTTTCTGAGCAGCCCTTGAAAATTTGGGGGGGGGTCGTCAAGGGGGGGCCGAGAAAAAAGGGGGGTCCCAAAACGTGTTTTTAACATTGAGTTTTCCATACAGCGGTTGGCATCACTTTTAGCCCGAACGGCTGAATGGATTTGCACGAAACTTGGCAAAATTGTAGGGACTGGTAGCCCGATGTGCCTTTGCTAGGTCTCAATATATGTGCTTAAGTGGATTTTGAGAAATTAACGTTCAAAAAAAGATATATATCTGTAACAGCGGACCGGGCAGCGCTCCGGTTCGCGGACTTTTCGCGGTACGGAGCTTTGTGAAGCGAAGCTGATTGGTTCTCCGGCGTCTGTGAACATTCCAAACAGTCCGTAGCGGCCGCCATCTTGTCTCTCGGAAGGATCGAGAGACAAGAGGAGGCCAAAGCGAAGGGGCAAATGACCATAAGGGGGCATAGTAGATCTTCGCTGACCCCCTAGGTTTGATGTGGAGGTTTTAAAAGGGCCCCGCGGGGCAAAAAAAAAAAATAATAATAATAATCGAACGGCTGAATGGATTTGCACGAAACTTGGTAAAATATTAGGGACTGGTAGCCCGATGTGCCTTTGCTAGGTCTCAATATATGTGCTCTAGTGGATTTTGAGAAATTAACGTTCAAAAAAAGATATATATCTGTAACAGCGCTCCGCTTCGCGTACTTTTCGCGTTACGGAGCTTTACGAAGGTGATTGGTTCTCCGGCGTCTGTAAACATTGCAAACAGTCCGTAGCGGCCGCCATCTTGTCTCTCGGTAGGATCGAGAGACAAGAGGAGGCCAAAGCGAAGGGGCAAATGACCATAAGGGGGCATAGTAGATCCTCCTTGACCTCTTAGGTTTGATGTGGAGGTTTTAAAAGGGCCCCGCGGGGCAAAAAAAAAAATAATAATAATAAAACGGCTGAATGGATTTGCACGAAACTTGGCAAAATTGTAGGGACTGGTAGCTCGATGTGCCTTTGCTAGGTCTCAATATATGTGCTTCAGTGGATTTTGAGAAATTAACGTTCAAAAACAAGATATATATCTGTAACAGCGCTCCGCTTCGCGGAGATAAAATTATCTCTGTATTACCTAGCTGTTGCTAACACCAGTTAGCGACCGCTAGTAGGAGATAGCGACCATCTTGGGCCCCACTTTGCATGTGAGTGATATTTATCACTAATGACATGCAAAGTGGGCATGCCAAGATGTTAGCGACTGGAAACAGTCGCTAACATCGCTATCTCCTATTACCAACTTTTGGAAATATTCGCGATAAGCGCGAATATCTCCAAAAGCTACCACCTGCCCTGAGCAGTTCTTAGCCATGTTATCCAATGGGAGGTGGATAACATGGCTAAGAGCATTAGCTCGGTAATGCATGAATATCGCTGAGTTTTCAGCGATATTAATGCATTGCGGTCGTTTTTTATCGTATTTGCGATAAACCTTGATAATAGCAAGGTTTATCTGCGATAATTTCTGACGATGCTTAGCGGTAAAAAATTCGTTGCTAAGCATCGTTAGGGATAAATATCGCTTAACTTTGGTAATATGCCCCAACGTCTGTTAACGTTCGATTCGAAGGAAATCAGGAAGTGTTGAAAAACATTGTCTGCGCCATCTTGCCTTTTTTCAAATGCCACACTTTTGTCGTGCACGGCAGTCATTTTAGATGCCTTGACCAGACCCACTCTCTGCACGCTGTCGATCCTTAGCATGGCTCCCCACCCTCGCAAGCATCTCCCCCAGGCAGTGGTCACCCCCGCTCTCTGTCTTATGCATGGGTAATAAACCACCCCCCATCTGCGCTGCTCTTCCCTGAGAATCACACCCTGTGCCCGCCCGACACCTCCCTTTCGCCCTATTCACTACCGCACCCTCTGACACTCCTTTTCCTCTGTGTCCGATTGTCCAGGCCGGTCCTAGGGTATCAGCTAGCCCTGCAGATGTAGTTTATGGCCCCAGCTGTAAAGAATCACCCCTCTTCAAAGGAGTTATAGTAGATCAAGGCCCACACTCGATGAGATCCGTCACAGCAGACGCGTTCCTATTATCTGAAAACCATCCTGTATTGTGATTGGGGAGGGGACCGAGCCTGAAGCGGAAGATTCCAGGGATGACTCTTTGTACATCAAAGTTTTTACAATTATGTGTCACATTAAAAATATATAGCACTCCAACAAAGTAGTAAGATTATAAAACTTTAATAACTTATAAATATATACAAGAAAACAAAAACAGTAATAACATAAAAACATTTTTAGGGAAAAACAACGAAGTAGCGGTCGGCTGTGCGAATAGTCCCAACGCAGCACAACGTCCAGATTTCTGGACGGCACCCAGGTGATGTTGCCTGGGTGCCGCACTGATTTCGGCATCCGGCGTGGGGCGGTGCGGGGGGTGGGTCATCAGTAGCAAACTGTTGTGCGAATAGTTCCAAGGCAGCAGAACGATGGCACCAAGGTGATGTCCAGTAAGTTGCCGCACTGGTTTTGGTATCCTACAATGCTGCTCCGAATAACGGCGTGGGGCGACCCGGGGGAGGCGGCGTGAACGGGCCTCTCCAGGTGGAGTCTCGTCTGTTGTAGTGGGGCGCCCCTTTACCGTTTCAGTTGCCATTCCGTCCGCTTTTGGTCCACTGTGTCAAAAGCCACAATTTAGCTGAGTTGCGCCCACTCTTGCGGTGCAGCGATAGGCGGCTGTCACAGGACTCTCAAAATGGCGGCAGGCTGTTTCCTTTTTGGGCCTGGTCCACTGAAATGGCCCTGGGACACCTTGGAAATCGGACGCTTGTCTGCTAGGTCTTGGACCCCATTCTCGAAAGCGTCCCCTCCGCCTTGAGGATTCATCAAAAGTTTTGGGGGCCCCCGACTCCTGCAGGCTTCTGGTGGGGAGCGGCTGCCATGATTGCTCGCGCAATGACCACGACGGAGCCACGAGATGGTGGTGCTTTCATGGTGACGCCAGCTTCAGTCTGAATCATCCAGAAACAAGGTGGGGCTTTCATCGTTTGGGAAAAAAAAAAGTTTTCATCCAATGAAAAGTGTTGTTTTTAGGTCATATGATCAAGCCTTCCATCATTAGGAAACCAAAAGTAAAATGAACCAATGAAAAGTTTTATAAACAAGTCACATGACCTGTTATGCGGCATAGGGTATAAAATGCGGAGAAAATACGTTGGCACGTGAGGCGGCGTCAGTAGCGGACCGATGTGCGAATAGGCCGAAGGCAACACAACGCGCCAAGATCCGGATGGCACCGAGGTGGTGTCCAGCAAGTTGCAGCACTGGTGTGGCCATCCTACAATGCCGAAAGTCGGCGTGGGGCGCCCCGTTGGCCTGTGAGTTCGCGTCAGTAGCGGACCGATGTGCGAATAGGCCGAAGGCAGCACAACGCGCCAAGATCCGGATGGCACCGAGGTGGTGTCTAGCAAGTTGTCGCACTGGTGTGGCCATCCTACAATGTTGAAAGTCGGCGTGGGGCGCCCCGTTGGCCTGTGAGATGGCGTCAGTAGCGGACCGATGTGCGAATGGGGCCAAAGGCAGCGCAACAATATTTTCTGAATAGAAGACACCACAAGGCGCTGAGATGCCAAGATCCGGATGTCACCGAGGTGGTGTCTAGCAAGTTGTGGCACTGGTGTGGCCATCCTACAATGGTAAAAGTCGGCGTGGGGCGCCCTGTTGGCCTGTGAGATGGTGTCAGTAGCGGACCGATGTGCGAATGGGGCCAAAGGCAGCGCAACAATATTTTCTGACTAGAAGACACCACAAGGCGCTGAGATGCCAAGATCCGGATGGCACCGAGGTGATGTCTAGCAAGTTGCTGTACTGGTGTGGTCATCCTACAATGCTGAAACTCGGCGTGGGGCGCCCCATTAGCCTGTGAGATGGCGTCAGTAGCGGACCGATGTGCGAATGGGGCCAAAGGCAGCGCAACAATATTTTCTGAAGAGAAGACACCACAAGGCGCTGAGATTCGGTTACCACCGAGGTGATGTCTAGCAAGTTGCCGCACTGGTGTGGCCATCCTACAATACTGCTCCGAATAACGGCGTGGGGTGCCCGAAGGGGGGGGGAGGCGGCGTGAACGGGCCTTCCTAGGTGGAGGCTCGTCTGCTGTAGTGGGGCGCCCCTTTACCGTTTCAGTTGCCATTCAGCTGAGTTTCGGCTGCTCTTGATGCTACAGCGACAGGCGGCTGCAACAGGACTCTCAAAATGGCGGCCTGTTCTTTGGATTTGGGCCTGGTCCACTAAAATGGCCCTGGGACACCTTAGAACTCGGACGCTGGTTTTTTTTTTCCTTTCCTGTACATGCAAAAAAAGGTAAATGCCCGGTACGTTACACGCTTCATCTGCCACGATGTACTCTCCAGAGGAACCGAAAAAAAATATAGTTATGGTAACTATACCATGCATCGTCATATGGAGAGGTGGCACCAATTAATTATAGTGCTGCATAAAAGAGAGATTTGGAGGAGAACCCCCGACCTGCCAGTACATTCATCAAAGAAGTGGCACTGACAGCATCAGAGGCAAGGGAAACGGTCCCAAATATTTAGAAGAACTTTGGAAAGATTAAAATGACATGTTTAGATTGTGGCAAATTAATTTCATGTGGACAGATGAGTGTTACTCTAATAAATACAGCATATGATCATCATCATAGTCGATGGTTGGTAGAGACATTTTGACTATATCCTAGACCTGCCCGTCCTCGCCCAAAATGGCGCCGGAATAAATGGGACTCGTAACTCCTTGTTGTGTACTGGTTGCAGAACCTTGAAATCACGAGATACGTATGCAGTTTTGAAGCACATGGCGGGCGGGGACGAGAATTGATTGAATATTTCGACATCCCTATTGATATTAAGTTCTGATGTGTTATTGATTACTGTACTATTGAAAGTTCGAATTAACGTCACCCATGGTACTTGCCCGCAAATGTATATCTAGATAATTTTATTGTAACTGGCCCTGTCGTATTTTAATTATAAAATGTACGTCCACCGATTCCGCAACTGTTAGACACCTTAGTTCTTGCAACCTAATGGCCCGCCCGTTACGTTCCTCTACAGTGTAAATGTCTACTCATCATATACGATTACAGTTTGCTCCGTGGCCGGCCCACGTGGTTATAGGCTCGTATTTGTATAATGAAATTTTCACAATAAAGGTTTTTAAAAGAAAACATGGTAGTAGTATATACATTGGTAAAGTTTTTAATAATAGTCACTGTTTTAGAATCATTAAAAGGCAAGTGAAATAAAGCAGTCCAATTACATGAAGGGTAAAAGGTATAATACGCAGGAACGCAGTAAAGATAAATGGTCAAGGGCTGTTGTGTTTTCTACTCCTGCAACATAAAGTGATCGATAAGAATCTCATATTCAGGCGTATCGGCGACTAAGACAGCAGGTCGACCCTCTTTTGCTCAACGGCTCCGTCATGGGACGAAGAAACGCTCTTTTTCTCGAAAAAAGAATATATTTTACTTGCAGGACAGTTGTAAATTTTCCGGGAAAGTACATTAGCCTGGAACATTATAACATATATTTAAGAAAAAATAATGTTCGGAAGTAATAAAAAGAGTAATTTTTAGGTCATATGACCAAGCCTTTCATCATTAGAATAAGAAAAGTAAAATGAACCAATGAAAAGTTTTATTAACAAGTCACATGACTTGTTATGCTTACGTTACGCGCTGCACGTCGCGCCCCGGATGACTTCCGGATGCGCTAACGCGGCGCGTCATATGACGCATTACGCGACAACGCAGGTCCAGAATATAGTCAAAATGTCTCCAACAACCAGCGGTCGGAACACAACCCCTTTCAGCAGGCTAAATAGTTCTGTTAAATGACAACAGAAGGGACAGGCAACAAGAACCATCAGTCAAAGAGGGGAGGGCTAGTTCTTCTCTACCGGGTTACATTGGGGCGCTACCGGAACTGATCGAATTGGTAGTCTACAGTGTTTCTGGATGTTTCAGACTGAAGCTGGGGTTAGCATGAGAGCACCACCATTTCGTAGCTCCGTCGTGGCCATTCCGCAACCAATCATGGCAGCCGCTCTTTATCGTTATTTTGGGCGGGGTGGGTGGCGGAGCCGAGCTGTTTTGCAGCCATCATTGTGTGGAGTTCAGTTCATCTCACTAGTTTCGTATTTGTCATGAGGGGTTGTTCCTAATGTTTCTATTTTAGAGAGGTCAAAAAGAGATCCCATTAGTGGCCTACTGATTTTGCTCGATTCCTTTTCTTTTTTTTTACACGATTTTTCGTTATCTGCAAAGACTAAACAGAGTATTGCGACTCTGTGTTTGTTTGTAAATAGAGAATGAACCAAAGAGAACCAATTCTAAAACAGTAAATGCTTGGATAACAATCAATCAAATGGAGAGAGAAGCAGGCACGACGTATTACAACGGGGGCAAAGGCCTGCGTTAACTACCTTTCACTATCTGCAAAGAGAGAGTACTCCTATTAGAAATGAGGGGGGGGGGCACCATTCAAAGCAGATCAGTGTGCATAAACACGAAAATATTTTCACTTACCACGTACTTGACATTCGACAGCTTATGATATTTGCTATTAAAAAACCATTGAAATTCACTGAAAAAACCATAGGTTATAGACCATATATAGTTAGGAATTAGCATTTACAAAACCTTGAAAATTCACTGAAAAAACCATAGGTTATACACTATATATAGTTAGGAATTAGCATTTACAAAACCTTGAAAATTCACTGAAAAAACCATAGGTTATAGACCATATATAGTTAGGAATTAGCATTTAAAAAATCTTATTTTACTCACACAAAACCATTGAAATTCCATATATAGTTAGTTGCACTAACTATATATCGCGCACCCGCAATCCACTGCTGATGATGTCACATATTACATCATTCATGACATGGTCAGTGACATCACTGATGACATCACTGATGACATCTCAAATGACATCACTGATGACATCACTGATGACATCTCATTTGACATCAATGACCATATCACTGATGATATCATTCATGTGACAATACAATGCATCTCCTCACATTTTAATATAACCTTTGTTACACCCAGTGTTAAATACAGAGTATAATTTTTGAAACCATTCACACACCAATACTAGTTACTACATACGCACTCACTGATTCCTACGTCTACACACACATTCACTTATTCACCCATACAATCATTCATACATACAATCACTCATCTTTACAACACTATCATATGCACTCATACACCTATACAGATACTCACACTCTGCCACTCATCCATGGAGTTACTCACACACCTAGTCAGTCCTGTAAAGAATCAATCACACTTCCATTTTTTAATCTATACAGTTAAACATAGAGCACCTTACATTTTCAAACATATACTAACACATACTTACTCTCTTATACAATCATTGATACAAGTACACATTGATCTGCACAGAGTCACACACCTCCCAGCCAGCCACACACACACTCAGTCTCCCATACAAATACTTGAGCAATCAATCAATAACCCATATAGTTACTCATATAGCTACTGATCAACACATGCAGCAGTTTACAGAACAACAGACATAATGATGCACAAATTAAGACAGTTTAGTCACTAACCCATGCACTCAGTGAGACACATTTAATCACTCACTCATACAGTCAGTCACGCACCTACTAAATCCTTCATCCAGACACTTCTACATCTACTCATTCTTCAATATGTAAAACATATTTAAACTTTACAGAAACACACAGTCACTGGATGATGTAATCAGTGATGTCATCAGTGATGTCATTTGAGATGTCATCAGTGATGTCACTGACCATGTCATGAATGATGTAATATGTGACATCATCAGCAGTGGATTGCGGGTGCGCGATATATAGTTAGTGCAACTAACTATATATGGAATTTCAATGGTTTTGTGTGAGTAAAATAAGGTTTTTTAAATGCTAATTCCTAACTATATATGGTCTATAACCTATGGTTTTTTCAGTGAATTTTCAAGGTTTTGTAAATGCTAATTCCTAACTATATATAGTGTATAACCTATGGTTTTTTCAGTGAATTTTCAAGGTTTTGTAAATGCTAATTCCTAACTATATATGGTCTATAACCTATGGTTTTTTCAGTGAATATATATATATATATATATATATATATATATATATATATATATATATATATATATATATATATATATAAAGGCTCCAAACAAGCACCAACAACGAGTCACTCGAGCAGCGGGTGCTGTTTTTCGCGGTGGTGCCCCGCGGCGTTTAACAGCAGCTCAATCTTCCCAAATAATCCCAGCCGGGTTAGAAAAGATACAGCACTCACGGGGTTCCAATATTCAGCGAAGGGGGTTTATTATCCAAACAAACGCGTTTCGGGAGACACTCCCTTCGTCAGTGTTTCCACGCGAACACGCGAAGCGGCATCTTTTTTATTACATCATAGATGGTGACAGACATAAAAATAGGACTACTGTGAGCATTGCTGCGCCAGCGCCATCTTTAAGTGTGTTTTATGTCAAATCAAACAGTGTAAATGTTGAATACATTTCCAATCGCATTTCATACTGCAAAATCATACCGTGTATCGGTCAAATTGTATTTTATCATATTGATAAACGCTAGCATGTGTATAGGAAAAAAGAGAAATGTTGCATCTGGGACAAAAGTCTTTAACTAGGATAATCCCTGTAATTCATGCACAATAATTGTACCTTTCAACATAAAAACCAATTGGTCATCTTGTTGTAATCTTGCCGTGGATCGGCAATTGCAGCCAATCAGGCTGCCATTTCCAGATTTATACAACATATCCATGAAAGTCTTTCAACATATTCACACTGTTGATACTAAAACGAAGCACCTATCTGGACAGTTCTAAACCCTCTAATCAAATACAATGATCCAGTATCAATATAGCCACAACAAAAAGGTGTCATAAGTCACAGTTAGAAGTAAACAAACAAACAGACTTCAGCCCAAATGAGATGACAATTCTTCCCCCATATTGAGGCCCCCCGGGGCCATGGTCTCCAAATCAATAATATATCTGGATTCTAACCTCCTGAGCATCTGTAACTTGTTACCTCCTCGTCGATTATCAGATATACAGTCCACACAAAAAAACCTCAACAGATCCCTGTTGCTGTTGTGCTTTATGGCGAAGTGTCGAGCGACCGGATAAGAGAAATCTCTATTTGAGATCGCCCGCATCGGGCGATCTCAAATAGAGATTTCTCTTATCCGGTCGCTCGACACTCCGCCATAAAGCACAACAGCAACAGGGATCTGTTGAGGTTTTTTTGTGTGGACTGTATATCTGATAATCCACGAGGAGGTAACAAGTTACAGATGCTATTGATTTGGAGACCAAGGCCCCGGGGGCCTCAATAAGGGGGAAGAATTGTCATCTCATTTGGGCTGAATTCTGTTTGTTTGTTTCCTTCTAACTGTGACTTATGACACCTTTTTGTTGTGGCTATATTGATACTGGATCATTGTATTTGATTAGAGGGTTTAGAACTGTCCAGATAGGTGCTTCGTTTTAGTATCAACAGTGTGAATATGTTGAAAGACTTTCATGGATATGTTGTATAAATCTGGAAATGGCTCCCTGATTGGCTGCAATTGCCGATCCACGGCAAGATTACAACAAGATGACCGATTGGTTTTTATGTTGAAAGGTACAATTATTGTGCATGAATTACAGGGATTATCCTAGTTAAAGACTTTTGTCCCAGATGCAACATTTCTCTTTTTTCCTATACACATGCTAGCATTTATCAATATGATAAAATACAATTTGACCGATACACGGTATGATTTTGCAGTATGAAATGCGATTGGAAATGTATTCAACATTTACACTGTTTGATTTGACATAAAACACACTTAAAGATGGCGCTGGCGCAGCAATGCTCACAGTAGTCCTATTTTTATGTCTGTCACCATCTATGATGTAATAAAAAAGATGCCGCTTCGCGTGTACGCGTGTAAACACTGACGAAGGGAGTGTCTCCCGAAACGCGTTTGTTTGGATAATAAACCCCCTTCGCTGAATATTGGAACCCCGTGAGTGCTGTATCTTTTCTAACCCGGCTGGGATTATTTGGGAAGATTGAGCAGATATATATATATATATACATATATATATATATATATATTTTTTTATTTAAAAAGATATATAAAATGTTCTATATGTTGGGGTTATACCTACCTGGTAAGTTTTTACCATGCATTTGCCTTTACCATACGTGCTTTAACAATGTAAATTTCGTGGTAAAGGTATATACATGGTTGAGACTTGTGTGGTAATGACTTGGATGGTAGTGTCACAGTTGCGGTCATGATCACGTTGTAAAGTCATGTCTGGAAATGGCTTGCGTGGTTAAGTCATACATCTCTTATTATCTGATGTCAATTTGTGCTGGATTTTTTGTCATCAAACTGTATTGCTTGGGTGTAGATATCAATACTCCAGGGGGTTATCATTTTGACTTCTAGTAACATGAAATGAATTTCTGTAATCAAACATCACATGCCTTGCATTACAATTATACTTACAATTAAAAAAAAAAATCAAATGTTATTTGGCAGCAAGTATAGCATAGAATATGTGCCAAGTCAACAATAAGCACAATTCAACTATTGTAACTTTCTTCTCACTGTACCATCGATAGCACCTTGAAAAGGAACTTACATGGCATAACAATTTTAGTTGTTTTGAAAGTTCCAAAACTGCCTGCATACCTTTTAAATGTATATTTATTGGCAGGTTTTACTTTGCAGACAACCGTAACTTTCATCTGATGAGTGATTCTGAAACGTGCTTTCTTTAAACTTATCCTTCAGAGAAAAATTGCAATCTATAATGATGCCGTGCAATTGTGGTACTGAGCCATTAACTCTATAATCGAGGTACAGTGATGGTATGCACAGAAACCATGGTAACAACAATTTCGCAGTCCCCTTTGCCTCTAATGCAGCTGTGAATATATTTCAGTGGATGGTATTTCGTATGTTTTAAATAGAATACCAGGTTGTCAATGATTCCCCCAGCTCTCTCACTGTCCGCCTTAAAAAAAAAGTTGTATATCCTCTTTTAGAAAATAGACCATGTAGTAAAGTGGCACAAAATGCAGGCCGATACATATTCTCCCTTTGATAAGCAGGCACCTGGAGAATATCACCAGTGCCTTGCTGGGTGTGCAAACAATGGTAGATTCTTTTTAGGCAGGAACGCATTCTAAACGAGGTATGAATGCACTGCCCTTATCGTTTCCCAGGAGGGATGCATGCAGTCAGGCTTGCAGCGCCCTGATTTTGCTCTAAGAAAGTGCACCACATTCAACAATCGATCATTTTAGGCCTTGTTCGGGTCACGGCACTTTAAGTTGAAGTTTTAGCATTGTTGTATTTATTTCCAACTGATATTTTTATCCTAGATCCTCCTTTTAACTGAAACATAATCTTTCGGAGTCACTAACGACATCTATCAGCAGTGCCACTGGGTTTATGGGCAATGGAGGAGCAAAAAACATACCATGGTTCATTAAATTATAAGTAAAAACAGGCAAATAATACGGTGCAATGCGTGGCACAATCTTCGGGAGTGTTAGGTCGTTATTTTGACAATTGAACGGATAATATTCTCTCATAGCAAAGGTTTCGCCTCATCAGTACCACTTTATACTTTAATATAGCAATCAACAACTAAAACCTGACCAGGAACACTTTGCAGAAGGTCAGTCACTGTAGGACACCACATTTGGCACTTTTTTAGTAATTTTGCTAGAAAAAATTTCTTTCAAATTATGCAGCAAGTGATATTTCATCTTACAGGGCGAAGTAACATTTAACTTATTTTCACAGTGAACCAAAGATGAAGTGCTTTGCTACAGCTGACGACATGACATCTTTCCCTTCCACACATTGACGAAAATAGAGTACATTTGCACTACCAGATGAGGGCCCACAGTTGGACACAGGGTACTAGCAGCCATTTTGAAAGAAAGATAAGGCTAAGAACCGCCACTTTAGCAATTTTTGTACAGGCGCCACTCCGGCGCCACTGCATTTGTGCTGATAGCACCGCCACTTGAGTACCTCGGACGGTGCTGCCACTGGCCCCACATGAAGTGTATGCGCTGCCCAAACTCCGACACATTGGAACCAAAGGTCCATGATGTCCAAACTCCAAATCCATGAGAGGAGATCGAATCACAGGCACTTTGACAAACTACGCACTTTACAACTTTCAAACACACAAATCAACTTTATGCTGACTCAAAAAGACTTGGAAAGATTCTCTGGTTTACGTTCTTTCACAGTAACGTTTTACCACTATGTAAGTGAAAATAGTTTTTACTTCTGGGTTTTTGTTCCTAGGAAAGTGTAATGGTTTTAATTAACTATGCACATTTGTAGTAACATTTGACATCTTAGATTTTGTGATTTCTGTATGAAGAAGGATAAACTTAAACAGTGTTCGCTAATATCCTGGACTTTAATATTTTATCTGTACACTTCCTAACTCCAGTGATTAGCACAGTTGTCCACTTACATCTTCAAGAAGCTTGGCTAAGTGAAGACGTGTCTAGCATACCTGGCATTCTCACACTGTGGAGCAAATACTGATGTCGTTCGGAAGGCCTCCGAATCAGATTTGGCTTTCCCGGAGTCGTAGCCCTGGTTTCTGACGGAGTCCCACATAGGTCCGAGCGACCAAGTACGATGCAAAGATCGCATACACGTCGACCAAAACGTTTCCGGGGCCCAAACCTGTCCACACGACTCGTTTGTAGCTGAATCGTGCCAGGCAATGGAGCCGAATTCTGACCGAGCGAGTATGATGCATGATTCGTACAGCCACTTCGCCTTGGTCTCAGCAAGACAAAAGGGCTGTCGGAATCGAACTTTGGGGGGCCGAAGCAGCCTGCCCTTCACCCAGGGCCCTCTGAAACGGTCATGGGCTGTGCCCATGGGTACCCCCAATCCAGGCATGCACAGTGTGATGGGCACAATGGGGCACCCGCTACAGGAAGTACGCTTTTCCCCACCCCTTTGTGTTGAGGGAACCTGTGTATGCATCTGTACACAGGCTCCCATAGAGTTCAATGGGAGTCAGAGAGAACTGAGTCCGTAAGCATACGGGTGCATTGTACTTGATCGCTCTGACTCCAGGAGCACGTTTCACTCGAAAATCAGATCCGAGTTGTACGGAGGTCTTTCCTAGCAAGATCGGAATCTGGACTGTGTGATCACAGCTGATTCTATAGCTTTATGGATGGCATCTCCTGGAATGAGCATGTCTGGGCAAATCCTACTAAAATGTTGAGTAACCAATAGGTTTAGCCAATTTTACCTCATGCTGTCGGAGCACAGCACATGTAGGCTGAAGGGCAGGTTTCAAATGTCTGGAGTTAAACTGCCAGCAAAACCAGATTCTTTCCAAGTGGAATTTCTCAGAGAGTAAGGGAATTCGAAGAAGACTTGCTTGCCTGACTACCTGTTGCAATTCCTACTTACATCTGCCACTGAACCAGCTCCTTTGACATCTGATCACCCTCTGTGCCATCACAGTATCCCTGAGTTAGGTGCTAACCAACCTGCCAATCTCACCTTTGACAACTTGAACTAGAATTGTAATTTAAAAATCCGATCCCACTTTTCACCACACTTTGTGGCAATTGTACCATACACTTCCTTGTCCGTCTGGGCCTCTGTACCAGATCACCATGAGCACTATTTTCACACCCTTCATAGCACTGCTGTTGCATTGACTTAATTTGAAGTGATGGTCATCATCTATTTCCAATACAAATAACACATTTCTAGTCTTCATTTAAATGATGATGATCATCTTTTTATGAATTATTTAGGTGTCTTAGATGTTTTGTGTTATGCAAAAGGATAAAAGGAATGCGTATCCTCGAGATTAGTACCTTCCCCATTAAAGGGGCTCTGAATGTTAAACAATTTTTAGGCCTGACTGGACAGGATTTCTGTTATCATGCCTTATTTAATGAACAATAAAGAGTTTCCAGTGGTATACTGGGAGGGGGCAGGGTTTAATTTGGCCCAAGATGTGTACTTCCACTGAAAGAAGTGTTTGTATTGCACTTTTTGATGTGTGACAAACCCTGCACTCAACACAGCACAACTAAGTTGGAACTTTTGGTAAGCCAATAACCATGGCTATAGGCCTAATCAATTTATTATGAAATGTTCTGATAAAGACAGTAGACATGAAGTATTTTTTGTGAAAAACATGTTTACATCAATCTAATCAAGGACAACATATTACTCTGTACGAAAGCCAGCAGACAAGGATTTCGTTACATGGAAACTCACAGAATACCGCAGTAGGCTAGGGGTTTGTTGTCGGGTGTCGCCTGTGAGACCAACTGCGGGTATAAAAACTTTGCTCAGCCAGAATCCTGGTTAGGTCCTCTTAATAGAGATTGTATTTTCCTTAACTAACTGTAATTTTCTACACCTTTGAAACTGTATGTGTGCATGTCTGAAGGTTTCCTTGTGGGACACCTTGCACTTAAAACAGTAGGACTGGTTTGGTTATGGTGATCAGCTGTAGGCCTGATTGGGGCTGTGGGAAAACTTAAATTCGCTGCTAAATGTCTTATCTGATTAATATGAAAAGTTATAACAAAGGCAGTAGGCCTACCTTATTTAATCAGAAAATTATTTTTTAAAGCCATGAGGCATTTAACAGTGGGTTGTAGCAGGTCATCATGCCAGCATGCCCTGAGCCAGTTCTCCTGTCCAGCTTCCAGCCTGTCTACCTGCTGCCCTCTGTTTCTGCCTCCTCTTTCTGCCTCTGTTTTGCCTTTTCTGCTCGTTTTTCCAGCCTCCTGTTTTGCCTTTTCAGCTTGTTTTCTGCCCTCTGCTCGGTTTTTACATTTCTGGGTTTTTTTTGGCTTCTATTTTGACTTTTTCTGCTTACTTATTTACCCTCTGTTTTGGTTTTTGCTGCTCGTTTTTCTGCCCTCTCTTTTGCCCTCTTCTGCTCTGTTTTGCCTATTAGGCATGCTTGTTTTTCTGCCCTCTGTTTTAACGTTTTCTGAAAAAATCTTCTCAAAGTCAAAGTCAAAGTCAAAAAGTTTTTTATTTGTTTCGGTACTCAACTGAGGACCACAAATATTATATAAAACAATATACAAAGAAACAATTCATTACAGATTAATATAGTGTTAAAAAGGATTTTAAAAATGTATAGAAATTATAACATACTAATTCATTTGGTGGGTATTTACACACCAATAATAGTTCCTTTACTGTTGAAATTCTACAATTATGGTATATGGGTTCAAGATATCTTGACCGTGCTGTTACTACATTAGAGCAAGGGCATGCAAATAGGAGGTGCTCAATGTTCTGGTCACCCCCTAGACAAAGGGTACATTTTGGGGATCCACCAGGTGACCATCTTGATGTAAAGGTTAACACTGGTAAGATACCTAATCTCAGCATTGTAATTGCCCTCCTTGCACCATGTGTTAGGGAAAACCCTAAATAAGGCTGTCCCTGCTTGTACTCCAATGATTCAACGAAAAGGTTATAAGTAGATAATTTGTTACAATGAGCGAAGTCCAGTTCAAAGCTCAATTTAGGGGTAAAGTTTCTTAAAAAATGTTTCAATTGTAAGGGTGACCAGGTGAGCAAAATATCCGTACTGATTTTGGCAATTTGAAATACCATAGCCATATTCCTAAAGAATGTTTGCTTTGAAGCATCTAATTCAAACGTCTCGGTTTTAAGCAGGGAACGTAATGTTTCTTCTTTTGCATGAAGGAGATTATAGGCCCACCTGATAACATTAGTGGCAGCTATAGCATATGAACTTGTAAGTGTGTATTCTAGTCTTAAAGCTTGGACCGGTGTGGATTCTGAGACTTTCAAGATTTTTTTCAGGATTTTCCCTTCTTTTTGATCCATATAAACCCACTGTTTTATGGGAATATGCTCCGTAGCGTAAGATAAAACAGGGGGGATTTTTACTCTATATATTTTTAGCAGTGAAGAGAAAGGCCTATTCCCTGTAGCAGAGTAGAGTCTGGAGAGGGCCCCGGCATGTAGCTCTGATTTCCTTTTTAAATTGTTTATCTGCTTTGTATTTTTTAGATTCTTTGAAAAGATCCTACTGAGATAGGTATATTCATTAACTTCTTCTACTTTTTCTCCGCCGAGCCTCCAACAATACTTAGCACTTTGTTTCCTGCCAGAGAATGAAACGACTTTTGTTTTCGTTAGATTTGGGATTAGAAAATTGTCCTTTGAATATTGATGTAAGATATCTAGAAGCTCTTGTAAACCAAAGGGCGTAAGATCCAACATTACAATGTCGTCAGCGTAAAGTAGGGCATGTATACCTTGTGCAGCGATCTTTGGAGGCAGACTTGAACCTTGTTGTAGATAATATGGCAGGTCACTGAGATATAATGAAAATAATATCGGGGCTAAAAGGCACCCTTGTTTGAGTCCATTAGCCGTTTTAATTGTTTTAGTCAGACCTTTTTCTCTCCCCATTTGCACTTGACACCATGTGTTGGTATAGAGTTTAATTATAATCTGCAGCAGTTGTTCCGGTATTCCTAGTCTCCTTAGTTTGTTCCATAAGGTTGGTCTGTCGACACGATCAAAAGCAGTAGAATAGTCTATGAATGCTGCGTATACAGACTGTGATTTTCGTACTATATATTTGTCAAGAATGGTCTGGAGAGTTGAGATATTGTCAATAACAGAGTGATTAGGTCTAAAACCTGCTTGAAACTTGGGTATTAAACCCAGCGAGAAAGCCCAGTCTTTTAGTCGATCCAGTACCTCTGCAGCAAAGATTTTCCCTGTAGCATCCATCAGTGCTATTTGGCGATAATTGCCGGCTATGTTTTTGTTACCCTTTTTATATATAGGGATAGCGATGCTCCCTTGCCATTATTTTGGTATTTTCCTAGTTTTAAAAATGTAATTAAAGAGGGGTGATAACATCTGACTCTACTCCTTAGGGTCTGCTTGCAGGACCTTGATAGGTATTTGGTCAGGGCCTGAGGCACCAGTGCTTTTTGCTTTTCGAATATGTTTTTCTATCGAGAATGCTGAGGTGTTTGTGATGGGGGAATTATTCTTTTCCATGATGTTATCGACGTCCTTTTCATCACGATTGGTTGGGTTTGCCTTGTATAGTTCACTCAAATAAATTTCCCAGTCATGAGGTGGGACCGGAATTGCTTGAAGTTTCTTTTTTGTTCCAGTTATTTTAGCAATTAGGGACCAATATTCTCTCTGATTATATTTTTTTGCGGCTATTTGGATATCTACCCAATTACGGTCTTGCAGCGTTCTTTTGTAGCTGTACTTCTCTCTTCTTAATTGATTTTTTAATTTATTAATTTCTGCCTTAGTTGATGGAGAGTAATTCAAGTATTGAGCTCGTATGAGTTTATTTAGTGATTTAGCAGTTGGCGTGTTCCAGTTTCTGTTTTTATTGTTCTTATGATTATTTCCTACTGAGACCTGTTGTAACTTGTCTAGAAGAGCACTTTTAAGTTTATTAACTATGTATTCAAAATTAGTTATTGGATCATCTGAATATGTTTGTGTTAAAAGTTGAGTATGTATAATCAAAGCGGATATATTGACCAAATTTGATGAATTCCAAAAGATTCGCCTCTGTTCTGCTTTTACCAGGATTGTGCTATTATAGAATGTGATCTGTTTTGTAGAGGAATGGTTAGCCATCCAGTGAGTGGATAGATGGAAAAGTGCGTGATCACTCTCATCGATGAAATTGGAATGCACATACGTGACTGTCTCCAATAATTCCATGCCACAGATTATGTAGTCGATAATTGAGAAGGTTCCATTTCCTCGTCTGGTATGTGATGCCGGTATATCTCCTTCTACATTGCCATTCAGAATTATCCCGTTTAGATTTGGCAGTAATGATAGTAACAATTTACCTCTTTTATCTGAATTTATTCCTTTGGGAAATTTTGGAATGGAAATTTCCAGTGATTCTTCTTTATAAAGGTTTACCCACTTTCTGATTTCACAGTTAGAAATTTTTCCATTAAGGTCGCCCATGATTATATATGACAGATATAACCAGTCTTCTATTATCTGAGAGATTGTTTCCATAATATCCTCAAATAGGGCGTCTTGGTTAGTACCCGGTGGGGCATATACATTAAAGAGCAGGATTGCCTTTGGTGGGGCTGTAATATGAGTTCTTATTAATACCTTAATGCATTGAAGATTATCGGAATTGGACACGACGATCTTTTGAGCCCATAAGTATTCCTCACTGAGTGGGATAGCCAGTCCACCCTTTGCATGGCCACGCTTAGTTGCTTTTGCAGGAATATCATAAACATAGTAGCCTTTATGGGAGAAAGATGTTGTAGCCCAGGTTTCCTGTAGAACCAAGATGTCTGGTTGTTTTATGGTAGCTTCAATCATTTTATTCTTAGTTATTCCAGCCATGTTCCACGAGGTAATCTTCAAGCCTTTGTTAAACAGTTAGTTGTTGGCAATTCATGATTTTGTTTCTGTTTATTATCTCCGGGACCCATGCCCAAGACTTGATATTTTTTCTGACATCCTTTTCTTCTGAGTCTTTACACCAGACTACTCTTTCACCATTGTTCACATGGATATTCAGGGTATCCTTCCCTGAATGAATCGATCTTGAATCTTCTGATACAAAAGTATTTTTGTAATGATTTTTGGATTGCATGCTAAAGTTTGGCCCAAAGGGACCTATTATTAAATTTTGTTTCCTCCGGTTCAGATATTTCAATTACATCGTAGCCGCATTTGTGCAGTATCTCCTTTTCACTGATAATAATCCCAGGAAGAACTGATGACCAAAAGGATACCATCGCTATTTTGTTCTTTTCTTTTTTTGGGAAGATCACCAAATCTATTTCTTTGCTAGTCAAAGATTGTAGAGGCAATATTTGTTGTAGTAGATTGATTATCCTTCCTCGATTGAGTGGCACGTTGTCGATTGGAAAAAGTTCTTCAAATTGTAAAATTTTAGACGTTTTCGCTTCCCCACTGAAGGATATCTTATAATCGTCTTCTCCTGTTCCTTTGTTACTGTGCCCTATTTCTGAGAATAGTATGGATGGAAGGTACTCATCAGCTCTTGGATTCAGTGTTTGTACTTTCTGTGTGATTTTTCTGTTACTGTTTGCCTCTTTTTTGGCGGTATTAAGAATAGTGATTTCTTCTCGTCTCTCACAAATTTTTCGAGGTGTGATAGATTTTTGAAATTTGAGCTTACGAGCTTTCTTTTTAATAATTCTCCTTGTAGGCTTTCTACTCCTTTTATTCCTTCCTTCTTCCTGGATTTTTGTTATTTTAGATATTATTTCTCCTTGATCAGCATCAAGTGTGTGTTTCGTGCTGCTTTCCTGGTCACCCTTGTCCCAGTCAGTTTTGTGCGGGTCAGTTTTTATAGTAGATTTTGCAAAAATAGAGTACTGTTTGGCAAGTTTTGGAGGTTCTTCTCTGAAGAGTTTCTTTAGGGAGTATATTGTGGAATCCTTATCGAATTCTAGTTTTTCCTTTATTGGTTTTCCCCTTTTTTCTATTTTTGATGTTTGAGTACTCGAGTCACATTTTGTTTGTATCTGTATACTTTTATTGATTTTAATTGAGTTATTCTTTTGCAATTGCGTCGTATCAGACGTCTGTTGTTTTTTTATTGCTTCAGCAGAATCTTTTTTCTTTTTCTCCTCTACTAGAAACTTTAGTATACCAATTTGTACGTCTAATGTTTGATCCGAATTTTCCAGATTATGGCCTAGAAAAGAAAGGACCGATTCCAAGATTTCCTGTAAAGATAAAAGAGCCTTTGACAATGGGTTTACGGAGTTTGTAGTATTATTATTTTTAAGAAAAATAGGGTCCAAAGAGGAATCAAGTGCGAGATCTTGTTCTACTGTTTTTTTCGAGGAGCTGGTGGCCAATTTATCTGGGTTTGACTGTACTTCTGAGTTGATGTCCACAAACTTCAAGTTGTTTCCATGTAGATCAACGATGCGATCTGGGCTCCCTGACCGTTTTATTGGAGTTGACGATGTTAAGTGGATCGCATCATGTTCCAGGGATTGTATTTCCTGTGATGAGCAGATTATCTTTTGGTTAAGTTCAAGATCCAGATCAAGCTCACTTGGATTATGGGTAGGTTGTTGGGTCACAGAATAAAGCATTTTTTCCTCCATGTTTTCAAAAGGATCCAGATTTTTTTCTATATCCGATATATGGGTAGACAATTCCCTTTTTGATGATAAGGCAGAAAAGTAGTTACTAATTGCCGGGGTCCTAGTTATCCGGCCCTGTTTTACTGCTTTGTCCGAGGATTTTCTGACTGCTTCCTCAGTGCCCATTCGCTTCATAAATATTGTACGAGATCTTAATTTTTTGAATCCCATTAGTCTTTCCTGAAAAAGGCCTGATAGTTGTAAATAATAGTGCTATCTCCAGTAGATTAAATATGATTGTTATTGAGATTTCAGCACAACTCGGCGTCCCCCTATGCGTCAGTCCCAGAATATTTGCTGTTACACCTAGCACACTAACATTCAGGTGTATTACTTATCACCAAATAGCCCAGTACATGAAAGATGTGGATATGGATGTTAATAGGGTGGCCCGTCCCGTCCTTGTATGTCCCCGGACGGCCACAGACAGCCCGCCCTTTGCCCGGGCTTCGCCCGGCGTCCCGCGAGACGGCCCTTGTATTGTTTTTATATTTGTGAGGGCAGCCGGGGGCGGGGCAGGCAGGGGGCGCTGACCGGATGTCGTCAGGTCTCTCAAGGACTCCTGGAACAGTGAGTCCCTGCAGCGCTACACCCCTGCAGCCTCTCAGCGCCTCGGAAGCTGGTCTGATGATCTTTTCCAGGCAGGTGGGGGCAGAACAGCACGCAGCGGCTCCCGCGCAGCGGCTCCCGCGCAGCGGGAGCGGCAAGTTGCGGTGTAATCGCCAGCTAAGGCTCCAGCAGAGCGAGCAGGTAGGAAGAGGGTCTGTTTTCAGGCTCCAAGCGTCCAGCCAAAGTTGAGTAGCGCTGGGTATTCAGCGCAAGCCCCTTTTCTTGGATCAGCTGTCCGGGGGTGGGGCAGGCAGGGGGCGCTGACCGGATGTCGTCAGGTCTCGCAGGGACTCCTGGAACAGTGAGTCCCTGCAGCGCTACACCCCTGCAGCCTCTCAGCGCCTCGGCAGCTGGTCTGATGATCTTTTCCAGGCAGGTGGGGGCAGAACAGCACGCAGCGGCTCCCGCGCAGCGGGAGCGGCAAGTTGCAGTGTAATCGCCAGCTAAGGCTCCAGCAGAGCGAGCAGGTAGGAAGAGGGTCTGTTTTCAGGCTCCAAGCGTCCAGCCAAAGTTGAGTAAAATCTTCTCTTTTCTTGCAGTTTCTCAAGACCTGGCTCTTCAATAGAGACCTCGCCCCCAGCACCCAGATAACCCCTGAGGGGTGACAGTGCTGCACTCTACAAATGCTGATTGATGGTTAGAATCACATTGTTTCACAGACTAGAGACATGGGTTTTGTTACATGTAATCTCATATATTAGCAGAGTAGCCAAGAGTTTTGGTGCTGGTCACTCACTCTAAAATCCCTGAGAACAGAAGTTTTTCACTATGATGTTTCTTGTTAGGCCCTATTGGGAGGGCTTATACATTGCATTGGCAAGTGTAATTTTTAACATATTTGTAATTTTACAACAGTATGCAGGAGGAAAGGCATCTTAGGCACACTTCGGTCTACGCTGTTTATAGTGGCAAACTAATGGCAAAGGCTACAGGCCTTATCGGTTCACTGGGAAAAGTTGTCAGATTCCGTACGTGCGATAAATTTTCATTGGAAAGTTATGACAATACAAGTAGGCAAGACCTACATTTTGTGAAAAGCATGTGTTAAACACCATAGGCTTTTGAGTGTGGATTTTTATTACACTGTGCTAAGGCCTGAAGATAGGTATTTTGTTACACAGTAGAGAGAAATGGGATAGCCACTGAAAGCTTGAGCCTGGCTCAAGTCTAAAGATTCGCTCTGGCTCCGTTTGAGGGCCGATTAGAAGCTCAATCCCATAAACAGCTGAGTTTTCATGTGGCTGCTGCCTGCCACACTCACTATCTTCATGCACAAAGAGGTAAAAACAAATCATTAACACTCAAGGTAAAAGATAAATCTAATGTATGCCCATTTGGTGGCTGAATTGCACAAAGTAAAAATGAAAAAACAGGTTTAATTGCTGCTACCCCATGTAACCAAACTCTATGAACTTTGGCAAATATTTCATTACAGCAATTCTCCTTTTTCTTCATCATTTATTATCAAAGCTTCCACGTTAAATAAATGCACTGAATTCAGTGAAGACTATCACCTTTTACGTGGTTTATTGTATGCTTTACATACCAAATATCTTCAGGGCTCGGTTCATGCATGGGCTGTAAGAGCCTTCGCTCAACTCTGGCTTAGCTTGTCCTGTGAATTTATTGGCTTTCCCAACTCTAATGGAATCTCACAGCTTACCTCAGTAACCTTGGGGATAGAAGATTTCCACTATGGTATTTGGCTCTATTAATGGGGCTATTTTACATGTTTAATTGTATATTGAGCAATATAGACCAGTAAGCAAAAGACAGATACAATAAATCAAAGCAGAGAAAAGAAATTGCATAAAAACAAGAAACGATAAATATATTCCAATCAATGGCATCCTGCATCCATCCACCCAGACCTGATTAAAGTGGCAAAGTGCAAATACAAATTATTATGACATTTCGATAATCCTCCTGACTTTAGAGGGAATAAAATTCTAAATACACAATAAACTACCTTTGATGTAAAACATTAAAACATCCAATCTTCCCAAATTTTCCACAGCGGATATTATCGGTAAAGTGCAATGTGACAATATAATATACAAAGAGTTGCTTTAATTCATTCTGCCCTGTCAAAAATCATCCTACTATAAAGCAGATAAAATAATAAATACAGAATAAAGTGCCTTTGATATAAACTTTAAACATTGAACAGCCCAAACTTCAGAGGTATTCTTCAAGAAATAATGTCAATAAACTGTCTTGTGCGGATATCATAAGCAAATAATTCCTTTGATTATTTCTGTCTTGCTAAGCCCTCTCAAACGGAATCAATATAATTAAGAATATCTCCAAAATTCCATCCTAAGCTCACTTCTGCTACAGATAGCTAGGTAGTGCGAGGACATGCCAGAAAAGAGTATTTTATCAATTGGATTCTACTAGAAACTATTGTCTACTCGACTCCGTGAGTGCACAGTGCTCATCATAATCAAATTCTCTCCAAATTGCATTAAAGTCCGCTAAACCATTTTTTTTGTAAAGCAGATAAATATTCATATTATCTCATTCTAGGCATGTTAATAATCCAGTGATCCATAGTGGGAGTGGTTTTAGACTTCCATCACTATAATATCAAGACACATGCAACTGACATGGCTATGGAAATAACATATTGACTAGACCTAGAGAGTACATTGATATTTTGCTAAAGTTAACGCCAACTCAAGTTGGATAATCAAGCCAAGCATTTTGCCTAAGGATGGAACAATCTGATACCAAATGCCAAAAAGTACTGGCCATGAAAAAACAGTGAGGCCGGTCCCATGGAGCATTTATCTGACTTCTAAAGTATTGGCCTGATGTTGCTGGATAAATGGTATGTTATGTTATATGCATTTCTAAAGCGCAGCGGTTACCCAAAGGTGTCCTGGCACTAGCTACTATCCTCTGAGCACTGACTGTTGAAAACATATTTAAATGTCAAAGTGCCAGGTTTTTAATCCTTTTCTGAATGCCAGGAGATCAGTGGCATTTCTCAGATGGAAAAGAAGGTAATTCCAGGCCTTTGCAGTGCAAGCAATAAAGCTTCTCCCTCCCCACATAGCTTTTTTAGCGGGTGGTGCGGTCACCAATTTAGCTTCTAGAGAGCGAAGAGTTCTTTTGGGCATACACAACTAAAACTGCTGCTTCAGGAAGTCTGGTCCTGTTCCTTGTAGGGCCTTGGAAACGGTACATATGGATTTAAAATGCACCCGTTTCCTAACAGGTAAACAGTGCAGTCTTTTGATTTCCTTGGAAATTGAAGCAAATTTAGATGTGCCAGTGAGCAATTTGCTGACACGTTTTTCAACAGTTGAAGTTTATTCAGCAGACATTGTTGTATATTCAAGTAAAGATCGTTACAGTAGTCCAGCCTTGACAGGATAGGTGCTGTAACAACTGTCCTCTGACTGTTTGCTGGCAAAAAGGGCAGTATTTTCTTGATCATTCTGAAAGCGAAAGAGGTGGCAGATGCCACTAAATTAACCTGGTCACTAAAGCTGAGCTTGTCATTAACTATGACTCCCAAGTTTTTTACTTTCTTGGTGGGTGTAGGAAGAGTGCCCAGTATTTCTGGTCACCATTTTGGGGTCCAGAAGTTGGCATTGTTTCCAAATAGAATGACCTCAGTTTTACCCAAGTTGAGATTCAGGCAATTCCGTGACATCCCCCTTTTGACTGCTTCCATACAATCATGGAACTGTTTACCTTTTCCGAATTCCTGTCCCGGCTGCAGCAATACAACAATTTGTGTGTTATCTGCATATGAGGTAAGGCAAAAACCAAATTAGCTGATTGAGGAGGCCAAAGATGATGCATACACATTAAAAAGTGTGGGGCTAAGAGATGACCCATGCACTGCTCCACAAGGCAGAAAAAAAAGGTTTGGAGTGGAATTCGCCTAATGACATCATTTGTGATCTGTCGGTTAGGAAGAATTTCAAATCCTATGAAGAGCACTGAAGTATAATATGCCAACCATCTAGAAATGAAAGCCATTCGCTTAAAGTTCACTACCCGAGGTGCTTTTACACCATATCTACAATGATCTTCCATTCAACTCGCATTGCTCGACAACCAGTGCTCTTATGGATTTTCTCTAGAGAATTAGTAATCAATGATGAATTCAAATTCTATAATAAAACTCTAGACCAATTCATTCCACTCAGCATTCTGCTCTTAACTAATGACTTCATCACTGTATGAGAACCCTCATTCAATACTGCACATTTATCTTTCAAAAAACTAGTTATCTGTCAGAAATCAGAAAAAAAGATCAAGAACCATCCGAGCTGCAGCTCTAGCTCAGCCCCGGTTCTCAACCTGTGTTTTGTATAAAAATCACTAACCAAAGAAAATCCCTTAACATCCAATCTTGCTAGAAGAGTTTTTTTAATCACCAATCTCAAGTACCTACATTCCATTAAAGACGTAAATACACAACATATAGGCATACTCAACTTCTTGTAAAATTGTTTACTGCAAATTGCTATATTATGGATCACTTTATATCTCCTCTTTTCAGTAATTTAGCCTTTTTAAAAAAAGATGGCGAATCTATTTCCTATTCCTTGATCATTTGCAGCATGGAAAAAATAATCAAATGATTCATCTGAACGATTATTTCGAACAGCACTATCTAAAAAGGATGCTAAATTAGAATGCTATAGCCGGAGTACATCAAACCTCCCTACTCCTCATTTAATTGTAAAACTTCTAAATGGACCCTGGTATCTTTATTCTTCCATATAAAGTTACTAAAAGGGAGTCAACTTCATGAAAATATGAGCTATTAACTTTGATTGGGACGTTACCAAAAATAAATAAAAATAAAGCTAAGATTAACATTTTCATTAGTGAGACATCCAATTAATACAATGGGGGAACAGCCAATCTATTTATGAAATCATTGACTTTCCTCAATGTAATCAAATAGTTAGAACTGAACAGATCCGGAAAAACTGGTTTTCCAAAAATCCCCAAATATTGAACTGGACGTTGAGGAATACGCTATTGTTGCAAACACTGGGAAAGATCGCTCACCACTGCCTTAGACAACAAAACCTCTGATTTTGAGTGGTTAATCTTATAACCACCCACTGCAGAGAATTCTTGGATTCTATTAAGTGCACCTTGAATATTGCTTTTATCAGCTTTAAGATACAAAATCATCTCATCAGTAAAAAGATTTATTTTCATCATCCCCTCCAAAGGAGGAACTATCACAGGTAGTTGTCTAACCACTAGAGCTCAATAAAAAAAGTAAACAATACCTGGGACATTGAGCAGCTTTGACAGGTACCTCTTTTTATTGTGACCATGCCTATCTCCTTAGCCTTTATCAGTATAAAAAAAGATAGCACGGAATTTATATTGTTTTGATAACTGACATTTTGTAAATATTTGAAAATGTATTTATGGCTGGCTTTAAGGGTGTATTTTTATTAATCCTTTTTAAAACCCACATAAATTGTATATGGGATCACACAGATTTATTTGCAGTTTTATATGGCGCAGTCTTGAAAGGATGGTATTAGAGCACTTTACATTAGCACCAGTTACATTACACAAGGACACATTCTTATTTTTTTAGCTTAGGGAGATTAAGTGATTTGCCCAGGATCGCAGGATGTTGAGCTGACGCCAGACTCGAACATGATTCCCCAGATTTAAATTCAGCAGCTCTGGACGTTGCACCATACCCCTACCCTACTGCAGTAGGCAACAATATTGGTGTTACCCTGTGACAAACTGTGGGTTTATAAGATTTACACGGTTCGAATCCTTTTAAACCATCTGAGATGAGAAAGTATTTTGCTGTGCCAAATTTAATTTGAGACTTTTGTAATTTTATGACTGCATTACTGATGTTTGCCTGGTGGGAAGATTACACTCAATACATTGGCTTGAGTTGGTTATGGTGACAAGCCAATAATAAAATGGTTCACTGGGAAAAGGTATTGCAGATGCCATAGGTCTAACCTGTTCATTATGAGAAATTATGGCACAGGCAGTAGGCCTGATTTACATGTGACACATATGTTAAAACCAAGCGGACATTAAGGATGGGTTGTTTTGCATTTGTTTAAAAACCTGCAGGCAGGAATTTGTTACATGTTACAAAATACCTTTTTAGGTAAGGATTTTGATGTTGGATACCCCCTTTTGACACTCCTAGAGATAGAAGATTTGCACTGTAATAACTCTCACTAGAATCTCTTGAAAAGGGATGACCAGCTTAGCCGTCTACAATGACCTTGTAAATGTTTAAAACAAATCATTAATTAATACATCCATATAAGTGTATATCTATATATTTATACAATGCTAAAAATGCATGTGATGCATTTGTATGCACAAAGCGCCAGGCACCGCGCGGTGCCTGCCACATTATGTATGCAAATGCAGGGGGGTATCACAGGTACCCCCATGTGCACCCCCTACCTCGCCTTCACCATGGGGGCCCGCAGGGGGCCCCCAAAGTGAAGACCGCCTGCCTTTCCGTGGTGGCATTCCCCAAAGCCCATACTAATATGGCTGGTGGTGTCTGATAGACACCGCCACCATATTAAACCTTTTCCACCCCGGTCACAAGGCGACCGGGGCGGGAAAGCGGCAAACGGTCTTTCCGTCCGCCGCAGTCCCCCCCACCATAGTAATATGGCAGGGGGGAAATGGGTGGCGGGCGGGTGGACAAGGATGTAGGGTGGATCGCCACCGCCCGCATGGCGGTGGCGATCCGCCCGACATCCTAATGGGCCACTTAGTTTGCAATGCGCAGCCTCGCATGTGGCCCATTCCATAAACCAGGCGACCTTTATGGAATTCTGTTGTCCATAGTGAACCATTGCTTTACTATGTGGCAGGAACGCTGGAGCTATAACATATTAGAGTATCTACAATACAACTGAAACATGGATACCTGATGCTATACTTAGTTTGATTATAGTCAGTATAGGCTGTTTAGACAGCAGTTTTATTTTTTCTACTTGTATTCTTTTAATTTAACTTGCATATGTTGTTTGTGTCTTTTATTACGGCTGTATCAGAGGATGAATGCACAAGTGAGTCCGTGAAAAGGTTATTGGATACATGAGTGCAACAATGGGTAAGAGAGTCCAATGCATGATGATTTATTGAATGCCTCATTCCATCATTGACACATGTACTTTCATTCAAAAGGAAAACCCATTGGCTGTGCCAATGCTTTTCATTACTGGACTAGGTTATATATGCTCTAAGATGCACCATTTGACACTTACTTTTTAAAGTATTTCATGTTGTCAAAAACCAAACACTAGCCATTTAAGAGGTGCTTGCAAGTATTTATTTTGATCAAAATTCGGAGTCACTTTTAATAACTTTTGGATGCCCATTCCATTGCAAAGATTGTGTTTCTGTTCTGAAAATTTACCCACTGAAACCACAAACTTACTTAAATGTGGTCCCATTCAGAAAGAATATCGCTCAACAACCTTTTCTGGTCTGTTCCTTTAGGGACAGGAAAAGACTGATTTGCGTATGCTTTGTCTCGGTCTGTATCGTTACAAACATCCTAGAGAACAATGGAATGGAATGTGACCAGGACTAATTACCAGTGGATGAGATTAATTCACGCTGCTCCAGATGCAACAGGAAACCGTCTTTGCCATTCAGTAGGCACGTTTTATTATGTTACCATTGTTCAGAGAAACAGGACATGATGAAAAGCAATCAGACTAGTTCCATATACCAGTATTTATAGGCCACTACTTTCAGCACTTCACGTGCGGCAGAGCTTTTGAGCATTCCTCGTTCCAAAGCATTTGTCAAAATTCCAAAGATCCTAAATGAGAAAAGGAAGGGAGAGGTAACATCCTATACGATGGGTAAGACGAGAAGGGTAACACAGAAAAGCAGATTGAAACAGATTCAAGAGAGAACAGGCAGATAGGAATGCTCCTGTTATACAGGACGGAGGTTTCCGGAAATATCATTCTGGACCTTAAATACATTTGAAAGTTGAGTGTTGCACCTTGAAGTGACTTTGGCCCTTAAATTCACTTAATTAAACTGGAAAACGGCTTTTCAGTGAACTTATTTTTGACTCCATGTACTGAGAAACAATTTCATAGCTTTAATCATTTAAAGCATATTTACATGTGTCTAAGCCCATCAACAATGATTGGTCTCTGTCCGTATGTTGCGTTTTAAACTCAATATTATTGCATTTTGAAGTTGATATTTTGTAGCGAGTTTCCATTCAAACAAGTTGTGTAAAGCAAAAACGTCCCCTGTAATCACAAAAAAGGTTGAAACTGTTGGCCATTTAGAAACCATGTGTTGTTTCCATGGAAAGAAAGAGGCTAAAAAGACCCTATTTTAGCTTCAAGGCTGGTTTCAGTTGTGCGAATTGCCAGAGCGCCAGGGTTTGATGAAGAAACACTATTGATTTTAGGTGCCCCACATGTAATGATACAAAGAATGTTCGCTTTCAGCACCCTCGCAGACCTGACTGGGATGCTGAGACATGTATTGATCCAGATTGTCTGGTGATCACAACAGATTGCTAAGTGTTTCACTGATGCAACAGATGAAAAGTAACATCAGAAGGAAAATGTAATTTCTCTGCTCAAATCTATTCTCACATGTCTTCCTGTTTTGAATGGCTAATTCAATTTGTCAAACGTTAATTCAAAGCTGCCTCAGTGCAACTACTAATTTCAAAATGGGTATAATGAACCTGATTATAAAATGGTTGACTACGTTTTTATGACAATTAAAAAATTTTAGTTTGGAAATACGTGGAAGGAAGCTATTGAAGGGAGAAAAACACATTCACGTGTTTTCTCTGATAAACCACACTAAACTGAGTTCGTGTTTTTGGTTGTGTCAACCCAAGACATGTAATATTTTAAAAATGTGTACTAGGATCATTTAAGATATAATATTCGCCTAATTAATGAAACCTAATGTTGATTCTGTGTCTGAAACTAAAAATAAGTTATTCGATTGCGGGAACACGACTAATATAGTAACCCACATAATGAAATATTGTTAAAATATTCATGAATATCTGTCTACCCTTCAACTTGAAGGAGGTCCTTATGAAATCCACATGACTCGAAGAGACTATTCCAGAAGGATTATAAAAAACTAAAATTCTGGAGCACGCCCTTCTCCTGTATTGGATTATTGTTAATATTATTCATAGCAAAATAGTTACTACTAAGTGTTTAAAGTTTAAAACTCTCTTATCAAAAGTCTGCATACCGATAATAGTGTGAATATTTAAAAAAAACATACAGAACAAAGTGACACTGTCCTTCATTAGAGAATAAAAATTGTTATTTACCAACCTCTAGTACGCTACCAAAATAATGCTTTTTAAGTGGAAAATGTAGTGTACAATAATTCTAAAAGTAGTGAAGTCGTACACCAACAGGTCTAATGATTATTTGGCCAATACTAATTTTGTTCTTAGTGCAACATAAGTAGCACGGGAGAAATACACTAATAAGTGACGGTCATTGAGACTGCATCTATCTAGTTTTAGTGATATGCCTGTAATCTGATAAGCCTCAAATCAATTCAGAGTCATAGTTGGTTACAATGCAGTCCTACTCACAGTTTTTGAACTCTCTCTGTACTCATCATCTTGTAGTGGCAGCCCGCTGTTCACGATTTTTACAGCAAATGGAATGAAGAATGGTTGACATTAATTACCATTCTGTGCGTGAAACTTGGAAATGTCAAAAAGTCAGGTATTCATATGTTATTGAGGTTGCATAAATGTGGAACCTAGGTTCAATGATCGATTCTCATGCTGATGTGTACATATTTATTAGGAAAATTTTTGAGCTCAGCAAAATATGATTAGGTGCCGCTCGCAGCCGTTTTTCACTGGTCAGAGCACTCCAAGCTTCATTCCCTTTGCCTTCACGGACTTTGATAGAGCCTGACACCGGGAGGAATCGCCGACTCTGGGACCATCAACGTGTGCTGTAGGGGCCAGGACTGCGAGACCCAGGGTTCACCGTGCTTCACCAACACAGCGCACCTGGTGTCTCTTCCCGCCCCCGCCGCACCTATGTAATCACGCCCACAACCGCGACCATGGGACACGCGTGGGCTTAGCCCGGGCAAAGGGCGGGCCGTTTGAGGCCGTTCGAGCACAGACGAGACCGGACTGGGCCACCCCCCTTGGCTCTTCCCCTCCACATCTAAACAAATTTACTGGTTGCTGAGAAAGGACCATGACAGCTAGAGAAACTAGGAGCAAAGGTGCCCTCACCAGAGGAGCTCCTACTGGTACTTTGGACAATTATTTCGTAAAAGCAGGCGCCCTCCTGATTGACGAAATCACAGTTCTGGAACGACGTATCTCCCAGGAAATTGAGTGGGTAAGAAGATCCTCCATGGGAACTATTGCTCAAGCAAGGACTCCCGTAAAGGAACTTGATCAAGCTCCACTTGGCTTAGGGGTCACTGGTAACAGCGGGGTAACGGCTATGTCAGATGTAGATATTTTGATTTCTTTCAATGACCTACCGCACCCATCTACTCCACCCCAGTGCCACACACAATCTAGCCCCCCCTCTCACTGTCAATACTGCAAGTCCCAAAACTAGAGACATCCGCTCAAATCAGGGAGCCAGGGAAGCAGCAATCCCGAAAAGGAAAAGAGCGACCCAAAATCCAGGTACCCGCAAGGCGAAAGCTCCCCAGCTTAATCCCTTACTGGAGACAGTCTCAGCAGAAATTAGCAAATCTGCATCAACACTCACTGAGAATGCTCCATTGACATCTATAGTGGTTTCACCTCTGCAGGTACTGGAGCACGCGAACCCCACATCTAGTTTGACCGAAGGAGGCGAAATTTCTACTACCAATATTGTCGCTCTCCTGAAGTCTCTCCTTAGCCCTTTAGAAGCCCGTCTAATAAAGATCGAGGCTAGGCTATCGTCCATAGAAAAATCAACGGTCCAACTAGCAGACGCCCTTAAAGTTGAAAACAAGGCTGTTAGGGGCGGGGTAGAGCCTAAGAATTCAAAGGGCACATCAGTTCCATCAGTGAAGGATACTAGACAGCCGTCAAAAACGACCCAACGCGAGCAGCCCATTGCCCATCCCACAATCCCTCACCCAACTGAGGGACCGCCCAAACCGATCCCCCTGGGTTCTAACACTCCAGCTATTTTAAGAGCCCCAATCTCGTCACAAAGACCTAGGCCGCTGAGTCTTCCCCCAGAGGCAGGACCTTACGTAGTTATACTAGCTGGTATACCGGAGTTAAAACCGGAAACCAGTGAATCATCAACCTCTTTAAAGAACAAGGTGGCCAACTGGCTTTCTCTAAATCAACACCTCCCCCAGGGAATAGTAAGCGAGGTTCTCATGGCAAAAAGAGTCCCATGGGTTGGCAATTCACGGAAATCAATCAATGGGGACTGCGCCGTGATTAACTTTAGGGATCCCAGGACTGTATCCTACATTTGTGGCTGGCCACATCCTGACAAGGGGACTTCCATTCAACCCTTACCTCTTTCCTTCTTCTATCCACCCAGGATAAATCTGTTTGATGAGGAGGGATGGGAGACAGTCCCTAGGCGAGGTGGTAGGGGAGGTTGAGAGAGAGGAGATTTCTACCGTCATATAGACAGACAGCCTGCCCAGTTCAACACATATAACAGGTTTAGTTGCCTGGATATGATTGACGTACATACCCCGAAGCGGGGGGGGGGTCGGACATGAGCGACCCAGGGGTGGCCTGGACAGTAACTTTAATTTTAGCTTATCAAACGATCCCACTGATCGAACCACAGGGACTTCGAAACGTGCTGACCAGCAAAAAGATCAGGAAGGCCATTACCCCTTAATGGGGTTCTCGCTCATCCGCAGGGAACTGCCAGGCACTGGAGGGGACCAGGCTGGAATTTTAATATCCCCGCCCAGTCCTCAACACGAGAGGATTCTCACTTGCCCCGCACTCAATCCTGGATCGCATCCCTTAAAGATGCTTTTTTGGAATGTGGCCGGTATTGGAAACAAGCTTGATTGCCCGGATTGGAGTTCTTTTGTGGGAAGCAAAGATATCTGCATGTTCCAAGAAACCTGGGCTCGAGAGGAACACACCCGCCCAGGTTTCGCGGTATTTTCCATACTCGCGAGATGGGGGGGCAAGGGGAGGCCATCTGGGGGCTTTGCAATTTGGGTGGCTACACACCTAGGTTGCAAAGCAGCATCCTACCCCACAGCTTCGGTTGATATCCAATGTGTCATTCTAGAGAGGAGAAATTCAAGCAAATTGGCACTGGTAAATGTTTATTCCAGGCCGGTGAATGTAACCAGGGAATCAAGTACCATCGAGGAACTTTCCGCCCTTCTGGGCGATCTCCCACATGGCACTTCATTCCTGGTAGGAGGTGATTTAAACTCCCATTTCGAGCCCCTTCCAGGACTAGTAGATGGAATATCACTGGAGGAGGATGCGTTGTGTCCAGTTCCCTCTACAGCGCCCCCCCCCCAGAGCTTGGACACCCCTTGCAGTACAGATTACGACTCTAACCCTTAATCATGGCATTAGGGCCTGTAATGGACGTACCAAGTCTGACATCCCCCCAAAATGTACATTTAATAAAGCGGGAAGGGAGTCAAGACTGGATTACATCTTCATTCAGCTGTCTTCCTGGTCGTACATCGAGGACTTCAGGGTAATACCCAGGGAGGATAGCGACCACAATGCGCTAGAATTAGAATATTTCCTTCCGGGTATAGACACAGCAAATGGGGCTGATTCAGGAGTGCCTGACATGGGCTTATCCCTGTCAAACAACAGACGGAGAGTGAGGTGGGAAAAGCTAGCAGCGAATCCAGAGATGGTCGGGGGGTTGTATGCCCGTGTAATTCCGATACTCAAAAGGGTGTGCGCATTAACGAAACACCTCAACAATGGCGATGCGCACACAAAACTCTGGCTGGCACACGAGGATCTTAATAAATCCTTGGCAGATGTTCTCTTCTCTATGGGAAGGAAGGGGGGAGTTAGGCCACAACAACTTACCTGGTTAAATGCTGCTTGTCGCAAAGCCAAATCAGACTTATTGACTAGCATTAAGGAGGGCAAAAGTAGAATACTCATACAGGAAAGGAGAAAAGACTACAAGTGGCTGATTACCCATGCTAAGGCCGAATGGGACTATGACAGGTGGGAGAATCTGACCAGCACACTAGCCATCAGGGACTCTCGGAAGTTCTGGCGCCTGGTGAATGCTGGGTCGGAGGACCTTTCGCCTGCGATTGAGCCCAATATTTCAGGCAAGGTCTGTCAAGACCATTTCCAGGCCTTGTACACAGATGGTGACGGGGCCCCAAATGAGGTACTTCCAACCACTGGAATGCAGTGGGAGGTGGACCTATTCATAGAGGCCGAGGTACGGGTGGCCATTCTAGGTCTGGCCTCTGTCAAGGCGCCAGGTCTAGACGGGCTCCCGGGTGACATTTTCAAACAGAAGCCGGACATCTGGGCCCCCTACCTGTTGTCAATCTTTAATGCCGTCTTGAGGGGCATGGAGGTGCCCTGTACTTGGCTGGGAGCGGAGATTGTTCCCATTTTTAAGAAGGGATCGCCTCTGCTTCCAGCCAACTACAGGCCCATCAGCCTCATTGATGTCTCCCAAAAACTTTTTGGTAGGCTGGTACTTGATCGCCTCCAAAACTGGATGGAGGAGTTTTCTATTCTCTCCCCCTATCAGGCTGGTTTTCGAAGGAAGATCTCAACAACAGACCAGATCTTCCGACTTAATCTTTTGTTTTGGAAAACCACTGTAATCGAAGGAGGCAGCCTCTACACGGTCTTTGTAGACCTGCGCGCCGCCTTCGGTTTGGTCCCAAGATCCAGACTCTGGACAGTGCTGGCGGAGATGGGCTTTCCCTTGGATATCCTGAACATCCTGATGAGACTGCACCTAGATAACTATGCACAGGTCAGGTGTGGTAGAAACAGGATGCTTTCAGGAAGATTCCCCGTTGACAGGGGGGTGAGGCAGGGTTGTGTGCTTGCACCCACCCCGTTCTGCCTCTTTATCAACGGGGTAGTTGACCACCTGACAAGGATAGCCGACATTGATGCTCCAAAACTCAGCGGCAGCAGGGTGCCCGCCATTATGTTTGCGGACGACACCCTGCTGCTGTCTAAATCCCCGATGGGAATCCAATAGGTTTTGGATGGGTTTGAAGCATTTTGTGTTGACCGGGGACTAGAGATCAATGCGATGAAAACCAAATATATGATTCTCAGTCCTCCTCTCTCAACACGCCCCATCCCCACCATAGGCACATTGAGACTGGAGAGGGTTAATACATTTAAATACCTAGGGGTGACCATCAATCAAAATCTGTCTTGGGATACACACCGGACAAAGGCTAACATCAAATTAGCTCAGTTAACGGGTGGTATCTCAAGGATGGCAAATAGATCATCCCACAAACCCCTCGGTCCAGTGCTCCAAATTTATAAAATGCAGGCCCGGGGGGCAGTTATACATGGAGGGGAATTGTGGGGGCATATACCTACCTAAAATTTGACAATAACTGAGAACAAATTCATCAGGCAGATGGGGCCTTACCGCAAAGCACTCCACTCCTTCCGCTCAGATTAGATCTGGGCCTAAGAACCATAGAGGAAGAACTGGGGCTAAAACCCTTAACTTTCTGGCACAGAATCTGGAGTACCCCAGAACTCTTGAGCTACAGGAAGGAGTTGCAAGAGATTTTATCCCTATCAAATTTAACGAACATTCCCTGGCTGAAATATATAAAAAATACATGTGAGAGTCTGTAAAGGCCGGAACTGTGGCTGGACCCAGCCAACGCTTGTAACAGGGTATCCCGTAAATCTTTATCGAAAGACTACTACGAATTTAAAATAACATCTTTATTACAGAATTCACGTATGGGGTCTTTAACACATTCATTCATCAAAACCAAAGACTCCTATCTACGGGAACTTGTCCTCGACAAAATCAGTCCTGCTCTGACAAGGAAATTATTTTTTACAGTGGAGGTATGGCACACTTCCCCTTAAAGCATTTAGCTGTACCTGGTCCCATCCCCCCACCTCAGACCTATGTCCAGCATGCTCGCACCAACAGGAAACTGATTTGCATGTCATCTTTTTCTGCAAGGCTTACCATAAACCAAGAAAGTACTGGCTTGTTCCCCTACTTAAAAATCTGGGGTTCAGGCACTACTTGCCTGCCTACAGAATACTAAAAACGGACCTATCGCCTCCAATTGTGTTTGCGGTAGCTAAATTTTTAACTGCGATGTGGCACATTCGTACTCGCTGTATGCATTGATATAGATTTGGCACAGTTTTAAAATTGTTATATGTATCTCTGATTTTTAATTTGACACTATACATAATCTTGTCATTTTTATAAATAAACTTATAGTGTGTTTTACGATAGGCAAACTTCTGTTATTGTCTGATTCGTCCATCAGGATGGAAATTGTAAATCCTTTTAAAATCATTGTTGATAGAATTGTAAAAACCTTTCGTACCGTTTGGATGCTACCTTTTATGATCTAATTGATCAAAATAAAGGAAAATGAAATGAAATGATTAGGAATATATTTAAGCTCCTACAAAGAGTAACAGAAGAAATCCCATAACACTGTAAAGGTGGTCTGTCACATGCCTACTAGATGAATTCTTTGCTAGTAAAGTAATGCGCGAAAGACATACCACAGCGGTTAAGTGGAAGAAGGCTTCTGTATGTCAAGCTATACACAGAACCTGGTAAGAAACACTTCAGCCAGAGTAGAAAGGTTATGCCTTGAAGAATAATGGAAGGTCTAATGGAATCGCTATACGAAAACGCATCCTGTCACGCCGCAGGATTGATGGCATTTTAAAGGGTTCACTGAGATGAAGAATACATGTTGCAATGCACTGGGAAATTGTCTATGAAATATGTTCTCATACATGCAGTTCTTAGCGCCCAAACTATGTGTGTTTTACGATAGGCAAACTTCTGTTATTGTCTGATTCGTCCATCAGGATGGAAATTGTAAATCCTTTTAAAAATCATTGTTGATAGAATTGTAAAAACCTTTCGTACCGTTTGGATGCTACCTTTTATGATCTAATTGATCAAAATAAAGGAAAATGAAATGAAATGATTAGGAATATATTTAAGCTCCTACAAAGAGTAACAGAAGAAATCCCATAACACTGTAAAGGTGGTCTGTCACATGCCTACTAGATGAATTCTTTGCTAGTAAAGTAATGCGCGAAAGACATACCACAGCGGTTAAGTGGAAGAAGGCTTCTGTATGTCAAGCTATACACAGAACCTGGTAAGAAACACTTCAGCCAGAGTAGAAAGGTTATGCCTTGAAGAATAATGGAAGGTCTAATGGAATCGCTATACGAAAACGCATCCTGTCACGCCGCAGGATTGATGGCATTTTAAAGGGTTCACTGAGATGAAGAATACATGTTGCAATGCACTGGGAAAGTGTCTATGAAATATGTTCTCATACATGCAGTTCTTAGCGCCCAAACTATGTTTGACATCTTTCTGGTACAAACACTCTTTTAATTGAACCATTTTAAACTCTGCCGCTGTTCTACAATGTTATGTCTTTACATACTTTTGTACATTAGATGCTTTATCTGGACAACTATTCACCATTAGTCAAGCTACCCGTTGCTGTTTGCTTTCAATATGCAGACATTACTTTTGTAAAGTATCTCATTCTAATTGTTCAAACACAGAGGCATCTTAATGCATTATTTATTTTAGTGGCTTTTTCTTACAACTCTGAGAAAATATTTCGCTCTATTTTTCTAAATGACCAGTGCCCGAAGAAATCCAGGATGCTTCTAAAGAAATCAGATGCAATAAAATTGCTCCTAAATGTTTAACATTGAGATAGTCACAGTGCTTGAATGAAGATGATGTGTAATTTGACTTTACGCTAGAAATCTCAAATCCAAGTCCCTCCACAGTAACTTGGAAGTCTTGAGAACTTAACTGGTCATACCTTCCTTTGCCAAACACCCCCTCACCCCCCCCCCCCATATTCTAAAAACACCTTTAATCTAAAGCACAGAATTTTTATATTTGATTGGCCAGTTCCTTTATTCTAAGGCCTAATGCCCTTTATTTCCGCATTTTGACTAGTAACAAGTTATTTATTACCAAGCTGCAGATTTGTTTTTTTTATTTGGCATTCACGTTTCTTTAAAAGTTGGTAGTAAAATGTGGTAACTTTTTTCATAACAATCTTCCCCAATAGGCATGACTTAGAGGAAGACAAGGTGAAGCTATTACCATTTCTTTAAGTAATAACTGACCCTTGTCTACACTGATCTCTGAGCTTATCTCACGTCTCAATGAACAGTAAGAGCCGTCATTCAATTCAAGGGGGTGGTAAGGGCAGGAGGGTTGCCGGCAGTTGCTATAGGCCCTGCATCCTCATAGCTGATTGGCCCCTCCCCTCACCACGCATAATAAACTCCCAATAGGATGCAAAGTTGTTTGGCAAAAATGCAATTTGAGTGTTTTTTTCTTTTATGCTAGAGAACATTTCGTTTAACATGAGCAAATACTACACAACTTTACGAAAATTTGAATTTTACAGTGGCATTTCTTGAAACTGTATCCAACGAATCAGAATGCATATTTAAAGTGAGAAGTGTCCATTAGATGTCTTTGGAATGGATGTATGACGGTACAACGCGTAGTATTACCACGCATACCGTTACAACGCAGGTTTTTCAACGCAAGTCGTTACAACGACTTGCATTGGGGGGCACTGGATAGTGAATAGATTAATTTACTATTCCAACTCCAGTCCCCGTGGATAGTAGGGAAGGTGTTGGATAGTAAATTAAACTATTCCCTATCCTAGAGCGTCCTCGGGCAAAAGTCGTTGTAACGACTTTCGTTCTAAAACCTGCGTTGTAATGGTACCGGGTTAGGGTTTCGTTGTAAAGGTTGTTCCCCCTTTGGAATACATCTACAGCAGTGAATAGCTGAATATTAACAAACATTTAAAATTATTTTTCTACCTCTTTGCCCACAACTTAGTTGAAAGACGTTGTGGTGGAGTGTGAAAAAGGTGGAAATAAAGGGAAACAAGTGTACAAGAAATATTTCTGTCACATTCATTTTGGGGCCTTCCTGCACTGTGGGCATTCCATGGCAATTAGGAAGAACAAGTGCATTTGAAAACTGATGTCTTGAATAGATTTGCAAGGTATAAACCAAGAGATTTCGGAAATCCCGAAAAAAACAGACATCTGTGCAAATGACTGTAACAAATCTATGACTAGTAGGTTATTTGGAGAAAGTTCATTTTGAGAAACATTGTTTGGATTGAATTCGTCTGGAGATATATTGGTCAATGTTAAAACACCCAACACATCCAAGAGGGGCAGTCACCAATATTTCCTGGGTGAAGGTGCACCATTGCCACTTGCAAGTTGGAAAAGATGGTGACCGCTCTAAATACTATGTACGTACATTTTGTGCAGTTCTCATCAGTTTACTCTGCTCAATTGAAGTCTCTTAATTTAGGCTTAGAACTATAAGTATCTGTTTATAGGGATTGCAGTTTCAGTGGGTTGCCGCTTGGCACTGTAGTCAGAGTCTACCACCCTTACTTTACTAGCTGAGAGAAGTTAAACAGGTGTAGTTCCCTCCCAGCAGTAGCAGATATTTGTGAAATATTGTCAGCCACTAGTATACTTTGTGCTTGCCATGTACACCTGCACTCTTGATGATAAATCCAGATAAGGTTTCATCCACCATGGAATCATTCCACTGTGTCTTAAAGACACTGTGAATGCCACCAGCAGGTTACACCATTTAATCTCTTTCTCAACTGTTTTAACAAAGTCTAAGTATACCCTGCACTGTATAGGAATCCCTAAAAATGCATCTGGTTAGTTCAATTGACAAACAGAACATCTCACTGAAGCCAACACCTCGGTTCTTTAAAACTGGGACTATATAATCTCACTGTAATTTCTAGTAAATTATTTAACTATATTATATATAATATATATATAATATATATATATATATATATATATATATATATATATACACATATATATATATATATATATATTATATATATATATATATATATAATATATTCCTATTTATATGTATGCATTAAAGATATCTCATACTTTTTTACTTATTTAATATATACTTCATTTAACTTGATCACCAGCACTTATTGAATGAAAGATTGTGCTTCGTTTTCTTAGTTTTTTTTCCAAACCTTACGGCATTGGTGCAAAATAGCGGATATGTTTTCTCCTTCCTGTCCTGTGAAAATTGAATCGGGATGCTTTTAGGGTTTCTGTTCAGGGCATAATAGAAATTGAAACTACCTATGACTCATTGACTAAAACTGGAACACACATAGAAACCTGTAAGGTGGTGATCACAGATAAGGTTGAGAAAAGCATGTTATAAAGAAGATCGAACCGGGAAGAATTTGATAATCGTCAGACACCTAGCTTCATTTACAGAGTATTTTTCACATGGCTAACCTCTATTAAGAGATTATGAATAATACGTCAACATACAAAATACAAGAACAGGGATTTGTGCTTCACATTTTTCATCAATGCATACATTCCTCTAGTTTTCATAACAGTTCCAGTAAACACAGTTAGTACGTAACTAGTATTTTGACATGCCAACACCTACTCACCCACTTACAGAATTGTCATGGTTTAAAAAGGCACAAACCTCAGGAGGGGAAAAACTGACAGTCTCTAGAACATTTTGCAGAACAGCAACTGTAGTATTATTACTGCACTATTTTCATGTCGAGACGCAGTCATCACCACATTACGTTCCTACCATTCCTGTTATTTTAGGCTTCATAATATAAATCTACATTCAGGTCACGAAGATGCCAGGTCATGGATGACTCCTGACCCACCTTTAAAACAGCCCCCTTCATCTCAAGAGTTGATTTGAAGTATTTAATGGACTAGAGAAGTTTACATGGTGCATTAAGAATCAGAGTGCAAAACAGAATACATTGCAAAACAGCTTTGGGAAATTCTCTTGCAAGCCAATCTATCCCGTTGCGCAGTTCATCAACACACCATGGCTGCAATCCAATTGTTCTCACCACACTGAAGCAACAGAATCAGAAATGACAAATTACTAAGTTAGGGGAATCTTTCTTCTGGTGACGGCAGTATCACTACACCATTCATTCTCCATAGCTGGAAATGGAACAGTGAAGAGCCACAGCTTTATTTAATATAGGAACATGACATTTTCTACATAACTCTGCAAAATATGTCCTTTGTCTCTCACACACTGTCAGTGTATTTCACATGCACTTAGAGGAAACCTACTGTTTACAGCTGAACTGCATTACCAAAGCTCAAATAAAAAAAATATGTTGGCAGAACTGCTGGCTTTATTATTGCATTTTCTTTATCTGGATTTCTGTTCAATCGCCATGATTTGTGGATGCTGGTGTAATTTAAATCCATCTCTCCAAATACAGTGCTGCATTTTTCATTCTGTAGTGGTGCGCCAAAATATAGAATAGGGAGCTGAGGATTACAGTTTTGATGATCACATCTACTGCTGACATATTGACATTGCAATACCAGATTAGCGGAAGTAGGAGAGAACATCAACTTTCAGTTACCCCTTATCAGATAATAGTTTTGTTATACCCACACTAATACAGTACACCACCAAAATGCAATCAAGTAGCACACATATACTTTGAAAGATAGATGACTCTCTTCATTTACAAATGGATGGCAACATTGAACTTTTCTCCATTTGGCCCTGGTCCAAACTAGATTTGAAGTGGTGTGAAGTACTTATCAACTCATTCCATTTGACAATCCAGTAAAGGATCAAAATCAATAGATGCTGCAGTTACAGTTACTATCTGTTAGGTCTTGCATTGGTTTTTCAGTATGAGAGACAAATATTGCAGGCCTTAGGAGTCCGAAGCACGCCCTCAATTCTTTCATTATTTATTTTGTAGTACATCTTTCAAAAACACTTGTTTTGAAATCGTAATCATGTTAGAAATTGGGTTTTTGATTGAGGGGTGAAAACCCTTCTCACACAACAACCACAATCCAGGTCAGGGTGAGCCACAAAAGTCACTAAATTAACCTGTGCTTAACCCTCTGGGAGTTTGGCATAAAAACAGTCAGGCCTCACTTAGAGGCACTGTGTTAAGAAACAGTAATAAAGGGAAAAATCCCACGCCAATTTAGAATAACAGATACCATTTTAGTACATTTTTTTACATAAAAAAAAATTCAATCAGTAGAACCAGAGTTATGACATTTTCAAGTATTTAGAAAAAACTTAGCATCTAAAAGATCAAAGCCCCAACCACGAACATTTAGTCCTGTGAGAAGAGGACAAAGTCGAATGTTATGGCCCACCGTGATTGAGCAAGATTACAATGTACGAAGTGGATTGGGTCCAGTCCCCACTTGCATTTGGACTTAAAAGAAATGTTGCAGACAAATGTCTGAAAAGGTGAAGCAGAGTGGGGCAAGGCAGTGTGAGACAGGGAGAAAGTCACTAGTTCAGGCTGGCTGCGATGGAGCACAGGTCAAATACAAGGACTCGGTTAGTTCCACTGATGGGTCGCAAGGAGCATATCGCCATAGCGGGCAGTCGTCGATGTAGCATGAACAGCAGGCCTGGCATAGCGCACAGTTGTCACTGTAGTACGACGGTCCTGTTGATGGCGGGTCATAGCTTCATAATGGCGTTCTTGTTGATGCTGTAGCACAAAAAGTCAGGTTGGTGGAGCTTTGTGTTGGTGGGCTGAAAGAGGCCACACCAAGGGTTCAGGGCCTGAGTGGCACCACTTTGGGGTCAGAGAGTTTCTCCAGCTGGATCTGGGTGCTAGTGCAGGTGGTTGTAAACATGTTATGTCTCTGAACCGGAGCCCGGTAGATTAGCCATTTAAATCAATTGGAGTCCTGGGTTCACATGCATGTCCAACTACCTCTGACTCAGGCAGGACAGCACAAGGGAAGAAGTCCAGCAGGATAGGAGTCCAGCAGAGTGGCAGTCCTTTCAGAAGCACATCAGTCCTCCTTTCTGGCATAGTCTCCACAGGTCCAGAAGTGTATTGTTGGTGTCTGAAGTCCAATGTTTATACATTGATATTCCTTTGAAATGGGAGAAGATTCTAGAGGTTTTCCTTTGAAGTGCACAAGTTTCCTACATTCCATGCCCTTGTTCCATACTAACCACAGGGGGTATGCAGCCCTTTGTGTGGAGACACAGCCTATTCAAGTGTAAACAGTGCTGGGCCGAGCTACTTCTTTCCACCCTGCCAGTAATGACCAATCGAGGGCTGGAATTAGCTCCTCCCTCCCATTCTGCAATTGACAGCAATTGACAGCCCATCCAGGCATACCTATGCTCCAGACTGGGTGTGGCTGCCTAGGAGGAATACAAAAAGCCCAACTGTCAGCCACACTCAGTTGCGTGGCCCAGTGACAGGTTACAGGCACTAAATGGCTAAGGGATAAAAATGCCAACTTTTTAAAAGTGGTATTTTCTAAATTGTACTTCACCCTAAGAGAGGATTTTTCATTACAATTCCAAATACACCAATCATGAGCTGGTTAGCCGTTCCCAATTAGACGCTTATTAATGTATTAAATTAACTCCAATGTTATCCTAGGGAGAGTTTCACTCCCAGGACATGCAAAGCTAAAAAGTCCTGTCCAAATGTTTAAATACACTGCTCCCTGCCCTCTGGGATGACCAGGGCTTACCTTTACTTGTATGTATTAAAAAGGACGATTGGGACCTGCAAAAGGATCATTTTGCCAGGTTGAAATGGCAGTTTAAAACTGCACACAAAGTCTGAAATAGCAGGCCTGAGATATTAAGTGGGTGGCACAATCAGTGCTGCTGCCCCACCAGTAGCATTTAATTCCCTGGGTACATGTAGTATTACTTTGCTAGGGACTTATACGTATATATGCCAATTCAGTGTAAGACAATTCTACCATGTCTTAAGGAGATAGCACAAGCATATTACCACTTCTAATCAGTGCTAAAATGAGCAGAGTCCTAAAGCCAGCAAATATGAACTCAGCAAAACAGGCGAATTGAAGGCAAAAGTTTAGGGGAGAAGCATGTCAAGGATGCCAGGTCTTTCAGAAGTCCTTTGTGAATGTGCTGAAGCAGCTTAAATGACATGTACATAGGGCAGGTAACAACTCTGCCCCTCCCATTCTGGCAGAATGGCTCATCCTGCCAACAGCTAGCCCCCCTTTGTTTCACTGGCCAGGAGAAAATACACAAAGGCCAACTGCCACTCTAATCACAGTCATATGACCGAGGTCTTAGGCTGCAGGCACCAAATTTTTAAGGCAAAAAACTGCACACTTTGTACAAGTAGCATTTTCAGAATTGAGACTTCAATTCCAACTTTACCATTAAAGAGGATTTTAAATTACAATTTTTTTTTAGAGTCCAGCCTTGACATTTCTACCTGTTCCCAAACAAAGGTTACTCTTATTTAAGTACAAAGGTAACCCATTGTTATTCTATGAGAGAGAAAGGCCTCACAGTAGTAAAAAAAAAAAAAGGGATTTCAGAGTTTTTCACTTGTAGGACATGTAAAAATTCAAAGTGAATATCCAACATTTTTAATACACTTTACCCTGCCATATGGGCTGTTTAGGGCCTACCTTAGGAGTGACATACATATTAAAAAGGAAGTTTCTTTGGCAGGTCGAATTGGCAGATTCAAACTGTAGACAGGCTGAAATGGCAGGCCTGAGATATGTTTTAGAAGGCTACCTTAGTGTGTGCCACAACAGGCGCCGCAGGGCCAACATGCCCTGGCTACATTTCTCACTTTATTGGGGATTAAATGTGCCAATCGGGTGTAGGCCAATTTGACTAGGCCTGCGCAGTGAACTCCTCTTGAGGAGTTTACAGAGTTTTCTACACTATGTGTCCGTGGAGCACATGAAATTCTGAAATACTCAGAGCAGATTTTTTCCTTGCTCACAAGTTGATGAGCGCAAGCAAGGAAAATCCAACTCTCAGCAAGATTTCTCAATGCGGGTGGTCATATTTCTCAGCGTAGGTGGTCACGAATGGTCGAGAAACCTTCCATTCATGCTGAGAAAGCTGTTGCTTGGGTATAAAATGTACTCTAGTGGCACATAAAGAAGCAGAACCTTCGAGCGCTGCTCATAGTGCCATTTACGCTGATTTTACAGCACGGGACAAACACCCAGTGCTGAAAATCAACGCGAACAGCATGACCAAACCCACTCCACCGCTTGCAGAACTCCGTGTAGTGTGATAGAGTTTTTTGGTCACTACACGGAGTGCCGTGTAGCAGAACTCCACAAACGTAATTAAGGTCTAAATGTTTCCATGTTTTAAGGAATGAGCAAAAGCACTTTAAAACTTGTAATCAATGGTAAAGTGCACAGAGCCCAAAAACAATAAAACAAATTCCAACAAACAGAAGGGGAGCAGACAAAATATTTGGGGTAAGACCATCTTAAGGCTAACAGGTCTAACCCATCACCATTACAATTGTTTGGTCTGTGGCATACAGTTGTTTATGATCAGCACCGGACATCCTGTTTTTGTATGTCATTTGCTCTATCCTGACATAAAGCAGATTGCCACAACCTAATCTCTGCTCAACACCCCCAACTTCAGTCTGACTGTTTGATTTTGAGAAAAAAAAGTGGGCCACATCTTTGCAATGTGCCTTGTATTGTGATTTTTCTGATTAGTATTGTATGTAGGTTATTGTTCAAAATATGTTATTAAATTTTATGATAAGGCAATAGGCCAAACAAAAAAAAGAACTAAAGAGGTACATAGAATTTTACAGTAGTACATTAATATAATAAATGTACCTATAGAATGAGATTGTAGAATAATAGAAACTAAAATTGAAAAATAAAGCAGGGCAATCAATAAATATTATCTTTACAAGTATATCATAAAAGAGCTACTTAGTAAAATCTAACAGATTTCGATTATATAATATAGAACATATCAATAGTACCTATGTATAAATATGGTGCTTTATAATTATCAATTGGTTTCCAAAATGATTGATAAGCAGATGTGTTGTAAACAATCGCAACATAGTCAGGCTTGATGTTGTTAAAAATGATCCAATACCACCATGTATGGATTGCTAATATTGAAGCAGTAGTTTTTCCAATTCGCAGTAACTGATTTTAGAGCAGCAGGTAGAAAGAAATCAAACAGCTTGTTATTTGAATCTGACAGTGTTGGTGAAAGTAAAATCGATTACAAATCAACATATTATATGAATGCTTATCTGAATATTAAAAGTTTTTATTTTAATGTCCCAAAAAGATTTCCAAAATTTAGAGACAGTATTACTTTCAAAAAGCATATGTTTTAACACGCCTGAATTCGAATTACAGTGCCAACAATTAGGAAAATGTAGCAGCTTTGCATTAAAAATTCTTAACGGGGTCCATAAACAGTTAAATGTTATGAAGGAATTAGTTTGGTATAAAGACACAGGTACCAATCCAGTGCATCAATTCATTCTTATTTTTCACCATACTTTATTGAGAAATAGATATATCAAGTTCATTATTCCAAAAAGTAGAAATAAAATTATCAACGGGGTCCGGTAGCAGGAGACGCTAGGTGCAAAACGGGTGGCAGGCGTTGCGGGCGGTGTGCCATTGTCGCTTCCCCCCCTCCCGAGACCCATGGGGTGTGGATCTTGTGCATTACAAACAGTACAGGGACCTCAAATTGAAGGTTTCCCATCACTTTTGTTTGGTTTTTGCACTTTATTTTACACACTTGTTTTTAACTTTCACGTCCTCTGGTAAGGGTGGGCCTTAGCGCGCCCATACCGCCGAGGTACACCACCTGACGGTCCTGATGAAAGCCCAGTAAATGACACATAGACGGGCAGAAACATGTTGACCCCACTTTAAGTGGAAACAATCGAGTCATTAACTGGTAAGTTTCCCACACATATTTTACTTATGTCAAACTGACCATTGAATAAAAAAAATTCCGTATGGTACAGTTTCTGACATTTTTAATTCACATTTCTTTTTGGCACTATTGCCACAAAGAACCTGCTCCGCAGTAATCTGGCATTGTAGCACACCAGGGAGGCATTCGGCTTCTCCTGGTGGGCCCGATGATGAAGCATGTCACCACCCAGGGTGGTGAGTGAGGGCTTCCTAAAAAAAAAACGCTGATTTCCACTGTGACTTCTTCAGGGAGATTTCTTCCCTGTGTCTAGTGCTTACACACTTCTCTCACGACACTCTTTTGTTGTTTCAAATTAATGTCATTCCTTTCAAAATTATTAATTTTTTGGTAATACATTGACACAGCATGAGATGAAGTAGCCATTGTTTTAATGTAAATCACTAAATCAGACATGTTTTTCATAGGAAAATTGTAGGGGGAATTAATCAGGAATGGAAGTACATAGAAGTTTATATTTAGAAATAACTGATGGGACAGGATACGTTTTGATTTTTGCAGTTCTTCAAAAGTTAAAAAGGCGTTGTTATGATAAATATATCCTAAGTAACAAATACCAGCATTTATCCAAGATTGCCGTATTGTTAATATTTTGAGTACATTTTAACAAAGGATTATACCATCAGGACATATTTAGGGTATGGGAAATAGGTGATGATTGAAAGAGAGTCTAAATCCAAATCTAAAATGGTCAGGCAACTTATGATTCATGGCATAGAGTCTTCGTAATAGAAAATGAAAGAACAACACATGAAGGGTATAATTTTGTAATACATTTTATGTATGCCTTTAGTTTGATTTAAATTACTTTTTAAAAATGTCACTGTGTATGTAAAGTGTTTCATCATGAAATAGTCTGATGATGCATTGTTTTTGTTCACAGTTGACTCTCAAATGGGTACTTTCAGAGTATCCTATGTTCTTCTAGATGTAGCCACAGAAAAGAAGGAGATTTTTATAAACAGAGAGCTGAGGAAAGATCCAGTCAGTGGCTCTAAATTGTAAATTTTTTGATCTAGCTGGGGTCATGACTATTCCAGGTTGCAAAGAACAGAGTTACAGCTGTACAATGGATTTTAAAATGTTATTAGCATTCAATGTCCCATGCAGTGCTGAGAAAATAATCTATTGACGATGAGTTGCTGCTAACTTAAAAGTATATCAAATGTATGTTGAGAACTAATAGTAAGTAATTACATCCCAAGAAAAAACATGGACAGGGTTTCACAACTCAGATTCACAGACAATTGACCTCAAAGAATGGAATTGGTGAAAAAGTAATTGATAATTTGAAAGACTCATTTAATGGCAATTAATTCCAGCAACGAGGTATAAAACACCAAGAGCATGCACAGGTCACTGATCACAGCAGGCTGTGCTCAGTTATTTGGTACACACAGTGTATGGTTAGACCTCTGGCACCCTCCTGAATCTTCAAAATATCATCATCTGGATTTTAATTGAGTGAAACAAAAATGTGTTGCATTAGCATGCTGGAGGAAGATTTGGTATTCTTGATTATAAATTTGAAAGTGTTTCAAGTGCACGCGGGAATGTAACTGAGAGAAAACAAAGTCTCTGTCAACAAGAAACCTTTATGTAGATTTAATTGAAATATGGGACAATATCAAGTGTACGTGTTCCCTTGAAATCTCTTGTGGTAAAAATATACTGCTTGTAGTAGAGATATGTGTGATGGCTAACCCCAGGCGGGTAACTCAGCTCAGCGAGTGGAGTTTCCAGAGTTTTGCCTACTACGCCTTCCATTGTGAACGTGGAGCTTAGGAAAAACTCAGACTCCGTGGCAGAGCGGAGTTAGCCAGCCCCTCCACCCTCCCAAAATAATTATAATGTAAAGATAAAAACAGTAACCTGCCATGGCTGCCTCCTCCTCGCCATGGCCACTCTCCTTCCTCGTCGTCCTTCTTTGATAACCCTTGTGTTGTTGGTCATGCATTATTTTACACTATTACTTTGGAAGGGGGAAGGGAGCGGAGCGTATTCCCACTGTTTTTTCTAACTCTGTGGAACTCCACAAAGAGGCACTATGCCTGCTCCACCCACCCTTAGGGATGGCACCAAGTTATCCCTAAAGAAAAGAAATAAGCAAGGAAATCAAAGATCATGTGAAAGAGCAATCTGCTTCTTGTGAGACACACTTTCCACAATATACCCTATAGGAAAGAGATGGGTAATTGCATAATCCATTGCAGGAATACACAGAGTACTTGTTTCTTAATAAAAATATGTCAGATGGAAAGCACAGACAATAAGTACAGCAAACCTCTGATAAACCGTAACATGGTAAAATCAATTAAACTTAGCTAAAAGCTAATTAGAACCCAACCTGGGGTGCTATATGCTCCGTATATGATGGCAATTTATTGTGTCCTCAGTACATCTCTATTACTCTGGAACTGATGTAACATAAATCAGGAGACAATGCTGTCATTGAGGTGCACTGAAATCTTACCTACTGGCATATCTTAGGGTAAGGGCAGCAGAGTAAAAGGTCTTCACAATTAGAAGGATGTTCAGAAAAGTGCTATGTTACCAAAATTAAATAATAAGACTGTCTGCTATCTTTAACTGTCACTCCATTTCATTGAAATCATGTGGTTTTGAATAATGTTGCCTGCCCTCGTGATAATGAGATGATTTTCAGAACATATGTAGAGCTTTTTCCAAACAGGGCAGATTTTGGTAATGTTTTTTAGTTTAGCTCTTTAGTTTGGAAGATATGAGCAATGGAAGCGTCTTATTTTTCCAGAGCGGGAAATCCAATCCGGCCAATTAATGGGAATACTTGAAAGGAATATTGGACAAAGGGCAGGAAGAGTATTTAATTACTAAATTATATCTGGTAGAAACATGGCAATGTTACCGGTGTGACAGATAATATTGCTTAGTGAAGCTTTTCTGATAAGCCCAACAATAACATATGTATGCTCATTGAAAAGACAAAGGTCGAGATTCACATACCCTTTTTCCCAATCTGCACATGTGGATGCATTTTGTGAATGCATGAATTCACAAAGATAATCTGCGCATGCGCATTCCCTTTCCCACAGAGACTCTGTACGGGAGGGGCATGCGATGGGTAAGGAAGGAGTAGATTCCAGCAGATCTGTGATTCAAAAAAAGAGGCATTGAGATATGCACTTGATGCACCTCAAGTTCCCTTATGCTGGCCTGTTCTAGCACTTGGCTGTTGCAGTTGAAGGTGCAAAGCAGACAGAAGACCACATTCCTCACTTTCTCTATTGCAGACTGGAGTGCCACCACTCATCTGTGAGATGAACAATTAAAATGCTTATTTACATTCGAACCCCTAACTTAATAATAATCAACACATTAAATCTCTCTTTTCATTCCGGGGAAGTCCTCAAGCTATGGAAAAAATTGTAGTGAAAGCTCTACTGAAGAAATATCTCACTTGGATTCTGCTCTCCCTTATAATTTCAATCTGTGTTCATTATTCCTATTGCTTGCCAACATAATAGAAAAATATAAACCTAAATGACTATCAAACAATTTAGAGAATTAGAATATTTCACCCATGTACTAGATGAGCTTTTAATTGGGGATGGGACCATAAACTGCTTCTTAGGAATCTTTGCGTATCATAGACAGGGGCTCCACTGGAGCTCATCGCCTATTAGAACTCTCTTCAGGATTCAGCATGAGCAATCATTCAATTATGGTCAAGCATTTGCCAAACGTAGGGATAAGATATCCTGCTTTGAGCTGATTTAATGACTTCCAACATGACTGCAGTCAGGTTATGGAACTTTGCTCCCTCAGTTCTAAGAGGAATGACACCAGTTACTCATTGAGTCTTTGAGGATTCTCCTTTTCTCTGATCTTATTCAACGTCTGTGTTTGATCATTGATACACTTGATGTCATCTTTCAATCTTGATTGTGCATTGTATGCAGATGATATACATCTTTATAATCTTTTTTGACAAAAACCTTTACATGATCTGGAGAATATTTCATAACTGTGCCTAATTGCTGTTCAATCTTGGATGAGATCCAGCAAACTGAAACTCATTGTAGACAACACTGAAATGTTGAGCTCCAGTCCAGGATTACCTTAGTCTATTGATTTGCAGCCTAGATGCCAGTGGACTTAATCAGGATTTTGGGTTTCAAATTGATGGAGACATTCTTGAATCCACAAATCAAGGTCTCTGCGTCTCTTCATACTCATTTCAGCTTCTTCTCTTGAGAAACATGTGTGGCATTTGTTTTCCATTTTCTAACATGCTGTGTGAAGCCATCCCAACTGATTGAAAGAGACTAACATCTGTGTTATGTGTCTCAGAATCAAATGTATTGTGTTGAGTCACATGTGGCCTTTTCTTCCTATCTTTTTTTGAAAATATTTATTTAGCATGCTATATTTCAGCTTGCTTATTCACAGCTCTATATATCATTACTTTCCTTGCCCTTCTATGATCCACTGCAAAGGAATAGCACACACATTTTGCAGCATGATGCATATGCTCAGGGCTGCACTGGCATCGGACGTTTCCCTGGGAGGCTGGAAGCGTGGGGGCGAGTTTTGCAGTGTTTGGGGCCAGTTTTGTTACTGGGGGCCGGTTTTTGCAGCGGTGTGCAAAAGTAAGCCCCCAGTAACAAGAGCACCAGTGCTTCATCCTTGCACCCTGGGGGATGGGGATGGTCCGACAAAATTGCAATGGCTGCTTCAGTTGCCAGTCCAGCCCTGCCTATGTTCCACATTCGCTATAGCCCAGTTCACAATGTTGGGAGTAATGATGTGGTGTGCTATGCCAGCATTGTAAAATCTTTTGAGGTAGCAAGACTTTTTTTTAATAGACCTCATTGTGGAAGATGTCAGTATGCAGAAGATAATCCCAGGGAACACTTACCACCAGAAATTGTTCCCCAAACATCTACTTTCCATGGTGGGTGATTCCATGTAGATTCCCTCACTCAGTCCAATTAACACTTTGTGCACAATTCAGACATTGTAGGTCCAACATCATCATGGAGAGATAATCTATCAAGCCAGAGGTAAATAATCCTTTATATTTAGGGTTCGTCATTAGGGTGTTAATGGATTTTAGGCCAACATGGCTGCATCTGCATAGGAGTAAGCCAAAGCAGCTGTATCACATTGATAAGGAAACATTGTTTAAAACTCCATTAATGTCAGTGACCGCTATGAGACTTTCTGAGAGACAAGCGGACCATTGCCCCCACAGTGAGTCAACTCGGTTAGTATTCAAAAGGTACCTAAACCAAAGAAGAACATGGAGCAATCTAAGTTCACATTATTTTTGCAATCACAAGCAATATAGTTTTGAATCCGTTTGCAGTAAAAAAAAAAATAGTTGTTTGGGGATTTTTCTTTAGATTAAGATGCCTTTGTTAAATCAGGATGACTCAATTAAACTGATTTATAAGCAGATATATTTTGCATATGCTTTCACTGCCATGGCTGCATCATGAACAGCCACGCTAGCTCAGAGCAGACAGCCTTTTTTTGTATTTGAAGTGCTAAACTCTATACAAATAATGCAGAATTTCTCCAAGTTCATACAGAAGTTGGAAGCAGTGGGTGGGGATTTTCTCACTTTATTTACAACTTTTCTGTCAAAAGTTCCTGCATTAACTGAGAAACTCTGTGGTGTACTTATGAACGTTAGACACCTCAGAAACAATAAAACAGGCCCTTGGCTCATTGAAGCCTTTTTGCTGGTGGGGCCACCAGAACTCATTTTTGGGGACTAACACTTAGTTTTCCTCATCAGATATTTAACGAGCGCAAGACAGGGAAAGGGAAAAGAAGAAGAAAGAGAAAGACTGCAAACTGTCACAAAGGGATAAAAAATTAGACAAGGGGGCAGAGAGAGTCTGGTAGTGGATTAAAGATGCATGATGTATGTTCCAGACTATGCAGCCTTGATATTTGCCATGCCAACATGGAACAGCTCCAGCTGCAGGCATCTGAGCAGATCTTTGGGTACCAGACCTTATAATGTAGCAAATTAGCACTCACTGTGTTTTATAGCGTTTTAGGACCCTAGTGTAATTTTCACGATTCTTGCCCTTATATAGGTATAAAGTGCTGTATCCTTATATAGCGATACAAAAGGGGATATATAGGCATAGAAATCATAACCGTATTAAGTCATAGCTCAAGTAGTCCTAATACGGCTTGGCTACTTCCACTAGTTCTGAAAATCTACGACGATTTCTTTGAAAAACCCGCCTTCAGCAGTCAGGGACTTCCCCCTGCATGAATATTAATTTATCCAAGAAATCATAGAGTTTTCAGAGAATTAAGTCTCTGATGACGTTATTATGTCCAATCTTACGTCAAACTCGGCGCCTTCAAGGTATAAATATGCCCACACTCGTCCAAACAAACACACAGTGGTTTGGAGCAGTTCAAGTATCTACTTGCCCGACGTGCCCTGCTGCAGCAAGTGCCGAAGGAAGCTAACCCACCAGCTGACGCACCGAGAGACACTGTACTTTCTCCAGCCAAGAAATCCAGCTCCGGTGTTTCCAGGCTACCCTTGCGGGTTGCTGGGAAATCGAGAACTGAGAGAGAGATACCAGACCTCCTGCATTCTAAAAACCAAGGTACAGAGCTGATTAGACCCTAAGAGAATTCTTGGATTAGATTATTGGCAAAGGAATACTAAACTTAAGCTACACCTCACTTACTTCTTCCCTTGTACTAGACCTAGGTTAGGTACAGCGGAGTAAGCGTGTTTTAGAAGCACCAGTTGAGTACTTTTAGTCATTATTTATCAATGTATGTATTTTATGTGTTTTATGGCTTAGAAACCATATCATGCTTTTACAGTATTATTTTATAATACTCTTCGTACTGTACGCACTGTACTTTACAACAAGTATTACGATTGTAGCAGTTCATTTTTTATGCTCGAGAAAGAAGACTGTTCAATAAATACCTTTTATTGAAAACGCCCGTCTCTCTATTTCTTTGCACCTCTGGTGAAACGAAGCATGCATGTTTGACTGAGTGAAATAACTATCTATTGTTTCCGCAACTCTAGCGATCTATTTCTTATTCTTGGGGAACAAAGTTGTCATGTTTTAAGTGGTTGTCAGAAACTAATCCCTTCTTGTTCATTCGAGAAAGTTTCTAGTGACCTTTGAGCTAGCTGGCACATACACAATTAAATCTAGTATATTCGGTAGAGACCTAGTCGACCTCAGTCCTACGTCTAAACTATGGGATATACTATTCCAATGAGCAGAGCCTATTGGGAATATAGGAACTACACTACAACTGCAGCTCTTCATGGCACGGCCTCAGTAGCTGTGTTACACAAACTCAGTACTCATGCTAAAAAAAATGAATAAAAAATGTGCACTAGGTTTGCTATTTTTATGAAAAATAAAAATAAATCTAAACCTATGTCGGAGGAGAAAACATGAATCTCGCTAATTTGGCTTACACTTAAAAAAAATGAAAAAAAGGTATTCTCCACTAAAAAAAGAGAATTCTAACTACGTTTGAGATGAAACCTGTTTTTTCCATGTCACTTCACATCTTTTAAAGAAGGATTATTAACCTCTTCACTGCTGATATTTGGTTAACCTCTTCCATGCTCATGACGAGCTGAGCTCGTCATGAGCCACGGCGCTCCGGTGCTCATGACGAGCTCAGCTCGTCATGAGCCGTGGAACACTCACAAGCGGGGATAATTCCCCTGCTGTGCTGAGCGTTCCACGGCAGGTAATGCACCTGTGACGAGCTGAGCTTGTCATGAGCACAGGAGTGCCGTGCCTCATGATGAGCTCAGCTCATCATGAGCATGCGGGCGCCGTGCCTCATGATGAGCTCAGCTCATCATGAGCATGCGGGCGCCGTGCGCACCCCCTCCCCCCAGCACAGCGGGAAATTAACCCACGCAGCAAAGGGGTTAACGTCACGTTAAGCATCTTTCCAAATGTTTGTAGAGGTCTTGTGGAAACATATATTAGTCCTATGCCTTAACGTTGGAACAATGCTCAGTGACTTACCCTAAGGTCATGTGTCAAACCTGGAGGCATATTAGGTCTGTGTAAAGACTAGCATTTGTGTTATACATTTTGAATTATTCAGATGCAATAACGGTGTTACATTTGTTTACTAAGAGTTCACTATCAGATTATACCACATCAAAACTAGTGACGAAACCTATACTAAAATTGGATTGCCCCAGTCTTTATCACACAAGCTGTAAAATGACAAAAATAGATTTGCTCTTTTTTGTTTGCATCAGTGATATGAATTTGGATATGGTCAAAGGGATTGTATTACACAGACCTCACCATTATTATTTTGGTTGAACACCAGTTTTCTAGGATTTCATAGATTGCATTATGGCCAGTGCAGTTTTGACACTTTTTTCACACCAAAATGCTGGACTAAATGATTGGTACACGTGTTGCTAGGCACTTTATTTTTTTGTTAACATTTACTGAGACTGCATATCCCACATCACCTTGACCCTAGGAGGAGGGGTCAGGAGCCAGCCACCTCCCAATGGGAAAGAAACTAAATAACAGCTACAGATCCACAGTGGCACAGGATGCTGGGTTGCAGGGCACTTTGTGTTTTTTGCTAACATTTACTGGGACTGCATATCCCACATCACCTTCACCCTAGGAGGAGGGGTCAGGAGCCTGCCGCCTCCCACTGCCAAACGTGCTATATAGCTCCACCAGGTTTACAGCGGCACAGGGCTCACGTGGGCCAGGCCCGTTAGAGCGAGGAGACAGGGCAGGGCCACATTCCTTGGGCTTGTTTTGTGATCACTGCAAGGGGGAAGTGAAAGTCAACCAGTTTGATGTAATTCATTTTTTTATATAGCGCTGTATCACCTACCGGTTTCTAAGCGCTTGCTTAGGGAACCCGTCCTGGTATTCCCCTGTGTGATAACCCCTTTACTGGGCATCCCCAAGGTGAAAGCCAGGCATCCCGCTGCAGTTTACAAGAAGCAGACCCCGATCAATAAAAAAAAAAACACATAAACGCGCTTCTATAACATCTTATCTCATCTTGCCGCAGAGGTGGGGGCCCTTGGAGAAGAAGTACAAATGCAGAAGAAAGACTGGGTTGTGGTTCTAATAACTGTCCATAAGCCCACACTCTATCTTGTCCACAGGATGGTGTGGGTATGGAGAAGGAGGGTCATATATCACTATCGAGTGAGGCATGCAGGAGTTCACCTTTGCATGAAACCCTGGGATCAGCACCCCAACCAGTTGGCGCTTAGCAAAATGGTGATCAGCCATCTGTGAAGAAAGGGAGGATAACTTTGACATTAAGGGAACTCAAGGTTATTTCTACCAGAGTGTCCACCATGATAAGGGACCATTTGCTAATTCAGTAACTGCCTCCACTAGACCTCCCTATTAAATTTGAATGTTTTTGTATTACAATTGAAATATATTTTGGGTTTAGTGGTAAAGGCCCTCAGTGAGGACTTTGTGAAAATATTACCTAGTTCCATGGAGGACTTGCACACTAAGTAATCAAATCTTCAGTGATTAATCTGAAAGGTTCCGCCTGTGAGCAAGGCACGCCAATGGCCCAGGTCTGTGGTTCAGACATGCACTCAGCCTGCCCTGGGGCCCTTGGTTCCTGCTGCTATTCAACCTGTGGATGTGGGATAGCCATTAGCTGGCTGGATAATGTTCTAACCACTCATCACATTTCTTCATCTCATTATGTGAAAAAGTTGGGGGATAAAGGACCAGTGCTTCATGATGCTCAATGTTCAGGAGTAATGATTTCTCAAGCCTGAAAGGCCCTTCAGGAATTTAGGAGTTCATCCCCTACCATTAAGCAAGCCTTTGCAGGTCATATCACATTGTTGCAGCTTTTGCTCGAGTCAACACCATTAGTTATTTTAGGGGGCGTTACTCAGTTGAATGGTGGTGTGGAGGAATTTACCCCTGAATTAATGCGTATGGCGAAGCATTTGTCTGACAACTTTATGGGGCATGGGCAGCAGTTATCACCCCATCTAATAGTTGCTAGAAGAGTGGGATGGGAGGGCAACAGGTCAAAAGATCTTCAGGAGGACTGTATAGTCCTAAACTTTAACCATCAGGGCTTTGCTAGATGATTGTTGAATCATAGGCTGAGTGATGATAGGTCTCCAGCAGGGCTTAGAGTTCTTCCCCAGTGTTATTTATATCCTCCTATTAGATCTGCCCCCGACGATAGGCTGTCAAATTTAAAAGGGGCGGGGCGAAGGTAACAGTATAATCCAATTCCACAGTTCAATTGGTTTCAACCTCTGAGTGAGCTGGATTGTACTGACTGATTGCTCCCAACCTGTGATGAGATGCATCAGGCAGGGGGCTGCAGGAAGCATGCAATGGTCCATTCCCAGTTAAGGATGATTATAAACCCAGGTGCCCTTATAAAAGTAGCCAGCTGGAATATAGCAGGGATCAATAATAAAAAAAGATGATGAGATGTGGCTCAATTATATTGGTGGTCACCATATTATTGGTCTTCTTAAAAATTGGGATGTAGATAACTCCTTATTTATGGATGGGTTTTCTTTGGGTCAGCTATCCCTTCAAATCACAGTAGACTGAGCAGGGGATTGCTTATTATGGTTTTGTTGGATATTCTATGTAACTCCTGCTTAGTGGCAACTGGTTCTGATTGCCTGTTGGAGGTGAGGTTAGATTTTAGGAAAGCCCCCAGTGTAGGAATCATACATGTGTGTAACTCTTTTTCAAGGGTTAATGCTAACGCGCACCTGTATAGTCTTAAAAATATTTTTAAAACTTTAGATGAAGAGTTGCATTTTCCGTAGTCGGTGCTCGTTTTAGGTGTCTTAAATATTTACCTGTGCTCTTTGGGTTATGAAATTTGTGATGACTTGGTGGCTGTCATCATGGACACTAATCATTTTGAACATATCCCTCAAGGGGTGTTACTTGAGACTATCTTAGCTGAAGGCAACCTGTTAGGTTCCTAGTAGCGATCAGGTAGTGGAGATCATCCTATCTTTAAGTGGGAGGGGATGCAATTCAATCATACACTATATTTGTATATCCATGTGCCATGATCTACAGGGTTAAACACTGAGATAAAAAAGAGCCAATTTAGCTACCACAATCCACCTTTTTTTTTAAAGCTAGACTGGGATGTAGGGGTAGTAGTCAAGCCCGATAGTGGGGAAGGGGTCAGGAAAATATCTACTAGGGATCAGGGTTGTCAAATTAGGTTGTTTAAACACTGACAAGTGTGATGAGGAGCTTTTGGTTGCCTTTCATAAGATTTGTGGGCAGGTTGCTAAAGATCTTCACAGGCAGGGGGGTAAAGTAAATGCTGTGGGACTAAGATGGTTTGACAAAACCTGCTCAAAGGCTCATTGGGGCCTGATGAGGGCCCGGAGTTATATTCCCAGGGACAGTACCAAGGTAGCATGGAGGAGGAAAGCATATAAATTGACATTGGCACAAAGGAAAAAATAAATTAAAATGGGAGCTTGAGATGACGACCTGCCGGAAAGTGTTTCGAAGAACAGGGTGAAATTCTGGGAGGGTGTGAATTGGCCATTCTTTAAGAGCTCCGGTAATGATATGTTTAGATTGTGTAATTGTTATGGACATCTGGGTCTCACACTTTCCCGAAATTATTTATATTAACTTGGTAGAGAATCAGACTTCGGTCCGGAGTGAATGGCACATGGCTTATACCTTGAATCTGACCGAGATGGAGATCATTAATGCTATTGTATCTATGCCATAGGAGAAGGCGCTGAGCCCTTACATGGTGTCTGCAGATTTATTTAAAACAGAACTGTTAGTATGGGTGAAATGTTTCTCAAGTTGGCAATGGTACCTGTTGAAACGGTATCCCTCAGTCCTGGCCTAAGGCTATAATTGTTCCTGTGCTTAAAAAGGGTCCTAAAACTGACCCCGAAGGCTACTGCCCAATTTTCCTTATAGATTCAACTGTTAAGGTCTTTGGGAAATGTATTCTCTCTAGGTTAGTCGAATGGTAGGAGCAGAATAATGTTATATATGGTCTTCAACATGGGTTCAGGCCAGGAAAAGGCACCCTGGACCAATGCCTAAACCTGCATTTGGTCATCTGTAAATATACAGTCGCAAAGAAAGGTATTTTGTACATGGCTTTTATAGACCTCGCATTCGCATTTGATCAAGTCAATAGATCAGAACTGTGGAGAATGATGATTAACATATAGGTAATTTTCTCTGGGATTTACATTTGGACCTTGCCGCCACAACAATGTATGATCAGGCAGGGATGTGGTCTGGAGCCACCAAACTATCTTGTGGGGTCAGACAAGGATGCATTTTGGCACTGGTTTTGTTCACTTTATACATTAAGGGCCTGGGATCAAAGCTCTGTACGGCTTGCAAGGACATCCCAAAGGCTGGCTCTTAGTTAGGGCCCGCTCTTCTTTATGCGGATGACAGTTCTAATTTCTAGGATTGAAATCATATTGCAACAGATGGTCAGCCCTTTTGTGGCTTTTACGAGTGCCCTGGATTTGAGACCCAATTATTCCAAATCACAAAAAGGTTGTTCGTTCCAGGAAACACCTGAAAAAGTGCTTTGGTGGGGTTGTGGAACTGACAAGGGTACCCAGATGTTCTTACCTGGGGGTCCATTTTGTGAGTATCCCGAATGAAGGCAAAACAGAAGGCTTTCTCAAGAGCTGCAGCCACTACTTTATAACTCACTAAAAGGTGTGTGGCTAAACAGGTACACACCCTTAATAAAGTATACCAGGCCAAATGTATCTCGATCACCAGCTGTGTTGGCAACATCTGGGGTTATTTGGATATAAGGGACCTCCGGTTTGTTCTAAATATATTTCTGAGAAAGTTGCTGGCTGTCACTCAGACAATACCTGAATATATAGTGCATTAAGAGCTGGGGATGGGTATATAAGTGACCAGCTAGCACTCGCCCCTCTACTCTGATGGATAAGGGGATGGTGTAATCCGGCACTTGCCCTCAATCGAATCATTTTTAAAGACTGTTTGGCATTAGATTGGGCATTATATATCCCATAGATCAAACACAATAAGTATATTTCAAGCAAATTCGGACAACCCTGAATTATTTGAGAACCCATATGGTCTCACTAGGAAGGATTTGAGTTGGTTGAGGGATCTTACATTATGTTAAACACTTGTCCCTTGTTGGAGCCTTATTTAATCATAATATTGTATTCTCAACATCAATATTTGTTGACCAAATCTAGATTAAACTTTCTACACTAGTCCTTAGCAGTCCCGCAAAACAGGCACAAGGTGGAAGAAAGAGGTCCCTGTTCTTGTGATCAATTTTCGCCACAGGCCACCTTGCACTTTATCTTTTACCTTGAACATTATCGATCGTTTCCGAATCGCTATATAATGTCTTTACTTGAGGATCAATATTTTGTGCAAATTAGACCAGTGATGGTCTACTTACAAATGCTGACAAGTCTTGTAATCTGCTGTAACATTGCAAGTTTTTGACTGGGGCTCTTAGGGTTAGAAAGAAGCTGCCTGTCTGATCTGATGTTTTTTTAAGTAATGCATATTTGTTATGAAATTACATTTCAATTTTATTTATATACATTTTCCATTCGATTTTTAATGCCTTGTCAGATTGTTCATATCTTTTTGTGATTGTGTAATGCTAAATGCTTTTTATCAATCTAACAAAGCTCTGCATCATATTATTATGAATACTAAGCACACTTTACAAAATCATATTAGCATCTGAAACTTTTATGGCCATGTTACATTGAATTAATTTAATTTTATTGTGCTTTAGTGTATAATATATTATGCAACCTTGCCCTTGGCTCTTACACTTCGTCCAGATGAACTTGCTGTGTTTATTATTACTTTCCATGAAGTGACAAGTCACCTGATTTTTTTTGTTAAACTATGGAAGTCTCTGTATATTGAGTATTGCATTACAATTGTATTGGCTTTTATTCAACTTTTTGTATATGTAGAGTTCTACATGCTTTTTTAACATTTGTTTGTCGAAATGCACCTAAAAAAAAATATTTCGCTTGGTGCAGCATATTTTGCTTGTCATGTGGTGCACATGATGTGGCAAAATTGCACTGACACAAATGCAACCTTTGCAATCGAGAAATATCCATAGAATGCTCATATCACATTATGTTTCTTCACAAAACATTTTTCTATTAACTGAAACCCACTTTTATTCAATTAAAGGCATTTTGATGAATAATGGAAGTGTTATTTTAAGTGCCAGGCTAAACTCCAAGTAGATATTAGACTTTTCCCAGACAAGGGGATTTTAATTTCGTATTTTACAAAGACTACTGGAGAATCGAAACAAATGGAATTGCTACACTTAGGCTTCACATTAAGTACCCTTTTCAATGGCATGTTCTGCCAGAAAGAAAACATGCATGAAATCGTTATTGAATAATGTATTCATAATTAAGTAATGGTATGTTTTCTCCATTTTCTTCAAGCAGTAAGGAAAGGATGACATTTGGAAATGTCAGGGTGTTATTGGAATGCCACTTGTAGCAGGCACTTCAAAAAACCCAATATTGAAATTGTTTCGTTGCCTTTTGAGAGAAAGAAAGCGGGTTAAAGAGCCACAATTATTTCATTTCCAGTCACTAAAAGTATAACTAAGTACATTTTAAATCTTCAAAGAGCCGTAGAGCGATGACTTTTCGCCAATGAGCAGGAAATCCCGTGGGTGAAAGAGCTTTCTAACCTTGTCCTATTAAGCCATGACACCAAGCTTTGAGCTGACAGCATTCTTATGGGAAACTGCAGTAAGCCTGTAATGATGGCTCACCTTCCGAGCAACAGTGTCAGTGAGGAAAGCTGTCAAGGGATGAAAGTATATATAGTAAAAACAAATCAAATAATTTGATCACATAGCATTTCTCAAATGTCTTTAAATGCTCACCAAAACTGCCCAACTTGATAGACTACAACATAATATAGTAAAACACCCCAATTGGCCTGGATGATATTTAAATTGCAAGAGCCTAGTTTAACGGTATTCCTGATTTCAGGGGTGTACTTATTCCACATAATTTGATCACGCAAAATAAAACTTCAGTTCATATGTTTCTACATAATTGTCGCCCGTAGGAAATTGATTCAAGCAAAATAATTATTCTATGAATCTTGTCAATCAGTCAATCAGAATTTGTAATGCGCTGTCAATTACCTGTGAGGGTATCCAGATGCTAGGTAGCAGGGCTCAGTCAAAGAGCCAGGCCAGGTCTTTTCCAGAATTCCTCCAACGAGGGTGATGTCCGGAGATGAAGGGGAGGTCAAGGACTTAGTGGCGAGGTAGGAGAATGAACGGCCTCCGCTGAGGATACTTTGCATGTGAGTTTGACTCTGTTAGAAATGAGGTCTATAATTGTCAGTGGTTTGCACCCTGTACAAACAGGGACCCTTACTCTAGTCAGGGTAAATGAGTTACATACCGAAGATAACCCCTGCTCACCCTCTTGGTAGCTTGGCTCGAGCTGTCAGGCTTATCGCAGAGGCAATGTATAGAGTATTTGTAATCACACACACACACACACACACACACACAAACACAGTGGAAACCCTAAAAAAGGACTCCACATCCATTTAGAAAAATATCCAATATTTATCTAAAAAAAAAAACAAGATCAAAATGCCAAAACCAGGTTAGACAAGTCAAGATATGAATTTTCAAATATTAAATAAAGTTGTTTATAAAAATCAAGGGTTGTGCTTGATGACGACAAAACACATTAGGTGTATCAAAAATCAAAGATAATGCAAGGGGAAGGGAGACAAGAATAAAGGAGGTGATGCTACAAGAGAGGTGAGGCATTGGTTCCTTACTGTTGCAGGGGAGGTTATGCGTCATTTGCAGACACAATGCATCCGTTCTTTACTGTGGTGCGGTGGCGATGAAGAAATGGTGCCCAGGGACGATGCGTCGTGTCAAGTCTTGCTGCATCGATTCCACAATGGTGAAACAGGTGCTGCATCGGAGTTAGGGCAATGCATCACTGACTTGGGTGATGCGGTGATCAAGATTCATACAGCAACAGTTCTTCGGAGGCACTGCAACTAATTCCTGGGTCTGCGTTGTAAGCCACAGTTGTTGCATCTAGTGGGGACCATGTTCCTGTGGAGGCAGTGGCGATGCGTCGAGTTTTGGTGAGGATGCATTGGTTCCGAAATACTCTGAGTCGATGTGTGGATTTTCATATTTGGATCACAATAACTCCCTTTTATGTCACAGGAACTGGATTTGGCACCATTTGGCATGACTGGATCTCAGCACAAGAGCCCAGGTACTAGTAAGTGAATTATTTGATGGCCCTGAGACTTTTTGACAGGAGGAAAGCTCAACTCAAGCCTTTAGGGAACCTTTAAAGCAGGATGTAGAAAGTAAATTATACGCCTTTCACTCCAAGGACAGAAGCAGCAAGCAACAGGACAACACAGCAAAGCAAACAGCAAAGTGCCAGTCCCCCATGACAACTCAACCCAGAAGTGCTCAGAATATATGTTGTTAGATGTCCAGTACTTATACCAATGTCAGTCCTTGAAGTAGGCACACTTCAAAGAAAAGTCTTGGTAGTGCACAAGACCCTGTCTTTTCCGGCCCAGGCTCCAGACACACTACAGGGAGGGTGGAGACAGCTTTGTGTGAGGACAGGAACAGCCCTTTTCAGGTGTCAGTGTCAACTCCTCCCACCACTCTAGCTCAGGAAGGCCAATCAGCCTGGTGATGGGCCATCATGATATGCAGGGCATACCTCAGGTGACTTTGTGCGGCTGTCTGGAGTGAATGTACAAACAGCACAATTCTCATCCCGACCCAGACATGTATTCAGAGGCATAACATTGTTAAAGTAAGATCATTTCAAATTTCTAAAACTGTTATTTTCAGACATGCACTTTAAAAACAAACGTCACCAAAGATGTATTTTTTAATTGTGAGTGCAGAGACCTCACATTTCAACTTTCTTTCAGCTCCCAATTGGAAGATACACTTGTAAGATGTTACAAGGCAACACCAATGCTAACCTATGGAAAAGATAGGCCTTGCTGCAGTAAGAAAATGAAATTGGCATTATTTAATTACCAGGACATGTAAAACACAACAGTACAGGTCTTACCTCTTAAATAGACTGTACTCTGTCCACTGGGCTACTTCGGGCCTACTGTGAGATATGACATAATCAGTGAGACATACACTGAGACTACTTCAAGTATGACTTTATTGAAGCACCTCAGCCACCAACTGCCCGCTTCCAACCGTCTGTCTCCAACATTCCAAATTCTCATCATCATAACATTCCATGGTTGTAACATGGTGACTATGCCTCTCATCTTCCTCCCATAACCCATCCTTTTAGAGAATTGCAGGATAACTCTAAATAGAACATGAAATCTACCAATCATATGACCCTATTACCTTGTAAAACTGAATAAAAGTCCTAATATGTAACATGTGAGAACCCTGTCAATACAAAGAATGTTATACACATATTCACAACAGGAGAACGAGAGGATACAATGAATACAAATGACAAGATACTGTCCGTTTGAGAATGCAAAATAAAGCATTATAAATGAGCAGTTCTATATATGCGCTTCTATTATCCTCCATAAAAAGAAATTCTTCCTTTTCTTCTGTAAATGAATCTCTGTCTCTCCACTCACCCAGAGCATTGTTCTCACAATGTTTGTTCTAGAACATCCAGGCCAGACGCAATTTAGTTGAGGGAGCTCTACCCTTGAATAATTCGAAAGGAGATTTCCCCATAGGTACATGTGGAGACACACAATACCCCACTATCCTACTGGATAGTTCCTTCATCCAATCTAAACGATTAGCTCTGGCCAATTATATCCATTCTTTTGAAGTTTTGATCACCCTCTCAACAGCACCATCAGTTTGGGTGTGAACTAGTGCTGATGTTTTGTGCATTATTCGACATTCATTCAAATAAGACTTTATTTGAGAAAAGCAAAACTGCACTTGATTGTCTGAGAAACATGGGAAACTTTCTCTTCTGAAAATGTTGTCCAGAAAGCTGATTACAGCTGCTGATGGTATATCACTCACTCATGAAACTTCCACCCAGCTTGAATACAATTCCACCAACGCATTCACATAAAAAGTTAAATGTTCAGGTGCTGTCACAGGATCCCATTCTCAGACACCAATGGAAGGTATGGTGTATTCAGAGAGACATACCCTGGGGCAACTTCAAGCATTGCTTTATAGATGCACCTCAGTTATCAACTGCCCGCTCCCAACAATCCATCCCCAACATTCCAAATTCCTCTAATCATAACATTGCATGGCTGTAACATGGGGACATAAGTCACTATGCCACACCTACCAAGGGCAGGTTTGGGACTGGCAAGTGGTTGCACAATTGATTGATTGATTGTGAGTTTCTAAAGCGCTAGAATCGACTCCTGAAGGAGTATCTCTGCGCTGTAGACCACTGGGGAACCAGTCCTGGCTTTCCCTGTGAGATGGTCCCTACTGGGTATCTCTAAGGTGAAACCAGGCATCCCTGGCGTATGTGGGGGACCGTTGTGGAGATGAGGCAAGCTAATGCCCAGAGTTGCCGAGTGTGATCTCTGGTTAGAGTAGGCACCGAGCCGAGAATTATCAAGTCCGCTGACCCTGGTCCACGACCCTGCCGCGTCGGGGATAGAACCCTGGTCCCGGGCCGTTCTCTGCTTCCGGGTCTGCCGCCTCTAACCAGTGAGCCACACCACTCCACAATATTAACTAGATCAGGGTTCCGCTCCAGCAGGATCTCTATATAGATCATCTGTATGGATTGATTCCGCTGAAATGGGTCCTTAAGTTTAAAATTGTTGTAAACATCATTTAAGCAACATACTAGAGCATTATTTGACTAAGTTGCCTGGTGATGTGGTCACACAAGTACAAAACACCAATGTGACTTGTAAGACTCCTACAGTACCATACATGGGTGGCAGCACAAATGATTAGCATAAAGTAGGGACATCTGGTAGTCACATTGGGGCTACCTGGGCATTGATGGTTTATTATATGGCATATGGTGTACAACAAACCAATATGGATTCTAATGGATGGCATCATCATATATACCATAATAAATTCATGTAACCACACATGATTATCTCACTCTCATAATAGGATTACTAACATAAACCTGGTTTCCAGAGATACAATGCGCAATTGAGTGCGGTATCAGGTTGTTTTTATAATACTCCCCGTTTGTGCCTTGGAATCCATTCAGTTGACCATCTTGTTGCTCTCATAATACACTAGTGTTCACAACCGTTGTGTGTACAATAAAGCTATTGAAGCCTGCAAGTCAGGAGTAATGTCTGTCTCCTGTCTGGGCAAGCGCAGTCGAGTACGCCAACAGACTGATTACACTACTACTCCCTACAATCTTTGGGGCGCACACACATGGATGTACTTAATCGCAGTATTTAAGGAGGGCAGTCTGGCGTCCACACTCACCTCCGGTTGCAGCTTTCATACTGTAAGGGGTACTGACAGAGAGGTGAATGGGGAGTCAGGCTGTGCACAATTTGAGCTATTCTCTGCTTGCATGTTTTTTCCATGCTGTGTTTTCTAATCCTTGTTACCTGGTCTTAAAAATGGATAGGATTACACATTATTTAATCAATGTAGGGCACTTTTTTCTGTTTTAAATTGCGGTAGAGTTTTTTTTCTAGATTGGTCACCTGGTAGTCACCTACCAGTGACAGTGAGCGGCTGCTCACAAGTGCCTCTTCCTTTTTAAAACTCCATCGTTTATAGAACATTTCTTTGATTGAAGAGTATTTTCTTCATTTTAACTTATCGAGGAGAACATGGCACACATGGTTAACTGTCTGATATTAAACAATCAACAGTGCGCTAGCATCTATCATCATTTTTCTATCGGGGGCATTCCATCTGTTTACCAGTGTGATGGAGCCTCATGTAGACATTAGTTAACAATGCCCACACCTTCAAAACTCAGCACCGCATTTTGTGCTTTTTAAGATAGGCTCCAGGAGTTTGCATATCAGTGAAGGTACATGAGACCTTATCTATACATCGGTCTATCTGACAGAATAGGGAACATTATGGCCACCGACAAGTGGTCCCACAATGGTGGACATGTAATGACTGACAATTGTTGCAATCAGCAGACAGCACCTATTATACGAAGTTGTCTATTTGTGAAGGATCTAGATAACGTAAATCACTTTATCACATGTGTGCTGGGTTTCTCTATGATCTTTTTTCCTCAAAAACTGTTTTTGTGTATATATATATATATATATATATATATATATATATATATATATATATATATATATATATTATATATATTATCTACTGGCGGTCGCCAGTAGATAGTTATAGTTAGGACCTATTTTCCATGGGAAGTACGCAACATTCTATTTGGAATATCTCTGGCGCTGGTTGACGAATCTTCACGAAATTTTCAAAACCTACGGTCAGCTCTGGTCCGCTTCTATCCTGAAAGTTTCACAGTGTTTTGTCAAGCGGGAGCCGACAAAAAAGGGGGGTCCCAAAACGTGTTTTTCCCATGCAATTACCCATAGGATCTTTAGCCGCAGCTACAGCCTGAACTGCTGAACGGAATTACACCAAATTTGGCAAAGATATAGGCCGTAGTTCAAAGTTGTGCCTTTTGGGTAAATGGTGTAAATCCGTTCTGTAGTTCATGAGAAAATGATATTTAAAAGTACATATATATCTATGGCCTCGGAGGGTCCGCGTACGCTACGCGCAGCCTAAGTGGACCCTGCAGTGCACGAGCTGTATTCTAATTGGCTGTCAACACTCAAAATCAGGAAGTGTTGGCAGCCATCTGGTGCCTCGGTAGAACCGAGGTACAAAAAAAAACCCCAAACAACCTGGAAAAATGTGAAAAGGGGGCAGGGTAGAAACACCCAGACCCCCTAGACCTGCTCACTGACCAGGTCATGAATGATGTAATATGTGACATCTTCAGCAGTGGATTGCGGGCTCGTGAGTTATAGTTAGTACAACTAACTATAAAGGAGGAATTTCAATGGTTTTGTATGACTGCAATGTCCAGCTAACTTGACTATAACACCTCTAAAACCTACGTTTTTTGCAGTGAATTTCAAAGGTTTTTTAAATGCTAATCCCTAACTATAACATGTCTGAAAACTATGTTTTTTTCAGTGAATGTTAAAGGTTTTTTAAATGATAATTCCTAACTATACCATGTCTGAAACCTATGTTTTTTTAAGTGAATATATATATATATATTACTTCGTCTCTTCTCACCACAATTCTTCATGGATGAAGTCACGGCACTGCAACAGGTTAGTTTTAAGATATTTTATTTACACACCATGTGCAAAGTAAAGTGCATCAAAATAACGGTCTCCGCGTTTCGGCTACTCCTAGCCTTCTACTGGACCTAGCCTTCTACTGGACCACTGAAAAAAACATAGGTTTCACACCAGTTATAGGTGGTGGAAATTTTACTCGCATAAAACCATTGAAATTCCCACGTTATAGTTAGTTGGACTCACTATAACTTGCGGGTGCAATGCACTGCTGATGACGTCACATATTACATCACTCATGACATCACTGATGACATCTCAAATGCACGCGCACGTTATAGTGAATATATATATATATATTTATATATATATGGCGAACTTCCCTTTCAAACGAAAAAGAACAGAGGCCACAAGGAAGATGCAGGTTAGACACCGTTTTATTTCAAGAGTCCCAGCTCTGGCGGATGCATTTCGGCGGTTATGCCTTCTTCAGCGCCGTCAGCTGTTAAGGTCCGCTCTAATGTTCTCGGTCTGATTTAAATAATTGCCGGCACTTGTATCCCTCCTTCCTTCACAGTCTGTGCACCAATCAGGGCCCGCTTGTGTCGATAGCGAACTCCATTTCCCAGAATGCCGCATCAAGGTGTCCCGGGCTGGTGGTGTGGAAGGATGGGCTCGATTTCCGTAGTGCAGGCTCCAGGCGAGTCGAGTGGATCACGGAGCCATCAAAACAAGCAGTGACCTTGCCGCATCTCCTTGCATGCTGCAGCAGCCCTATGCGTTTGGGGAAAACATGAGAAAGGGCTGTCAAATGCGAGACAGATCACCCTGTTAAGGTAAAATACCTAGTTCAACTCACTATCCCCTGACGATCAAGGCGGAGCCCGAAGATACCAGTCCCCTGGTTGATGAATGTGCTGCAAGCAGCGGTGTGCCAGTTTGGCCTCGGGTTCACTTGCGCTGCAGGGCCATCTGGACTGAGCTGCTGGCAAGCTCAGAAAATGTGGCGAACTTCCCTTTCAAACGAAAAAGAACAGAGGCCACAAGGAAGATGCAGGTTAGACACCGTTTTATTTCAAGAGTCCCAGCTCTGGCGGATGCATTTCGGCGGTTATGCCTTCTTCAGCGCCGTCAGCTGTTAAGGTCCGCTCTAATGTTCTCGGTCTGATTTAAATAATTGCCGGCACTTGTATCCCTCCTTCCTTCACAGTCTGTGCACCAATCAGGGCCCGCTTGTGTCGATAGCGAACTCCATTTCCCAGAATGCCGCATCAAGGTGTCCCGGGCTGGTGGTGTGGAAGGATGGGCTCGATTTCCGTAGTGCAGGCTCCAGGCGAGTCGAGTGGATCACGGAGCCATCAAAACAAGCAGTGACCTTGCCGCATCTCCTTGCATGCTGCAGCAGCCCGATGCGTTTGGGGAAAACATGAGAAAGGGCTGTCAAATGCGAGACAGATCACCCTGTTAAGGTAAAATACCTAGTTCAACTCACTATCCCCTGACGATCAAGGCGGAGCCCGAAGATACCAGTCCCCTGGTTGATGAATGTGCTGCAAGCAGCGGTGTGCCAGTTTGGCCTCGGGTTCACTTGCGCTGCAGGGCCATCTGGACTGAGCTGCTGGCAAGCTCAGAAAATGTGGCGAACTTCCCTTTCAAATGAAAAAGAACAGAGGCCACAAGGAAGATGCAGGTTAGACACCGTTTTATTTCAAGAGTCCCAGCTCTGGCGGATGCATTTCGGCGGTTATGCCTTCTTCAGCGCCGTCAGCTGTTAAGGTCCGCTCTAATGTTCTCGGTCTGATTTAAATAATTGCCGGCACTTGTATCCCTCCTTCCTTCACAGTCTGTGCACCAATCAGGGCCCGCTTGTGTCGATAGCGAACTCCATTTCCCAGAATGCCGCATCAAGGTGTCCCGGGCTGGTGGTGTGGAAGGATGGGCTCGATTTCCGTAGTGCAGGCTCCAGGCGAGTCGAGTGGATCACGGAGCCATCAAAACAAGCAGTGACCTTGCCGCATCTCCTTGCATGCTGCAGCAGCCCGATGCGTTTGGGGAAAACATGAGAAAGGGCTGTCAAATGCGAGACAGATCACCCTGTTAAGGTAAAATACCTAGTTCAACTCACTATCCCCTGACGATCAAGGCGGAGCCCGAAGATACCAGTCCCCTGGTTGATGAATGTGCTGCAAGCAGCGGTGTGCCAGTTTGGCTTCGGGTTCACTTGCGCTGCAGGGCCATCTGGACTGAGCTGCTGGCAAGCTCAGAAAATGTGGCGAACTTCCCTTTCAAACGAAAAAGAACAGAGGCCACAAGGAAGATGCAGGTTAGACACCGTTTATTTCAAGAGTCCCAGCTCTGGCGGATGCATTTTGGCGTTTATGCCTTCTTCAGCGCCGTCAGCTGTTAAGGTCCGCTCTAATGTTCTCGGTCTGATTTAAATAATTGCCGGCACTTGTATCCCTCCTTCCTTCACAGTCTGTGCACCAATCAGGGCCCGCTTGTGTCGATAGCGAACTCAATTTCCCAGAATGCCGCATCAAGGTGTCCCGGGCTGGTGGTGTGGAAGGATGGGCTCGATTTCCGTAGTGCAGGCTCCAGGCGAGTCGAGTGGATCACGGAGCCATCAAAACAAGCAGTGACCTTGCCGCATCTCCTTGCATGCTGCAGCAGCCCGATGCGTTTGGGGAAAACATGAGAAAGGGCTGTCAAATGCGAGACAGATCACCCTGTTAAGGTAAAATACCTAGTTCAACTCACTATCCCCTGACGATCAAGGCGGAGCCCGAAGATACCAGTCCCCTGGTTGATGAATGTGCTGCAAGCAGCGGTGTGCCAGTTTGGCCTCGGGTTCACTTGCGCTGCAGGGCCATCTGGACTGAGCTGCTGGCAAGCTCAGAAAATGTGGCGAATATATATAAAAAATTTCTATGGCAAAATGAAACCCCTCATTTTGTTCCTTTTCAAATTAAATGTATTAAGTGTTACCACTTTATTCCAATCAAGATGACTTCAGGTGTGCCATACGTTTGTCATAAGTAAGACTGTTAGCGTTCTAGTTGTTCTTTAGATCACTCTGGGACATTCTGTCATTGGGCTATAGTTGGGCTACATCTGGCTGATATTTGGGCTACATTTGGGCTCTTTTGTCTCTGGTGGCCATCTTGGGAGACTGCATATCAGAATTTTTTTAATGAAATATGAGGATTTGAGAAGTCACTCAAAATGTGCCCTAATTTTTCTTTCTTCAGCACTAATCATAATTTCTATGGCAAAATGAACCCTCTCATTTTGTTCCTTTGCAAATTAAATGTTTTAATTGTTAACACTTTATTCCAATCAATATGACTTCAGGTGTGCCATATTTTTGTCATAAGTAAGACTGTTAGCGCTCTAGTTGTTCTTTAGAACACTCTGGGACATTCTGTCATTGGGCTATAGTTGGGCTACATCTGGCTGATATTTGGGCTACATTTGTTTTTTTATGTCTCTATATATAGCCCAATGTAGCCCAATATATATTTTTTCAAAGTTAATTTTCGTAAAAACCACTGGAGCATATATCTTGAGACATAGCAAAGGCACATCGGGGTACCAGTCCCTACAATTTTGCCAAGTTTGGTGGAAATCCATTCAGCCGTACGGGTTAAAAGTGAGTCCAACCGCCCTATGGGAATTAACATGGGGAAAACACGTTTTGGAACCCCCCTTTTATCTCGGCCCCCGCTTGACGGATCCCCCCGAAACTTTCAGGGAAGGAGCGGAGCGCAGCGAGGCAAAGTTAAGGAAAATACAGGCAGATCCCTCAATCGGCGCCAAAGTTATTCCCAATAGAATGTTGCGGATTTCCTATGGAAAACAATCCTAACTATAACTACCTACTGGCGACCGCCAGTAGGTAATATATATATATATATACAGTGATGTGCCAATGATAGTTGGTGCGATGTGGTTGTGACACTTGTACATTCACATTTTTTATGGAGCGGTGCCCCCTTCCCTGAGCTGTCATCAGGTATAGATCAGGTTTCTTATCCGAGCACTGTGGGTAAGCAAATTTGACTTTAATTACAGATGCTAGTTGCGTTAGAGATGTGGTGAGAATAGTATCCCACATAATTATCATAGTTTGTTTGCAAATATGTTCAGAGTCACTTATCTATTTGTATGTTATGTTTTTGTATCTTTCTGTAATAGGTACGCTGACTTTACTTTGAATTGAAAACCGCTGTACCACTGGTTTTGTATTTCAGTATCAGTATTGTTTATTTTTCACGATTCACTTGGTTTGTGTGCAGCAGCATTCACCGAGGTCCTGACGAAAGCCTTGACACCATATGGGTCATTATGGCTGAAACATGTAGACCTCTCTTTTTTGTCTAACAGATGCAGTTTTAAATCCATACTGCAGGTGCGCTGTTTTAGACCCTGGTTGAAAGAACAATCCAATAAATTAAACATTTTGTGCTCTATAGTTAGTTTTAATATCACTTACTGCACAGTTATTTTCTGTTGCGCTGTGCCCTCACCGCAACTTGTTCCTCTCATCTGTTAGATTTAGAATATCCTTTGTAGAGTAGATATACAAAACATCCCTCAGCTCCTCCCTCTCAGAGAGGAAGTTGTAGCCCCTTGTGGGACTAGAGTTTTCCACTAGGATTAGAATCTCAGATGATGAAGCATGCCACCTTCGGTGGGTGAGGGAAAAATTCCTGAAAGGGATTAGCCCACAGTTATCTCTGTCTGTTTTTTTCTAGCATCTCTGACTGTTTGCCTCACTATTCAAGACCCAAGGATTTCTATGTTGTTTTTGAGTATTGAATCAGGGATATAATCCTTTGCAGGCCTATAAATATTCCCTTGGACCCTCCTATCTTTTTTCATGAAGTAAGTGGTTGCACTTGCCAGGTCGACATGGCAGTTTAAACCTGCACATACAGACACTGTAGTGGCTGGTCTGAGACATGTTTGTAGGGCTACTCATGTGGGTGGCAAAATCAGTGCTACAGGCACACTAGTAGCATTTGATTTACAGTCCCTGGACACACATAGTGGACTGTACTAGAGACGTACTAGTAAATCAATTAGGCCAATCAGGAGCAAACCAAATACCAGTACATTTTGTATAGGGAGCACTTGCAGTGTATCACTGGTCAGCAGTGGTAAAGTGCTGAATGTCTTAACACCAGTAAAAACTAATTGTAGCACAGTGTCAAAAAAGAAGATAATAGGCAAAAAGACTGGGGAACCCACTCCAAAAGATGCTCGGTCTAACAGACACTCAATGTACTCAATGTACACACAAACTGGTGAAATGCTCTTTGTGTAATGTATCAAAATGTGTAAATTATATTTATTTCCAAAGGAAAAAGAATTCAGAATTGTTCCCATTTCTAGGTATCAAGGACTTATTCTGTGATTTCTTCATAGAAATGATAAAGTCTGTTATGTGCCGACACATTTTTTCATAAACACAGAATGGATAAAAACCCTAGAGACTTGAGCAAGCAGAACACTAGATGTGAAGTGTAGATTCTTCCAAAATTTAATTTGCTTTCATAAATTGTAATTGTCATGTGTGGACACACATGCATGTGTGTATAGATGTATGTTTGGTTGCCTGTGTGACAGAAATGTGTGTGTGTGGCCATGTACATTTTTGGGTGTTTTTAATATCCCTGTGTGTTTAGCATTGGGTAACCTAGTGTGCTTTTTAATCTTTCTAAAGTAGAATAACTTTATATTGTGTGAGTTTCACAGTTCGAAAACATGTTTCTTTTTACAAAATTTACCTAAAAAGATTAAAACTTGTTTTCCCCATTGAGCATGTGAAATTCCTCTTTAGAGTAACTATCATTCATAAAATATTCATAAAAGTTGACAGGACAAAATGGAATGTTTTAGCGCCATTAATTTACAATGACTTTTCACGCCATTATTCTAGATCAATTGTTGAGTAATGATTATTTGTCTTTCCGTCTGTTTTTAGGGCTATAGCTTGTGTCATTCAAGGAAGACCATTTCCTCAACTAAATTTAGAAACAACAAAGGCATATATGTTCCTCCCATGCATCCATGAAGAAATACTGATGAAGACAAGTGGCACTGTCCAGCTCTTTGTTTGAATTTTAGGTATTCACATCAATTAATACATTTCTGATACAAACAACAATAAAAGAAATGCATATGTTCAATCGAATCACAATTCAATATAAAATGAAAAGAAAAATACATTTCCATTTTCTCAAATCTATCTTAAGTTGACATTTGTACTTAAAAACGAGGCAATGAAAAATCAAAGAAAAGGACAGCACCTACAGAAATAGAAATGGGACTCATTAGTTAAATTACTTCCTATAATAAACGTCCTAGATAAACACTTCCTATGTGCCGAACGATACATAGTCTACAAAGAGAAAAGTGCATTATATTTTGAAGTGACGTATTATCACAACAGCATGTACTCCTGTTTTTTTTGTTGTATATTTTTATTGAGAAGCACATGTCAGTATATAACAATACAAAAAAAGAGGATTAAACAACAAATCAAATTATGACCACACAATAAATTATTATGAAATGTTAACTTCTCATATTTCTAAACAGAAACATCATAATACAGATATCAATAGATACAATATCTGAGGTACTCATGAAACCTGGAATGGAAGAAATAGGAAAGGTGGACAAGGGAGGAGATGATGTAGATAGTATACAATATGTATTATACCATATATTATAGATACATTGAAGATAGTGGAGATAATCTCATAGAAATTCACAAATATAACATTTCAAGTGGAGATATTCCTACTAACTCAACAATTTCCAATAGGAATATAATTAATGGCTAAAACATCAACAAACAGTCCTAATGATAACAGCAACAGCATGAATATAAATAAAGATGATAATGACTTAATAAGGAGATGTAAAAGGAAGGAACTTACTTATTCCATTTCCTAATTAGAAGGAAAAATCTTAAATAATACCAGAAATTGAATATGTATTAGCTAGAAAGGGTTTCCAAATGTGGATGAAAATTCCAACAAAGTACTGCAATCTCTAAATGAGTTTTTCATAGCATGCCATGTTATACATTTCAACAAGCCATTCATAGTGTGGAGGACATTGTGGTGTTCTCCAATGTCTTAATAAGCAAATCTTTGATAACGTGAGTATAAAAGCTATCAACCATCTGGTTTGGTTTGTTATGGAAGACCAGTATTCCTTCCAAATTGGAGTTCTCCTGTCTTAACTTCTACTCAATCCATTAGAGGAAGATTATAAATGGTGATCAATAATTATTCTGTAAACATTGTTACACAACTTGCATTCATACACATTGGAGTCGTGGTCTAGAGAAAGCTCAGAACCAATAATAAACGTAAGAATCACATATGTCCTGAGAGTTTTTTTCAACTCTGCATTCTCTCTAATCAAACATCTCCACCAACAAAAAAATCTCCTTTAGTCTAATAACTGTGTTGCTTGGTCTAAATCAGGGGAAAATTATACATCTCAGGGCCCAGTTCATTGCTACTATTTTTAATAGATCTGAGACAAATTTGTAATTTTGCTTATTGTCCAAGCAATCCTTTATGAACACATTGAAACCAATAAAAGAATGGGGCTGCTTCAAACTTATCCTCCCAATAGTCTAGACCAGATTTCTCCTGGTAGATGAAATGTAATGGACAATGGTGGGGCATCTAAATGGTGCCTGCAAAATAAATCCTATTCAACTTTCATGCTAGTAATATCAGTGGTTTTCCAAATGTTAGCTCCATTGGTGATTGCTGAATGATACTTATGGGCATATATGGATTTCATAACTTCTAACTGCTGGATCCGAATTTGAAAAGCAAAATTAAAAAAGGGTCACCATTGATTACACACATCTGAACTTTCTCAAGAGGAAAATTATGCCATCTACCTCCATTTCGAAATGGAACCCTAGATAATATTAACTTGTTTTTTAGCATGTCCTTTGATAGAAAATGTTCTGAACTTAATAAACATAAGTTCTATTGTTAAAATAAAAAATCTTGATAGATTCCATTCATACTTACGATAAAACTATCCCTCTATCAACATTAAGCAGTTCTACAGGTTAAAACTGCATTGCCTGCACAAGGTAGATCAGGAATACATTACTAACCCATCCAGGGAGTGTCCTCTTATTTCGTCCTAGAAATTCATCATGGTACTTAGAAAAGAAGGAAACAAAAAAATCGAGCCAGGGATTACCCTATCAAAGGTAGCACTTTAGTTTAAAAGGCAATCACTTCAACAAAACAAGTATTAGACCGCTCTATCTCCATTCTTTCAAAGTGTATTCTGCTTAACTTGGCCATTTGCCAAGCTGATATTTATAAAAACTAAAAAACAAAATGGACTTTTGGAGGCAGTACCATATTTATAAGGCAAAAATTGCAGGTTATGGCCCTATTCGACAGTGTCCATAGCAGCCCTAAAGCTGTACTGTATCAATGTCAAATGTCTCTTGGAGTATGTCGATTTCTGAACTCTCGGCATTAAAGATCTAACAATATCATTTGAGTATAACAGAGAAATTGCCAATATTTTTTAGGGTTCCCCTCTATTGTCTTTCTTAAAGATTAAAGATTGAAGTGATAATCGAATTGAACCAGTTTAGAGGAAGGTGAGATGTGCTAGCAACATTCAACACATTAGTTAGCAAGGTAGCCCAAAGGTCAATATCATTTTTATTTATCTCCATCAGGACCCCAATAATTGCAAAGAAATATTTCCTTTATGGCTTTATGGCTTTAATAACCTCAGAAACAGAAAAGTGTAAGAAGATTATTGTCTTTTGGAAACACACTAACACTAAATTCTTCTATGTACCACCTTTAAACACACAGCACCTTTGGTGAGCTACAAAGCCTACCTAGGGGTGACGTATTTAAAAGTAGTTTTCTTTCATGTCTAAAGGACTATTTTGACAGGCTTGCCTGCAGGTTTAAAAGATGCAGCAGTCAGGCTACACCGATAGGCTTAATGTCACGTTTCCTTTCTTAGCCCAGTGGATAAACACTTAAAAGTCCCATGCCATTGGTGTCTTTTCCTGCACCATGTACTGTAGCCTTACATTTGAGTCAAATGAGCCAATTGGAGGTTAGCCTATGAGTCAGACCACATACACTGGGGACTGGAAAACAATGTCCCATTAAGCAAAGTTAAAAACAAAACAGGAATACTGTCCTGCAAAACAATGGGGGTGTTCACATAAAAGGAGGAATTTCTCATCCTGCATTAAACATCTGCATTAGAATTCCACCCAGGAGGGTGGTGGGGCCTAACTTGTGTCAATGACTTTAATAGCTGGAGAAGTAGCATTTTAACACTTTACTTAATGGCAAATGGCTGTTTGTCACTGGTAGTTTTAGGAATGTGCTGATTTAAATATTGCAGCATTCAAAATGTTATTGGTAAAATGCTTGGAATAATCTCAGACACTGGTAATTACTTGGGCTGCATCTATCGTTATTTTGCACATCATACAACTTCAGTTTGGATTCAGCTGCATGCATGCCAATGCCTTTTCCAAAAGGAACCGTTCAGCTGAACTGGCAAACTGGAAATATTGCAGCATTTGTTTACATCTTCTACATCATTAGCTAGAACAACAGAGCATAACACAAAAAGGAGGCAGAAAACAACTACAGCACAAAATACAACACAAAACCGCCACTGTAAAACTCAGCACAGCAGGTGTGTGCAAATTCTCTTCTTGCAAATCACCACTTCTGCAAATCTGTTTTCAAAATGCAGCAGTAAAAGGCGTTTGCACCAAGTATTGCCTCATGTACCGCCAAGAACATATAATAGTGCCAATGAAAAATATTTTATGAAGCAACTCAAGGAGTTCTCTACTCACATAAACGGGTCCATTACGGAGAATGCAGCATTACCGGTCAGTAGCATCCCTTCTGAGACAAACTTTTTAAATAATCTGACACAGTCCAGTGCCCTTTCAAATTCCGAAGTGTGCCAGTCAACCATGTGACATAAACAGAGCTGTCTATTCAGAAGACTGAATGCTCCCAACATGGCTACCATTATGCTGTCTCTCATCTGAAGTACATTGATTCAGTATTCTTTACATGATTCAAGGTTTCATGGCTCATTTGCTGCAACATGTGGGATTAAGATTTATTTTACAGCTTTAACTGTGTTATAAATGAAGGATCGTTTAATCATTGCACCTTTATAACATTTGAATCATACAAATTAATGAGGTATTGCACTACTTGTCGTGGGGAAACAGCCACTACTACGCGGCCGTAAAGGCATTTTCATGGTAAAGCATATGCGTGATAGTGGCATTCGCGTTGTAACGCATGCGTGGAAAAGGCATGCGTTGCAACGGAATGCGTTGTAACATCATACAACCCTTGTAGTGTGCTTTTATAATATTGCCAATGCAGAAATATCATATGACTGAAAATGGAAACTATGTCCCCTTACCGCTATCTTTCAGCTGCTGTTAATACAGAAATAAATTAGCAAAACTTACAGAAAAGTGTATGTGAAAGAATAGATAAACAAAAATATCGGACAAATTATGTAGCCTACATATTATTTACGAATATATTGGTCCACTGGGTGTGTATTTCCCATTATTAAAACTAATGAAGCATATTATTTAAGAACATATTTCAGCTGGAAGATTACTGTATCACTGACATATTTTGTGTACATACATCATACACATATCACACACACACACTTATTTCTCCTCCAGCTTTTCTTATGCCTTTTCTCCCTCATGATTCGTTAAAGCGTTTTACTGTTCCTCTTCGTGGTATTGGTGTGCCAACAGGAACAGTGTGAGGTTTTTTACTGTTTAAGGCAAATGTCATTTTGCAGGCTTGAGCTTAACACACATTGACAAAAAAAGAACATTTTACAGCCCTTTGGTGTAATTTGGTGGCAGAACAAGGTGGCTCACCATCCAGGCCAGAGGAGTTAACTAGCTTTATGGACGTTAGCGTGATACTATAAAAAGGGCCTGGGCACCTTTCTTGTATAATGCATACATTTATTATAAGAGGCTTTAAGTGTGACGTACATCTTCTTTCGGAAAGAAAAGTGTTCAGAATCTGGTGCTCAATTTCACTGACATTCACATCACAGCCACGCACCGTGTTAATCAATTTTGGCAGCTAATTTGGGCGGCATTAATGTATATTTTGTCCTTTTCAGGGCTGGTGTACATTTAAAGTGCAGCATAGTTGTAAAGCTCAAAGAATTTAAAAACTATGAAAATTGCAAAAACTTTTACTTAATTTGTGTCCCTGTAATTTTTTTAAAGGTTAATATGTAGCCGTGATTTAATGTTCCGGTAGACGTAATTGTCAATAGGACCACATGAAAAGTTTGATTGTTCAATAATTTGCATTTTCAATGCGAGACCCAGACTTGTGTTTTTTACTCAACAAAAATCTGACATCAGAAGACTCAGCACGTGGCAATGTTTTTAAATATATTCATCATATAACAAAGTAACTTTTACTGGCCACTTCACCTTCCCCTGAGAGTTCTCTTTTCTGCGCCATATGCCACTCTTCCTGAGACAGCATTCTACATTTTTCATAACCCATAAAGCTTGTGAAGGGCTTTATAAGATGAATCAATTTTCACAGACATTGAAGTACCTGGAGAGAAAAATGTCCTAATGGAATACAGGCATGTTTGGTAAATGATTAAAGCTTGTATTAAACAAAATAGATTTATGGAGTTATGTGACACACTGTGCAGTTATTGCTTCTGGCATCTCAGGCCTGATTCATTATTTAGAAGCTGTGAATCTTGATGATTCAGTACACATAATGCAACTGTTCATTTAAAATACATATTTAATGAAATGGCAACAAACATGTAAACCTTAAACACAAAGGCCACACAACTCATGACAAAGTAATGATAGTGAGACAATATTTATAGGGAATTCTTTCGGCAATTTTCAGTTGTTTTACTCTTAAATGTGGTGCTATAGTCCTCACAGAATACCCCTAATTGACAGTGGCATACTGGCCTGTGAGGGCCTCAGACTGAAAATGGAAAATATGACCATGTAGCTCAGTGTAAAGACTCATTGTTTATTGCATCCACATCAGGGTTTTGCAGAAAAAGTTATAGTTTACTGAAATACAAGGGAAATAACACAGTTCAGAAAATTGCACTGAACATGAAAACTCTGCTGCAGTACCCATGTCTCGTAGTTTATGTTTTAAAACATTTGTTTGTTTCAAGGAAGTGGTCTATAGAGAGCAAAACTGACGTCACAAATATCCTCATATTCATTTTATTCTTTGTGGGAGCGGAGACCTGTCCTTGCATACAGACCACTGGAGAAACCCAATTGGATGTTGCCTTACCGCTAGAGCGGTCATCCTTGAAGCTGGGGAACAGAGTTCGAGTCTCTGCAACGACGCTCATTATCCTGTGATTCTTTGCAAATCGGGTTCGAGTCTCAGCAACGACGCTCAACATCCTGTGATTCCGGGCAAATTACTTAATCTCCCCGTGCCTAACAAAAATTATTGTGTCCATCTGTAGAAGAAGCTGGTGCTCATGTAAAGCATTCTGATACCCGATATCTTCAGGTCAAGTTCACGCTATATAAAACGCTTTAAAAAACACTTAATTACCCACATTCTTGGCAATTTTTTTTTTATGTGTGGAGTGGACCTTCTTACAGCATGTGGAAAAGACCTGAAACATCTTCATTTGCAGTTATGGTACCTTCCTATCCAGGACATCCACTTTAGCCCCTGGTGTTGTCATACTTGTGTACTCTTCTGATGATCACAGTAGATGAGTTTGACTTTGCTACTAAGATGTTAGGAGAAGGCCTCTTTTTGTGTGGTCACCTCCATTTCTTGCTGACTGATATTTCTGTCTGATTTAAATATGACTTTGTAGGATACAGCTTTCAGGCTTGCTCCACAGAAAGATTTTGACCTCCAAATAAGAGGCTAAGTCCAAAGGTAGAAATCCTGACTGGGCAAAAGCATTACATGTGTCTGACACTGTGGCTTCAGCAGGTGTAAGATATGAATTCCTGTGCTCTGAGTTTTCCTGCCAAAATCAATAGCTTAAGTGGATCTCTTCCAAATCCTATTTGTCTATGAGAGCACTTTGTCGGATACAGCGTGCAACCTTGCCTCACTGCAGGATTTCGATTTCCAATTCAGAGATTAAAATCTTTGATTGGGGCGACCCGCTTGGGGTATCAGACCTTCACTCCATCATGGTCAGCATAAAATCATGTCTAGGTTCTAGTAAACCATGAACAGTGACAAACCATGAACCGTAACTTCCTTTTGGCACTTTGTTTTCTTTCTGGCCTAAAACTTTAAAAATTCATATCTCAAGTTCTCCCTATTGGATTTTAGTTAGTTTTGTCTCATTGTTTAAGCTGGAATTTTTCATAAATTGGTTGTGGGTTTTTATTGTGATGTGCTTTGACCTTTTTAATTGCTTTGGTATGACTAAATACTTTACATACTTATCCTTAAGTTATGCCATAGCTACAAAGTATTGAGGCTATGTTTATTATATTCAGTGTGGGTGTTGACCTGATAGGATTTTGGTTATATTGCTTGTGAAGGGCTCATATCCTTCCCAATTAATAACCAACATTTCTACCAATACATACACAATATATCTTCATTTTCAGTATAGGATCATGAGATATGGGCCAAGAATGCAAAGACATTTATCAAAAAGCATATCAGTTCAGGTAAATCGGAGCCCAGGTTCCTGTCAAAGTGCACTTATTTCTAACACCAATATCCATGAAAAAGGTTTCAGCACTAGTGGCTGATGCAGCCCTTCAGTCCAAAGTGGTTGGGATTGGAAGTTTCCTAGGCCAAATTCATTGATAACCAAAATCTGGGATCTAGTAAGCCACTATTGCTAAGTTATTTCTCCACCACTGCTCCTCCATACTATATATCACCATGACACCTAACACTAGAGTACTTCCAAATGGCATCAGGGCCAAGGGATAGCTACATCCCCTGGAACAGAAGACTGTATATGCATATATTTGACAGTGATAAAGTAGCTCCTGCCTGCCCCAAAGTGGTATCACAACTCTCATCACTGCCAACCCACACAAGCCCTTACAATGATCGATACAAAATACTCTCTGTGTGCCACTAGAAAGATCCACTACCTAGTCACTGACTTTGTGCCTCACGATATGTGGATCAGGAGCAGCACCTGTCTTCCTTGAGGGGTCGGGAAACTCAATCTCTCATCTGTCACCATGGTGGCCCATAGCTTCATGGCATACAACTAACTATCTACCTTATATAACAGAAGATGATGAGATAGGGGTGCTCATTGAATTGCTTGGTCTGCACACAAACAGGTCTTTCATGAAAAAGGTCTTGATATGTTGATTTTTCTATGTATAGGATTGCCTCCCTTATAGACCACACACATACTTATTAAGGACTAGCTTACCCGTCGCGCGTTGCTGCGATCTCAGAAGAAAGGAAATTCAAGGAAACTTGTTATGATAACATTCAATTTACATTGTGTCATTTTTATTGAAACTTATTCATTTTAATATGGAAAACATTTCAAAGTGTCATTTTTATTCTATTTATTTATTTGAGTGCTTGTGGATACACGATAATTTTTGTTTTTCCGTCTGGTGCGTACACGAATAAATCAGAAGGTTTTCCGACGCGTGAGCTGGCCACATACAGTTGTCCATGTGAGAAGCACAGATTCTCCAAATGTAGTCCACACACTTGCAGCGATTGTTTTTGTGCTTTGTTGATGGTCATTGTAAAAGCGAGTCGCACCGGAAACTGTAAACGTTTATCAGTATTCGAAAGATTATGAGGGCCCTGAGGGCCGATATTTAAAAACAATGTATGCCAGAAACCTTCACAGGAGTGTACTCAACAACTTCCCAAAGTTTCATGGCAATTGGATGAATGGTGTAGTAATGCATAAAGGACAAACAGACAGACAGACAGACATACATTCGTTTTTATATATATAGATAAATACACTTATATAAAGAGAACAATTCTTATTCTGTATTTTTTTAAAAAGGGAGATCACTTCATATCTAAATAAAGTTGATCAACAATTTGGACTGAAACTATCAAATCTATAAATATTTACCTGAACTTATGGCATAGACTTTCCCTTATATAGGGAGCTTATCTGTAGTCCATTACTAAGACAATCTGATCCCATCAAACAAGCGTGGCATGGTAAGCAAAAGAATGATGGATTTAACCCAGATCTTTTGACTGGGGGGTGAATATTTTGATTTGTTCTGCATTCCGTCCATCAATTCTGTGTCTTTTGCTTTCTCGCCCTAAGTGGGCCAGGTATGCCCAGACATTGGTCCCGGGCTCACTGTGCCACTGGATTCAAGCTATCCTGGCTGATAAGGGGTGAAACCCCGAAACCGATCCTAGGATGCTCGTTTCTGGTCCAGGGAGGACCTGGCATGGCAGTTCGGGCTGGATTATACCTATGAAGCACAGGGTCAGGGTCAAGACTGATTTGCATATGGCCAGGTCTAAACTGCGGTGGAAAGGTGAGCAAAAAAATTATAGATTTAACCCAAATCTTTTGACTGGGGGTGAATGTTTTGATTTATTCTGCATTCCGTCCATCAATTGTGTGTCTTTTACCATCAAACAAGCAGCAATGACGTAGCAATCACTGGTGTGATATGTATGTTTTATCAAGGTATAAAAAATGGGATACATTTCCTACTGTTCATTTCACAAAGTATCTAACAATTTCCTTCTGCAAATGTAATATGCAGCCATATAAGGGCAGCTGTGGTCTACAGTTGTGAAAAATATTAGCTTTTTCCTTGCTGAAAAACACCTCTGAATTACCTCATTTGCCCTACTAATAATGCTTTCATGTTGCTGATGACATTTCCTAAAAATGCTTTTCAGAAATTATTCTTTATGATGAATTTCATGAATGTTCAGGAACATGTTTCTGAAAGAATATTCGGAAAGATTGCAATAAATATCAATGGGAAAGCCCAAGGAGATCATTATAGAAGGGGTTCACACATTTTCCAGAAACACTATACCAAGCTATGACTACATGAATAAGGATTTGTTTTTATTTTATTGCTTAGTTGCTTTGAAATTAGCATGTGTGTTTTTGTTGTATTTAAAAATGTAGTTTTTTTCACAACCATATCAGGTGTATTTATTGGTCAAGTGATAATGTTGGTTTCCCTCTGACTTTTGTATCTTTGATGGCAATGGAAATAAAAAGTTACATTTGGTAAGAGTTTGAGATCATGGACATTTGAGCTCAGGCAGTAGTATCTAGAAGAGCATCCCAAATAAAGTGTTGGAAGAAATATGTGGTAGTAAAAAGAGAAAGATAACTAAATCAATTATCAAGGAGATATGGATGTGTGTGTGACTTTTAATCCATCATTTTAGCAAACCCAGAATTATTTTGTTTATTTATTCAATTATGAAGAGATTTTTTAGTACCATGCCCTTGCCTAAGCTAGGTCCATGTGTTAGATGTAGGCAAGCTCAAGATAACTTTGGGTAAATATGAACAGCTATGCAAATCATCAAAAGGCAAGATTGAAACTTTATTTTGTCAAATATTGATGTCCTAAATGTAAGGTACATAATATCTATATTTCCTCAAAGTTGAGCAGGGTTCATTTTTATTTCATTAAATGATCTATGTAATAAGTCTGGAGAAGCATAGATACTCCCTAATAAAACATTTTGGAAAATATTATGGGAAGTGCTGTTTTTAGTTTTCCTCAATTACAGCATGCTTGCCCATGTTATTTCCCTTCTTGATTTCAACTTCTTTAATTAGCCAAGGTGTGGGGTGGAATACCACATCACATAAATCCATTGAAAAGAAAGGATGAGATGCTGGATATCCCTTATTCAAAGCTTAATACTGTTGAAGGTGGGTACGTCAACTTTGACAGGATTTTCTTTCATTCTCAGTGGTTGCAATGATTGCTTAATTAAAAGAGCATAGAAATATACATCAGACACTTTGGGAGTTATAATTTCATGGTGTACATTCTGTGATTTCCATAGGAAATCACAGGATGTACCCCATGCCAAATCAAACTAATTGGAAATGGTCGGAACAACGTGGACTCAGCCATGTGTGTTCAAACAATGCAAGCCCAACCATGCTTGCCTTAATCATGCATATGCCTTAGCCACGCACATAAGTTGTTAAGGCAGTGCACTGTCGACTGGCTGGAATGGGCAAGTCCGGGACAAAGAAGGATCAGGAGAGGATGCGGTGAGGTAAGGGCTCAGGACGGGGTCGGGTAGGTTTTGGGGCTATGGGGAGGACAGGGTCGTTTATAGGGCTTAGGTGGTCAGGGTAGTTTTGAGGGCTTAGGGGTGAGTGGTTGGTTTTAAGGAGGGGGAGGTTAGTTTTAGGTCTCAGGGAAGGAGCTTGGGGGCTGTTTTAGAGTTAAGGGCAGGGATTGGGGTTCATTTTAGTGCTTTTGTTGCGGTGAAGTTTTTATTGCTCGGGGGAGTTTTCAGTGGGGTTGTTTTAGGTCTCAAGTTAGGGGCTTAGGGAGCTATTTAGGACTCAGAGCAGAGGCTAGGGGTATTTTTTGAGCTTTGTGCGCCATTTTAGGGCTCAGGTCGGGAGCTACAAAGTACCTTGTAAATCTTAACCACATATATGTCTTTGCCATACATGCCAAAACAACACATTTTGTTGTAAAGGCATGCGTTGTAAAGGCATATGCATGTTTAAGACCACACAGAACCGGCATGCATGGTAATCGCATGTGTGGTTTCGTCACACAACCAAAGCAAATACATTTAAAATGGCTATTATATTAAGAAAACTGTGTTCTGCACTTTGTAGTGCAATATGTTAAATATAACATTACTTATATCTTAGGGCCGAGTCACAAAGCAATTACGAGGAAGGGAAGTAGTACTTTAAGAGTAGTCTTTTTAAATGCTCCTACATATTTTGTTAGTCGGCCCCAAAACATTTAACTCACTATTAACAAAAAAGCAAAGAGTCCTTTCTATTCTTACTGATTGTATATGAATATTGCCTGCTATTATGATGAGCAGCAAACAGAGTCTGGGTGATTATAGACACAAAGCAATGAGTGAGTCTGCATATTTTCACGTGCATCGCTTTGCGTGAATATGGGCTTAATTTGGAAATAATTTTTAAGTGATTATAACAATTGCCATGCATAGTGCTCTGAGTAAATCTCTGTAGTGTAAGGAGCAAAATTCCATGATGTGGGTTGTTATTAAAGGATAAATACCAAGTGAGTCTGGAGATCATCAATGCAAAAGTTCTGTGACTTTAGAAACGTTTAAGAATGGAGCATTGAAGAGGTTTGAGAGTTATCAAAATGCAGGTACTGTGCGGGTTGGAGCACTGTTTCGAGAAGAGCAACGAGTTAGGGTAGTTAATAAGCATATTTATCATCAGTATTCAAGTTTGTTTCTGGGTAAAGCCAATACAACCTCCTAGGAAAGAAAGCAAAATCATACATTTCTATAAATACATTGAATTTAAAAAATGAATAAAGCACTTGTGCATTCACAAGAGCAAAGTAATAATCATGCATACCAATAATTATCAGGGGCATATCTGTGAGTTAATCTGGAATTATAAAGAGCAAAGATCTGATTTAGTTTGCATATCTTTATATATGAATCAGCGTGGCTCCATGAGTGCGTCTGTGCATTTTTAGAAGTGACACTACGAGTCTAGACTCTGTGAGTTTGGCTTTTATTAAGAGCAGACCTCATAATGAGCCTCCATACAATTATGGGAAGTGCTATGCCTCAGCCTGGGTATGTTCAACATCAGCCCTCACACTGATTCTGTGTATTACCAAGAGTTTTAAGTAAATCTGACTTCAATAGGATTAGGTCTCTACGTTAGTCTGAAAAAGTAGGAGCAGTTACATGAATGATTTGAGATTCTCTCAGAATGATCAAGAATCAACATTAGTGTAAATCTGTGTTATCTAGACTCGATGTGAGTTTGAGTGTTAGCAACAGCTGAACTCAGAAGGGTGAGTTTTTATTAAGAACAGATCTGAGTGATTCTGAAAATTATCAATACCAACACTCCGGTTATTAATTAAACATCATATCCCCGTGGTATCAAACCATATAGAGAGATACCTTTTATCTGTGGCAGCAAGGATAAAATAGAGGTAGGATTTAATAATAAACACTATTTATTGAACATTGTCATAGAATGAGTCAGTCTTGGTATCTCGCTAATCACTTTAAGGTATTAAATATGGCTCATGAAGATTTACATTGCAATTCGTCATAATATTTGATTTATATTAGCAGGAATGTACTGTGAATGTGTATTCTGTCACTATTTTGAGGCCACATTCTGTGGTCAATTAATCTGTGAGTGTATTGTTCTAAAGCACTGTTAGAACTGGGGGTCTCTAGTTGGCAGAGGTAGGTACCACTGTCCAAATAGGGACCCTTGCATCTAGTCAGGGTAAGGAGGAAACCCTCCGAGATAACCCCTGCTCACCCCCTGGGCAGCTTGGCACGAGCAGTCACGGCTCATCAAAGGCAATGTGTAAAGTATTTGTACCAAAACTCCCAGTAACACAGTGAAAACACCACAAACTGACTCCACAACAGTTTAGAAAAATAAAGGTATTTAATCTAAACTACACAAGACCAAAACGACAAAAATCCAACATACACAGTTCAAGAATATGGTTGCAAAAGATTTCTTAAGGTTGCGATAAAATAATTCACAGTTGCGTGAAAAGTTCACAGTTGCGTCACGTTTTGCCAACAGTACCTTTTAAAAGCAACAAAGTTCCAAAGCAGAAGCTGGTGCGGTGGAAAACAAGCGATGCGTTGCTCCTGAGACCCTGGGGAGGCGATGCGACAATGTCGCTGCAGCAGCGGGCATGTTGCGACGAATCCGGTCTGTATGGGGAGGAAGGCGGACTTGTATGGATTCCGGTGCGTAGGTTCCGTAGGAAGTTTTCTCTTGCAAAGGCACAATGCGATGATCTTTGGAGTTGCGATGATCTCCGGGGCGACGATGCGCGGACCAGCGGTGATCTCTCTCTCGCAGCTCCTCGATGCAATGACTTCTGCGATCACACTCGCAGAGACGTGATGCGGTCCGCAAGCAAGCGGTGGGGCAATCTCACCCAGCGACGACAGGCTTTGCGACGACACTCGCAGCGATGGTAATCTTCCTGCACCGGTCTGGTGCGTCCCGCAAACAAAGGATGCGACGGCTCTGGCAGCGACAACAGGTGCTGCGATGATCTCGACCTTCGTAGCAGCGGGAATTTCCTCGCACTGTCGGGGATGCGATCCGCAAGCGAGCGATGCTACTAAACTTGAAGAAAGTCTTTAAAAGCTTGGTTTCCAGCTTCCCAACACAGGTACAACTTCCAGAGGCACCACACAAGGGCCACGCACTCCAGGAAGGACAGAACTCTCTCAATAGAGTTCAGGAAAGCTGGGGGTGAAGTCCTTTTGTTCCTGGGACTTCATAACAGGGAGCCAGCTCTTCTCAGGCCCTTGGAGATTCCTTCAAGCAAGGGGACACAGCACAAAGCAAAGTCCTTCCCCTCTCCTTGGCACCAAAGCAACAGCAGGTCAGTCCAGCACAGCTAAAGCAGGACAGTCTTCCTTCTTCAGTTTCAGCTTTCTCCTTGGCAGAGGTTCCTTCTTGATTCCAGGATGATCTAATTTTCTGTATTCTGGGGTCCTGTACTTATACCCCTAAAAGTCTTTTGTGGAAGTGGGCCCTAAGCCCGGTGTGAACCAGTTCTGGGTGTTCCTTGAGCACTTTGTTTTCCTGGCTTCTCCTTTCCTTTCAGAGTGAGGGGCAGGGTCGTCAGCCGCCCAGCAGGAGGTGGAAGGCAGGCACAGCCCTATTCAGGCCCAGGTGCTATCTCCTCCCACCACTAAAGTAGCAAATGCAGTCATTCAGCCTAGGGCTGACCCAGCCAGCCTCCTGGGGGCTCCCCAGGCCCTGTCACTCTCAAACCATACAGTCAATTCACAAACAGGCCAAGGCACACATAAAGGTCAGACAAGAGAGCAGCTTCTTTCTAAAAGTGCTGTTCTCAAACACAGGATTTAAAAACAACCCTTCCTAAAAGACGTGTTATTACATTCTGAGTTCAGGGATACCACACTTTTATGTCGTACCTTGCTCCTATGAGAGGATATGCTGGTAGCCACTGTAGCCAGCATTCCCCATGATAGCCTACGGAGCAAGATAACCTTACAGCAGTGAAAAATAAAAATGGTTGTAATTCACTACCAGAGTATGCCACCTGCACAGGTGCCTGCTTTACCTTTCACATACACTGCACCCTGACCAGGGGGGTACATTGGGCCTTCCATAGGGGTGACCAATGTGCACAGAAAGGGAAGGGTTAGGTCTGATCAGTGGGGACACCGCCCAGGAGGACGTGGCAGTTCACAGACTGCACACAGGCACTGCGGTGGCAGGCCTGAGACACCATTTTAGGGCTACTCATGTGGGTGGCACAATCAGTGCTGCAGGCCCACTAGTAGCATTTGTCATCACCAGCCCTGGCACACTCAGTACACTTTACTAGGGACTTCTTGTAAATACAAATATGCCAATCATGTATATCCAATCACAATAACAATTTACACAGAGAGCATATGCACTTTAGCACTGATCAGCAAATGGTAAAGGGCGCAGAGTCCTATTGCCAACAGCTACAGGTCAGGAAAAATAAGGGAGGAAGAATCAAAAAGTTTGGGATAACCCTGCAAAAAGGACCAGTTCCAATAAGCACACTATACAGAGGGGCACAATCCTTTTGCAACAAAAAGCTAGATTTCTAGAGGGTGCGCCTGATTTCCCTAGGTAGCATTTTCCCTGGCATAATATACCTCATGATGTTTTGGCATTTTGAAGTCATAGCAGAGAATTCATTAGATACATTATTTCTCTTATAATGGAGTTTACTTCAGTTGTGTTTGATTGAAAATATCGTGTTCTGTTGCAATGGTAATATCTTTTAGTTCATCAGGGTTCACATTTGGAACAACTCATTACTGAAACAATTCTGTAATTCATGACAATCATTACAACTTGGCTGTGCTAAAATGTGGCAGTCCAGTGGTTATTTCCAGAGATTTATTATCAGCACAAGCTATAATATCGGTGGGGAGCATGCTCACTAAAAATAACCATATTAAGACTTCAACTTCTTTACATCTATTTCAAAATGCAACATTTACCCATAGTTTTTTCAAAAATGTGATGAGTGACCACCGTATCCCTCTCTTTTTCCATACTCCACAGGCTCCTGCTATATGGATGTGTTGCTCTGCTATGGCATGTGCTTGGTAACTCCAAAAGTTGTCAAACTTTGTATGGTTTTATTGAGTTGATGCCATTGTAATTCATCCCTCTCTGAATATTGTAAACGAAATGCTGCTTTGAAGTTTTATGAATGCATCCTGTGTTGGCTAAATTGCACCCAAGTGCTCAAAAAGAATAAGGAGGAATCGTTCCACACATGTAATTAGGTTTGCACTATATCCCTACAAATAACTAAAGTGTAAAAAATAAACTGGAAGCATGGGGATTAAGGAGGGTAACTGTACTATGTAGGGTGAAGCTAGTACCTATAGTCTAAATGACCTGTGTGTTTTTCAGTAAAGATTAAATTGGGTAAGGTGATCTGAGTTGCAGGGACAAGAAACACACCAGAGAGTGTTAAGAGAACTGGTCAGAGTGATATGTAGGAACAACAGCAATGGGAGTGCTCAAAGATTGTTGGCCAGACATTTTTCAAAAACAGGAATATTTCCCCAAGTTTTACATATACCTGGCACATTGATTAAGCATTTGTCAAAAGGTAGAAAAAAAGGATTTCAAAGTGGAATCATTCCTTGCTACGGATTGCAAGCCAATCTATTAAGGGTGACAAGTATTGCCTAAGGACTGTAGGAAGAGGTTCCTGATGACCAATAATGATTGATATTAGGAACAATTATCAGTTGTTTGACTTCATTTGAAATGTTTGCTGACTGCTTAGTTATTCTTTGAAACAATATTTGAGTTAGAGCAGCTGTGGTTAATGTTCTGAACAGATGTAGAACATTTTCTACATGCAATTAAAACATTACGGGTTGGAACAATAAACACCAACGAGATTTAAGTTAATCAAGGACAGTCAAATCCTTATTTAAAATAATAATAACTATCAAGCTAAACATATCATAAGCAGTTTATATGTGCACCATGACTGAAAAGCATGTGTACAGTGTTCAATAACATACCTGTCACAACACAATACAACACAAAATCATTTATCAGCCCAAAGAAATTTCTGAAAATGAACTTTCTTAAAAGAGGGTAGTTTTATTCCAGTATCTTCTGAAAAATATTCTCAAATCTTGTTTTGATGAAGCTTAAAGCAGAAAACTCGCAGATGAAACAATAAAGCAATTACAACTTCAAGGCATATATTATGCCTACAAACCTCTTAGAATGAGTACCCACTGAAAAACCCTCCATTACATGACAGCATGGCTACAGACAATGCAGCCACTTTGGGCACTGGAGAAGAAAAGAAGCGGACCATAAACACCAGAGATCTATGTGTGCCGTAGACTAGATAATAAGAAATATCTGAATATGAAATAGATTAATTAGAATGATTGCTGGGAAATGTCTCTCTATGAAAGTTCAGCCAAACATTTGCCCTTCCTTCTCTGCTTTTTCTGACCATTTTTTGGTTAGCACATTAGGCAAACCTTTTGGTTAGCTTTAGAACTCTGAGCACTTGATCACTTCTATCCAGTGCTAAAGTGCATGTGCTTGCTCCTCTAAACATGGTAACATTGGCTCATACACAAGTGGAATATTTAATTTACTTATAAGTCCCTAGTAAAGTGTACTACCTGGGCCCAGGGCCTGTAAATTAAATGCTACTAGTGGACCTGCAGCACGGATTGTGCCACCCACTTACATAGCCGTTTAACCATATTTCAGGTATTCCACTTGCCTAGCCTGTGCATGTGGTTTACACTGTCAAGTTCACTTGGCATTTAAAACTCCTTGCCAAACCTTAAACTCCCCTTTTATTACATACATGTCACCCTAAGGTAGGCACTAGGTAGCCCATAGGGCACGGTGCTATGTAATCAAAAGGCAGGCAATGTCGTTTTAAATGTCCTGATAGTGAAAAACTCCCTAATTTGTTTTTCACTACTGTGAGGCCAACTTCTCTCAGAGTTTAAGATTGGGAATTCCTTATTACACTTTATAAACTGCAACTCCTGATTGAGAAGGATTAGATCTGACATGTTTAATATCACTGGAAGGGTACGGATGAATACTCATTACTAGTAAAGTTGAATTTTCCCTTACCCTTTTAAAAATGCCACTGTTAGAAAGATGGTGTTTTTCTGCCCTTAACCATGTGTGCCTGCAGCCTGTCTCAAATACAAGTGTGGGGTGACTGGCATCTTGACTTAGTGCATTACCTCTAGACAGCCACACTCAATGGGAGCTTAGGTGTAACTGATGGCCCATCCACATCTTGATGAGTCACCCTGGGCAGTATGAGAGGGAGGAGCTGAGACTTATACATGCATAGACTGTGTCTTGTCCCCACACAAAGGGATGCATACCCTCCTGGAGTGAGACTGGAGTCAGAGCTGGGATGGAGGACCTCTGTACACGTCAAAGTCCTTATTTGAAGTCACGCCCACTTCAAAAGTACCACTGCATATAAGAACTAGACTTCTGACCCAACCACTTCAGTACACTACTAGACCCATGAAGAACTCTTCCAAGAGGAAGGACTGCAGTGCTGCTATAAGGACTGACACTCAGCTGGACTGCTGCTCTGGAAGAAGTGCTGCCCTGCTGCCTACCACCCTTTGCCCTGATTGAGGACCCATCTCACTTGAACCCAGGGTAACTCCAAGAGCATGCTAACTTGCCCCCTGTTCTAGGTATTAGGTACATCAAATACTTCTCATCAACCTGCAACAGCACCTGGACTTTGCTTGCTTCAAGTCTTGCCCTGCCAAGTGTTGCTAATCCAGTCCTGGGCCCTTGAAAGTAGGTTTACAGTGCTGCAACTGCCTTAATCCATGCATCAACTATATTGAGCCGATTGGAACCGGAGAATCCCCTTTGAGGCTGGTGCATCACTGCTGCTGTCATGAACTGCAGACATTGCATTGCCGACTGCGCAGTGCATCATCTCCAGTTTCCAATGCATTGCTGACTTTACCTGACTCGGTGTCGATGCATTACCTTCAACTTAGACGTTCGAGGACACAGCATCGCCTCCGTACTTCCCACATTGCATCTACATCAACTACACATCCAGGATACTTGGCAGCTGCCCAAAGCTCATCCCTGTATCCGACTCACGCTCCATCGCATTCAGCCTGAACGTTTCGACTTACCCCTGTCTAGCACAACCAGATAGCCCCAGTTGGCACTTTAAGCTTTCAAGCTCTATCATCTCATTTATTCTTTGAAAAATCATAACTCCAAGTATACTTATTGGACTTTTGTCAGTTTGGTCTTTATTTGTTCATAAAAATGCAAGCAATTTTTCTAAACTGGTGTGGAATATTTTTGTGGTATTTTCACTGTGTTACTGTTCAAAGTGTTACACAAATACTTTACACATTGCCTCTTAAGTTAAGGCTGCCTGCTCTTTGCCAAGCAAGAAGAGGGTGAGCACAGGTTCATTTATGTTGTGTATCTGACTTTCCCGGACTAGGATTGTGGTTCCTGCTCGGATATGGTGCATACTGCTGCCAACCAGATACCCAAAGTATTGTTAACCACATGATTAAAAAAATAAGTCATAGTTGTCTCCCATCTGTTTACTTGTTATTCCTACTTCCGATTTGTAACTAGGATTGATCGGTGAATGTGTCAGGCACAGAAATCAATATGAACCTTGATGTACCTTTTAGGCATAGTAAGTGAAATTTCAAATCTAAAAAATGCCAGATATGCTGATCTAAGCCATTAAACGACTGCTTTAAGTGGTGACACTCATTGTTACAGAGGATAATGCTATATAAAGGTAAACACGTTTAGCATTATAATTAATTATAAATATTAGAATATGCAATAACCCACCAGACACACACACACACACAGGAAAAATGATTTGACCAATATTGTAAACCTAGGTCTCATTGGTGAAGCAACATGTTCATTTGTACCTGCAATTGCATGTGTGCAGATGTAGGAATTTCAAGAAATCACAAAAGCTTCCAGAAATATACCAGAACACCTGCATCAGTCACAGGTTGTTGGACATGCCCCTGGAAAACAAATTATACAATCCCGGGACCAAACATACTTTTGTATATTTGCTCTTACAAATATCTTCTGACCAAGTGGATACGCACATGCTAACTTAATTATTTCTCCACAGGCAAAATCGTTTTGTCCCATAGAAAAACCCAGTCCCTTATACCCCCACAATTTTGCTGCAAGTTCTCTTCCTGCAGTGTGGAAAAATATTTGTTGTCTGGATAAAATTGGCAAGGGGAGAGAGAGGAGTTTTGCATAGTTACAAATGTACACATTCAGGGATGTGCTCAACTTCACTATGCAGTCCAGCCAAAAAATGCATACTTCCTACCCACACTCTTTTTCTTTGAGTAGATTTAGACACATAGAATTCTTTGTGTGAGCAAGTCCTTTTACAACTGAAAAAAATATCTTTTACGAATTCCAGAAGTACCTTCACACTCAAAAAAGCCAGAGTTCCATACTAAAATAGCTTTGTGAGTCAGGACCCTGCACTTTAACATATGGGAAAAAGGAGGAGTACCCCTATTCTGATTAAGATATTAAATCGATTCTATACCAGAGGCACAAAAGGATTTTGACCCATACACCTTGCAATAGCCACAATAAATATTTATCATTTAATACCAGATAGCATGAAAACCCCAACCATAGTGCATAAATCACTTTAAGGTATCTGATAGGCAGATGACCAACCATATAAATTCAAAGTCCTACTCTTCTTACCATGAGTGATGAGCTGTTTAGTAAGGTGCGATTTTTAAATTTGTCATAATATATTTCTTAACAAAATGACAGCTGTTTGGAACTGTGCCCTTACAAGTAATCACGTGACATCATGTAAAATCAGCCTAGGACAATGACTGTAATTGTGCAACATCGGTAGGCAATTTTAACACTAAAGCAAATGTGATGCAAAATAAATGGTCACTCAAGATTAAAGTGCAGTGTCACAGGATTCACGCACTTAACAGGCCCTTGTGAAGACATTTCAGGAATATAATGAAAATATAGCTTTGATTTTGGCATTTATGTGGCAGTTCTGAATCGTTTCACACTGCAATAAACAGCAGGGGTTGAGTCACTTGAAACCTCCTGAGAAGCAGAGAAAGGGGAACGCAGAGTTCACATTTCTGAGCTGCAGAAGCCGTCACTTTTCTTTATTGGTCAGAAATGTTCAGTCTAGCATGCGATGAAGGATGTGCATATTACAGTTAAAGGTCGACATCTTTTACGTGTACAGTATTTATATAGGCTTTACAAGGGAATACATTGATAATGGAGAGATACTGTTGAAAGAACGTCATTTCTTGTTTTTCAACTACACGATAATGTAATCCTCTGAATTTGCACAAATACTCAGTGGTAGTTTGTAATTTTCAAGTGTTTAATTTAGAGACATCAAAAGTGAATTTTCATTTTCTTTAAAATAGCTCCTCAATATCTGGACCCATGTATAGGGAGAGGTGTGGCGCCGCGGCCAGGGCGACTGACGCTGGAATCTGAGGATCAGGGTTCGATCCCCGGCTCCGGCGACAGGTTAGCCCAGCACAATGTGGGCAATAGCTTGCTTAATCTTCCCGACGGCCCCCAGCGCCTAGAGACCCTTACGGGTGATTGTGCGCTTTACAAATGTGGATTATTATTATTATAACTCTGTCAATGAACCATCAAATGTAGCAGAGCCATTTGGTAAAGGAACTTATAGTTGACTATTAATGAAATTCACAAATAAGTCGAGCATCAGTTTCGAATATGGAACATAGCTGTAATTAAACAGAGTAAGTGGTAGCCGTATGGCCACCAGTGAAATATTTCGAAATATAGAGGGGAGCAGGGTGAGAAGGAGGCGTAATATGCCCAAGAGCTTGGGAAACATCCACGAAGGATATAGGCAATCCAATTTTGTTTTATGAGATACAAAAAAATAAAGCCATGTATACTGTCCTACACAGAATCTTACTTTTAATGAGTACTAGGAATATTTCAAATTGAAAGAAATCTCATGTACTGATGTGTACTCCAGAGCCCTTTGCCTTTTCATACTCTATATTTTGAATTCTGTTTAGCCCCGTCGCTTGCTATTCTCATCTGGCATAGAGTTATACTTTTTTATTTCGCAGAAGCGCTCATAACACGGGTCTGACCCAGCACTCCAATATGTCAATATGTGTGCTATAAAGGGTTTCAGGACAATGATTACCGGCATAACCTGAGGGGACACTAGTCACACTGGTCTACCCCATGTCCACTAAAATGAGTTATGTAAGCTAAGATGTATGGCATTTCGCGCAACAGCCAGAAATGTTTCATGGGGTCTAATGAGGCACAACAGTTGAAAGGACTTTCTAAAGATAAAGTTCTCTTAAAATGTGATAAGAATGTTGATCAAATTTCGACTAGAATTGTCAAACATGAAATTTGAATTACAGAAACTCAATTGGCTCAATGGTATGCATTTTATGCAGCTGGAGAAGTGAATCCCATTAAAGATTGCAGGTGAGCTCTATTGGCAAACATCTGCCTGTTAAGAAATGACAGTATTTCCCACAGCATGAAAGTATTAGTGGAGGGATATTCCTGGGCTGCATTAGTGGATCTTCAAATTAAGTGTTAAGTGAAGCTCACAATTTGCTGCTGCAATAGTTGAGACAGGTGGGCATTGTGGTTTATCATTCACAGGGCACTGTGGTTTTACCATGCACAGCCTGACCTTTTGCATTTTCTTTCCCACAGAAGTGTGGAGGTCTGAGAATGGGTGCAAGCAATGCAATTGGTAATTTATCTTGGACTGGATATGGACTTTGAGATCGCTCTAAACTAAGGTCAAGTTTTCCAAGATTTAGCTTACTTCTCACAAGTGATGGTCGGGCATACTTATCAGTGGGCTACAGGATATTCCTCCTTAAACCTATGCTACTGCCTCTAACCCACCCACCCTTCAGGATGGATGAAGAGATATAACATAAGAATGCACTATTCTCAAGCTATTGCATATTATGTTAAAGTTGTACCCATCATTCCTGAAACATTATCTGATTGTAAACATGGTAAAATTGGCATACATCTAGCTGGCAAATGTATGTACTGCTATGTCCCTAGTATACAATACCACTGGTAAGCAGTGCGGGGAAAATAAAATGCTATTGCAGTACAATGCAAAGCATGTCACCAGGACTGACACTGAAGCCCAGGTGTGCAATTTTAAACTGTTGTTTCGGCATGGCAAAATAAACTTTGTCATGCCTAAAAAAAAATTCAATACTTATAAGTCACCCCTAAGGTAGACCATAAAAGCTCATAGGTAGGGAGTATGATATTTAAAAGCATCACTATGGCAAGGCCTGCTTTCCCATAGGAAAACACTGGTTTACACTATAACAGTTAATACGTGTAAATTCAGCTTTGGGACTAGCTAGAAAATATTTCAAGGACTCCTTTAATCGTAATTTAAAATTCAATCTAATGGTCGAGTCGGATTTTGTATTACAAACTGATTACCCAGCCCCTGATTCCTCCCCTGTGTACTGCTCCCAGTCAGTAGAAAAGGACTCTGGGTGAGGGGAAGGGGTCTCCTCCCTTGACGTGATGGACTGGGGGCTGTGCCAGGCCCCTTCCTGAGCTTTAAAGGATACCTACTCTGTCACTGGCCCATGAAGTTCATACATAGTTCTATCTTTGTTTCTCTAGTCAGACTGGCTCCAAAACAAGTGGGAGGGGAAGAATGGACTAGAACTGGTTTAGGGAGTGTACAAATAATTGCCTGCCACCTACACATGGCATTTGCCATAAATGTGGATCCCACAGTCCTCTTCTCAGAACATTCCAGTATGTGTGAATAAATCGGAAAAGATCCTGAAAGAAGATTGGACCTGCCTGCCCTGAACCCAGGAGTGATTCCAAGAGTCAGTTGGCTGACTTCTTGTTTGAGCTCCAGGGACAGAACAAGCTTCAAGAGGACTCTCTCTCTGCAACTGTCCAGAACCCAAATGCGGAGGGTTCACCTGAGTCAATGTCCCACAACATTCCATCTTATTACGACCTTCCTAAGCACAGACTTCACCTACTTGGAGCTTACCAAGCTTCATTGATGACCGCACTAGGACCCAACTCTTCAGCAGGCCACAATTCATATCCAGCTTGCCATGCCAACAACTTCTCACCGACCACTTTTTTTCCATAAACGTCCGAAAGTAAACTTTCTACTGGGACAAACCTGGTCTTTGCATCTGACCCGCCATCCATACCAGTTGGCCTTAACTTTTGACTGTGATCTGGTCTAGAGCGAGAAGATACTTGCGGTTGGTGTTTTATGCTTTTTGGCTCTATTTCTATTCAAATATAAAAATTCATATCTCCAGTTCTGCTTATTGGGTGCATGTAATTGTTGGTGTTATTATATTAAGTACATTATACTCTACATTTTAAAATTGTTTGGGGATTTTTCTTCTGTTGTGTTTTCACTTTAATAGTGTTGCATAAACGCTTTACTCAATGCCTCAAAGTTAAGCCTGGCTGGTTTTGTGATGATTCCAGAGGTTTAAGCACAGGTTTATTAAATAACTTCATTAGTTCATTTTGACAAGGCTTGTGAATATTATATGAAGTGGGTCCTCAACCCTTTCAACTTATAATCCAATTTCTTACAGTTTTCTTAAACAACCTATTTTCTGAAAGCCGAACAAAGAGTGAAGGGTTAGAGAAGAGACCTTCATGCCTGGCACCAGAGGGACAGTCCATTCAGAACCATATCACAGGTTCTAATTGAAGGCTGCTTGGGAGGCACTTAGCCTTTGCCTCCTCATTGACTGAATTACCAGTGCAATGGTCATTGGACAACAAAAATAGAATCCCTTGCTAGTATATCGAACAGACAAACACAAGTTTTGTTGTTCAAAAATCAGCTTTCATTTTCTGCTGTGCTAGAAGAATTTGAGTAATGCTTAAAAGTGGCAGAAGGAGGTAGAATTGTTATAAATATTTAACAATTAACATTTACTCATTTATGCTTTTGGTAAACGTTGTGGTTGCCATTTTATTTTGTCTACATTGTAGTTACAATTAATATCTTGTGCACTAGAATATTGGTTGGATTTTAAAATATATCTTTAAAATGTATCCCTTGTGTTCTACTCCTCTTGGTGGTGTTATTCCTCAATAGACGAGGGTTTGGGGTTCCTATAATTATCCATATAATGCCCAATGGGATTGATTGCTGTCTGAAGCACATCTCACTCCAATAGTTCACAGTTGGTTGTGGGGTGGTTGCAGTACAGTTTATGACTTGCATTAGCACACTGACTCAGTCTTTGGTGCCAAGGGGTCTAGAAAACTGCACTCTGGTTTTCTAGAAAACGTATTAGTGTCTATCTCCTGCGTTCTTTTCCATTATAAGCAGATTCTGGAATTTTATATATGGGGTATTAAGAAGGTTTTTGGATATTTTGTTAACGTGTACTGTGGCAGTAAAATAGAACTTCAATTTGACACTGTAGCAAACATTTAACTGTGCATTTATTAATACAAGAATAGTAAACTAAAGACATAGTATATGTATAGTTTAGCAGAAATAGCATAATGTAGTATAATATAACATAGGATAGTATTAGTATACTTTAATGCAGTCTGTTAGGATATCCAAATGCAGACTGTAATACTGCAGCTTTATTTTTTCCATTAGAAAATAACTAAATATGGTCAAGAGTATTTATTTACTGATATATATTACCAGATATAAAAGAAAAAATGCACATGGAATTTACCGATGGTAGGAATTTCACATTTTAGGCATAGGAAAACGTCTAGGAAATAAATCTATCATAGGAGTAACACTAAAAAAGGATATTTCTGCCTTTGTCTGGCTTTTGTGAATTGAGTCAACAGTTTGCATGACATTGAATAGTTTCTGCTTTTCACATACAGTACACTTTTATTGTTACACATAGTGAAATCAGCTGTAGATAAACTGAAAACCATAGCCATATATTGTTATCAAACAAGATACATCCTTTGGATGCAATAGAAATGCAAATGTAATTATTTTAAAATGTGCATAGCTATACTTAGGTCCTGCCCTTTACAATATGGTGTGAAACAATAACACACTAAACAGCAGATTATTAGGTACAGTATATTACAGACAATAATGTTTAGAGTGTCCTTCTAGTAATTACAAATTAGAAAATAGTATTTTTATTGCAATGGAACTTAATTTTAACTCAATCAATTCAATTTATAATCTTTATTCGGTTCTTAAAAAGACACCATAAAAGCACATACACAAAGTACACACATAAATATTTAAAAAAGGGAGTAAGTTTCATTTTTTTTAAAAAAAGGTTATAAAAAGATGAAATTATCTATCATCCTTATTCTTAAAACAAGGGGAACGGCAGTTCATTGTTCGAGTGGACGAGTAATATTAGGGTCCAGACTCTCTGGTGTTCCTCAGCCGTATTGCCATCCGAATAAAGTTTATGGTGCAAAAGAGAGTATAAGCATCCTCAGCTTTCTGTAGAAACCTCAAGGCCAGTTTTGCATGTTTAAACTTTAAGTCTTTCAAAATCCCCACCAAGAACTTACGTCTTGGAACAGTGTAAAATGGGCACAATAAAAGAAAATGAAGGGTATCCTGCGGAGACCTGTGGTCGCAGCCGCAGGTACCCTTCTCTGCCACTGTATGGGTGAACCCAGCTGGGACCGCAAAGAGGTGGTGAAGCATGTTGAGTCTGAAGCGGGTCATCATGTAACGGTCTTGGGCGTTATACATGACCCTCAAATAAGGTTCCATTCCTTGCTTCGTTGTAAGCTCATTGTAACATGAGCTGGTGGGTTTATAACTTTCTTTCTCTGCCCTTAGTGATTGAAGCCGAGCCGGGAAAAGTTTTTTCACCAAAACTTTACTCTCATTTGTTAGAGAGTGTGGGGATGTAAAAAAAGTTTATACAGTCAATCTCTGCTAGTGATTTTTCCACATACTTCAGCCAGGGAATAACTTGGCCTTCATCTCGTTTGAGGCAGTCCAATATAATTTGTCTTGTTAGGGCCGCCTCTGGATTTGTCCATATTTTAACCCATGCCAAGAGAGGTTTGATTTTAATCTTGTCTTCTAAGAAGGGTTCTCCCACTTCCTCATGGATGATATGAGCCGATACGCTCTGGGGCACTTTCAAAATTCTTCTCAGGAATTTATTTTCTTCTGTCTGGATTTGCTGTACTTTGTTATCCAGGAAGCCCCACACTTCTGCCCCGTAGGATACCTTCGTGCAGCAAATTGACCTATACAGATTCAATATTTGTTCAGGAGACCATCTTCCTAGTCTTTGACCATACCCCATGATGGCTCCTACTGATGCTGCCAGTTTTATTGAATGCTTTTCTACCAGGGGTTTGAAGTTAAGTTGATTATCGAACAATACCCCCAAGTATGAAAAGGTCTTGACCTGGTCAATTTTGTGTGACCGGATGTGGTAGGTGAAGTTCCCTTTTGTCAGTTGCCCTGATGACATGATATAGGATTTTTCTAGGTTTGTCGCCAGGTCCAACTTGGCCATAAACATGGCAAACCCGTCAATCAGTTTTTGTAATCCTAGAGGGGTTCTGGCAAGCAAAACCGCGTCATCGGCGTATAATAGTACAGGCACAGCACGATGACCGATTTGAGGTGAATCCACCTTAAGTTTGAGGAGGTCTCTTTCCAGCGCATTAATATAAATGGAGAAGAGGAAGGGCGCCAGGATGCATCCCTGCCTTACTCCACTGTTGCAGGTGAAGGGATCGGTCTTTTTTCCCTCTTGGTTGTACCTCACACTTGCGGTGGTATTCCAGTGGAGATTTTGCAGGGTATCAACTAACGGTTGATCCACTCCTAGTTCTAGCAGCATAGACCAGAGCTTCCTCCTATTTACGCGGTCAAAAGCCGCTGAGAGGTCCATAAATCCCATGTGGATGGACCCCTTCCCAGCGATGGTATATTTAGCTGTCAGGAGGTATAAGTTTAGGCATTGGTCGGTGGTGGATCTGCCCTCCCTGAAGCCATATTGAATTTCAGAGAGGACCTGTTGCTCCTCGGCCCAATCTTGCAACCGCTGTAAGACCACTCGCCCCAATACCTTTGCCGTCACATCAATGAGAGAAATGGGTCGGTAGCATTGGGGGTCATCTCGGTTCCCTTTTTTGTAAATGGGGACTATGGTCGCTGTTGACCAGGACCGAGGCAGTCCTGCCACCACTGCCTCGTTCAACACCCTGATGAGCAATGGGGCCCATAGCTCGGGTCTGCTTAAGAATAAGTCAGGTGGAATACCATCCGGGCCAGGTGCCTTGTTTTTACTTAACCCTGCTATTCCCATTTCAATTTCTTTCAGTGAAAAGTCCAGTTTAGCCGGCTGAAAGCTCCATGGTGCGTCCCCCTGGGTTGAATCAATCAATCAATCAGTGACACTTATAAAGCGCGCTACATACCCGTAGGGTCTCAAGGCGCTGGGGGGGGGGGTGCCGCTACTGCTCGAACAGCCAGGTCTTCAGCTTCTTCCTGAAGGAGAGGTGGTCTTGGGTCAGGCGCAGGTCGGTCGGGAGGGAGTTCCAGGTCTTGGCGGCCAGGTAGGAGAAGGACCTTCCTCCTGTAGTCGCTCTTCGGGTGCGGGGGACGGCGGCGAGGGCGTGGTTGGCTGATCGGAGGTGGCGTTTGGGAGCGTAGAAGTTGACTCGGCTGTTGAGGTAGCTCGGGCCTTGATCGTGTAGAGCTTTGTGTGCGTGGGTGAGGAGGCGGAAGGTGATTCTTTTGTTGACGGGGAGCCAGTGAAGGTCTCTCAGATGTCCGGAGATGTGGCTGGTTCGTGGGATGTCGAGGATGAGTCTGGCTGAGGCGTTCTGGATCCGCTGGAGTCTCTTCTGGAGCTTGGCGGTGGTACCGGCGTATAGGGCGTTGCCGTAGTCCAGACGGCTGGTGACGAGGGCCTGGGTGACGGTCTTCCTGGTCTCGGTGGGGATCCACCAGAAGATCTTTCGTAGCATGCGCAGGATGTTGAAGCACGACGAGGAGACGGCGTTGACTTGTCTGGTCATGGAGAGGGAGGAGTCCAGGATGAATCCCAGGTTGCGTGCGTGGTCTGTCGGTTTGGGTGCGGTGCCCAGGGCGGGTGGCCACCAGGAGTCGTCCCAGGCGGAGGGTGAAGAGCCCAGGATGAGGACCTCCGTCTTGTCTGAGTTCAATTTCAGGCGGCTGGTCGTCATCCACTCGGCTACCTCTTTCATCCCTTCGTGCAGGTTGGCTCTGGCGGCGGCGGGGTCGTTGGTCAGGGAGAGGATCAGCTGGGTGTCGTCGGCGTAGGAGATTATGCTGAGGTTGTGTTTGCGTACGATGGCCGCGAGGGGGCTCATGTAGACGTTGAAGAGGGTGGGGCTCAGAGATGATCCTTGGGGGACGCCGCAGATGACTTCGGAGGCCTCTGACTTGTACGGTGGCAGGCGGACTCTCTGTGTTCTTCCGTCGAGGAAGGAGATGATCCATTCCAGTGCCTTCTCCTGAATTCCGACGTCGCTGAGGCGCTGCACTAGGGTGCGGTGGCAGACAGTGTCGAATGCCGCGGAGAGGTCTAGGAGGATGAGGGCCGCTGTTTCTCCATTGTCCATCAGGGCTCGGATGTCATCGGTGGCGGCGATGAGGGCGGTCTCGGTGCTGTGGTTGGCTCGGAAGCCGGACTGTGAGGGGTCGAGGGATCCGTTCGTCTCGAGGAAGGCGGCCATCTGCTTGTTGACGGTCTTCTCGATGACTTTGGCTGGAAACGGGAGGAGCGAGATGGGGCGGTAATTCTTGAGGTCGGTGGGGTCCGCTGTCGGTTTCTTGAGTAGGGCGCTGAGTTCGGCGTGCTTCCAGCTCTCAGGGAAGGTGGCGGTGTCGAAGGATGTGTTGATGATGTCTCGCAGGTGGGGTGCGATGACAGCGTCGGCCTTGTTGAAGACGTGGTGAGGGCAGGGGTCGGCCGGTGATCCGGAGTGGATGGAGTGGTTATATAGATTCTGGAAGTGGTTCTTCCATTGTTCCGGCAAGATGATATTCATAATTTTTGGTGCCCCTTGGTCCTGAAAACATGGAGAATTTATCACTTTCCAAAAGCTTGCAGAATCTTTCCTTTCAGCGGCGTCCCTTAGATCCTCCCAAGCTTGATTTTGGAGGCTTTGTTTTCGATTCTTCAGGGCTTTTTTGTATGCAGCTCTATTCTGTGCAACCATGATCTTGTCCCTCGGTTTAGCGTGTAGGCTGCTTTTCAGTTTTTTAGGTGCCTTAGTGCAAGTCATATCAAACCATCGCGAATTTAAGGACACTTTATTAGTCCCGGAGATCTTGAGGGAGTTATTTACATGGGACGCAATTTCTTCAAATGCCCTGATCACCGATACTCCATCCACGCTTGGGTCAAGGCATTTGTTTATTGCTTCTGAGGCCTCTGCTATCAGTTTTTTATAAAATCTCTCCCCGTCAATCTTAGCCCATTTTATTCTTCTTCCTTGGTCCACTGCTTTTTCTATGATGACAGCTCTGTTTAAACCTGAGTTAAAATCAAAGCCTTCAATTGTGATTATGACCGGGTTGTGATCGCTAAAGATGCTAGCTTCTATAATAATCTTACTAATATTTCTTTTAAGTATGGACGAGACTAAAACATAGTCAATATAAGACTGACAACCTCTTCCTTTAAATGTTGGGGTTAGTTCTCCTTTTTCGCCCAGCACAACAAGATCTAAAGTTTGGGTCAGGTTGTACCTTTTTGTTATTCTCTCCAGGTCCCATCCCTCTTTTGAGTGGGTGAAGTGTGGGCCTTTCATTATGGTGCATCTTGACCAGTCTTTACTAAAAGGTTTTAGTTTATCACAGAGGTGGCAATTAAAATCTCCTGTAAGAATTAAGCTTGGGAGATTTGGTGTCTTATTTAAAGAGTTCAGATTTCTTAGACAGGCATCCAACTCGTTTACAGCTGTTCCCTTTTCCAGCGTACTAGGGGCATTATACCAGTTGACTAAAAAGAAGGTTAATCTTGAAGAATCAAACGTTAAAACTTGGAGATTATGTGAGGCCCATTTGATGTTCGACCAGGTGCCTTTGATGTCTAGATTAACATATATAACGAGCCCCCCACTGGCTCTTCCCGAGACTACCTTTTTAGCTGGAACAGAGAAGCTTTTATAGCCTTCCAGGCTATAGTCATTTAATTCGGTAGCCCATGTTTCTTGCAGGCATATGATTTGAAATTTATTTATATAGCTAAGCCATTCCTGGGATTCAAATTTGGCCGCTAATCCTGCAATGTTCCAAGAAGCAATTTGTAAGTTTTCATGGGTCTTTCCCTTTGAGGTTCCTATTGGATCTCTTACTGGGGGCACTGCCTGTTTTCCCGCTTTAGGTGAAGCTGCAGGGCTAAGTTGTGAGCTTATGTGCGGCCACTTAATGCTGCCTCCTTTGCTTGACGCGGGTTCTGATCTATTTCCCGCCCCCTTTCTCCTTCCTATTTTAATTGGACTTGCCTCCATCCGCCTTGCGTAATTAGGGGGATGTATTTCCCGTCCCTGTCAATCAACCTCTTCGAGTGCGCTAAATCTGTTCCAATGTGCATGCTGCATTAAAGAGGAGTCATAATTTGGGTTCACATAATGTGGCCTTTGCCACTGAGGGGGTCCATATTGGAAGTCCATGTGAGGCATTCTAATTATCGGTAGTCTGTTACTCTGCCTGGGTCTTTGGGGTACTAGAGGATAAAAATAAGATAGGTGTACCGGATGAATTTGTGAGTAGGTGGGGCTAGGGGGGGCATTACAAATGAAATTTACTGCTGACATGTCTCTAAAGTTTATCGTAATTATGTCACCTGCTATGGTTTTTGTGGCCTTACCGATCCACTCCCCATGGAACTTAATTTTAACTCACCATTCCATTTTTCGTGAGCCAACGATGCAGCAGAGAATTCATATTTATTAGACATATATTTATATATATTCACTGCAAAAAATCAAAGGTTAAAGTGATGGTATTGTAAGATATTGTAACAATATCTTTAATTAATAAAACACTTACAAAAAACTAATGAGTTATAGTTACTTCAGTTAACCACTATGATTAATGTCAATATTTTGTCACTTTAAAATGTTGCATTCAAACTGATATCTTTACCTATTTATAATGTCACTTTGTTTTTTTAGTGAATTTCTAGTTTATAATTTCTTTTATTTGCAACTGTATGTAACTATGGAAAACCCATGCTATGCACAACCTTTAGCTGTATGCAGCATGGGGTTTGCCACAGAGCCTTCACCCAACCTGCACAGGCAGCCACCATTGGTTGTGGACCCTTGCCTATGCTCAGCGCATGGTTTGCCACAGGGCCTGGCATGTGGCAAGAACCTGCGACGAAACTAAATTTTGAGGTACCCTGCTTCTTCTAGCCATCCATTAGTGGATCACCCTGAAACTTTCCAGGAAGGAGCAGTGGTAGATGACAGTTTAAAAAAAAAAGGTTTTGTGAAGATTTGTCAAATGGCGCCTTTTATAACTACATTTACATGCACACATAATATATATATGTATATATATATGAATATGTAAATATGTGAATATGTATATATATATATATATATATATATGCTCATTTGCTTCACCATCCACAATTTTTTACACTTATGCACTTTATTTGAGAAAATGAAAAAACCCAGACTTTAGAGACAACATGAAAAGCAAAATTCCATGTAATTTGGAGGGCTGCACTCCCCTTTGGGCACCATTGTGTAACGTGTTATCTATATGCCATTCGCATTCTGGTCCAGTATACATTTTACATGGGTTCTTTAAAATGGAAGGCTGAAAAGGTCCTCACTTGAAATGTGAGCCAATAAATGGCAAAGAGGTTGGTGAGCCGAGGGAAACATTTGAACAGAAAGAGAAGGTGTAGAGGAGTATCCATCTCACCTTGTTTTAGCCATTTACAATTCAATTACACAAAGGAATGATAAACATTTTTTAAACAGTATAATCTGAATATTAACCAGAATTCCTGCAATCAATGTTGTCTGACCAACCCATAATTTAAACTGTACCTAGTAATTCTTTACATGCTACTTTTAACCCCATTCATTCACTTGAAGGCCTTTCCACAGAAAGAGCATGCTGCTACAAAAACATTCTAAATTACACCCACCATTTCAATGATCAGATTTTAAATATCTGTGCACTGCCAAGCAAATGTGCACGATCATCAACAAGGAATCAATTAATTGTGCAATATTGGTGTTACACTCCTGCCCGAGTTAAAATAATGGATAGTGATCAGGGCTGGAATGGCCACAGCAGGCATCAGAGATTTGGGGCTTTGCAATGGTGGGGGCTGGTTTTGCAGTGGTGGGGGGCGATTTTTCAGTGATGGGGCAGGTTTTGCGGTAGTGCGGCAATATCGGCATTGAGTAACAAAAGCTTCAGTGCTTCACACTTGCACCCCTCCTTCCCTCAGAAGGCTAATTCAACAAAATTGCCTGGGCTGCTTTGGGTTCCCAGTCCGGCCCTGTTAGTGGTGCATGTAAACGGCTATACTTGATTATGTCAAGGTGGTCAGTGGCTGCTGAATAAATGGTGGGGACTGTTAGATTTGTTCTTGAACACACAGAAAGAGCAGGCAGGAAAAGGGAGGTGGTTGGGTCGGCATTTGACCACTTGGAGAACTATATCAAGTTCTTTGGATGTCATAGCTCTGTAGACAGAAACTGAAGAGAGAGCAAAGAAGGAAGTGACTAAAATAGAAAATGGCCTGCCCTGTTCACCTCATCGCCGTGGATGTAATCACCTAATTAGGGAACATCAAGGGGAGAAGGCGATGTAGTGAAAAGGAGGGCCAATTATTGCCAAACGGCTTTTAGTAATATAGAGGAGACAAGAAATGTTCAGTGGAAAAGAAACATCTGAAAAGGAGGTCATGAAATAATGATGGGAGGGAGGCAGGGGCAGCTCAGCAGAGATAGAAGACTGTCTTCACAGAAGAAAAAGTGCATCAGCAGAGCAAGCGACGTGGAGGTTGGATGGTTAGTTTAGTTTACTGCTCTTTCAGCTGGTGAGAAGAAGCATAGTTTTGACTTAAGCAGCCGGATTATCTCAAACACTTCAAGAAAATAAGGGTGTGGACTTCTTACAAGACAACAATAAACACTGTTCATTCCGTTTTTGTTGTAGATCGTCAGATGAACGCCTGGAATAATTTAGAGCGAGAGTGATATTTGATGTCATGCGTTCATCCAAACATTTGAATTACATTTTTTTAATACTTCATACAGGATGACAGACATTTCTAGAAGAAGCTGCAATTCAGTGCTTAATTTGAGAGGGCAGATGCAGTTGTGGCACACTAGATTTCAGTTTTGGGTACCCACACTTATTTTTCTTCCACAGTCTTTGATTAAGAGAAACAGAAAAAAAGCACAAAAAAGAAGAAGGAGACAGACAAAGATGCAAATCAGTGACGAAGGGTGAAGGCACAGAGAAAATAGAACCGGCAAGAGTGAGATAAGGAGGCAGGGAGTGTCTTGTGATGGATTAAGGAGATACGAGGTAGAAACAAGACTACGAATCCTTGGTATTCAGCTTTCTGACCTTTGACACCACCAGCCTCGGGCTTCTGAAGAAACCCCCCAGTACTTATTCGTATACAAACTATGCAATTGGTTGGTGCATAAATTAACTGTACTTATTTTGCTGGTCTCGGAACTAGGGAAGGGTGAGACCGCTTTCCAAGGAGTCCAACTATTGACCTGCTAGGCCATTGGGGAGACTTACACCCATTGGACCATCTCTCTGGTTGAGTTAGAGGACACCTATACCTTTTGGTTCGCCTTAATTAGGCCTTGATGGTTTTAGACTTGTCACAGATAATAGGTAATTTCTGATTAACTACTGCAATAGGTTTCTGAGCAATGAACTCTGCTTTACGACAGAGCTTTAACATAGAAGTCTGCACTAGTCAAAAGAGAAAGCGGTTTGTTCTCATATCCATAGCTAGGATGCTTGACGTTCCTTCCATACACAGATTCTGCAGTGAAATATTTTATGTGCACAACATGGCAAATCAGCTGAACACTGATCCATTTACTGTCCCCGAGCTCAAAATTTGTGTTAGCTATTAGTAGAGTTTTGCTTGGAAACATCATCCTTTTACACACTAACGGTGCCATATTTTTTGCAACAGAATATTTGGCTTTCAAGATCATTATTCATGCATTATTGCAGGCGGTTACTGCCTCCCTTCTTTCTGTACAGCACGATGTTCCATTTTCTTTCTACATGACTGTTGCCACCTAGTGAAGGATTGCTTCTGACAGAAAAAATGTGTTTACCCAGATGCCTTATTAAGCATAGCATCCAACAATAATGCTTCTTTAGCTGCAGAAGGAATTATTCAAGAGTATCCATCTTACCCAAGCACTTGGACTTTATTTAATTTATAACCTGTGCTTCTTGAGTTTATTTTTACAGTGTATGAAATTCTACAAACTATTAACAGAGGGATGACAACATGTTATGTAAATTAGTGGATTGCATAATTAAACTTGCTAGTAGTGAAACCCTATCCTATTTGTGTCAATTGGTAAATTACACACAGCCAGGCCTAATGCGCCCCCTTCCTGGAGACTACACAACAAGCAAAGTATTGTGTTCTTGTTCCATCATCTGCCAATTCTTCGAAGCAAGCATGCTCACTGATCCTATTTTTAGTGGGACATCATCACCAGGCACATTTAGGCTTTGCATGCATTGGCGAAAGATCACGCACATCTCGATAAATACTGGGAAAATTCTGATCATTATGTAAATTTCTATTTGCACAGTGACCAGAATTCCAAGGTTTGCTGTAAATGTCTCACGCCTTAATTTTTCCCTGATCAATTTATTGAGCTCCAACCTGATGAAAAGTACCTCAGGACAATTTTGCAGCCAACTGCAATATATAAAGACATGAGTGTGACAAACACTAATTGAGCATGTAATTCCTTATTTCCTAGAGGGAAATTCCAAGTAATCAGGCGATTTTCTTGGTGGACTGCAGGCTCCGGTTTTGCTGTCCAAGCAGGCTCGGCTGCCGTGACCAGACCATGATAGCCCCCATGGTCCCTTTTCAGAAGCATCGTCCTTCAACAGGAGACTGTCATCACGGCCTAAGTGTTTTGAACTATAGTTCTGTTAAGTTACAAACGTTCAGTAGAGTTCAACATTCGCTATTCCAGGACATTTGGTGGTGTGTAATCAGGTGGCTAGACTACAGGGAGCTTTTATTGCTGCGAAATGATCTCCTATTAAATTAGAGTTTTTTTAGCCCATTTAAAGCCTATTAGAAATACGGCACGTTTCAATGGGTAATGATTACTCATGCCACTGTTTTGAGGCTCTCTTTAGTGTGTAATTTAAATATATATATATATATATATATATATATATAATGGTAGAATTGGAGTTTTCTGAAGACACTCAGCCGTTGTGCATCCATGTCTGTGCCTCCGGTTTCAAGGATGCCACTATTACTATATTTTAAATAAAAAAAAGAAAAGGCGACTGGACTCTATGTTTGCATTCACCATAATTCATTGGTGGGTAAAACAGCCTAGCGATATATAAAATGACTGAAAACTGCCTTAAAACTCATGTCTCATAAGAAAAAATACCCAATAGTAATATCTACCTTTTCTGTTCTATCAATCTTCAGCAGGGTTTCAATAAAGAACAGTTTAACCTGAACTATACATTATAGAAAACAATATCTCATTAGCACTCATGATAGGTAAATCAATACGTACGTCACTATACATTTTCCAGATAGTTAATCACGCTGCACCAAAGGGATGTCAGAGCCTGCGTTTGCGTGGAGACAAACTTTCACACTGAATTAATTCCTACAGTGGAGCTGAACGTTTAAACATTAATCCCAGGCGGAATGTTTACTGATAAAAAATTACCGACGACATCAAGCGAAACCGTACAGAGGCAAAAGGTGTGCTTCAGTCATTCGGGGGGAAAACGCTAGTTTTTTCGTCAGAAAGAGTGGCGGCAGGGAGAGGCTAACACGTGAACGTGGCTATCATTTTTAAATCTCTCCCAACAGGCTCAGGGGACGTCCTCTTGGTTTGCAATCTGTCCACTTTATCGCTTTCTTTTCAGCTCATGTGCAGGAATGAATAAAAGATTTACAGCAAGTGGACTTTTGAGACAAAGACTGTTTAGGAAGTCACCCGTGTAATCTTTTCTAGAGTTTCGGTACAAAACTTTACAATGCAGTGAAATGTAGATCTCTCTATGGTAGGATTCTGAGGTACATAAATGTTATATTTTCCATGGATTTCAAACGGAGCATAAAGGACCAACATCTGCAGTTACTCTTAGAGGCAGATATTTCAAACCAACGTTAATAACAATGATGGTTGGGCTTAGGTTTTTTTTTTTATCAAAGTCTGCCTTTTGATACACTCATCTATTTTAGAGGGTTTTAACAGAAAACATTACTTTGATAGGTGTAATCAAACTGTAGCTTCAGAGAGCTGAAACAAGTGTCAGCATCTACAACAGAGCAATTTTACTGGAGCAGTCAATCAGTTGGTTTTGGGCTTCACACTATTTCTAGTTGTGGTGTATGTATGCTTGTGTAGTATGTATAAAACTCTTAGCACAGGGTTTGTATACATGTTATTAGACCTGGCATTCTTGGCGTGGTTTTCCCTGACTTTTTGCCCCTACCTCCTGTGTTTTTGATCCAGTGCTGGATTTAGTTTTTGCTGGCTTAGTTGCTTTGGGCACTTTGCCACTGCTGATCAGCGTCAAAGTGCAAGTGCTCCCTGTCTAAATTGATATTGTGATTGGTTCTCCCTGATTGGCATATTTGTTTTACCAGTAGGTCCTTAGTAAAGTGCACTGAGTGTGCCAGGGCTGGCAAATCAGATGCTACTAGTGGGATTGCAGCACTGATTGTGCAACCCACATGAGAAGCCCTAAAAGAGGTCTCAGGCCTGCCACTGCAGTGCCAGTGCGTAGTTTGTTAACTGACATGTCGACCTGGCAAGTGCACTTGCCAGGGCCTACCCTTCCCTTTCCTTGTACAAAATGCAAACCCTATAGTAGGACCAAGGTACCCCGCAGGGGAGGGTGCAGTATTTGTGAAAGGTAGGACATGTACTGGTGTGTGTAATATGTCCTGATAGTGAAATACTGCTGTTAGATCTGGGGGTCTCTAGTTGGCAGAGGTAGGTACCAATGTCCAAATAGGGACCCTTGCTTCTAGTCAGGGTAAGGGGGATACACTCTTTGGATAACCCCAGCTCACCCCCTTGGTAGCTTGGCACGATCAGACAGGCTTATCAAAGGCAATGTGTAAAGTATTTGTACCAACACTCACAGTAACACAGAGAAAACACCAATAATGGACTCCACACCAGTTTAGAAAAATAAAGTATATTTATCTAAACTACACACGACCAAAATTACAAAAATCCAACGTAGACTGTTCCAAAATAAGTCTTTAAAAAGAGTTCAAAGGGCTGCACCAAAATAATCCACAGTTGCGTCACTTTTAGCCCAAAGCACCTGTAGATGCGACAAAAGTTCCTAGCGGCAACTGCAGCGTTGAAAAACTAGCGATGCGTCACTCCTGAGACCCTGAGGAGGCGATGCAACAGCCCCGCTGCACGCAGCAGGCATGTTGCAACAAATCCGATCTTGTATGGAGTTCGGGGTGCAGGTTCTTCAGTAGAAGTGTCTCGCACAGGCACGTTGTGGCGATCTTCAAGACGGCGGCGATCTTCGGTGCGGCGGAGATGCATCGTTGATCTTCTTCTGTCGCGGCGCCTCGATGCATTGACTCTGCGACGATGTTTGCAGTGACGGGATGCAGTCCGCAAGCAAGCGGTGCAACGGTTTCTCACAGCGATGACCGGCTCTGCGACGATACTCGCAGTGACAGGAATCTTCCTGCACCGGGGTAATGCGCTCCGCGAGCGAACAATGCGTCTGTTCTTGCAGCGGCAACAGGCACTACGACTATCTTCACAGCGACGGGAATCTGATCTAATTTTCTGTGGTATGAGTATCTCTTTTTTACCAATATTCTCTTTGTTCTCTGGAGGCAGAGAGGCCTTGGCCTAGTCCAAACCAGTTCTAGTCAGTCCTGGAGCACTTTGTTTACCGAACTCCTTCTTCCCTTTGAGAGAGAGGGGCAGTGTCGTCAGCCACCCAGCAGGAGGTGGAACCAGCATTGTGGAAGGTAGGCACAGCCCTATTCAGGCCCAGGTGCTATCTCCTCCCACCACTCAAGATGCAGATGGAGCTATTCAGCCTAGGGCTGACTCACTCAGCCTCTGGGAGCCACCCCAGCCCCTGTCACTCACAAACCAGACAGTCAATTTGCAAGCAGGCCAAGGCACACAGAAAGGTCAGACAATTAAAAAAAACTTTCTAAAAGTGCGGTTTTCAAACACAGGATTTAAAAACCATCCTTCCTAAAAGATGGGTTATTAAATTCTGAGTACAGCGATACCAGACTTTCATTTTTGATCTTGCCCCTATAGGAAGATATGCAGGTAAACATTATACACAGCATTCCCCATTATAGCCTATGGGCAAGATAGCCTTTCAATAGTGAAAAGGAAAATTGGCAGTATTTCACTATCAGAGCATGTCACCCACACTAGTACATGCTCTACCTTTCACATACACTGCACCCTGCCCAAGGGGGTACCTTGGGCCTTCCATAGGGGTGTGCAATGTGTACAGAACGGGAAGGGTTAGGCCTGGCCAGTGGGGACACTGGTCAGGTCAGCATGTCAGTAAGGAACTGCACACAGGCACTGCGGTGGCAGGCCTGAGACACCATTTAAGGGCTACTCATGTGGGTGGCACAATCAGTGCTGCAGGCCCACTAGTAGCCTGTGCGAGTGACTCGAGAAACTTGCCGATGTCGCATCTTCACCGAAGCCGACATCAGCCAACTTCGATGCTGTGCATCGTCACCGACATCATTTTCAAGGTACTGTTTCTTTGGGGGTTTGTGTGACTTCACGCCCGACGCCACGATCCTGCGGGCCACCGTATTTTGGATGTCGTACTGTCCTGGTATCGTGATAGCCCCAGTGGGTGCTATTTGATTTCTACAAGCTTATTTTTGAAACATCCTTTTTAAAGACATTTTTCTGAGTATCTGTATGTTGGACTTTTGTCGTTTTGGTCTTGTCAAGTTTAGATAAAGATACTTTATTTTTCTAAAAGGGTGTGGTGTCCATTTGTATTGTTTCACTGTATTACTGTGAGTGTTGGTACAAATACTTTACACATTGCCTTTGGGAAAAGCGTGTCTGCTCATGCCAAGCTACCAAGGGGGTGACAAGGGGTTATCTAAAGTGTGTATCTCCCTTACCCTGACTAGAAGCAAGGGTCCCTTTTTGGACAAAGGCACCTACCTCTGCCAACTAGAGACCCCCATTTCTTACACATGCATTATTGGCAGAACTCTGTGTGGTCTGTTTCTTAACTAGCAACAATGTTGATGTTCTTGGTTTCTTTAATAACCAATGCATTTCTTACTAGAGCCCACTTTTCCCATATTGCAAAAAAGGAATCATCATTCTCTGTGTCACAAATATTTAGATCACGTCTGAGAACACATTAACAGTTTGAGGTAATTTAAAGTTCTCTTGAAGGAAACATGGATCTTTAGAACCAGGACAACTCTGAGCCCTGTTTTGTAATATGGATAAAGGATTTGGGGGTTCTATTCTAGCAACAGGGGTTAAACATGTTGGCTCATAGAATGTAAATCATCCATTGGGTCTAGATATCTGTGTAGTATTCAGAATATTGATCTTTAAATATATATATGGGGCATTAAACATTCTTATTACGTATTTTTCACATATTTTCTACTCTGGAATTCATCTACCTGCTTACCATAATGATCATTATGAATATGCTAAAAAGGCAATTTTGGAGAAATACGGATCCTTAGAGCCGCTCATTTGAACACTTTTTCATAATGCCATGTCCCTTTGATAAACGGCTTGTTGAGTCTTCTTCATTCTATAGTGTTAAAACTTGAATATTCACTTATTTTTAGGGAAACCAATACAAGTAGAAGGCTAAACTGTTTTTTATAATGAGAGCACGATGCACAAAAAAATTATGTAAGGATTTGATTTTGTATTTCTTTTCAATTTCTATATTAAAACATTATTTTCTCTTAGTGATGAGAAAACCTATGTAAATTTGCTTGACATGTGATTCTTTTCACCTGACTACCTAATTGGGATAACATTTTTTTTTCCTGATGGGACATTGATTGCAGATAAAAATTGATACTTTGGTAGCAGCAAATTTAATTATGTAATGCAAGGATTGATTTGTTCGCTTCATCTTATTATTTGAAACATTTTGCAGATGGGAATGTTATTGTAAGTTTTTAACATTCAGATGTTGAAAATAGATATGATGTGATGTCAGCTAATGCTATGGTTTATCCATTTGAATTTCCTATGTTATTTATGCTTGAGTACGTTTGAGGTTTATGTTACTTCAACAACACTACATTATGGGCTTTTTGAACTATACAGATACCAATTTAAATAGAGAATTCACTAGTGTCATGAAATATTTGTTGGCAAGGAATAATTTGAGAAAAGCAAAATAAATTGGACTGTTGATCCATGTGAATGTGGACATCTATTCATTTGGTTGTCTCCTAATCTTCCATGTTGTTTCATGCCTTTTGACATGTGGGGTGTGATCTATGTTAACTGGTTCATCCCAGGACTTGGCACAACAGATCATGCAAGATGGACAATAGCACTATTCGATATCGTGGAGAGTAAAGATCTCCTATGGCGATGATCCTGCTTGATACTCAGAAAGACTTTGAATTGGTCACCTGGCAGTATCTCTGGTAGGTCAGGGGTAGGGCCGTGTTTTCGGGCTGCAATACACATTATGGACTGCAAACCGTCAGCCAACATGCAGGTAACAGATATTGAGTCCGATGTTATCAAGTTTTCTAGTTAACCAGGGGAACTAGGCAGGGTTGCCCTTGCTCCCCTTTACTATTCTCACTCTACATCAAGCCTTTTGTAGAGTAACATGTGAATAAAAGGGGCATAACTTGTGTGATAATTAATGGCTCGTCACCAAAACACTAGCATTTGCTGATGACTTTAACATGGTCACCATGGATTCAGATAGGTCGATTTGGGTGTGGAAGAGAAAGCTGCTAGTTTTGGCCAAAAATCTGTGTATTTTGTAAATATTTGCAAGACTCAAATTCTGTGCAACAGTGATATTTGCTTTGGAGATTCCCAGAAGATAGACAGCGTGGGCTAGGTGGAAATTAATATAGCACCTCAGATGGACAGTGGCTCATTAAACTATATGTCCACATTGTGTAAAATTAAGGCTGATCTGTGGTGGAGCAACAACTTGCACCTAACGTTAATTGGTTGGTGCACCTTCATCAGATTTCTTATGCCTTCAAAAATAGATCTGTTCAGATCAATTACTATGGCCATACTATGGGTAAGTGGGGTTTGCCATGAAAGGATTGAATGTGAAATGTTTCCAGAGTACTGAGCTTTTTTTGCTCATTACCATTAGGGACTTCTAACAGGCCTGCTTTGGGATCTTTTCGAGTTTAATGAAGAAAGTAAAGTCTGAAATTTCGAAACGCTGCAGCTTCAATGATATGAGAGTTTTGTCAAATGTGTTATTTGTAGCAATGTTACAAATGTTGCCGAAAAAATAAAAGTGAAGATGTGGAATAGCTAGTGCTCCCTCTTCCTTTGGCAAATCTAAACTCTTAATTTTGATTCTGGGATGCTTACTAGCCCATATGAAAGTGTGGAAAACCTTTTAGCAAACCATTTTATACAAAAGAATGCTGAATAATAAACAAGTATAATGGCTATGAAAAAAAATGAAGGGGACATAGACATTTTAGTTAGACAGGTACAAGCTATAATTGACAAGGCAGCTTTTCCCACCCGCCTTGGGTTTAAGGGTCCGCACACAAGCAGTCAGGCAAACGTTTGGCAGGTATATTGTGCAACAAACAATGGTAAAATATAATAAAGGCTCTTTGCAATAAAAAGGTGGATTTCTGTAACAAGCAGGGTGTTTCATCTTAGTACATCAGAATACATCATTGCACATACAGACATTTATTAAAAAAATGTTTTTAGAAACTTTCCTGTTTCTCTGGTCCAATAACAATGCCATTAGTGAACTAAGAGGCAAATCAGTAGTCATTTAAACACTAAACGCGGCCCAGATGGAGCAACATTACAGTCTATTAAACCAAGTATAAAAGGTGCTTCTCCAGCACACATTCTGAACTCAAGTATTTAAAAGCGCGCTCATATGTGAAGATAAGCACAAGAAAAAGGCTCTGTTAAATAAATTATGTGCCTAGGATCATCCAATTTGGACAAACGGGGACGTTGGTATTGATTTCTGGTTATCTGGTTCCAACATTTTAGAACGCAGCCTTCTGCTGGGTACCTTAGTCTCCATCTCCCTCTTCAATTTACATCAATGTTCTTGGTTTTGTCTTTTATTCTCGACTCTCAATGAGAAAAATCGACAGAGATAGCAGACCCAACTCAGGTCTCCCAGACAAAACTACCAATTTAAGAATGTATTTATATGGGGGATGTCAAACCACGAACACCCCTCCCTGAAGCTATTCAATTGGGTATGTGAATCAAAACAATCACATGCATTCCAGAATAAGAAAATTTGAGTTTCGCCCTTTATGCTAACAGTATACTTGACATGTTTTATATGCTGAAAAAGTCCGGGCAAATAGCTCAGGTTGGGCAATTTGCCCTAAATAGTTAGTGCCGAGGAAAATACCACCCTACTTGGGAGTTTCACTCGAAACAGAGACAGCACGAAGGTTGTAATCAGGGTCTAGTTATTTTTTAACTGATTGCTAAAATAAAAGAATAAAATAACTTAATATTTCCGACTGTAATCCTAATAGCGTTTGGAAAATAGCACAGCCCTGAAGCCTATTTATTGTGGTAAGTATAAACATATTACGCTTTCATATCTATCCCTCCTGAGACGCCTCTGAAATGCTTTCCTACCACACTCAATGGTTGTTAATATGACGTCTTTCCAAATCGATGCAAAAAACAAATCCTGACTTTGGTGGTATGGATTATCTTCCATTTTAAGCAGCACTTTAACTATTCAGGAGTTAAAGAACTGAAATTATATATTTTAGATGCATTGTTTCTACAGATCTAACATAATGATGCAGGCAAAACAACCCCATCTCCAGTAAAGAACATTATATTGTGCAAAATCGAAATAAGACAAAAGTAAAACAAAGCACCAACACAAAGCATTAATTTTAAGAGAAATGCACAGTTTAAAATGAGACAATCGATGTCTCATTTGGGAGTTCTAATCAAAAACAATGTTCTTGTTATGTGGTTAAAAGACTAATTCAAAAAGAATCGTCATATGGGCAACAGATTTTTTGATCAAAGAACTCACTTTCAGAAAAGGTCCTTGTTGTGTGTCTCTCTTATCTTTTGCAGTGCACTGAGCACGTACAGAACCAGACAGATGTGCTGCTAATTCTGGCACCACTTATTATGAACGTGTATGCTACCAGCAATGGGCTGCTCCCCTTTGTAAATATGCTACTGTCATTTATTAAAGTAAACAGTTAAATATCCTGAGCAATTACTGAGGGACAACAATGAGTTTAAATATAATGTAGAATAAACTCTGCCTAACTTAGTTGCCATGTAGAATAAATGGAAAATAATTTAGTTGCCAGTGTTCAATGCACACTCGGGTTTCCGCCAGGGCCAGACTGGCCGTAGCGGACACCAGGCGTTTTCCCGGTGGGCCAAAAGGGTGGAGGCCGGTTTTTAAACAGTGGGGCCCGGTTTTGCAGCAGTGCTGGAATATCAGCCCCATGTAACAAAAATGAGAACCCCCCCCCCCATACCCCCTACCCACAGGCCGATCTGGCAGGTTTGTGTTCCCAGTCTAGCCCTGGTTTCCGCACTTAACTAACATTGCCCGACTCTTCCTTTACTACTATGAATTTAACATAGGATTAATCTTTTAACACAATAAAAGGCTCCCACTAGGATTTCTGGTTTGCAAATAGCCTTTAAGCACTGCTGGGATAAAGCTTCTAGAGAAGAAACAGAACCAAGCAGAGCATTATGTACACATACACAGGTGTAGGTCAGAAGAATAAGACTTCTGAGACACCCTGACCCATAGAGGTCTAGTTCAGTAGTTACGTTGCTGCTGTTGAAGACAAGACACTGGTTTTAGCATTTTAACAAATATTTTGTTGTACTGAGCCTATCACATGTTCCCTTGTGTCTCAAATTGTGTTTTCATTTGTAAATGTATAATGCAAAATATCTAATTCATCAACTGGCTAGGGTTTGTCCCCATAAAAATCCTGGTTTTGAAAGTACAGTCTCTGCTGCCTTTCATGCACATATTGTTCAATGAAGAGTCTCGTGAGTTTGAAGGCCTTCAGCTGTAAAACTGTTGATAATAAGAGCTTTGCTATCTCAAACTGCTAAAATGATGAGTATACAGTAGGTGCTCTTAACCCCTCCCATGCTGATGACTAGCTCAGCTCATCATCAGCCACGGTGCTTGTGTGCTGATGACGAGCTGAGCTCGTCATGGCCATTAGAACGCTCACATGCGGGGATAATTCCCCTGCTGTGCTGAGCGTTCTAAGGAAAGGGCGTGGGTGCACAGGAGCACCGTGGCTGATGACTAGCTGAGCTCGTCATTAGCACCAGGGCGCTGTGCACACCTTCCCGCCCCCCAGCGCAGCGGGGGAATTACCCCGCTGCTAAGGGGTTAAGCTCTACCAGCATTTCTGCACAGTGTCGTAATCTTTCTTATGCATTTACTCTGTGTGTCTCCCCACTGTCAGTGGGTACTGCTCCCAGGTGTTTACCATATTTTATGGTAGAACACAGTTTCTAGTGTGGTTCCTGAGGCACCACCACCTGTACAGTTGTGTAGATGATTTCTATGTGCAATATCAACACCAACACAAATGATAACATTGATATTTTTACTATTAAGTTTTTTGATTCTATTTTATTATTGGTGTTATTATTAGTGGTGGTAGTTATATAGTCATGTAGTAATAATATGATAGAGTATTTCTTCTTAAAGAACGTCAACACTATTTAAAATCAACTTTTCTGGATTGCAGAGATGGCACTGTTGGAGGTACAATTTTGCTTCAATATTTGTACAACTGGTACAAAATGCTATTTTTACAGTGGGTATTAGGGTCAAATACCTTCATTCCACATAAAATGGAGGGCAAGAGTAGGTTCAAAATTGCACCATCACAAGTTTGCGTTATATAGTACAAGAATGTTGGTGCTCAATTTCACCAGTGCAATCTATGTAATCCAACTCTACTTTAGTAATCAGTTGAGATCCACTACTTTCCAAGTTAGGAACCCATAACCTTATATACTTACTCTAAAATTTCCAAATGATGCATACATGTAAAAGAGGAAATTGAAACATTGCGTTAGACCTGGCATCGCTGGCGTGGTTGCCCCTGACTTTTTTGCCTTCTGACCTCATATTGGACCTGATCTTTACTAATATGTCTAATATGATGGTAAATGCCCCACAACCTGTACTATGGTCAGACCATCTACTGTTTGAGTTTTAAATTACTAGATTTTACTCCTCTAATTCCAGCATCACCCTCACCAAATTTTCCAGACGTTGGTCTAAACTTGAGTTTACACATTGGAAAGAAGTTTTACTTAGTCCTGATATTGAAGGTCACCGAAACGCGCATTGGCGTTGTTATTCCTTATCCTGTTTCTACTAACCGAGGTCTCCAGTGCTCGCGGAGAAGACTCTACAGGACCGGTTCTATGTGTCACTCTGGAACTACATAGAGGATTTTGGATGAATGTGGAATTAGCTGTGTGAATATATGTGTTCGTTGACGGAATGATTGAATTTTGAATGTTTGGAATGTGGGGAACTAGGGGCTGATTTAGAGATTTTATGAAATTCTAGTGTGTATTATATCTCTTTTTTTAAATGTATTTTTCTAAAGCTTAAGAATGACAACAGTGATTTAAAGTTTAAACACAAAAAATAAACAAAATATTAAATGATAAGATGTTATATAAAAAAAGTCGCACGGCTGAATCTGTGTTTTGGTCCCTGACTACGATGAGCTCAACTTTGCTTGCCATATCCTAAATGGACTCTGAGTGAGCCATCTTTATTAATCCTGCTTGGCAGACATTATTTGTGATTGGTCTGATATTGAATGGGGACATTGCCACTGTACCTGGCATTTTAAGATTAGATTGAGTCGACACTAGAAGCACTCATCCCATTAACATTTCGTAAGTCTTCTGGAACCAGAGTCAGTGCTAATTGGTTAACACCAGAGATTAGGGAGTTAAAAGAGGAATGTAAGCAATCGGAAAGAAAATGGAGACTCCAATACGATGACGATAGGAAGGCTACCTATAAAAAAAGCACCGAAAATTTACCAGCACGTAATCTGCAAAGCTAGTCAGTGGATTTTTGCTGATAATCCTGTCCCTTCAGCCCTCTAAAGAGATTTATGAGATTGTGAATTATTTTTTTTAAACCTCAAGTTGCAGGAGCCGGTCATTTAACCTTTCTAAGGAATAGGTTAGCAAACTGCTCAAAATATTCCTCAGAGGTTAGTTTCATATGTGTCTCTTTGGCAGGAGACTTAGACCTATACGCTACTACTAATGAGGGTGCACTAGATAAAAGGTCTCAATGGACTTTCGACCCTCCCTCGGTTGAACAATGATTTAATTAGAGCAGCAGCGAATACAGTCAAGTCCAGTTCTCTTCTGGATCTGGCCCTTATTGATATTTTGCTGAAAGGAAGTAATTTCATCATATCTGCCTTGATGACCATCTATAATCTATCACTGGAAAGTCAAGTACCTAACTCCTGGACGCATGCAATCAGTCTGCCTCTGAAAAAGCCCTCCTTAGACCTTGATAAGGTTGAAAATTATAGACCAATATCATTGCTCCCAGGTGTCTGCAAGAACATTAAATAACTGGCAAATGGTTATATGACCGTGTTTGGGGACTCTCACAATCTCTTGCACTAGACACAAATGGGCTTTTGACTGGGGTGTAGTACAGAGACTGCTCTCTTAGTGGCCTCCAAGGATCTCAAAAATACACTAGATCATGGAGGGACTGCTGAGCACATTCTTCTTGATTTGAGCACAGATTTCATTACCATCTCCCATGTCACCCTCCGACACACACTGAAGGTGGTAGGTATTACTGGAATGGCGTTAAAATGACTGACTTTGTTTCTTGACAATAAAAACTTTCAGATCAGGGAAGGATCTTTTCTGTCCAAGGTTAATCACCTCAGATGTGGAGTGCACAGGGCTCATCGTTGAGCCCTACTCTTTATATTGTGTACTTCCGCCCTTGAGCAGACATTATCTGTTCATTAGGCATTACCATGGTGGTTGTATGCAGACTACACCCAGATCATCGTTTTCTTTTGGAGAAAAAGTACATCTGTCTGAAGCAGATGAACAAGTGGATGGCAACGAGCTGTCTCAAACTGAATGGTGAAAAAACTGAGGTCATGTTTATTGGAATCAACCCATCGCTCGGAGACCACATCTTTAGACTTTATGCCTGGGTGATCTCCCCTCCCCCAAAACAGATAAATAGAGCCAGGGGGGGATTGATGGATAAAGATCTGATCATGGCCTCCCAGGCAAAGAAGTGGCAGGGACATGCTTTGACCTTCTGAGAGCCTCAGCAAGAGGCTCAACTGGCTCCACAATGAGACTATGGTAATTCCTTTTACCTAGGCAGTCCCGCCTACATTATTTGGAAGGTGAAAGTTAGTGAACCAGTGTACCCAGAGTACTGCCGGTCCTGCCAAAAACACAGCCTGCACGCCCAGCTTTAGTAAGTTTCCATTGCATGAAGGTGAGCAAAAGAATTGATTTCAAAGCTCTGTACATTGCCCATAAGGTAAAATACTCTCATGGTCCATATCATTAGTCACCTTATTACACTGTACAGCAATGTGAGCAGACTAAGATCCAACAACCTCTCCTTCTTGGCTACCCCAGAATTAAGAGTGAGAAGTGGAGGTTGGCCATTTGCATACTATGTATCAAAGCTTTGCAACTGCCTCCCTATTTACCTCAGATCCAATGATGGTAACTTTCTAAGTTTCAGGAAGCAACTGAAGCCTCACCTTTTCACATAAACTATTCACTTGTATCCTTCTGAATCCTGTTAGCGCTGGAAAGCCCGTTTCTGGGTAGCCACATGCTCTACAAGAAACTATAACATAGTAAAGGGTACCACATGTGCCCAGGGCCTGTAAATTAAATGCTACTAGGCGCCTGCAGCACTGTTTGTGCCTCCCACTTCAGTAGCCTTTTAAACATGTCTAGGGCCTGCCATTGCAAGCCTATGCGTGCAGTTGTAAACTGCCATGTCAACCTGGCAAGCTAAACCTCTTTCCAGGTGCAAACCTTCTTTATTAATACATATGTCACCCCTAAGATAGGCCCTAGGCAGCCATAACTGTAGGGCGCAGTGTACTTAATTGTCTTTCCCATTTGGGGCAACAAATACAAAAAGACCAAATGATGGACGGAATGTTGAACAATATCAAACACTCAATACAGAGATCTGGGCCCAAATCCATCCTTTTTTGCTTACTACCCCATTTCAGATTGGGCCCTACCATCTGATGGCATGGTGAGCAAAAAGCAATGGATTAAACCCAGATCTTTGTGAGGGAGGGTGGATGTGTACATTGTTCATTTGTTAGTTTTGCAATTGTCAACCAAAATGGGCCAGGCATGCCTAGATGTGGTTCCCGTGCTGCTAACCATGCCATCAGAGTTAAGCTATCCTCGCTTATGATGGGTGATACCTGGAATCGGTCTCAGGGTGCTTATTTCCTGTCCCGGGAGAACCTAGCTTGCATGTTCAGAGTGGACTGTTTCTGTGAGGAGCAGGATCAAGACCGATTTGCATATTACTGGGTCTAAACTAGGATGGCGTGATGAACAAAAAACAATGGATTAAAACCAACTCTTTATGACTGGGGGTGAATGTTTGACAATGTTCAGCCTTCCATCTATCATTTGTTCTTTTTGCTTTTGCTGCCCTAAGTGGGAAGGGCATGCCCAGACATGGGTCCCACGCTCACTCAGCCACTGGTTTCAAGCTAACAAGGCTGATATGGGGTGATACCCTGAAACTGGTTCCAGAATGCTGGTTTCCTGTCCAGGGAGGACCTGGCTTGGCATTTCTAGCTGGACTGTTCCTGTGGTCAAGATTGATTAATATATGGGGGACCCAAACTGGAATGGTGTAGTGAGAATATGGTGGATTAAATTCAGATCTTTGTGACTGGGGGTGAAAGTTTGCACTGTTCAGCATTCCATCCATCATTCTTTCTTTTTACTTTTAGAAGGTTGGCATTTCCTTAATGAGCCATTCTGTGCCTTCTGCCTGTTTCTGAAAAGCACACCTGGGGTGGGTGACTGCTGGGCTTTGTTTATTCCCTCTAGACCGTCACCATTAAAAGATATTAAGTGTGGCTGATGGGCCATCCACATCCTGATGGGTCTTCCTTGGCAGGATGGGAGGGAGGAGCTGACACTTGCACCTGAATAGTTATGTGCCGGTCCCCACACGAAGAGCTGCATTTTCCCCTGTAATGAGTCTGCAGCTCGGTCAGGAAGGGCAGGGCCCTTGTGAACCTCAAAGGTCTCTCTTTGAACCCAAACCCCCACTTCAACGGCAAAACTGGGTATAAGTACTGGACCCCAACAACTCAGTTCACTTCTCGACCTGAGGATACACTGTCAATAAGAAGGGCTGCTATGCTGCTGAAAGGACTGTAACTCTGCTGGACTCCTGCTCTGCTGTGCCTGCCCTGCTGCCCTCCTTGCTGGTAGTGAGAAGGACTGGACCTGTATCTCTACACCCCCAGAGCCAAGTGACTCCAATGGCTTGCCTCCTGCTATTAAGTCTCAGGGGCATCAAATACTTCATTCAACCCTGCTACAGCCCCTGGACTATGCCAACTGTGAGTCCTGTAGCCAAGTGGTGCCATTCCAGTCCTGGGCCCTTGGAAGATAGTTTTCTGGATTTTTCTATAAAAATAAATGCAGTGCCTACTTTGCCCCAGTCAGAACTGATGCACTCTCCTCACCATGGACGCATCACCAGTCCAAGGACACCGCAGCATAGACAGTGCGACTCGACAATGAAACATTGCATTCATCGCTCGGAGTTCAACGCCAAAGCATTTCTCCACTGCGTGACTCAGAACAGACACCTCCAACCCCTCCTCACAACGTGCTCGCCGATGCTTCCTCGGTGAACGCACTGTTTCAGAAGGTGCTGCATCTAGCCGGCTTGATTTTTTAGATTTTACCTGTTAGAACTGGCTATTTCTGGTAGGCTAAGGCTGACGCCAAAGCCAGGCAGAAACCACCATTCTAGTCAGGGCGAGGGAGTCACACGCCAAGATAACCCCTGCTCACCCCCTTGGTAGCTTGGCACGAGCAGTGAGGCTAAACTCGGAGGCAATGTGTAAAGCATTTGCGCCAGCACACAACAGCAACAACATCCTAGGCACACCACAAAAGGAACTCCACACAAGGGTATATTAAAATAACTTTTGTATTGTCAAAACACATCATATAGAAATCACACATGTACATTGTGCCAACGGGCACGGGCAACATTCATAAGGGATTATGTACAGGGCAGGGCCACATGGGCCACTGTCAGAATCAACACTTTTAGAAATAGCACTTTAGAACTTAGAAAATAAGATACAAAACAAAATAACAGATGTAAATCACATCCAGTAAATACTGGGAACAGGTAAGTACCACCTACGCAACCCTAAACACCTTAGGAGAATGTCATGCAGGGGACCAGGACCTCACTAGGACCACCCGTACTAAAAAGAACAACCACCTAAGTATCACACAGCATTTAGGGGTCTAGGAAAGAACACATTACCCATGATGCACAAACATACATTCAGAGGAGTAGTAAAGGGAAACACATGATGCATACACCTACACATTCAGCGGTGTTAAGAACAAATCACATGATGCAATAAAAACACATTCAGAGGTACCATAACAATACAATAGCGCAAAAATCACATGATGCAAGAAAACACATTCAGAGGTGCAATAACCCTACCATTGCGCAAAACCTACATAAGCCACCACCCGTGGCAGTCCCCAGGCCAACCGGCCCAGTTGGGGCCAAGACGCCCTGTGTCTCAATGTCAGGGGCCTAAACGGTGCAGGTGCCCACTACTTGCTGGGCACCTGGGAACACTCACAAGGGCATGGGCTCTCACTAGCCCTTGAACAATACTGTGCCAAACAGCAGGAGCCCCACAGGCTCTTGAACCAATATGTCCCCATGAACCTCCCTGGTTCATCTGCACTTGTATACAAGAGAATAGTCTCTAGTCTCTTTAAATCGGTATAGAAAACTGATATGACCGACTTATCTCACATAGGTTTGAAAACGCACAGCCAAGCAATGCTAGCGTGTGAATTATCCCAAAAGAATCAGCTCCCAAGGCCAGGGGCTCCAAGCGCTGCAAGCGCGCCTCACCGGTATAATGCGGACTCCTTTTTAGGCCGTTTCGCACAGCCTTGCACCCCCCGATGACCTTCAGGCGCACCGCGCCGATCAGAACACTCTTGATCTTAGCCCCGGCCGGCCCCCACTGCTCTCCCTCCCGCTCTTGGTACTTCCAGGGAGCGGCGGGGAGCTGGCACCGCTCCTCGGGACACAGGCCAGGGGCGGTCGCGGCACTTGCGCTGCTCCCGCGGCGAGGACGGGTCTTGAAGACGGGTCTCCTTCTCGCTGCGGGCGCGGCTCCTCTCTTCCACGGGCATCCCTCGACCAGCCAATCCCGTCGCGGCGTCTGGGGCGAGCCTCTGACACATCCGGGAGTCAGCCAATGGCAGTGCGGCTCCCGGGTCAGGCTCTCAGTGACGCTCCGTTCTGTAGCCAATCACGGTGCGGCAATCCTGATGACGCTGTGGCGCACGGGCCTATCCCGTCGCGGCGTTAGTGAGGGGGCTCGGCTCCTTCAGCCAATAGGAGCGCGGCGGCTCCGATCTTCGCCGCTGCAGCTCCCGCTCACGAACGGTAACTTCTGGGGATATTCCTGGCCCCGGGCAGCGGCGGTGAACAGGCGGCAGAAGAGTTTTGAGGGCGCAGGTCACGGGAAGACCGCCCTCTCGGCCTCACAACCGCGCTAGAGCAGGATTCACGAGGGGAGGCACCACAGACCTCCAAAAATATCGAAACTCGGGCTAAATAGCAGGTCAGAGAGCAGCTCCATGCTGCAAAGGGTCAAAATAAAGCGCTCCAAAGCGCTAGAGGCAAACAAAGCGCTTCCAGGCACTTTTTGGCTATCATAAGCCCAGGCAAAAGCAAGTAAAAGTTCTCTGAAGGGCAATGCAGCTTCTCCATGCTGCCAAAGGTCCCAGAGATTCCCAGGGGCACAGCAAAGTCCCCCCCCCTCAGCCCAGGCAAGGCAGAGGGGTCCCCCAGAAGTCCTCCAGGCATCCAGGAAAGTCCATCAGAGCTCCAGGGGCTGGGCAGGGCTCAGGGATTCCCCTGAGCCCAAGCAGCAGCACGCCCCTGGCAGATTCAAGTTAGAAACAAGAACAATTTGGAAGGGGACACAGCCCCTTCTTATACACAGAAAAGTCTTTGAAGTCTTTGTGTAGGCAGTGTGAGAACCAGCCAGAACTGGTTATAGGGAAGTCCCTTCAGTATCAGGGACAGAGGTGACAGTCACCCAGCGGGGGGTGGAGCCAGCATTGTGGCAGGCAGGCACAGCCCTTCACTATCAGGTGCTAATCTCCTCCCACTTCCCTGGCAGCAGATGCTGTCTTTCATCCACGGGCTGACTCAGACAACCTCCTGGGGCTCTGCAGCCCCTGTCACACTCAAACCAGACAGTCAATCCACAAGCAGGCCGAGGCACTCCTGGGCCAGGCTCACCAGCCAATCACGTGCCAGCAGACTCACTACACAAATATGCCAACTTCTAAAAGTGGCACTTCTAGACTAGACACAACCATGCCGCATACACCATTTCGCAGCATTCAATCTCACGAGTTCGCACATCTCAAACTCGACCCTGCACTCCCCACACATCAGGAACTACCATGGGCATACATATTCCCCATTCATTCCTATGGGAGGGCAGGTCACTCACCACACATACACAGAGAGCACACGCACTTTACACTGTACCACCGTGAAAAAGTGCGCAGAGGCCTAAAATCACCAACCCAGGTTCCAGAAACAGGCTAGGAAAAAGCAAAAAGTTTCGGGGTGAACCTGCCAAAAGGGCCAGGTCCAACATTACCCAATCCAGCGCAACCAGATAGCCCTGGTTGTTGCATTAAGTTTCTAAGCTCTATATTGACAGATGTTCTTTAAAAATTCATAACTCCGGATCTACTTACTGGATATTTGTTGTTTTGTAATAAAACTAAGCTCTATTTTTCTAAGCTGGTGTGGATTAATATTGTGTGTTTTTTGTCACTGTTTTACTGTATAAATTGTTGCACAAAACTTTACACATTGCCTCCTAAATTAAGCCTGCCTGCTCTGTGCCAAGTTACCACAGGGTGAGCACAGGTTAATTTATGGTTTGCAACTGACTTACCGTGAGTAGGATTGTGGTTCCTACTTGGACAGAGTGCATACCTCTTCCAACTAGAGACTCAATTTCTAACACTTTACAGGTCAAATGTGTTGAAATGTCAAGCCATTGGTATCATGATAAGTTTATTTTAAGTTTATCAATGGTTATTGACATATGGCATTATATAAGTGCTGTAAACGCAGATATGCATTGAGGAGTAATTATTGTAACCTTTTGCAAACATGTATAGGCGGTGTGCTAAAGGAGGATTATATTTCTGTTTATGCCCATTACTTTCACTGTTTAAAAAGCAAAACTTATTAGAAAGATTTCTTAAACCCCAATGCGTTGCTTTTGGAATCAAGGGCGACAAAACAACTGAGTATATAAACGTTTGTGTGAAAGGAAGGCGGCTTACACTGAATAAAGCAGTGAAACGGACGCCTATGCCGGTACATGAGTGAAACAGTCATGGGTCAGAAGTGGAGCGGTCAATACCAGTCAACAGCCATAGTGGAGATAGGAGGGTTTCATGTCAGAGTGCTTCTGGGAGGTACATCCAGTTGTAGTTGGAACATTTGTCATTAATTGCTTGATTCAGAATGAAGCTGGGAGGGGAGGAAAGAAGGCGTCCAGATAAGAGAGTTGTCAAGGAACTGTTAAGGGAATGACCTTCTCAGTATCACTACATGAACAGATTTATCACTGCCTGGCTGAAGATGCACATGTCTTTGCAATGGAAACAAGCTCGCACACTCCTCTGGATCCACAGGGGCGTCTGTGAATTCTGCAGACATCCAATTTGAGGAAAGGATCAGTGGCTGTGGAGCACATGTTTACACTTATATAGGGGGCAAGCAAGACGGCCGGGCCATAGTTTCTGTTTGAAAAACGTGATATTCAAATTACTTCTGCTAGTAACAACACAATCTCACCCTACAAGCCTTAGCACAGGACATGATATACCTATTGTCAGAATTTGCAAATATAATTCATGTTGCAATAAGGTAATCACGAAATAGTCAATCACTCATTCTTTTCCGTTAGTTATGTAAGCAAATAAATGCATTCAATTACTGTATGTAAAGTATTACTTTACATCTTTTTTCAATTAATACAATTAAGAGCGTAATTTTTTTTATAAATTGAAATGATTTCAAATTGCACACGTTGTTTTGCTCTGCAATATAAAATGTTAAATTGTTACTTTAATGTTTTGTATTGTTATTTGCAGTCAGGAAACACAACTTGCTCCCCAATGACTGTTTTGAGATAAACATTTGCATTTTAGACGGTTAAACATGCTTGATTACCTGTCCGTTCTGTGAAATGTTCAGCTACAAAGGAAGAACTAGACAGAATTATGTGATAAAAATTAGTAGAAGTAAAAAAACCAAGGCATATGACAGATATAGAAATGGTAGATCAAAAATTAAATATAATTTTAAAGTGCGGCAATAGTTCAATAACGTGTTTTGTATCTGTCTGGCGAGTGATTTCGCTTACTAACGTCGACTAGTTTGTTCTATAATCCAAAAACGTCTTTCGAATTAAATGTATTAAAGCTTCATCTGTGTTCCCTTCGCAGGCCATGTCTCAAATCCATGAAACAGATCAAAAGGAAATCTGTCGCTACAAATTGAAGGCAAGATTGCAGACCAATCTTGTTGCTCTGAAATTGATTTTTTAAACCTATATGTTCGTGTTAATCTGGAATGCCAGTGGAAATTTAAACTGTGGGGCGCAGCTAAGCTTTGGACAAGTAGTGCTGAAAGACCGCTCAGCTGGCAATTGCTTCGTTTGTAAAATACAACCCGGTCAAGGTCACAGGTTCAAATCCCTGCAAGGTTAATCTAATCTTTATTCCTTCTGAAGTAGATGAATGGCATCCTTTTTCCTGGTATTTTCTTCGCTGCTTGCTTGTGCTATCTAGCTATTGGTAATAAATGTATTTCTGTGCTTTAGAAATGTATACTGAATATATGTTATCTGTGCGTGTAATACCCCACCTCTGTTCACCCTAATATGAGGGAGATCTCGCAGTTGTCATGCTGACAACCTCAAGGGGCCTAAGGAGCATATTATGGGATTTGGGAGAGTAAAATGATCCTAGGTCTGTACTCGGAGAGATGGATGAACAGTAATTTAAAACTCCCCCTTTTAACACAGTAGAACGTCAAACGTTATGCATAATTTAGTGTGTTATGTCTGGTACTTGACACACCGGGGTGGGAACATGTTGTCCAAGGACGTGGATGTTTGAGAGAGGGAGAGAAGGTGGGATGACATACTTTGATTACTTCTGCACCATGCATACACAAATAATACGATATATTTCTGCTGCACAAACACAATGAGTATTTTGCTAGAAAACACAATAAAAACAAAAACGTGCATAACATTTTTCCAAGTCATTCAATTAGGATAGGATTGTTCAATCGCCACAATTAATGAAACCTCCTTGCAGAGTTTAAAGATAAACGTTGTGCATCGCTAAGAACAGAAGCAGCCTACTGTCGTTATCCATACATTACTATATTTGTAATGAAAATCTGAAATGTTGGTTTTCCATACCAATGAACCCCTTGGTTGATGGAATTGTAATTGAATTTAATTGCAACCAACTTTCAAATATTCCTAGCAGCCCATTATGATTAACTGACAGTAAATATTAGTATTTGTAAATTATAATGCACATCCAACTATTTGGAAAACATATAGGTTGTGTTTTAAAATCGGTATAAATTGTAATTGTGTCCCTTTCGCCCAGGTATTTACCTACATTTCATATCCATTTATTACTGCAAATGAGAGATATAAATAATGTATAAGGATATCGGGGGAAAAAAGCTGTGTGTGTGTTACTCCTTCTCTGCTTCCCCCCCCACCCCACAGTACAATTTGCATCCAAACAAACACCTAATACTGGGCTCAAATTATATTTGAGAAGGTATTTTTAGCACTGCAATGAGAAACATGATCAGTGTTGTTAATACAATTTGTTTCTAATATATTTCACACCATGGCTGCTGCTTTATCACAGTGGATACGGGTACCCTGAGCAGGATTCCAGGAAGGGAACGGTTTGCCTCCCGGGATATATAGGTATTGTACAACTTATCAAATGGGTTCCATGGAGGTCTCCTGATTTCTTTCCACAGCTCACCACGTTTGGAAGCTCTGATTTGAGACTCCATTAAAGGTTACCTATGTTAACTGTCTGTGTGGCCTTGTGTTTCCAGTGCACGATGTGCCTGATCTCAAATGAAAGATCTGATCCCACAAGCAAACGCTACCAAAATCTGCAACTTGTACATTTTGCAGAGGTCTATGATTCACACAGTTGAATGTGATGGAACAGGCAAAAGAGCAAATTGCGAATACAAAAATGGGAGTTCTGAAAAGGGTGGACACGGTCAAGTAATACATAAAAGGAAACAACCTGCTAAAGACGTCAAAACTGCTGGATGGGAAGTTATTCTCAAAACAAGAGCAATATTTTTAGTCCTTCTGATCTTAAAATATCAATGACACCAATGTACCAAAGAACCTTGTAAAACATGTTTATTCGATAGAGGTTGTAGATTGCACTTTTACACCTGTCTCCTATTTATTGCGGACACTTTTAAGACAAATAAATGCATAATTGTTTTTCGGTGCATATACCAGAAATGTAAAAACAACAGGCAGTTTGGGCTGGACTGTTCCCATGAGGCACAGGGTCAGACTGATTTGCATATGGCCATGTCTGAACTGGGGTGGCAGAGTGGGCTAAAGAACGGTGATGGATTAAACCCAGATCAGTTGACTGGGGGTGAGTGCTTGTATTGTCAAAGCTACGTCCATCATTTCCTTTGGTTTTTCTTTATAACAGAAATGTGGCTTTACCCAAGAGGTATTACAGGCTGTCAGTTACATTACTGATTTTTTCGGATTTACAAGTGATGATATGTGCGTCATCCACTTTGCATGGGTTGCACATGTGGCATACCCAAAGTTTTATTTAGCACAGATATATATTTATGGTTTTCAAATAATATGTTTTTTCAATTAGGACCGATATGCAATACAATCCAGATTTTTCTTTACCTTCAGTGTATTTATTTATGATATATTAGCTGAACTCGCAAAGTGAAGAATTGGTACAATCCACCCTATAAACAAAAAAAGCAGGCTTTTATACCCTTTGCTTCAGTCTATTGAACAAAAAGAGTACATTGATGACAGACATTTGTCAGATGTAGGCAGAACACTGTGCAACACTATAATAGGACCAATGTAATATTAAATATAATGTTGCCCTTGTGGGGGAAGTCAGAAAAAAGGGAAGAAAATGCAAGGTTGCCAGTGTTATATAGATTTTCTGGTAACACCACAGCTCAAAGTCACTATCATTTCAACTATATTTCCAAATGGCGCAGTTCGCATGCATTAGACACGTTGTACTACATTTTCACCATGACTTAAGGGTCTTCTGTCTTGTATATCCTGCAGTTAATCAAGGTTTGCGCTAGAGATGTTAACAGAGTTTTCTTCAATAAAACAATGCATATTTAAACGAACAAATTAAAATTACATCCTATATCAGGAATTGGCTAACTTTCTTAGTCGTAAGTATACAAGTATACATAACTTCATGTTTTAATATGAATTACTTTGCAACACTCCCTGTCTTTTGGTCCCAATAAAAAAAAAAATATTGTTTTCGTAATTATAACCTCCCTTTACATCGTTTCCGTTCACCTGAAAGCAATTATTTTGTGTGCACCTTCTAGAAAAAAGGCAAAGCAATTAGTTTTATCTCATTGCAAATTTCTGCCATTTTTAAATCCATACGCTTATTAAATGCTTTCTAATTTTGCATTTCAAATCAAGAAAGCCAATACATTTAGCAACACCAAGAAATCTAAATAATTCCTATGACCTTAATTAGTGTTCTCACTTCATAAAAGTTTGATTCACATATTGAGCAGTACTTTAGTCCCCTGACAATAACCTTTTGGTTGCTTGATATGCCTGATAACATTTTTAGAGTTAATTGTGGTTGGCCTTTTAAGTACTCTGTGAGGACACTATTAAATCCTTATGTAGCATTTCCCAAAGACACAACAGTATGCTTATGTTAATTAATGTAAGGAAATCCAATTAGGTCAAATTGCTGTTTAACCATTAATCTGGAAAATCATGTTTCTTCAGCATAAACTCCTGGATGAAGCACGGCTGAAATGTCTAATAATTCCTCCAAAATGCATCGTGTGTATTCACAAAGCCTTTGCTCTTTTAATGATCAAAGTTAGACTTTGAGAGCTCAAGTGTCAGCTGTAATGGCATGGAAGGGATCTTAAATAAATACCAGTGTCTGAGGCTTATATCGTGCATATGCTGCTGATGTATTCTTACTTCGGCTTAATGTTTACTTAAAATTGTGAATATCTTACAAACATAAGTTTTGGTTTAGATAGCTTGAAAGTATTATTTGTGTTTAGTTTGTGAATTGTGCTTACAAATGAGCTAAATGAGATAAGCTGCAGGGATGTTTACAAGTACACATTTTTAAACATTGTATTACATTTTACGCAATTTGCCATCACAACTAAGTTTTTCAGCAAGGGGCTATGGGCATATATGTCCTTGGCTTCTGTTAACTGAAATTAAACATTTACCCCCATGCCATGCAGATACTAGAGGATGGTGTTGGAAAATGTTGAATACATACAAAAAAAGACACGCAGATACAGGCATTGTAAAAAGCAATTGGAGGCAACAATTTTAGAGGAATTTCACAGAATCCAAACTGTAGATTTCATCAAGAGGAAGGTCTTCAATACGTTTGGCTATTTTGTTACATCTTTTGTGAGGAGCAGGAAATTAAAAAAAGGGTGTTCTAAAGGGTTGTGCTGTATTAATGCAGGTAATTCTTCTTACACCTTTTTATGGCATATCAAATGTCAACTGTGGCAAGCCAACCTCAGGCATCTTGTCGGGCAAAATGTAACCAGCATGATATTCAAAAATATCACTAGGGAGGCCATATAGTGCTTTGTTTGCTTGTTTGACAAGTTAGGAGACTTTGGGGTCCATCACGATTTAATCGATGATGTTTGGTTCAAGAAGGATGCAGTTCTAAAAATCTAACTCCTTTTGAAGATTCTCCATGGTTTTAACTTGGAAGGATTCATAGACACTAACATTAGCTGTCAAATACGGAAACAGCAACTGTCCGGATGCTTTCAGTTTGGAAGCATTCAATGGAACATGCAAGAAGTGGAAGGATAGCATCATGGGGCTCCGATGAAGACTGATCTGTCAAGAGGAACATCCTAAGCTTCTGGAGATAGATTACATGCTATGGGGTCCATTAGGATGGCGGGCGGGCTTTGCCCGCCTGCCACCCTATCGGTAAACGGGACCGCCCGACCTAAGGGAGGGGGTCCCGATGCCAGCATTAGGATGTGCCCGCCACAGTGGCGGGCACATCCTGCATTTCTAGCATTGTGGTGGGAGGTGTTCTCAGCACCGCCCGCCACAATGCTAGAAATGCATTTCTGCATTTGCATTAACAAAGCGGCAGGCACCGCGCGGTCCCTGCCGCTTTGTTAATGCAAATAAATGGGGGTACCACAGGTACCCCCCATGTGCAATACCTCCCCCTCCTTCACTCCGGGGGCCCGCCCAGGGCCCCCGGAGTGAAGACCGCATGCCTTTCTGTGGCGGCATCGCCGCCACGGAAAGGCATCACCCTCAGCCCATCATAATATGGCTGGCGGTGTCTGCTTGACACCGCCACCATATTAATCATTTTCAGCCCCGGCCGCAATGTGACCGGGGCGGAAAAGTGGCGGGCGATGTTTTGCTCCGCCGTGGTCCCAACCGCCATTCTAATATGGCGGGGGGAATACAGGGAAGGATGGCGGGCTGATTGCCCCCGCCAGGCTGGCGGTAGCCACCGCCAGCCTGGCAGAGGCAATCTGCCCGCCATCCGAATGGACCCCTTTGTGTTTAAGATATGTTTAAGCAAAAGTAAATTACATTAGAAGCACTCCTCAAAAATTCAGTAGCTAGTCCTAATATTACACGTTTTTGGACTAAGTTTTGTGAAGCAATATCTTCTATTTGCAATATAACATTTCCCTTTGACATCTACTCCATTTTTCTGGGTAGTACTTCCACTAACAGGTTGGGTACTCACAAGGTTGGCATATTTATCGATTTGTTAATTGCTATTGCTTTTCAGATAATTACCTCAAATTTGAAGGATGCTTCTAAAGTCTCTTTTTCCGTTTGGAGGAACCTTCTTTGTTATCATCACAGACTAGATAGAGCTTCTTCCAAAACTTCTCAGCAGCTTATTCGTAAAGAAACTCTCTGGTCTACGCTTACCAACTATGTATCTGCTTCTGCACTTCGTAATCAAGCCAGTTCCTTTATTTTTCAACCACCGTAAGTACTGTATAATTACACTTTAGTTCCTTTTTTAGATGCAATCTGATGTCTATAACTTAAATGTTTTAATAAATTAACAGCTTAAGATATTCTTCTTCTCTCTCTGCTCCCGTTTCTTCTTTCTTTCTCTTTCCTTTTTCTCTCTTCTCCATTGTTTTTCTTTTTCCTTTCTTCCCTCTTTTCTAGTTCTTTCCCTTTTTCAGCCCAAAACTCAAACATTTAAAATGCTATTTTGTCTTTAGGTACAATTTATATATTATTGCTTTTCCTTTTCTTGGAATACGTGTATGTTTAATATAGAGTTTTATTTGTCATTTATTCCATCAAATCATCTATTCAGTTTGTCAACACACAGATAATTTGTCTATAGGCCTTGCGATATATTGTACCTATGTTTATAATTCCTTAAATAAAGCTCCTTAAACTCAAAAAAATTCAGAAGCTAGCCAAATCCACAGACATTTCTATGTTGATAAATGTGTTATTAACATTTGATAAATGGCTGGTGTGACGGGTAGAGACCATACCAAAATAGCGTTTTAGGATGGAATTTACAATGGCAGAGACAGTACTGATTCTCGGAAGAAGCAGCAGGAAATCTTAGTTGTCTAAATGATAAAGGAGTACATATTAGGCATACAATTTGCTAATAAGAACTTAGGCAGTTGGAGTACAGTCTCTACAACTTCATTGGACTACCCAGTTGGTGTTAGATAATACTGTAGTACACATTGTAGAAGTTAACAGAAAGGTAAAGATAGATCCATGAGCTTCCCCCCTTATATTAAACATTTCTCTTATGTCCAAAAGGATTATGAAGTGCCCCACCTCGTTTGGATACATTATTGGATTTCTTTATATTTTCATATGAACCAGGTTTCAATAATCTTTCCAATGCAACCAAGGCTGGAAGTTGCATTGAATTACCAAACTAAAGAGTCACTAAATATTAAATATACCATTCATACAGGGTTAATCATCCTCATTCATGTGGTTTCCAATGTTCTAAATGCATAATTCTACATGAAAATTGTATTTGTAAATAATTCAAAAGAATAATGGGCAACGTGTTTCGCTCGTATAATTTTGCAATGGGATCATATAACGTTATTCTTCAGATGATACACTGAGCTCTTCAGAAACCTTGAGCTCAATAACCTTGTCCAAGTGGACCGAAGTGCTTCTCAGTTTAAAATGTGTTCCCAGTTCAAACCTTTCTACTTGCCTGTGCGCTATTTTGTGTGCAGCAGTTCTTGCTTGTGAATTACTATAAAAGCCACAATTGGTCTTATCTACTATTCTTTTCTTTGAGACTTTTAACCAGGAGGCAGGAGCATCTATTAATGCCCCACCTGCTCAGATTCAAGACCAGCTGATCCAACCCTTCCCTAAGTTCTCGTAGCTTATTTATGTTCTCCAGTGTTGAGGCACTAGGCCTCATAAGCTTTATACTTCCAGTTCTGGCACTGTTTCAGAGCTCTCACATTTGCATCTGTGGATCAAGATACAAGTAAGATTAGTGAGTCAGTTAGGGATAAATGTTATGTGCTTTTGGTGAATTTACCAGTTTTACACCTGAAGTTTGTGTTTGGGACTAGTGTGCCAACTGAAGTCTTATACTTAGTGTTCCAGTGTTAGGAACTTGGTCATTGTAAGAGTCCAGTTGTCTAGGTGCTAGAGATGGTTTTTATTTTATTCTTATCATTTTTATATTTTCATCCTTATTATATTTAGTTGCGATTCCAGCCCTAAAACGATTAGGTGTTTCCATCAAGTTTTACTCTAGAATGCCAAAACGTTTTTTTCTCAATGCACAATGTAACAAATAAAGAGAAGGGGAATTTAGCACCTTCCACCATGTGTGTATACCAAGATAGGTGAATTTGTCACTATAACGTTTTGTTAACATTATTTCAGTTGAAGAGTTAACAGACCTGCGTTAGCCTTCCTTGTATCACGTTCACAACATAACCAAATATACAAAGAACATTTGTACGGTGCATAGTGGTTTAGAGAGAGGGCACAATAATTCCTTATAGCAGGCATATAACTAGATAGGAAATTCCTGGGTAGACTGTGCAAAACAAGAGTGATTCATAGTTAAGGGAGGATTGCTGTATAAGCTGCCATATCAACTACAGCTATCTTATACATCACAACTAATACACAGGACGTGACCAGAATTTGGAACCTTAACAACACAAGTGTAAAACTGGTACCACAACAGCCCTGCTCTCTATTGGTTTCTACCAATGTGCTTCCACCTGCTTAAGTCACTTGTGTCACTTGTGCCTTCATAGGTCATGGTGGTAGCTGCAAGTAAGAAAGGGAAGCGATTGATCCACATCGCTATTGCAGGACGAAAGAGGAAATCATACATGCTAGCCCATGTTGTCCTGTGATATAATTTCTTTAAGAGTTAGGCTTTTTTGTAATGCTAGTACTTTTCAATACTTAAACGAGGAGGACAACTTCAGAGTGCTGCTTATTGGTCTGTGATTTCAGTTAATGGTCTACTTTCTTTTAGACAGAAAACACTGCATATGGGTAATGGTTGTTGCTTCATGCAAACTAACCAAGATATCCACTTGTTTCTTAGAGGGAGTCAGTATGTAACTGGGTAGGTCTAAAGGAACAACACCTTTAATGCTTCTGATATTTCCTTAACTATTTGTTTGTGTATCCACCTATGACCATGTTAGACCACAATCACTCTTTTTCCCTCTACCTGGCAAAATAGGAGTGTAGGGTCCGATTAAGATAAAGTATGGTGCTATTTTATGATGAGATTTAGAGATAGTCGGAAATCAACCCTCAGGATATTGCGATAATAGAGATTGTTTAACTGGGACCAATATGAACACGTCACAACACTGTGAAAATCCGTTGGTTGTTCAGAAGTTAGAGTGGGGGGAAAGAATTACTCCCTCCACTGATCCATCTTTCACCTTGGAGTCCAAGAGGTCAGGGAGAGGCTCACTCTTCTCCATCTGTCACCATGATGAACTCAGACCTCTCAAAGTGGGTTTTGAGGTGATTGATGTGAAGTACCTTTTAAAGTTGCCTGGGGATCTTAAGGTCCATTAGGTAAATTGCCTTTCCTTTCTTCTCCATCACTTCATAGGGCCCATTCCAATAGTCCTGGAGGCCCCTGGATTCCACAGATTCCATAACCCACACTTCTGCTCAGGCTGTAACTCCACAGTGGTAGAATTCTGGTCATACCACTCTTTCATCACAGCCGGACTGACTTCTAAGTTGTCTGAAGCTTGCTTCCAAAACTTAGCAATTTGGCTCCTAAAGACAAGCATGTAGCCTACTACATGTTGGTGAATCTTCCTGAGAACTTGCTCCCACCATTCATTGACCAAACTCAGAGGTCCTCTAACAGGGTGTCCGTATAGAAGTACAAAGGGGCTGAAGACCACTCTCTTCTGTGGTACCTCACTGTAGGCAAAAAAACAGGCATAGCAAGAGGATGTCCCACTTATTCCTCAGGGTCTCAGGGTGGCCCCCTCATCTCTCTATAGTCCTTCTCTCACATACATTTCATTTGTTTTAATGCACTGGTGAAGGCTTGCTTTAGTAATTCACTTAGCTATCAACATAAAATAAAGATATAGTGAGTCAAAACTGCCACTAGACAAAAGTCCTATCTCTTGCTCAAGCAGGGACATTAATCACAAGAGTAACCTTGACATTTTTATTGCTGCTTAAAAGCTGGATACACAAGAAACTTTGCAGGAGGTGAAGAGAGGTTTGTGAGCATATGTTCCTCATTCCCAAACACATATATGTATCCATCAGTAGGCTTATTCCTTTTTTGGATGTAACACAGTACAAGTAAGTTGGAGTGAAAGTGGTTCTTTTTCATTGTCACTTGATTGAGTCCATTTCACTCATTATAAAACTTTCATAGAAAACATTGTGAAAGAGAGAGAGAGAGAACAGCGGACACGTGTTGCGCCCCATGTGGCGAGTGAGGCCAGGGCTTTCACAAGGCTGCTGATAGACAAGTGTGAGCATTGGGGCACATGGCTCCCAGAAAAGTAGAGGGGGGACACTAGCCAAGTGTTGAAGTGAGGAAAAGCATTAGACGGTGTGTTTTTACGGTGTTGTTGTTGTCTAACTAAGTACACAAAGTGCCATAAGTGAGAGGTATGAAGAGTGAAAAACTAGTTGCCTTTAACCAGAGCTGTAGAAAATGGAGAAAAGTGGCAAGAGAAAAGGGTCATTAAGTCCCAGGTCCATTCCGATAAGCAAATGTTTAAGAATAGATGGTCATGGTCAGCAAGGGAAAGATGTGCTGGCATACAGCATTTTGCAGATTGTTTCTGTGCAAATAATACACAAGTGTGGTGGAAGTTGCAAAAAAACAGACTAACCCCATTATGGTCTTTGCCAGAGGTCTGGGGCATGCAATATTAGGGGGTTCATGCAGGATCAGAGCATACTTGGTGGAAACGGAGGCAAGATAAATAAAGGTATAATACCTATTTAAATTATTCCAGCAAAACAATTTGTCGACGTTATGTTCGTACATTTTTAAGAAGAAAATCTCAATGATTATGCAACTTGGTATACAGAGATACCCAAGAGTTAAAAGAGATACCAAACACAGTCCCTTTGGTTAAAGGATACGATCCCTTCAGCTAGAAAATGGCAATCTGGCTTACTTAGTTTGGGAGGGTCATATTTTTTGAGAATCTACTGTGTGTTAAAAGGCGGACAAAATCACAAACATATGTAAATATGACATTTTGGTGAAATTGGGAAACAAGATGGTGTGTCCTCGTTAGTTTCTAGAAGAGAGAGTAGATACGGTCTTTACTAAAGTCTCTTTCAGATATAGGTTTCTATTTCATACAATACAAAGCTATTTTTTATAATATATTGATTTGGTTGTTAAAGACATATATACATTCATTGTGGAGGACGCTGCTTGTTGCACCATGACAATGCTGCGCTATCATTTCTGGGATCAGAGTTATCATGTTGTCGATATTCTGGTGCTTGAACTGGACAACTTATCACTATTAAAGCAAGGAGGCAGGGATTACGTATTTGATAATAGTGTAGGTTTAAATTCGACGTTGAGCCCTATGTGACACGGTTTAAATTGGGGCAAAGTGACGAGGAGAAGAGACAGAGTTATGCAAGGAGAGAGAACTACTCATAGTTAACGCGTTACGCAGCTGATCTGCTGCGCGATTCTCTCTATCGCTTTGCTAACACGAGTAGGGAACAGTTCTGGTCAAATGGACAATGAAGTAGTCACTTACTTCAGAATTTAGTCAATATGGGTTCTCGTCTGGTCACCAGGTAAATCCGCTACTCTGTATGTTAGTGCAGGGGTTGCCACTTTTAAATGCCATGTGTGGCCGCGTTAACCCAGAAGTAAACCATCCCACGTGATCGGGATGTGTTCCTAAGCAACAAGGAACACGCGAAATAGCATGGGTGTGGTATGGTGCTCTAATGATATGCTGTGTGTGCCTATGATGAAGAATGCTCCAAAAACATTGTAGAATGTATTGTGATGAGGGTTGCTCAAAAGACATTGTGGAATGTATACATACTGGTTATTCGATCGTTGCTAAGCATAAAAAACAGCTATGAAAAAAGCATATATGCCGGATGTGATATGTATGCCTAGATTATGGGCTGCTTGAATAGCCCTCAAGGTGCTCTGAATACCCATAATTCGCCAGTTTGGTGTCCCTCAAAACAAGACTGAATTGTAAACAGGGAGTATTGTGGGGTATGTAAATGTGGCCGCCACATTGGAATTGGCAAGGAAAGAATGATGCATATTATAATCTCAGCCGGGCAGATTCACACCGAACGGGCATCAGGAGGGGCGGAAAGTCAGGTTACGGCTGACACTGTCATTAAGGCTCATAAAGGTTTGTGCCCTCAGATAAGACACCTTATAGGTCTTCATTTGGGCCAAAATATTCGAGTAATGGATACAATGTCAGTAGCAGAGTTTAACAAATGATGCAGGCAAAATTGTTTTTGACAACTTAAAAAGAGATAAAGGGATCTACATTTATGCCGTAATATTAAAGACCAGCTTTTAAAAAGGTGTTCCCAGCTGTGAGTCACAGACTAATTCTGTGTAATGCGTCGATTTCATATTTTGTTGAACATGATAGCATTATATTAGAATCTGTAAAGAGAATTAACTATGAGTCAAGGACTGATTATATTGGGTGCAACAGTTTCGTTTTTGAGTGCACAGGAAGAGCAAGATGCATGTCAAACACCAACAGCCAGGGTGGCACCCTACTTAGAGGTGGCATGTATACTGAGTTAACCGCACATGTTGCCTAACATCTTGTGCATTGATGCACCGATTTTTTGACATGTCAAATTAGTTAAGGCCATATCAGACAAGGTTCCAGTGCACTCTATGTCAAATTTGTGATTCGTATGATTTCTTATAGCCAGTGATGCCACTCATGTTCTATGTTGAGACCCTTTCCCACTGTTTCAAGGCCTATGATGAGTGCACTCTCTTCTTTGCGGAGACGTAGTTCCAAGTTTCCACCTCGCTTATGTTGTTTCACTTTTTTTAGGCCGACAAACGTGAAGTTTCGTTGGTGGTAATAATGTGTCAAAAAGTGTTCCAACAAGAGTTGTCGAGTGTCTGATTTATGAATATTGCGATAGTGCTCTTGGATGCGGATTTTCAATGGCCTGATGGTTCTCCCAAAGTCATGTTGATTATGTGGACAAGAAATAAGGTAAATTATAGTGGTACTTTCACAATTGATGAAATCATTTATTTTGTACATATTGCCATTGATATTGATTTCTTTTGTTTTAGATTTTCCAAGCTTGCATACTGAGCAGTTTTAACAGGCGTAGAAGCCTTTTGTTTGTAAAAACTTCATGGGTTCTTGTTTTTTATCCAAAAAGGATGGGCATAGAATGTCCCTCGGGTTTCTGTTTCTGGAAAAGCTAAGCTGCCGGTTTTTCATGGAGCACTTCTGATATGGTCGGAAAAACGAATCACTGATTTGTTTTTCCTGGTGCAATTATTGTGTAATAGTAGATGTCGTTCAGTGTCAGAAAACCTCTTCTGGGCTTTATTTAGAACTCGTGTTTTGTATCCTCGATTTTTTAGTCAGTGGGTTATTTCATTGGAGTTAGCCGTGTAATCCTCAGTGGAGCTACAGTTCATATGAGCTCTGCGGTATTCTCCTGCTGGGATATTGGTGATGGTATGGTTTGGATGACTACTGGATGCATGAAGAATTGAGTTTGCACTGGTTGGTTTCATGTGTATTTTTGTTTGCAGTTTGTTATTCTCATCGCGATGTTCTGGTATCTACTTTTATGCTACTTCCATTTTGATTTTTCTACTTCGTATTTCTGAGATTTCTGATAAGTGATCTAATTCAATGCACCCTGACTTCCAAATCTGTCTCATTGGATGCATATTCTAAATACAGAATATTATGCTCAGATGCACAGTACAATTGCTCACTCGAGAAAGGTGTCTTTACTGAGATATTTTACAGCAACTCCATTCACTTCCACACAGTAAAAGGCGATTTACTCCATCCCCTTAAAGGAGCAAGCGTTTGACAATTCCCAGGGTAAAAAAGGGTCAGAGAAGGATTTCTGAATTCTGAGAGTTAAGTGCATGTAGGTCTCCACAAACTCACAAGGCACACCTTCCCTTGTTACGACCTCCACCTTCTCCTTTCGTGATATTCCTCCATCATTGTACACAGTTGAAGCATACAGTTATGTAGGAGTAAGTGGATTTACACTAACTTCGTACCCTATTGCAAGCAGAATTTTTAATATGACAGTGCATATAAACTATTTGCAAGGAATCAGAGAATTTCTGCCTCTCTGGCAAGAATAAGACGCAATTCTTTATTTGAATCCCCAAGACTAGGTACAAATAAGAAATGGAGGCCTGCAATGGAAACGAGAGTGCCATCTGAGGTACTGGGTTTTTAAGAACCGGCACAGAACCGGTAACCCAGCGGTGCCAGGGAATCAACACCCAGAGACCTCGGGTTCTCCTGATCCAGACCTACAGAAACTCGGAGTCTTCTAGGTGAAGTCAAAGATTAGTTTATTGGCTGCAACCAAGGTAACAGGTGTCCTAGAAGTACAATACGGGTATGTTCTTAGGAGACTGCACACTTTCATGAAGTCAGGCTTCTCTTCTTATACACAGTTTTAGGCCCTAGGCAAAACATTCTTGGTTGTAAAGTAAATAGTTAACATATTCTGGTTCAAAGAAAAAGCAGAGTCATGATGACATGTCCATATTTCACTTCGTGCTGCCTACAACAAATCATTTGGCAAGGCCCAACATTTCATCAGATATCACTGGACCCCTAATAAAAACGGGCACCTCCCCACCATAAAGTAAGTGAAGCAAAGGAGTGGAGAAAGATGTGAGCGAGATATGGCAGGTGTGCGTGCTGAAATGGTTTTATGGCTGGTTGAGCCTAGATGCTATCTTGCTCGGCCACTGGGAGGGAACTGACCTAACGAGTTCGGCATGGGGCAATGGTTCTAACTTGTAGTGAGGTCAGGAAAAAGTCGATTAAGGAGTATGTGTCCTTGTGGAATCAAATTCAACTGGATTAAGGCCTATGTAAAGGGCAACATATAAATGGGAGCCAAGGGTTCAGAATGTAAATGACGATTTCGAGGTGAAATCGTCACTCGAACACGCCGAAAATTCATGTACATGATGTACTCGTCATTCTCGGTCTTTTGATACCAAATTCGTCATATTTCGACGAAGTTTTATTTCTCGAGTCCAGTATAATTATATGAATCCAGATTTTCAGAACCACAAACCCTCCTTTTGCCCTTACATAGGCAATTAATCTATCCTCATGTTAGTCTGAGTCCAGATCTATATTCCTAAAGTCATTGAGATGTTGCTGTAACATCATTCTAGTACTTAGTTCATCTCTTGACACAGGCTTCCTTACACATGATGTAACACAGAGGCCACATATTGCAGGAGCACACTGTATGCATAGACAGAACAGGAAAAGAATGGCTAAGACCATCCCAATGACCATCAGAATTTTCCATCCCCAGGCAGATATCAGTTCCCAGAACCATCCCATTAACGACCAATCTCCTTTATCCACATGAATAGATTCAGAAATCTTATGTAGTTTGGAGATGGCCCTGTACACTGTTGGAGCATTATCTGGGATGAAAATGCAACAACTAGACTGGATCAATTTGCATACTCCACCTCGGTCCGCAAGTATTACATCCAAAGCGACCCGGTTCTGAAGGGTCATAAGTCGATCCGACTGGAGCTCAGCAGTCAGGTTACTAAGGGCACCAGCAGTTTCAATCACGGTGGATTCAACTACCCTTGTTAGTTGCCTTATGTTTCTGCTGTTAGCCATGGATCCCCAGAACGGCAGAAAACCCTTTGCAAAGTCCCCAAATTCTTGACCTGCAGTGTCTTCTTTACTCAAAACACCTCTACCCTTGTCCGATGGTAATCCGCCGCTGCTGTGTAGGTGGGGGGTAACAGGAATAAAACAAAACATGAGCCCGAGAAGTCAGGGGGCAACCATGTATAGGCTCTATCATGGCAGATGAAATAAGTACCCTTAGCGGCTAAAAACGCAGGGGAAGTCTGAGATCCAAAAACATACGTTTCTGTACAGATACTCTTCCCTAGCTGAGCTCTGGGATTCTTGCCAATACCTTGCAGACACAGGTGAGCTTGATGGGGTACGATCCAGATAGGGGACGATCTTTTGGCTTGCTGTTTCTCACTTAATGTAGTGCCATATCCGGTCACGTTCCAACCTACATATGCAAGTATCTCATCATCCGGAGTATCTCCATAGGAAGTTACTTCCTTGATCATGTCAACTATACCTTTGACTAGGGCGCTAGTCTTGAGGTTGTCTTTTACAGAACGTAGGGGTTGGATTTCTGGTGCATATATGAACATTGTCCTATATGCCCATACTGAACCATTGTAACTAAATGGCAGGACCAAATAGGGGATACCTTTATCCGTTGTGTGAGGCATGAGACCACACACCCAACAGTTAGTTGTGTTCATTACAAGTTGGTGTTGGTGTAATAACTGAACGAAGGAGTTATTAATGAACTCTAATCTCCTATTTGATTCGTGGTCAGGCAGAGGGTGGAAAGAATGAGAGTAAATAGTAGGAGGAGGTATGGGTGATGTAGTAGGCGCAAATGTTACATGGAAAGAGAATAAAACATAACTTATCAAAAAGATCATTACGCTGGATAGCATAAAAATACACAATATGATAAAACTTTTCTTCGCCATCGTGTTACATAGTCTCTGCTTACATTTCATTTGTTTGGCAGGTCTCTCCACATCAGGAAACTCCATCCTCAGGGCTCCTCTTTATCTCCTCTTCTCTTCAACCTATATCTTCAACCTCTTCTTCTTTCTCTGAGGCAGTGGGACGTCACCGTCTTTAACTACGCTGATGACCTGCAACTCATCTTTCCTCTTGACTCTTCTTCTGCTATTCCTAATTTCCAGGCGGTTATGGTCCACATTCTTCAGTGGATGAGCCAGAACCAACTTAAATTAAATCCCGGGAAGCCGGAGCTCCTCCTTCCCGGCAAGAGCTCCACCCACTGGGGCCCGCATTTTTGGCCGGTCGATCTCGGCCCTTCCCCCACCCCTGTGGCCTCAGTCAAGAGTCTCGGGGTCATCATTGACTCCGAGCTATCCCTTAAACCTCAAATAGGGATGGTGGTCTCTTCCTGCATGTACCAGCTGCGCATGATCAGAAAGGTGGCCTACCTCCTGACCCCCGAAGCCCTGATCCAAGTTATTATGGCTCTCGTCCTCTCCCGCTTGGATTTTTCGAATTCGCTCTATCATGGTCTACCTAAGGCCCTCCTCTCTAGACTTCAGGTCGTCCAGAACCAAGCGGCGAGACTGGCCTTCGGGATCCCGAAATGGCAATCCGCCAAACCCCTTCTCACCAAACTACATTGGCTCCCTGTATCATCGAGGGCAGCCTTTAAGATCGGCTGCCTCACTTTTAAATCTCTAACCGGCCCCTGTCCTGCCTTCCTGAAATCCCTTATCAGCCCTCACGCAACCTCAGATCTTCTCACCTCCGCCTGCTGGTTGTTCCCTCCTTTAAGCTCTGCAGAATCGGTGGCCGGAGATTCGCACTCCTAGCCCCCAAATTCTGGAATTCTCTCCCTCCCTCACTTAAATTCTCCAACTCGCTCATTCAATTCCGTAAATCCTTAAAAACTTGGCTTTTCCCACAATCTGGTTAATTTTCTTTTCCCCGTTGTCAGTATCAGACCAGCGCCAGGAAACCCATGGTGTCAGAGCGCTTTATAAGCACCCCTTAACATAACATCCTCTCTAAGGTGCTGCCCGCGACGAGGAGGTTGTTTCTGCTAAGGAGTGCTTCTGTCAGTCTAGGGCAACTCCCTTGGACCGACCAGAACCACCGACCTAACGTCGTTGGCTGCACTTCCGAAGACTTTAACCAATCGCGGCCCTAGCAGCGGAACCCGAAAAACAAAAAATAAGCACGTTTCCTAAATGGGAGATCTGCACTTTCAAAAATAGGATTTGGGGAAAAGATATGTTTATTAGTCCATAGGTCTTGGTCTCAGATCATAAAAAGGAATCACTTTTATTAGTCTGTTTTTCTCGGTCGCAAATTGTAGCGTCTTTTTCCTGGTACTGTCTGGTCCTGAAACAGGAGTTCAGGTTCCAAAGAGTTCAATTGTTCTGGTGGTGGCACAGTTTCTTGAAAAATGTTCTCGTTTTCACAATCAGGGTTAGTTTCTTTTACACGGTCATCAGTTGTGAGCTCTGAGTCAGTGACACCCTTCTGGATCCATTGGTCATAGGGCAGAGGGAAGGGTACTTTTTTACAATGGATCCCGTGGACCCAGTTGGCCTTCCCCTCCACCCGGACGGCTGACCTCGTGGACAGAAGGACGAGGTGAGGCCCGGTCCACCTGGGCTGGTCGTTTCTTGTTCTTTGAAAGTTGCGGACGAGAACCCAGGAACCGGGGTCAATGGAGTGACCCGGAGTCTCAGAGACCGGAGGCAAGGTGTTGTGGACCTGTTGATGTAAAACACGCACTTTAGCCGTCAATTCATACAAGTAATCAAGCAAAATAGGGTGTTGCAGCTCGCTGAACTTCGTGGGCCTAGGCACTCCCCATATGTTGGCTGGCCGGCCAAAGACGATTTCGTAGGGGCTGAGTTTCACTCGCGAATGCACAGTCATTCTGGTGGATAGGAGTGCTAAGGGTAGAGCGTCAGGCCATTTAAGACCTATGCTCGCTTGGATTTTGGCCAATTTAAGTTTAAGCGTGCCATTGTAACATTCTACTAATCCAGCTGATTGGGGGTGATTTGCAGCGTGGAACTTCTGCCTAATGCCTAGCCCTTCACACACTCTTTTCATCACATGACCCACAAATTCACTTCCGTTGTCAGACCAGACCATTCTCGGCATTCCGAACCTGGGGAAGTACTCTTTTACAAGGGCTTTCGCTGTGGATAAGGCAGTATTGTCTTTTAGGGGATAGGCTTCTACCCATCTTGAGAAAGCACAAACAACAACGAGCACGTATTTTAAGTTGTTGCACCTCTCCATGTGTATGAAATCTAGCTGCAAAACCTCGAACGGATACGTAGGAGGTGCAAAATGACCAGCTGGAGTTGGGGTTCCCCTACCAGGATTGTGCTTCAGACATACCATGCAATTCTTGACAACATTCTCTGCACACTTGGGAATCCCTGAATTCTTCCACACTGGGGCCAACAACTCGCAAATCCCTTTCACGCTGATATGAGCCATTCCATGAGCCATTGTAACCACTGCAAGCACATATGCATCGGGTAACAACCATCTCTGATGCTCTGTCAATTCAACCCAACAACCATTTGCATCCATTCTTCCTGTACTCTCTCTCCACGTGCTTAACTCTTTCTCTGTGGCCTCAGCTTGGACGGACTTCACACTTTCTATCGTGTCCTCACATATTCCAACCTCACCAGTCCATCTTTCAGGGCCTGCAACATACATTCGGCTCATCACATTCTTTGCCGTTTCCTTAGCGGTCTCATCAGCAAATGCATTTCCACGACCAACATCATCAGTCACCTTCTTGTGAGCACTACATTTCACAATCGCTATTTGCAGGGGCAAGGTCAGTGATTCAAGAAGCTCATTCACCAACTGACCATGCTGAATCTTAGCTCCATGCGAAGTCAGGAATCCACGTTCTCTCCACAATCGTCCAAAACTGTGAGCCACTCCAAACGCATACTGACTATCAGTGTAGACAGTCACTCTCATTCCTTTAGACAACACACATGCTCTCGTAAGTGCGACTAGTTCTGTGGCTTGAGCTGAACCATGTGGTATTTGTGCAGTTTCAACGACTGTGTGCAAAGTGGTGACAGCATATGCTGTAGTCACGTTCCCATTTGGGAGTTTAAAGCATGACCCATCTACCCATAATGTACCATCACATTCAGCGAGAGGAGTGTCAAATAAATCCACTCTCGCTTTTGTCTCTTCCTCTGTTGTGAGGAAACAATCGTGCTGTTCTAAAGCATCTGATTCTTCTGCAATTGGTAACAACGTGGCTAGATTCAGGGTACTGCACCTTTTTAAGTGCACATGCCTCGCTAGCAGCGTCAATTCGTAACTGGACAGTCGAGCACTAGTTAAGTGCTGTGTCTTGGTCCTATTTAACAATGTGTCTACTGCATGCGGGACCATCACGATTAGTGTATTATTCATTACTAGACCTGCAGACTGTCGAATAGAAACAGCTGCGGCTGCTGTGGCCCTTAAACAACTTGGCAATGCTCGTGCTCCCGGATCCAAAGTGGCCGAAAAATAGGCGCATGGCCGCTGTCTATCTCCGAATAACTGAGTCAACACAGACAATGCACAGCCCTCCTTCTCGTGGACATACAATGTGAAAGGCTTACTGTAGTTGGGGGTACCTAACACAGGAGCCGAACATAATGCTGTGAGTAATTCGAGAAAACTTTTCTGACACTCTTCAGACCAAGGAATGGGATTGGGTGTATTTTTACACGTTAGTGCCACCAAGGGTTTGGCCAATAACGAAAAATTTGGAATCCACTGTCTACAGTACGATGTAATGTCCAAGAAAGCACGTACTTCTCTCTGTGTTCTTGGCACACTCAATTTCGCTATTGCCTGAATTCTTTCTGGGGTCAGCTTCCTTCCCTCCTTCGATAAGAGGTGACCTAAGTAGGTCACTTCTTGGCGGCAATATTGAAGCTTGGAAAGTGACACCTTGTGATGCAGATCACACAGATGACGCAACAATGTCAATGTGGCCTGTTTACAAATTTTCTCATTATCTGCAGTAATGAGCAAATCGTCCACATACTGTACAAGAGTGGCACCTTTAGGCAAAACAATCGTGTCAAGCTGAGTTTTCAGAGCCTGACTGTATATTGAGGGGCTTTCACAGTAGCCTTGAGGAGCGCGTTTAAAGCGGAAGCTTCGACCTCCTAAACTAAAGGAAAAAATGTCCCTACTCTCCTCAGCAATTGGGATGCTGAAGAAAGCATTCTTTAGGTCAATCACTGAAAACCATGAAGCAGAAGCTGGAATCATAGTCAATAATGTGGTAATGTCGGGCACAACTGGGAATTGTGGCACGACTATCTTATTTACTTCTCGAAGATCAATCACGAATCTGTACACAGGTGGCTGAGAAGGGTCAGTTCGTTTTAAAACAGGCAGAACAGGACTATTGCAAACATTGCCTCGTGTTTCTTCAATCACATCCTTTTCAATTAATTCGTAAACAATCGCTAGCAAAGCTTTTTCACCCTCATTAGATATTCTGTATTGGGGAATTCGTGGCATTTTGACATTCGACTTCAATGTTACAACATATGGTGGAATTTCTAAAAGACCTACATCATTAGGACCAGTAGCCCAAAGAATATCTGGGAGAAGTGCTAATTCTGCTGGAAGTGCATCTCTCGACAAATACATGGGAGAAACCACTTTCTTACCTAAAGTGAGTTGTACTCCTGAAGGAGAACAATACAAAGTCGCATACATTCTTTTTAGCAAATCTAATCCTAGCAAATTTTCACCACAACCTGTTGTCAGAATAAGGGGTGCTTCGAATTCACAAGGACCAACAGAAAGAGATAAAGGGTCAGAAATCGGATTTCTAACCGGGGCGCCAGAAAAACCTACAGAAACGTTCATTTCACCAGACAAAGGTGCGCCAGGGAGTTTGGAGTGCATAATAGAACTCTTCTTAGCACCAGTATCCAACAGAAAAGGTTCTGACACACCTGATTTAATCACCTCAACGTAAGGTCCACTCTGATCTACTGGAACTGAAACAACTCCCTCTCTTTGTCTATGGCTGTCCTAGCAATCATCATTCTCCCACTGCTCATTTTCTGTGTAATAATCTTCAACATAGTATTGAGCTGTCCTGTCAGATACGTTATTTTGCTGATCAAACCTGTTCATAGAGTTTTGTGGTGGAAGGGGACGTGTGTCCTGAGGGGCGTTTCCACACCCTCTACCTCTAGGCGCTTGCTGACTGCCACGACCTCTAACACCAGAAACTCCATTTGCACGTTGTGATAGGGCAGGACAATTATACTTGTAATGACCCTCTTGTTTGCAATATAAACACTGGTTGAGACCTACACGGGGTTGAGTGTAATTGAATCTTTGCGAGTTTCTCTGATACTGTTGAGGCTGCTGAAAAGTATTCTGGTAGTGATTCTGGCCATTATTATGTTGATTACCACCACCACGTGGCGGATAGGCTTGCTGTAGCAAAACCTTCGTTTTGAGTGCTCTAGTTTTCTTTTCTACTTTATCTTTCTCATCTTTGTCTCTATTCTCGTAGTATTGTGCAGTAGCTAATATCTGCGCTGAACATGAGACTGCCCAAGAACGTTCTGAATCTTTTAATTTTTTACACAATTCTGGAAGTAGATTGTGCACGAATTTATCGACAAACAATCTCTGACCACCTTCTGTGGTCATATCTTGACCGCTGTGGTCAATGAATGTTTCTTCAAACCTGGTGAAGAAATCTGAAACAGTTTCTTCTTTCTTTTGCTTGCATGCAGACAAGTTATCCCAATTTACGCGTATTGCAGGCATTATCGTTTTCATGTAATCTACTATTCTACCAGGGAGTTCTGCTATCAAAGGCTCAGGCTTGGCACCACCAACTTGGCGGGCATCTGCAGCAGTAATATTAGCCCACGTGTCACCTAATTCCTGGTCATGATCTACATGACGAATTTTACCCCATAAAGGCTGTGGAACGACATTTCCAAATAACATATCGATATCGGCTAAATTCATTATACATGACCCAGCAGTTTGTGACAATTCTTTATAGTACCCTGCAGGATTTTTACGTGGATCTGGTAATGTTTGTTTGAGTGCTAAAACTTCAGCTCGCTTCCATGGGACATGTACCCATACACGCTGGAAGTGTGGCAGAACAGGTGGGTTAGCGGTTGTGTCACCCTCTCTCCATTGTGGGGGAACTTCTCTCATAGGGTATTGTCGTGCCTTTTTCCTACTGGATGTATTAGATTCAGATGGTGACCCAGAACTGCTTCCCTTACTTCGATATGATAACAACATTTCAACTGCTTTTTCCACATCGGGACCTACAATCATACCCTCTCCAAACCTAAACCGTACACGACACATCTCTTGTGGGATGCAGTCTTGATCATTATCTTCTAAATCCTCGCCAAGAAAAACACACATCTGTTCGAAAACATATCTCTGTGTCGCTGCTTCCCATTGATGGAAGACTTCCATGACAGACTGTACATCATATTTTGCAGTGTCCATGACCCATTTCCGAGCTAAACTATTCAGTGAATCTCTCTCTTGATAATCAGGCAGTTGACTTCGCAACTGTCTTCTTCCTATGTTAGGGGTCGTTGCAGGCGACCCGAAAAGAGGTAAAAGAAGATTAGTAACAGTGCTGGCCATTTTCTGCCGAATGGAAGGTGAAACTGAAGGACAAACAGATAGAAAAACGGGGTGAGATAAGGCGGGGGTAGAGATAGCAGAAGAGGTATCAGGGAAAATAGAGGGGGCACTTGGCAAAATCGTAGAGGGAGCATTAGGAGACGTAAAAAGTACAGTAGGCAAAATCGTAGAAAACACAGGTGAAACAGAAGTGGTCGGTGGGCCTGGAGGAGGCTGCACCGAAGAAGTAGGAGCCAGCTGAAGAACAGCTGGTGGGTGCTGTTGAGGAGCAGGAGGCGCAGCTTGTGCAACTAAAGGTTGCGGGGGTGCTGTGGCATTCTGCGCATAGGGGGGTGGTGAATTTAGCAAATGTGACATTAATGGGTCTTTTTCACGCTCTTTTGCTGCCTTTTGCTGAAGAGACGGCAAAACTGGATAACACTTATCTATTGCCAGTTTACGTTGCCTGTGCAACTGCTCATTCATCTGCTCTTCCTCATTATCTTTAAACTGCACAGCAGCTTGCATTACTGAAAGTCCCCCTTCTCTCTTATTTTTCTTAGCTAATATAATTTCTTTTTGTTTGGCTTCTTTACGCCATAAGCGGAAGGAGTCAAACATCGCCGGCCGGGCTTTCTTTTTGAAGAGTTTAACTTCAAGGTTGTCTAAGATTTCAGAATCAAAACTACCATATTGGGGCCATTTTAGAACACCATCTTTCCTGGTGAATTTAACCCATACTTCGTTGTAAGTGATGGGGCCTACCCCATGTTTTACGTATAGCTCGTAAGTCGGAGTTCCAACTGGAGGAACCGGACATGAGTCCTCCAATCGGGAGTCCCTATTATTACCACCAAGACAAAATAAATTCCCAAGTCTAAGACTAGGCATCCTCGCTCTCTAGTCTAGTTCCAAACTTCAAAGGATTATCGATTACGATATTTCTCGTGAATACACGAGTCCTTCGGTTATGGTGCTTGCAAGTACCAATACAAAACCTTTTGAAAATTTGTTTTTATTGTTGCCATCTCACAATAAGCAGTGACGAATATACATTTCACCATAGCAGCGTCAACATTCAGCCGCAGTCAATCAGTATAGCAACTTTTCAGATTTTCATTTTCTCCCCAACTCTGAACATACTACTTAGAAAGGGTCAAGATAAACGATCCGTGTCATAAAGCAAATACAGCATTAGCGTGACTAGAACCTTCACTTACTTTATTCCTATTCTACGCCACTAGCAAGTCTGCCCACGTGTTCAGTAACTAGGTCCCGGGCAACCCCAACCCCAAATGCCCACCCCTGAATACATTATATCACTCCATTTCATCCTCCTCCTCAGAGCTATCTCCATTCTCATCCTCCGGCAACGGCTCACAAATATCCCCTCTATACGAGTTCCATGGCGTCCATATTTTGTTCCACTTGCGCGGATTGAGTCTCTGTTTATACACCTCCCTCTCCGTTAACATAAGCAGATCCATATTCCTACACCACTGCGACAACGTCGGAGTAGTCGGCGCTCCCCAGTTCTGTGCAATGTCGCGCTTCGCCAGCATCATACCAATGACCACCCAACGCTTCCCAGGCGGTGACAGGTCTGTCGGGCCCCACACGTGCAGTATGCATACCCGAGGTTCAGGTGTGAAAGAGGTGTTTAGTGTCTGACTGATCGTACGCGCTACGCGTCTCCAGTAGATTTGCAAATTGGGACATTCCCACAAAGTATGAAACAGTGTACCCTCCCCCCCACAATTCCGTAGGCAATAGGGGTGATCTGCCCTGTGTATTTTATGTAGTGTTGTGCGGGTGTAGTAAACTCTATGCAATATTTTAAATTGGACCAGTCGAAATCGTGTGGAGATGCCTGCCTCCCTGGGTGACGCCAATGCCGCGTTCCATTTCGATTCATCCAAGTCCCCAATCTCCTCCACCCACTTTTCTCTCAGGTGCACCAGCGGATCTGGCAAGTTGTTCAATAGTTTACGGTAGGTGAGGGATGTAGCACTAGTCTCCATATAGTCCGTAAGCAGCCGGTCTTCCAATGGAGCCGACTCCGGGACCGTCGCCCCTACTTCTAACACAGACATGAGTGCGTGTCTAATTTGTATATATCTGTACGTTTCCGTCACTCCCAGGTCATACTGCTCCCTCAGTGTGTCAAAAGAGAGTATTTCGCCTCTCGACCATAGATCGCCAACTGTGGATATCCCGATGGTATCCCACCAATCAAATCCCTTACTGCTGCGCAAATTGCCAAAGGCTCTGGAGTCCCATAGTGGCGTGAGTTTGGTAATCACCCCCTCCCAACCAAGCCGCCTCTGCGCCCTATGCCATATAGTCACTGTGTGCTTGGTCGGTCCTTCCAGTTTCCCTACCAAACCTTTGGTGTAGAGCGGGGCCAGGAGGGTAGACGTGCCCAATTGTCTTCTATCTGCCACATATGCCGGGTCATCATGGGTACCATGAATCCATTGGTTGATCACCTTAAGGTGTGCTGCCCAGTAATACAATTCAAGGCTCGGGAGTGCTATCCCCCCGCTGTACCAATCTCTAATTAATTTCAGTTGTGCTACCCTAGCCGGCTTGCCACTCCAAAGCAATGTGGTCAGTTGTGCCGACACTTGGCGGAAGAACAACAACGGAACCACCGTCGGTGTATTCTCCAGAACATATAGGAAGCGAGGTAGTGCCAGCATTTTAAAGAGTGCCGCTCTACCCAGCAATGTCAGGGGGAGGGCCTTCCAATGGCACACATCTGCCCTTAATCTGTTCATCAGGGGCACAAGGTTCAGCTCCAAAAAGGTCTCAGATTCCTGCGTGATTTGAATTCCCAGGTATCTGAAGGTACGTGTTTCCACGACTAACTGGCATCCAACAGGCAGTACCGGGGGGTCACCCCGAATCATGAACAGTACGGACTTGGACCAGTTTAGTTTGTAACCCGATGCTGCACCATGTGTCTCACAGAGGGCCAGCAGGACCGAAATGCCAGTGTCGAGGTCCATGAGGTAGATGAGCATGTCATCTGCATACAGGGAAACCCTGTCCTCCCAGCCATCACCCCATTGTATGCCCCTCAGCAACTGGGTGGATCGGAGAATTGTGGCCAGGGGTTCCAACACCAACGCAAATAGCAGCGGTGAGAGCGGGCACCCCTGTCTTGTGCCCCTCGCCAGTGGGAAATCCCTCGAGATACAACCATTGGCCGTCACCCTCGCCACGGGCTCGGTGTACAGCAACCTGACCCATGAGATGAAGCCGGGACCAATACCCATGTGTTCCAGGACTGCAAAAAGATAGCGCCACTCCACCATATCAAACGCCATTCTGGCATCCAAAGATAGCACCGCTGCTGGCTCCTGCAATCGTGGGGCGCGTGCCAGCACTCCGTGCAGCCTTCGCAAATTCAGCGCCGTGCTCCGGTGTGGCATAAAGCCCGACTGATCCGGATGAATTAGGTTTTGTAGGTGAGGTAGTAATCTAGTGGCCAGTAGTTTTGCCAGAATTTTATTTTCGGCGTTAAGGAGCGATATAGGGCGGTACGAGCCGCAGTCTTCAGGTGGTTTGCCAGGCTTCGGTATCGCCACTATGGTGGCCATGCGTTGGTCAGGGGGTAAGATCCCCTGCTCCCGGCTTTCCTTGTACATTTCGAGCAGGGGAGTGGAGAGTGACTCAGACATGATTTTGTACCATTCAATCGGCACGCCGTTAGGGCCCATTGCTTTCCCAGGACGCAACGCCGCTACGGCTATTTGTATTTCTTCGGACGTCAGGTCCAAATCCAGTTCGTCCCTAGCGTCCGGGAGGAGAGTACGGGTCGGCACCCCTAGGAGCGATCCCTCCACCATCTCCCGTGTGACCTCATTTTCAGGGGAGTAAACTGACTCAAAGTGGTCTGCGAGGAGTTCCACTATCCGATCAGGCCTGGTCTGCAGCACCCCTCCCGGGTCTTTCAGTTGCAGTATGGCCCTTTGTCCTCCACGTTTCTTCTCTAGCCATGCCAAGAGTTTACCTGCCTTATCTCCTATGTCATAGACCCTATTTGCTGTCGCCGCCATCCCGCCCACCACTTTGCGCCGTAGATGACCGGCGTGTCTCTGCTGACACAGCCGGAGCGTGTGAAGTGTACCTTCACTCGGGTTACTCTCATGTGCCCGAGTCGTACTGGCAAGTTGTTCCTCCAGGTCTAGTAGTTCCTGGCTTTGCGTGCGTTTATGTTGTGCGATAACCGAGATCGCCTGCCCGCGAAGAACCGTTTTATAGGCTTCCCAGAAGGTTACATGGGAAGTCACCAATCCCTCATTATCTGTGATGTAAGATCTCGTGCCCGCTTTTAAAGCCTTGGTTATTACAGGTTCTTTAAGATAACCCGGGTAAATAGGATAGATGCGTCTGTGGGTTCCCACCTGGCTGGACAGAGTCAGAGTCAACGGGGAGTGGTCCGAAACCCCTCGTGGTTTGATGTTAGTGTCAGTGATATTGAGAAGGCCCCCTCCCAATGTGAGGAAGTAGTCTATCCTTGACAGGCTATCGTGAACTGCCGAATAATATGTGTATTGCTGGTCGTCCGGGTGAAACTGTCTCCATATGTCCACTAAACCCTGCGCCTCCATGAAGTCTAACAATTTGGAAGGCCCCGGTGTACGTGTGCGCACTGGGTAGCGGTCTTGGGAACTGTGTGCCACTGCATTGAAGTCACCCCCCACTACGAGATCCCCTTCCGGGAGATGTAACAAAAAGTTCCCCAGGTCTGGGAGAGCTATGGTGTGTAGTGCCGGCGGAATGTATACCGAGACCACATTAAGCGGTCTCCCCTCCCATTGCCCATGGATCGCCGCAAAGCGTCCCTGTGTGTCGACGCTAACTGAGTGTAAAATAAACCAGGACGAGCGATGCATTAAGATCCCAGTACCCCGGGACCCCCTAGTAAACTCAGAGTGAACAACCATACTGTAGCCTTTCCTATCCATGGCCCGAACGGCCGTTCCGGTCAGATGAGTTTCTTGCAATAGGACCAAGGCTGGGTTTAACCTCCTTATGTTCTGTAAGACCAATCCCCGCTTTATTTTATCCCCCAGGCCCCTAACATTCCAAGACATTAGGCTCAGTGGTGATGCCCGCCCCATGCTAGTGTCCTCCCCCATCGTAGCAGAATAAGCGGTAAGTCAGCCGACTTCCGCCATTTATGAAACAGCTTGTGAAGTGAACTTGCAGTCCGCGCTGCAGCACCTCTACTCTACGCATTCGCATTATACGGTGCAGTTTCTGACCCTGTGTAGTATTTAAAAAACAAAAGCTCATCCTACCCCCAACTCCCCCCCTCCCTGCCCCCCTGCTCAACGGACTCAGAACTGCCCGCCCCCCCCAACTCAGCAGAGTGCTTGATCCCCACCCACAATATAGTACTTGCTTGCTGGGGTGAAGGACTCTCCGGTATCGGCGGCCCCCATCTCTGGCCGCGGAGGCCCTCAGCCCAGTATCCAAGGCGGCATTACCGGTCAACAATGCAGTCAGGTCAGCCATAGAACAACTGCGATTCACTGTTCCTCATCAGCACCCTCTTCTTGAAGATCAGGCAATGGGGAGAGGGCCTCCGCTCCCTCCCCTGCGGATTGCGAGCTCTGTCGGGATCCTGTAGTACGGTGCTTGTTCTGCCTGTTAGAGCGACGCTGGGGGTCCACTTGTCTCCAACCCTCCAGCCATTCCTGCGCCATTTCCGGGGAATCAAAAAACCAAATCTTATTGTCTGCCACAATCCGAAGTTTGGCCGGAAAAAGCATTGAGTACGAAATCTCCCGAGCTCTCAACTCCTTCTTCACCTCGAAAAAGGTTCTTCTCCTCCGTGCGACCTCAGCTGTGTAGTCCGGGAAGAATGCCAAGGTAGAGTTCTGGATCTTAAGAGGGGGCGAAATTCTCGCTGCCTGCAGGATGGCATCACGATCTCTAAAATTAAAGAGTCTCGCTATGATCGGTCTGGGGTTCATGCCCGTTTTCTGGCGCCCTCCAGGGACCCTGTGTGCCCTTTCTACCGTGAAGAAGGCCGAGAGTCCTTTAGGCTTTAACTTTTGCTTAATCAAATCCTCCACGTAGAGGTCCATTGCTCTTGTGTCTTCCGACTCCGGCACACCTATAATACGAATGTTGTTCCGTCTTGAGCGCCCTTCCTGATCATCGAGCTTTTCACGCAGTACCTTATTTTCCTTCAAGACGCGTTCCATACCAATCTGCAGCTCTGACACATCTTCCACCAAGGACTTGGTCACCACTTCCATATTACTCACTTTCTCCGACATCTTATGGAAGTCCGCTCTGATCAGCGTTATTTCGGCCGAGATGGACCCAACTGTGGTTTGCACTTGCGTGAGTGCCCGCATGACATCGTCAAGGGTCGCCTTCTTGCCCCCCGCGGCTTCTGCAGCTTTGCTTTGCTGCGATTTGGCGTCTGGGGGAGATGAAACAGGCTTCTCATACGCAAACCGGTCAAGGCGTGATTGCGATGCTCCATTCTTTGGTCCCCTGCCGGCCATCTCGACAGTGGTGTCCGCCCAACGCGGACGCAGTCGGCGTCTCGGTCTTCTGATTCAGTGCGTCCTGAGGTGGGCACCCACACCTGATGCCGTCCGGTCCACCACTCGTTCCTGGCGGTCACGAGGCGTCACACAGTGACCCACCCTGTCTTCGTGGGTATACTCCAATCCACCCAGGGCCCGGCGGCACCACGCTGGACAGGGTCCTCTCAACAACATACAGTGGGAGCAGGGGAATGTAGCTGTCCGTCTCCGCTGCGGGGCGGGTGTGTCAATAGACTCCCTGGACAATGCGGAGGCAATCCCACATCAATGCTGCATGTACCGCCACCGCCCTGTGTCCCCCGGAGCACTTGACTCCCGTGAAATCTCAGGGCCTGCGGTAATCGTGTAGAGACGGCCCGCGGCCGAGGAGCCAGGTCCGTAAGAGCGACCTCCAGCCCATTGACGCAGGTTCGAATGTGTCCCGGTGTCCGCTCAGATGTATGGCGGTTCCGTGTGCCCCAATGCAGCGGAAGGCCCCCTGCGGTCTATCATGCGCCGCTCGGTGGTGACTAGGCACCGCAGTCCCAGCTCCGCCTTGTGAGTGTGAGGCCGGGCTGTTGCGGATGAGGCAGGGTCGTTTACGCGACCCCAAGATGGCGGCCCCCCGTCCGGAGTCTCCGCTCCCCTTTCTTCTGCCCGACCCAGCAGGCTAGCAGGATCGATCCTCTCCTCACCTCCGTAACACGGCTGGGCATCTGGGCGCACGTCCCGTGCTATTGTTATGTTATGTTATGTTATGTTATGTTATTTATTATTTATTAAGCGCACATACGCCCGGGGGCTTCTTGGCGCTGGTGAGAGAGTCAACATAACAGTACATAAAAGAAATACAATCACTGTTTACCATAAGCCTGAGAGAAAAGAAAAGTTTTAAATGCCTTCCTGAAAGCAAGAAGATCCTTACTATGTCGCAGAGTCAGAGGGAGGGAGTTCCACAATGAAGCGGCTAAAAATTGAAAACTGCTACCTCCCTGACGTTTCTTTTTGAAACGAGGGACCTCAAGAAGGTCTTTGTGGATGGATCTCAAACTGCGCAAGGGTTTGTATTTGCGCAGTAACAATCTAAGGAACATAGGACCCTTACCTTCCAGAGCCTTAAACACAATACAGCCCACCTTAAATGTGGCTCTCTGTTCCACAGGCAGCCAGTGCAAAATCTCTAGTCCGTGTCTAATTGATTCCCACTTAGGGACTTTGCAAATAAGTCTTGCAGCTTGATTTTGCAAGTATTGCAGTCTTTTGAGTTGGCCGATAGGCGCCCCCAGGTAGAGGCCATTTGAGAAATCAATATGAGACAGGACTAGGGCACTAACTGTTTGAATTAAGGCCAAACCTGTGAGGAGATGTGCGATTTTTTTAATCTTCCTCAGCTGAAAGAACCCCGAGGAAACCACAGTTCCGATTTGACTTGCCAAGGTGAGATCCTCGCTAAGAGTCACTCCCAAACTTTTTACCGTGCGGGATTTTTTTGGGGGAGAGCCCATATCCGACGGCCAAAAGCTGGGACTCCAACTGATCTCACTCTTCCCAGGTAAGATAAGCTCTGTTTTTCCCGGGTTTAACTTGAGGTGGTTTAGGGACATCCACCTCTGGATAAGAGACATAGTTGCTCGGAATTCCTCAGCAGCATTGTGAGAGTTTAGTACAAAAACCAACTGCAGGTCGTCTGCATAATTATATACATCAACCTTAAACTCTCGTAAAGAGAACAGCAAAGGCCGCATATACAAATTAAATAATAAGGGAGACAAGGAGGATCCTTGAGGAACCCCACAAAAAGAAATTTTTTTTGGGGCTGTAAAAGAACCCAGTCGAACCGATTGGGTACGTCCTGAAATAAAGGACTTGAGCCAAGCCAAGGCCAAGTCCCGAAGGCCGGCCTGTTCGACACGGTTGACCAAGATGTTGTAGTCAACCGTGTCGAACGCAGCAGACAGATCCAATAACACCAGTGCCTGGTGCAGGTCCCTGTCTGCGTTAGACCTTAAGGTGTTCTGAACAGCCAGTATCACTGCCTCAGTCGAGGTGGTGCTGCAAGGTGTAAAGGCTTCTTCTCCGCCTCCGCCCGTCCCAGGCGAGCGTTTCCTGTCCTCCTCCGCCGGGGGCGATGCACTTCCTGTCCGCCCCTCAGTTCAACACACTCCCAGGTCCGGACTCAGAGCACAGGCCCACACAGGTGCCGGCTGAAACTTGCGGTCCTGACAGCGGATCGAGGTCCCGGTTGGCTAGGATGCTGCCGCCTGGTCCTGGGCTTCGTCACCTTCCCGCTTGGGAATTATTAACGACGGATAAATGCTCGGATTTGCTAGGAGGCCGCTTCAATCACGGAGCTCTCCTCCTAAGCTGCCGCCATCGCCGGCTGCTGGCCACGCCCCCCCAATACAAAACCTTTTGTATCCCAAAGATACCACAAAGTAAGTCCAACTAAGGACTGGGAGACGCTCCACTTATACTTAACTGAAAATATCTCGATGACTTCACCAGAAGACTCGTCTCAGTGTTTCGCTCTACCAAAAACTTCAAGGGTCCACATCAGGGCGATAGCCAGGGCAGCAGTCCTTGTAGCCGTCGGGAAGCGGGGAACCTCGCAGCAAAGACCTTCGGACCACGTCGACATGCAGGGGTCGATGAGGTGGTTGGCCGTCCTCCGGAATTTCCACACGAAGCTCCTCACGATCTTCAGGCTGACTGGTACCACTGGAATCGCCCCAAACGTTGGGCGCCAACTGAGGTACTGGGTTTTTAAGAACCGGCACAGAACCGGTAACCCAGCGGTGCCAGGGAATCAACACCCAGAGACCTCGGGTTCTCCTGATCCAGACCTACAGAAACTCGGAGTCTTCTAGGTGAAGTCAAAGATTAGTTTATTGGCTGCAACCAAGGTAACAGGTGTCCTAGAAGTACAATACGGGTATGTTCTTAGGAGCCTGCACACTTTCATGAAGTCAGGCTTCTCTTCTTATACACAGTTTTAGGCCCTAGGCAAAACATTCTTGGTTGTAAAGTAAATAGTTAACATATTCTGGTTCAAAGAAAAAGCAGAGTCATGATGACATGTCCATATTTCACTTCGTGCTGCCTACAACAAATCATTTGGCAAGGCCCAACATTTCATCAGATATCACTGGACCCCTAATAAAAACGGGCACCTCCCCACCATAAAGTAAGTGAAGCAAAGGAGTGGAGAAAGATGTGAGCGAGATATGGCAGGTGTGCGCGCTGAAATGGTTTTATGGCTGGTTGAGCCTAGATGCTATCTTGCTCGGCCACTGGGAGGGAACTGACCTAACGAGTTCGGCCTGGGGCAATGGTTCTAACTTGTACTGAGGTCAGGAAAAAGTCGATTAGGGAGTATGTGTCCTTGTGGAATCAAATTCAACTGGATTAAGGCCTATGTAAAGGGCAACATATAAATGGGAGCCAAGGGTTCAGAATGTAAATGACGATTTCGAGGTGAAATCGTCACTCGAACACGCCGAAAATTCATGTACATGATGTACTCGTCATTCTCGGTCTTTTGATACCAAATTCGTCATATTTCGACGAAGTTTTATTTCTCGAGTCCAGTATAATTATATGAATCCAGATTTTCAGAACCACACATCTTCGGATCTGAATTCCCAAAAAGCCTGGATTGAAACTCATGTTTCACTAAGGGAAACGGGTTCTAACGCCCAAATAATGAGCAATTTACCAATTGTATGTTTGCATTGTGTGCAGTAAACACATTAGAGACTTACAATGCCATGTTTGTTAAAAATTATCATTTGGTTCTCTACAGTTGCATAGCTACTTGGGGAGGTTTATGAAGGTGACCAGCATTTAATATCTGGTTGGAGTCATTTGAGGTGGCCTGGTTTTGAAATTATTTAGCAACAAGACTGAAAGGATTCATGTCTCGAAGATATTTTTAGAATTACAAGTCAATATATAGTTTGCAGACTCATGCTGTAGCTGTCAGAGTAGTTTAAGGCATGACAATGCAGTCAAATATTAAAGGACGTAATAAAGCAATAGCTAGCAATGTTGCCAATGAAAGTACTGACAGTTCCTATTAACCGCTTTTTTGGGAGTCTTGTCTGTCCCTTTATGGGCTGTCGAGGCTTTTAAAATAGGTCAACGTGATGTGGAAATTAATTATGTCCCCTCATTTTTTTGGTTGGAATATAGCATTGCCAGACAGGACATGAAATGTTAAGAAGCTCAAAATATTAATTTAGACACATTGCATGGTTTTGAATCTTGAATAAGATAGGGCTATTCTTCAACAAAGAATGCAAATATTGTCCATTTCTTAACACAATTTTAATTCATCATGGCCCTTCACACATACAAAGCATTGTTTCTAACTAAGAGCTAGGGATGAACCTGCCTAGCACCAATTGGAAAAGCACCCCTATTATGAAGCCTGGTCCCTATTGTGGCTGTGAATTTCTGTCCATTTTTAAGAATACTTTTCAGAGAGAAACACAACTGCAAAAAACTAAAGAAAAGGAACACAAATGACTTCAAGTAGAGTATACAACTTTCTTTACCAGAGCCTATTAGTCAACTTCACGTATACAGACCTAACGTTAAACGTCATATGTGGGTATTTACACCACCTTCATATAGGGCAAAATATAAGTCTGCAAGGAGCACCACTGTGCTCGGGCCTAACTGCAGTTTAAATGTGGTGCAGTGACACATGGCAGAGCAAAGTGACTTTGCTGTTTAAGGAAAGCATATTTGTATATATTCATGAGTCATAATAAAGTTTGATATATAAAAATAGTGGACACTACATACTCGGATAAGTGTACTGCCAAAAGCAAAAAATAGCTATTTCACTGTGCATGCATTTGTAGACTTTATTTCAATAAGCCAAAATTAGTTTGCCATAATTATTTCCTATCTTCACTAAGTAAAATGCTAGAAAAATGATAAGGCAAGGTTATTTCTCATTAATTCTCAAAATCCAATTAAAATGCGAGATTAGATTTATGATAGCATAGATTGAAAAGTAACTTTGTAAACATTATATTAGGATGACTAAACCAGGCCTAGCTTAGAACCAGTTCTGCCACTCCTCACATCTCCTGAGCTGGAATACAGATCTTTGGGTGGAAGAGTTAACAACTCTGGCTCAGACAACTGGAAGCTGCTTCTGAGACCAGGAATACCAAATGGCTGTTAATTGCTGACCACTTAGAAGGGATTAAATATCTGGGAGTGGATAGGAACAGCTGACGGAACATGGGACACTTTAGCACTAACTAGTTTGCTTGGGAGATTCAACAGTGGGGATTCCCTTTTCATTCCCAGGACCATCCCAGACTGCCTGGCTCCATTCAGAATGGGCGAGAAAATCAAGTTTGGCCTGTTCGATTGAGAGGTATCCTTATCTAAATCGGCTAAGAAGCAGGCCTGCCTAGTGTCAGATGAGTTCTGGCCTATTGAAACAAGGGCTCCTGGGTCAGTAGGGCAAAGAGGAAGTGCTGCAAAGGGAGGTAGGGAGACTGAAAAATAATTAGGTTTGGGTGTTAAAATCTCTCCAATCACTGGCTAGTACAAGGGCTACATTTTCTGAGAAGGTTTGGTCCTAAGAAGAATCCACCTGAAGAAGACCCTATGTTAGTGTTAGACCTGTCAGCCCTAGGGTAGTCTTCCTCCAACCAGATTTACTTAATTCTTTATGTTGGCTTTAGGACTCTGACCACTTTAACACTGTCAACCAGTGCTCTCTCCACTAAACATTGTGTTATTGAATTATCAACGATTGGAATACTTAATTTACCTATAGGGCACCTAGTAGAGTGCACTACATGTGCTCAGGGCCTGTAAATTAAACGCTACTAGCAGGCCTGCAGCACAGATTGTGCCACCCACACAGATAGCACTCTAAAAATGTCTCGGGTCTGCCACTGTAGAATCTGTGGGTGCACACTCCCATGTTGACTTGGCATTAAAGCCCCTTGCAAAGCTTTAAACTCCCCTTTTATTACATATATGTCACCCATAAGGTAGGTCCTAGGTAGCCCATAGGGCAAGGTATTACACAATCAAAAGGTAAAACATGTACTTTTAAGTTTTGCATGTCGTGGTAGTGAAAAAACGTTTTAGACTACTGTGACGCCTACCCCTCTAATAGGTTCAAATTGGCAATTCCTTTTACACTTTCGAAACTGTAATTCCTGATTGAGAAGGAGTAGATTGGTCATGTTTCATATCACTGGAATGGTTCTGATGAATTCTCTTTACTGGTAAAGTCAAATTTATTATTATACTTTTAAAAAGGCCACTTTTAGAACCATACAAAAAGAACAGATGATGGACGGAATGCGAAACAATGCAAACATTCAAAACATTCACTCCCAGTCACAGATATAGGTTTAATCCATTGTTTTTGTTGCTCCAAAACTGGTCCCAGCCGTGACTTCCCCGCCCTGGCTTCAGAAAAACTACAGGGGGTATGCAGCCCTCTGTGTGGAAACAGAACACAGTATATTCAAGTGCAAGTAGGAGTGTGCCCACATCCTCTCTCCCATCCTGTCAGCAAAGACCAATACAGTTACACTTAACCTCCCATTGTTTGCAACAGTCTAAGAGGAAAACACAACGCCAATCTGCAACCCACACCCAGTCATCGGACCAGAGACAGGCACCAAATGGCTAAGACAAGAAAATGCCAAGTTTATAAAAGTGGTATTTTCAGAATTATGATTTAGACCAAGTCACCATAAGTTAGAATTTTAAATTAGGACTCCAAAGACACCAAACACAAACTGGTTATCCACTTTAACTTGGAAATTACACTGATACAATGAAATAGGGCAACTCCAATGTTATCCTATGGAGATAGGCTTTTCAGTAGTGAAAAATAAATGTAAGAGTTTCTCACTACCAAAACACATAAAACCTAAACGTACATGTCCAACGTTTTGAATGCACTGCACCCTGCCCTCTGGCCTATCCAGGGCCTACTCTATGGGTGACAAATATGTAGTAAAAAGGAATGTTTTGGTGTGGCAAAAGGTTCATTTTGTCAGGTTGAATTGACAGTTTAAAACTGCATATGGTAGCCCGAAGACATGTTTAAAGGGCTACTTAAGAGGGTGGCATAATCAGCGTTGCAGGCCCAATAGTGGCATTTAATTTACAGGCACGGAGCACATGTGCTGCACATTACTAGGGACATATAAGTACATTAAATATGACAATTGGATGTAAGCCAACATGTTGTAGGAAAGGAGCATAAGCTCTCTACCTCTGGATAGCAGTGGTAATATGCACAGAGTCCTAAGGCCCACAAAACAAACTCAGTTAAAAGTAGGAGGAGGCAGGCAAAAGGTTTGAGATCACCCTGAAGGCAGGGACAGGTCCTGCACCCAACCAGAAGAATACTATTGATTCCTGCTAGAAAAAGGGGACTCGCTAAAGGACTCAGGAACTCCAGAATCCTACTGGCTCCAGGGACCAGAACTGCTCTCCAAGGACCAAGTGGGTAGCCTCCTGTTTTCCTACTTTAATTACTCACAAAAAAGCAGAAGAGCTCCCGACTCCACGAATGCCCCTGACCACAGAGGTTGGCACCATGCAAAAGATCTGGCTGGGGAGAGACATGCTGCATACAAGCAAACCCTGAGGAGCTAGCAGCTGCAGTACCAACAGTAGAAAATGCCCCGGAACTTTGAAAATACAGGGACTTGTTTCCCTTTCCACTCCACTTTTGATCACCCAGGAGAGGGTCCAGAGACTTGCACTAGCAGGTGGAACCCAAAGTTGGTACCACAACCGGGCTTGGAACTTTTGGCCATGGTGAAAATTTAGGGACCTCCCAGACCAACATGGGGCATCATGCCAAAACTATCCAGCCTCATGGAGTCAAGTCTAGCTACAGTTGCCATTCTTGCCCTGCTGGACAATTGACTTACCCAAAGTGACTATGTCTAAAACTAAAAGAATGACTGGGTTGAGGCAGTAAATATATCCCACCCTGAAGCATCCTCAGCGCCTACAAAATCCTGGGTCTTCCCACTCTGAGCTTTTGGTGCTAAAGCTAAAGGCTGCAGTGGGAGATTGAAGACTACAGGGATTTTGCCAGTCACAGCTTTGGAAGATTTTGAATTCCATCTTAGAGACTAAGTCCGAAGCTCAAAAGTTCGACAGGTATGACCCACTTGGTGTATCCAAGCTCAACTCTATAGTGGTTGCCCTGAAATTAATCCTGAGCACTACTGGTCAACAGCAAACAGTGGCTTTTTATTGGCACTCTACTTAGTCAACTTTTGTGGGGTTTTTATTCTAAAATTAAGAATAAAACATCATGTCTTCCCCATTTTAATGATGGCTGTGTTTTATTGCTCATTAAAGTTCTCAGGAGAACTACATTATGTACTCATTTACAAAGGCAATTGTTTCAAATATAGGGGTCCTTTCACAGCATCATTCATGAGCACCTTTAGATGTATCCCCTATTACGATTTTATGTCCTAAAACATCTCATTTGGTAATATTAAGGGAATATTCACATAAGAGTAGCATATATAGAAGGACTGAGACCTCCATGTACTTTTTCTAATCTGAAGTGAGACATTTTGCAGCCAATTTACAAAGGCATTCATGTGTACATCAGGTAGTGCTCCTGTAGTACTGCCACAAAATCTGATAAATGCATTTGTGATTTGGCCCCATGTATACATTCATAAATCACATAGAAATAAAAAAGGTAACATTATTGCTCGTTTAAAATTAAATTGTACAGAAACTCTGGTTAATTACTGCAACACAAAATAAATGCATTGATAGTACTCAAATAAAAAGCCAACTTTAATACATGGAATTTTTGGACTAAAATCTCCCAAAAATATATATAATAAAGAACCGGATCCCTTTCAAAGAGACGAGGAAATGATACAGGTTCGCTAGACATACACTATTTACATATTTTGTATTTATGTGCGCGGTGAAAAAGAATATTACATATCTCATTTACTTTTATTTTAGGTGTTACTTCCTTTATCCGCATCAAAGAACTTGAAGAAGGATTTATAGCATAACTCTCCCTGAAGCCATAAATTGTAATAAAAATTGGTTTGCATGACCAGAACAATGAATCCCAGTTCACCCCCTTCATTGCAGGGGAAATCCAGGATGCATCTAAAAAGATAATAAAATTGCCAATTCCCTTATTTTTGCTCAATATTTTTTGTGCTGCTGCTGCTCTATCACATTTTCCATTAACTTAACTTATTGCACTTCATAGAATTCTTCTTTGTTTTTATGCTGCCCAGGTCCCACGCTGGGTATATTTTTATCTGAAATGAAGCTCCTCAGAAAGCAAAAGTTCTTTTGTCGATATTATAAAAACCTCATAATTGCTCACGGGAGCAGCCAATATTTGCTTCTTGGAAGACAGGCCAAAGCAAAGTCCACTGTTTTGTAAGTCTCCAGACTCGGATCTTGTGCTAAAAAAAACGTAGTATTTTTAATTCGGCATCTAGAAAAAGTTAGTTCACTGTGTAACCTTGAGCGAAACATGGCTTAAAAATAATGAAAGAAATATCCATTCCATGACCTGCTTTTTACGCATTCACCAAAAATTATTTATGCAGGTGTAAAAAATGGGATTCATGCACAAATTTTCTTTGGCAGGCACATCTTGCATTCTTTTTTTCAGGAATAACTTTACAAGTTTTACCTAGGATGAAAAAAAGCAACGCCCACAGGTTTATAGGTTTTCCAACTCTTATATGTGGCAATCCAAAAACTTCACTTTTTCCAAATAGAATGATTTTAGAAAAATAATAAATTTTCTCGCGAGAATATCTTCCTGCTCATTAGATAGAAACTGTTACTTTACCAAAACTATGACTGGGTTATGACCCATATATTTGCAATTACAGAAAAGTGTTTAAGAACCAATCAAAAGTGTATGCATTTTAGCACTGCATGTTCAAACTGTATTTTAAAGTCAGGGCTCTGGTCGGTTGAAATGACAATTGTCACCTTATTATGTGCTGTGCTTTTTGTTGTTTTTGCATTAAAAGCATGCTAGACTTTTAGGTATTCCGATCTGCTCTGCTTTATATTAACACATACCTGAATGTCAATGTTAGGTTACCTACCATTACAATATTTAGTAACTGGTCTTCAAATGCCTATAATTTATCAATACCACTGGGCTTGCTTAGATCGCGATTTGAATTGCTTTGCGATAAACATCTTGGCAATCAATTTACTGTATCATCTAAATTAAAGCAAAACATTACAAACTAGCCACCTATATATCTTGAAACCTATATAATAGTTTATCGAATAATTCAGAAAACAAGGGTAATGCATTAAGCACGGTCACTGGACGATGAAACACTAGAACATCAATTCAGCTGTAGTCCTCCTCTCCAGTGGAGTTCTAGGTCCGCATAGAGTGGAACCAGGAATGCCTTTGCAGCATCTGCATTTAGTTTATCGGTGCCTCAATAATAAGACACAAGCCGTCATAATAGACTACAGAAATAAACATATGATGGGATTGCCTTCAGTAGAATATTAGGCCCTTGTGTGAGGTTGCTCCTCTTCCTCTGCCAAAGCCTGGTTGGGAGTTTGCTCCAGTTAACAGCGGCTGATTCGACTTGAGGCACAGTCAGACACCCAGATTCAGATATATGTTGAGGATATACACTGATTGTATTCACTAATACATAACCAGACCCACAGGAATGTTTCTGTCTTGAGTGAGAAATGGAGGGGAGTCAGAGCACACCGGTGGGACAACCAATGGTGGCCGCCTACAATGGGCAACCCCCCCTTGCCCAAAACCGTTGCGAAAAATCTCGGCGTACAGCTGGATACTGCCCTCTCGTTTGAGAAATATGGCAAGTCTGTGGCAGGGACCTGCTTCGGTATCCTGCGTGGACTCAAACCTATCTTGGGTCTGTTCGAGCCCCGTACGCGCCAGCTAGTTGTTCATGCCACAATCCTGCCTAGGTTAGACCATGGCAACAGCCTCTTGTTAAGGGCTAATAAGACTGTAATAAATAAGCTTCAACATACTATGAATGCAGCAGCGCGCATTCTATTTGTATTGCCAAAGTACAGTCCGGTGTCAGGGGTACTGCGTGAACTCCACTGGCTTTCCGTGGAGCAAAGAGTCAGGTTCAAAGCACTTTTTGTTATTCATAAAGATATGACGGGCTCTGGCCCGGCGATCCTTAAAAGTTTGGGTTACCACTATGTTCCTTCCCGTGCTCTGCAGACCTTAATTTGATGCATGTGCAACGTTTCCGTAGGGCCAGAACTGGTGACCATTCCTTCAAAGTGCTGGCTCCAACCATATGGAACTCACTACCTCCGGCTATTAGGAGGACTTCTAACTTTTTAATGTTTAGAAAGGCAATAAAGGCATGGCTGTTCCAGTAACCCATTCATTTTGCTTTTTTCTTCCCCTGCTCTTCAGCGCTGGGACGACTCTTCGCTGGGACAGCCGTGCGCTTTTCAAACTGCATAACATAACAGTCTGCTTGCTTCGATTGTTAATGTGTGGATTTAAAGTGTGAACAAATTACATTGGTTTTTAGATAGAGCACGTTCAATAAAAATATACTTCTGCTCTATGTTTCTTATCATTTTTTAGATGCATCTTTTCTGGACATTAGCAAACTACAAGAAGTGTAAAGCATAAGCATTTGTGATGTCATTTTCGAACTACTCAAAGGAGGCAATGCACTCTGCTTGCTACGTTATAAAAACAAAAGCAAACAGAAAAGGTACACCTCATAAATAACACAAGCAAAATTATTTTTAAAAAACACACAAATAGCTAGACGTCACACAAGAGCAAACAAAGAAGCGGAAAACCATAAGACTTTTATAACAATACATTGAAAGTGCATATGAAATAGAAAGGATGTATATTATGACCATACATTTTTACACCATGTTGAGTACAGCACAGAGAATGGGCAAACAAGGTGGTTGCCATTAGTTTGTGGTGTCGCCTGCTCAGAGGCCGATCACCTCTCTGGTGATGAATCTGATCCCACCGCGGAACTACAAATATGCAGTGATTGATCACTGAGCATTAATCCTTCGAAAAAAGAGCAACCATATGTAATACTGGTAACACTTTTAATTGTAAAATAACAGCAAAGCAGGGAAAAAAGCAATCCAATGTTAACTGTTCAACTCCTCAGTGCCATTCCATTCTGATATCGAGTTTGGGGTAGAGCGCGGAGGTCCTGATCAGGAGGAGACAAAATGCAAGCCCTGATGCTGCTCTCAATGCCCACAGTGAAGCACAAAGAGATGGTGAGTACAGCCAGACCATTAATCAAACATAGCGGCCACTTACAGAAAAGGGACTCAAGGGTGGCCATTAAGTCAATGTCCAAATCTAAAGCTCAGAAACAAGACAGCATTCTGGAAAAATTATTTAAAATATTTCTGGAAGTGCTGAACCTGAAGATGGCAAACATATGATTACATCTTATTTAGAGCCAACTCACCTCTAACACTCACTACATCATGGAAGTCAATTACCCCCAAAACTGCCTCCACACCCCTCCCCATTTTTAGGTCGAGTCTTTTGCAGTGCGCATGCGATGCATAGGAAATCGACCTCTTAGAATCACTTCAGCTTTCTTCAAAGCAGTGCGTGTTGTGCTCACACGCTATTGGCCTTTGCGTCTGGCTTCAGTACGCAATTGGCCAAAGGCGTGTGGATGTCTCAGCTTCTTTTCAAAGGTTTACTCCCAGAGCGTTTTGCTCTCGGAAGCCAACAGGAGCCACACGAAACAAAACTAAAATGTAAATACATCAATAAAAACGCTCATCATTACATATATTCAGCGAATAAGAGTAAATGCTACTGAGAAAAGCTTCTCTGCAAAATAGGATCGCTGACACCTGTGAGCATGATGGGAAACTGGGTTGAATTCTATTGTGGTACAGATAGCCTTTTGTTCTTCTGATGTTGAGAAAAAAGTACCATTGAGGGGGGTTAAGAATATCTCTTATTTATTACGACTCCACACAAACAAAGGCACAGCTGAAGTATGTTTAAAGATCCAGTCTATGAGGGTACTCGTCGCTATGACCATAGCGCCTGGATGCTAGCATTACCTAATATAGTTCATATTATTTTCACAAAGGGCATCATGAGTCTAGAATACCAGACTGCATACCTAATTATACTGGTCACTCGATGGTTGCATCCTGCAATGACCAACCCACCTGACTGGCTGCTGAGTGAAAAGGACTAGTCAGCACCTGTGCATATCATGGTGCTCTTCACTAGTAAAAAGCTAAGGCAAGCCACGTGTACTAGTACCTTAGGACCCGAGCCATGCACTACTTCAACAAGACAGAAAATTGAAACAAATTACCATGGGCTCCCTGACAGTCAATTTGGCATACTGACTGGATATCATAAAATTGTAAGTGTATTTTGGGGGATTAGTCTATACCATAGAAGATCTGAGATAACTGGGCTGTGCTTTTCACTAGCACTACTGCCTGCTTGTTAACAGTAGTCCACTTATAAGGTCCCAAAGGCGAGACCTATTGGCTATGCCAATGCTTGTTATCCAAAGATGTCAGTGAAATGTTTGGTCTGGTGAACTGGTATCTTCTAAAAAGTGTTAGGATGAACAGTAATTCCCTGCACAATTCACCAAGTTGATAATTAATCTGTGCTGGGGAGCAAACACTGAAATATAAGCCAAATGAAATCTCTTGACAATGGTAAAGCCTGAACGCAGCTCGAAACATAGCTGCCCCGTTTGACCTCTATTGTTTGCTATTTCTTTTAGAATCACTGCCCACACAGATACATGCTCAAGGAGATATACATGCTAACTTCAGCAATAAAGGTACATCTAAAATTTGATTATATAGAACCCATATGGAACTATACCCAACCCTTTAATCAGACAATCATATTGCTATTTTTGGGATGTGTAGACATTTTCAAGCATCTCCAAATATTCTATAAATAAAAGCAAGACAAACTAGAATCATTCATACTAAAGAGGACTTAATGTGTTAGGAGGCTGTGACCCCTCAGTATTTGGGGGTTACGATTGAATTTAGGATTAGGGAGGTGGATCAATCAAATTGCATCAATTGCTCTCTAAAGTTGAGCAGGGCTTTTAAAGGACTTGATAAACAATCGGACGCCTAAATCTCACACGTATCAATGCCACAATGTAAATTTTCTTTACAACCACTCCTCTGCTTTTTAATATCCAAAAGCTTGAAGAATATTGAATGTATTGGTAAATATATTTATAGAAGCTGGTAATCCAAACTATTGACTCAAATCAAGTTATGTGCCAAAAACAAGGAATGAAGGATGGTATTTATCCTTTTTGAACCTTATTACATAATTGCAGTACCAACTGGGCCCCACAGAGTCTTGATCATCAACACCTGAAGATAGTACTACAAACAATGACTGGAAATTCAGGGCTTTAAGGACTTTACCAGCTAAAGCATGGACAATGGTATAAATACATCTTTCTACAAATAATGTGTCAGAATTATGGCTTCTGGAATTGGACACTGCACCCCATTGGATACATTGGTAATCTCCCATTATAGAGAAATCTGAGCTAATCAAGTGCACTCCACATACATACTACTATTTGGGTAAAGGGATAAAAAAAAGGTGGCCCAACTGTACTGCAATGATGGAGCACTTTAAAACAATTTTGCTTTCTTTCATAAGGCATTTCCTACATATATCTTCAATGGAATGAATTTCCGGCATAGGGTACAATTGTAGATCATTCACTATGTATGAGCAATGATTTCAACAACCACCCTGTAAATGCCAAATTGAAAAAGCAAATGCAGATTCAGATTTCTTCATTCATCAAGATCATGGAAGAATCCAAACCAGAATATATAGATATGGAAATTTCAAATCTCTGGTGCGTACAGACCACTCAGTTAAAATGTTCCTTGCCCTTGAGTTTGAATCTGAGCAGAATACAATATATCTCAGTATATAAATTATAGCACGCAGAATACAATATATCTCAGTATATAAATTATAGCACACAACTACATAACTGCATAAATTCTCTAACATCTTCTCTGTCCGGGGCTGGTGCTGTCAAACTGGAGTTTGTGGATTGGGTCATGTGGGAGCTTGAACATTTGTGGAGTTTATTTTCTCAGAAATCAGAAAAATATGTAATAGTGGTATTCCAACAAATCAAACAAAAGTTTAGTATTCTGAAAAAAAAAATTGAGAATCAAGGGATCATTGGATGCATTTTCTAAAATGGTATTTTGTCCTACGTTTGGTAGTACTCCACTAGTGCTATTTAAGAAATACAAAATGCTATTCACTAACCTATGTTGTTGGCCTCCATCTCGCTTATTCTTTCCTTTCTATGCCAAAACCTGTGCACACTTACATCTTCATTGTAGTAGTAGTAGGGGGAGGAACAAGAGGAGTCGCTGGAAAATGGGGTATTGGAATTACAAAATAGGAGGAATTAATGGAGGAGTAAGTAGGGGTTTAGGGAGAGTTAAGAAGTGATTTCGGTAAGCATATGCTCCCTCCCACAAAAGCATGAGGCCAATGCTGGTCACAAACTGTGCTTCAAAAGTTACTTCAGCAACATAGGAATCAAAAGGTTTTGAACGTCCAGCTCCACAAATGACTACTTACACGTTCTACAACACACTCCCATAGAAAAATAATGGAATGAGACTTAAAATCCCACCTTATAGAAAATAATTTAAAATGTATATATATATATATACATATATATATATATATATATATATATATATAATACACACACACACACACACACTCATACATACATATATACATACATACATACACAGGAAAGCCCCAAAAAAACAATGTTAAAAAGAGGTTATATATGAGTGAAAATGTCAGTCTCAACATATGTTTTAAACTAAAAACAAAATACTGATTCAGCAGAACTACTGCAGTTATTTTACATGACTATAACTCATGCCCCGCCATGCACAATATCAGTTAAGTTGTCATCAGTAATATCCTCAATGCCACAGAACATTTCATGAATGTTAGAATATGTGAGGTCATAAGCTGTGTAGGAAGAGGGCGTAAGTTATAGTTACTTGAAAAAACAATAGCCATTTAGTTTTTTTAACTGACATTTTCACCTAACTATGACTTCACTTTAACCTTTGTTTTTTTGTGAATTTCTGAGTTTGTTGTGTAATGCAAAGTAGGATAATATTACCATACCTAAATGTAACGTCACTTTAACCTTTGTTTTTTCCTTCTGCATAGTGGGATTGACCGCAGGGGGCCTGGACGGTGGCCAGCTGCCCTGTGCCTAACACACCAAGAGCAGCCAACCCAGACTGTGCACAGCCTTCAACCATGAGGGATATGCTTTTGGTCACAGGTCTAACCACCTGCAGGCAGCTAACTGCCCCACATCACACGCCTTTTGCCTGTTTGCGGCAACCCACTGCAAACACTCAGGCCGTGCCCCCTTTTTGTTTTGTATTTTTCCAATACTGTAAGACATGGGGGTGACCGAGCTGCCCTCTGGGACTCCCCCCCCCCCCCCACCCCCACCCCCACCATCCTCTAATGTCCAGGAGTTCATGGTGCTCTACCCTGTTTCCTTAAAGACGTTTAAGCTTTTATAAATGGTGGCTACAACATCTTTTTATGTTGTGTACAGTCAATTGGAGCGGAAGCGCATTCAGAAGTTTGTGAGAGACCTACACTTCCATGAAAGTGACACAGCCAATGGAAAAAAGGCTATCAGATTGCTCTGTTTAAGACAAGCCTCCAGCAGACCCGACCATCAAATATAAAAAGTGTTTTAACATTAATTTCTAAAAAAACTACTGAATGTATTTACACATATTCACTTTAAGGCCCAAGATCTAGCTTTTTTCTAAATTTGGTGTAATTCGTTTTACCTGTTTTCGTGGTATCGCTGTTCAGTTTTCCTATGGAGGATTGCATGGGGAAATTGCGTTTTGGGACTACCATTTTTTCTTGGTCACTGCTTGATGGATCACGCCAAAACATTCCAGGAAGGAGCTGAGGGGGCTGAACTTTTTTGGGAAGGTTTCATGAAGATTCGTCAAATGGCACCAAAGTTATTTTTAAATTAATAAAATGTTCATTCTATGGTAATGGGCTTCAAACTAGAATTACACAGTTTTGACTGCTACAGTGTAATATATATATATATATATATATATATATATATATATATATATATATATATATATATATATATATATATACACACACACACACACACATTGCAATAAGCAATTAAATATAAAAGTGATATTGAAGGTGAGTTTTTTAAAATTATATTTCATGGGACGGATAAGTCCCGTACATGGTGATATGCACCCTGACAGTGCTTCAGCTGCATCAATATCTAGATTCCTGGGACTGATTTGTGTCATGGACAAATACGGCTCATATGTATGTGCAATTACCTAGGTCTGTCTCAAGGTATTGAAGGTTTTGGATCTGCTTAGTTTTAGAGAGGTGCACCCAGAGCTACCCTTATGAAGGTAGCAGTCTACTACCTTACTTGGAGTTAAATGACATGAGCATGGTGGTGGCAGCATACCCCTTTTGTGTTCAGGAGAATCTGTAAGATGAACATGCCTTTTTACCTGTGTCACTGGAGTGGGTCCTACTGGCCCACTCATGTAAAGTTCCATGAATGTGTACTTAAATGATCCTTGGCCCGCATGGATTGCATATAGCGCCAGACAGCACATATTACATGCTGGGTTGCATGTGTGCATCTGTGGATGGTGGTTGGAGAGGTGCAATCTACATCCTCCAGACAGGCAATTTATATTGCGGACATTCCTCAAGGCTGGGGCGGGGCATACACACTGAGTGGAGGGGAGCAGAAAATCCTCTGTGCCTACCAAAGAGCACTTTGATTCCAGGAAGAGTTGCTTGTCAATGGTGTCTGGGCTCATTGTCAGGGAGATGGTGGGACTGATAACTATGGTACTACCAGGGAATATTGACTGAGAGGAAGGCTTAGTCATTTCAACCTTTATGTTGCATATATAAGAAACTGACAGCCTGGTGCGAGCCTCGATTATTCATTTGCCTACGTTGTGGACCACTCAGAATTAAATCCATTCCTGCTGTGACAAAGGACAATGCAGATGAGAGAACACTTTGAAATTCATTTGGGGGGGGATCAGCTCATTTAAAGGCCAGAGAATAAATCACATATGTGCCTGGATTTTGACTACAAAGTAGAGATCATGAGCTTGATAATTTGTTAAACAACACCATCTCATTAGGAGAGGAAAAATCACCAAGACTTCTCGCTGCTGGAACCACAACTGGGGAACAAGGCCTGCCAGTTTCCCATCTGGGTGAGGGGCAATCACCTAGAAGCCAAAAAAAATTCCCCTGTGCATGGAGCACCAATATTCTGCCTGCTTGCCAAGACCATATTGCTCTATGAGGAAGAGTGGAGGGCCTGGAGGGAGCGAGGCTCAGTGGAGATCTTGGTGAATAGATCCCGGTGAGCAAAGCGTTAGGTACCTAGTCTAATTGAGACCAGTGTTGCTGGCTAGCGGTCTGCTCTCTTGCTAAACTTGGCAACCACTGTTGAGGCTACTGTTAAGTTGTGGCCCGCTGCTTTGTGTTGGGAATCTCATTGGGGCCGTCACATGTAACTGTGACCGTGTGTGCCAATAGATGAATAACAGGTCTGTCAGGGATGTCACACATACAATTGACTATTTTAAGAGAACAAGGGAACCCACTGAGTAACCAAGGACCAGGGGCATTGTTTTTTAAAAAGTAACAAAAGGTCCTCTTACCGGCGCGATCCTGCCTCGCATGGACCCGTGCTCTGGACTACTAGGTTCAGACACTATATTCAAAGAGCGGTTCCTGGTCAATTGATTACGGTACTCCACCGGATGAATTGCAGACACGACCACAGCTTTGATCCCTTTCGATCCTGGGCCACCCTCGACCCTCGGCACTAACGCATTCTGCCCGACACCACGATGCTCGGCTAAACCCCATGGATGCCTGTCCCCTGTGCCTTCATTTTAGGCATAGAACCACCCTGTGGATTGGAACCCTTGATACCTGACGCCCTGGACCCAACTAAGCACAGTTGTACATTGTCCAGGCTTATAATTCAGGCAAAACATTGTCAGACCTGATGATGATCCTTCATTTTGAATGGGATCGAAACGCCGTTGACAGTTGATGTAGTTATGCACTAGTTCTCCATTGTGTGACCCAATTGTGTTGTACTACATGAGCACAGCTAGATTGATTCTGTTACTTCATTAGCGTCGCACTAGTTTTCTAACTTTGCCTGAGATACACTTTATTCTTGTAAATATTGTTTGTCAGGTTTTATTGTTTTGTGTACTGGATGCAGGATTGCGTCCCACTGTATATTTGTGTGCTCTGAAATCTCCTTTCTATTTTGTATTGATTAATAAACAGGGTCCGGCTGGACACCTTATCATTATAGCGCAGATTGTGGCCTATAATCAATTCAAGTCCCTACATAAAATTGTCAAGAACCTGTTGTTCCTTTTTAAAAAACACATACAATTGAGACTGAAGTCTGTTGTCCATGTCTGTGACCCCCATATGCAAAGACAGGAGGGGGAAACAGACTGTTGGTCTGGACATATCTGACCTGATCTGGACTGTCGCACATATCTGCAATTCCCATATGCCAGAAGGGGGCCTCTAGAACCGTTGAAGCTGTCACTGTGTTGGACGAGTCCCTGGGACCAGCTGAAAGACTCAGGAACAAATCCAGAAGTTGGATACAGGAGCACCACTCTTTCACCGACTTACTAGCAGGAACGGTAAAGAAGAAGGAGGAACTGCACCTGAAAGCTGTTTCCACCCGTAAGTACCTCAGTGCATCAACCCCATCGATTATAAGAAGGTCACAGTGTGAGCTGCTCACTGTGGAGTGTGGTGGAGAAGAGCATCCTGGGTCCTGGACTTTTCTGAAAGCTGTGGTTGAGGAAAGGTGGAAGCAATCCGGCCTCCATAGCAGTTTACTGCCTGTAGAGTTAAAACCTTTCAAGTCAAAGTCAGGCTTTGATGTGCATGCATCACTAGTGTTGACTGCACCTGAGGTGACGACCAAAAATACACAGTAGACACAGAGTTTAGCATGAGGAGGAAGGGGAGAGCATGAGATGACGCAGGGGAGAGGAATGCCGGAATGAGTGCACTAGCTTTGAGACACTACTTCTGTGTATTCTTTAGTGTGCTGTGTTAATCTTGTATAATAAACTTCTTTTTACACTAAAGAGCAGCATTGGACTGGACAATCATCTTAATGGGGACACTGTCTGTATTCTGATGTTGAGCCCTCCCATACCTTCTACCTACTCCCCCAAAAAGCCTTTGCCTGCTTGGCATGCGTTACCATTGAGAGTTCATCACGAGTAAAAAGGCCTCAAACCCCACTGATGGGCCCAACAATTCCTGCTTGCCACATTGCCTCGTAAAAGGAGTTCTGACAGTAATAATTATAAATAAATGCATTTTATTCATTTCTTAGACATTTAATTTGATGTGTTATTTTGATGTAAAATTTGATTGTTTTAGTTCTAACTTAAGTTAAATTACATTTTTTTAGATCAAAATATTTTTTTAATATTTTATATAATGATTAAACTTACATTTTTTCCCCTATACTTTATAATTTGGAGGTCTCCGCCTATGTGCAAAAAGATCCCAGTAGTAACTTTACCGTCATAAATCTTCCTCTAGCAGGCTCTAACTACAGATTTTAGGGGGTGGAGACATCCAGACATCATGGAGTTACTACAACATAACATTTTGTACTTGGACGCTGGCGAGTAAATAACACAATCCTGGATTAAGGCACAGATACGCGCAGAAAAAGCTTGGTTAATAAGGCCTGAAAATTAAAGGGAAATATTTTTGTCTGCATCTTTTAATGTATTCTCAATCAATTACTGGAGTACTGTAGAAAAGAAGTACAGCTATTGTTGTACATGATCACGAGTCACAACACTGCAGGTAGACTGTTCAACAAGTAGACATTTCTATATATGAACATTTCATACAAATATGTATTTGTTGGAAGTGGCCCTTTTTGCAGGGTTATCCCCAAACCTTTTGCTTTTCCCTCCCTTATTTTTCCTGACACGTGGTTGTTGGAAATAGGACTCTGGGCACTTTACTACTGCTGATCAGTGCTAAAGTGCATATGCTCTCTGTATAAATTGTTTTTGTAATTGGTTATCCATGATTGGCATATCTGTATCACCAAGAAGCCCCTAGTAAAGTGCACGGAGTGTGCCAGGGCTGGTGATACAAATGCTACTAGCGGGCCTGCAGCACTGATTGTGCAGAACAATCGCATCGAGGGGCCGCGAGAGGAGAAGATCGCTGCTGAGCCGCGCATTGTCGCCGCACCGGAGATCGTGCCAGCCCCGAAGATCGTCACATCTTACCTTTTGCAAGCCGCTTCCACAGAAACCTGTGCACCAGAATCCACGCAAGGTATCGCATCCCTCCCCATACAGACCGGAGTCACCGCAACACACCCGCTGCATCCAGCAGGGTTGTCGCATCGCCTCCCCAGGGTCTCAGGAGTGACGCATCGCTTGCTTTTCACCGCTACAGCTTTCACATAGAACTTTTGTTGCATCTAAAGGTACTGTTGACTAAAACGTGACGCAACCGTGGATTATTTTAACGCAACCTTAAGAACTCATTTGAAACCATATTCTTGAACTGTGTATATTGGATTTTTGTCGTTTTGGTCTTGTGTAGTTTAGATTAAATACCTTTATTTTTCTAAACTGTTGTGGAGTCAGTTTGTGGTGTTTTCATTGTGTTACTGTGAGTGTTGGTACAAATACTTAGCACATTGCCTTTGATAAGCCTGAGTGCTCATGCCATGCTACCAAGGGGGTGAGCAGGGGTTATCTAAAGAGGGCATCCTTCTTACCCTGATTAAAAGCAAGGGTCCCTATTTGGACAGCGGACCTACCTCTGCCAACTAGAGACCCCCAGTTCTAACAGTATTTATATATTTAACATGTGTATTTCCATTTCTTTATGGAGAAAGCACACAGTCATTAATTGTGTTGATGTTTCCACCTGGGAACACTCCTACTCTTTGCATGCATTTGCAGGATTGGAAACTACCCACAAGCATGTGTTCTGGCATGTTCAGCAACTTTTTCTTGTAGACCTTCCTGGAATGTCCATAAATACACAAGGAAACAAATATGTGATTGTGCATAGGTTCATTTTTATAGATGAAAATTTGTAAGAGCAAAATCCTGTCAGCGTTAATATTTTAATCAAGCCTAGGACTTTGCTCTTGCAAACATATTTAATTGAACGGCTTAACTGAAATTAGGAGAAATCTAGTTTGAGAATAGGGCCGAAAGTGCTTAGTGAACTATTTATTTGTTCAGGAAAGCCTAAAACATTTTGCTCAGCCAAGCATTTGACCCCAACAAGAAGACCACCCCACTTTTCAAGTGACCAAGCTACATTACCATGAAAAAAAATGTTGTATCTTTGAAGGCAGAAAATGCGGGCGTATACCTGAAATCGGCAGAATCATAATTGCTTTCAGTAAAACAGTGATGCTGACTTCCTATCGACCTTCAACTGTGCGTCGCAGTACTGTGCACTCAGTCGGACAAAAGTATCTTTGTAAGTTGTAATCATAATACTGGAACTACATTAAAGCAAGACGTGTCCATCTTGACAGAAATACTGTCTCCTCCTGCAGTCTTCTAGGAAATATAATGGAATATTATCTCCCCAGATATGGACCTCTTTGTCAACAATAAAGATACCCTGATCCATCAGTTATATTCCACCTCATAGACATTGTGGTCTGTGGGGTGGATACACTAAATTATGGTGCCCCAAGAAGGACATAAAGCCAAATGTAGGAGTTGTACCCAATTCCCATGCCCAAGGTTATTCAATTCGCAGTAGGAGCCCCATTATTTTAGATGTGGGTTCCATCTTGTGTCCATAGCAGAAAGACGTGCTGTTTTACTGTGCAATAATAATTGAACCAGACACATTTCTCTGAGAGATAAACCACATCTTATGGTGTACCTCAGACTTTATGATTCAGATATACTAAGTCTTTAAGAATGTTGTCAGTTTCTCAATTATAAACGTTTAGATAAACCTTTTTGTTTTTTAAACAGATTTTAATGATTTTCATTGGTAGAAAACATCAAACATTCATTATTGCGGCTTCACCATTTCCATCAAAACATTACAAACCCATACAACATTCCCCTTCTGCTCCCCCTTTGTACTTCCCGACATCGACATATGCTGATGGTGTAGGCAGGGGGTGTCCTGCTCTTTTTAATTTCTCCTGGAGAGCATCAAAGACCTATTTAGACACTGGGGTCCAATTACATGGCAAACACACATACCAGTTATTGTATCCGGGGTACCAAAACTCCGTTAGATAAGTGTCTGCTATTAGAGGTTCCAGTTGGAGTACCTGGTGGAGAGGATCAGGGTGCATCATACAATCCACTAACGTTTCCCAGGCTCTGGCCATTTCCACTGAGCCCCGTCCACCTCTAAGCTCCTTTAGCAGCACTGCTCCTATATAATTAGCCCATTTCTCGAATTCCCTTTGCCACACACGTATCCAGGGTCCATTCTGAGCTTTCCAAATGCGTGTAATATTCCACTTTGCAAGCAGAATTGCCAGGTCATGCAACCTGCTTGTGGCTTTCTTTTTAGCAGTGTGTGGGAGCCAGCTTAAAAGGCAATGTTTTGGGGTGCATGGGACTTCCCTTTCCATGACACCAGTGAGCATAGCAGTAATTTCCTCCCAATAGGATAGGAGCATTGAGCAAGACCCAAACATATGTAGAAAGTCATCTCCCTCCTCCAAGCACCTTTGACATCTGGCATTTGATGTATTAAAATATCGATTAATTCGTCCTGGTGTTAGATACGCTTTGTGTATCACGTAAACATTTATCAGCTTAAAGTGAGCATTCCTAGATACTTTGGGTACCCTTTCTAATATTTTGGTCCGATCTTTGCCTGGTATGGGGTTCCCAGAGTCTTGTCCCACTTGATCCAGATAGTAAGAAGCAGCAGCAGATCCCCCTTATAGATGTATACAAGTAAGGTACAGCCTTAAAAGTCCAAACTGATGAGATAACATATTTGCAGGTCTTATGGTGTGGTGGCTCTACCCCCCCCCTCTCCCCAGATCTCACATACCACTCTCATCACTGCTATATGTAGTAAGAAATTTCCTCTGGGCAAGTCATGTTCCGTTCACAATTCTTCAAAAGGGACGAGTTCCTCAGATTAAATAGGTCGCCCAACATACATGTTCCTGCCTCCACTGACTCCACTAAGCCCCACTAGCCCCTGCCATGTGGCAGCCCTCCTATGTATATCATAGTTATATCCGGAGTGTGGGCTCCAAATAAATGTCTTCTGCGGACAACGAGCCCCGCATCGGTGGAGTATGCTGAATTCAGTTGAGTTCTTCCCGTCCGGGCGCCCGAGTGTTATGAGCACTTTAGTCAATGTATGAGCATCTGGTACATTGGGTCTCAATTCACTACTAGGTGTCAGTTTACCTGCCACCTGCTGCGTCAGACACTGGAGCTGTGCTGTCAAGTAGTAGGTCTCGAACTCTGGCACTTTTAGGCCTTTGTCATTCACTGGTCTCTGTAAAGTAGTTCAAGCTACCCGTCTGCCGCCTGATTCCCAAAGAAAGGCTATAATAATGGAATCCAGTGCAAATTGTTATAGTATATCTTTTATGGTTTTACAAACCGAAATAAAGATTAAATTGAATTGAATTGCATTGAATCCAGTTCCCTAAACAGAGCTTGGGTATGTACACCGGCAGCACTGCAAAGTAGTAAAGCTGCTGCGGACGACCTATCATTTATAGGAGTGCGACTCTACCCGCCACTGATAAAGGAAACGCACCTGAGAACTCTATGTTTTCCCTGAGTGCTCTGATTGCCTTCCCTATATTTCCTTCCAGCAAATCAGTAGGGTCATGGAAGACTTACTCCCAGATATTGGAAGCAGCAGGGTTCCCATTGCAGGTCTATCACCTCCTGCCAATAACAGTCCACAAGTGTAGGGAACACCTGTGACTTTCACCAGTTAACTCTTAGGCCTGAATGCAGAACAAACAATTTAATACCTCACTGGTGCCCATCAGTGCTGCTGTTGTGTCATGTAAAAAGATCAGGAGATCATCAGCGTATAGGCGAAATTACTGATCCACCCTCCTTATTCAATACCCCTGTAGGCATCCCCAGGCCCGGACTGGCCCTTGCGGGCACCGGGCAATCCCCCGGTGTGCCGCAAGGGTGGGGGCCGGCTTTGGGCCCTTGGGGCCGTTTTTGTTACAGGGCCGTTTTTGCAGCATAGCTGCAGAATCGGCCCTGTACCAAAATCGGCCGAAAACTGGCCCTGGCAAAGAGTTCGGTTGCGCCCCCAGGGGGCCGCCCGAGCACTTTGCCAGGGCCGGTTTTGGTTCTCAGTCCGGCCCTGGGCATCCCCAGTTCTAGCATAGGCAGCTAGGGGCTGCTTTGCTAGAGCAAATAACAATTGGGCAACCCTGTATGGTTCCCCTGCCCACCTGATAACACTCCGATACATAGCCTGCTGTGCGTACTCTGCCTGTAAGGGTCGTGTGTAGGAGCTTCGTCCAGGCTATAAAGTCATCACCCAGCTGGAAACATCTCATGACTGTGTAGAGAATGGATAATGTTAAGCGGTCAAAGGCCTTTTCTATATCCACTACTATTATAGCTGCCCCTGTATGAGGATATGTGTCATCATCTAGCAATGCAAGTAGTCTCCATATATTCGTCACTGTATTTTGAGGAGCCTAGTGTCAAGAAACCGGCTGAGTATCTTATAATCGATGTTTAGCATCAATAAGGAGCAATAAGGTCTTTTATCATGTGCTCGTTTCTCAGGTTTCAATAAAGGAATTTTTAGGGCATCACCTGTGGAGGCCAGCAACAAGCCTGTGTCTTAAGCGGTGTTGTTAAGGTCTATCAATTTAAAAGTCAGATCTTCTACATAAGTGGTGTACAGGTCTACTGGAAGGCCATGAGCGCCTGGTGTCCTTCCTCGCGTCATGGCTTTTATCGCTGCACTAACCTCTGGCAGCATAAACTCACCGTCTAAGGCTTCCGCCTCCCCAGGGTACAGTGATGGAAACATCAGGAGTGCCATGAAATGGTCTAAATCATCACAGAGCAACTGAGTTAGCTTCTGATAGAGTTTAGAATAATAGTCATGGAACTCTTTATAATGTCCACTTGCTAATACTGTTTGTGACAGGCCTCCGATTTGGTATCAAGAATCACTGATCCAAGTTTAGCAGGGTTCGCTAGCCAGGCCAGTAGCGTACCTTTGCAGTCTCATTCTGTGTACTTCATAGTTAGGGCTCCCGGTTTATGGTATTTATTTTTGGGCCATTTCCGTCTGTATTTATGCATATTTATTTTTTGGCATTTTTTCTGTATTTATCCACATTTATTTTTGCCACACGCAAAAGACGCCGCTACAGCTAGTATTTTTCCGCATTTATTTAAATTGACAATGCACACCTGCGCTCGGTTGTTATTGGTCAACACAATACATTCATCTGTTTGATTTCGCTCAAAAGACAGGGGAGACACAGTGATTGTCAGATTATGAGAACTCGCTGATTAATGCACATTTTGAGGAACTTACAGATAAAAGGCCTAATATATTAACCCTATGCACGTGCCCACAGAAGCACCCACAATATCTCATAGGGGAACCTCAACATCCTGCAAGCATAACATCTATTTGTGAAGTGGGCCAACCCAGATTTGAACCTGTAACCACGAGAACAACAACATGCCCCTACAGTGGACACAGTAGTCCACTAAGCCACCAGACCTAACAAGTACAATTGAAACAAGCATTGGAAATGCAATAGGTCTCGGATTTATTTGAGTTAGAGCTAATGGCATTGTAAATGGCAATGTCTTTTAGCCATGTGTTATGGAGTGTATGCATGTGGTGTGTAGTGGAATTATGTGGTTTGGATTGGAATTGTTCACCCTACACACTCACACACTGTTTACCCTGCACACTCACACACTGTTCACCCTGCACACTCACACACTGTTCACCTGGCCTGCACACACACACTGTTCACCCTGCAAATACACACTGTTCACCCTGCAAATACACACTGTTCACCCTGCAAACACACACTGTTCACCCTGCACACACACACTGTTCATCCTACACACACACACTGCTCACCCTACACACTCTCACACTGCTCACCCTGCACACACACACTGTCACCCTTCACACTCACACACTGCTCACCCTACACACTCACACACTGCTCACCCTACACACTCACACACTGCTCACACTCATACACTGCTCACCCTACACGCTCACACACTGCTCACCCTGCACGCTCACAAAATGTTCACCCTGCACGCTCACACACTGTTAACCCTGTATACTCACACACAGCTCACCCTGCACGCTCATACACTGCTCACACTACACACTCACACACACTCTGCCCTCAACAGCACTCTGCCCTCAACTGCACTCTGCCCTCAACAGCACACAGCACTCTGCCCTCAACAGCACACAGCACTCTGCACTCAACAGCACACAGCACTCTGCACTCAAAAGCACACAGCACTCTGCCCTCAACAGCACACAGCACTCTGCCCTCAACAGCACTCTGCACTCTGCCCTCAACAGCACTCTGCACTCTGCCCTCAACAGCACTCTGCACTCACACAATGTTCACCCTGCACGCTTACACACTGTTAACCCTGCATACTCACACACTGCTCACCCTGCACGCTCATACACTGCTCACACGACACACTCACACACTGCTCACCCTACGTAATGCGAAAAGACCTAGCTCTGCCCTTTGGCCTGTGCTTTAATCGTACAGTAGGTTGTGAGTAGTTGCGCTTGATTGGTTGAGGCGTCCCCTCCTTGCTGCTCCCCTCACAAAGGGCCGGCTGCCTCAATGAAGCTCCCAAGACACGTGCTCAGCTGTTCTTTGTTTGAGCTCCTGTGTGTCAGTGCACCGTGTAAGCGCACAAGCATACCCTGCTCTCTCTGGAACAGTCACTCTGCACTCTGCCCTCAACACTCTGCCCTCAACAGCACTCTGCCCTCAACAGCACACAGCACTCTGCCCTCAACAGCACACAGCACTCTGCACTCAACAGCACACAGCACTCTGCACTCAACAGCACACAGCACTCTGCACTCAACAGCACACAGCACTCTGCACTCAACAGCACACAGCACTCTGCACTCAACAGCACACAGCACTCTGCCCTCAATAGCACACATCACTCTGCCCTCAACAGCACTCTGCACTCTGCCCTCAACAGCATGCACTCAACAGCACACAACACTCTGCCCTCAACAGCACACAGCACTCTGCACTCAACAGCACGCAGCACTCTGCCCTCAACAGCACTCTGCCCTCAACAGCACTCTGCACTCTGCCCTCAACAGCACTCTGCACTCACACAATGTTCACCCTGCACGCTCACACACTGTTAACCCTGCATACTCACACACTGCTCACCCTGCACGCTCATACACTGCTCACACTACACACTCACACACTGCTCACCCTACGTAATGCGAAAAGACCTAGCTCTGCCCTTTGGCCTGTGCTTTAATCGTACAGTAGGTTGTGAGTAGTTGCGCTTGATTGGTTGAGGCGTCCCCTCCTTGCTGCTTCCCTCACAGAGGGCCGGCTGCCTCAATGAAGCTCCCAAGACACGTGTTCAGCTGTTCTTTGTTTTAGCTCCTGTGTGTCAGTGCACCGTGTAAGCGCACAAGCATACCCTGCTCTCTCTGGAACAGTCACTCTGCACTCTGCCCTCAACACTCTGCCCTCAACAGCACTCTGCCCTCAACAGCACTCTGCCCTCAACAGCACACAGCACTCTGCCCTCAACAGCACACAGCACTCTGCACTCAACAGCACACAGCAGTCTGCCCTCAACAGCACACAGCACTCTGCACTCAACAGCACACAGCACTCTGCACACAACAGAACACAGCACTCTGCACACAACAGCACATATCACTCTGCCCTCAACAGCACTCTGCACTCTGCCCTCAACAGCATGCACTCAACAGCACACAGCACTCTGCCCTCAACAGCACACAGCACTCTGCACTCAACAGCACGCAGCACTCTGCACTCAACAGCACTCTGCTCTCAACAGCACTCTGCCCTCAACAGCACTCTGCCCTCAACAGCACTCTGCACTCACACAATGTTCACCCTGCACGCTCACACACTGTTAACCCTGCATACTCACACACTACTCACCCTGCACGCTCATACACTGCTCACACTACACACTCACACACTGCTCACCGTACGTAATGCGAAAAGACCTAGCTCTGCCCTTTGGCCTGTGTTTAATCGCACAATAGGTTGTGAGTAGTTGCGCTTGATTGGTTGAGGCGTCCCCTCCTTCCTGCTCCCCTCACAGAGGGCAGGCTGCCTCAATGAAGCTCCCAAGACACGCGTTCAGCTGTTCTTTGTTTTAGCTCCTGTGTGTCAGTGCACCGTGTAAGCGCACAAGCATACCCTGCTCTCTCTGGAACAGTCACTCTGCACTCTGCCATCAACACTCTGCCCTCAACAGCACTCTGCCCTCAACAGCACTCTGCTCTCAAAAGCACACAGCACTCTGCACTCAACAGCACACAGCACTCTGCACTCAACAGCACACAGCACTCTGCACTCAACAGCACACAGCACTCTGGCCTCAACAGCACACAGCACTCTGCCCTCAACAGCATCTGCACTCTGCCCTCAACAGCATGCACTCAACAGCACACAGCACTCTGCCCTCAACAGCACACATCACTCTGCACTCAACAGCACACAGCACTCTGCACTCAACAGCACACAGCACTCTGCCCTCAACAGCACTCGGCACTCTGCCCTCAACAGCACTCTGCACTCTGCCCTCAACAGCACTCTGCACTCTGCCCTCAACAGCACTCTGCACTCTGCCCTCAACAGCACTCTGCACTCTGCACTCAACAGCACTCTGCACTCAACAGCACTCTGCACTCACACAATGTTCACCCTGCACGCTCACACACTGTTAACCCTGCATACTCACACACTACTCACCCTGCACGCTCATACACTGCTCACACTACACACTCACACACTGCTCACCGTACGTAATGCGAAAAGACCTAGCTCTGCCCTTTGGCCTGTGTTTAATCGCACAATAGGTTGTGAGTAGTTGCGCTTGATTGGTTGAGGCGTCCCCTCCTTCCTGCTCCCCTCACAGAGGGCAGGCTGCCTCAATGAAGCTCCCAAGACACGCGTTCAGCTGTTCTTTGTTTTAGCTCCTGTGTGTCAGTGCACCGTGTAAGCGCACAAGCATACCCTGCTCTCTCTGGAACAGTCACTCTGCACTCTGCCATCAACACTCTGCCCTCAACAGCACTCTGCCCTCAACAGCACTCTGCCCTCAACAGCACACAGCACTCTGCACTCAACAGCACACAGCACTCTGCACTCAACAGCACACAGCACTCTGGCCTCAACAGCACACAGCACTCTGCCCTCAACAGCATCTGCACTCTGCCCTCAACAGCATGCACTCAACAGCACACAGCACTCTGCCCTCAACAGCACACATCACTCTGCACTCAACAGCACACAGCACTCTGCACTCAACAGCACACAGCACTCTGCCCTCAACAGCACTCGGCACTCTGCCCTCAACAGCACTCTGCACTCTGCCCTCAACAGCACTCTGCACTCTGCCCTCAACAGCACTCTGCACTCTGCCCTCAACAGCACTCTGCACTCTGCACTCAACAGCACTCTGCACTCAACAGCACTCTGCACTCAACAGCACACAGCACTCTGCACTCAACAGCACACAGCACTCAACAGCACACAGCACTCTGCACTCAACAGCACTCTGCACTCAATAGCACTCTGCACTCAACAACACTCTGCACTCAACAGCACACAGCACTCTGGCCTCAACAGCACACAGCACTCTGCCCTCAACAGCACACAGCTCACTGCACTCAACAGCACACAGCACTCTGCACTCAACAGCACACAGCACTCTGCCCTCAACAGCACTCTGCACTCTTCCCTCAACAGCACACAGCACTCTGCCCTCAACAGCACTCTGCCCTCAACAGCACTCTGCACTCTGCCCTCAACAGCACTCTGCACGCAACAGCACTCTGTACTCAACAGCACACAACAATCTGCACTCAACTGCACACAGCACTCTGCCCTCAACAGCACTCTGCACTCTGCGCCCTCAACAGCACTCTGCACTCAACAGCAGTCTGCACTCAACAGCACTCTACACTCAACAGCACACAGCACTCTGCACTCACCAGCACACAGCACTCAACAGCACACAGCACTCTGCACTCAACAGCACTCTGCACTCAACAGCACACAGCACTCAACAGCACTCTGCACTCAACAGCACACAGCACTCTGCACTCAACAGCATACAGCACGCAACAGCACTCTGCACTCAACAGCACACAACACTCTGCACTCAACAGCACTCTGCACTCAACAGCACTCAACACTCTGCACTCAACAGCACACAGCACTCAACAGCACACAACACTCTGCACTCAACAGCACTCTGCACTCAACAGCACTCAACACTCTGCACTCAACAGCACACAGCACTCAACAGCACTCTGCACTCAACAGCACACAGCACTCTGCACTCAACAGCATACAGCACGCAACAGCACTCTGCACTCAACAGCACACAACACTCTGCACTCAACAGCACTCTGCACTCAACAGCACTCAACACTCTGCACTCAACAGCACACAGCACTCAACAGCACTCAACACTCTGCACTCAACAGCACACAGCACTCAACAGCACTCTGCACTCTGCACTCAACAGCACACAGCACTCTGGCCTCAACAGCACACAGCACTCTGCACTCAACAGCACACAGCACTCTGGCCTCAACAGCACACAGCACTCTGCCCTCAACAGCATCTGCACTCTGCCCTCAACAGCATGCACTCAACAGCACACAGCACTCTGCCCTCAACAGCACACATCACTCTGCACTCAACAGCACACAGCACTCTGCACTCAACAGCACACAGCACTCTGCCCTCAACAGCACTCGGCACTCTGCCCTCAACAGCACTCTGCACTCTGCCCTCAACAGCACTCTGCACTCTGCCCTCAACAGCACTCTGCACTCTGCCCTCAACAGCACTCTGCACTCTGCCCTCAACAGCACTCTGCACTCTGCACTCAACAGCACTCTGCACTCAACAGCACTCTGCACTCAACAGCACACAGCACTCTGCACTCAACAGCACACAGCACTCAACAGCACACAGCACTCTGCACTCAACAGCACTCTGCACTCAATAGCACTCTGCACTCAACAACACTCTGCACTCAACAGCACACAGCACTCTGGCCTCAACAGCACACAGCACTCTGCCCTCAACAGCACACAGCTCACTGCACTCAACAGCACACAGCACTCTGCACTCAACAGCACACAGCACTCTGCCCTCAACAGCACTCTGCACTCTTCCCTCAACAGCACACAGCACTCTGCCCTCAACAGCACTCTGCCCTCAACAGCACTCTGCACTCTGCCCTCAACAGCACTCTGCACGCAACAGCACTCTGTACTCAACAGCACACAACAATCTGCACTCAACTGCACACAGCACTCTGCCCTCAACAGCACTCTGCACTCTGCGCCCTCAACAGCACTCTGCACTCAACAGCAGTCTGCACTCAACAGCACTCTACACTCAACAGCACACAGCACTCTGCACTCACCAGCACACAGCACTCAACAGCACACAGCACTCTGCACTCAACAGCACTCTGCACTCAACAGCACACAGCACTCAACAGCACTCTGCACTCAACAGCACACAGCACTCTGCACTCAACAGCATACAGCACGCAACAGCACTCTGCACTCAACAGCACACAACACTCTGCACTCAACAGCACTCTGCACTCAACAGCACTCAACACTCTGCACTCAACAGCACACAGCACTCAACAGCACACAACACTCTGCACTCAACAGCACTCTGCACTCAACAGCACTCAACACTCTGCACTCAACAGCACACAGCACTCAACAGCATACAGCACGCAACAGCACTCTGCACTCAACAGCACACAACACTCTGCACTCAACAGCACTCTGCACTCAACAGCACTCAACACTCTGCACTCAACAGCACACAGCACTCAACAGCACTCAACACTCTGCACTCAACAGCACACAGCACTCAACAGCACTCTGCACTCAACAGCACACAGCACTCTGCACTCAACAGCACACAGCACACAGCACTCTGCCCTCAACAGCACACAGCACTCTGCACTCTACAGCACTCTGCCCTCAACAGCACTCTGCACTCAACAGCACTCTGCCCTCAACAGCACTCTGCCCTCAACAGCACTCTGCCCTCAACAGCACTCTGCCCTCAACAGCACTCTGCCCTCAACAGCACTCTGCCCTCTACATCACTCTGCACTGTACAGCACTCTGCACTCAACAGCACACAGCACTCAACAGCACTCTGCACTCAACAGCACACATCACTCAAAAGCACTCTGCACTCAACAGCACACAGCACTCTGCACTCAACAGCACACAGCACACAGCACTCTGCCCTCAACAGCACACAGCACTCTGCACTCTACAGCACTCTGCCCTCAACAGCACTCTGCACTCAACAGCACTCTGCCCTCAACAGCACTCTGCCCTCAACAGCACTCTGCCCTCAACAGCACTCTGCCCTCAACAGCACTCTGCCCTCTACATCACTCTGCACTGTACAGCACTCTGCACTCAACAGCACACAGCACTCAACAGCACTCTGCACTCAACAGCACACATCACTCAAAAGCACTCTGCACTCAACAGCACACAGCACTCTGCCCTCAACAGCACTCTTCCCTCAACAGCACTCTGCCCTCAACAGCACTCTGCCCTCAGCAGCACTCTGCACAATACAGCACTCTGCACTCTAGAGCGCTCTGTACTCTACAGCACTCTGCACTCAACAGCACTCTGCACTCAACAGCACTCTGCCCTCAACAGCACTCTGCCCTCAACAGCACTCTGCACTGAACAGCTCACAGCACTCTGCACCCAACAGCACACAGCACTCTGCACTCAACAGCACACAGCACTCTGCACTCAACAGCATACAGCACTCTGCACTCAACAGCACACAGCACTCTGCACTCAACAGCACCTAATGCTTATAGAGTGGTCTGTATTCCGGTTTGTACGGAGGACACATGGGTTGTCGACAAAGGGAAAGAAGGAATGGAAAGCAACAAAAGTGCCCAAACGCCTTGGATGGCATCCCTATGAGGCAAAAAGGGGCCTCGGAGAGGCTCTGTGGCACTGGCATACGTATAGTGTACAGGGGCCACTTTTTACAGACGCCTCACCTTGAATCCAACTGGTACAGAGTTTGAGGAGGATAGCATAACCTCACAGCGATCACACAATGAGCCAATGGAGAGCCCAGGATTGAAACTGAACATGGGGCCAACACTGGGGTTTAAGATGCCAAGGAAAAAGGCACAGGTGGGATTAAATGCACAGAATGCTCGTACATTTATTGTTTAAGCGCTGAGGTATTTCACAGGTACGGAGTAAGTGTTAGGAGGCTCAGGCAGGAAGGGTAGGGTTCACTTCATCCAGTGGGTTCTCTACTGTGTAACCCAGACACCAGGCTAGAGGTAATTTGTTAAAGCTTTTGCAATAAATTATAAGAAACACACCTCTGAGAAGCACCAACATTTTTTTTTCATTTGAAGCACTGATACCCAGTAAATACCCAATACAGGAGATAACAACAATATTGAAGTAAAGTAAAGGACTGGGATGCGGCCGTGCAGGAGGGACTAGCACAGAGTTCAGGTCTGGGAAGGTTATTGACGGAGGACGAGTGTCTGCTCACAATTTGGAAGGCGTGTGGGGCCCTTGGGTTTCTGTGGCTGAATACATGATTTTGTTTAGTTGTGTCTAAATATGTTTTCCTGTCCGTAGAGCCTCCCCCTGCACCCGAACAACGCACGCAGAATAAATTATTATCTTGAAATAATATCACTGTAAGTAATCTCTGTGACCCCCCCCATTTCTCACATGTGGTCCTGTTTTAGATCTAAAATAACCTTTTTTTATGGATGTTACGTTAAAGCAAACATATTTCTCTGCAAATTGTCTGTAATCGACACTCACACACCACTCAGAAAATTAAATCAAAGGAAAACGCAATTGAAAACAATCTGTTTAAAGAATTTTTCTGGGGCATCAGGGCAAGGTCTCTGCAGAACAAAGCTGGGTGGAATCAGTGTGCGCAATATATAATTGTACTACTGTGACTGGTATGGTAGAATTGCTGCAGCTGATACAGTGGAACTCTTTATCCGGAGTTCGTCCGGCTTCTTGCCCCGTTCACCTTTTCAGCAGTGTTTAAAAAGCTCCATTTGTGCCCGTGCCAGGTGGCAGAGGGCATCTAAATACCACGCCTACTTGCCTCTGGCAGCTTTGCCGAGGGGGTTGTGTCTCCTCCCTGCTGCTTGTCGCTATCAGCTGCCATTTGTTGGAGGGCTGCCCACCCAGCTGTGCAGAACGGGATCTGACAAATTAGGCTTGGAAGGAGCCACTCATAGACGGCTGGGGGCTGCTTGCTGCTGGGCTCAGGCACACTGGGTGCGTCGGTGGGGCCGTGCAGGAGGGACTAGCACGGAGTTCAGGTCTGGGAGGGTTAGTGACGGAGGACGAGTGTCTGCTTACAGGTTTAAAGGCGCGTGGGGTTTTCTGCTTTCTGTGGCTGAATTGCAAGATTTTAAAACAACACAGTATGATAAAATGTAATCTTCAAAAAACCGATAAAATATAATCTCGAAAAACGGACATACATTAAGCAGCTGCTAATACAACAAGGAAGCTGCGCGCTGAGCGCTGCAGAATTGTGAACGCGCCCGGCCATCTGGATTCACTAACGGAGGCACCCTGACAGCTCCTAATTATAATTTATGTACTTCTTTGCGCGAGCACGAACGAAATATGCCCAAAATGGCGGAACAAAACTACATTTACCCTATCACTTCAAGCCTATTAAAACGAAAACACAAGGAAGACGAATCACTGACCAGATGACAGAAAACGCTAAGGAATGTGTGGAATTCCTCTCACCAAGGCCCTAGGAGATACTTCTTCTTTTTTTTCTCCTGTAACATTAGTTCTCGAAACTCCTCCCAGTTTTACTGGGGAGGAGTCCGAGCCCTAAAAAAGCACCCCTCCTACTCAAGTTTCGATGCACATTCCAAGCACTGTTAAAGTGCGTGAAAAATAGAGCAGCATGAGTGCCCAGAATGAGTTAATGATGGTAGGAAGTTAGAGAGACAGTAGCTGTAAGGTTTCAGTGCGGTGCTCTGATAGGATTACGCCTCTCTCCATACACTCTGGTTTCGTTCTTGTTTTTCTCAGCTCCAGCCCCCCACCCCCCGTTCTCTTTTCTAGTGCTCTTCTTGTCCACTATGCTCCATTCTTGTGCTACCTCCTTGCTGTGTCCCTCTTGCTCTCTCTCTGTTTTGCAGTCTCTCTTGTTATCTCTGTTAACTTCCTCCCTGTAATCCCTACTGATTTACAAGTTCTCGCACTACATTCAAGTATAAAATACAGTTTTAGCATAGGCTTGGAGAACAATCGAGGGAAGGGACATCACGTAATGCTTAATGTTTGTTTAATGTCAGTTTGACTGGAAATGTATAATTTTAGCTGTGCATTTATCTGAACTACTAATCTAAGAACACAAATCATTCTCATCCCTGGCTGCAGCAGGAGGACGTTTAAACCTTCAAAAGCAGGTCTCTCTAAGGGGGAACCAAAACATAAAGGTGAATATTATAGGCTGCAATTCTCTGGCACATTTACTTAAATACTGGCTTTATTCTCTTCCCAAACCATATTTATGCCCGATGGTCACTTAGCCACTTCTAGTGGATTTTGGTGAAACTCGCAGAGTGCAAGGAATGGATGGCCTTCACAGTGTGCACAATAAAACTAAAGAAAAGCATGCTCACGAAAATATGCGTCCGCTCCATAAGTTTTAAAAAGACAAAAATCGGATTAAAGGCAATGGTTTTGCAAGTGATGTTAAACTACTGGTGAGGGGGTTCATACAACGTTGCTGGACTGAATGCTCAACTTTCCTCTATCCATTGCACGCTGCTCCCCGCTCACTCTCAGTTATTCAACAGAGGTGTTGTGTCATGCAAATGGATGCACCCCAGCTGGGCCGGCCTTCAGCATGGGCGAGATGGGTCCAGGCCCGAGCGCCAATATTCTGATTGGCGCATGGTGCTGTGTGGATTAAGGTCATGCTGACAGCGGCACTTCCATCGTCTTGCTCCAGCCTTGTCAGTGTCGCTAAGAGCTCGTTTCTGTCTCATTTGCCAGTAAGTGGTTTTAATCCTACACTATCATACTGTGGACAATGTTTTTAACACTGCATTAACCCCTTGCCCTCCCTCACAGTCTCACCCCTGCTGACACACATTAACAAAACCATCCTCAGCATAAGGCAGCTAATGAGCTAAGCGATTGGTGCTCTGGGTGCGCTAAGGGAGGTCTGGGGGTGTTTCTATTCAGGGTGCACTCCCTGCTCATCCAAGGAGTGACATATAACCGCCAAAGGGACCCCCTGCTGCCTCTTATGTTTTGTTAGCATCAGCACCAAATTTCCATCTGCACAGGGTGCTATCTTAAAGGCCGACTCTGAGCCCCCAAGTAGAAGCCCCCATCCCGCCCCCACTCCCCCAGTTCGTTAACCCTCGGGCTAACTAGGCAGCAATCAATCATGGAATGGCGGGCTGGCGCACCCTTTCCCTCCACCCCGAAACAGTTTTAATTTAAGTTTGTACATTTAATCGAAAATCAAAGCACTGCACTGTGAAGATGACAACAACCCTCGCCTCCCCCCACCCACATGACGGCAGAGGATATGATCCCCTGCTGCTGCCTTTAAATGAAATTCGGCATGCAAAGGAAACTGCATGCAGCGGCAGCGCGACAACATTTGGTAGTGTTTTGCAGTTTCTATATATAAATACAGACAAAGGAAATATAGATTTCCGTCTGTACTTATATGTAAATATCCGTAAAAACGGAAAACCGGGAGCCCTATTCATAGTCATATAAGCCTTATAGTCAAAGCACCTCCGGCATTGCACATGCTCTATCCTTTTTTCTCCGATTTCCAAAAGCTTGGTTACGTATTTCCTGGTGACCTGGTCTTCTCAACCCAACCCTTCACAATGCCTCATCGGATGCTGAGTGTTCCACTAGTAACATCCGTCTCAACCACATTGATTCAGATCCTGCCCCTAAGCACTACTTCAATGGTGTGCCACCCCACTTATTTGGAGGAGGCAGAGCCATAGTTATCTTTGAAATACAGTTCTATGTGGTTGCCTGTAGCCTTCAGAAAAACTGGATCATTCAGGTACTACAGCTTCAGCTTCCACATTGGCATGCAGGACTGCGTCTTTTCCCACGTCAACGGCAGTAGGATTGAATTATGATTGGAATCATTGCAGGATAGATATTTCATGGTTCTTATAGAACCATGAACATCTGGGTTGCAGAGAAATGCATCTAAGCGCACATTGTGCTCATGCAGTGGCGAGATGAAAGTATTCCTTTGTCCTGTGGGTGTAATCAGCCAGTAATCAACAAGACCAAATTGAGGGCCAGCAAATAAATTACTCAGATATATGTTGGGTGCATAAATGCTGATTAGTGCGATATGTGGCCCATTCAGGAGGCCCATGACCACAAAATATCTGCCATTCTGGGTCAATTAGATCCCTGGTGTGCTGAAAAGGGATTCCAGGTCTTATCCAGATTAATGTGCCTCGTGCTGAGGCCGAGAAGGTGGTATAGTATGATTGCGCTCTCCACCTGCTTTACAGTGCTGTTCCTTCCTTACCAGTCAAATGAGTCTTCAGGAGGATCGCTATCAGAACTTCCAGTCTATTAAGGTACGAAAATACCTTGTATCTTCTTGCCATGGTATGCATCCCCCTTACAATACAGGACATCATTTTCTGAGTCAAAGGAATTGCCATCCTAAGTGTGTAAGTATAATTGATGCATTCAGTCATGTCGCAAACATGAATACACTCAGCGCCATCCAACTTGGAGATAGGAAGGCACTAACAGGCACACGCCCATATACAAATCCCCAACAGTTGCACAACAAACTTCCCAACTCCAATGTCTCAGGACAGGCAGGCAAACTCCCCCATCCAAACATCCATTCAGAACTCAAGTGTGCACAAGTGCACCCACGTCACCAACAACCAAGAGGGGTTGTGAATCTGCTGGAGTACTCTGTGCCAATCCCCCATCCCAGTTAGCACAATGAACCTGAATTGCAGGCCTAGGGGGGCTTGTAAATCAGCACCAGTGCTCCACTCATTCAAGAATCAGTTAGGTTCATCAGCAGAGTTGGATTCTTAATCTGTAAAAAATTGCCAATCTCCATCATTCACCACAGTGGAGGATGGATTTGTTCCTCCACCACTGCCACCTCTATGGCTTTTTGCTGTTCTTTGTGGGCCTCCTCTCCCAATGGGACACTGCCTCAAGAGCTTCTGCTCCTGGATTTTCGGCCTAGTCGTCCACATTTGAGACCAGTCTGTGGGTGCAGATCAATCCAATCCCACACTTCTTTTGGGGTCTTGAAAACTGCACCCTGTCCAGTGTATCAACACTGTCTGGCATGGAAAAACATGGCCTAGGACACCTCATTTGGCGAAGACACTCCTTTGCTTTCAGGAATGTTGTCCACTGCTTTTGCACTTCTTTCATGAAGTCGGGAAGATCATAATTCTACTCTTTTCAAGCTTAAGTTCACACTTCTGTCTGGCCTGAGCTAGAATATGATCTTGGTGTCTGTAACATTAGAGTCTGGCAACTACCAGTTGCGGAGCAACCCCCACAACCGGGGTCATGCCGGAAGTCTGTGGTCTCCCACCAAAGTGTAGAATGGTGAGACCCTCAGGGGCCACTTTGTCCCTCATCCACCTTTCCCAGAGGGTCAGCATTTCATTCCCTTCAATCTGTTCGTGTGGTCCCAAAATGCAAATATTATATCTCCTTGTTCCTTTTTCTGTATCCTCCATCGGCAGTTCTAATGTTTGGAACTTCCCTTCCATGATCACGAGTCATTTGTGTAGGGCCGCCAGATCCACCGAGATCTCCGTGATTATTCTTTCAGCTGTTGGGACTCATTCTGCCAGTTGTTAATAGTCATCTTTAAGGATGACCAGGTACTCTACAAAAGTATCAATTTTAGTCTTGAGGACTTCTCAGGAGGCTGTGATCGTTTGGAGGATTTCTTGCAAGGTAGGACCCCAACAGACCCCTGCAACTTTGTAGACAGACCATCTTTCTTTGTGGTCAGTGCAGGGCCACCAAATGGTATAGAAGCAGCATCCAGGTCTCTTTTTCTCTTCACTTTGCCCAACGGTAGCGATGGGAAGCTGCTTAAGTGTTTGTCAAAGCAGTGTGTGACTACTTGTTAGTTACGCCATAGAAGGCCCCAAGTATTCCTCAAATGAGTGACTGTGTGTTTGGACAGTTCTCTGTGGGTGCTGCAAAACTTGGAAGCAGAAGCGGAAGAGCTACTCCTGGCAGGGCTCCAACCGATCACTCCAGTGGGTTACACAGATCCATGCTATGCTGGGCAGTGGGCGCTGCTATGGCTCATAAAGATACCAACTTGCACAGTGGAAACCACATGGGACACCGCATGCAGCACCTCCATCTAGTCGCAGTCACCAAAGGGGTGTCACCAGGGTAGCAGTATTGTGCAAGTGCCCAGAAGGTGAGGGGTGCAGTCAGCAGGGGAGATTAGGCACGCACTCCTCCCGGTCCATCAGTGCTTATTTTACAAAGTCAAATGAGGCCCTGGGGTCTGGCAGCATGGCACTCAGCTACAATACAGATCCTCAGTTTATGCAGAGCTGCGAGGGTGCTAGTTTGTGGCTCACACTGCGGTCCCCATCTTCAACTCTCTCAAATCTACTGAGTGTGAGGTCTGGAAAGTTGAGGCTTTGGAGAACATGAGATATCAAAGCTGGGGTTGCGTTGTGTGTATGGGGAGCACCCACATCTCAGTTCAACTGAAGCAAGAACCAATTTCTCCCTTTTGCTCCCTGTGTGCTGCAGAGCATTCAGCATGGCGGTACTCCCTACTGAGGGCCCTAGGTTCTGTAATATACACTGGACCCAGTATTGCCCACAGCTGGAGGGAGGGGCACCATAGCCGATCTTGGCAGTGCAGCAGCCCCCCGTGAGAGGAAGACGGATGGTCCGCTGGCTTGGTTCATGGGTCAGTAGCACCCCAACGCTGCAGCCCTCCACCTTCACAGCATCCCACTAACTTTTCGCCTGCTCCTGTTCCCCCCACTCCTGGCCCCAGAACTGTATCCTAAAATTAGAGAGCCTAGTAGCCTCCAAAGTTGGGTATATGGTGCTCCCACCCTGTTCCGTCTTCCGCCACTTGCACAGCCCTTGCAGCGCAGCATTCAAGTACAGTCCTCAATCGCCATCTTCTTCACTGCCAGGCTCAAGCAGTGTGATCTGGCCTGCACTGTCATCTGAGTCTAGTGGGCTCCCTCCAGCCATTATAGGTTGCAGTGGGAGTCAGAGGACAGAAAATAGCATTCAGTGGCCTCCAAGCCTCTCCTATTCAGCATGATGGAAACGGATGGGGGTGTACTAGCGGGAGAACTGAAGGAGCGCTCCTCACTCCATCACCACCTGGCCACACACTCAATCCACTAAAATATTTGTGAATGTTGAACATTCACAATGATTTGTTTCCACTGCACAGTTTAATCGTTTTCATTCTGCAGGATGTTAAAATGTTGATAAAATAGCAACGTTTGAACATTGCTAATTTAAGGGAGAAATCACAAAACAATTAAATTAATCCAAATTCTATTATTGACCACAATGGGAGTTGCAATCCATGTGCAAAATATTCAAGGGCCTCAATAATTAAATCTCAACCCATCAACATGGCAGCACTGTTTATGATCCCGCAGATGAGAAAAATGGAGGCAGTGGCAGTCCCATGAACATAGGGGACCCACGCGTATTTTTCACTAGGTTGAACATGTTCCAACGGATGTATGTCATTACATCGCATTCTAATACCACGCATACCATTACAACGCGGGTATTACAACGTGATGACAATGACATCGCATGCCATTACATCGCATACTTTTACCACGAGTATGCTTTTACCACGCATGCCATTACAACGCAAAGGCATGCGTGGTAAAGCTATACTTATGGTAAAAGTATGCAAGGTAAGTTACATCTCTATCCCTACACCTACACAACAAACTACTCCCACCCTTACACTACCCCAACCCAAAAACACTACCACACTACTACACTACCCACACTACCCCCACCCCTACACTACCCTAAACCCTAAAACACTACTACGCTACCCACACTACTCCCACCCCTACACTACCCTAAACTCTAAAACACTACTACGCTACCCACACTACTCCCACCCCTACACTACCCTAAACCCTAAAACACTACTACGCTACCCACACTACTCCCACCCCTACACTACCCTAAACCCTAAAACACTATTACGCTACCCACACTACTCCCACCCCTACACTACCCTAAACCCTAAAACACTACTACGCTACCCACACTACTCCCACCCCTACACTACCCTAAACCCTAAAACACTACTACGCTACCCACACTACTCCCACCCCTACAATACCCTAAACCCTAAAACACTACTACGCTACCCACACTACTCCCACCCTTACACTACCCTAAACCCTAAAATACTACTACGCTACCCACACTACTCCCACCCTTACACTAGCCTAAACCCTAAAACACTACTACGCTACCCACACTACTCCCACCCCTACACTACCCTAAACCCTAATACACTACAATAAACATACACTACAACACTACACTACCTTAAAACCTAAATCACTACACTACATAAACACTACACTACCCTCCCTAATACACTACACTAAATAAACACAACACCACAACACACACTAAAACGTTTTAAAAAAACACAAACAAACATTACCACACTACTTTAAAACTGCCCTAAACCCTACATAAGTAACCCGCACCCCATGCGCAAAACCCCTTACCTGTCTCCTCTTCAACGTCGCCTACGGATCCTGCTTCCTCCTTCCTGCTGAGTTCACTTCGTTGTGAAGAGCCGCCCCGCCGCCGCCATTACACATTACATCGCATGCATTGTAAAAGCGCATGCGATGTAATGGTATATGCTATGTAATGGTATGCGTGGTTTTACCACGCGTTGTAACATCACATGCGTTGTAATACATGCGATGTAAAAGCAACGCGTGGTAAAACCCGCGTTGTAATGGTTGTTCCCCGTTCCAACAGTAGAAGAACTCAGCCGGAGGTACTGCTACAGCAAGGTCTGACACCATATCTGCCATCTTAAACCACAGGAGTCTTTCATAATACACATTGAGGTATTTCACTCTTTCCATCATGGGATCGGAATTTTTTCCAATCAACTGTAGCCATGGCAATCAGACTTAATCAGGGAATTGTACCAAGGAGCTTCAAGATATTCATGATCACAATATTAAGTTCGAGTGGTAACCACACAGCATATCTATTTACATAAGCAGAATTGCTCAGAGCAAAATGAGGACTTTTACAAGGTTGTTAAATTTCCTAACGCTATAGGTTCGTTGGATGGAAACCCCTTCAAACCCACAAGGAACACATTTACAGAAAGAGGCATCATTTCATGAACTTTGTAATAATGTAAAGTGGCAGGATAAATCATCTCCCACAAAATACTAAAATACCTCAGGAACAGCTAAATCTATGAACAGTTAGCGTTTAAAACAAAAATGGAGATGTGTGGCTACTGGATACGTGTAGCAGCATGTATGGGAGCACATTTTAAGAAACAGATATGGTGTGTAGTGTATGTCACAAATACGTTATGATTTGTATTAGACAGATAACCTTACTAAAGCACAGAATTGCTTGATATAATTCAGAACAGCAGCCGCCCCAACCTGACATACAGGCAGAGACATGTTAAGGCTTGGGCAAAGTGGGCAATTGCCCAGCGCCCCCTCCTTCCTAGTGCCACCCTGAGAGAGAGAACATCCAAATATTCTTATAGCTCAACCGCTCTTCTTCTCTCTTCCTACCTCTTTCCCGGACTCTATTTCACCCGTTTTTGTGTGGCAATGTTTCTGAAAGTTTGCACTGTTCAGGATTGAATTAGCAGAAAATGGGTAGTATAATTCCAAGTTGTTGCGGAATGGGACCCCCAAAATATGTTATGACCTGGGGCCCAAACATCTTTACATGATACTGCGTTCAGGCCCATAAAGGATTACAACATAGCACAAATCAGAACATGGGAAGTGAAAGAACATACCTCTGGCATGCCGACAACATGGCAAGACTCGTGGTCCTATGATGGTCAACCATATGCTACAAATTAATCCACAAAGGGCATTTTCGACATAAGGCGATCTAATGTCTGAAAAGGGATGGTCTGGTTTGTTTGCATGTTTCAGTGCGTGTTCACCCGAATTCGAAGATCACTTTCCTGCCTGGGCTTCGTCTTTTTTATATATTCAAAATGTTGTCACTGATTCATAAAGGTGAGCTGCTGATGACCAAGAGAAATATCCATTTATTTCGCAGATATTTTCCTGTGGGGTGAAGGTTGCAGTTGTTTATAAAAGACTATCAGATGTGAGGCATGTTTTTCAAACTACTTGCCGATACATTCCTGCCTGTTAAACGCTGCTCTAACAATGCTTGTGGCTGATAAACATCGAGTGACCCGGGAGCTATCCCTGGATTTAATCCACTGTGACGGAAATGAATACACAAATGGGTAATACATTACTTCTGTTTCCCATTGTGCTTGCAAATATTTTTCCGCCCATAAGATTTCAAAAGAAAGTGAAATACAACATTGGGGATAACCTTCAGGCGAGCTTCCATGTGCATGTTCAGTGGGTTCACCCGAGTAAACAGCATTCCCGAAAGCTGTACTTATCACGGCAAGAACCCTTTGTTGTCAGGACGTAGAAGTAATAAGCAAACACAATGGTAAAAAACAAAGATATCACATTTATTGTGCGTGTGTCCCTTTTAATTTAAGGTGCTTTGAGAACATCCTTGCTCTACAAAAGAATGGCTTGTGATTCACAGGTGTCCTGCTGGGTAATTGTAGCTCTTCTATTATTGGGAATGGAAATGCTTTCCTCCAAAGACAGAGAGCTTATCTGCTTTACTACAGAGTCCTTGACCTTGACTGCCTGCAAAGATGTGGAAAAGTGCCACATCAGTTCGCAAATCTTGCTGGAGCACAAAGGCAGCATTGTTCTACCAGTGTGCGATTTGAAGATGACCTGGCCTATTCATTACATATCCTTTTAATGACTTATGTGGGGAATACAATGTGTGCCTGGGAACTGAAAAGCGAGTACGAGCAGCAAACTACGTTAAATAAAATTAATATCGGGATTTAGCATGCTTATGATGTTTACCAAACAAATTCTCCAACGTGAAGGAAAAGAATCAACAGGCACATTTGCTTTGCTTTACTATCAACTTAATATAGGAATAATATTCCTGCATAATTTACAAGCATTGTCAAACATACCCTTTGGGGCCCAATGGGGAAAGGGGGGGGGGGGAAGAAAGCACCGACCCGAGACTCAATGTAAGTGTGATAAAGGCCGCTTTATTGGAAGCAGGTGCATCCTACACAATAACATCCTCGGCCTGCGCCGCACAATCTAAACCTCATAAATATGTAATTTCCTGCCTCACCCCCACCCCCTCCCCTAACTGATTCCCACAATCCCCAAACAGTAACAATTAGCATAACGTCACTTTGCCTCTCCACCCGGCTAAATACTTTATTGTGCTTGACCTACCCCCCGATACTCCAAACAGTTCTCCTACTCTTCCCCCATATATTAGGAAGAACCGCCACTCGAGGGACGTGCTAACGGTCCTCGACCCCCCCTAGGACTCCCCCTCCCTCACCCGGGACGCGCCACCTGCCCCAGTCGGCCAGACCACCCCCTAACTATATGGCTGCCGCGCCCCCCCCCTCAAATCCTGTGCTGTCCGGTCCACGCGTTCCAACCGCCGGCAGGTCCTCCCCCCTAACCACAGGGCCATGCCCTCCGTCCCAATGTATAGGCCCATGCCCTCCGTCACCACGTATAGGGCCATGCCCTCCGTCACCACGTATAGGGCCATGCCCTCCGTCACCACGTATAGGGCCATGCCCTCCGTCACCACGTATAGGGCCATGCCCTCCGTCACCAATGTATAGGGCCACGCCCTCCGTCACCAATGTAGAGGGCCATGCCCTCCGTCACCAAGTTCCAGGGCCATGCCCTCCGTCACCAACGTCTCGGGCCTTGCCCTCCGTCACCAACGTATAGGGCCATGCCCTCCGTCACCAACGTATAGGGCCATGCCCTCCGTCTCCAATGCGTAGGGCCATGCCCTCCGTCACCCATGCCTAGGGCCATGCCCTCCGTCACTAACTGTATAGGGCCATGCCCTCAGTCGACGTCAACCCCGGGGCGTGCTTCCTGGTCGCGGAATCGGGCTCCCAACAGATATGCCGCACTAACACGGGGCCGTGCCCCCTCTCTGGCGCCCAGGGCCCTCCCCTGTCAACACCAGGCCTGATAAGCCGCTCGGCGCCTGCAGGCAGCCCGCCGAGCCGGCCGTCCCACCAGAGAGAAGCCCTCCGGATGCGTGTCCCACACCTGCGCCCGTCCGCCAGGAAGAAACCCCTGCCGCAGTGCCCCAACCCCCCCATCACCAACCACACCCCGCAGCCCCCGACATGGCAGCGGCACCGTTCGGCGTCAGACCCCCCTGTGCAATGCGACCCCCCTGTCCTCCGGCGGGCGTGCTTCCTGACCACGGAGTCGAGCTCACTACGGAGAATGCCCACACCGACAAAGGACCGTGCTTCCTCTCTGGTGCCCAGAAAAAAGTCCTCCACACAGTGCGACACCCCCAGAGCCTGTCCGCCAGGAAAAAGCCCACTGCGAAGAACGACCTCTCACCCCCGCGCGATTTGAAACGCCCGCGGCCCCTTGAAACGTTAACTATGTTTGCCGCATTCACAAGTGCAGTTCCCGAAATCCTGTAAGGTGTTGCACTCTAGGACTTCAATTGTGAAAATTGTCACTTTTATAAATTTTTGTAGAGCTTGCCTCCTTGTTTCTTACTAATAAATTGATTCTACAGAAGATATCAGCGTGGCACTCCGCAATGCATAGAAAAGATCAGCAATATGAAAACTTGAAAGAAAAGTATGTATACCATTTAGAGCTCGGGATTCTAACACAACATGCCAGACCAGTAACCTGGGCCCATATGTAACATATTTCACGGAAAAGGAGGCGCCACGCGCAACCCCGCCTTACTCTCTCGAAATCCGTGAAGCACAAAATTTTCCAAGAGATGCTTCGCACTACAGGAATGCAAACCTTTTGTCCCGCTACTATCCTTCCGCTGTCCCCCTGAATCCCACTAACTCACTCACTTATACACCACTCAAATACATTCATATAGTGGATGACTGAGGGATGAAGTGAAATCAGAACTACGCAGTCTCGCTATTGGACCCCCCTGACATTCCGATAGTGCCATTCACTGGCATCTGAGCAAATGTGAGGGCACAGTCACTGTACTCCATCTGTATCAAAACAATTCGGCAACCCCAAATGCTGTGAAACCGTAAGTGTGCCTTTTTGCAAATTAAAATTAACCTTTCAACATGTACGAAAGGCTTTGTGGTTGCAAGTTTAGGAAAGCACAAAACTGCGATTACCTGACATTCCCTATGTAAGGAACGCCAAACAGATTTTCGGTACATGACCTCATCCTGTTTCCAACTAAGCCCTGAAGACGGACATAATGTACCCACAGTAAAAGCAGTGCATTAGCTCCCGGTGGAGTACTGTATTAAACAAATGCCCGTTGCATCCTATGCATGGCTGTAGGAATTGGGGGTCTAGAGTATTCTAGAAACTGTTTCCTACCAGTGCTACGTACTCGCCAGGACGTTCTGGGTGGCAGCACGTAACGACACAGACAGCCAGGACAAAAGGGGCAACGTGTGATTTACAACAATAAACTATACATCCACATAACACTTTTTTGTCCTTTTTAAGTTTCTCTGTAAGTTACGTCAATTGGTACTATAGTATTATGTGCATTTCGAATTGTCTAGACCACGCTGTCCCCTCTCTTGTTATTGTAGCCATCATTAACCAAATAATATTGTGACATTTGGTGTGCGTAGATGCCCAAGATTTTAAATCTGACTATTCTATAAGCTGACAGGAAAACCTATAATACACCCTAAGTTGGAAAAACAGTGTTTAATGCATGCCTTTATTTAGTATTGTGATGTGCGGGGGCGTTCGGAATCCGCAACCAGGGGAATCAGGCCAGAGCATTCGATAACGATGTAATTTACTCTAGAATCGACTGACTAACATGACTGATGTCTTCCAGGGTGAGCTGCAGGTGGTGAATCACAAAACAGCAGCAATCAATGAAAAACGGCGAACACGCTGCAGGGGCGCGCGACACCGAGACCCTAGGCCGCTGACTTCCACACCGAGTAGCCCTGCCAACTCACAGGGTGCCACCGTGTGCCACTCCACAGCGGCCCGTTTCCTGCGCCACCGTGTGATGACCGGTATCATACTGTGTCAGGGAACGCTGGCTGGAAACCGCTTCGTACACAACACGTGACCGCATCTAGAAACCAGAAAACACTCGGCTCTCAAACACAGACGCGCGCTATTAATCAAATGCGGTCTTTCTGATGGTGGTCTTCCGGAAATCCTAGCACTGGGAGAAGCACGCCTGGCCGTGACGGAGACATTTCAGCCATCCATCAGTGGCCAAATAAAAGGCCAATCGAGACAAAGTGGTATATTAATCAATTCGGCGAAATCAATTTTATCGCCATACAGCAGCACGAAAGAACAAGGTTTGTTGTTTTTGCGCTCTTGTCTTCGGCGGCTGAAGCTGCACAGATACCACCACTTAACGTTCAGGCGTTTGCATTCTCTGTATATTGACAGGTTCAAGTGCATTATCTCAACAGTGCTAACATTAAGGCCACAACGGGCTGCGCTACGTATGCCTAACCACAACCTTACCGAGTATTTACATCGTTCAGAAAACACACACGGTAAACCGAGAAGTAAGCCCCGTCCCAGCCCTTCTGCGGGTTCGCTCATTGGCGATATCATTAGCACAACCAGGGGCATGTGGCAAAGAACCCCCCCATGCTTTGCAAAATTCGAGACAACCCCGCAAACATTAGTTACCTGTTTGGCACACCTCCCCCCCACACACAGCTGGATGAGCCGCCAAGGGCCCATAAAAACGCAATAAACTAAAAATCTCAAAAACCGTGGAACGGTGCACCTGCTCGGATGTTGTCACACGCGGTGCCTTTTGCAATATGCGCGCATTAAATCCAGGCTCTAAAAACTACATTTTGGTTCTGCGGTTCGGATGCGTCAGTTGAAGTAAGCCCCGTCCCAGTCCTTCACCAACATGTCCCCACGTAGCTCAGAATTCAGGCTGCTACCCCACTGCTTACACTAGTGGTACAAGATCAACGCGAAAGTACATTACACCGCTGCAAGGCTTACAAGGCACAGTCTCGGCCGCTCTCCCAACCTGAATGCAGCCCGTCTTCCATTATGTAGCCGCCTGCCCCAAAATAAACCCCGGCGGCCGTATGGACCCTTCGGGTAGAGGCAGCAGGACTCACCTAGTCCCACGTGGGAGCCTGACCGCCCGCACCAGGCAGAACAGGCCCATCCGCTCGGTCGTGTGGAGCCGCAAGCTGCTCCCCGAGCTCCTCCGGTCTCCTGCGATGCCCGTGAAGCGTCCAGCCTGCCGGTGAATTCTAGTGACGACAGATGAGTTCGAAACAATCCCCACAGCCCGAAAGTCCATTCTGACGAAACATTGTCCAAAATTTCGTCCAACCAAATCAAAAAATTGTCCACCCGCCACCCCCCACCCGGCGGCCGAGACACCTCACTTAAAATGGTGTCTCTGCCGCGTGGCCGGGCGGATATTACAGCCCCGCCCAACAAGAAGCCCAACCAAGCCCCGCCCCCCAGCCCAAAAGCTACCAAAATAGCCAAACCCGTCCCCGTGTGGCGCCATCTCTACCCCCCCCCCCTCTCCCCGGCCCCCAAATTCCCCCGGGCGGGCCAGGCCTCCCTGCGGTCGGCCGCCCCCCCCAGGACCCCATTCTAAGTTAGCCTTAACACTGCATAATTACCTTAATATGCAACATCAACAACAGCATCAATTTTTTGTTTATAATTTCTACATATTTTATATCCATGCAAATGGAAGCATAAAACCCATACAAATTCCCACATGTATGTAAAAAACCTCATCCAGCTCCCAGATTACGTGACTGCCACAAACAATGGTTAGTAAGTAACAGACGTATATGAAAAGACATCTTTAGAGATATATAGCCATAATGGAAAAAAAGAAAAAGTAAAAAAAGGCGAGGGAGAAAGAAACATAATAAAATAAGAGTGCAATTTCACTGAGAACTGGAGTGATTAGACAAAAAGTATGAGAAAAATACAAACAATCAATTTTCAACACTATAGAATTAGGCATTCACACCTTATAGTCAGAATTTCATCTTAACAGACAAAAAATAATAATTTCCATAGAATGTCATAAATTAAGCAGGTTTACAAATCTCTAGTGTGTTGAAGGGTAAAGAAGATGATGATGGGGTCAAACTCTTCCTTTTTTTGGTGCTTGGTGCATGTTGACTGACTGCCTGACCTACCTACTGGTTTTTCTGTGAGGTGCGGGACACTTCCTCCAACGCTTTGGCACTTCCGGCATGGAGTCCATCTTGCTCGATTAGAAGTGGGCTCGAGGGAAAGGGACTGCATTTCCCAGCAGTCTCCACCGGCGGCCACAATTTGCATCATCTGTAAGCGCCAGGAGGCACTTAAATTCGAAATGAGCCTCCCACAGTGCGGGTCAAACTCTTCCTTTTTTTGGTGCTTGGTGTATATTGACTGACTGCCCGACCTACCTGCTGGTTTTTCTGCGAGGTGCGGGATGCTGCCTCCAACGCTTTGGCGCTTCAGGCAATGAATCTATCTTGCTTGATCAGACGTGGGCTTGAGGGAAAGGGACTGCATTTCCCAGCAGTCTCCACCGGCGGTCACAATTTGCATCATCTGTAAGCGCCAGGATGCGCTTAAACTCGAACTGAGCCTCCCGCAGCGCGGGACGCGCGCGGGCGTACCTGGGCGCTGCCCGGGCCAAGGGTGGGCCCGTCCGCCCCAGTCGTAGCCAGGAGGAGACAGGGCAGGGCCACCTCCCTTTCGATGGACTCTGGACATAACTAATGAGTGAAGTTAGTGTTTTTGGACAGTAACTATTGTGGTTGCATATCTGTTAATTTTTTTTGTGGTTTTAGTGCTTTCGTATTAAGCACTAATTATAAGTAAGTAATATAAGTAAAGGGAGTCGTAAGGGGGGAGGAGGGCAAGGTGTGGCAGGTACACTTGATGCATTTTTAATGAGGGCCGAATCTGTTCTTATACATGAAATCGAGCTCACGCAAAGGAGACTCTTTAGAGCCTCAATTAGCTTCTTCTGAGGCTCTTTCTATTGGCCCTTTGTTAACTATAGATCCATCTTCAGATTGCATGCCCCTCCAGGACTTTCTATCCCCTACTGCACCTTCAGCTGACCCTTCCATCCGCCCCAGTGCGTCCCCTTCCACCCCCTCGCCACCAGTTAAAATTTTTACTCGTAACCAACGAATATTTATTTGTTTTAAGATTTGTAGAGCGCACAAATACCCATGGGTGTCTCGGCGCTGAAGGATCGTGGACTTGTGCCATAAAGCAGGGAGCTATTGGTTGAATAACCAGGTTTTTGTCTTTCTTCTAAAGACCAATAAAGATTGGCTGGATCTAATCTCTGCTGGGAGGGTGTTCCAGAGTTTTGTCGTGGCAACGGTAAAACGCCTATCTCCCCAGGAAACAGTTCTTGTGCGGGGGACCATTAGCCATAGAGGACCGGAGGTCTCTAGAGGGAGCATATGCTTCTGAGGCATTGTTGAGGAAGAAGGGTCCAGATTTGCGAGAAGCCTTATAGGAAATACACAGAGCCTTGAACGTTATGCGGTTTCTCACAGGAAGCCAATGATAGCGTCAAATAATGTGCGAGATAGATTTTCGTTTTGGGGTTCCAGATACCATTCTGGCTGCGGAGTTTTGAACAAGTTGAAGTTTGCTAATGACTTTATTTTGAGCATTCATAAGAAGAGCATTACAGTAGTCGATGGTAGACATTACTAGAGTGCTAACCAATGTTTTCCCTGCATTTAGGGGTAAGAATGGCAGTAGTTTTTTTATCATTCGCAGCTTGAAGAATGATGATGATGATGATACCACAGTATTTGCGTGAGGTACAAAGGACAAACTGTCATCAAATATGACACCCAGGTTTCTAAGTTTGGTGACTGGTACTGGGGAAGGGCCTTGTGAAGAAGGCCACCAACTGGGTGACCCTGTAGGCAGTAGATTACTGAGTATCATAACCTCTGTTTTCTCAGAGTTCAGCTTGAGACAGCTTGTGGTCATCCAACTGCTGATGGTAAGCATGCCTTTCTGAAATTTAGCTGCTACTATGTCACCGTCATTGTGTACATTGAGCACCAATTGGGTGTCATCGGCAAAGGATGCGAGTCCCATCCCGTGTGATTTGATTACTTTAGCTAAGTCCGACACATAGAAATTAAAGAGTGTCCGACTCAAGGATGATCCTTGGGGGGCACCACACGGGAGGGCCAATTGAGAGGAGTTAAAGGGGCCGATGTTTACCGATTGAGTACGGTCGGTAAGAAAGGAAGATAGTACGGCTTTGGCTGTCTGATGAATGCCCATGTGTGAGACACGGTTGATCAAGATGGTGTGATCGACCGTGTCAAAAGCTGCTGATAGATCCAGCAGCATTCCTCCCTGATCGAGGATGATTCTTAAATCCTCTGTTGCTTTAATTAGCACAATCTCTGTGCCGTGGCCTTTACGAAAGCCAAACTGAGTATCATCCAAGAGTTGTTGATCGTCGATATATTTAGAGAGCTGTGTGTTAATTACTTTCTAAAATATTTTGTCCGGGAAAGGAAGACTTGCTATTGGTCTATAATTCTTAGGTTCGTTCATGTCCAGGTTAGATTTTTTTAGTAGAGGTTCAATAATGTTTTTTTTCCAAATGTTTGGGTATGTGCCAGATGCAAACATTGCATAGGTCAGCTAGTGGCTTAAGTATTGATGTGGGACAGGGGTCGGTGGCAGAACCAGATTTAATAGTAGCAATTAGGTTTGAAATCTGCTCAGGTGTGGTGCTTTCGAATTTTGCTAAAGAGTGTTCTCATTCCGGAGGTTCTTCGTTCAGTGGCTGGTTATCTTTTTGGGTTTGAGATGAAAAATTAGTGTAGATGTTGTTAACCTTTTCAAAGAATTAATCAGCAAGGGAGTCGCATAATACCTGAGAAGGAGCTGGATTGCAGTTAGAGACTTGTCCAGATAATTTAGCAACTACCTGATAAAGGTGTTTACTGGAGCTTTGGGCAGTCCCCAAGAGGTGGGGAGGGTGCCTCAGCAGTGGCTGAATAGAAAAGGAAGGCGGGTGGTTTGCCATTAATAACTACTCAGGCTAATAAAGTGGCTAAAACCAGAGGGGGGACCAAGACCAGAGGGGTGGCGCGTGGCACTAAAATCACCTCCCAAGGAGTTTTAGATACCAGTATACCAAGCAGATTAGAGACCAGTGCACAGACTCCATTCAGTGAGGCGCTAAGTGATCTTGAAATTCGACTCTTAGCTAAAATTGAAGAGAAACTATTAGTGTTGCTCAATCCCCTATTAACTAAGTTATCTGATATTAATTTAAGATTAAATAAGATTGAGCAGCAACTTCTAACTCCTAGCTCCGCCATCCCCAAAGTAGTTAGTTGCGGTGCAAATGACTCCATTAGAATAACATCGTTGCCAACTAATGCATCCAATAACATAGCTGGAGTAAGCACTAACACAGCAGCCCCACCCCCGCCTGTGAATCCTATAAGCATACCTTCTAACATTGCAAAGCACGTTCCCACGAAGGACTTAATTGGGGGCACCAATAGAGGAAGGGCAGGGTATGGTATGATCAATCAAAATGACCTTCTTAATCTACCTCCTGCTGCTACACTCTTTACCATCAATCTATCTAATGTACCCCCACTACAACATGGAAACGGGGAACATTGGGCATCGCTTAGGAACAAAACCCAGCACTTTTTAAATAGCAAAACCGGGCTGGGTAGTAATTTATTCCACAAATTTAAAATGATCCGTAGAATCTCTTGGATCGGGCAATCGCCAAAACCGAGCAGAGGAGACTGTGTGGTGTTGAACTTTGGATCTTCCTTACTAGTGAAAACCATCCTAGACAGGGCCGGGTCAAGGCATTTGAGTAGGGATGACATCAGCATTTTACCACTGGGGTTCTTTTACCAAAACTCCCCTGTATTGTCTGCTGGTATGGGTGGCCACCGACTTATCGCTAACTCCCAGGGATTCTACGAATACAATGTACCTACACATAACAGTTTTAATTTATTGTCCAATTTGGAAGATATTGATTGATGGGTTCCCCATTAAATAGTGAAAAGATCCCATCTCTACCGGTTACTGAAAGTGGGGGTGACGTAGTTTCGCCACCCACAAGGAAGGATTCTCTTCCTCTCTTTGTCACCAGCGGGCTATTACAGTGTAATAATTCTTCCTCATTTGTACCAAGTAGGGAAGTGGATTGTGGCACGTCCGAAATAATGGATCTTATTACAAATGTTGTCTACCCCATTGTGACTTTGTCCAATCCTTGACCGCACTTAAGAACTTGTGATTTAATATACAATTGTGTTGGTTTAAAAATTGCTTTGTGGAATATAGCGGGCCTTTCTAGTAAAACCGTCTCACCTGACTGGTCCTCATTTATTGAGGAACAAGATGTTTGGTCTTTCCAAGAGACTTGGGCAGTGGACCAGGTTTTCCGCCCAGGATATATTAATTTCCATAAAAGTGCGGAACAGGGCGAGCGGGGCAGGCCTAAAGGGGGCCTGATAACCTGGGGTAGGCAGTGTCTACAGTACAAGCTAGAGGAAATTTATTATTGACTCTAGGGACATTCTTATCATTAGGTTCTATAATGGCAATCTTCCTGACTTTTTATATATTAATGTTTATTCCAGTGGGTTGCAAGGAGGGAAGTCAACAAACACCATAGCATTGCTTGATGTTTTTTTAACCAACCAAAGAGGCCAAAACAACATAATACTAGTCAGAGATTTTAATTGTACTTTTGAACCCTTGGATTTCCAAGACATGATCTTTAGTGCTGAAGAGGACGAAAAATGGTTGATACCCGCTCTTGAGCTTACGCCGATAAAAAGTTGGACGAGCGCAGCGCTCCAGTTAAAAGTACTTTGCTTGGAACACGGGGCAAGAACTGTAAATGGGTGTACCATATCTGATAAAAATGGATTTCCGACCTATGTTAGTGGTTAACGTATAAATCCTATAGACTACATTATTATTAATAAGGAGCTATGGACTTACGTGATAGGCATGAAGGTCCATACTCGTTTGGAAAGTGATCAGAATACTTTGCTTCTCTCCTTGCGGGATAAGTACCCAAAACAGGATGAAGGAGGGTTACCACGTGTTGATTTTGTGGAAACTATCTTAGCAAATGATACTCGCCGCCTTAAATGGTCAAATGTGGCGAATAAGGTTGATCACTTGAACCAAATGAGCACTTTGGTAACTAATGCTATAGCAACCCTTCAGGCTGACGCTTCCCATGATTTATCCATTCCTAGAGCTGCAGAGGTTCATGAACAGCTTTTGAGTGATCTTACTAACTTTTTTATTACCAAACACAAAAAAATAGTCATCCAATCTGGCCAGAAGACTGCTCCGTGGTATATTTCATCCTGCTGTGCCGCTTATAGATCCTTGGCGGCTGCGGTTAGGAGTCAAGACGGTGGTTTGATTAGAGGAAAAAGGTTTGTCTATAAGTTAGTACAATCCCAGGCCAAGGGGGACTGGGATGAAGAACACCGGGCGGACCTGCTTAAAGCATGTAGCAGTAAAGATATGACTGCTTTCTGGCAATTGGTGAAGTGGGGGAGTGGGTAGCCCAGTAAAACCCCAATGAACTATGTGGCGCCTGACCAATGGGTTCTCCATTATAAAGAACAGTTTGCATGTGGTCCAGTTGCCCAAGATTCTTTTGTAATGCCATCTCCTACTCCTGTTATATATATAACTAAAAAAAGAAGAGGAAATGGCCCTCCTTCAGGTTCCGAAAGGTAGGGCCCCCCGGGATAGACTGCATCCCTGCAGACCTATTTTTACACGATCTTGATTCTTGGGCTCTGTATATTCAACTTTTGTTGAATGCTATAGCTAAAGGGGCACCATTACCTAGTTCCTGGGCAGGAGCCATAATTATCCCGATCCACAAAAAGGGTGATCACTCAATACCGGGCAACTACAGGCCTATAAGCCTGATCGACTGCATCCAAAAAGTTACAGCCCAGGTAGTTTTATGTAGAATTCAGGCATGGCTGGAGGAGTGTCATATTTTTTCTGATTTGCAAGCGGGGTTTCGGCAATGTATTAGCACAGTGGACCAGGTTTTAAAGTTTATTCTTATATACTGGCGCACTGTAACTCTGGGGAGAGGCTCCATTTATGCTGCCTTTGTAGATTTAAAGTCAGCTTTTGACTTGGTCCCACGACCTAAGCTGTGGCACACCCTGTTAAAGCTGGGTATGCCGCTTGAACTTCTAGTTTTTGTGATCAAGCTACATACAGATGATTATGCCCAGGTCAGATGGGACACGGATGGAGGGACCACGGAAAAATTCCCGGTTGAGAAGGGCGTAAGGCAGGGATGTGTTTTAGCACCGACCCTTTTTTCTATCTATATTAACGGGGCAGTGAGTTACTTTGAAGACTTCCCGACAGATGCTCCGGTTTTAGCTGGGGTTAGGACCCCGTTACTAATGTTCGCCGATGCCACTCTAATTCTCTCGAAGACGAGACAGGGACTTAAACGTGCCCTTTTAAGATGTTAAGAGTTTTGTGCAGACCACGACCGTATTGTAAATGTCGATAAAACTTAATATATGGTATTGCACAGTTCCTAAAAAGTCATCGGTGATGTAAAAATGAGTGAAGGATCACTGGAACAAACTCAGATCTTTTCGTATCTGGGGGTTTTAATTGATAGGAAACTGAGCTGGAAGGCACAACTAGATTGCGTCTCTGCTAAATACGCTCAACTATCCGGTGCATTGCTCAAGGAGCACAGACGCTGCCATACCAAACCTATAGCCCCTGTGCTTCAGATCTACAATGCTAAAATTGGCGCATCAATCCTGTACGGGGTGGAGTTGTGGGGTCATGCCAACCTAGAAACCTTAGAAGTGGGGCAGAATACATTTTTAAGGGCCCTAATTGGCCTCCCTCAATCCACCCCCACAGTACCACTTCTTCTGGATTTGGGATGCAATTCAATAAGTGACGTGGCACATTATAGGCTTTTAACCTATTGGAGGCAGATTTGGGTGACTCCTGAGCTTGCACACTATGCACATGCCCTGCTAGAAGTAAGGGATTTGGATGTCAACCGGAAAATTGTGTGGTTTAGTTGGGTGAAAAACTTATTCTTTGAATTGGGAATGAGTTACTTGTGGACTGCTCCAGCTGGAAGTGTGTGCCCAAGTAAATTGGAGCTAAAGGCAGTTTACTGGAACCATATTAATACGAAACGTTTTGCATCTTGTTCCAGTGGTTTCCTGTCTAAAGCTTTTCTTGAAGTAAAATATGTGCCTAAGTTTGAGGTGTATTGGGATCTGATCACATCCACACGTGATCGGAAATTATTTCACCAGTTTAGGCTGGGATCTTTGCCCACACATTCCTTTACCTCAAAATGGAGTAACAACCAGTAGAGCTTGTCCTTTTGGTCCAGATATGTCAGAATCGTTGGCTCACATACTTTTTGTATGTCAAGCTTACTCCAAACCAAGATACATCTGGTTAAAACCTGTATGTTCTGGACTGGGCACTAGGTTAAGTAGGGAGGCCTTCTGAATTTTAAAAACTGCAGTGGAAGGACCTATTGTGGTTGGTACTGCAAAGTTTTTGGGCTCGGCGTGGTTGATCAGAGCGAACAAAATGAGGCGTGTTAATTGATTTTGTTGTTCCACATCCATGTACCCTGACAATAGCATTATGCACTTTATGTAACGTGTTAATCGATCTTGTTGTTCCATATCCATGTACCCTGACCATCGCATCATGCACTTTATGTTCAGTGTCTCTACTCCCCTTTCACAATTTTAATTGTAAATTAAAATATTTTTAAACAAGAATGTTAAAACATGGATTTGTTTTAAAGTTTTACTTTTAATGTATTTATTAATTGTTTTATGTAGGACTTCCAGGGTGCTTATTTTTAACTTTAAATCATCTCCGGTTCGATAGCCTAGTTGTATTGCATATTTGGCCTCTGTTTAGGTTGCTCTAACTTTTGTGATTTTTTTAAACAAATGGAAATAAAGTTTATAAACTGAAACTGAAACTGATGATTTAATTTAAAAAAAGCAAAGAGGTAAAATCATACCTACCTGGTCTGATTTTAACACACAACATTTCATGAGGCAGTGTAGGAAATATTATCAGAGAACTTTCAAATCAAAGTTAATATTTGAAATGGCAATGCTATGAAAATGCACGCCGATCTATCCTTTAGTAGATGATGAGACCTTTGTGCATAAACCCCACCTAAAAAAAAAAACGAATTGATACACTCTAAATTTCAGTGAGTCTCACATACATACCACTATCAAGAAATCTTGTACTTTTGTACAGAGAAAAAACATGGATAACACTGCCTATATGAAGTCCAAAAGACCAACTTTGATACTATTGTATAGTCTTTATATAGATAGACCGAAGCGGAAAACAATCTATTATAAAGAAGAAAAGGACTTGGGTGGTACTGGAGGAACTTTAAGCAGAGAGATTATTGGTACACTCTTAATCCCAAATGGATATAGACCCAATACACTCCAAACCATATACCCATGTGCGTGATTTGCTTCTACTTAAGACTGGAGGAGGTTAAGAATTTGTTTATGAAAGAAGCTTTACTTCTGTTTTCACCATTAACAACATCTGAAGTTATACCATCTCCAACAACCCTCTCTGAAAAAAATGCTGCTTGGAGATCAGTGTTACAAAGCAAACGTGGTTATAAGAAAATGAAGCAAATCTAGCTTGTTTACAAAACACTATGGACTGTCTGACATTTCAGCTTCAGAGCGAGGGAAAGAGAAAGAAAATGTTTGTGTGTGAGCATTAGTTGGAATGGAGTGTCACTGTTTGCAGTGCTGTGGCTTCACGTGTGAGGATGATCTGATTTTAATTTGCGCTTGGCACATTTTGTCCATGTTGCATCACTAATGTTAACAATGCAATTTACGTTCCTATATTATTATCATCCCGACTACAGTAAGAAGGTTCCCATTGGCTACAGAAATGCTACAATACAATCCTTTCCCTTCATGCAAGAAAGAAAACGCTTGGAACAGAAAGGATGGTCCAGAGGTCCTGAAGAAAGCCAGTTGGTATGGTAAATCCATACCAAGGGGCTGAAACGTGTTGAGCAACACAAGGTAGTGAGGAAGGAACCCCAACAGCTGCCTAGTACTTCACTCCATTTTCTTGTTTTAACCTTGTATAGGGCAAATAAAACTAAATAAAACAACCAAGCACTTCCTGTCTTAAATCATACCATCCATTGCGATTGAGGGATATGGTCCTTCCTTTAAAAACAACTCATCAACATATAATAGGGTAATCATTCTAGTATTTCCCTTTCAGATGGTAGGAATCATACAAGATGGTGATAATTTCTTCAAACCCCTGTTTCGGAACCTTTCTAGCCTTGTATTTTAGATGTTACGAAAGTGGGAAGAGAAGCTGGTTAAAGCCTCTTCAAGCTACCTCTGTCCCCACACATGGTTATTGCAGTGGCAGTTACTGTATCATAACGATGTTCTTAAAACATGCTCATCCAAAACCTGGCCTCTCTGCAGAGCACACACAACGATAGCCACATATGTGTCAATTGCAATTCGAAGGGGAGGCTGTGAAGGAATTACACAATTTTCAAAATATGGTAAGGGCCAACGGAAAAGTATTCTAGGAAGGAGAGTCCCTCAACCCTTTGGGAAACTGGCTTGTTCGACACGCTTGATCACGGTAATCTAACTCTGGCATTCTCCTTACAGGCAGTGGGCTGCACAGAGTATGGAAGTGGGTGGTGCCTTTTATGGGAAGTGGGTAGTAACATTATAACAAACCTTTTGGGCACCTGCACTAATTAGTATTTATTTACAAAGTAAGCGCTGGTAACAGCACATGTTTTACAAATTCCTTACCTAAATAAATAAATGTATTTCTTTTAAGTACCAATATTCTACGTGTTCTAATTCTTTGGATTCATCTATAGAGGAAGATAATTCAGAAAGCGGTGTGCTGTTATGAGGTCACCGAAGAGAATGAGAGAACTGGACATTTTCCTTCATTACTATACAAAACTGTTTCCAGTTACACTTAAGTAATATAGTGCAATGGAAAGAAAATCGCATTTAATGTGACTCACTACTTCACACAGATGCTCCTGTAAATTATTTAGAATTTAGTATATTTTTTCAATTATATAGATAGCTAACATAAAGGGTTTTTAACAGAAAGAAATGAAATGCATGCACGTATATTTGCTCCATTCTAAAATAAAGCGCTACAAGTGCGTCACTTGAGAGCATTTTAATAATTAAGGACATTAATCACATTTCATCTGGGATTGTACCTGACATTAGGGAATGAGAAGGGTCCTACAGGGGGGAAATCTAAGCTCGAGGAGAGACCAAAGTTCAAATCAGAGTGGAGAGAGGCCTCATTATTAGAACGATTTCAAAATATTTAATGAATAATGGGCAATTTAAAACTTTTCTTTCAGAGAGAGATTAAGCGAGGGGCCCTGGTGCTAGCTTTTCAGTTCTCATTCCGGCCACTTAGAGAGTAATCCAGTGCACTTGTATTTCCTTCGGAGTGCTGACGCTGAACCGTGACTCAGGCCTTTCCATTACTTGAAGCAAAACAGTGCACATCCATTTTCATTTTCAAAATAAACCAGTGCACATCACTTTCCATTCATGAATAAAACAGTGCACATTCCTTTCTGCTACCGGGCCTGCACAGCACACATTTTTTTCTGGTACTTAATACAACAGTTGTCTCCCTTCATTGCTAAAGCAAATCGCCCACATGACTTTCTATTACAGAATAAAAAGTACTCGTTCATTCTATTTCTGGAAGTAAATAGTGCACACTTCTTTTCAGTACTGAAGAGAGCAGGGCTGGTCGTTTTACATTCCTAAATTAGTCGGTGCTTCCATCTTTCTAGTACAGGTGTAAAACAGTGCCAGCTACTAGGCCAACCAGTGCACATTCCTTTTAATTACGAATGCAAAACTGTCCACACTCCTTTTTTACTGTATAAACAGTGCGCATCAATTACCCTTATGGAGCCAAACATTGCTGAGTACCATCAAACAGGGCCCTATACGAGGCAGGTTTGTTTCTATTCATTCTTCTACCGCTGATCATACAAATGTACACTCATTTCTGTCACCAGAGACAGACCACATATCTTTTTTACATCCGTAACAGTCAAATGAGCAGAAAAGTGCAAACATGTTTCAGTACTGAATACAACAGTGCGTCTTGCTTCCCATTGCAAAGCAAACAAGCGTTTGCCATGCAATCGGTCTCGCCTTTTGGGACCTTATATGTATTTAGGTATGCAGCACATTAGCCTGGTTGCTGAAACATCTACTGTTCTTTAACATGGAGGGAAAGTAAGCACCAAACTGCGTGACACGCCAGGTATGGGAACACATGGAGATAAATATTGCCTTTCAACGGGAAATGGTATAGATCAAAGCTCTGTGTTTAATATAAAATCAGGGCCTTCTGTGGTCATATCACTAAAAATATGATTTGAAAAACTACTGTTGTCTACGGGTGCTCATGGAAGTCAATTTCATTGGAGTGGAATCTAGAGAATGCTAAATTGATTCTGGTATTTCACTGACCTATGTTGGTCGGTTTTCTATCAAAAAAGTTATATAGAGGCAGTTGCCAGAAAAAAAAGTCCCTCAGCAGAAAACCATTCTGGTATTTTACTTGCCTCTACTGGTCGTTTTCCATCAAGACAGTTAAATAGAAGGAGTTGAACAGAAAAAAAAGTCCCTAAGCGGAAGCAGACAAGTCCTGGGGCTGATCTTCAGAGCCCACAAAGTACAAACACATATAAGTCTATACTAAAGTATATACAAGAGGTCTAAAATGCTCGACCTAAAAAACAATTACTTGTTTCAAACATATAGAAGAATAGGGCTCCTTATATAACTAAATAACCAATGCAGCTAGCCTTTAATACAGAATTAAAATGCATCATTTGCCAACACAGAAAAAGAGATTTAAAAAATGTTTCGAACAAAGACATAATAGCAACAATTGGCAATTACCGCTTACAACCATGCTTCTCCAATTTGCAAGTGATGTAGATAACAGGCGCTAATATCACCCCATTTAACGATCCCCAGTTCCCTGACATTGGAAGGCTAAAGTTTGCATCTCCTGGGTCTGAAAGTGTGACATGGAGATCACCTCTTTATCAGCAGTGAGTGTGTATCTTATTGAGCCGTCCTGTCGGCTAGATGTAAAGTTGTAAAGGTAATCATGCAAATTATGAGATTCAGTAAATTGTAGTCCAACTATCAGGTGTTGCTAATTAACTGCACATAATCTCAGTTGTCGGTGATGTGACGGTTTGATAAGAGTTCCATTACACCACTATGGAGCAGCAGGCATTGAGTGTGCACTTGAATGCCAGGGTCGAGAGAGTACCCTAGGCAAGGGATCTTTACTTCTAATATTCTCATATTTGTTTTATCTGCTTACATTTCATATTGCGCATAATCTGAAAAGATGTAGGCTGCAGAGAGTTCCAAACATGCAATTTAGCTATTTTAAACTTGCATTGGACATATATTTAATTAACTCGAAATTATGTCATTAAAAGATTAAAATTAAAACGGAACACACTTATTTTAAAACTATAGGTACATTTCGGTATGGAGAAGATAACATTTGTAGACAGTTTCTTCGGGGAGTCAAACCTTTCTTATGAATTCTGATCACTTCCCTTCTACCACGCGAAGTATAAAACACCAATGTTCATGAAATACTGTACAGGTAATTTAATTAGCAGGTCCACTCTTGGCGGAGTAAGTGCGAAGAGCACTGCCGTTCAACACATTATCAGTTAATGCAAGCCCTTTGATCAATCTACATTTCAAAGCACCGGAGGATTTGCTTTTGTGCATGGAGTTTTGAACTGAGGGAGACAGGAGGGAAATTATCCTGACTTTACTAGTAAGATCTATGTTGATAGACTAAACAATACACGAAGAAGGGCATTTCTACAAACACTTTTAGCACAAAAGTGCAAACAGTTTCAAAATACTTTAAAAAAGAGGAATCCTAATTCAATCGAATAAAAAAAACCACACAGATCATTTTTTATTTATTTTATTCTTTTTGCTTATTTTTTTCACATAGCACTGATTCTGCCCACGCCCATCGGACACACGTGATGGTTTATTCTCCAACCCTTAAAGGAAAGACACCACGTCCTGCTTTCACTGCTTTTTAATTAACACTTAACCTATGTGTCAATAAGCGAAATGTCTAAAGACTGAACAGAGATTCCGCCACATGATTTATAAATAGTCCATCATTTGTTCCCAGTATATTGGTTAGAGCAAAAATGACAAATTGCAGCCGCTCTTTTCTATAATGAATCCATTATATTTTCAGGTACACGTTTATAGGGGTAGGATTCAACCTACCTTGCCCAAGGGGAGTAGCACTATTTTACTACCAAGCGCTAGACATGAAAAGAGAGAATATATGTAACCCAGAGAGCCAGTTGATGGCACTGGTGGTAAAGTCAACATGGTGGCCTTAAGTACTGCTTTAAGGGTGTGTCTAATTAAATAACATAACTGACTTGTAATAGCACATCTGGATTCCTAAATAGGTACACCATGTTAATCTGTAAAAAATGGTATGACTTAAATGCTTATCCTTTCAAATGGATGTTACAGAAGATATTGACACAGATTCAATTATGTATTCATGTCTCATGGGAATCTCCACCTTGATTCAATGAGGAAGAAGTGGCTCAGCCATTCTTAAATCACTGAAAATATGCACAAATGTTTACAAACTTTGCTAAATATCACACAGCGTATTTAACCTGAAGATGTAAAACCTCTTTGTTGAAGCAAACTTCTAGGTGTAAATGTTGCCTACATTATCAAATTGCGTGTTAAAGCCCACTGATTCCAGCAGTCCTGGAATGCTTCCCATTTGCGAGTATATGCTGATAAGAAATAATTCAATTTCACTTAACACATTGTTCTTATTATCTGAATTATCTACTTCTTTCATTAAAACAACTTTTGCTTTATCTCCTACTGTTAAGTGAAAACCTGTCCAGCTTATGAACTCTACAGAACAGTAGAACCACACACTGTCCTACCTCACAAAGAATCAGGCCAACACCCGAGAAGCTGGGAGGTGGGAAGAAAATTAAAATTGCCCTTGCAACGTGTGCGGGAGTATCGCCTAAGTAGTTTTGTGTTGGCAGTAATTGAATTTTTGGGCTTAAATGGTACCACGTAAATCTATATTTGTGTAAATGGTATTTGAGACGGTGCCAAAACCAGTCAGTGATATTTTGATTTGTTGTGGAAAATATTTTTTATAGAAATGTCATTAGCTATATCGAAAACTAGATTGTAAGGAGCTATATTAATACAGTAATCATTAAGCAATTTAGCATAAACAAGTGAAAAAATTTAACAATTTACTGTAATTGAGAAATACAATTTTTACTTATGACAAATTCAAAAATGGGACGCGAGCAAGTCAGTTTAGGCACCACAGCAATTGCCAACAACATGCTAAAATATTGCTGCAGGTAGTCCATTCTAAACAGTGAAAGTCCCAGGTTTTTGACCTTTTCACCTCGGTTCCAGGACATCTGCTGTGGCATGGGATTCTCTCATTGGATCTCACCCACATTATGCGATAAAATGGTTTTGAGACGCATACCCTCAGCTGCTTTGAGCAGGCTGCGAGTGAAGACATGTTCACAAGTGTGTACACATGACCAGGCTGAGTGAGGACAATTGTTGTCTGACCCAACTTGGAGTTGCAGCATAGGCATCCTTGTGGCAGATATGGCCCACGCTGGAATTATGGCATTATATACAAAACATTGGTTTCAAAGTCCAAATGAGGGGTTGGATTGGACATAACCAAATGTGTTTACATATTTCAAATTGTGGAATATTTCTTGGAGCCAGCCTTCATGAAATGTATTCTTTGAATTATTTGAGTGCGCCAGTTGATTTTGTACTGCCCCAACGTGCAGCTCGAAGACCCCTGAACTATTTTCCGGAGATTAGTGGATCTACATCTAAAAGAATGGATGTGGATGAAAATCGCTGAAAACAGCGACCGCCTGTAAAATAGCATGGAGGATGTTCTCAAATGGGATAAAGGAATCACCAGCGGAACTCTGGCTCCAATTACCACGTGGATGGAATACCACGTATCAGTTTGGGGGGCGGGGGAGGAAGAGGGAGAGGGAAAGAGAGATATGACAATTTTGAAGAAAATCATCGCCAGTTTCCCAGAATGAAACATAATAGTGGGACATCCAACACGCGGTTGCCTGCAAGCGATACAAGGAGTGGAGGATTGTGTGGCACCAGCAGGTTGTGTGGATGGCTCATTAGGCACGTGAAATTCCACCTCCCTTTTTAAATCCCTGAACAATTACAGAAAGCTGTAACAGAGTATCCAAAATCAAAGTAATTACCAGTCTGGGTGGATTCACCTATGGCAAGACAGGTAGTAGAGAAGTGTGGCTCACCGATTAGAGCGGCAGACCCTGAGGCAGAGGTCTGGCCCGGGACCAGGGTTCAATTCCGGACGCGGCAGGGTCTTGGGCTCAATGTCCACGGACTTGATAATTCTCGCCTCGGTGCCTACTCTAATCATGAGTCCCACTCTGCAACTCTGGGCAATAGCTTGCTTAATCTCCACAACGGCCTCGAAAGCACTAGGATGCCTGGCTTCACCTTGGGGGTGCCCAGTAGGGGGCATCTCACAGGGAAAGCCAGGAAGGGTTTCACAGCGGTATGCAGCGCCAGGATGCCTGAAAGGTGATAGTGCGCTTTACAAGTATACATACATTTACATTTACAGGTACTTTGTACTTCTGTGGACTCCCTCCAGGGTTGGTTGCACTAATTCATGACTATCACAGACTCAGTAAAAGTAAACATGCTGGGGACCCTAAAGTAAAGGGGTCCACTGGAGTTCTGTGGTCTGCTCCATTGGTGCACTAGGTATGGGCACTACAGTATCTTGCTGGAAGCAAAGCCACCTTAGAGGTGGATGGAGGGTGGTCTGCCCTGGAGGACTAGGGAGACTGTTGCCAGGGAGATCCAAGTCAGGAGTCAACCAGGGCAGAACAGAAGTAAAGATTGAGGGCCTTGCAGCCAAGTTGTTGCTAAGGAGGAGGAAATAGTGTTAGAGGTTTATAAGAAAACAGCACATTCTCATGAAATACCTAAGGGTCAGAAAGCCCCTGGATATTGTCCCTGGTAACTGGAACGTGCCACCAGGAACACAACGGTGAAGTACTGCACCTTTTAAAAACAGAGTAGGGTAGCCTAACATATTGCTTACTCATCTGGCCACTTGGGTGTGGCACTTGTTGATAATATCTTGGATGCCCTGAACTTGATTTCATCAACAGCTACTCGGAAATGCCAGCCATGATTAGTGATTTGTTCCAAGGAGTACATTTTGGGTTTGGTCCCCCAGGTACCCTGGTGTGCACCCATGCCTGTAAGGACAATGTCCCCAAATGTTATCTTCATGGACCAGTGTCTACATCAAAGAGCAGTAAAGGAAACAAAGGTTTCAAAGTCATATTAAAGAACAAATCAAGAGATGGCAGCATGTCTCAAAAGCCTCTGCAGGCTGCACCAAAAGTAAAACATTTTAGAAGTCGCAACTGCAGCCATACCAAAGACTACAAACAACAGTCCTCTGAACTAGCTATCACATTACGAGAATGTGGATACCCAGACAGGATAATCAACACCACCAAAAAGCAGGCACATAACCAACAAAGGGAAGCACTCCTTGAGGTGAGCACACAGGACAGTGCAATGACACGCCTGACTTGTGTCACCGCCTACAATGTGGCCTCTAATCAAGTGGCCAAAATACTCATCTGGCACATACTCAACAGTGGCAACATGAAGTGGGAGCGTCCACTCATGGCATACAAAAAACCAAGTAGCTTACGAGACCGGTTGGTCTCAACTAGGCCACCTAAAACCAGAACCCCAGCGCCTAACACGGTACTAAACTCATGGGGCCTCCCTGGCGTCAAATGCCCTACCCCTGCGGTGACTGCAGCGTCTGACATCTCACCAAAGCGACTAAAACCCTGGACACACAGACAGGCAAAACATGGCAGCAGCTTAACCACACTAACTGCAATTAAATAAATGTCACCTACTTGATCGTCTGCACCTGCGGCCTATGATACGTAGGCATGACCCATCGTAAGATTGAAACCCGTGTTTTCGAACAACCGTAGCACGATACGGTGCAAAAAGAAATAAGAAAACTGACAGACCACTTCATTCAAGCAGGTCCCACTCGCAATGCCCTTTAGTGGACGGTAATAGAACAAATTGAAAGTCAGAAGATCACTAATGAAAAGACCTTATTGGACAAGGAACTAAGCTGGATATACGGTCTATCCACGTATGTGACAGGGTTGAATGATACATGCCTTGGAACAACCTGAACAGGGCCCGAATAACAACAGAGTGTAAATAACTACCCAGTGCCCTACTGGCACCGCACCTTTACCACCTACCCTTGGTGCACCCTAAATGTACCTTTGTATGTCCCACACCGGTAAGACCCGGATTTGAGACATGGTCATACCGTGGACAAACAACAATCACAAAATGGGTCTGCTTCACCTATGTCATACCCTCATCAACAGTCTTACGTGAAACATTGGTAACCATACACTACACGGTCTTTAGCAGGACACCTCCCCCTGCCTTTTCACATAAGCTGGCGTTTAACAAAGACATAACACCTGTTGACTTTACATAGACCTCCTAATCATTTTAGAGCATGCCATATATATATATCCATACTGGATATACCGGAGACTCAGTCACACGTTTCTTTATTCATTCACTTATTCCTATATGTGGTACGTTTAAATGTTCAAAATCTTTGGCTTTCCAGTGCCGTTCACATATACATATGTTAAACAGCCCAGTGTCATGCCCAAACCAAAACACGAACGGTGCCACAGGCCCTCTTCCACTAATATCCTTAAGTCCAAATTAAAGCGCCAAACACAAGAGCAGGGTCGTGTCTTTTTTCTGTGTTTACTCCTCTCACAGACGGGGAGACGGCAGAGCTGCAAAACGGCACGCACGACCAACTAACCAGCCTCCTGCGCTTTCCAATTAGCAAGCCAGCAGTATACTTAAGGACCTGCTCGGCTCCACACACATACTGACGGAGCTCCATGACGGCTGCAGCAGGTATCGAGGAGGGCCCTAGACCGTAACAAAGTAAGAGGGAAACTTTCTGGGGGCTCTCTATATCACTGCATTTCCACCTGCTGCGGGCTTACTTGCCACGCTGAGCAGGCAGGTGATTTTTAAATCCTTCTGTCTTCTTCCTTTTACCGCACAGTGTGTAACTAAAGGTTGGGCCCTCTATATGGAACTCATGGGGCATTTCTCTAATACTGAGTAAGATTCAATTTTTTACTCATGTACTCTTTTTGAGCACTTCACCATACGCATATCGATTATCACCCGGCATCGCATAAATATCTAGGCGTTAGTCATATGTCACTCAACGCCACGTCTTGTACTCACCTTGCTATTTGCCCGCTATTTGCCCGCATGGACACACTGCTCCTGAACACCTACCCCTGTTTACCGATATCAGTATTTTAAATGTGTTTCTGTTTGTATGTTTGTTTGTTATTTTTTCCACAGGAATGCACCGTTAGAGGACAATCTCCTCTACCACATACCACACCTTAGTGCGTGTCACATAAATTGGTCTTTAAAATACTTTTCGACCACTCACCTTGCACTACACATAGGTCCTGAAGAAAGCCATACTATTAAAGGGAGCGTGGCTGAAACATGTTGACCGACTAGGATATTGGAATTACCTTAGACCTCCCAAAATATCCGCCTCCCGCTTTTATCCGCTGCCAAGGGCCCACACACTAAAATAGCCTTTTCTATGGTGGGACCCTTAGGACAGCCTTTTTAACATTCACTCACCCATGCTCACAGCACCCTCACAAAACAATACCCGCTCCGCTGTAATCAGGCATTGTAGCACACCAGAGGTGCACTTGGCACCTTGGGTGGGGCCCAATGATGAAGCACCTCACCAACTAGGTTGGTGAGTGAGGGCTTTTTTGAAAACACATTCTGTTTCTCTTCCAATACATACAAAGGCTAGGAGCACCCATTTCAGAGCTAGTTCTTTTTGATTCAAACATGAATGTAATGTTAACAATATATATTAGCATGAAACACAAGCACTTTTTCAACCTATGTCAAAATAATTATCATTTCGAATTTGCTATATGGAGCTCATTAGGAATGCTGTAGTGGGAACAATCAACATGTGTGAAATGTTATTTGAAAAGAGGCCTATTTAAAATGATTCTTTAAAATAAACAACCATCCCACTGAAGCAATTAAAATTCATTTTGAAATGAAATTGATGTCTTTTTTGTTATTGCTTGGAGAATACACAGAAGAAATGTTATGAAGATAAATGTAATATTCCTTCTTGAGGCTGATTAGACAAGTGAAAAGGGAAACATGATGCACTGGGACATACTTATTTTTAATGTTAATGAATATGTAAATGGGACAGAAGTGTGAATTTAGCAAAATGGGGTAGTGGAAGCTTAGGACAGTGAAGTTGTAATTGTGTGCGACATTGCAAAGCAGCACAGAAGAAATTTTGAGGTAAATTATGTATAAATAGCGGCTGAACAACACCAGTGCTTTACTGGGGAATCTGTGCATTTAAGGGACTTTTTAACAGGTGTGAGCATAATAATGTAGACAATTGTGGGAAAAGGGAAGCCCTGTGATGTTAGTGAACACTGTTAATATTAGTTCAGATGCATATTAAAAGAACGCTTCAAAAACCTGTAGAAAGAAAATAGGTCATTAACTGTGGATGGCGTTCAATAGCTTGTCATGTCCAACACACAAGTTCAATAAATAGATGTGGGATCTTAAGAAAAACTCCGGAAAGTATTTAGCTGTACAGAAAAGATTGAAACGTATAAAAAAATTATATAACTATTGTAATCCAAAAAACAATTTCTAACAAAAGAGAACATTTTAATTAGAAAATGACACAAAATTGATTAAAGCCAATAAGAACTGGAGATAAATTATTAAAAAAGTTTTTGTGAAAAAAGCACCCAAAAAAAGTAAGCGCCAGGGCCCATCAGAAGTCGTGATATACAACTGATCTGGAATTATGCACGTCAGGAAGACCATGATGAAGCAGAGGTTGGATACATCGCAGACATATGTTTTACCTTCTGACGGAGTCTACGTTTTGGAAGCTTAAATCCTCTGGTGGGGCAAGCTTGCTGGTTGTATCTGCCAAAGTCCCATTGAAGTCCGACAGTCATTTGAAAAGGCCCTACTCAAGCCTTTGGTTGGTCCAAGAATTTCAAATTGTGTCCACTGAAGTCTTCTTGTCATGAGATATTCTTCACGCCTTTGCCTGGTCTAGAGTCCTACTTTTGCACTTTTCCCTTTTTTGAAGCCCAGTATCCTTCAAGAGGGTAAACCTGGCACCTGTAGCCGCAAAACATCCTCCAAAAATTGAACAACTTTGCAAAGAGTTCCCGTTGAAGCACTAGAGGTCTTGAAAGATGAAAAACTTGCTAATCCCAGCTTTTCAGACTTTCTTGAGCAGTTCCTCAGGGTGTCTTCTAAGAATCCCAGGACCTCAGAGACAGCACCTAGTGGTCCGGACCATGCCAGCAGAGGCCAACAGCAGAATTCAGATAAGGTCCAGTTGCTACTAGTCAGATGGTTACTCCACGAAAAGGGCTTCTGTCAGCTTGTCATCTCCCTGCAGCCACATAGGAGGTCAATTAACTGACCCATGGGGCCCACTACTCAGGCCTGGGTACAATGGGAGTGGGCCCAGCTCCCCAGGATTCCATACAGGTCACAGGTGATCGGTCCTATCTCCTTCTGTTCTTCACCAAGTCCATAAAATGTTCTTAATAGCTGTGGTGAGGTGTCACTTTGTAGGATTCAATAGCAAGGCGAGGGTAGGGGAACACTTGGACACATCCTAACCAATGAGAACAATGTTCTCAAAGGCAAATGTCTCAATTTGCACCAGAATTCGGTTTTTGTCTTACTAGAAAATTATACAACAGTGCAATTTGTTGGGGTAAATACAAAATGGCAGAACCCTCTGTCCTTAGAGGTGGCAAGTGTCCCAACCATAGACGTGTCCGAGGAAAGGAGTAGTGCCCTCCTCGTTAACTACACCAAACTAGTTGTGGGTCCAGCTCCCACTGGAATAGTGCCAAGCTGACTACACATTACCTTCTGTTCGAAAAGAGCCTCTTAATGGAGTTCCTGAACCCTTCGCAACTGCCCTTCCTGAGCGTAGCGGAATGACATACCTTGCACTCAGGTTTTGCTGGCAAAAGGCCTAAGCAATTGTTTCAGATCTGGAAGCAGTTTTCACAACTCATTAAGTGGAAAGTTGCTGGGGGTTTAATGTGAATTAACCAACTGAAGCTTCAGGCAGAGAACAAGAAACTTTTTTAAAGTTACTTTTACTGTACATTTATCAGCATTCAACTTCAGCAATGAATACTTAAATCATTTGTGTACCTTATCCCAAAGTGAGGCATGTAGACTCAAAGCCATTTTTTCGTTGTCAGTTTAGTGAATGGCACAATAGATGCTGAACTCCACAAATATATTTAACGTTCCATGCATTGGATTATTGAAAACAGCACCAGTCAGCAAACAATGGAGGTGACCATGCAAAAAGGGGAATTTTCTAAAATCTCAAGAATTCACTAAGTTCTCATCATTGTGCTAACAGTGTGTCTTCTCGAACCATGATATCGACAGTGACAGAGGTTCATGAGGTAATGTTCCTGTCAGGGGCATAGTAGTCTAATCCAAAGAGCTGAGCCACATCATCTGCTTGTTCGCTCTAATTTGAAGCCAGTCAGTACTTCATATCAAATTGACCCTCAATGCGAGCTGGCTGATAAATGGTGTGGATATAGTGGTGTCCCAGAATTTCCAATTCTGGCTAGTAGTCTCTGAACTAATTCTAAATCTGTTTTTCCCTGGCAATGGGAATAACAGTCAAGGATATCAAGAGTTATTTATCCTTACAGTTTTTGCCAACTATGGAAAAAAGAAATGGCGACATTTTCTACATACTAGAAGAAAATGAAACCTACCTGGAAATAGCATTGCTTCTGGGGTCAGGGAGGGATGACTTGTGCTGAAGGCACCAGCTCCTTTTCCTGCAGCAGCAAATACAAGACTGGAAACTCTGAGCCCTAAATTATCAGCAGATAGAACACAACTCTGCATCTGGAGAGTATTGCATTTGCAATTTGATGAAATTCACCCAAAGTTATCACTCTGGATGAAATACCACAGCTTTTATAGAGGGCTATTGCAAAGTTCTGCTCTTTGGTTTGATTTTCTTTTGAGGGGCCGGTATTATTTTATTGCTGAAAATCAATGACTGGCCAATTGTTTGTGGCTCAGCCATATTAAGAGGAATAAAAAGGAAGTTGAGGGATTCTAAGCTAAGGACACAAAGGAGTTGGATGAAGAGATGACATGCTACGACAGGCTCAATAAGAAAAACGTAAGTTTATGTGGTCTGGAATGTATATAACTTAAACCATGCTGAGGAGGAACTGATCACTATACATCAATGGCAGTGATGAGAGAAGATTTAAAATGGTTACATCAAGCGTGCTAACACATGGGTAAGTTACACATTTATATTTCATTTCATACTTTTACATTTTTCATGCACAGGAAGTCTCCAAATTTCAATTTTTGGTGTACCATAAGCCACATTTCCAAGGGATGAGGTTTGCAACTTAGGACCAGATGCTGCAATACTGGATTTCAAAAAGCAGCCAGAAATCGTGCAGACTTTTTGTGAATTCAATTTTATTTTTTTGAACCGACCTATGTAGTAAATGTTGGGTTGACCAAACAGTGAATCGCAGATGGGTGGGAGGGGTCTCAGAGTGACCGGTCTAATTAACAGTAATAACCATTAGTTAGGCAGGTTGCAATTTGCAACTCCCGAAATTGACTACAATCACAAGGATCGTTTTCCCACGAGGGGCAGCAGGACACTATCCTTGTGATTAGATTAAAAAAAGGCAAACTTTGTTTATTTTCAAAGTTGTCTGATTTCCTTAAAGGAAAAAGTGTTTTTTTTTATACTATTTAATTTTTTTATTTATCAAAACTTCTCCTCCCAGAGTTGTCACCCTCCCTTTACAAATTTGTTACAACCCCAACTTGGGGGTTACTAACTGATCAATGGGTTGTGAGTGGAACTGCTATGACAAACTATCGGTAAATACCTCATTGACTCACAATTTGGAAGGAATACCCAAAAAACACTCCTAAATTGTAAATCGATCGAGTCGAAAAACTAATTTTGTGATTCAGAAAAAACTTTTTCAAATAACAAAGTAGGGTTACATTGTAAAAAATAAAATTGTCACAAATCCTGTGATTTTGTGAACTAAAGGTTTTGCACCTGCAAGATTCCTTTATACACCTGTCCTTAGCAAACAGTGCAAAGTTCCTCTCATCATCGTGGAGTGCAGCTTTTAAAAATTGGAAATCTACTCCCATAGGTTCTCGTACATTCAAAATTAATTTTCAACTTACTGGAATTACATTACATTCCAGGAGTCCTCCTGGAAACCAATCTCAGACAAGTCTAGATTTCAAGGAGTCGGCACGAAGGGCTATATTTACTAAAACATTTACTCAGCAAAATCCACAAGACTAAATAATGTGAAATGTGTATATCTGCATTTATTTATTTTTCCCCTGTTAACAGATCTCCACAATGACACTTTCGCATGACATATGTTTCAATGAATGTATGAATGAAACTTTATTGTTCAATTAATTAAAACTGTTACAATATTCTATCAATGAACAAAGGCATGTTTAAAATTTCACACAATATTGATAAGAATGCAAAAAACGTTTAAGATGATTAAAATAGTAAAAGGACTTTTGCTTTAACTATTTTCCTATCTAGCAGTAAAGTGCTGTGCATGGGACTTTGATGAAAAGTTTTAACATAGTATCTCTTGCTTGATGGCCGACGGATTGCTTTTATGTCTCAGTTTTCAGTTTCAGTGCGGCCCGGATTGCGTCTATGAATTTCCCTAGTCGGGCCACAGTTTGAGTTATTTTAGAGCAGAAGCACAAGTCTGAAACTTCTCTGCAACTTTGAAGGCCATGCAACCTGCAAATGGGGAGAACCAAGCGCTGCCGCTCACTGACTAATTTTGGGTATGAGCACAACAGGTGGAACCAAGTTTCACAGTGGTAGTTGCAAAGTCGGCAGGCCACTGAATTGTCCTGCTGGGCCCAAGTTGAATTAAAGTCTGTGATGGGCAGAGCGGGAAGTCTCATTTAGGTGATTCTTTCCCGAGCAAAGACTGTCAGAGCTTGCTCAAGGTAGGGCTGCGGTTTTCCCATGATGTATGAGGAGTCCAGTGAGGAAAGATTGAATTGGTGATGCAAGCTTTCCAGGTCCCTTTCAAAAGATATACTCTTGGCATGAGTATTCACTGTTTTTCTTCAGGGTATTACGGGGGTGTCAGGGTTGTGCAGATTTTGGACATCAATATCCAGTAATCTAATGGCTGCTGCCAAAGGCACCTGCCATGGAGAACCCTCCTCTTCAAAGAACGTTTTAATTTGCCTTTTCAATGACAATTATGGGGCTCGCGTAGAACTAATATAGTATTTTAATAGATCAACTGAGCAAGTGATGTCCGGACGGGTGAGACCTAGCGCCAGCCTTAATCTTGCTATCCTGGCCTGTCTAGGGAGTGCTAGGACCTTTTTATAAGCCAAAATTTGAAGGTTCACGAGGAACTTATTAAAGGCTCCAGGAAAACATAAGTGGCCATAATTAAGAGAGGGAACTGATTTTGCCATAAGAACTTTCAGAATGGGTTCACCGGTTGGACTATGAAGTCGCTGGTTAAGGCTTTTTAAGGAAAAAATGATGCCAGCCGCTTTCCTCCTCAGATGTTTCAGGTGGGCTGCAGATTTTGCCCCTTTTGATAGCCAGAAGCCCAAATAGTTATAGTTTGAACTCGTTTTGATTTGCAGGGTGCCATGTTGCCAGTATATAGTCTTCTTTCGTGGATACTTCCCGAAAATGAGTATCCTGGTCTTCTCCTGATTTACCAGGAGATTATTCTGTTAATTATATCCGTGCAAAGCTGTTAGGCCCTTCTGTAAGCCGGTCCTTATGTGGTCCCTTATTACAATGTCATCCGCATACTGGAGTATTTAACGCCGAATGTTCCCCAGACTTGCTTTTCCCAGGTCAGCAGTGTACATATTAAAAAGTATAGGGGCAAGTACGCACCCTTGCTTTAGACCGTTGTTAGTTGGTACCTTAGCGGTGACTGATTTGGCTTATTATGGACCCAGGTCCCCTGATATAGAGAGAATATGGCCTTTAGCAGCTGTTGGGGAATTCCCCAAGAATGCAGTTTTTCCCACAGCTTCTCTCGATCAACCCGATCAAAAGCTACACTATAGTCCACAAAACAGCAGAAAAGTGGTAACTGTGATATCTGGGTCGCACGGTTAGACTGATGGCCCAGTACTAAGATGTTATCTGTTGTAGAGCTTTGGGCCCTAAATCCTGTTTGAAAAAGGGGAAGAATGTTGTTATCCGTTGCCCAGGCTTCCAGTTCTTTCAAAAGTATTATGGCATATGCTTTCACTTCAACATCTAATGAAGCAATAAGCCGTTAATTTTCAGGTTTAGTGCGGTCCCCTTTTTTTATAAATTGGGAAACGTATTGAGCCTTTCCACGACGATGGAACAGTAGAAGTGGCGAAGGTATGCTTATAAAGTGGTGTTAACTGTTCTGCCCAGAATCCCTGTGAAGCTTTGAACACTGATGCAGGGACTCCATTGGGTCCTGGAGCGCCATCTGACCTAATTTTTTTAATCACGGTAGTTATCTCGGCCACTGAGATGATGTTAATTTTGATGACATTATCTTTTAATTACAGCTGAGTTACATGTTTAACCCACATACCACTGACATATGTAGTGTTCCCATATCTTTCCTGACCATGAAAGTTTGAAACTTCTTGTTTTAGCTAGAATAGTGTATATGGATTTCAAAGATGGGAAAACACCTGCAATATGGTTTTGCTTACACAAAATATTTTGTGAGTGTTTTCTGATTTTATGTGGCATCACCTTTAGTTTGAATTTTCCATCTCTCACTAGAATACATTGCAGGTGTCATTTCCAATCCTATGACTGGCCTTCACCGGATTCTTCAAATTAGGATGTGACATTTACTGCATAACAGCAAATTTAAATTCCACTCAGAGGAACAAAAAAGGTTTGTAACTAGTGCCACGTGGAGAGTTTGCTTGCTGCCGTACGCAGGGTTCGATTACAAGCCTGGAAGAACACAATTAATTGTTTAAAGTGTAATTATCAACTCGGTACGATTTTCTTTGAAATTGCGCTTTACTGAGCAGATTTTACACCACGAAAATGGTAATATCTCAGTGCAATTTTACCATGCAGTAAATCGCCCCATTAGTAACATGCAACTCGTAATTAGGGCCATTGCAGCCTAAACTGCTCTTAAAGTATTAGCCCTGTCTTTAGAGAAAAAGTATGACCTTTCTAGGGTTCAATGGACCCATGGAATACTCATAGAAGCCTATGATAGTCATTGTTTACAGGAGTGCTCACTTAAATGCAATTAATAAATGGGGAATTTTCTGCATGTGAGAAATTCTGGATGCAAGAGTCTGTTGCAATGTGCATTTGCACAATTGTTTTTCATAAGGATTTTATGCTGTATTAATTTCCATGAGGGATGCCCACTCAGAGACTCGCACTTCCCAATAGACTTTCTATTATCGCCCAATAATCAGTAGAAACAAGCGCACACTCGTGCTCACTGTAGATGCATCATCAGGTTCCGTACTTGCTTCATCACTTGACTACGTTTTTTCTCCTTTAATACAAATGAAGTGGTATGAATTTGCTGTTTAAAGTACAATGGAAAAGCTGTATTTATATATCCGATTCGAGATGTTATTGACGTATAATTGCAATGCTTTTCCTCATTGTTAGTAAACTTGTTTTCCAATAACTTTGAGTTATCCAGCAACACAAATAATGATTCCATCTGATGAGTGCCTTGCGTCCAGAGCACTTTATGCGAAGTATTTCAATAGAAAAGATAGTTTTATCTTGTGTGGCAGCAGATATTCTATTGTTTAATAAAAACCAGGTACAACGCCTCGGTCTGCACTGTTGTGCATCCTCATAGTGCATGCCCTTTAAAATAAAAAAGAGGACCATGCGACCAATTAAAAAAGGTACTCTTTCCAGAAAAGCAGTGAAAGATTGAACCATTTTCAAACCTCCAATCCATCTTTCACTGAAGGCATACTTAGCCTGCCTCTGTAAAGTGGAAAGGATACCAACAATGGAAGTTGCAGGTCGTAAGCACCCTCTACTCCATTTGGGAGCCCAAGGGTCCATAGGTCACTCCATGTCCCTTTCTATAGGGCACCCTGAAGAGGGCGCATTACCGGTGTACAGAGTGTGCCTCCCGAGTGCCTCTTTTCCCTCGTTCCTGTGTCAGACTCCTGGTTATGAACGTTCCCTCATATTCATAGGGAGAAGCTTACAGGAACAGGGTCACCCAAAACATTGTTCGGTCAAAAGGATGGTGATCATTTCACTTATTTGTGTGAATCAGTTCAGCAGTGGTTTTAGAAATCTAAGGAAATCTAAATTAGAATATTCGTATTCATTGCTAATTCGCTAATAACAAGCTCAGGCAAAGAACTGCAGAGCTCTGATTTGCTGCCAACACTTCAACCAGGAAGTGTTGGCAGCCATCTTGGGACTCTGTTTCAGCCTAGCCCTCTCCCCCCAAAAAAACAGCCACAGCCCCAGAACGTATGTTGAATTTAATGCAGGGGGCTGTGCTGACCCCCTCGGGCTCAGGGGACCACCACCTCCCCCAGTCTTCAAATAAAATGAATAGGGGGCCATGCAGACGTGTCTAAGCCCAGATGAGCACTCCCTTCTTCTGGGACATGCAAGACTTGCTGTGTACCTCCTCTGTTCAAAACCCCCTCTCCGGTCCTCTCCAGATTGAACCCAAAAATAAGATCTCAGTAATGGGATGATCTTTTGCCTAATTAGCAACTAGCAAGCTCTGTCCACTTCTTATGTATCCCTCTATTACCCCCACGAGGTGGAGCACTTGCAGACAGGTTAGTTTTAGAGTCAACTTTACCTGCTCACCGATGTTTGATTGCCATAAACTGTGCGGCCTGCACCTCTTTAGCCCGTTTGCCTTAACGGGCACCTTCCCTTCCCAGTGTTTGCTCCCCCCTCTGCTTGCACGAACCTAATATCCACGGTTTGTGGGGGTTTGCCTGGTATGCCTAATGCACTAATCTTCCCTCTGGTGTCTATCGTGGGCCAGCAAGTCCCCACTGCTAGGCTCAAATAAGCTTAATTCAGTGCTTCCTGTCCTGAAGCAGACACCATAGCTGAGGACGTCCCCCAAAATGCATTGACATTGCTCACTGCTCCCTGAAGTGCAGTGCATGCGGACGCTGGATGCTCCTTCCCCAGTCTGACTTCTGTGTCTCTCCATACAAATAAGCCTCCCAGTACCCACGTTGGTCCTTCTCGTGGTCTGCCATTATCATTTGTCCATGAGGGTGCCCAGGGCCCTCCAGCCATGCTACAGGGTCATAACCTTCTAAGGTAAGTGTGCCTTCTGTTTTTTCCAGCTACAGAGCTAATCTATGTGCCTGCACTCTTAGTGCTCCAGTCTGCCAGTATTCGGTTTAGGGAGGAAGACTCATATTTGAAAAACTAACAGATTTTGTGAATTGAGAACTGTATTTTTAGCACATACCACGTTACGAGGCAAGTTTTGCAATTTACAACAAACAAAAGGCCTCTTTTTACAAGAATATAACGCTGAGATCACATAAAAATCTTAGAGGGGGATTTTTTTTTTTATTAATACAGTGATGTCATTATAGATGTCACTGATGGCATCAGTGACATCACTGACCATGTCATGAGTGATGTAATATGTGAAGTCAAAAATAGTGAATTGCGGGTGGTGTAAGTTATAGTTAGCTCAGGTAACTAGAAGTACTGAATTTCTATGGTTTTGTGTGTGTAAAATCTGAACCTAACTAGAACATCCCTGTAAACTTCGTTTTTTTCAGTTAATTTCTAAGGTTATTTTTTATTCTATTTTTCAACTAGAACAACAAAGTAACCTTTGCTTTTTAGTTAACCTCACCCACTTTTTGTAATATAAATTGTACTACAATTTGACCCATAAGTTCAATTTACTAATATACATGTTTACAAGTTTATTAATACATTTTATGCACACATTCAGTCATTAAATCTTTTTATAAATAGAAAATAAAAAACTTAAGATAACTGGTGTATTCTTTTTATAAATGCAATGCACCACATTGTCTTTATTGAATTCATTTTATGGATTTGCAGATCCATTCCCAACCAAAAGCACATATTCAATAGTAAAATAACAACACATTTAATACAAAAATATGCCATTGCAATTTCTATAAATATATCACTGTTTGTGTGTGGGTGGGTGAGTGAGTGGCTGGGTGAGTGAGTGGGTGTGAGAGTGGCTTTGTGGGAGTAGGTGTGTGTGAGAGGCTGTGTGGGTAGCTATGCGTTTCCGAAGTGGTGTGTGAGTGGCACAGTGGGTGTATGAATGGTTTTGTGGTTCGGTGAGTGGCTCTATGGATGAAAGGGTGTCTGAGTGGGTGTATGAGTTGCTGTAAGAGTGAGTGGGTGTGTGTGTGAGTGGGTGTGTGAGTGCATGTGAGTGGGTGTGTGGCTCTGTGATTGGGTGTGCAAGTGGTTTAATAGATCTATGAGTGGGAGTGTTTGTGGGTGTGTGAGGGTGGGCATATGCCTGGACATATGCCTGGACACTCCCTTGCCTTCCGCGGGAGCCCTAGTTTGTAGCGCTCTGATTTTAAAATCCTTTTCCTCTGTTTAATTTGTGTTGCTTTTATTACAAGTCCTACCTCTCTCACCTCGCAAGCACTTTGTCTGCCTAGTCCTCTCCGCGCAGCCGAGGTGGTCGCTGCAGCGGGTCGAGGCTCTGCTTTCGCCGTCATCGGCGTCCCGCCCATACAAGCCACGCCCACTTACGACTGGCCACGCCCCCTCCGGGCATAAAATAGGAGCTGATTTGCTAGCTCGTCCCTGGACACTCCCTTGCCTTCCGCGGGAGCCCGAGTTTGTAGCGCTCTGATTTAAAAATCCTTTTCCTCTGTTTAATTTGTGTTGCTTTTATTACAAGTCCTACCTCTCTCACCTCGCAAGCACTTTGTCTGCCTAGTCCTCTCCGCGCAGCCGAGGTGGTCGCTGCAGCGGGTCGAGGCTCTGCTTTCGCCGTCATCGGCGTCCTGCCCATACAAGCCACGCCCACTTACGACTGGCCACGCCCCCTCCGGGCATAAAATAGGAGCTGATTTGCTAGCTCGTCCCTGGACACTCCCTTGCCTTCCGCGGGAGCCCTAGTTTGTAGCGCTCTGATTTTAAAATCCTTTTCCTCTGTTTAATTTGTGTTGCTTTTATTACAAGTCCTACCTCTCTCACCTCGCAAGCACTTTGTCTGCCTAGTCCTCTCCGCGCAGCCGAGGTGCTCGCTGCAGCGGGTCGAGGCTCTGCTTTCGCCGTCATCGGCGTCCCGCCCATACAAGCCACGCCCACTTACGACTGGCCACGCCCCCTCCGGGCATAAAATAGGAGCTGATTTGCTAGCTCGTCCCTGGACACTCCCTTGCCTTCCGCGGGAGCCCTAGTTTGTAGCGCTCTGATTTTAAAATCCTTTTCCTCTGTTTAATTTGTGTTGCTTTTATTACAAGTCCTACCTCTCTCACCTCGCAAGCACTTTGTCTGCCTAGTCCTCTCCGCGCAGCCGAGGTGGTCGCTGCAGCGGGTCGAGGCTCTGCTTTCGCCGTCATCGGCGTCCCGCCCATACAAGCCACGCCCACTTACGACTGGCCACGCCCTGATTGCCCTATAAATCATGTGCGCTCCTCGTATGCGCAGCGGACGGGCGCAGCGGGCGCGCCGTTTGCGCGCCGAAGGCGCGCCTAAGGCAAGCCCGTCTGCGCCCGTCCGCGACGGGCCGGGACCAGGGGCCATAGACTCTGCCCTTCCACTGATGTACTCTTCTGCCCAACTATCTTCTCTTTCAGCTTCTACCCCTCTCTCCCCCTCCACAGTCGAACACCTATTCTCGCATGGTATCTATGTCCTCCCCCATACTGGTCCAGCTCCACCCACTCCCCCTTCCTTAACTCCTTCCACGCCTCCCCTTACCTGTGCTACCCCTGGTTTCCCTGCTGCCTCTGCTGTTCTTCTCAACACTCGCTCTGCCGCAAAAAACCAAACCGCTCTTTTCAACCTCTTGGATACTGCCTCCCCGGATTTCCTTTTCCTCACTGAGACTTGGTTCTCTTCGGATTCCCTCCCTGACCTTCTGGCCATTCTCCCTGGTACCCACTATGCCCTCCGTGCTGACCGCCCCGACGGAAAAACTGGAGGTGGAGTGGCCATGATAGTCCGTCGTTCTTTACAATTTCAGCTCCTGCCACATCCCAGTATCTCTGGTGTTGACTTTCTGGTGGCCCGCTCGCTTAATCTCCCGGCTCCCCTCACGGTGATCCTCCTGTACCGCCCCCCTCAAAACATGCCATCGTTTGTGTCCACCCTGCAGGATCTCCTGGCCACCCTGGCTGTAGATAACTCCTCGTTACTCCTGCTCGGGGATTTCAATTTTTGGCCGGGTGACCCGAGGGAGGATTCCTCCTCTAAAGACTTCTCTGCCACCCTTCGTTGTCTTAACTTTTTGCCTCACGTCTCGGTTCCCACCCACACCCATGGCCACACCCTGGACCAGATCTGGTCTTTACGTTGCAGTCCCTCGGTGAATTCGATCTCTCCTTGCGTTTGGTCAGATCATTTTCTGATCTCTTTTTCTATCCACCTAGCTCATCCCGAGAAAGCCCCCCTGCCCAAAAACATCTGGGCTCGGAGTTGGAATAAGACTGATCTTAATGATCTTTCTTCCTCTCTGTCCTCATCGGCTCCTACCCTGACCGACCTCTCTGTGGAGAATCAGGCGGCTGCCATTAACACCTGGCTTTCCTCGGCTTGTGACCGGGCCGCTCCATTAAAAAAGATCAGATCAGCCCGCCCTCACGATGCTCACAAGTGGTTTACCAACGACCTCAGATCCCTGAAATTAGAGCTCAGGCGCTCTGAGCGTCGCTGGCGCCATAACTACTGCCCCACCCTCCGCCTTAACTACAAGGCTCTTCTAAATAACTACAAACTGGCCATCTTAGCGGCCAAATCCAAATATTTTACGGAGCGCGTAGCCCTCTCGGCCAATAAATCTCGCGAGATTTTCTCACTGGTGCGTAGTCTTGCCACCTCCGACTGTGCTAGCCTTTCCCCTGCTCCTTCTCAATCTTTCTGCCATTCTCTTAATGATTATTTTATCAATAAAATAATCACCATCAAGGCTAACATTCCGATCGTGCTCCTACCTAACTTGCCGGATCATTCCCTCTCTTCCTCCTCTGTCTTGGATCGCTTCAAGCCTATTTCACCTGAGCTCTTCCGCAACCTTCTTGTTAAGGTCAAGTCCGGTTCTCCGGCGGATTGTGCACCCGCTCGGATCCTTAGAACCCTATACACCAGCTGCCCTACCCCTCCCTTAACCCTTCTCAATTCTTGTTTAGCTCTGGGTTCTGTCCCCTCTCTCTTTAAAACTGCCATTGTGCTTCCTATCCTGAAGAAAGCTGGCCTGGACCCCTCCCTTCCATCTAATTTCAGGCCGATCTCCCTTCTTCCCTATCTTGGGAAGATTCTTGAGAGCTACGTGACATCTTGTCTCTCCAATTACATCGAGGAGAATAACATCCTGGCCTCTCACCAGGCCGGCTTTCGACCTGGCCACTCTACTGAGAGTGTGGTCCTTGCGGTCCTGGATGAACTGAAAGGGAAGGCTGACAGCAATCTCCCCCAGGCCTTAGTCCTCCTGGATTTGTCCGCTGCGTTTGATACGGTCGACCATGCCATTCTTCTCGACCGTGTCAGCGCAGCGGGCATCCAGGGCACCGCCCTCTCTTGGATCGCGTCCTTTCTTCAGGGCAGATCACAGGCAGTTCACCTCTCTGATTTCTCTGCACCCCCCCTCCCGGTCACTTGTGGGGTACCCCAAGGCTCTTCTCTTTCCCCTCTTCTCTTCAATCTCTATATCCGCCCCCTCATTTCCTCTCTTCTTGAGCTGGGGGTCTCGGTGTATAACTACGCAGATGACCTCCAGCTCGTCTTTGACCTATCTTCTCCTACTCACTCTCTCCCCAAGCTCAGCTCTACTCTTGTCTTTATCTCGCAATGGATGAGCTTCAATCATTTGAAGCTCAATCCTGACAAGACAGAGCTTGTTCTCACCGGTGGTCCCTCTAACCCCTGGTCCTCTGTTCACTGGCCCCTTTCCTTTGGTCCTCCCCCCTCTCCAGTTTCTTCTGTCCGGACCTTGGGCATCAAGATCAGTAATGATCTCTCCATGCATGCGCACATCAGTTCTGTCGTCTCCTCTTGTTTTCTTTCCCTCCGCCTCATTCGAAAAATTTCCCGTTTTTTTTCTGTTGATGCCCTCAAAGCCATCATTTCTGCCCTTATTACATCCCGCCTGGATTATGGAAATGGCCTGTACGTAGGCATTCCGGCCTACGAAACTCGCCGGCTCCAGGCCATCCAGAACCAGGCGGCCCGTCTTGTCCTTCGTCTCCCTAAGTTTTCCCACATCACCCCTGTCCTTAAATCCCTTCACTGGCTCCCCGTTCATTTTAGATCCCAATTTAAACTTGCCTGTTTGGCTTTTCGGGCGCATGCCCGCTCTGCTCCTCTCTTTATCAATTCTCTAATCTCTTCTCACGTCCCTTGCCGTTCTCTTCGTTCGTCTTCTCTCTCTCTTCTTCACGTTCCCCGCTTCCGCAAATCCCGCACCGGAGGCACCCGCTTCTCGGTGCGGGCTCCCCAGATCTGGAATACCCTCCCTCTCTCTATTCGTTCCATTCCTATCTTTTCACACTTTTGTAAAGCTCTCAAAACGTTCCTTTTTCTTCAGGCTTTCCCTGGCTAAATCCCTTGGACTCCTGGCAGATACGGTTGTGTTCCTCAGCGCCAGGAAGCCGCTTGGCCGCAGTGCGCTCTAGAAGTTCTTTTTTTCATTTCATTTCATTTCATTTCATTTCATTTCATATGAATGACTGTGTGCATGGGCATATGAGTGGTTGTTTGAGTCTGAGTGGGTCTGAGCGGTTGTGTGACTGGCTGTGTACAAGTGGTTGTGTGGGTGTTAGTGGGTGTGTAGAGCTCTGGGTGGGTGTGTAAATGGTTTTGTAGTCTGAGTGGGTGTGTGAGTGGGTGTGTCAGAGGCTATGTGGGTAAGTGGCTGTGTGAGTCTAAGTAGGTGTTGAGTAGGTTTGTGGGTCTGTGAGTGGGTGTGTAAGTGGCTGTGTGGGTAGATCGGTGTGTGAGCACATGTCTGAGGGGGTTTGTGGGTCTGTGAGTGGGTGTGTAAGTGGCTGTGTGGGTAGATCGGTGTGTGAGCACATGTCTGAGGGGGTTTGTGGGTCTGCGAGTGGGTGTGTGAGTGGCTGTATGGGTGTGCAAGTCGGTATGTGGCTTTGAGGTATTGGGCGAGTAGTTGTGTTGGTCTATGAGAGGGTGTGTGAGTTAAGATTCACACATTTCTTTATAAATTGGTTCAATTATACCAATGATATCTTAGCATTAGGACGACAGCAGTCGGATCAGAATAAGGTGGTGGACAACTGGGAAAGCAAAAAATTGTTTGCTGCCTTGCTGAAGCGTTTATCAGTGAAAGTTGGAAAGGAGGGGACTGTCTTTATTACCCTTCAGAATATTAGACTTTCAATTTCATAATATTAAAATGCTGATTTATTTATGAAAGAAACTGACATTTCGGTAATTTGGAGAAAAAAATAGTTCTCGGCCAGAAATGTATTCTTTGCAGGAATCAAAAATATGTACATTATATAACTGATAGCGTGTTCTGGAAATTGTAGTTCAGCACTTTTAGGGAGTTGGAAGTACACAATGAGTCCCTTCAGTAGTATGAGCATGGTTCTCAAAATTGAAGATAATTACTTTCCGAGAATTAACAAGCTATACTTTTCAAGTATGATATAAAAGCATTGTCTGATAAAAAATAAAATAGAAACACATCCCCTTGAGTCTTCTTTAATTACCCACGTGTTGCTCATTTCTTGTTCGTGTCATTTCAGGCAAAGATGAAAAACACGCTCACATTTATTAGCATTATTCCCGTTTCATCATGAAATAATAAATGCAAAAATAATGATCTTCCCCTTCTAGAAAGGCGATTTGTTTAAACCTTCGATTAGCACTCGTCAGGCGTAAACATTCTCGACAACTTATTAATTTTTCTAACTTGGAGATGTCTTCAAAATAAATAGAAAAATGTTCTTAAAGGCAAATTAACTGTCTTGACAAGATGAATATGCCACAACACACTTGCCATAACGCAAATGTTTCTTTGAAAATACTCAATGTCACGCTCTAATATACCTCTCATGGGTAATGAGACAAGTACATTACCACACTTTGCAATTAACTAAGCCCAACTTTCTCAATTTAAATCTACAGTAATGCCATGCGTCGAGTACAGATTTTTAAATTATGAGACATTTATACAAATCTGACTATTAATCTTTTTCCCAAAGCCCCCAACATTGCAACAGCCATAACACAAAGGATTCTTTAAAAATACTACATGTCAGGCTCTGATGTACCTCTCATGGGTAATGAGGCAAGTACAGAACCACTTTGCAATGAACTAAGTCCAACTTTCTCAATTTAAACCTACAGTAATGCCTCGTGTCTAGTATGGTTTTCAACAAATTAGACCCTTTTATAAAAAGTTGACTATTAATTTGTATCCCCGAGATCCCAAAATTCAACGTGAAAATCCAGGGCACAATTTTCAATAATTAAGCTATATTTTACAACCTTTACCAAAATAGTGGATTCTCTTACAAATATAGGACAATATATGTCCTCAAACCGTAAGGGACATGGGGGAATACTAACATGTTTCCAGGCTACTTAACACACCCATAGCACATACACAAACGTAACCCGTTTCTAATCTCCTCAGAGCAATGCAATAGATTATGGTTATATTTAAATCTTTAAATTGCACTGCATTTTAGTCACTGTATTTCAGTCACAGTTTTTTTTTTAATAATGGAGTTAACATTGTGCAACGGGTTTAAGGTATGACAAACTGGGACCGATTAAACTTTACTCAGCTGAAAAATGATCTTTGTTGTTTAATAGATTTGGGGCTGTATCATGCAAAGGTCACATGGATATGGTATGTGCCATAGCACACCTTTAACTGGATGCACCAGGTACAGAGCAGGTCAGGGCACCTTATTAGAATTAATATGATTACCCCAGCATAGCTGCAAACTCGCACCTGCGCTTGGCGCGGGGCATTACTGAAAGGAAGCGACTGTTGAAGCAGACGGTCTATCCTCCCTTTGCAGGCAGTCTGCCTTTCAAAGGGGTCTGCACCCACGCCGTATCTAGGGGGAGGGGTCCGTGAGACCTCCTTTCCCTGTTTTCAGGGAGTGTGCGGACTGTGAACCAACTCATATGTGCTACAGAATCAGAACATCTCGGACAGCTCCTTTGCCTCTGAGAATGCATCTATGATAGCATGCAGGTGCTGAGGCAAAGAGTTCCCATAATCCCATGCAAAAGGGGGCATATCCCATTAGGATCACACCAGTGTTAAATGTGTTGGCACAATCTCTTCTTCAGAAGGGGGGGGGGGGTGAAACATATGCGGCCCCTTCTGTAATACCAAAATCCCCCAGGGGTGCAGATATCAGATTTGCACATCCCTTGCTCCCCCGAGCACATTCCATTATATAGTCTCTGTTGTCAAAAGCACTGCACTTACCAATTACATATTCTAATCCTAGTGGGTTTATTCAGACTCTCAGGCTTTTAAGTTTGATAACATAAGATACCATTTGGATAAAAGTAGAACCTGCTCACTTTAAAGTTGTATTTAAGTACCACTGTATGCTAAAAAGACCTTTATCTCTGAAGTTGCTACTTGAAGATTTGCATGGATATAGGCTGCTGCAGCAGGCTTTGGGGCCACATATATAGGTGGGTGGAAATGTGAAATAAGCCAAAAGTTAGTGGACATTACATCTACTTTCTTCAGACCCCCACTCTTTTGAAAGGCACAGGGACCAATTGGTTTACAACAGAGGAGCGACAGTGAACTTTGCTCCAGCAAATCGCCATATCACTGTGGGAGTTACACCACCATCAGCTGAACAGGTTCAAAATGCCTACCTTATTTATTGTGGGGTTTTCCACACGATATTTAGGTCAAGCCTGAGCAACGCATGCGCTGCTCTGCAAGGCATGCAGTATTTAGATATGGACTTGAAGCTCAGCCCCCTCTCCACCCATATTTTTCATTGGCTTGTGTCATTATCCTTTATAAACTCAAGCTCTTAGTTGGTCAATAGGTGTAGTTGTCCCTCCTTAGTACCACCTTGTCTAATCTTGTAACCTCCCATAAGGAGTGGCCCTCTTACAGGTGTTGTTTGGTAGGCTTAATTACTGCCTCTGAGCACTATTTCATTTAAAGTGTTTTCACCTGCCTCCTGTTGCTGGCAGGACACACTGACTCATAACGCTTTCATTTTTTTATGGCACAGCAAGCCACAGTGGCAGCTTCACTTTGGGTTTATTTGAGGCGAAGAATGCGGCTGCATGCATTTTTTGTACTCTTCGTTCACTTTTTATTTTTGTTGCTTCCAAGCGCCCTATGCCGCACTGGCCCATCAATAGAGGCCACACCCCTTTCTTTTGTTTTTCAAACAAATGCTTTTTTGGAAACAGCACCCCATACCGTGCTTTCACTTTAATGGAAGCCGCGCCCCTTTCTTTAGCTGCAGCTCGTCTAAAGAAAGGTGCGCGGCCTCCATTAACCTGCAACAACAAATACTTGCAATGCAATAAGTCTCTCATTTGCAAGCATTGTTATTTATAATGCCAATAGCTCGAACTCTCGTAAATACGAGACCTACTGCATTGCAAACGCTTGTTCCTTTCTGTGATCACCGTGAAAGGAATGGCAGTCACGAACACCACCCCACCAGAAACAAACAAATCCAGCCTTTGGAGTACTGTTGCCACGATACAAAAAACTTCACATGGGCTGCTCGGACAAGATGCTTGGCAGGTATTGTATTTTTAGGGGGAAAAAGCTCTGGTCAGTTGGAATACTAGTCGAAAAATATCCTCACTACAGTGTCATGGAATTTTAGATATCAACTCTAGACATGAGCTCCCTTTACACATTCTCAGGAACCGTGGATTGCGCCTTGCTTTGAATTTCATTCATGCATGTTTCTCGAGTGTGAGACAGTCATGTCTTTACAGTACATCATTCATCTGGAATTTTGAAGCACTGTCCCCTAGAAATCACTAGGCTTCAAAATCAGGAATCCAAATATTTGACACTGGATTCTTGTGCCTTTTCATTTTCTCCAGTTTTATTAAGCAGAGTGAACACTAGAGCTACCATGAATAAAGTGGCATGACTATTTAATCTCAAAGCAAAGTGTTATATGAGCAGAGTGTGGAATGTTCTGCATTTTGTAACTTTTCATTCATCACAATTGAATGAAGCCATTAAAATGCTGAACACCACAAACAGACATGCATCCCACCCGGTGCCTATGTGTGTATTTTATTATTCAGCAGTGGGTTGTGCTTTCCTGGTGATGGGCCGCTGTATTCCACCCTAGGCTTGTGCACCAAAAGGCTTAAGATAAACCCCTGTACTACCATTCTATTCCATAACGCGGGCCAACCCTCTGTCATCTAACCCTAGACATACAATATTGTAAACAAATGATTGTATTAGTTTGGATAAGGGAAAAATATTTAGTTTATTTTGTGCAAATACTATTTTTATGCTCGGTTAAAATGGTACATACAAACTTTTCAATTATTACATATCTATCCTATTACTCTTGCTAGTATCATACCTTATCTTTAATCTCATCATCATACTGACATATTACATTGAGGACGTCTTATACCTAATGTTGCATTGGGCTTTAGTAAAAAGTAATCTAGCTTCTGTCCATCATGTCCTAAAAATATGTCAGTTATAGCTGCACACAAAAAAGCAATGAGGGGGAAGCAGCTGCAGCGCTTAACCAAACAAGCATTTGTAAATAAATATTCTCACCTATGTAAGAGCAATTGGCTTTGCCAATATGTTTTAGCCATGTTGTACAGCAGTATGGATACTGTTCAGCATGGCTAAAAGTTAGTGGGGTAAAATAAAGTGGAGTAGAGTGGAGTGTTATGGAATAAGATTAAAAGGCCTGTTTTCAGAAATCGACCACTGGTGGACAAATATAGTAAATAGTACTTGGGCAAAGTAAAGAACAGGTGCAAGCTGGACAGACTAAACCAAATAGAGCCAGCAAATAGAAAGCAAGCAAATGTGAGTACAAATCACAAAGTCAATAGTAAACAAGTGGTAGGATACATTCCCAGGGAAACTTTCTGAATGTCCCCAAGATGTTTTTAGCAAATCAGACAGCTGTGCTCTCTGGTAGGTTTTGATCTAAAAATGGCATGGCAGCACTCATCTACTTACAAGCTCAAGACACAGATAGAAAAGTATGAATTAACAGCAATTACATTTTTGCTTATCTATTTAGGATGTTATCTCCTCAGTTTCAAAAGCAGAATGTGTCAGCAATGCCCCTAGTCATATGTTGTTATCCATGTGTATGGATCCACCAGCAGGAACAAACTGCAGCAATAATTTGGGATGCTACAGATACCATGACTTCCAAAAAAATGACTACACTGTAAGTTTCTTGTACAGGTGAAAACATTAAGTAGAATTCTGTGGCATTTTAGACAATGGCTCTGGTAAACAAAAAGTTTTATGGAAAAGTTGATTGGTACTGCCTCATAATATAGATAGAACAAACTGTTATATGTTTGTGGGAGAAAAATTTAAATTCATCCTGGGGTCTTAATATCCAAAAGCTCGAGCTTGTTGGAAAATATGAATATTGGAGGTTTCTTCTAATAGATACTCAATTGGAATGATCATATGGACTAGTCATTTAAATTAGAAACCACACTTTGATTGGCGTAACCTTTTCAAGTCCTCCAAGGGTAAAATTGTGTTCTTAGCCCTTCATGAGCCAGAGTATTATCCATGGATAGAAGTATGGATTGTTCAAGCAGGAAGAAACATGAAAAAAGCATTTTCTAAAATGTACCTAAAATCACACTCATTTTAACAGTGAGGGTACAGTTGAACTTTCATGCCTTGAATATTAAAGACCACGCTCGATCTTTAACGGTTCTTTATTTTCTTAAAGCGTAGTGTGGAGGGTAAATACTCCACTTGGTGTGAATAAATGATGATGGAAAATTATAGTGGGGTAGCTAATTTATGGAGGTTAAATAATAATACAATGACCAAATCTGTTATTGAATTGAAGTCCCTGCAGAATCTCACAACAAGTCAACTTAAGTGGATTTATCGTTCTGCTGTATGGCAGCATAGTACTAAATAGTATTTGTTATTTGAGAGAAAAGCCCTCTCTGTCTCATGATACATTTGGAGATTATCGAATTGTTCCATATACAGAAATGGTTGCAGAAAAGAAGTCTGTTCTGTGATTACAAAATTAGGATTCAGCACAAACACATATTGGAGGAGGGCAGGGTTGATGAAACATATGCATCTGAAAAATTAGTTGTGTGCATATAATTTAAATCTGAAATGTGATCTAAATTAGCAAGCTGGCAATTTTAGATATAAAAAATGTACTATAAGAATGTCCGGTTTATGGTTTACCATGTTGTATGATGATCAAACCCGTTCACTTTAAACAGACGCCAACTGTGGATTGCACTGTACCGGCGGGGTACAAAGTCTGTAACCGTAAGATGCGGTAACACTCGCCAGTACCATTCACTTATGATGTAAATGAAACTGGATTAACAATAACTCTGTGGACCCAGTTTTACCAGGATAAATACGCATGGAATTCCCAATTTTGTGGGGTTTAACTCTGTATTTGATCACCTGGCTTGAGCAGGTGGTAAATGACCGCAAAGGGCTTGTGTGGGGCATAGGTTGCAGAAATGGGATTTGGGTGGAGTGTGGGGGAGTCACTGGGATGGTCAGTCAGTGGGCCGCCTTTACTTTAGAAGGGGGTTAGACTAGGGTCAGGCGGTGCTTGTGCTCACAGTACCTGCCAGATACTTCAGTGATTTTACTGTTCTGATTTTCTGGCTAGTAAAATCAGACCGGCTGTTCCTGCACCCAGTATAAACTAATGGGGGGAAACACCTAGCAAGAAGTCATAGTGTGTTACACAAGGAGCCGCACTCAATCCTTAAAGTCATTTTGTTTTTTGCAATGTTGCTATTGCGTTGGGCCACTATATTGTGCCAAACAGTGTGGAAGCACAGAAATCCTAATTTTAGGAGAACAATTTTATTAGATGTTTTGTATAGGTTATTGAAACATTAAGTTGAATTTATGTCCTCATTGACACAATTGGGATGTTTATTAGGCAATGTTGCCTTAATACATTTTCCATTCATGGATCATTTAAGATCCATGAACAAAGATACTTAAGCATGGAAATGCAGTTTTGTTATTTTTAATATTTTCAACGCTTTTTTACAGGCATCTAGAACTAGCATTTAAATGTGATCTTTAAAATTATTTCCAAGAGGGATTTTCCTTGTTTCTTGGGTTTAAGTGCAAATTTGATAATTATAATTTCAAATACTGTGAAAACTTGTGTCCTAAAATATGAAATCATTATGGACCATTAATAGTCATTTAAGTGCAGAACTTGTTCAGACATCATAACCTGTATGCACTTACGCCAATATCCAGGCACAAAATAAATTAAAAAAAGATAAAAAACCAAAGCAGATAATGATCATATCTCAAAATGCATATAACTTAGAAAATATGATACCAACAAGTGCTTGAGAGCACTATTTTCTTTAAACCTGAGACATTAGTGGTGAAATCATTAAATGGTTTTTGACAAAATGATAGAGCACCATTTAGAGCACTCAACAGCTAGAAAATGTGCGATTATATAGGAGTCTTACCTTCTTATTGCTGTTACAGTTATATTTCTCCTGCAAACAGCCTTCCTTCATTAGTTTAAAAGAGGTTTCACAAAGATATATATATATATTACTCTCAAACCAATGCAGGGAATTCTGTTGTTGGCATGATAAAGTGGTTTTATGCCTACTTTAAAATACAATTAAACCAATGTCAAACACATGAGGAATAGACTCAATACTAAGAGAGGTTGAAAAGTGGGATAGGAAGAAATGCAATTTATTAAATGTGTCAAAGATGGACTGGCAGAGCCCCTTAAGGATCACTTCCTAGGATCCAGGACTGGGGTAGCACCACTTAGCAGTTTAGGTCTCACAGATGGCAGAGTCCAAGAGCTGGGTTCAGGGTGGTTTAAGCCTTCTGTTCCTAAGGCTCCGGTCAGGATGTCAGCCAACTAGCCCTCACAGTTACTCTGGGGTCCTGGGTTCAACAGATGCAGGTCCATTCCTTCTCTAGGCAAAAGGGTGCTCGGAAGCAGGTCAGCAGCCCTTCAGTGTAGCAGTCCAGCATAGCGGCAGTTCTTTCAGCAGTACAGCAGTCCTTCCTGGCAGAGTATTAACAGGTCCAGAAGCGTACTGATGAGTAGGTGTCTGAGGTCCAATGTAAATGTAAATGTAAATGTATTTCGATTTATATAGCGCACTAATCACCCAGGGGTCTCAAGGCGCTTGCTTAGGGAACCCGTCCTGGTATTCCCCTGTGAGATACCCCGGCAGGGTATTCACAAGGTGAAAGCCAAGCATCCCGCCGCGAGGGGCCGTAGTGGAGATTAAGCAAGCTATTGCCCAGAGTCGCAGAGTGTGACCCCGTGAGTCGAGTAGGCACCGGAGCGAGAATTGTCGAGTCCGTGGAATTTTTGAGCCCGAGACCCGCCGAGGCAGGGAATCGAACCCTGGTCCACGGCTGATCTCAGCTTCCGGGTCTGCCGCCTCTAACCACTGAGCCACGCTTCTCCAATATCTATACCCAGTTCTGAATTGGAAGTGGCAGAAGGTTCTTGAGGCATGCCTTTGAAGTGCACATGTGGCCTGTCTTCCTTGCCCAGCTCCAGACTAACCACAGGAGGTATGACGCCAATTAAGTTGATGCAGGACACAGCCTACTCAAGTGTAAGCGGGCTGTGCCCAGCTCCTCCTTCCATCTTGCAAGTAATGGCCCATTCAGGCCCACCTATTTTTATATAGGGCAAACTTGACCCGAATCAAGTTTCAGAGCGCTTTCCATAGCACAAGTTGCATTACATGAGGACACATTCATTTTTTGTTAGGCACAGGGAAATTCAGTGATTTGCCCAGAATCACAGGATGTTCAGCGTCATTGCCGAGACTCTAACACAGTTCCCCAGATTCAAGGTCGACCGCCCTAGCCGATAGGCCAACTCCTTTCTCCCAAGCGCCCTATTGTGTGTGGCTATTCTGGGAGAGATATACAAAGCCAGCTTTTCAACTACACTCAGTCATGTGATCCAGACACAGGCACCAAATGGGTAAGGTGTTTTCAAAATTACAAATTAAAACCCAACTTCACCATAAAAATGTTCCATTACAATTCAAAGACCCCAAACATGAATGAGTGTGCCTCCTCCCATTTGGAAATTACAGGTCATTCATTTTATTGTAGTAGCCCCAATGTTATTCTATGGGAACTGTAGGCCTTGCACCAGTGAAAAGCAATATTAAAATTATTTCGCTACCAGGATAACTTAAAAGTGCATGTACGTCTTTTTACATACACTGCACCCTACCCTCTGGGCTGTCCAGGCCCTACTATAGGGGCAATTTATATGTATTAAAAAAAGAAGGCTTGGGCCTGGTAAAAGGTTTATTTTGCAAGGTCGAAATTGCAGTGTAAAACCTCACACAAAGGCTGAACTGGCAGGCCTGACATTTGTTTTAATGGCTACTTGAGTGGTTAACACAACTGGAGCTGCTAGAATTTAATTTACATACCCTGGGCGCAGGTGAAACCCCTTATAAGCCAATTCTTCTACTATGTTTTAAGGAGAGAGCGCAAGCACTTTAGCAGTGGCAAAGTCTGCAGATTCCTAAAGCCAACAAAACTGAAGTCAGCTAAACAGGAGGTCTGAAGGCAAAAAGTTAGGGGAAGACCACAGCTAGGACGCCAGGTCTAACAATTATAGTCTAGTCATAAAGTGCATTCCACTAGTGAAAGTCTTCATTTGTATCTCTCCTCACGATACTAGTGGAATGGATATAATTGATAACTAAATTAGGTTTTCAATAAATAAGCACACCATGCTTCAAAAATGCTGTTAGTTGCCAGTTGCCTACGAAATATCCATGTAAGTGTTCTTAGAATTAGGTCGGTACGCTGAAAAATATTTCACATAATAAGTATACTGTAGTAGGGGGACCTTCCATCGCTTCACTGCAGAGTGTATTTATATACATCCCCCCTGCTTCTTACATATGTGCAGGTCGAGCGTGCTTCCCTTTTAAGTTTATAGGCCTCGATATTAGTAACGGATGATAGAGAAAGCAAGCATGTTCACTTTAATTATGAATGCATTTTCATTTTTTAAATCGTGCTATGATTATGGGATAAAGCATTCACCCATCTGGCTCCAGCCATCTGGAACAAACTTCCTGAAACCATCCGCCAGCAGAGCATCTGCTGCTAACATTCAAGGAACGGTGCTCACCCCCCACCACAGTGAGCTCTTGGAGAGACACCGCACGTGACCTAATATACCACGTGATGGCTGGTCGTGATTATGGGAAATGCGGCAGGCATGGAAAATGAAAACCTCTACGGTAAATAATGGCAGGCACATGCACCCCAAACTAGAGACAACCCGTGTCCCCCCTTCTCGCCCCATATTGTTTTGTGGACATCAAAAAGTCAATTTTCTTCAACCTCTGCAGGTGATCATTTTCACTGTATGTCATAATTTGTGCATTTCTCACATGAGCAATGCATTTGACCATAAGAGCTAGCTGTAAGCTAATCGTTTCAGCCATGAAGCAGAGGTTTTCTCTTTGAGCTCGTGCACGGCGCGGGTTGATGGGACGCAGGCGCGGCCGTTGTGGCATGCATTTGCACGCCTGTCACTTTCAATGACAACAGCTCGCTTGGAATGCGCGATTGCTGTTGCCACTGCTGATTGCGGTGTGTGCATGCTCATATTGCAGTTGTGACTGTGAGCTCGCCGCGCGGCACGAGGACGCACGTAATAGTGATACAAGCTGGCAGGACGAATAGGGCGCCGAGGCTGTTCTCTCTAATCAGCGTTCGCTCCTTTCTTCTCCGGTGCTCGGGGCCGTTCCAAATGCTACTATCTTCAAGCTCACACTTTGGTCTGCCGTAAGCTGTCAGGGGCTCTTATGTTACTTTGATCGTTCATGTGACAGGATGTTGCCAATTGCATTACGTTTCTGCACTGACAGCACATCCAGGGGAGAGCTCATCGAGTAAGTAGCTTACAGTGCTCGTGCATCCGTGGAACCTTCGCGCGGGAGCCATTGTTAATGTTATTAATGGCGCGGGTTGACCTCTTAGCCAGGAAAGTGGATTACGCACTAAATAAATCTCTGCCAATGAGACACATTCTTTGGGCCCGGGACACTGGTCTGTATTGATTGATCTGTGAATGGTTTTCAGTTAGACTGGGAGCAGCAGTTTTCCTGAGAAATGGCGCGCTTTCAAGATCGCTGGTCAATAGCCTTTCTATAATGGAAAGCAGTCGAGTATAGAGAGTGCTTTGTTTATAGGGTAGCTAGGAGTAGCTTTTGCTATCCGTGTGGAGTTGCTTGCAAGCACTGTTAATTTCATATACGATTCCTGATGTGTTAAAAGTAAGCATGTAATTATCCCTTGCAAGCTTTAATGACTAGGGCGGATGACTGAACTAAATAATATACCCCAGACATCCTGAAATACACGAAGGGATGTAGTAATGGAAATATATTTAGGAGAAAAATGTATTTCTTTCCATTGGCATGTCAATGCACTCCCATGGGTCACATGAGCGCAGGGGCAGAAGCCAGATGACATCAGCAGCCCCATCAACCCAATCATGTTGCCTCTGCAAGCAAATGCAAAACAGCAACGACTGTAAATGGGCTACACCGTTATGCATAGGGATGGAGGGGGTGCAAGTGTGAAGCACTGCTACTTTTGTTATGTAGGCCCGATCTTGCAGCACTGCTGCATAGCCCGCCCCCCACCACTGGAAAACCAGCCCCCACCGCTGCAAAACCGGAGTGGGCCTCCAAACTCCAGAAAGCCGGTCTGACAAGGAGCCTAAGGAGTACAAACACTCAACTCCTCATCCCTCCAAAGACCCACAAACAAGAAACCGCTTCTTGATCCTTCACAGGAAATGCACCCAAAATATGGAACTCCATACCATTCCATATCAGAACCACCCCCTCTTACCTAGAATTCAGAAGACAGCTCAAAGACCTCATCATCGGCCGATCTCTCGCAAATAGATAGCCTTAGCCAAACCACCGAAGCCTGCCCACAGTAGTCCACAGACACCTTTGATATCGAGACATCTACCTAACCCGCCTCCTGACCACCTTCTCTCCCCTCCTCCCTAGTCTCATCCGGTCACGAGTAATTGTGCTCTCTACAAAGACAGTACATGAAGCAACATGAATCAATGTACATACTAATGTGATACCATATCTTACAAGTGATATTTTGTTTTATACCATGGTATTGTTTGATGCTTCTTAAATCTCTGTATATACTAAAGTGTTAATGTTACCCTACGAGTGACAATGTTGTAAAGCACACCGATACCTTCGGGCCTGACTAGCGGTATAGAAAACTCTTAAAATAATATAAAACCAGCCGCCAACCTTCCAGCCTCCCGGGGAAACGTCCGATGCCCAGTAGGACCAGTCCGGCCCTGGAGGGGCACTAAACAGAGTGTGGAAGGCAGATGGGGTCTCAGAGGGGACCTCGCTATTTCCAAAGGTCCCCATCATGAGCCACAGCCAGCAGTCCAAGAAAACGCACCTTTGCTGCACATTTCAAGGGACTTTCTCACCCCTTGCAAATAAGCGCCTGTGCTTGTGCGAATGTTGGTGTCACTTGATCAATGGTCTGAAAACAAAGCTGTGACTGACAACGTTATTAGCAGCAGGCACAACTACTTTCATACGACCTACAAATCAATTCTGGTTTCAAAGTTTTCTTCTCGAAAATTTAAGTGCAATGATGCAAACTTCACACGTAGTTGACACAAGAAGCAGTTCTATTTCATATTTTAATTCATGGTAAATATATCCACAGTCGTTCAGCTTAAAGTAATATAGTTCCCACAGAAGCCGAAGCTTTCCTTTCGCCTCTGTATGTAAACGCAAGGCAGCTGGCAACAAAAACCAGCAGATCATCTGTCTGCATACAAAATGATTCATTTTTTGAGAATCTATGCCAATTTCAGCCACCGTGATTGCTTTTTCCATCCCAATTCAGCAGCCGGAAGAGTTTTTTCCCCTCTAAAGTTATAAATATTCCTAGTTTTCTTTAAACATATTCCATTTGAAATTTAGCTTCTGCACGGAGCAGCTGGACATAATTGTACCTTTCTGCTTAATGGGTGTTCAATATTTTCAATGAATGTTATTTTTTGTTTAAATTGTGTATCAATTTATTAAAATAAGTTATTTTTAAACGCTTAAGCATAATCAAACACGTCTGTATAGCATTATTGTTTCAACTCGACACATTGTCACATTTCTTGGTCACAACAGGGACCCTCTCGCTGATTAACAAATTATTCTAGTATCTCAACAAGAGGGATTGGAGCAATGCCCAGGAGTAAGAAATCCGTGTTACTCAGTCTGACTGGGGACTCAATCAACTCGTGAATCACCATCCTCAAGTTCCAAAATTGTGTATAAGAACGAATGCCACTGAAGTAAATCAAGCTAGTCTAATTCCTCGTGGACTCTAGTAATTTCTATTGGACACAAATGACATATAGCAATCAGAAAAAAAAGCCAGCAGCAAAAAAATAAAATGAAGGTTTCGCTGAAGGAGAAGTGCTATTGTTGTGTATCTAGTTCTGGCTTCTACTTACCAAGGATTTATAGCTAAGACAGCGAATGCATTTTTATTCCTGGCTCTTGGTATCAACTGTAATAATGAGCAATAGGTAATATTTATCCATTTTCCAGAGGACCGTAAATGTTTCCATGCAAATGGCAATGTGATGATTTAGAAATTGGTGAAACAGTCTTTGATGTTACCGCCATGTGACTCCTCAACACAAAATGCAAACCATACACGTTTTGTCATGCCGGTATGTCCAATAGTCGTTATATGGAAAGCATATAAATAACTTAATTAATCTCTCATTCAGTATAGTAATGCCAATCTAGTTGCTCGTTTGGGATAATAGCCACAATACATTCAAATTAATTTGTGCTGGCAAAGACCACTGCTAAGATCTCTTAAAGTATTTTAGTTTAGAGGTATCTTACTACAGACAACATTTCACCCACGTCCACTGGCTACCTCAAGTAGCATTAGGCCACATGCAACATATGGGGATGTGGCCTAGTAGCTTTAAGGGCTAACTTTAGAACTAAGAAATCACCATCTTTGATTCTCGGCAATTCTGTTTATCTTCCTGTGCAGAACAAAAGTGTGCAATCAGTTGGTTTAACTTACCACTTAACTGTATAGAGTTGTGGTCACCAAATAGTGAAGGTGACGCCAGTTTTTTTTTTTTAACTCTGCAAAATTAATTAACTAGACTCAGACCCAGTAAATAACATGCAAGTCAACTAAGAATTTCTACTGTCTTCAGTTCCATAGTTAAAAACATTTCCTTTGCAAATATTCTTTCTTATATAGTGTACTCCTATAATATAGTTGACTATCAGAACTGGCAACACCTCAGCCATTTTCTGTCCATTGTATCAACCTTCGTGTTTTCCTTACATAATATTGGTGGAATGATGTTCTGTATCCAAAGCTTAGAGATGTAAATTGGACAAAGTAATTGTGTGGTAATAAGTGTTTTTTAACTTCCCTTTGTGGAAGAGTACTTCTATCATTCTCCTTTATTTTTCTTTCTTACGCCCATCATGTGCCATCGGACTACAATAGTCCTGTCTATTTTGTTTCATGTCATGGATCTCCTAGCATTTCTATTCTGCCCATCTGCATCAACATAAAAAGAATGTATTTTTAATGTTGACAAATAAGACTTTTTAAAAGTAGACTGTATCAATCAATCAATGTGCACTGGCTGTGGAAAAGTAGCCAACCAATCTTGTGAGAGGTTTTATTTTAAAGCTCAATACGCTCAGAAGGCCAGATAGAATGATATGTATTGATCCTGAATTAACTCCCTTCTTTCATCACAGATTACATTGTCAATATACACTGCTAAACAAGTTGCATAACATTATATGATTAAAATGTCTGAAGTTTTAGACTTAGGAGACTTTTACCTTTCAACGAATTCCACATGTTCCACTGTAGTCAGAAAATAACAACACACATTTTATGCTTCGTATCAATCAACTACTGTCTGGCCTATGTGTTCTGTGTAAAAAGATATAATGTGACTTTTTTGTTTTTCCGGTATATTCTCGTACACACCGATTGCACAGCACATCATTTATTTTTTAGAAGATGAACGCTGCCGCCTGAAGAGCATCAGCGGTCAGTACTATTTACCAAAGCAATTGTTTTGATTGTACGTTGAAATGCCTTGTATCCCTGGTTTCCAATTCTATAGCACATAAGAAGTAGATATCACCTGTTTACAGCCATACCTATCAGAAAGAGGCAAAGTGCAGTCTATCTTTAACAAACAAATGTATACCAAAGCTTATAAATGTATATATAATAGTCCTACATTTGAAGTCATTTTTTGCATAGTAGTGGTGGAAAAAGTCTCTCATCCCTCCCATGTACATATAATGATCATATTGTGTATATATTACATATATATGCAGCATTTGCTAGTTAACCAGTGTTGTGCATTTCGAGGCTATTTGTTTTGTATTTAGCCTTCCTTGTGATTAGCCGTTTTCCAATATTATACTACATAGAAGTCCCTTGCTAACAGATCTCAAAGTCTGGCCTAAAGCATATAACTCCTCTAACTTTTGAATTCAGGCACCTTTTATCCATTTTTCTTTTCTTCACAAGAACACCAACCATTAAAGCTGACTTAAGCAAACTGATACTATTGATAACCATTAAAACCAAGACCACTGAGAAATAACCGTCTCATGAAAGGCAGAATTCTGATGTATGTTTCCTGGGAAAATGTTGAACGCAAACGCGATAATGGAACAGATTTCATAAGGCTGAATTGAGTGTTGTCACATGACCCATGCATCAGATCCGTCCCTCTTAACTTATACACCAGAGTCCCAGCTTAAAGATTTATTTGCAGTAAGACCAGCAGATGAAAGGGTTTTTGCAAGAAGTAGTTTGTTCATTGTTTCAAGGTCGTGTAAGAGATGGGGATGCAGAAAAGCATTACAGCATTTCAACTCTCTCCAACCAGGAAGATGGTGAAAAGTGCAAAATTCACAATTTTCTATCCTTTTTGTAATGTACTGGCTGGTCCTCGATAGAGGCACTTTGTAAAAATGTGCTTACTAGTAGTTTGATGCCAGCAGGGAGACCCCACGGATGACGAGACTATGTCCCCTCATTAGTATTGAAGCGGTACCCTAGGGGACCCACCTTATTTGATAGTCACATGGAAATCTGCTAGTACCCCTTACATGCATGATCCACATTGTGGTCAGCAAAATATATCTTATTCCTGACGTAAATGTGACAATGAATCGGTATTTAAAATCTGTAGATGGTGCAAAAGTACATTTGCAAGTAAAAATCATTTAATGAAACCTTATTGCCAAGAATTTGCCCAGTAGCACATTCTTTATTTCTTCAGTACTTTCAACACAAAATATTTAATGTAATCGATACAGAAATTAGCATTTTTACGTGATCAACATTACAATGAAATCAGTGTAAACCAGAAAAATTACCAAGAGTAAGCAAGAGGACATCACATCCTCTTTAAGGAAGATTAAAAAAAAAACATCAGAGTGGTTACACTAGTGGTTAATAAGAGTATTTAAACATTTTGAAACATTGAGATGAAAAGAGCAGAAGCACTATAGAATGCAAGTTTTGGATGATTCATAATGAAGATTCTTGAGAGATAACGGAGTGGAGAGAGGGGCGATTGTTGCAAACTATTCTTAATTAGGTTTTTAATGCATATAACTTTGCATACACAACTGAAAAATTGAAGTTAAAGGGAATCATAGTGCATGTATGGAGATCAAGGTGTTGGAGAATAAATGGAGTTTAAAGAGGAGAAAATGTGTAGTGGAACCTGCTCCGCGAAGAGAAGTAGCATAGGATGGTAGGTCAAAGAATTGAGAGAAATACTAATAAATTGAATAGGAAAGTGAAGAATAACAAAGACACATCACAAGGAAACATACGGAAAATAAGAAATGGGTGGATTTTACAAATATTTGGCGTCAGGATATTAAAAGAGAAAGATGATGTGTTTTGGTAAAAAAGTATTTCAAGAATAAAGGCTAAACTGCATTGAGTAATTAAGGAGAATAAAGGAATAAAAAAGGGAAAGCGAATGATGCTGAAGAGTAATAATGGGCATATAAAGTGGAAGGAGTTTAATCAAGTAGAGATACTGAGGACAAAAGTGTGTCATCAGAGTTAACGGTGGATGGAAAGAAAATATATTTTGATGTTTATGGTGTTGAAATATATGGGGTTTGCTGCGTTCTGGAGCTATTGACAAGGAAAGGAGAAAAGATTGTGTAATGGAGCAAAGGAAGAGAAAAAGAAAACAATTCCGGTATTATAAAACAAGAAGACAGAACACAGGTTTTAAAAATGCAATCTGATCAAATTCAGCAGAGCAATGTATGCTCATCAAATGCATATTTTTGATAGGAAACTTTAGGGGCAGGATAGCAGCTGCTTCATAGTGAAAGTATGAACGTTTTGACGAGGCCTCAGCCCAAGTTCCAGAGTACATAAAAGTATAGAATCATGGGGCCAAAAAAGACATAACAGACTAAGAAGTACCCTCTGTAGATAAAAGCGGGAGAAAGATTTCAATGGATAGACAGCTTTATAGCCTAGGATTTTACTGGATTCTTTTTTATCCAGGTGAAGCTTTGTGAAATGAGACGAGGGCATAGGTAAACTGGACAGAGTAAATTGCAAATTTAGAGATAGGGTGATTGAGTGGACTCAAAAACGTTCGTGATAGTCAAAGACAAGAGCTTGGCCAGAGAGATATGAAACATGATCATGGTAGATAAGAGAAGAGTAATGGTGGCAAATGGGAAATAAAGACTACAGTGATACAGAAAGGTGCATATCGAGGTATAGGAGTAGCAGGAGTGAAGCTGCTTTTGGAGCATAATATGAGAGCTCTTCTGGGGGCAAGCAAATAGTGATAGCTAGAGTGAAGGAATAAGGTGGATGGCTGAGGCTTTCAGAATTGCGTTCAGGCGGAGCAGTGTCCGATGATCGGGATGACGTGGGCTGAAAAGTAGGGATAATAGGAAGAAGAAGGGCACCATAAACTAGCATAGCTGTTCTATAACATGGCACGAGAAAAGCACAGGAAGGTCGAGGGACTATTGACTTGCTTAGTTGTTCAAAGTGGACCACAGCACAGATACCCTTAAATCTGGTGTCCTGTAGAAGTGCCGCCCGACTGAAAGGCTGTAAAAGCACAGATTTAAAATGGGTGCAGGACAGTTCAATGCTGTTGCTGCTTTCTGCCAATGTAAGGCTGCATCCAATGAAGAGAGACACACTACAGCAGTTACCCAGGGGTGACAGATCTGAAAATATGAAAATGTGACCCAGGGATTGTAATCTGATTATAAACAGGTGGATTCAGGCAGCCTTAAAATTGAAAACTATGGTAGCAGGTGATGGCTATTATTCAGAAGCAAATGGAGTAAGTATGTCAAGCTTGTTCCTGCTGTGCCCTAGTAGGTGTAAAAATGTGTGTGTGATTGCGGAAAAAATGGCCTACCACGAATTCAACCTGATTTTGATGTATTATGACAAGTATGTTCCTCTTCAGCTGATTGCAGAGGACCTTGGCCAGAATCTTCATGCCACTGCTGAGCAGAGATATGGCTAAAAAATTCATGTCGAATACTAGATATTTCCCTGGCTTGGGAATTAGGAAAAATCAATGAACATGTATAATCTGAGTGTTGTTTGCCTTGTTCCACTGCATCCGTGTCTCTATGCCTCTATCTTTATTTACGTGGTCAGGGAAAAAGTTGGTGAGAGGTTTTAAGGCTCAGTGGTGCTTATTCCTGCTGCACCATTTGCCAGTCACACCTCGTTCTTGCTTGTGTTGATTTCTTTCATAAAGTAGTTGGCTATGGCTATGTTTCTTTATTTATTTTCTGTTTATTTTCATTTAGCACCTTTCAGGCTAAGTCAGGAGATAGGATGTGATATCAACAAATTAGAATAAACACACTAAACCATGATAGTTGGATATACATGCACATCATAAGAGAATTTCGGTGTTGCAGGAAATTAGATTCAGAAAAAAGCAGAACATAAAAATCATCATTGTCTGAGAGAAACCTTGATTCCAGTAGAATGTTAATGACGTCACTGCATCCTTACAATACTTATCAAATTATGTTGTTATTGCTACTACCATCTGTACAGGGGTCATCCAGGACTCTTTCCATATCTCAATGTAAATGTAGGACATGCCCGAGATGCACAAAATGTATGTTCAGTGGTTAGCTTTTGGGTGTTGCAATATATCAACAACATTCACAATTATTTTCAAACATTGCCATTTTAAGAATGTGGTTACCAAGAGCTAATCTTCAGTTCTGAAAAAGGAAGGATGCGTTCAGGGTCACACATACAAACCAACAACATTTTTTGTCCAATAGTGATAGAGAGCCAACTTTGCAGGCGTTTTTGAATTTTTGAAAAACATTTGGATTTTGGTCCAAGTAGAACAGAATAGCCGTTTTTCCCTTGACTAGAGGACATATTTGAATACATATTTTTGTCAAGATCTTCAGAGACAATTCATCATCTCATTTGACACAATTGAGGTGTTTCCTCTGATACTTGCTCTGTATGTCTGTCATTTGAACTTCTATTGCAATGCAAGAAGCATGGTATGGCATATGGGTGTTGAGAAAAAATAAATAAAAGTTGTATACTATTAGTCCGGTCATCCTTGGGGAGGTCTTCCCAAACTTTGCTGATTCTTTTTGTTAGCCTTATGACTTTTTTGACCAGTGCTAAAGTGCATGTGCTTCTCCTCTAAACATGGTAACATTGATGTATACAAAATTAGCATATTTAGTTTACTTGTAAACCATGTACCATATACCCAGGTCCTGTAAGCTAAATGCTACTAGTAGCCTGCAGCAGTGAATGTGCCACCCTGCCTTAGACCTACCACTGCAGGGCCTGTGTGCTGTTTACTGCCACTTCGACTTGCCACTGAAAACTACTTGCCAAACCTTAAACTCCCCCTTTATTACACATAAGGCACTCCTAAGGTAGGTCCTAGGTAGCCCATAGGTAGTGTACTGTGTGAGTAAAAAGTAGGACATTCACTGTTCGGGTTTGCATGTCCTGGTAGTGAGAAACACCCAAATTCATGTTTCACTAGTATGAGGCCTACTTCTCTCATTGGTTAACATTGGGAATTCATTAATTCACATTTAGGCTGTAATTCCCAATTCGAAAACAGTAGCCAAATCATGTTTTATATCTTTGGAATGGCATTCATAACTTCTCTCTACTGGTAAAGTTGGATTTAACATTACTCTTTTAGAAATGCCACTTTTAGATAGTGGGTATATCTTAATTGTGCCTGTGTGCCTGCCGTCTTCCTCCAATCCACATCTGAGGAGGGTGAAAGCTAGACTTTGTGCATGCCCTCTAGACCACCTCAAACACAGGGAGGTTAGGCATGTTGCCGTACTCATTTGCATTCTGATGGCTCTTCATTAGCAGGAAGGGAGGGGTAAGCTGACACACCTGTATAGTCAGTGTCCTGTTTCCCACACAAAGGGCTTATTACCTCCTACTGATAATCTGGAGCCAGGGCTGGGATGGAAGGACCTGTGTGTACTTCAAAGACCCTCCCTTGAAGTCATCCCCAATTCAAAGTCACAACTGGGTATAAGTACAGGGTCTCAGGCCCTACCAAGCCAGTACACCACTGGGCCTGTGAAGACCCCTGTCAGGAATAAGGACTGCCATGCTGATACAAGAAGAACTATTGCTTTGGAAGAACTGCTTTTCTGCTCCAATGTACTGCCTCTTGCCAGCTGCTTTCTACCCTCTGTGCTGCGGAGGAAAAAGAATGGACCCATCTCAATTGAACCCAGAGTGACTCCAAGTGCTTGCTGGCTTGCCCCCTGTTCTTAAGTCTCGGGCCATCAAAGACTTCCAACAATCCTGCAACAGCACCTGGACTCTGCCATCAGAGTCCTGCCTTGCTAAGTGGTGCCAATCCAGTCCTGGGCCCCTGGAAATGCTTGTTTCTATGCTGACCCAGCAGAATCCACGCATCATGGTCTTTGCACCGATTGGAACTGACGCATTGCTATTTGATGTCGACGAAGCTGCTGCCGGACAACATCGCTTCAACAGACAGCCCAGCTTGATGACGACTGACTGTGCCGCTCGACGATGATGCATTACCTGCATCACAAAGGGGATAGTATACGAGCCTTAACTGTGTGGCTCAGAACCACCGACACAGCACTTACAACCACAGGATTGATGATTAAACATCACATCCTCTGGCGCTCGATGTTGACACTTTCTACATCCCAGGTTCTTTTTGCGATACCTGCGCGAATCCTGTAGCCAGCCTGCCCTCCATTGCAGTCTTCCTGAGCTTTAGATCTACCCAGGTCTAGCGCAACCATAAGTTTCCGGTTGGTGCTTTATGACTCTAAGCATTATTTTTGAATGTATTTTAAAAATTTCAAAACTCCAGTCCTACTTAGTAGATTTTTGTTGTTTTGGTCTTGTTTTACTCATAAAAATAGAAGCAATTCTTTAACCATGTGTGTTTTTTTTTTGTGGTGTTGTCCACAAATACTTTACACATTGCGTCTGTAGGTAAGCCGGACTGCTCTGTACCAAGCTACCAGAAGGTGAGCACATATTATCTTTTAGCCTGTATCTAGCTCACCATGATTCCTGCCTGGACAAGGTGCATGGCTCCCGCCAACCAGAAACCCAATTTCTAATATCTATCATTTTCAGGGATTTTTAGATTATTGTTTTTCAGTCTGGAGTAATTAATGCAGATTGGTATTTAGTTCACATATATTTCCCTATAAAAGCAATTACTATGAATGCCTTTGAATTCTATCCCTAATCCCCAAAAAACCCTCACCACCCGAGTTTCACCAATAGATTAACCCAAAGAACAGTTTACTACCCTATACTCCAGCCATTCCTGAACTCTAAAAGCCCATGCCACACCTATATTCTACCCATTACCAAACCTAAAAACCACTCAAACTCCCCCTAGCCCTGACCACCTAAAAACTGCTCACCATACCTATACTCCACCCATGATCCCTTAAATCTGCTCACCTCTTCTACATTCCATCCATCCATCTCTAAACCCTAAAACACCTCCCCCCATAGTTTCACCAACTATAACCTAAAAACCCTCACCATCCCGAAATTCAAAGTACCACTGATCCTTCAAATCCCTCACTACCAAAAAACTACCCATTTCCTTGCCCATGTAAATAAAGATAGAGACAAAGAGACAGGGACACCATGAAAAAAGACAGACTACACTCTCATTACAATAGATCACTGATTTTCTTAATTCTCAAGCAAGGGAAATATCCATTATTCTGCTGGAACTTTTTTGTTTTTTTATTTCAGAAATTTTTTTATTGGAAGTTTCCAAATCAAAAACATACAAAAAATACAATGAAACACAAGGGTCACTGAGGGATACAAATAGTGTGGAGGGGAATACATTAACTAAAAGACTGGAAAAATATCTACACGGGCAGTGGTAAGCAAGGAAAATCAAAGTAAATTAAAGACTAAGACAAACATAAAGCAATTAAATGAAAGCTGCATAACAACAGTCATATACATCATATTGAGTATCTAAACTAGGATGGAGGACACAGGAATACAGTCTTCAAACTTTCTGGGTCAGAATACATGGAGCAGTTGAATAAGTTATAGATTAGGCCCGTTGGTAAGTATGAGTGTGTTGAAAGTTCAAGGAGGTTTATGTACGCTAAAATAGTTGTCAAGAGAAATCCCCATTTGTCTATGGGGTGGGCGCCATGGGTGTTCTGGAGTGCGATATTTTCAGCACCTCTCAGATTAGTGACCTAGTTTAACCAACATTTAAAGGAATCTTTACGGGTGTCCTTCCAGTTGTTCAGAATTATCTTCACAGCAGCGGTGAGCAGCAGGTCAACAAGGGCCCTGTCATTATCAGAGATCGAATCGGCTTTAATAAAGCCAAATACTAAGGTAGACAACTCTCTAGTGGGGGAGAAGGAAAAGGCTTTTGCAAGGAATGCAAATACCTTGTCCCAGAAGGAAGAAACACAAACACAGCGTAATAATAGGTGTTCTAGGTCTCCATCTTCCTCGTTGCAGTTCCAGCATGTGGCGTTGTCCCTAATATTGTCTAAGATGACACACACCGTGTCCAGAAAGCCTTATGGAGAAGCCAAAACTTCGTCTGGGAGAGTGAAGAGCTTATTTTGTGTTTCATGGTTGATTCCCAGGTTTTGGACCAATCCATGTCTGAAATTGGTGTTGAGGAGTGAGATTCCCAGAATTGCCGAAGATCTTTATTGAGGTTGGATTGTTGTGGCCTTAGGAGTTTGTAAAGCCTGGAGACCTGGTGGCCCAGCTTATTGAGGGTAGCTAGATAGCTCGGGAGAGAGGGCGCCTTTTTGGATTGTTTCGCTTTGGAGATTACTGTTTTAATGTTCAAAAAGTTGTAAAAATCCAGCGCTCCTTGGTCATATTTGGCTTGGAGTTCTTTAAAAGAGAGGGGTTATGAAATACTAAATAGTTGATGTGGGAAGAAAATACCTTTATTAATCCATAGCTCATTGTGTAGTGGTTTACCTTTGTATAGTATTGAGTGGTTATACCATAACAACTCCCAGTCAGAGCGTCTTACCTGGTTAGCCAGGAGTTTATCAATTTTTAGCAAGGCAAGTCTTGTATTTTTAAAGTTGCATTTTGAAAAACTGGCCGTATTCATTTTAGCAGTGAGGATGGTGGCTGGAGCAAGATTTTTGAAAAGGGCTTTCTTGACGTTAAGCCACACAGGACAGTAGTTAGCTGGAGGGGACAGCCAGTAAGAGCCTTGTTTGGCAAGGAAGGCAACCTGATATAGTTTAAAATCCGCTAGATTGACCCCACCCAGGGATTTGTCGAGGCGTAGCTCTTTTAAGCTAATCCTAGCCTTTTTTCCTTTCCATAGGAATTTGGATAGTAGAGTATCTAGTTTGTGGTGGAAGTCTTGGGATAGGGCGAGAGGAAGCATTGTAATAAGGTAATTGACTAAAGGGGAGATCATCATTTCGAGCCTTCCTCACCAAGTTATGAAACGGGGGGACCACCCATCCAGTTGTGATTTAATTTTATCTAGCGTGATGGATTCATTGTGATGAAGGGTTTCAAGAAGGGAGCTGCCGAATTAGATTCCCAGGTATTTAATAAAGCCAGTTTGCCATGTGAGACCTGAGGTACCGAACATATCTCTGGTACCATGTATATTTAGGGGCTTACCCTCTGATTTGTCCCAGTTCAATTTATAGCCGGAGTGAAGCGAGTACTTTTCTATGGTAGTCATGATGGCTGCAATAGAGGTCTCTGGGTTCTCCGTAGCCACTAAAATGTCATCAGCGTATGCTGCTAGTTTCACCTGTGTGTCTCCAAAGCGCACTCCCGTTATCTCTTCGTTTTGTTTTACATCTGATAGGAGCGGTTCAAAGCCCTTGAGAAATAGAGCTGGCGAGAGAGGGCACCCCTGCCTGGTGCCTTGCTGTAGACGAAATGGGTCCGATAAGGTATAAATAATGGCGATTCTAGCGGACGGTGAAGAGTAGAGCGCCATTACCATATTGGTGTAAGAGTCCCCCAGGTTAAAGGTCTTCATGCAATGTTGTAAGAAGGGCCAGGATCGATCAATCAATCAATCAATCAATCAATCAATCAACGACATTTATAGAGCGCACTACCTACCCGTAGGGTCTCAAGGCGCTAGGGGGGGGGGGTGCCGTTACTGCTCGAACAGCCAGGTCTTGAGCTTCTTCCTGAAGGAGAGGTGGTCTTGGGTCAGGCGCAGGTCGGCCGGGAGGGAGTTCCAGGTCTTGGCGGCCAGGTAGGAGAAGGACCTTCCTCCTGTGGTGGCTCTGCGGATGCGTGGGACGGCGGCGAGGGCGTGGCTGGCAGATCGGAGGTGGCGTTTGGGAGCGTAGAAGTTGATTCGGTTGTTGAGGTAGCTCGGGCCTTGATCGTGTAGGGCTTTGTGAGCGTGGGTGAGGAGCCGGAAGGTGATTAGTTTGTTGACGGGGAGCCAGTGCAGGTCTCTCAGGTGTCCGGAGATGTGGCTGTTCCGTGGGATGTCGAGGATGAGTCTGGCTGAGGCGTTCTGGATCCGCTGGAGTCTCTTCTGGACCTTGGCGGTGGTTCCGGCGTAGAGTGCGTTGCCGTAGTCCAGTCGGCTGGTGACGAGGGCCTGGGTGACGGTCTTCCTGGTCTCCGTGGGGATCCACCAGAAGATCTTCCGAAGCATGCGCAGGATGTTGAAGCACGACGAGGAGACGGCGTTGACTTGCCTGGTCATGGAGAGGGAGGAGTCCAGGATGAAGCCCAGGTTGCGTGCGTGGTTCGTCGGTTTGGGTGCGGTGCCCAGGGCGGGGGGCCACCAGGAGTCGTCCCAGGCAGAGGGCGAGGAGCCCAGGATGAGGACCTCCGTCTTGTCTGAGTTCAGTTTCAGGCGGCTCGTCATCATCCATTCGGCTACCTCTTTCATCCCTTCGTGCAGGTTGGCTCTGGCGGCGGCGGGGTCGTTGGTCAGGGAGAGGATCAGCTGGGTGTCGTCGGCGTAGGAGATTATGTTGAGGTTGTATTGGCGTGCGATGGCCGCGAGGGGGCTCATATAGACGTTGAAGAGTGTAGGGCTCAGCGAGGATCCTTGAGGGACGCCGCAGATGACTTTGGTGGCCTCTGACTTGTACGGTGGTAGGCGGACTCTCTGTGTTCTTCCGTCGAGGAAGGATACGATCCAGTCCAGTGCCTTCTCCTGGATTCCGACGTTGCTGAGGCGCTGCACTAGGGTGCGGTGGCAGACCGTGTCGAAAGCCGCGGAGAGGTCTAGGAGGATGAGGGCCGCTGTTTCGCCGTTGTCCATCAGGGCTCGGATGTCGTCGGTGGCGGCGATGAGGGCGGTCTCGGTGCTGTGGTTGGCGCGGAATCCGGACTGCGATGGGTCGAGGGATCCGTTCGTCTCGAGGAAGGCGGCCAGCTGTTTGTTGACGGTCTTCTCGATGACTTTGGCTGGAAACGGGAGTAGAGAGATGGGGCGGTAGTTCTTGAGTTCGGTGGGGTCTGCTGTAGGTTTCTTGAGTAGCGCGCTGAGTTCGGCGTGCTTCCAGCTCTCGGGGAAGGTGGCGGTGTCGAATGAGGTGTTGATAATGTCCCGTAGGTGGGGTGCGATGACAGCGTCGGCTTTGTTGAAGACGTGGTGAGGGCAGGGGTCGGTCGGAGATCCGGAGTGGACGGAGTTCATCATGCGGATGGTGTCTTCGGTGTTGACCGGAGTCCAGGTGCGGAGGGTGGTGGTGGGCGGCGCTGCTGCGGTCGTGGCGTGCGTTGGTTGAGCGCAGAAGCTGTTGTGTATGTCCGCGATCTTGTTGTGGAAGTAGGAGGCGAGGGAGTTGCAGAGGTCTTGCGATGGGGTGATGTCGTTGTTTCCGGCATTGGGGTTGGAGAGCTCTTTCACGATGTTGAAGAGCTCTTTGCAGTTGTGTGCGTTGTTGTCCAGTCGGTTCTTGAAAGCCGTTTTCTTGGCGGTGCGGATCAGTTGGTGGTGTTTCCGGGTGGCGAGCTTGAGGGTGGTCCTGTTGTCCGGTGTGGGTTCCTTTCTCCAGGCTTTCTCGAGGGCTCGGCAGTTCTTCTTGGAGCTCTTGAGTTCGTCGGAGAACCAGGGGGCTCTCTTACTGCCGGATCTGCTGGGCGGGATCCTCAGAGGGGCGAGTTCGTCTGCGCATTTGCTGATCCACTTCGAGAGGTTGTCGGCGGCCTGGCTGGGGTTCGGTGAGCTGGCCGGAGGGTGCTGGCTCAGGGAAGCGGCGAGCTGGTCGGCTGTGATCTCTGTCGAACGCTTTTTCAGCGTCAAGGGTTATGGCTACCGTTAGGGTGGGTGTCATTTTGGCTTTCTCCAGAATGTGTCATAATAATCTTGTATTGTCGTTGGACATGCAATGTTTTAAAAATCCCACCTGGGAGTTGCTGACTAATTTAGGGAGGATGGCATTGAGTCTGCTCGCCAGGATTTTCGCATACATTTTGCAGTCTAGATTTATAAGCGAAATGGGTCGATAGTTTTAAGTTAGAAGGGGGTCTTTACCTTCCTTCGGGATAACAATTATAGTGGCTTCGCCCATTGACTCCGAAACTCGGCCTGAGGTGGCAATTGAGTTAAATAGTTTTAAAAGCATGGGGGTGATTGACTTATCAAATGCTTTGTAGAAGTCGGCAGAAAACCCATCCGGGCCAGGGGCTTTGTTACTTTTAAGTGATTTAATAGAGGAAAAGATTTCCGTATCTGGGTTTGGGGACCCGAATGTAGAACTGTCTTCGTCAGAGAGTTTGGGGAGGTTCAGAGTGTCTAGGTAATTAGTACAAGCGACCGGATCGAATGACATATTATTCTTGTATAGGTCCTCATAGAAGGTCTTGAAGGTGGCTACAATTTTCTCATGTTTGGTGTGTATGTTATTAGCGGAGTCTTTAATAGATGAAATGGTGAGTAATTTTTGTCTGTGTTTGAGATAGGACGCAAGCAATTTCCCTGCTTTATTCCCCTCGCATGGTTTCATGGCTTTGAATTTATTAATCCAAACACCGGCGCGTCTGCTCGCAATAGTGTTATACTCGTATTTCTCTTTGATTAATTGCTTGAGGGCCAGTTTGTTGTTTAGGTCAGTGGAGTGGGTGATTTCTAGGGTCTTGATAACTTTTTCAAGCCTATCAAGTTCTGCGTTAAATTGTTTATTGGTCCTTGCTCTAATGCCAATAATCACTCCTCTAATTGTGGCTTTCAGGGCTTCCCAGACGGTGGAGGTGTTCATATCAGGGGAATCATTTAATGTAATATACTCCTTAATGGCGTTTTCTATTTGTTGCTTGCCCTCGGGATCTGATAGAATCTCCTCATTAAAGTGCCAGCGTTTTGGGGGTAAAATAGAGTGGGAGCCCGTGAGTTTGGTACTAATACAAGAGTGGTCAGAGACCAGCTTGGGTGCAATGTCTGTTTCTTCTATGAGATGGGTCAAAGGGCTAGATATTAAAATGTAATCAATTCTGGAGTATGAATTGTGCGGGGCTGAGTAGAAAGTATAGTCCCTCCCATCATGGTGTTGAAGACGCCAAGAGTCCTTTAATAGGAATTTGGTGCACTGGCGTGAGAGTGACTGGTGAGAACGAGAAGGTTGGAACGCGCATTTGGATTGTCTGTGTAATAGCGGGTCCATTGGAAGATTGAAGTCACCGCCTACAATTAAAAGCTCGTCCTGTGGGATGTTTTCTATGGCTAGAGAGACTGATTCCCTAAAGTCTGGAGCATCAGATGTAGGGCCGTATATGTTTACCACGTGAATGGGATACTTGTGTCTCATCAGGTGGGTGATTGATAGTCTTCCATCTGTGTCGTGTGTGTGTGTGTGTGTGTGTGTGTGTGTGTGTGTGTGTGTGTGTGTGAGGTAACAGATCAGTTTGATTTTCTTTGAGATTAGGGTGATAACGCCGCCTTTCTTGTGGACGGCCGAGGAGCAAAGTGTGTGGGAAATCCAGTTGAGATTAATAAAACGTATATCCTCCTCTGAGAGCTTAGTCTCTTGAAGTAGGATGACATCCCCTTTTGATTTAGACAGGTATTCAAAAACCTTCCGTCTTTTCACAGGGTGCTTGAGACACTTGACATTCAAGGAGACTACAGTGAGATTTTCTCCTAGGGAATTGGTTTTAGCCATCTAGAGAGCTGTGGTCACTTAGAGAGTGGTTGATAAGGGTGTTGTAGTCAGAAGATTGGAGAGCTCTAGAAACGCCCTCTGTCTACCAATCATTGCAAGGTGTGAGACTAGTTACTTGACGTGACTTTACTTTGTTGTATGGGCACCTGTGATTCCTGGGTTGGTAACAGTGAAAAATGCACGATTTGTGAGATACTACTGAAACATTATCTTTCCCAAAATGAAAAAAACAGAAAACAAAGCAGAGGGAAACAACCAATGTAGTATGTAACCCCATCCTCAAACCCCCCCACGCCCCCTCCCTTATCCCCAACATCCCCCCTCACCCTCCGCTACCTCCCGAAATAATCGAACTTAGGAGATGCGATGGCAGTACCGTCTAGGGGCAGCACAGAGAGATTTAGATAAAACAATACTTATTTCAGGAGAAACAAGATTAGAGGCCTATATCTCATTTATATCTTGAATAAACAGCAAAGAGTATAGGCGATAAGTTATAGCACAGCATATCATCTAGAACAGAATGGGTGGCACAAACCTGCCCAACAGTGTCAATGGGTGAGAAGACATATTATGAACCTAAGAGGGTCTGTATGTGCGAACTAGCTTGACCCCAAGAACTCAACAGAGTTGTAGTGCAACATTAGAGATTGCTAAGAATTGCTACGGAATGCCCTAAGGGGGTAGAAGAAGGCCAATGAGCTCCATAATGTCAAGCCAACAAACCCAAAACAGTGCATCAGTGTAACATCAAGTAATAGGAAACAGAGGTATCATTGTAAGTAAATACAGTAGTCAACATACAGCAGTACCATTGGTGGACAATAACCAGGTATTTCACATATTAGAGGAGTCCTGGGAATCCATTTTCCTCTTGTTGGATGAGCCACTTGACAGGTCCATGTTCTGTATCAGACAATCTTCCAAGTGTTGTGCCAGATCTCGGGGATCTGAGTAGAAAAGTGGTCTGCCATTTTCATTAATTTTAAACTTTGATGGGCAGCAAAGGAAAATTTCAATTTGTCCCTCAGGAGGAGGAACCCTTTCCGCACCTCAACAGTATCTTTAGAGTAGTCTTGGGTGAATATTATACGTTGGCCTTCTCATGAGACGTGGTGATTTTTCCTTGCGAACTGCAGGATGGTTTTGACATGTTGATATCGGAGTGGTTTACAGATCAGGGGACAAGGGTGTTTTCTCCCTTGGGCATTGAAGGTTGGTATCCTGTGCGCCCTGTCAAGCTCTAGGCTGTGATGGAATGTGATCCCAGTTATCATTGGAATCCAGGCCTCTAGGAATGCCACACATGATCCTGCATCCTTCTCTGAATTCTCTGGAACACCAAAGATGCGAATGTTCCCTCTCCTGTTACGGACGTCCAGTTCAGCGTTTTGTCTTCTGAGGTGGTCAGTGGTGCACTGGAGTTGCTTTATTATCTTTGATGATTGTGTGGACTTGTCCTCCACATTGCTTAATCGTTGCTCCGCTGATGCTTTTATTCATGGTGCTCATGTCCGCCCTGATTGCCGTAAGCTCAAGCTGCATGGTGCAGGGTTGCTCTTGGTTGATTTGGCAAGGTCATGAACTTCAGCAAGTTTTTTAAGGATCATTTCCATAGTGGCTGATATGTCTGATTTGCCTTTGATAAGGGATTCAGCAGGCGATAGCTCCGGGCGCACCTTTTTAGTGTTGTTCCTACTTTCTCTGTCAGCCATTGTTGGTCAGGTTATGGTGTTTGCGGAATGAGTTGGTGTGGTAGCTGTCGCTGGTGAGAGAACGTGTCCCAGATCGTAGTATCGCCGTTGTATCGTAATCGCCCGACGTCTAGAGTTATGGTGTGACAAAGAAATCAACAATCGATATAGATAGGTCGCAGTTAGGTTCCCGGTGGTTAACATGCTCCAGCGGTGATACCATACAGATTAGGGCAGTAGGAGTTACGGACCAACAAACGACAGGGATTGAATGTTGAGTGGCAGAGTGGTGAGGCAGGTATTAGACAGACACAGGTGGTTCATAAGCAAGTTTACAGGCAAGTCCAGCACCAGAGCAGACCACGCACTTGCCATACTGCTATTACTGTGAAAGAGAGCCACGTAATATGTTGTGACTCTTTATTATGATGTTATGATGTTATGATCATGGCCCAGAGCACACCATAATTTTGCGAATGAAGTAAGAAGAATCGACACTCCCTCTGCATCTGGGACTATTGAATGTGTGTAAGTGTGTAGGAGATGTTCACAGAAACTCTTGTTATCGCTACATTTTTTTACCTCCTAGGTCACTATGGAAGTAGTTAGATGACCGCTATGAATTCTCGCTGCAGCAGTTGCTCGTGCATGACTGTTATATGGAATCAGGCACAGTGGGGCTGGAGCGCAGGTTCATATCCCTGAGAAGAGATTCCGTGTATTTAGTGTTGAGACTGGTAGAAGAAACACTGTTGGTCCAGCCAGGACAGGTCGGGCTCTTACGAGGGTGACATTGTTAGAGCTGTGTACTGGACTGGGGGTTCCGTGTCAAACCGCCATTTTAGAATCACCGGGTGGGATATTAAACACAGCGTGCCCTGGTCAAACTATAGCCCCCACCACCATCGTTAGCACTGCGGTTGAGGAAAGGAGCGCTGTTAGGCAGTCCGACCAGAGGACGATAATGCTAGACACTAGGCTGCGAGAGACTCGTCCAGCATTGCACCGCAATTTTGTGAGCTCCGATTGCGGTATCGCGCACAGCTGACCAGGTCTGCTAGGACGTGCGTTAAGCCCAATAATTCCCACTGCGATGATAAACTTGATGATGGAAAAAACTGGAATTTTTTACCTACATCTCTGATCAACAGTGTCATGAAGATTCTAGCCAAGGTCCTTGACAATCAGCTAAAGATACATCGTGCTAAGCCGTTCATTCTGAAATCACATGTACACAATTGTATACCTATTATGGTGCAGTAGGACAACAGCGAAAATGTAACTCTCTCCCTGAATGATAAAAAATTAATTCAAATGGTGGAGTGGGGTTACCATGCAATATCCATGATGGGACTTGGTCCAAAATACATCTTGACAAATTGGCTATTCCACAAATCTACTGCCATTTTAAGCAGGAATACTTTCTGATTACATAAAATCATCATGCAGATTTTCTGCACATCTTACTTTTCCTTGATCACTCTGGAACCATTATAGATTGCCGTCTGTGAATTGGTAGTGATCTGGGGTTTTCACCCACAGTAGGTTCCTGAAACTGATGCTGTATACAGACTACTTGCTGCTAACTTAATCCTCTCACACAACCTCTATTCCTGCACTGATGTCAACAGCCTTGATCTTGCCTACGTTTTCAAGCTTTAAAACCAACTAGTGCAAAAGCATCTCACTTCCAAGGCCGAAATGTACTACTCTTCCATACCTAGAGGACCAATCATTCATATGGATGAAACTGAAATATCTAGGCATACTTGTGAGCAGTAACAAGATAATGAGGAAGGATAATCTGGATATTCTCATTAGCGGAACAACATGTCGCCCCAAATATAGAGCTGATTCAGTCTATATTCATTGCTTTGCATATAATTCTTTTGCATGGACCGTTGTTGTTTCACAAAATATCAAAATTGACAGCATCAAAACTCTATACTGCTACTTCTTCTGTTGGCCGAAGCATTTTGAAACTAGAATCGTAGTATCTAGTGCAACATCTCACAGCTAGCATACCATTTCAATATTGCGACGGAGACTGCGTGCTGCACGATACTGGAAAAATAAAATTAGGGGAGAACTTGTGGATCTCGCCCAATACTTCGAGGGCAATCATTACAAGCAAGCAAGGTCAATCCAATGAAAGGCGTGTCCATCAAAGTGGGTCTCAAGATCAGTGGTACCTAGGGAAAACCACTTTTGGAATTTACAGGCTCCTATTTGGCACAATGCTGCATTGTTCATAGACGGGCAAGTGCTGGACTGGCCCGCATGCAAAAACAAAGGCATAATGATCATAGGCCAACTGTTGAGAGAAGGTTTGCAACATTTTGATCCTCCAATAACACAAAACTGAAAAGGTAGACACGTTAGGGTGCAACTTCAGAAAATGGCAGAATAAGAAGAAAGAAAAGGTAATGTTCTAGAACAGAACATTTGAATTTCAGTACAGTTTACAGGCTGTCACTGCATCACAGCAGTACTTCAAGTACTTTTTCAGTGTTCCATTAGATCTATTGGGCCATTTGAATTACAAATATTGTACACAATGCTTAACATGCAAACAAGTTAAAATGGTTGGCTTGAATTCTACAAAATATCAAACACCTATTGGTAGTTCCTTAGAACTGTTTTGTTAATAATGTGCATCCTCAACTTAATGTGCAGCTCAGCAAAAAAGAATAATGCGTTTTAGAACAGACACCCCCAATATTCATCCTCGTTAGCACACAGACTATGTCGATGTCCCAGCAGCATACTTCTAACCCACCTACCCTGGACTCATATTCACCCCCTGACCCATTAATGCCAAATGCTACATACAGAATTCAGTAGGGTCACCATCCAACTAAGTTTTCCTCACTCCTGAAAAAATGTTCACCCCTATTGACTTGAGTGTTATCATTAGCCGTAAACAGCTGACGTCACCCTCTTTGGATAAGCATAGTGTCAAAGAAATACACATTGATAGAGGGAGTGAAAAGTGGTGTTTAGACTGGTTACCCATCTGGGTTGACCTTAGCTGTGCCTGGAATTGACAAAGGAAACAGTTATTATGAACGCTGGGGAAATTATGCATTTTAATTTCACTTTTATTTTAAGTACCACTGATATTTTATTCACAGTACTCTGAAATCATCACACCTGACAATCTTTTGAGCACAGGTCAGCAGACTATACTGATGCAAATGTTTAAGGTTCTGTGTGTTGCCAGGCGCAGGTCTTTTTGTCGGCCATTGCTGAAATAAGTCTTTGTTCAGTCTAGCAAGTATTAGATAATTACACTAGTGCAGAAACATACCTAGAATAGTCATAAATACTAACCTGCTTAAACATGACAATACCAGAAGAAAGACATTTAGATACTGTACAACCAAATTGCCAATCCCTTTCAGTATGTCTTTTCATTCAATCTGTGTATGAAGTTGAGTTTTAAAATATGGTTAAGCAAAAGAATGGTTCTGTTGGGTAAGACACATTACTTTGAAACTGCTTATTAATGCAAGTCGTTGCTTGGCTCAGCGTGCACGCGTCCATGCAAACTGCCTTTAACCGATCTGTAAACTTGAGCCAGCAGTACTGTATTCATGGAGCTGACGGAAGGGACGCAGCACCTCCGTCACCGCCGACTAATTGAATTTGCTCCACCGGGTAAGCGACAATTGACCCATCGTCTCCCCCTCCCGAGCACTCGCTGATTCAGGATGGGTTCCCCCGCCGCATTCCACCATTAATGGAATACTGTACGGGCTTAACCTTCAGGCCACACTGACGCCTCAGCCCTCGGTCCCCTCACCCCCGAGCACTCGCCTATCCGGGATTGCTTTCCGCCGACTCACTCGCTTAAACGCAACAATTTATGGGGTCATCCGCATGTAAATCACTGCTCGCGAGTCAGCTAAAGGACTGCACAAAGAATTAATATATATGGCGAGTCTCCCACTTGACCATACGAATATTACCACACGCACTTGAGCATTCGAATATTACCGCATGCAAGTTACTGCTCGCGAGTCCAGGACTCCACATTTATTTAAATGGTGCTTCATCCACCTGAGCATACGATTATTACCGCAGGAAATTACCGCATGACATGCATGGGCATTTATCCTACACTCATTTTTAAAGGTCCCACACGCCCGTGCCCCCTGCTTGCTCAGTCCGCCTTTAGAGAGGTACGCCGTGATTAGGATAGCTGCACATGATTTTGTGCATCCTCTTACTGCATGTCAGGCTCCCTTCCCCCCGCCCACCCACCACACAGCTTCATCTGCCATTAACTGTGTACTGTACTGAATTCCCAGCCCCTCCTTCACAGATACGATTCGCCACTGCGCCACGCTGATTCGGGCTGAAACATTAGTGAGTACTAGAATCTCACCCCAGACCTTTTGGGTGTAACTTCTTGTGCACTTACAGCCTCTCGGATACACAGTCTCCACTACAATTTCAGACTGTCATCAATACTCACCCGCATCCCTGTCTTGAGAAAGACCCGCCGCGACCACCCACTGGGGCGCATGAGGGCCGAAACGTCGATGCTGGTCATAGGTCCAGACCCACCAGGATCCATATAGGAACACTAGGAATTCTTGGCTGCAAATTAGCATCTGGCCAATAAAACACTTGTATATATTTGTATATAGGACATTTCTTCTCACTGTGCATTTTTTCACTCATTGAGCACTATTCACTAAATGTGACATAATTGCACTTTTTCTGGCGGTCTTATCATGCATTGTATGTTATCATTGAATGAAGCAATTCAGATATAAAATGAATGAATTCTGATATAAATTGCATAATATAATCTCTTGATCACATTACCTTTTATTTTTAACATTTATTTCTCAATGTATGTGTGTACCAGAGAGCACCTATTCTTGATTGCATTAATAAGCAGTTTCAAAGTAATGTGTCTTTACCAACAGAATCATTATTTTGCTTAACCATTAATTACCCAGGTTCTGAGGGACACAGGGTAGCCCCTTTTTTCTTTAATTGTGTTTTAAAATATGCCTGCCTAGTTCCGAAGAATTCCTAATCAACATGTGTGCTTTATTGAAAATGTCTTTATTCACCCAGGTTTATTGTAAGGCACTAGATTGCCATGTCAGCATAATGACTGCGCAGCCAACAAGATTTGAAAGGGAATTATTGTCTGCCTACCTTTTGGATAATTACAATACTTTTTCAGATGAATGCCAATCCTTGGTTCTATACAATCACCTAATTGCACATACGACATATCTAGAAATGAATATATATTTGTGCTTCAAACACGTTGTCATCATTCTGCTTTTCCCTTGCAGCTGTTGGCTGATCTAGTGACATTTTAACTGTGTTAGTCAAATCTCCCTTTGCGACTGGTTTATTCTGTCTGTACCCTTCACTCTGAAGGAAAATTGAAGGCTTATGTGATACTCATGGCTCCACTGTCCGCGATGTGACTGGTTCTTGGAGGTCCACGCGCAGCAGGAGTGGGTGCCTTCTTTCAGCTGTTTCTTCATTTTTAAAGAGGCGGTTATCTACATATGAATGAGAGATCAGTGTTGTCCTTTTGGTTCAAAGTGATGCATCCACAATCTCTAAACTGGTTTCAAATGTGGCAGAGCCATGTTCAACAGCTACTCACCTTTCATTTAAAATTTGCAGATCATCTCAACTTCATAGACTCAACCATGAAAATTGGTGTAACCAACTAAAGGGTCCTTGAATAGTTTGGCTGCTTTATACTTTGGAGAGCATCAATTCAGTATCATAAGAGAATGGGACTATGATAATGTTACACTTCAGTTCTTCTGGGACAGTAGGTACCATCTCGCCATTCTGTAAACAAAAGCTTTTTTTCTCTTATTGTTGGCCTTATTAAGCCTACATTGTACCCTTCACATATTTTTCCGTAATTAACCTACACCAATTTACAAAATAATTCCACCAATCTATGAGCAGGTTGATTTGCGGATGATCCTATTAAATGAATGTCTAAGTACATAGGTGTTGCACTAGCTTTACTTCTGGAATCCTCACCGTCTGAGTGATTGTCAGGTCATTTTTCTTTCGGTATGTGGGAAAGCTATCAAGACTCTGCTATTACCCTCATAGCTGCTGTAAGGCTTCACCTTGCATTATACACAGCCCATCCCCACACTAAGTAATGCCAATGATCGCATATTACACTCTGAACATCTACATATTTATACTTGCAGTAGCACACAGTGTAACATTCTATATATGAAAAATGGCAATAAACAACATTTTACACTCCATGCTAATTATTATCCTTGTTAAATGTGTGGAGAGGCCCTGATTCGGTAGAGGAAAATATTTGAGAGTGTCATGATGTCCCTCAACCCCCCACAAAATGGTAATAAGTATAATAATGCTCAATGCGGATTGGAAATATGTTTTTTTAACAAAGTTAGTCAGAACCAGGATACAAGGAGTAAAATCCATGCAGTGAAAATAAAACCCTCTAAATAGGCCTCATGACGAGCAGAAGAGTGGTTTTCCTTTATAAAGTTTTTGTAACATACATTCTGTGACACATTAAGTAGTGTTTTCTTCTCTCGATTAGCCTGGGCAATAAGGACATGGGATTTGGCCTTTGCAATGTAGTCATAAATGTAGGAGTGTGCATTTTATATATACTTCAACACTTTTTACCTTTTAATAATTGCAGCAGATATGGATCTGGAATATAGAGTATGGAATATCGCTATACCTTAATATGGTAGCCAAAATATCGATGAGAGAAAATAATCACCAGGTAAGTATGCATATATTATCTAAACCCAACTCCTCATCTATGTACCTTGAAAATGTGTATGCATCTTGAAGGTGCACATGAAGAGTTAAAAATAGTAAATTGATTCCCCCCACCCCATTTGCACTTATCCTATCGATCTTTTTGCCCTCCATATTTGATCAACGATATTAAGGTAGTACAACATTCCATACTCTATAATCCATTCTACAACCTCTGCGGTATGCACAATCGTGGCCCTGTGCTCTAAGCAAGTGCGAAGAGATGCCTCTTGGTGTAACAAAGTCATTTTATTTCTTACATATGCAGTTGCATAATTACTGGAGTTATTAGACTCTCCCTAATTTGCAGCCTGGGAAGCCAATTAAACCTCAAATAACCCCTTGCAGACAAGTGGAAGGATGAGGATGTAACTGTACAGACCAGACCGGCTGGCAACTGTCTATATTCCCGTGCTAATGAGCTAGTTCACCTTTGTTAATTCATCTACCCGGGAGTCACCCAAGTGTAAAATACGAATAAAGGAAAAACAAAAACAGGGAGTATACAAACAAAATTGGCTTCCATTTTTCCAACTGAAATGTCAAAATAAAGACCTTTTAAAAAAAGGCATCCCATAATCTCAAGTAATTTAATACCCGAGGAGAAAAGTGGGAGCACTTCAGATTGACACAGCGAACAGGGATTAGCTGTGGGATCATCTACTGTTTAATGAAATTGAGCTCATGGGTAATATATGGAAAACAGCAAAGCTGTTGAAAGGTTGAATGTTTGTCCTTAACAACTAGAGAGCAGCACCCGATGCCCTAATACGGCATATTTCTTTTTTATAAAGCAGAGCAAATATTAAAATAAAAACCTTAGCATTGTTTCTGAAATGCTGGTCGCGTTTTCCCTCAGGCTGCTGACTAATTTCACTGATTTCTTGAGAAAGGAATTTCACGTGAGGTGAGCTTTCAAAGTTAAAGGTTTCTGTGTTGCAGCCTTTTTTAGCTTGCATTCATACACATGGGCACTTCCCGCCACCTTTAAATGCCAGTCCTGTGATATCTTCCCCGCGGCCAGTACAATTGACGATCTAAACTTTTGTCTGGAAGGCATGTAGCAGTCATCTTTCATGAGCCAGAGGCTGCGTTTTCCATGCAATTGATAGAAAATGTCACGACGAGAGAAAGGTCACCGCATTTCCACTCTCCCAAACAAAGCTTTTAAACATTTTTTCAACTTGGTTGCAAATGTGGCATTCCCACCTCCCTCGTAGAATGGTAATGAATAACTCAGCAGTCTGCATTTTAGATTTTGTCCCATTTGCCGCCCAGAAGTTTGCTTTTTTTGCATTAGGATCATCTTATAGAGAAAATATACAGTGTTTAAGAGTGAATTCTTTTGCATAGATTTCCTCTGGATATTTTGTAAATATTACAGTTTTTGCAGTCCCTGCTGAAGTTTGGACCAAGGTTCAATTCACCGTATCTAGTCAGGTGACCAAGATAAAAGAGCAGGTTTAGCACATGCAACATGCATAAAGTGCATTCGCTCAGTTTTCAGTGGGAATGGATGGGCTGTCAGGGTGGTCATTTGTCTTTGCTACTGATAGGTAAACCACCTCCTGCACCCTTACATTCAGCATTTGATTTCTTTTTTTTGTAGAGATACATGGAGCTGTCACATGAGCTTGTGCATTTGTGTTCCATTTCACATTTGCTGCTTTTTTTAATTTACATATGAATCAGTCTGCGTTGTTAATCCCCACTCTTTCTGAACTAAATATTCCAGTTACCTACTCACAATATTGCACTACCAACATAAAAGCATGCATGGTATTGCTTGAGTTCAGATAACCCACTACTAATTGTTCTTGGTATGGGGCGGGTGGGGTCACCCACCTTAGAAAGGAAACAAGAAGAAAACATTCATGGCTTTGTTGAACCCAGAGACCAAACTCTTGCTGTGCCACCAAGCAGATTACATTTTAACAAGTATTAGACTGATGCCCAGATATCAGTACCCGAATGCGGAGACATTTACATGTTTCTTCACTCAGGTTGTGCATTTTTCCCACAACTGGTACACATCTGTTATTTTTATGTGTATGTATTTTTGACTGTGCTGTTTTAAACATTATTATTAAGGCAAAATACAATTTGCCATCATTATTTTAAATAATCTCAAACTCTTGACGAATTCCATTCCATTCTTTTATCTCACTTCTGGTTTTTGCTAGATACAACATCCAAAAACACGATTTCTATAAGAGTATGTGCTACATAAAACCTGAATGATAATACATGCACATAAACCTATGAACACATAAGTAGCATACATAATTAATTCTGTGTCCAGTCTACAAGGGGCATGGTTAAACTGTTATTAATCGGAGCAGGCACACATGCTTACCATGTCATGAGAAAAGGTGATATTGATTAGGTTAAGGATACAGATGCTGACATACAAGATGTAGATTGCATTACATGCTTTTATCAGGGCGAAGGCAAAACCTGAGAGGATATGGGAGAGGTTGCGTCTCACAGCTAAATGTATTGTTCTGAAACGTGGGTTTTAATCTGTGGCAGCACTTCATCCGAAAATATTGTGATTCTTGGCACAATGGATCAACTTCGTGAGCTAAAACATACAATTGTTTGATGCACAATGTGTGTATGTTCTTAATAAAAACTGCTCATCTACTTCTTGGAGCAACAAATCTTATTTTCCTACGGATTCATTAGCACATGAATCCAGTACTGAAGGTTTTTTTTTTTTATAGGTGCCGGTGACAGGCAACAGAGGGCGTTGTATGTGTGCAGGCCCATCCACAGCAGCAGAAAATGAAGATTTGTAGACAATAGCTGCTTTCCTCCTCAAAGTGGATATCCCTCAGAGCAAAAAATAAGAAAGTGCAGTTGTATGTTTAATTTTTCTCAGTTATTCGTGGGATGGCTCACTTGCAGCTATAAGAGCAACTGGAGAAAGGTTATGGCACACGGTTTTAAACATTTGTCACTTTCTTTTTATTCTTGCATAGTTTTAGGGTAAAGATGATGAAAGGAGAAAATATCAATATTTCAAAACTGTTTTGTAATGAAATGTTTCCACAATGGTGCCACTGGAAGCCTTCTCCAACTTAAACTATAGGATTACTGAATTTTAGTGTACAACTGTTAAAAAGAAAACATATGTCTGAGATGCAGCGTTTGAAATCTAACCCAGGAAGCCCAGATAGTGAGGTAGGCCAAGCCCCTTTGCTCCTCCACTTTTGTTGGGAGGAAAGGCGGGGAAATTAGTTAGATGAGGAGGAGGAGGGTCCCCTCTCAGCCTGCACCACCCCTAGGGCAAGATGAATCCCTCTCCTGAAATTCCACCATCTTGAGGTGGTGAGAAAACCTCCAATCAAGGATAGGGTAGTGCCTCAAGGATAGGGTAGTGCCTCTTCAGACAGGTAGTAGTCACTAGAGGATGTAGACACCCTAAAGTTAAGTATCCCATTGGCCATTATCGATCTACCCATGTAATGACCCTTAATTCAGTATTTAGGTGGCTCCTAGAGACCTTAACTTCAGATTCCAAAGACCAAAAGAAGATTAAGGAAGACGATGTGCTGCTGAACCAGGAACTGATCCGTGCTGCAGTAAAAAACGTACTAAATCATGCCAACCTCAAAAGGACTTAACTGCGGTCTGCAATCCCTACGTGAAACCTGCGGTGCCTCAAGGAACCCCGCTATGCTTCAACAATTTCTTGGGACCACCCTTTGGGCTATTGGTATTAGTCCCCGGCACACCGCTGGGGTGTCGACCGGCACGGACCGTGTCAATGCGATTCACCCTACCAACCAAAAGTTGCAGCAGCTAAGGTTTGTTGGCCACCACACTGGTTACAAACTTGTACAATTTATCCACCAGCCTGATGGATCCTCAAAGTACCTGTGACCGATGCTGGAAACAGCCCCGCTCCTGTGAGCCTGTTCCCACTCCCTGGTGGCATTGAATGTGTGAAAGCAGCAACTTCGGCATGACCACCCCGACCACAATAGACTGCCCTCACCTCACCTGTAGCTGAACACCACTGGTGAAGAACCAACTCTGCATCCCAAGACCTCCAGCAACTCCAATCCAGGTAGCCCAGAACTGTGTGGTGTGCCAGAGCCCTGGGACTTACAAAACTCATACTCCCCTGGAGTGGAACTTCCCCTAAACTCAGGGTGACCATTGTCCTCCAAAACTCCATGGTGGCTTGTTGCTTACATCCACAGTGTTGGCGGTACTCGGCTATCTAACCAGATGGTTTCTTCACCTTGACCATGACAGACTCTGCCTGACTGTATTGACTGCTGTTGCTTTAAACCTGTGAGCATTTGTGACTTGAACTGCATTCAGTTAGCAATCGACATACAAAGCAATTATTAACTGTGAATGAAGTTCTTGGTTTCTAGAAATATATATAAAGATACAAGTTTATTTTTTCTAATTGGTCTCTGATTTATTTTTGAGTGAGTGTCTCATTTATTGCCTCCGTGCGACAACATATGCTTAGCACCACCTTCTAATAATCCTAATTGCTCACCTGTATTATCACAAAAAGAACATTAAAATTATCGACTATTACCTCTGCACACCTCTTGGGGATCCACTGCACTCTCTGCACAGTGTACTGCATTTTAGTGCACTATACAGAGAGCCAGGATCTTACATAAGGTGTCCCTTCAGAATGATGTAAGTTGGAGCTGTGCTGTTACATGCTCCGGTATTACATGCTTCTGCCACTCTACACTTTGGTAATACCAAGCAACTTGCCTATGTCATGTTTCAATGTATACGTGACATTGTGTTAGTAGTATTGTATATCACTCATCTGCCATTTTCATAAACTTGCAGTAGATTAATTAGTTATTCTGCTCTGTGCAATTCCAAACAGTACCAGGGTTTGCTCACACACCACATATGCGGTCACCTAATGATGTATTTAGAATATTGTGTCCTACTGGTCCATCAATGAAACAGTGTTGTCTCCAGCACTTGGTGTTAGAATGAAGCACTACGTTTAATTGTAGCTGCACAATCACATGCAAAGCTGCTTGTCTATTTGGGAGTACTTTGTTAAGTGATCTCCGAGTGTATAACATCAGGGCGGGAGAGCTGTGTTACAAAGACTCTTTCATATGTTATGTATGTCTTCGTTCAGTGGCCTGTCCATTAGGAAGCAGTTAGAGTAATTCTGTGCATGGTGTTCTGGCTATGTAGTGGATTTACTTTCCCTAATATATTTTTGTTTTACACCACACTGTTTCCACACCGTGGCAGGGGTCATGAGAGTCAGGAGACCATTCTTGCACCCAATCTCCTAACCCTGTTTTTTCTAAGCATCATCAGAGCCCCGTCCACAAAAACTTTACATCAGGGCCGGCTTTAGTGCTGGTGGCGCCCAATGCGACAATGTTTGGCAACCCCCATAGGATCTCCTCATCCGTTTCCCTCACTACCACCTGACAAATGTGTCCCTGATCTCTCCATGGCGCCTCTCTCAAACACATTGCTTTTGTTTTAAAGTAATGGTAAAGGCTGGCTTTACTAATCCACTCAGCTATCCACAAAATACAGATCTGCTCTTTGGAGCAGCCATATTAACCATCTGCACTACTTTATGGCGAGTCAAAACTACTACTAGACAAAACGTTATCTCTCTCCCTCAAGCAGGAACATTAATCACAAGAGTTATTGTGACATTTTTATTGCTGCCTGAAAGCTGGATGCAAAAGGAACTCTGCAGCAGGGGCCTTTAAAATGTACGTTATTGCTACACACAGCACCCCCCGCTGAGGTCAGTGCCCCTCCAACAGGTCAGCGCCCAGTACAGCAACACTGGTCACATCCCCCTTAAGCCAGCCCTGCTCTACATTATTTCATGTTAATGAGTGATAGCAGCAGCTCTATTTAAATATTTTAAGAAATGACCTAGTTTGGCAGGTTATATCTTCCACTCTCTATTTCAGACCCACTCACTGGAAGGGGGCTGAGGAGCGTCAGAGATCAGTGGTGGCAATGTTTGCACCGGAGACATTTTGGGATGGCTTCCTCGCTATTCATGCAAACGGTCAATCTTTAGACTTAGAAAGAAAGCACACAGATGTTGAGCACGCGACGTTGCTTAAAATGCTCACATTGATTATGCAGCCATGCATCTACATTCATACTGAAGATTTATTATAAATTACACCCACACCAGATTGCACACGATCAAACAGACCCAGAGGAGAATGCGCGTGGCCTTTTGAGTGCACATTATTACGGCGCACAGACTGAGATTTCTTAAATAATTATATTGCACAGAAGTCTCACAAGAAAGCTCCATTAGCGTGTCACTTCAACCTTTCTATCTGGGTAAATATAGCATTTCTGCATAGTTTTAATATTGGCAAATCTTCTACTAATTCCTACCAAAATGCGGATGAAAAGCTTGAAGAATAAACCCAATTTCCAGAGGGAAAGGGCGAAATAGAGGGAATGTTCATGCAACTCTTTCAGGCGCGTCGATTCCAGGACCCTTCTGGGTGTCCAAACACAAGGGTGGGGCGGCGGGGGCATCGAGGGCAAGGGCAAAGCCTATCTGTGAGATGTGGGAAGACTCTGGAGCCCTTCATCACATTCTGCAGGGGGTATCATTTTACTTTGCACCACTTGTGTGTGCACGTGATTGTAGTTTGTGACAGGAGTCGAGGGAATATGTGAACAAGATTGGAGTACAACCAAAACGGATTCTTCAAATAATTGTACAGTTTAACAGATAAGTAACGCTCCAACTGTGTGCGTTTATAATGCCACCTGTCGATATCATAATTCCTGGCTGTGAAGCTGCCACACAACTCTAATGTTGGTGTTTACATCTCTTCGGCATCCAAGTGTAATCATCAAGAGGAGCAGATAAAGTGCCTGACATTTTATGCCTAGGAGGAAGAGTGTGGTTTTTTATTTCTTCAACTGAATTCAAAGTAGTAAATGTGAATGTCACGCGATAGCATTATGAAAAAGATTGGCGCAAAGATGCTATAATGAAATTACTCTAACATCCTTAGTTTAATATTTTCTAGAAGACGCTTCCTCTGCTCTATTCATCCTAAAAAATAAAAAAATAAAAAAATCTTCAATGGTATATAAAAAGTAACAAAACGTAAGTCTTACACAGGCCATGGTGACTGAATATATGCAAACACATCCAGGACAACTGAAGGTTTACGACGAGAAGCTGCAATGACACCAACGGTGTACAGAACAGGTACATAGTATAAAACAGATCTCGGATTGGATATTGTTAATAATGATAACGCATCAATTCTTTGTGATTTACTGCTTACAAATACTGCAACAAAATAATTGACACATTCTTCGATGATTTCTAGTGAAAACCAAGGCAAAATTAAGGTGATCATTTACCACCTTTAAAGTATTACTATTAAATGTTGCTGGAATTTGCAAAATTAAAAAAGTGAACAGTAAAGACTAAGCCAATTTGCCTCCAATAAACCTGTATGTATGAGCAATAGAATTACAGAAAAAACGAAGGACTGTTTTATAAATTACAAAAGGGAATTGGCAATATAATTTGGAAAAATAAGATTACGTGGACCCCAGTTTTACTTCCACTCTTTGGGGTCCAGCCTAATAGATGTAAGACATGCTGCCACAATCTCATGAGATATAGAAAAGAGCAAAGGAAACATTCTGGGATAAAAGGATATTCGAATTTTAGACGAAGAAAGACTTCTGAAAAGTGTTTACATAATACCGATTTCTCACAGCTGCAATAAATAAATGGGCATCTGACTAATTCGTAGTTAGTTTTCACTTTTTATTTTGTGGTTGCAAGGAAAATGGGCATGTGTGTGACCTCCTCCAGCAATCTTTTGCTTACCTGTATCCTGGCCTTCACTAGTTGGCTGAAGTTTGGATTTGTCTGTTCACTGCACAAGCACTTCCATTGCAATGTAAATGCGTTCAAGCTCCAAACACAATTTTAAAGCCAGTGTGGCCTGGTTTAGTCAGAGGCAAGGGTTAATGAATGTTGCTAAATTCCTAGCAAGATTCAGATACATCATGAGCACTTGTACAAGTAGGTTGATGCTTTTTCCAGCCAAGGGCTGTTTTACAGAAAGAATAATATTTTATTTTTTTCTACTGTATCACCCTATTTTGTGCTTGAACAGGCAGTACAGCAGTGAATAACAGGACGACAGGCCAACAGACACATTAACATCAAAATTACATCATAAATGTATTTTGTTATTTTTTTAGCTGGCAGCTATTATGCAGTCAACCTTTCGTAAACTAAGGGCACCTGGATAAAGCACTTAAAGAGTACAATTTGTATTTTTAAGCTGTTTTTCAGAAATCATTTTTATAGGATGTTTAACATGGTTACTTTTCTAAAGCCACTCCAAAAACACATTGTAAATTGGAACAATGACCGAGATTTCCAATGTACGTTAGTGAATTTCCCTGGGAGTCATTGCCCAGAACAGACTGATACATGGCGAGAATGTTGACCCTTTGATCATGCTTGGGACAGTTACAGCCAGTGACTTCCGTTTCAATCCGAACAAGTTAGCTATGATCTTAAATTTAGTAGGATTAGCTCTGTTAATAAACACCGACTACCAGGAGTTCAATTCAGGAAAGCAGTGACCCCAAGCAAGTGAGGTATTTTCCTTCTTAGATAATTAACTATGAATTTTCTTTCTAGCTCTGCAAATATTAATACATTTTTATATTTCAAGCTAAAGGATTAATTTGGAGGTGGATCTTGAGGGGGCAGACGTAAAATACTGGCAGCTGCCTACCTTTCACTTCACTGTTTAACTTGGACATTGGCAGGGCTTTGTCTCCCAGTATTGGTTCTACCACCAGCTCTGCCATTTGCAAAGCTATTTGAGTGGGGAACCCACTAGTGAATGCAGTGTTGGAAGGGCTCCCCTTTTTAAGATGGTCATCCTGACACCACTGCCAGCTACCAGTCATCAACATCCAAGCTGACCTATGTAGGAAACCGTCTCATATCCCCCTCCCCCACAAAAACAATGTAAAAAAAAAAAAGAAGATCCTAACACCCTTTTGGGGTAATTATTCAAAATAATGTGTTGACAGCTTTGCAACACTGGACCAATATGGAGGTAGTTACTTGTTGTTAGAAACGGGATCTCTGGCTGGCCAAGGCTTGCGCCAAGGTCAGTCAGAGACCACCACTTCCAAGTCAGGGCAAGGGAGTCACACACCAAGATAACCCCCGCTCACCCTCTAGGTAACGTGGCGCGAGCAGCAAGGCTAATCTCAGAGGCGATGTGTAAAGCGTTTGCGCGCGCACCCCAGCAGCAACACCCTAGGCCCACCACAAAGGAAACTCCACACAAGGTTATATCAAAAATAGCCTTTGTATTATAATAAAAACACATTAGATAAGACACACACTTTACAATGTGCCAACAGGCACAGGCAAGATTTACAAGGGATTATGTACAGGACAGGGCCACCTGGACCACTGTCAGGGGTATGCACTTTTCAGAAATAGCACTTGTAGGTATAACACTTAGCACATAAACATATAATGAATGTAGCACACAAAATAGATACATGTAGCACACAACCAGTAACTACTGGTAAAGGGTAAATACCTCCTACGCCACCCTAAACACTGTAGGGAAATCACGCAGGGAACTAGGACCTTAACATCAGGACCTATGGAAGGAAAACCTATCACTTAAGCAAGTCGCATTTAGCAAAGGGAAGGAAACCTAAAATAATCACCTAGGCAAGTCACATTTAGCAAAGGCAATAAAACATCAACATTCCTCGAAGCAGGTCACTTTTAGCAAAGGGGAATAAAAGCACAAGGCATTACCTAAGCAGGTCACTTTTAGCAAAGGTAATGACATAAACAATCCTCTAAGCAGGTCACTTTTAGCAAAGGGGATAAAACAAACAATTACCTAAGCAGGTCACTTTTAGCAAAGGTAATAACAAACATAAAGAATCACCTAAGCAGGTCACTTTTAGCAAAGGTAATATCAAACAATTGCACATGAAACATTAAAACACATTCAGAGGTGCAGGTAGAACATTTGCGCAGGAATCAAATTCACAAGTAAATCATAATGCGCAGGGTGCACATGGTACACCACTAGAAATGTCCCCCAGGCCAACTGGCCTCGCAAGGGCTGGAATGCCCTGAGTCTCAAAGTCAGGGAAGGCTGCACAGGCAGCCAGGACACAAAGCCTAAACGTAGCAACTGTCCACTAAGTGCTGGACAGTTGTGAATACAGCTGGGCAACGTTGGAGCCTCGTGAGCTCAAGAACAATGGGGAGGGCAACACAGCGTGGGAGCCACGGGGCTCTGACCATCTGCCTGTGTCCCCCCAAGAGCCTCTCTCTGGGCTATAAATCAAATAGAATGGCCCTTAAGAGCTTCAGCGCTCTAAAACAATGATGGGCACTCAAGAGCCTCTCAGGGCTCAATAAACAATATGGGCTCTGAGCCTCTCGGGGCTCGAAATACAGATTGCCCCCAGGAGCCTCTTGGGGCTCGTAAATCAAAAGGGGGGGGGCCTCGTTGGAGTCCCTCACGGGGGACTCAGACTCAGATAATGCCCCCAGGAGCCTTGTGGCTCCAATCTTCATAGGAATGCCCCTTCTCTCTTGCGGAGCGGCCCACTGCCAACCGGGACCGCTCTGCACACAATGCAGCTGCCTCTCACTCACGGGTCTCCTGGGGCGGCAGGACGGCTCCTCTCGCGCTGGTCCTCTCTGGGCGGCGCTCCCCTTCACTCGGGAGCCTCGCAGAGACGCTGCAGGCCGCTTCCTGCGTCTCCCGCCTGAATTCGTCTCGCTGCCCTCCGCCTGACTTCCGCTGGGGCCGCCAATGGCAGCGCGGCCCTGGGGGTCAGGAGGCGGGACTTCCGGGTCGCAGTAGGCAGCGGCCCGGCAACAGTTTCCACGGCTCCGGGACTTGCGGCGGTGAATACACGGGCAAATGCGGCGTGGGCAGCCGCTCAAATTAACAAGGAAAACGGGGCAATGCCGGGTGGGCACCGGCCTCCAAAATTAAATATAAAGCGAGGTAGGCACTCGCTCGGCCGCAAATTCGGGCAAACGCCGGGTGGGCACCGGCTGGACAACTAGAGCGCTCCAAAGCGCCCTAAAAGGCAAAATCAAGCGCTAGTGAGCGCTGGGGCCAAAATAAAGCGCTCTTCAGCGCTAGGAGTGAAAATAAAGCGCTCCCAGCGCTATAAGGCAAATAAAAGCGCTTTCAGGCGCTCTGGCATAAGGTAAAGCTCCAGCAGGGTCTGGAGGCAGGTAGGGGGGCAAGGCAGGGCCAGAGCCAGCACACTGGGTCTCCAGGCAGGGAGACAGTCCAAGTGGCGGTCCTCCTGGCCCCAGCAGCAGCAACAGCCCCCCTCTGGCAAGGATCCAAAAGTAGAACAAATTGTAAGGGGACACAGCCCCTTCTTATACTGTAAATTCCTTTGTCTTCAGGGTGCAGGGTGGGGGGAAACCAGTTGCAGCTGGCTAGGGAGTACCCTTGATGGCCCACCCACCCCTTTCATTCACTGGGGAGGCTTGGGTCGTTAGACAAACCACAGGGGGGCAGAGCCAGCATTGTGTGGGGAAAAACCCAGCCCATCCAGGACCCAGGTGCACTCCTCCCACACATCACTCATGCTGATCTCACACTCACCACCGGGCAGACCCATCCAGACTTCCTGGAGCCTGGCATGCCAGCCAGCTCCAGCCAATCACGCTCCAGCACCCTCATTGCACACATACATCAATGTCCAGAAGTAGCACTTCCCTTCTAGACACATTCAAGCCGCACATACCATTGCGCAGCATTCATTCTCACGAGTTCATGCATACTAAACTCGAGCCTGCACTCCCCACACATCAGGAACTAACATGGACACCCACATTCCCCATGCATTCCTATGGGAGGGCAGGCCAGCCATACTACACGCACGCACTTTACTCTGGGACACAGGGAAAAAGTGCGCCAAGACCCAAAAGTCACTTCACAGGGTCACAAATAAAAGCAAAAAGATTAGGGGTGAACCTGCCCTAAGGCCCAAGTCCAACATTTGTCCTATGCCAAAACGTATATTCCAACCTTCAGGAATCTCAATTTATGACGGACTACCCACTAAGCCCTTTGTGAAGGAGTTCATCCCCTGGTCCAGCTAGCCTGAACATCTCTATGGGTATTAGGCCTGGGTATTCGGCCTGTTCTCCACCACAGTCAGCCTTAACAACTGACTTTGACCGATCTACTGAGATCGAATTACAGTGGTTAACGCTTTGTGCTTTTTGGTGATATTTTTAATTACAACTTTAAAAAATAATATCTGTGGGTCCAGCTATAGGATTGTTGTTTTGGTGTAATTATTTTTTATTGAAAATAATAATTTTATTTTTCTAAATTGGTTTGGGATTTTCCTTGCATTCCTTGTTTTCCATTACTGTTTAAGTGCTGCATAAATACTTTACACATTGACTAAGTTAAGCCTGGCTGCTTTTGTGATGAGGTACCAGAGGGTTAGACGCAGGTCAGGTTATTTAGTGACTTTAGTGATTCACCCTGACAAAGACTGATCATCATTTGAGATGGGTTCTCACCACCCTTAACTAATACTTCAATTTCTTACATCTACCTAGCCAAACCAAACAAGGTGCGTTGCCACTAGACTGAAGATTTGGGTTTCTCCCACTCAGAGCTTGACCAGGGCAGTAAATCTGATTCAGCAGGAACTTGTGGGGAAGGTGTCTGGCTGTGTGGAGCCCTCTTTGGCTACAGTCTGCAGCCTTGCCTCACTGGAGGAACCAGAGCTCCAGAAAGTGGTTAAGTGCAAACATAGAAATCTTCGAGTGACAGCGTCAATAGTATTTGACCAGCGAAGGACCTCCTTTAGACACAAAATTCTAATTTCTAATAATTTAGAATACATTTATTATTGTAAGACTGAAAGAAGTTTCTTTTAAATAATGGACTGCACTTGTGATGAGAACCAGCTACATTGCAGGCCTAACTGAGAAAAATATTACTGATCTCATACTGTGAAGTTTACTTTTTTAAATGAAAGGAAAACATCATGTTATATTTGCTGTGAATGATATATGGTGTCATGGGCACTTCAAAGTCCACTATCTTATGAAATGCAGCAAAGCAAAATATGTGCAAATAAGAAGTCAGTACCTGTGGTAGCTTATACTATTCTTCCATATTTCCCAACCTGTTGTTGGCTTCTTCAACCTTTTACCAGGCTCAAACCTTCCATTTTAATACATTTAAGTCACCCCAGAGGGCAGGGTGCAATACATTTAAAAAGTCAGATATGTGCTTTTTGATTTTACATGTCCTGGTAGGGTAAACTCCTACATTCCTTTTTAACTACAGAAGGGCCTACCTTTTAACTTTTGAATTACCTTTTCTATGCCTAATTTCCTGCGGTTGTCTCTGGAATCTAATTTTAAATTCTAATTTATGGTGAACTTGAATTTCAAATTGCAATTTTTAAAATACCACTTTTAGAAAGTTGGTGTGTTCTTGCCTTGGCCATTTCATGTCTGTAGCCTGACTCTGGTCACATGACTGGGTATAGCTGACAATTTGGCTTTGTGTATTCCTCCTAGGCAGGCCCACACAATAGGGAGCTTAGGTTACCCTGGATGGGCCATCACTGGTAGAATGGGATGGAGGAGCTGTGTACAGCCCCGCTCATACTTTAACAGGCTGTGTTCTGCTTCTTTACAAAGCGTTGCATACCCCCATAATCAGTTTGGAGCCAACACATGGTTGGCAGGGTACCTGGGGACTTCCAAGGAAACATTTAGAAGCTTCTTTTCCACTTCAAAGGCATAACTGGGTAAAAATACTGGACCGCAGACACCACCACTTCAGTGCACTTCTGCAGCTGCTGATAGTATGCCAGACAGAAGGAATACTGTGCTGTTACAAGAATGTCCACTCCGCTGCTGCTCTAAATAAACTGCTGCCCTGCTGTGCTGACCTGCTGCCCTCTTGCCTGGATGAGGAGAGACAGGACCTGCGACTTCACCCTTGAATCAAGAATAGCAGAGTGACTCCAAGGGCTAGTCTGCTGGCCCCCTGATCTGGGCCTCAGTGACATACTGGCTCGCTAACATCCTGCACCAGCACCTGGACCCAACTGAAGTGAGTTCATGACGTCCTCCTCAAGTAGAGTCCCCAGGTCCCAGACTCTTTCTGTGGCTCAAGGGAGCTGAAATCCAGTTTTTGGGTTCTTTGCAACCACAAATTGGCCAGTCACACCAAGACCTCACCGCTCACACTGCGATTAAGCAAGAAGCTCCATCAGCCCAACTCTTTGTGCCCCAGCATCGACCGCTTGTGGGGATGGACAACACAAGGCTCTTGCAATGCCTGCCTGCAGCTCCAGCAATGCCTGCCCGCGGCTCCAGCATGCCTGCCTGTGACTCCAGCTAGCTCATCGCACTATGCCAACAGCCTCCCGCTATGCTATACCCGTTCCTTGCGGCCCTCTTCAGCGTGAACAGGACTCTTGGTCTGAACTTGGGAAGGTAAACTTCAGCGGGCCTAACCTTGTGACTATATCCGACCTGCACTCCTTTGCAGTAAGCCTGAAAGTGTGACCTCGACCCAGTCCAGCATGACCAGATATCCCGAGTTTGCACTTTCTGCTTTATGGCTTTATTTTCACTAAATTCTTTAAAAATTCATATATCTGGTTGTACTGTTTGGATTTTTGTCATTTTGGTCTTAATTTACTTATTAAATGTTGTTCTATTTTTCTAAACTTGTGTGGACCCATTTTACTGTGTGTTTTCACTGTGATACTGTTTGAAGTGTTTTACAGATACTTTTCGCTTTGCTTCTGAGTTAAGCCTGACTGCTCTGTGCCAAGCTGACCAAGGGTTGAGCGCTGGTTAATTTAGGATTTGCTTGTGACATCACCCTGAGAAGACTTGTGGTTGCTGCTTCAGAAGACTTTCACCCCCCCCCCCTCTCAACCAGTAACCGTCTTGTTACAAATTTGAAGAGCTATTGAGGGATTTTGAGTTCTTGAAAGGTAAGCTCATGTGGCATCTCTTCAATTCCACTCTTCATGTTTGTGCTTTGCACACTGACTGGCAAAACAACTTCAAAACAATTTTAGCAGTCTTCCTATCAGGGGCAAACTCCTTATAGGCCTTTAGCAAAGGAACAAATCGCCTAGAGACTGAATATTGTCGAAAGCCAGGACCCTCCTGGGACAGAAAATAGGCTCTGGCACCAAAATAAAAGTAGCCCCCCCTTTAGTGAACTAGATAGCTAAACAATGGCCCACGTTTGCAAAGCAGGAAATTTTAAACATATGTTGTGTAAATGTTTTGCAACCCATGAAGACTACAAGGATTTGAGCTTGCTGCAGACAAGGTTTGTGATAACATCAGGGAAATCCACAGTAAAAATCAGCTCCATCAGACCATAAGACAGGCCCAAAAACAGCCAAAAAAAGACATACCTGTCAAATGGGCCTTCGGGCACTGCCAGATTGCCCGATCGTCCAGTCCGACCCTAGAAAAAGCATATGTGAGATGCGTGCTGCATTTTCGACAGTTTACTTCGTGTTTTTTTCAGCTTTCCTGGCACTCGTCCTTGATTTTTCAGTTGTCTCGTGCCGAGAAATCGGCCTGAACCATGATCATCTCCAATGTTATGGGAGCCAGGCCAGCTTTTCATCCGATCCCCTGTGGTGGTAATTCATCACCTTTGATAAACACGGACTTTGCCGATTATATGTCACCGACAAATCATCCTCCAAATAGGGCTTTAGGCCGCCCATGATTTATTTTATTCTTCCCATATTTATCACTTCGTCAGTATGACCCTAAAGGCCAAAATTAACAAGTATATTGAATATGTTTTGCTGCTTAAGCGCACCAGGTCAACACAAGTTCATGAAAGTATCCTTCTTCCTGAAAAGGGATTTAGACTCAGAAATGGATACTCGGAAGACGAGGCTCAGGTAACACCAGTCAAACCTGGGGCAGCCATTAACAGTTGCAAACATGGATCTGTTACAGCGTAAATCGGTTTGCAAAAAATAGCCCTGCCTTGAAGCAGCTTACTATTCAAGCTTATATGGATTTTACATCAGTGTGCTGAATTCTAACGCAGTTCCCAGACTTCCTGTCAAATGTTTTTATTCAAACAAGCCAATTATTTGTTGCATTCGGGGTCCAGGCTCATATGATGAATTGCACGTTCTAAGTAAATTAAGTTCTTCTGAAACTGATGTTATGGTTCAAATATCATTCATGCAAAAGCAATGTTTATAATGTTAACCTGCTTTTCTCTTCAATTTTAATTCAACCGTTTACACATCGGATGATATCCCTTAATATTAAAATTGGATTCACCGGCAATGTCAATTGCAATAATTTATAAGGAATTTACATTGCAACTAAAGTTATGAGAGTTTAGACCGTCAACTAATATTGTTATTTAGTTTCTCAATGTCTCTGTCTCTGTTATTTGTATTTATGGCCGAAGTCAAGTTTCTAACTTTAAGGAATTAACAGTCTCAAGACATCTGATTTCCTACAATTCAAGCTCGTCTCTGCCTGCCAGAATATTAGTCCCTTTCAATGTCGTTTAGGTGAGAGGTAGACAGCAGGGTGTTGCCTGCTCGGTCCCAGTAAGACTTTCACACCTCCTAGTTTACTCACCTTTTGTTCCTAATCTAAAGGGGGTTAAGGAAGCTAAAGATACACAGAATTAACATTTTAATTTGTGCCAACACAACAAAAAAGTCCTTCAAATTCGTCTCAGATTTGTTTAAATCTGCATATTTCCAACTGCAGGCACCTTGAGGAATTGCTAGGATATCTCTAGCAGATAGATACCAAACTGTTTCACATGAAAACAACACTAAAATCCAATGTTTAGAAGTCAAAATATGAACTTTTAAAGAATAAAAATAGTTCTAGCGCTTAGAAGCAAAAAGCACCAATGGGGGTGTTAGACCTGGCATCATACATGTGGGTTTCCCTTTTCTATTTTCCTTTACCTCCTGTTATTTTGCTGTGTGTTGGACTTAGTTTTGCTGAGCTAGATGCTTTGAGCACTTTGCCACTGCTGTTCAGTGCCAAAGTGCATTTGTAAATTGTTGTTATGGATTGTGGTTTCCATGATTGGTCTATTTTGTTTACTGTAAAGTCCCTAGTGCAGTGCACTGAGTGCGCTCAGGGTCTATAAACCAAATGCTGCTAACAGGCTTGCAGCACTGATTGTGCCACCAGCACAAGTAGCCTTGCAACAAGGTCTCAGGCCTGCCATTACGGTGCCTGTGTGCAGTCTAGTAATGCCATGTCAACCTGGCAAGTGCACCCACTTGCCAGGCCCCAACCTTCCCTTTTCTTACATGTTAGTCACCACTAAGGTAGCCCTGTGGACAGGGTGCAGTGTATGTGAAAGATAGGACATGCCCTTATGTGTGTGGCCTGTCCCGATAGTGAAATACTGCCAATTTCGTTTTTCACTATTGTAAGGCTATCTGTCCCCATAGTATAGATTGGGGAGTTTGCTCATAACATCCTATGAGCATTACTGCCCTTGGGAACACGATAGGAAAATAAAGTTTGATATGCCTTAACTCAGAATGTTAAGATGCATCTTTAAGTGAGAGTGATTTTAACATTTTGGGTTTGATAATACCACTTTTAGAAAGTACGAATTTTCTTGCCTTACCGTACAGTGTGTCTCTGCTGGGTTGTGTATTGACTGTCTGGCGTTTGAGTAACAGGGGCTGGGATGTGCATTCTGTTGAGACAGCCATTTGGGGTGTTGAGGTGTGTCTTGATTTACTAGGGTGAGTCAGGGCTGGGCTGAATAGACCTGGCTGCAGTCAGAGTAGAGGGAGGAGATTTCTTTCACACCTGAATGGGCCTGGTCTGCCAAGGACAATTCTGTCTCCACCTCCTGCCAGGAAGCTGCACCAGAGAGGACAGAACTGGTTTTGGCTGGGCAATGAGAGCTTCTCTGCCACAGAGAACAAATATTTACTATACAAAAAGAGGGGCCTAGACCCCAAACTTTTAGATCACTTCTGGGAATCAAGAGGAACCTTTGCAACGGAGAAGAGCTGGAGAAACTGAGGAGGAATACTGACCCTTTGCTGTTTGCGGTCTGGGGGAGGCCTGCAGTGGCTACTCTCTGCCAAGAAAAGGAAAAAGAACTTTGCTGTTTGATGTGTCCCATGGTTGAGGAAGATCTCAAAGGGCTTGAAGAAGAGCTTGCCTCCTGTTCTGAAGCCTCAGGGACACTAAGACTTCACCTCCAGCCCCCTCACCTTCCTTGCTGTGAGTTCTGACCTTCCAAGAGATGCCAGGGTGGTGTGGAGTGGAAAAACGATGGATTTGGGCCCAGATCTTTGGACTGGGGTGAATGTGTGACATTGATCCACATTCTGTCCATCATTGTTGTGTTTGCAGTTACCGCTCTAAGTGTACTGGGGATGCTCAGACGTGAGTCCCAGGCACTCCACACCACTGGAATCAAGCTAGCCGGGCTGAAGAGAGGTGTTACCTCGAAACCGGGCCGGTCCTCGGATGCTTGTTTCCGTTCTGGGAAGGACATGGCTTTTGTAGTTCGGACTGGACTGTTCCCATGGGGCACAGGGTCAGCGCTGATTTGCATATCGCCATTGTCTAACCCAGGGTGGTGTGGAGTGGAAAAACGATGGATTTGGGCCCAGATCTTTGGACTGGGGTGAATGTGTGACATTGATCCACATTCTCTCCATCATTGTTGTGTTTGCAGTTACCGCTCTAAGTGTACTGGGGATGCTCAGACGTGAGTCCCAGGCACTCCACACCACTGGAATCAAGCTAGCCGGGCTGAAGAGAGGTGTTACCTCGAAACCGGGCCGGTCCTCGGATGCTTGTTTCCGTTCTGGGAAGGACATGGCTTTTGTAGTTCGGACTGGACTGTTCCCATGGGGCACAGGGTCAGCGCTGATTTGCATATCGCCATTGTCTAACCCAGGGTGGTGTGGAGTGGAAAAACGATGGATTTGGGCCCAGATCTTTGGACTGGGGTGAATGTGTGACATTGATCCACATTCTGTCCATCATTGTTGTGTTTGCAGTAGCTGTTCTGGGCCTCTGAAATTGTTCAGGCTGTGGGAGCTGGAAAAGCAACGCACCAACAAGAAGCACGATGCATCCGTACCAGTTTTCGACGCATCGCCGAAGAAACTGACGCAGCACCTGCCTGTGGCTCAAGAAATCGGTGCCCCGATTCTGGCACATGTCCTGCTATGCCGCTGCAAGAACCCACACATGGTCCCAGATCGTAGCATCGCATCGAGGCACCAGGTCTGTCGCATAGTTGAGGTACGCAGTAATAAACTGACGTATCACCTCCCCGCGCAGTAAGAAACCGATACACCACCTCCTCTCCAGTAAGGAACAGACACATCACCTGTCCTGCACAGCAGTAAAGAATGAACGATCATCTCCCCTGGGGCAAAGAACGAATGCATCACTTTCCCTGAGTGCAAAGAACTAACGCATCACCTTACCTGCAACCCTTTTTGTTTGTGTGCGCAACACATCATAGGTACTTTGTTTGAAAAGTGTCACATCTGCAATTTGCTTTGAACTGAACTATTTCTACCATTTGAAAGTAATTCTTATTACTGTATCATAGATTTTTGTAATTTTAGTCTTGTTTGGTATAGATAAAGTTTACCTATTTTTCTAAACTGGTGTGGTGTCCATTTGTAATGTTTTCACTTTATTACTGTATGTGTTCACAAATGCTTTACACACTGCCTCTGAGATAAGCCTGTCCACTCATGCCAGCCGACCAAGGGGGTGAGCAGGGGTTATTTTAGAAGTGTATCCCCTTACCCAGACTATGAAGAATGGTCCCTACTTAGACAAAGGTTCCTACCTCTGCCAACTAGAGACCCCCATTTCTAACAGGAGGTTATCTGGACGAGCCGGTCTGGGACCAAATCACAAGTACAGGCCAACTGCAGTGGAGCAGGACCTAGCTACAGAGACCCACTTGGGCCCACTGCACACAGTATCTTGGATCCTGGGGCGCAGTCTGCATGGCGAGGCTTTGCAAGGCTTCAAATCATCCAGTGTCTGGTCTGAGAAGCTGTGTGGCAAGACATTGCATCATCCAGTGTCAGTTCCAGTGAACTGTCAGGTGTGCTGCGAGCCTTTGTGTGGGTGTGCGTCATCCGGAATCGGTTACAAGGACATATCAGCCTTGTGGCAAGCTTTGCGGGGCTTTGCGTTGGTTCAGATAATACGAGTGAACCAAGCACAGGAGCAGGGGTAGAGACTTAGATATCCCAGAGTCTCAGACAACAGGGGGCAAGCCAACAAGCCCTTGGAGCACAATTGGAGTGAAGGTTGAGTCCAGCTCTCCTTCAGAAAATTTTTTAGAGCAGCAGGGCAACAAGCAGAAAAACAAGCCTTCCATATCAACAATCCAGTCAGGTCCATTAAGCAGCACACCAGTTCTTCTTGCAAGGCTTCAGTTGCAGATCAAGCACGGTCTGATTTGATGAGGTCAGGGACCAAATTCTTATACCCGAAAGAGCCTTTGATGTCGAGGTGACTTCAAAGCAGCTCTTTAAAGTGCACAAGTTGCCCTTTCAACCCAGTCCTGTCTGCCAGGCTATCTGTGGGAGATAATCAGTCCTTTGTGTGGGGGCAGGAAACAGCCTATTCAAGTGAAGAGTTAGCCGCTCCCTTCCATCCATATTAATATAGAATCTTTAGCTCAACTATTAAATTACAATCAACCATTAATTCCTTTTGATGCAGAATTGGCAGTGAACTTTTACTCAGATTGGCTGTCTGATACCTTACAGGAATTGGCCCCCACTAAACGTATCTATCGGATTAGAAAGGAACCATCAGCCCCCTGGTTTACAGAAGCCTTGAGAATAGAAAAACAATCTTGCAGAAGGATTGAACGCAGCGGGAGGAAACATTATAAAGAGCAAGAAAAATTATTAACTTGCATTAAAGAACTATAAAAATTATATTATAAAAAACCAACAACTTCACCTCGAGGATTGAAAAGGCTTCCAATTCTAGCAAAAACTTTTTCAGGTGGTATCCAATCTCACCTCGTCCCCTAATAATGATGCCACCAATCATAGTCAACAGTTTTGCAATACATTAGTGTACACCTTTAAAGAAAAGGTGAATGCGATCTTTAAAACATTTGATAAAACTAACAATCACCTTAATAGTGAGCACATAACATGTTCGACATAAGATCATGCACCACAGTTGAAATTCACTTTTACCACCCCAGAGCAAGTAGCAACTTTTATTATACAAAACAAATCTGGCTCTCCTAATGAGCCTTTTCCTACTAAAATACTTAAACTAACACCAGATATTATCTTGACTAAGATGTCTGATATCTTTAACATCATGATTGCAACAGGAATATTTCCGTCTGCTTGGAAACAAGCCTCTATCCTCGCTTTGTTAAAAAAACAAATCTAAACTGTATGGACCCGAACAACTATCGCCCAATATTACGCCTTCCTGTTTCTTCTCAAATCACTGAAAAAATTCTGAATTCAGAACTATGTAAATACATCCAGGACAATTCAATTCTATATCAAACAGTTTGGATTAGGACCACAACAGAACACAGAGACCGCACTGGTCAAGGCAACTGAAGAGATAAGAATGACACTAGATGGAGGTGGATCCGCAGTCCTCATGCTGTTGGAGCTATCTGCAGCGTTTGATACCATGGTCCATAAAACTTTGATACACCATCTAGCAGAAAAGGGATTAAGGGTGAGGCTCTGGTGCTACATACAGCTTTCCTTACAGGCAGGAGGCAATCTAGGAAAATTTGAGTCAACACCTTACCCTCGCTCGTGTGGAGTGCCTCAGGGATCCTCACTGAGCCTGACCCTTTTTAACATTTATGTAGCTAAATTAGCTCCACTTATTAAAAAGTGTAACTTAGAGGTAATATCCTATGTTGATGACACCCAATTGGTAGTCACGGTATCAAATAAAGACTCATCAGGTTCACAACAATGTCAAAACTGTATGGAGGTGCATAGCAGCTGGATGAGCAGACACTGTCTGAAGCTCAATTCAGGAAAAACTGAGGTTATTATATTTGGTAATTCTTCCCCTAGCTGGTCCCCTAACTGGTGGCCAGAATGACAGAACTAACTTCATTCACATTTTCTTAAAGCTAAAAACTTGTGATTCGTCACTGATGACAAGCTTAACATGGGTGCCCAAGTGTCCTCAGTGGTTTCTTCAGGCTATAACACCCTTAGAATGATTAGGAAAATACTGCCTTATATTCCCAACAAATTCCGAAAAAACTTTATTACGGCATTAGTCCTTTCAATATTGTACAAGTGCTACAGTCTCTATCTGACTCTCTAAGAACAACATGTAGATAGGTTGCAACTTGTGCAGAATGCAAAAGATAGAATAATCCTGAACTTACCTAAATATCACTATTTCTCAGGGACTTCTAGAGCTACATTGGCGTCCAATATGGAACCGTGCCAAATTTAAAGATTTATGCCAGTCACACAAAGGACTCTACAATGGAGGTCCTGAGTTTCTTAGGAAAGCATTTAGATGGCATATCCCTGATAGGGCCTTACATTATGCAAATTCAAAAACCCTTACAGTCCATAAGATCAAGAAGGCAAACTGGGGAGGCAGGAGTATTGAATTCTGCACAGCTAAACTATCGAACGACCAGCCGGAAGCATTCCCTCCTTATTGGCATTTAGGAAGGAGATTAAGTCCTGGTTGTTTAATAATTAATGCATTTTAGTTTCAGTATGCTCTACTTTAGTTAGCGCCAAGGCACCCTATTGGGTAACCGCACGCTCTACAAGATGACATAACATCCTACCCAGGCAAGGCAATCAGAATGCAGATGTGTGTAGATGGATACTCAGAAATACCTATCTGTCCTGTGTTGAAGCTGTCCAGAGGGAATGCACAAAGTGTAGTTGTCACCCACCCCAGACATGTATTGGAGACCGGCTGAAAGGCACACAGAGTTATAAGCACAGAGACAGATCCACTTTCTAAAAGTGACATTTCTAAAACAGTAATGTTAAAACCAACTTCACCAGTATGGAGGATTTGTAATTACAATTCCAAACGTATGCAACATGAAAAAAACTAATCTTCTCTGTTCAGGAATTACAGCTTAAATGTGTTTTAAGGGATTCCCAATGGTAACCTATGCGAGGAGTAGTCTTCATAGTAGTGAATAAAGAAATAGGCTTTTTGTCACTACCAGGTCATGCAAAACATACCAGAAAATGTCATACTTTTCATTTACACAGCGCCCTGCCCATAAGGCTACCTAGGGCATACCTTAAGGTGACTTAGGTGTAATAAAAGGGGAGTTTCAAGCGTTTCAAGTAGTTTTAAATTCCAAGTCGAAGGGGCAGTAAACTGCACACGCAGGCCCTGTAGTGGCAGGCTTGAGTAGTTTGAAAGGTCACTTCTGTGGGTAGCACAATCAGTGCTGCTGGCTCACTAGTAGCATTTAATTTACAATACCTGGGTATGTGGTATCTCACTTTACAATGCACTTACAAGTAAATCAAATATGCCAAACAGTTGTAAACCAATTATACCATGTTCAGAGAGAGCACATGCACTTTAGAACTGGTCAGCAGTGGTAAAGTACCCAGAGTCAAAGTCAACAAAAAGAAAGTCAGAAAAATAGGAAGAGGAAGGAAAAACATTTGGGTGACACTTCAGAGTGGGACACTTCACAACAGAAGTCCTATCATAAAGGTATATGCAGTTCATTACTACATGCTCTGCCACTGGTTAAGAGACAAGAGAAGAGAAATGTGGTCACAGACACAAAAATACACCTGCAGATGAAAAACAAAATTCCAAAATCTTTCCAATTTTGTAATGTAATTTTTCAGTAAGCCCAGGTAAACAAAAGAGTATGGTACATCCAAACTGAACCATGACTCAATTACTTCACTGCTCTCTCTTGCAGACAAGTGCTTAATGGAAAAACCTTGTCAATGAGCACCAGTAAATCAAAACGCTTCAGTAACAGCACGTCTTGATTGAGAGACGGTCCCTTTAAATAAACTGGGATCATTTTCAAGTTCTTAACTCAAAGAGAGAGATTGAGTGAAAGAGCCCTAAAAGACTATCAGCCTGATTCATGAAGCTAAATTGCACTCGCAAAGGGCAAGATTCTCAGAATCTTGCCTTTTGCGAGTGCAATTTTGGCATTTAGGATTCACAATCCCAAATGCAAACATCGCTAATGAAGAATTAGCTAATATGCGAGGATTAGCATTTAAGGAATCTCTATTAGAGATTCCTTAAATGCTATTCATGACACTTTCAAAAATTGCGATTTTGCAAATTTGGGCCGCTATTTACCGAGAGGTCAGACCTCTCGGTAAATAGCAAAAACTTAGAAAAATGCTTTTAAAAGCTTTTTTCTAAGTTGCATGTTGCACACACACATGTCCTTTGGACATGTGTGTGCGCAACACCTGTTCAAATGTGCATTTTAGGGGTGCTACAGGGTGTCCTTTGGACACCCCTGGCACCCTTAAAATCGCTATCTTATTTGCGAGTAGTAAATTGCTACTCGCAAATAAGGGATACTCCCCATTCATTCCTATGGGCCTTTTGGCCTATAGGAATGAATGGGGAGTTATTCCTTTTTTTGCGAGTAGGAAATTTCTACTCGCAAATAGAGAACATGTAGGAATCGCTATTTATTTAGCAATTCCTACATGAATACCGTTTTGCGACCATAAAAATAGATCTCAGTGTGGGAAATGTCTACCGGTCATTGAAACCTAAGTTTTTGAAAGGTTCAACTGTAGACAATTAGCACTGGGAGCAATCACCTTCATGGACAATCCTAAACATTCAACAGAACTTAAGTAAGAGTGTTGGAATGTGGATTATCAATAGGGGTAAGTCTGCACCTACCACTCGCAATGAGGCCACCAAGGCACGAGAAGTTCCAGACAAGTAAAAAAATAAATTATTCACTTGCTCAACCCTTAGTAGCGGTCTACGAGCATGCAGGCTTAACTTAGGGGACAGGTATGTAAAGCATTTAGAAATACCAATAGATTAAGACAACACACAAAAATCCCACACCACTTTATAAGAATAGGAAATATTTCCATCTTTAAAATGACACCAGAATATCAAAACTCTAATGTAGGGAACCTGAGATATGAATTTTTAAAGATTTAACAAGTCATATTGCTTTAAACCATAGCACTTACTTGGGACATCTGGTCGTGCTTGACTGGGACAAAGTCAAAGTTTGAGGTTGACCGTGACGGAGCCCAGATCAGTTACACAAAAAAGATTTCCTTCAGACCTACAAACTTTTCTGGAGGATTTTCTCTTGTCAGTGACCAAGGCACTTCATCAGGCCAGGTTCACTGGCTTGGTGCAGCTGGAGCTTTTGGTCAACTCCTGGAAGTCTTGAGCTCCGGAGCTTTGAGTGGGGTGAACCTGAAATCCTGGCCGGGTCGCAGTAGAAGGTAGTTGGCTTGACACTCGACGTTGGGTCGGTCCGCTTACAGAGCTTTTTCCAAAAGTTGTTTCAAACTTATGGAACTTCCTCCTGAAGTTCATCTTGAGGTTTTAAAGTTTCTAAAACACAGATTCGAGTGTCTAGAAGCTCAGAGATGGTCCTTGGAAGTTTGGGAAAACAGTTCCCACAAGGCACCTAGCCAAATCCTTAAGAATCCACTGGACACAGACCAGGCTAGGGACGTCTTGAGGGAGATGGTGTAGGGAAGCTCTGTTAACCTGTTGCTTTCAGGAAGTCCACTCCATAATCCTTTTTGAAGCAAGGCAAAGTCCTCAGTGCTGTAGTTCCAAGTGTGGAACAGGAGTAGTGCTTCAAGGAGCAATTCTGTTTGGTGCAGACCCGGGTTCTAGCAGAGCAGTACTTCTCCTTGTATTTTAAGGCAGCAAATCTGAGTTGCTATGCAGCTCTCATATATTTATTCAGTGATCTGGAGCTACAAGCAGGGGGGACCCATGTCCAATGAGGTGCCTGGTGCCACCCAAACGCATGAAAGCTTCCTCCAAAGTGTGGCATATTCTAGTCCCACAAAGCACTGCACTTTAAATATCAAGATGGAGATGTTCTCTCCTTTGGAGTAACAGCTGGCTAAAACAACCTACAGGTGTGGCTCATTTCAATTAACACTCCCCCCTCCTGAAAATGTAATTCCCGGGCCTGCCATCGGGCTGGGGGTACAGGAAGAGGGGGTAGGCCTGGCTGACATTTCTTACTGTTCTGCTCTCTTTTAAGCCGAATTTAATTTACCCAGCCCCGGCCTGGACTGTTCTCTGCAGCTGCGGAGTTCCCCTCATCTTCTGCTATATGCATGCCACTTATTACCTCATCAAAGCAGCTTGGCTAAGTCTATTAAGGCTGACAAATCAGGAAATGCTGCTAGAAGGCTGGATTTTGGCTCCCAGAAAAGAAAGTCCTATAATTTCTTTTCTGTACTAGTTATGATAAATTCAACAGGGTCAAGTTTTTGGATTTATCATTGCCAATCTGTCCTTGAATGACATATTGAGCCCCTCCCTAGCAATATTTATATTTAAATAACATATTTCAATTTTAACCTATGGAGCTAATAATATACAAGGTGGTTAACTAAATTGGCAATTTTTCTCTCACCAGAGCATATAGGACATCTTTTGTAATGTCCCTGCTTATAGTTACATGGCACCTCATCACTGGGACACCTAGTGCTGCCTTTAAAAATTACAAGAGGCACCATAGTAGTGCACACTCCAGTGCAGAAAATCAACTGAGCCTCTAAACCATTTACCCTATTATATACTAGGGACTTACAGGGGTCTGTCATTGCCAATTGTAATTAGACCAGATTACCATATACCTTTTTATTCAGAGCACTGGGTCTGGTTAGCGGAGTCAGTTACCACCAGTAACAGTCATAAACTGGGGGTGATCATGGCAAAAAGGCTGATTTTCTCAACAAAGAGGAAATGCGGACAATCAAAAGTTGTGGAGAAAGGGGTTTCCCAAAACTTTTAAATGGATTGTCCAGGTCGACTGTCTCAAATCATCTGCTTTATTTAACTGCGCTATGGAAACTGGAAGATCTTTCAAGCTTTCAATGAACATGGGTGGGATTTCAAAAATGAAAGCGGAGAACAACCAATGTCACAACTATTCTGTGACCCAGCGACATGCCAAAAAAGAAGAGTCTTCATGGGTTCTTAAAAATGTTTATTCTGCTCCAATGTGAAGACAAGGAGTTCTAAGATGGCTTCGAAGTGTAGCAACCTTCCCCAAAATCTTTGTTTCATAGTATCATCAAAGGAGATAGTACTCGGAGACCACTAATATATCCGCTTTGAATGTATGAAGTCAAACTTTGGGAGACATGTGTCGGATTATCAGATTGTTTTCAGCAAAAAAGCTGTTTGTTCAGGTCACAAGATTCATATTAGCAACATTTAATAGCTGAGTCCAAGAACAACACAGTATTTTTGAGATACATTTAATTTCTCTGTCACTTCTTGGCTGAAAGGAACACTTGCATCAATGGCTAACAAAAGCACCATCTGAGACTATATCCAACCTATGGTAAAATTTGTTACTACCTTGCTTCGGTACTCGCTAGATTGTCAGAAGAAAAGGAGTTGTTTGTTACAAGCTATCAGCACTTTTAGAACATCTCCACGTAAGAATTGGGGAGAACCAGACTATCAGCCAGGAGATGAGCAGCCGCAGGCCAAGCTTCACACAAGTGGATATATATATATATATATATATCAAAACAAAACCCTTTCAGGCATAGAGTGACGCATAAATTATGCAAAAAAGAAGGAGAGAACTCTGGGTAGGTCTCAGTTTAGGTGGAAAGCAGCTCCTTTTAGAGCACTCTCAACACCAGCGACACTCTAGATCTGCTCACCTCAAATGTCTGTTTTTCTATCAAAGTTTTTAAGCATAGGATTAGACAGTGCTATCCATGCCGAGATAGAAAATGACAAAGTCTTTCGCCATTTAAACAGCAAAGTCTTTAAGCATAGGACTAGTACAGTGCAGTCCTTGCCGAGCTGTCAAATAACAAAAGCCATTTATCACTCCAGGCACAATATTACAGCTTTGAATTGGTAAAATACCAACTCAAGCCAACCTGGAATGAATAAAAGCAACCCCTGACACAGTGTTTCGCTCTAATTAGAGCTCTTCAGAGAGGTATAGCTTTGTCCAGACACAAGGGAGCACCCAGTATTAAGTCAAAACAAAACCCTTTCAGGCATAGAGTGACGCATAAATTATGCAAAAAAGAAGGAGAGAACTCTGGGTAGGTCTCAGTTTAGGTGGAAAGCAGCTCCTTTTAGAGCACTCTCAACACCAGCGACACTCTAGATCTGCTCACCTCAAATGTCTGTTTTTCTATCAAAGTTTTTAAGCATAGGATTAGACAGTGCTATCCATGCCGAGATAGAAAATGACAAAGTCTTTCGCCATTTAAACAGCAAAGTCTTTAAGCATAGGACTAGTACAGTGCAGTCCTTGCCGAGCTGCCAAATAACAAAAGCCATTTATCACTCCAGGCACAATATTACAGCTTTGAATTGGTAAAATACCAACTCAAGCCAACCTGGAATGAATAAAAGCAACCCCTGACACAGTGTTTCGCTCTAATTAGAGCTCTTCAGAGAGGTATAGCTTTGTCCAGACACAAGGGAGCACCCAGTATTAAGTCAAAACAAAACCCTTTCAGGCATAGAGTGACGCATAAATTATGCAAAAAAGAAGGAGAGAACTCTGGGTAGGTCTCAGTTTAGGTGGAAAGCAGCTCCTTTTAGAGCACTCTCAACACCAGCGACACTCTAGATCTGGGTTTTGTTTTGACTTAATACTGGGTGCTCCCTTGTGTCTGGACAAAGCTATACCTCTCTGAAGAGCTCTAATTAGAGCGAAACACTGTGTCAGGGGTTGCTTTTATTCATTCCAGGTTGGCTTGAGTTGGTATTTTACCAATTCAAAGCTGTAATATTGTGCCTGGAGTGATAAATGGCTTTTGTTATTTGACAGCTCGGCAAGGACTGCACTGTACTAGTCCTATGCTTAAAGACTTTGCTGTTTAAATGGCGAAAGACTTTGTCATTTTCTATCTCGGCATGGATAGCACTGTCTAATCCTATGCTTAAAAACTTTGATAGAAAAACAGACATTTGAGGTGAGCAGATCTAGAGTGTCGCTGGTGTTGAGAGTGCTCTAAAAGGAGCTGCTTTCCACCTAAACTGAGACCTACCCAGAGTTCTCTCCTTCTTTTTTGCATAATTTATGCGTCACTCTATGCCTGAAAGGGTTTTGTTTTGACTTAATACTGGGTGCTCCCTTGTGTCTGGACAAAGCTATACCTCTCTGAAGAGCTCTAATTAGAGCGAAACACTGTGTCAGGGGTTGCTTTTATTCATTCCAGGTTGGCTTGAGTTGGTATTTTACCAATTCAAAGCTGTAATATTGTGCCTGGAGTGATAAATGGCTTTTGTTATTTGACAGCTCGGCAAGGACTGCACTGTACTAGTCCTATGCTTAAAGACTTTGCTGTTTAAATGGCGAAAGACTTTGTCATTTTCTATCTCGGCATGGATAGCACTGTCTAATCCTATGCTTAAAAACTTTGATAGAAAAACAGACATTTGAGGTGAGCAGATCTAGAGTGTCGCTGGTGTTGAGAGTGCTCTAAAAGGAGCTGCTTTCCACCTAAACTGAGACCTACCCAGAGTTCTCTCCTTCTTTTTTGTATATATATATATATATATATATATATATATATATATATATATATATAGTTAGGACCTAGTTTCCATAGGAAATCCGCAACTTTCTAATATATATATATATATAATTAAATCCATCATTAATAAAAACTGGCCCATTGTCCTCAGTGACCATGTTCTTAATACTAGATTGCCGGCCACTCCCACTGTAACTTTCAGACGTGCCAAAACAATGGGGAATTGTTTGGATAAAGCTGCACCTGAGCTTAAAATGAAAAAATCTTGGTTACAAGCGAAACAGGGTTTCTTTAAATGTACAAGCTGCCGTGCTTGCAAATTTGGCATCACCATCTCACACTATTCGACTCCATTTAGCTCCATTTCCAAACCTATTTTGGGAAATTACTCCTGTAGAACGGACCATGCTGTATACGTTCTGGCATGCACCTGTGGGCTCAGATATGTTGGCAGTACCAAGCTCCAGGTGCATGTCAGAATACTGCAGCATTTACGTGCGATTCTACACAGTGACCCGGCATATCTGGTCGCCCGACATTTTAAAAGGGCTCACAATAATGACCTTTCATGCTTGAGTTACTTTGTGATTGGAGCAGTCCCGCCACAGAAAAGAGGGGGCGACCGCGAACTCCAACTCAGAAAATTGGAAAGTAGGTTTATCTTGGAGCTCGACAGTCGTTGGCCAAATGGGCTCAACAACATTGAAGAAATGCATCATTACCTATAAGAATAGATTGCTTATCCCCCGACACTCCCAGTCTGTTTTCATGAGTAATCTATGTATATCCATTTTATTTCCTCTTCTCCTCTTGACAGTATTTGTCTCCTAGTTAGGTTCCCTATTAGGAGATACTAGATTTAGAAGAGTAGCAGAAGAAGGGTTATGTGAGCATTGAGCGCGGAGGGTTTTATAAGATCTGTACCCTCGCTTATATCTGTATATTGAAATTTCTAGCTCATTTACTTTGATATCTCTTTATCTACAAATTGTTTATACCAGTGTATTATGAATTGTCTTTTAACTTTTTCTACTAGATTTTAGATCAAGTTAAATGGTGTCTTCATGTGTTCCTACACTTTTAAACAACAAGGGACCCCAATCAAGTCAAACAGGGACCTCATGTGTTCCTAGTCATGGGGTATGTTGTTATTTTTACATATGCCCATTTTTAAATTTTGATAAACTTTTTGATACCATTTGCTATTTATGAACCTTGAGAACCGATAATTTAACCATACTGACATTTATGAAATTTGAAAATTCTAAAATACTAATATTTTATATGTATGAAAATGTATGGTATCCTTGTTTTGATGGCAATGCGGTCGACTCTTGCACTTTGCACTTTTTTCATACAATTTGCACTTTTCCTCACTTTTTGCACTTTATTTGTTGCTGCTATATGCTTAGATTTGCACATGTACAGAACTATAGCTACCAATAATTATCGAATTGTGGGTGGTTAGTAAAATCAAGAGTACTGTATTTGTAAAGTCTTGCTAACTTACTTCATTAGTTTTAGAAAATTCAGATTAGTGATGTATAATACTATAATTGTTTTTGGACATATTTTAAAATGATTCACATGGTCAGTATTCTTTTAGAACTAATGGATTTAACCAGTCATGTTTGTATAGAGATACAATGCTATACACAGAAAGACAGATGTACACTATACAATTGGCAGCAATAGTACTTTTTCACTGTTTGTATTAACACATGCAACACTGGAGGTCGCCACCAGGGGGTGGTGACATTTTGCAAAAATAAGTGTATAAAAGAGCATTACAAACATTACTATGTTGCAGCATGAACAAGGGCACCTTGGCCCGAAACGCGTCGCTGGTTCTGTGGGTGATGTAGAAATAAAAATTACATCTTGCTGACTTGTTGGTCCGGTCCTCTACTTGCTGGCGTGGAAGCGTGGGCTGCGAGCGCAGAGCGTGCAGAGGAGGAGCGGTGTTTTTCATATATATATATATATATATATATATATATATATATATATATATATATATATATATATATATATATACACATCCATATCCAACCAGTTTATAAATGAATAAAATATACACAGATTTTCCATGCTATGTTTAATTGGCATGCAACAAATGCAGGGCAGGCCTTGCCCAAATAATCATCAAAAGAGAGCCCCTGCAACTCACTTCTCTTGCAAAATATTTAATGGCAAAAGGGTAAGTAGTAAGAGTATTTATAAAAGTACATAGATCTTATTTCTCTAAAAGAAAAGCACAATTGTAAAACAAATAAACCAGGCACTTCGAACAATGTCCCATTAGAAAACACATCTGTGCAAATGCACAGTGTCCCGACTTTATCAGATAAGAACACATCGAAGGTTAACATCAGAATAATAATATAATAAAAATAATAATAATCATTGGAGTTTGTTTTATTTTTCATCTCTACCAGGGACCAAGTCCTATCCTTTTTCTTGTAGGGTGGTCAAGACTTTGCATTCCGCCAACAAAAGCACAATATATGTTTATTTTGAGCTAGTGAAAGATGCATATTTCACATAAAAACGTTTACAAGATACACAATACAATATTTATTGAAAGGATTTTAAAAAAAAAATAAACAAGTGTTTGAGACTTTTGCAAAATGAATAGATGTTTTTCATGTAGAACAGGTGGAGGTTTCCAAAGAGATGAATCCAGAACTCTGAATGTTCAGACCCCAATAGGCAATTTTCCAACTATTTTTAAAGGTGATATACGTTCAATCTCTTGTAATATCGAACAAAATATCAATAAGGTATTTTAAATATATGATGAACACGAAGGAAGAAGTGTTGTTGTTGCATATTAAATGCAATTTTTCATTAGGTGGACGCAAACAACCTCGACAAAAGTTACACTTGACATAAATTATAATTCGATGGATCCGAATTAGTAGTTCTATGCATATGCATGGGTTACACTTAAAATATGATTCTGGCTCTAAGGACAATAAAGGAGTATGCATGTTCTAGATTACATGAACTGTTGCACATGAATACTTATGAAAACCCCCAAGTGTTTAATTTTGAAAATAATATATAATTTGTATTGTTTGTGACATCACTATGATTCAAATCATCGCCTAGGAGAACATTTATGCTGCAATCAGGCAGCGTTACTTGTAACAACATTGCTGGCATGTTAGGTGTCGTCCATGTGAGTAACATCAAAATGTCCATCATACCCAACAGGAACGAATGCAGTGAGAGAATTCAGAAGCAAGTAAAGATGGCTTGCCTCTCCTTCATCTGCACTAAGCACCACCCTTACTTACTCCATTCTAATTGCCCTCCTACTGGTGATTTGCTAGGGAACCATCTCCCATGAGCCCCAGTATTCTCATATGCTAGATTCCACATTCTCCACTGGATTAAAGCTAGCATGGCTGATATGGGGTGATGCCTCAAAACTGGTCTCAGGATGCTTGTTTCCCGTCCAGGGTGGACCAGGCTTGGCAGTTCAGGCTAGACTGTTCCAATGAGGAGCAGGGTCAAGACTGATTTGCATATCGATGGGTCCAAACTGGGGTGGCGTGATGAACAAAACAATGACGGATTAAACCCAGTTCTTTGTGACTGGAGTGAGTGTTTGCATTGTTCAGCATTCGGTTCATCATTTGTTCCTTTTGCTTTTGTTGCCATAAGTAGGAAGGGAATTCCCAGATGTGGGGCCTGTGCTCATTGCACCACTGGATTCAAGCTAGCCTGGCTGATGAGGGGTGATGCCACAAAACCGGTCCCAGGATGCTTGTTTCCGGTCCAGGGCGGACCTGGCTTGGCAGTTCAGACTAGACTGTTCCCACGAGGAGCAGGGTCAAGACTGATTTGCAAATAGCTGGGTCCAAACTGGTGTGGTGAGCAAAAGAACAATGGAGCAAACCCAGATCTTTGTGACTGGAGGTGAAGGTTTGCATTGTTCAGCATTCTGACGATCATTTGTTCCTTTTGCAACTTTCTAAATGTGGCATTTTCAAAATTGTAATTTAAAATCATACTTTAGCATAAGAGGATTTTTCATTACAATTTCAAAGACGAACACAAACTGATTACCCATTCCCATTTAGAGGTCACAGCTCATTGAATGTATTAGGCAACTCCAATGTTCTCCTATAGGAAAGGTGGGCCTTGTAGAGGTGAAAAACTAATTTAGGAGTTTTTATCACTACCAAGGTATAAAAAACTTAAAAGTACACGTTCAACAATTTAAACACACTGCACCATGCCTTCTGTGCTGTTCATGGCCTCCTTTAAGGGTGGCATTAATATATTGAAACGGAAGATTTGGGTCACTCAAAATACTTATTTTGCCAGGTTGAAATGCAGTATTAAAGCTGCATACACAGCCAGCAGTGGCACAGCTGCGAATGTTTATTAAATGGGTGGCACAATCAGTGCTGCAGGTCCACTAGTAGCAAGTAATTAACAGCCTTGTGCCACAGATAGTGCCACTTTACTAGGAACTTACAAAAAAGTAAATTTGCCAATTGGTTATACACCAATTCTACCATGTTTTTGGGAGATAACCTAGCACTTTAGCACTGGTTAGTAGTGGTAAAGTGTGCAGAATCCCAAGGCCAGATAAACAGTGTGCTAAACAAGTGGGTTGAAATCAAAAAGTTAGGGGGAAAGCCACACCAAGGAGGCCAGGTCAAATACAGTCACGCATCCATCCTTAAACTTTATTTATTCATGCATGCCATTTTGTATTTCCAGACACACACACACACACACACAAACAATTTCACTTAAAACCCAGACCTTTGCCAATTTTTGTTTATAATCCACTCTGTTGCATACCTAGCAATCCTTTATCTTGATTTGGTTGTGTGGATATATTGCTCTTCTATAGAAAATCAACAGCTAAATTCCTGTTTTACCAGGGGGCTGATAGTCTGCAGCAGTTTTGGCCCCTTAAATTTGAAGTGAACATAGAACAGGAAAAATCATTTGTAGCCAATCTTTTATTATGTTAGGTTTTTCAAGCAATATTTATTACAGCCACCATGGTACTGTGAGGATAGGAGTGCTTCCTGTACATGAATGGCACCAATGGTACCAACAAAAGGGTTTTTTAATAAGCGGAGACAAGCAGCCTAATATATTACCCTTGTCCAGATGCCATGCAACTAATTACCACGCACTGATCAAGAATCAGCCAGCTAGAACATATTGTAATCTCTGCATGTGAGGACAAATGAAGCCACCCTTTGGAGGACTCCAATGTCTTGGAGTAGATGGCAACATTAAATGTAAGGCTCTGTGCACCATCCACAAAGCATCCTGGGGCAATAACACACCCTAACTTTAGAAAATGACCCTTCACTATGTCCCAGCCAGGAAGGTTTTGCTCGAGGCCTGCCCACCTGACTAACCAATGCTCTTCCAAGAGAAGGAAGCACAGAAGCAGATAATTTGGTATGACAGGAGGAGACTCTGGAATGTGCTGAACCTGAACTGAAGTTCTGAACTCAACTAAAAACAGTTGAAGAAACTTTTGACACATGAACTACTCAGACTTCAGTTTAATTGAACAGACAGCAGGGCCTATGATTGGAGAATATTGGATTTGCATATACCTTAACAAATTTTACAAAAACGTCCCATCTTCTCAAACATCATTTTGTTTTCCTGTCGTCAAAGCTTTGAATTAATCGAGAATGGTGTCACAAATGACTTCATGACAAACATTTGTTCTCATATATTTTTCCTTTCATTCTAACGATATACATTATTATTTACAAAGAAACTGGTCTATTCATAAACGTTGCCAAAAGGTTCCGTAGCACTTGGACATTTATTGTTTACCCAAAAAATTTAAAATATTTCAGCTTTAAAAAAGGCATTATTAGGCAAACAACTAGTAATGTTAGCCAACAGCAAGATTAAAACATGTAACTCCAGTTTGGTAATAAGATGACTGAAAAATAAAAGAGCTGTGAATCAGTGCATTTAGAACAATGTTGCCGGGCATCTTATTAGGTAGAGGTGCCCTCTGCTGGTGAGCACACTTAGTGCACCACCATTCCGTGTTGCGGTTTTGTTTTGTTTTTTCCAGCTCGTCCACGGGTTGAGGATGTGACCTGCTTCTCTTTGTAAGCCATTATGCTACTACATATTTGATTAATGATTCCGCCAGCCTCCATCACTAGATATGTGGTGTCAGGTTCTCCATAGCTGTAGCACAGCCCTTGCGTGTTCCCGTGTGAAAGGTTATATTTCATTACTGGTTCGAAATAACGAAACTTGACATGTCCAAATCGTCAACATCTTTACAACGTGTAAAAATGCTGATGAATGTACGGCCCTGGGTTTGCTATTCCTGATACAAACACAGACATACTATAAAAAAATTTGAAAGCGAGCGCGGGGATTGATAAAAACCGAGAACCATTATATTGTTACATCCTGTAGTTACCATTTAGCCCAACGTGTGATGCGTTTGAGCCTTTCTGCGCCCATAAAATTTCAATTGGCAGAAAAATGTTCACAAAAGCACTTAGCTGACATGGACACAAAGCGTTCTTGCAGTGCAGGAACCTTTTAACTTGTTTCATTCAGACCATTTAGCAGACACAATGGTCTGTAGCTGGAGTTGTACTTACAACACAATAGCAGCAGACAAAACGGCAGACTAAATAAACACTCTGAAGGGATGCGGCGTGCGCCAGCTCTGCTCACACACCCATGAAATTTGATAAAGGTGGTTAAAACATTCTCTGCTGCAGTACTCCTGAAAGCGTAGCCTTAAGCTTGCTGACATTTCATGCTCTGTTAATAGGGAACATGTTAAATCTAAAACTGTTCATTGTGCATTAAGGAATGCGCACGGCCACGCTGGAGATGCTCATGCAATATAAATATACCGCAGGATTTGCTAATGAAAGAAGTGAGACAAGAGGGGCCTGCTCGGTCCCCGCTGTGGTGGAAGGGGTGCATCAGAGAGGAGGGGCGAGCCCAGCCGAGGCTCCTCCCAGATTCAGGATATGCCAGTGGCGTCTAGGGGAGGGTGCGTTGTCGCCGCTGCAATTTACAATGTTCCGGTTCAATCCATGTATCTGTCCTCAGTCTTCAAATCTCATTGCACAGCACAGCGTGTCTGCATTAGCTCAGACTTCAGTGCAATGTAGGTATTATATGCTCGAGGTACCACATGTACCTACAGCTGGTGTCGAAACGGGTCTGTGGTCTGAGTCACAACCAATTCCATGTGCAACACACGCACATTCCAGTCGTAATAATAGGTAATTGGAACTCTAGTGAATCAAGCAATAGATCAACGTGCTTCCAATAAGGTGGATCAGGCCCCGAGCAAGGATCTTGGTTACGACAATGCCACTGGAAAAATGATCGATGTTTTAAAAAATATATATTTTTATTGAGAGTTCATAGACACAAATGTCAAATACAAAGTACATATAAGTCTCATATAGAATTCCAACTATACAAAATACATACATGGCAGACTACAAATACTCCATAGTGTAAACACAGTTTCTGATCATTAGAAAAAAGATTCTGTTAAAGTGCAATGTGCAATATACAAGATCTTATTTGTATAAGACATTAAAAGAGACCCCAAGCGATTTGACAAGTGATTATAACCCAGATATTATCTTAAAAAAAGTAGAACATGTAGAAAATAATACCAGAAGGGCTAGCATTCAAACACACTCCAATATTTCTCATATTTTTTCACTGCCCCTGATCTTAATGCATATTTCTTTTCCATCCCTTGTATCTTTGATACTTTAAATCTCCACGCATTAAGAGTTGGTACTTTATCTGTTTTCCACAGCTGCAGGATAAGGGATCTTGCTACAAGGACTGCTATAAATAAAGTTTCATCATAGGCAGAGGGAACAGAAGAGCAACCAAAAACTGCAATAGATTCATTAAACGAGATTTGGGCATCTATTGTATTTCTGAGATATTTTTCAATATCCATCCATAAATTCCGTATTTTTGAACATTTCCATGTTATGTGTTTCCAGTTGCCCTTTTCCTCACAACGAAGCACTTATCTTCTACTTGGGGATATATGTTATGGAGAAAAGAAGGTGTTCTATAAATCAACCATTTTGAGAAAAATGGCATCCGTTTAAAATTAGCACCTCGGAATATAGTTTTGTTATAGTCATTTAATTTATCCCAGGTTGATCTATTAATCTCTAAGTCTTCTCTTTTCCTCCATCTGTCCCTGATCTTTTCATACAGAGGGGGTGATTTGTCCTCGTTAAAGATTTTTTATCCACGTTCTAATCTTCCTCTGTATGGGACCATTTGGGCTTCGCTTATAGAGGTTTTGTACAATAAGTTACCCATATCTATTTTTGACAATATAACATGAAGTCTAATAAAGTACCATTTTAAAATTGTGTTAGAATGTTGAAGCCCCATTTCGATTTCTTCCCAGGTTTTCCAACTATTCCCCGCAATGAAATCCTGGATTTTATCATATCCGTTTTCTTTCTAGAGTCTCAATGTATTTTTATCCAAAATGCCCATCTCTCCTGTGTGTAAATTCACAAGTCTAGTTGAGCTGTTTATTCTTAATATGTCATAATATTTCAGGAGCTGGGCTCTTTGTTTGAATAACCATTGTAGGGGCTTATATCGTACTTTCTTAGGGTACTTGGTCACTCTTACTGGGTCAATAATATTGAGTTCTATTAAGATCTTTTTCATAAAAAAATTGTCTGCCTCTTGGTCATCTAGAAAAAAAAAACTAAAACTGGGATGTGCAAATGTCGCATAGTAGTAGTCTCTAATATTTGGAAGAGACAATCCTCCCTCTGTGACCGAACAATTTATAGTGCTACGTGCCAACCTCGGTATCTTGTTTCCCCATAAAAAAGAAGAAAACAACCATCTATTTGCTTAAAAAATTATTGATCTTTGAGGCATTTGCAGCAGACGACGTGGCTGCCGGCATCACACGCGGGGGGGGGGGGATGATTTGGGCAGGCAACGTCTTAGTGCAGCATTCCCCTACCTGGTTCCACACCTTGCACCACCCGTTTAGACCTACCATGGCATGGACTGGCCCCGGGGGAGGGAAGGGTAGGTGAGGTGGAGTGGTGTGCTTCCTTCTGGGGGGGGGGTCTAGAACCCCAGGTTAAGTTACTTCTGGGATGAGGGTCCTCTTTAGGTGACCCTGAACAGCGAGAATGTCTTCCTCTGAAAGGAAAGGGATATAGCGTACTTACTGTGTTCTTACCCGTTTCAAATCTTGGCCTGCGCCTGTCTTGGAGATCTGTTGTGTATTATTGATTTATATTTATTTGCAATCATTATTTAAAATTGTATAATCTCCTGGTTTTGTACTATTTTTTCAACCAAGTACCCCGAAAGTTTTGTTTAACTAAGGCAGTTCCAGTTCTGTTTTTTTTGTTGTTTTTTTTTGTAGATAATGAACATTTGGTATGTCTGAGTAAAGTTTGCATGTGTCGAATGTGAGGCGAATGTGATTGTAGTTGTAAATGGTGGATCGTTTTAAGTGATTGGTATCTTTTGTGTCCGTTCTCTACTTGATTTTTTCTTATTGTTCTTTCCTCAATTGTAAATATTAATTTTATAAAAATGATTTTTCAAAAATAAAATTGCAATTAATAAGCAAGCCCTTTCTGGAATTTGACCTTCTGTTTGTGGAGGATTAATCACAGTCCTAAGTTATGTTTATCAGCACTGGCACCTCTTGTTGTTATTTATGATATAGGCTCAGCCTTGCTGATTAGAGCCAGCCCCATTTTGTTCTTACTACTGTCTTGGAGAACGGCATCTGACGGCAATAGTCACAGTATGAAATCTTTTACTTCAAATATGTGAATGAGGAAACATCGTTTAGCGCCTAAACCCGCTTGCATTGGTTTTTCTTGGCCGGACTGTGGGTTTTGTATGCAGACCCCATTTGCAAAAAGAGCTGATCGTCCTTCGCAAATTGTGTTTTTCAGACTTTGCACCGAGGCAAGTCCATATTACATATACACACCTCATACTTTCTTATTTGAGGCATAGACTTTGCAGTTTTTAGGTACATACATGTCTGTTGGCAGAAACAACATCGTGCATCAGATTTGACCTTGTTCCCTTTGTAACCGTAGCAGGTTTCCTACAAACGACAAGCCCACTAAAATGCCATGATTGTTGTAAACTCCTCACTGGTCCTTTGTGTAGGGGAGTCAGGTACTCAAAGTTAGGGGAGCGGAGTACGAGAGCCTGATGATGCAAGTATCCACTGGGCTGCGGAAAAAACCCTCAGTGCAAACATAATATTAATAATAATAATAATAATCCTACCAGTTCTTCTTAAAGATGGCCTGTGACAACTTCAAGTTTATCGAATGATCAGTGTCAAACTGATTCCTACTGCCCAAATCCTCTGTGCTTAAGGGTGCAATGACTACGTTTCATTTGACACAAAGTCAAAGAAGCCAGTTATTGACCTGCACAAGTTCATCATGGTCTGAGAGATCTTCTTGTATTTGATTCCATGAGCCAATGATAGATTTGTTTTTGTTTCCATTTCCACGCTTCATTTTCTGAACCATTTTACCTTTAGTACACCTGTGCCTTGTAGCACTCTCCAGTCCAACAAACAACTGGCCACTCTCTACTAGTGGGTGGAATGAGATAGCTTGGGCACTGCATGTGCGCCAGCCTGATATGTATTACAGAAGTGGGTGCACAGGCATGTGAGACCCCTCAATGATACCAAGGTGCACAAAGATCTTGTTATGCATCGGAATTATTTGGGAATGTTGATGCCATATACACACAATATACATATTAAATGCATTGCCCTCGAGTTGCAGTTAACTTTGACTTTATTTGAGGGTCAAATTATAAAGAGAAATGGCATTGTACTGAAACAATCCCAAGAAACTTCTTCCCAGATACTAATGTGGCCTCTCCTCCCTGGATAAGAAGTCTTTTGTACATGCATGACTTGTAAGAAGATTACATCACAATATAAAACATTGCAAAGTGGTGATCACCACTACGAATGAAGATATTGAATAGCTTATGATTGTGTAAGCTTCCAATAGAAACTAAGTGCAAATCCATTTTCGGATGTTGCGAACCAGCAGCGCAGGAACAATTTTGGCTTCCAGTGCTCAGCTGTCAATGAACTCACGCATTTAACTGCAGTATCGCTGCTAATCCAATTCTGTGTTGCTTTGTACACAGACCAGAATTTGTGCCAATTTCCATTATTTGTCCTTTGCATTAATCTACAGTGTGCGACTGCCAAAATTCTTGGCAGGGAAATTTTCAATAGGCAGAGTTAAAGCTTGCGCTTACTCAGAAGCACTGCCGGGATCCCAAAAGTACTGCTGTAATGTACATTAAAAAATAGACGCCTCTGATACTTCTTAACGATATTATCGCGTTTTGTTCCTTTTTAGACACCACCGAGGCTTCAACAATTTCAAACAGTTTAATTCCCTGAAAAATGTATGAAAAATGTTAAACATTTTAAAACCCTAGAACAACTTTAGACCAGGATGTGCTATAGAATCATAATGTTTCTGAGAAAAACAAATGAACAATAATCCTTTTCATTGATCCAAACTGGACTACACCTCTTTTTATCTGAGCGGGTTCTTTCATAAACTCGACTAATTCAAGGAGCCAAGACAATATTTTTCCACTACCAGATCATTTTTCCCTGGACATATCGAGATAAAGATGGCCCTCTACACACGCAAGAATGTATTTATTGCCTCTGTTCTTGACACCCTGGCTTGCGCATTTTATTTCCACCTTGTCACATTAGCAAAATGTGCATTGTCGGGCATTGCAAATGACTTAATTAACACAAATGCAAATAAAGCAGAATGTCTTTTATAGTAGAAACCAAACAAGCTTTTATTTGAATTTGAAGAAACTTAAAAAAGAAATAATGTTGTAAAGATTAGAGGGGTGAGCACTCAAGATCACTTAAATGGGTGTCCAGTTCTGCGAGAGGAATCGCAAACAATGGTACAGAGCTTCTACGTTTATTTTCAGAAAATATCAATTCAGACAACAGATGAAATAAAAGAGGAAGAGGTCAGCCAAGTCACCTATCAATCCAAACTCATTCCAAGGTAGGATGCGCTAATTATTTCAATGATGTCGATTTGTACAGAGCTAAGCTTCTTCGCCAAGTTCTACATCGCAGGCACCAACGAGTGAAAAAGCATCCTTAACTCGCATCCAAATCCAGAATCCATACATTCCCTCTCTCCTTTACTCATTAAGCAGAGAGAACTACTTGTGAATTGTTGATCGATGAGGATAATGTTAATAGACTGAGAAAACACATTAATCAAACTTACAAACAATGGTTTTATAGTCTTATTAATTTTTGATATAACCTTTCTGCAGGTGAAACATTTCCAAGCTTCCATAGATCCCAAATGGTATAACCATCAACATTTCAAATGAGAAATATAATTTATTTTCTAGCTGACATCTAGTCGTTATAGTAAGAGATATGATGACAAGACCACCCAAATGCTCAACATTATTCCAATTCAGCATTATTAAAAATATTATTATTGGCAACATCTCTAGCAGGTTCGCAAGTGAATTACAAACTCAAAGTCTCAGTAAACTTTACTACTTTTTCAAGTATTGTAACGTAGCCTGTGAACATGGAAGTTTTAACACACAAACTATGGCTGGGTGTCATGATGGTAATACACTGACATGGACAATGTGTTCTGTGACACTACAATGGCTTTCTGAGAGTCATTCCACAAACTATAGCCAGAGAAGCTGAAGTGGAAGAGTGGAGTAAAGCAAAAATTCATTCTTGCTAACACAGTTAGGAAAGATGGACCCACGGAGCTATGTTTACCACCTTTGTACATGAGAAAAGGTAGTCTTCCTCTGGAGTACAGGCGATTTGCCCTTACCATCTGTGGTGCATGGAATGCAAACTGATTGGTGAATTTTTTTTGTATTTTTATATAGAGATGCTCATTGCTTGAGGTTACTTTAGAGCTTTTAATGTTTATATGACAGAATAATCTGCTTCTGCTGGGATGCAGAGGTTAGACTCCACTGCAAAACAATAGAGGAAGCGTAGAGGTAATGATAGAATCACCCTCCTAACTGATCTATTCAAACAAAAGGATTCTATCAATGTGTGATGGTGACTAATTTTTTATTTTTATATATATATATATATATATATATTTGTGGCGTACTTGTAGTTAATAAACTACCGTGTGAGTAAGATACCTCCGAGTGCTGTCATTTCTTTCCCGGGATCCTGGGATGGTGAAGAGCGCAATATATATATATATATATATATATATATATATATATATATATATATATATATATATATATATATATATATATATATATATATATAGGTGTGGTACTAGGCTCTCTCTTAAATTGGCAAGACGAGGGCACTATGTGCTTTTAAAATACCCCTCACACACTAAGAATCCCTTAGTGTCATGCTTCATCATTGGGGGTCTTCCCGTCCCTCTACGGGGCGGGGAGTGCTACAACCTAAGGACTACGCGGGAGCACTAATTTTGTGACAGAAGGCTATGTGTTAGTGCAGTGTATCTAGCTAAGGTAGCTAGCTAATAGCTCTACCACAAAACCCCCTTTTTAATATTCCCAGCCAGAGAAGTGAATAAAATATATTTTTTCTACTAGCCAGGGAATTTTTACTTTTTATTTTGCACTCACATATTTAGGTCCCTACACTTCACTGATATCACCTACACTGCACTAACACATAGCCTTCTGTCACAAAATTAGTGCTCCTGCGTAGTCCGTAGGTTGTAGCACGCCCCGCCCCGTAGAGGGACAGGAAGACCCCAATGATGAAGCATGACACTAAGCGATTCTTAGTGTGTGAGGGGTATTTTAAAAGCACATAGTGCCCTCGTCTTGCCAATTTAAGAGAGAGCCTAGTACCACACTTCTATATATATAAAAAATAAAAACATTAGTCACCATCACACATTGATAGAATCCTTTTGTTTGAAGAGGTTAGACTCCAGTCAGATATAGTTGGAATACGGGGAGCTGCTCTTCTGCTGCAGCACTCATTTAGCGTGAGATCCACTGAATGGTAAGTTTGAAGTGATCACGAGTGTGGACTAGTTTTTGAACCTCATGTACTTCTGATAGGTTCTCAAGTTTCAAATGTAAGCATTCAAAACTTGGGGTTTGAGGACTCGGAGAACAGCACAATGATGTAACAAGGGCCCCCACAGTGGGGGCCCAGAGCTTCAGGCAGGGGGCCTCAGTACAGAACTTGAGTCTAAGCGCTCCTCGGGGAGCCCTCCATGTATTTTGCAGGGGACCCCTCAAGTTTTGTTACGCCACTGGATCAGCATCGAAGTTTCTGCCACATGAGAGTATATTGGTTGATCTGATGACCAGTCCAAATTAAGATTTCTACCTGATGTGCAATGAAGAACCAATGTAAGTATTCTTTGCTTGGATTGGTGTCAGTACAACGCGGATTTTTACATCGCATTCCGTTACAACGGAATTTTTACAACGCAGGATCCATTACATCGGATGCCATTACAACGCATGGCATTACATAGCAGATGGTATTACAACGCATGGCATTACATCGTAAGTATAGGTAAGTATACCTTTTTTTAAAAATGTTATTAAGTTAATTTAATTAATTTAATTTAATTTAATTAATTTAAATAAAATACATTTTAAAAAAGCCATTAATTTAATTTAATAAAATAATATCTATTTAATAAATGTAATTTTAATAAAAAATGGGAATAATTTAATTTAATTAAAATAATAAAATTAACTTAATGTACATATTTTTATAATTGATATTAAATTAAATTAATTGTAATAATTTATTTAATTAATTTAATTTAAAAATGTAATTAATGAAATAAAATTAATTTAATTTATTAAATATATTTTAATTAATTTAAAAATGGTAAATATAATTTAATTAACCCAAAACACAAACTCTTGTACCCCACACCCCTGTACCCCAAAACCCAAACCCTGCCCTAAAACCTAAAAACACCCCTGTAACCCAAACCCTGCCCTAAAACCTAAAAGCACCCCTGTACCCCAAAACCCAAACCCTGCCCTAAAACCTAAAAACACCCCTGTACCCCAAAACCCAAACCCTGCCCTAAAACCTAAAAACACCCCTGTACCCCAAAAACCAAACCTTGCCCTAAAACCTAAAAACACCCCTGTACCCCAAAACCCAAACCTTGCCCTAAAACCTAAAAACACCCCTGTATCCCAAAACCCAAACCCTGCCCTAAAACCTAAAAACACCCCTGTACCCCAAAACCCAAACCCTGCCCTAAAACCTAAAAACACCCCTGTACCCCAAAACCCAAACCCTGCCCTAAAACCTAAAAACACCCCTGTACCCCAAAACCCAAACCCTGCCCTAAAACCTAAAAACACCCTTGTACCCCAAAACCCAAACCTTGCCCTAAAACCTAAAAACACCCCTGTACCCCAAAACCCAAACCTTGCCCTAAAACCTAAAAACACCCCTGTACCCCAAAACCCAAACCCTGCCCTAAAACCTAAAAACACCCCTGTACCCCAAAACCCAAACCCTGCCCTAAAACCTAAAAACACCCCTGTACCCAAAAACCCAAACCCTGCCCTAAAACCTAAAAACACCCCTGTACCCCAAAACCCAAACCCTGCCCTAAAACCTAAAAACACCCCTGTACCCCAAAACCTAAAAATACCCAAACTCCTCCAAAACATATACCTCAGTACCCCAAAACATATACTCCTATACTCATACTTATTTAAAAAATTACTTAAATTAAAAAATTTAATTTATAATATTTAAAAACATAAATAAATATTTTTATTTATTTTTATTTATAATTAATAATAATTAAATCAATTATATAATATTAAATAAAATAAAAAAAAATTATATACTTACCAATACTTACGATGTAATGGTATGCGTTGTAATACCATCTGCTATGTAATGCCATGCGTTGTAATGGCATCCGATGTAATAGATCCTGCGTTGTAATAGCTGCGTTGTAACAGCATTACGACGTAAAAGTTGCGTTGTAAGTGATACACACCTCTTTGCTTCTGCCCCAGAGAGCTTTAATATTTTTACAGAAGTCCTTGTCCATCCTTCCTGCATCCTTTGGGGGAGGTCAATAAAAGACTTTCAGGGCTGGTTCGATGTGGTTGTGTGATGTATTCCTATAGGTTCTGTATCGATCCCCCTATTCCTGACCCTATTCTGGTTAGCAAACTAACAAGTTAACTAGCAGCCATCCCATGAGGCAGAAAACCCCCATGATGCAGGAACCGTTATCTGATAAAGCCACACTACGGCACAGGAACGTGTTATCTGATTAGGTCATAACGCTTGCCATCTAATTAGACAAGCGATATTCCTCCAGCCCCTGATAAGGCATACGGAGTTCTCAAAACAAATCAAACCTATGACAGACCTGGGAAAAACCCTGCGGCCATTGTTTTGATTTCACCGAGAACTTCAGCAAAAGAATGTGCTAACGACCTGGTCGTATGACATCCTTATTGACGTATCTATGTCCATCCTTACGTCAATCTCGGCACCTTAAAGGTATAAATATTACCGATATTGCCCTATGCAAACACACGCGGTGGTGACGAGGACGGAGCAGCCAGACTTGCCGAAGCATAGAGCAGAGCAGACCCCGCTGGCGCAGCCCCGCCTTCTTGACGCGCTGAGAACGAGCAGCTGCCTATTTCTCCTGCCGAGAAATCCAGCTCCGGCGCTTCCGGGTAGCCCTCGCAGGCAGCCTGGAATATCGAGACCAGAGACGAGAGATACCATCCCTCATCCATCCTAGATTCCAGGTACAGAACTGAATAACCCCTCGCAGAGAATTCTTTAGTCAGTCACTTGGCAAAACAAACTTAACTTAAACTGTAACTTTCTATTCCCGCCCACGTATTAGGCTTAGGTCAGGTACACGGGGTAGGCGTAGTTAGAAACACCAGTTGAGTACGATTAGTCAAATGTATATGTGTATGTAATATATTTTATTCATTTTAAACCTTCATATGGCTTAGAAACCATATCAATGTTTTTACAGTATTATTTTATACTTCTGCTTTTAATGTATGCACTTTACTTAACTATAAGTATTGCAATAATATCGATCCATTTCTCTTGTACGAGAAAAGAGACTGATCAATAAATACCATCTTTTATTGAACACGCCCGTCTCTTCCTTTTCTCTACAATCTGATGAGACTAAGAATGCACGTACTGACTGAGTAAAATAAATTGCCTTTTGTTCACACGACTCTCGAGATACACTCTTGATTAGGGGAGAGCAAAGTTGTCATGTTCTATGGTTGTCAGAAACTAAATCCCTTCTTGTCTATCCAGGGAGGTTCAATTCCTCCTTGCCTATTCGAGAAAGTTTCTAGTGAACTCTGAGCTAGCTGGCAAACCCAAAACTTTAAGTCTAATATCGACAGTAGTAGACCTAGTTAACGTCTGGTCTAGGCCTATACTATTGAAGGTATTATTCCAATGCGCAGAGCCTATTGGGATAATAGGAACTACACTACAGTTGCACTTGTACACTTAAGGCATGTTCTCTCTGCCTGGTTTTGTAAGGTCTGTAACCTGCTGATGTGTTTGTCCCAGGGACTCATCTGTACAAGGTTTCAATATTCAAGGCTTGCCAAGAGTAGGACTCTAGTGAGCTCCACATAGTGGCCATTTTGGAATAATTGGAGGATTTTATGAAGCAGGGTGAACTGAAAGGTAACTCCAATGACCACGGAGTTAATTTGAGGAGCGAATTATAACCCAGAAATGAATACAATATGAGGGTTAGATGCTATCCAACACCCAGCTGTGAGACCTGTTGCGTCTTCAACACATATGTGAAATATCACTTCTCAATCATTGCAGTACTTCACCTTCTCTGCCAGATCTATGGCAACTTTTCCTTCATCCAAGCGTGAGAGTGAAAGATTTGAAACTCGGAAGCTCATACTGAGGCTGCAGAGAGCATCTTACTTAACAACGAATATTAATCCATGCCATCAGCTGATAATTTCATTACCTTCCCTTTGAGAATGTCATTTGTGCATCTGTGAAGATCCACAGTTGGCAAAAAATGCACAGGCACACATAATGATATGACGTTATGAGTAAATTGCAAAGCAGACCATATGTAGTTAAGGAAGCATTATATTAATGTAAAATAAGGCAACGCATAAATGTCACTTTATTGAGGTAATGGTTCGCTCCTTTCCCAGTGGTTAGTAGCACAGCTTAATGAAATCCAATGACAGAGCACCATCCTCTTCCCATGATTTCAGAACCTGTACCCCGACATTTTCTATGGAGAAGCCCCACACTGCTAAATTGTACTTCAAGAGTGTGCTATCACTTTGTGCATTAAAAGAGAAATATACAATTTGCAAATGAATGGCAATACTCTAAAAAGCTATAAGCCCTACTGTCATAAATGCACATCATGAGCGGTGTAACTAACATGCCCTTATGACATGCATATATGAACTGTGCACAAGGCACAAATATCAAGGGACGTGTCCCACTAAAACTTGTACAAATTCTGTGCAATAATAGGCACACATATCTGGCACAAGATAGGACTAACATCTCAGCAGTTATAAGGTTAACCTACGAAGATAATGCCAGCATCAATATAGGAACATGCAGATATTCATCATAACATGAAAATCAGCCACAGGACATGTAGTCATATTAATGATAGTCTGTAAGCCGCAGTAGCTATGGTCTTTTACAAGAAACAACTTTGTTTCGAATGAGAGTTTTACGTTTGTTGTCAATGTCTTTCACGGGTCCCATATTGACTATTCAGGCTTTGACACATTCTCTTTTGTGAACTCATGCCTGGTATTCCAATCATCATTAAAGTCACTGACAGATGTTCAACTCAGTCTGTTAACCCACACAAGACAGAAGGAACAACATCTCAAAAGGAAACAAGTGTACTTTATGAATTCACATAAAGAGTTACAATCGAAAATAGTCCTTATTTCTATGCTAAATCTGGAGTCCTGTTGAAAAGTACATCAAAATGTGATGATTTAGTGTCTGCAACTTTTGATACCCATAAAACATATTGATGTACCTATTCAAATACATGTTTTTCTTCCTGTGGGTAGAGAATAACGTGTCACTGTCTTGAAAAAGAGGTTTTGTTTACTAATGTATTGAAAGCAACATAAATAGATGTGTATTGTCTTTTTACAATACTGCAAGATATTTCGACTGATTAAAATGTGTAAGGTCTTATCGGTTTTGCAAATGCAATGAATGTTGTTGGTCAATTTCCATCAAGTTTAAACGTGTTTATGAACAAGGGTGCTTAGATATTTTTTTTAATAGTTGTATGTGTTGTATACCTGTCCCAGAGAGATGCCCGTGTGCTGTACATATAGGATAGAATAATATCAACTATAATTAGTTGGAGAATCAATAAATTAATATTACACAAATTCAGTGCACTCGTTGACTGGAGTAGTTCGCAAACTACGATGGAAGGAAAGAAGGAAGCTAAAAAAAGTGTAAATTGAAGGCACAAAGTATTCAGTGGCAGGAACATGTATAGTTACATAGGTATAAAAAATGATGTATTCAGCTACGAGAAGTGAATAGTTTGTACCTGGGAAAGGAAAGGTAGGAGATATGGTCCCAGGAAGGCCAAACGTTAAGGACAGCTCATTGAGAATACTCAATGTAACCCAAGAGAGTAGGGGACTAGTTAATCTCCGTCAGAATACAGTCTCAATTCAAAGTAAGAAAGGTACCATATTCTTTAGCTAGCTGTAATATCTGTGAGCATTGATCTCAGATCCAAGTTGGGAGCTAGGCTTTCTCCTATAGACCTTCTATGAGGTTGCTCTCTAAGCTTTGGAACAGATAACCATAATGTTCTAACATCTGTGGTTTACAAATAATTATGTAAAGGGCATAGGATTGGGTTTAGACAGTGGCATACTGAAAGGGCGTCTTTCATACGATCAAAGGGTGCTTCATAAACTCGTGGCAAGAGGTGTCAAACATACCAATCGACAGACCTAACCTTCCAGCTGTTTTGCCTCGAACAACATTACTTTCTTTGTGTTTTTCACCGCTCCCCCAAGTTTACGAGCAGTGGCATAGAAAGCAGCACAAATCTTGACTATTACAATAAAAAAGTACATGTCGACAATTTTTAAATCTCATAGGATTGAAACAATTAATTAGGATTTGCAAAAGACGTACAATTAAGCCTGAAAAAGAGAACATTCAAAATAGAATTCTTTGTTGCTAACAAGTTGTCGATTATGGGGACAAAGGAAGCACTTCCCCCATATGGGGTTGTAATTGAAAATAAGGACATAAATCATACCTTGAAACATAAGAATTTGATGCATTTCAGTGTGTAATCGTAACTTTTTGCGTGTTCAGAATGCCTTCATCATGCATTTTTAATGACTTGTTTTCAATGGGACCGAGTAAGAGCCAAGTAGGAAAACACCCTTCTTGTATGTAGATTCCTTATCCAGCTGTGCAATTTTTTTAATTATCGGTTGCTTCTTGAATTACAGATTCACAATCTGTTTTTTTGAGCACACAACTACTGAATGTAGCACTTTGTCATTGGGAAGTGAACAGCTCCCGTGGTGTTGCTGATGGTGATGCACTGGCACAGCAGTAATCCAATTTAACAATAAAATGCTAATTAGTTGTCACCATTACAGTCTGTCACATTTCTACTTTTAAGACTACGACTTTCCACCTTTTTAGACACTGTTAAACTAAAATAGCAACAGCCGACATTAAATCAATTGTCGACTACAAAAAATAAGTTTCTCTTCAATACGAATTCTTTAATTGTCACTGAAAGGCAGTTTCCAAAACAAGCCATACCTCAATTGTTATTCCAGGGTTGCCCCCTCTCAAGAAACAATTTATGGTAAATACAAAAATCATCTCTTCGGTTTTAAATAATCATGCAGTGAAGTTTCAATATTGTAGACATTTTGCACTGGTGTAAAGGAAAGACAAAACAACCCTCTACTAATTTGCTGCTTGAGTGTTTCAGAATGGAGAAAAGAAATACTGCCCCATTATGCCACAGAAAGGTGGTTGCCTCAACCCCCAGATGGAGAACTTGGATTATGAAACCATTGCCAAAAATACATAACACTTTGTTGCTTCTAACTTATGTTAGGTGTGAGTTTAGCAAATAAATTCAGGTTTCAAATACCGTTTTCAAATAGATCAAGCCGAATTTGCACTATTTTATCTACTTATGTAATAAAAAGTTGCGAATTGAGTAGCTTCAAGATTAGTCGCATCTTCCTCATTTGAAACAAGTATTTTGCACGTTCTTGTATGAACGAAAATAAATGGTCTGAAAACAGTTTTGTTTAGGTTTGTCCTGGTACGAATATATTTGACCTGGTTATCTATTATAAAAGCTGCTAACTTGATTCACATGCATTGCACTTGGACCTTTTTGCAGGGTCATCCCTAAACTTTTTTCCTTTCTCCTATCCTTTTTCTGACATGGGGTTGGTGGTTTTAGGAATCTGGGCACTTAAGCACTGCTGTCCAGTGTAAAGTGCGTGTGCTCTCTGTGATAAATGTGGTAAGATTGGTCTAGAACTGTTTGACATATATAATTTACCGGTCAGTCCCTTGTAAAGTGGATCTCAGATACCCAGGGCTGCTAAATTAAATTCTACTGGTGGGCTTGCAGAGCTGATTGCGCCACCCAACAAAGTATCCTCTCAAACCTATCTCAGGCCTCTGCCATTTCAGGTTCTGTGTGCATAGTGTCACTGCCGCTGTGACGTGCCACCTAAAGTGTGTGCCATGTCCGTGACCCCCCCCCATTTACTACCTGTCAGTCACCCCTAAGGTAGGCCCTAGCTAGCCCTATGGGATGGTGCCTTGTAGGTGAAAGATAGGTGAAAGATAGGACATGTACCTTAAGTGTGTGACAATTCCTGGTAGTGCCAAACAGCCATTTTGGTTTCTCACTTCTGTGGGGCTTCCCTCCCATAGGAATGCATTGGGGATTCCCCGATAAGTGTTTCAGTGGTAATCCCTGATATGAGAGGAGCAGCATGGTCAAGGTTGGTATGTTTGAAATAGTAATAATAAATGCTACGCAACAGTGTGCGCAGATTTATTATAACTATTTTAGGAATGCAACTTTTAGAAGTTGGCATTTCTGTGTGCTATGTGTCTGCCTGCCTGATGTGAATTGCACATCTGGCTATTGAGTGACAGGGGCTGGTGAGGCATGTGTGGCTCCAGGACGGGCAGGGTGAATCAGCGCTAGGCTGAATGGGACTTCTGCATTTGGAGTGGTGGGAGGAGAAATCCCTGGTCCCTGAATAGGATGGTGCCTGCCCTAGTGAATACTGGCTCCGGCCCCTGTGGTGTGTCTGAGGACGAGTCCCCACCTAAGAATAGAGAAGAGGAGCCCTGTCAACAGAGTGCTCGAATTTCCCCATGAACCAGTTTCTGCTGGTTCCCCAAGCTCTGTGCTGGTGCAGACAAAGAGATTCTGTGTTTAAATACTGGGGCTCTGACCCCATGAAAATGTGCTGTTCCAGGACCCTTGGGGGCTTGCTGCTGCTGGGACTCAGGCTGAACTTCCATGGGGGCTTGCCTTCCTGCTGGAGGGCCCTGTGTGCTTGCCTCCCTGGGCCCAGCTGAACTTTGCTTTTGAAACTTGAGCCATCTAGTGCCTATTGAGCGCTGTGTTTTGCTTTCCTAGGAAGAGGAGCATTTATTCGATGGCTTAATCTGGCTGCACTGCAACTTGGAGGGAGGGAATCCCGACGTGGGGATCCCCTGCATTGATGCCGTGTAGCAGGGGGTCCACCCTGCATTTTATGCATATTTGATTGGCCGGAGCCTACCACGCATTTTGTGCTTTCAAGCGGGTGCCCTCCCCACATTTTGGTGCTTAAGCACGGCAGGTGCCCACTTGGCATTTATGCTTCATTGGGGGGTGCCCACACCGCTCTTGGCACATCTAGAACGCGGGAGCCTACCCTGCACTGTGGTGAGCTCAGAGGCGAAGCGGGAGCCCACCCAGCGTTTGTGCATCCTTTTAACAGCGGGAGCCAACCCCACTGTTTGTGGGTCCTAAAGAAGTAAAACAGGAGCCTACCCCGCTGTTGTATGCCATCTGATGGCGGGGGCCCACCCCGCACTTCTGCGTTGGAGGGAGAAGGAGCCGCTGAGAGGAGGAAGCCTAGTGGGACACCTGTACGTGGGCGGTGCTTCGGGGACAGAAGTGGAAGGAGGTGCACAAGAAGGGAGTCAGCGCCTGCCCGAGCAGGGCTCCCGTATGCCGGTGGGAGCCCTGTATGCCTGCCAGGTCGTGAAGTTGGCGTCTCTCTGATCGGGGTCCTGATGCACTTTGGGAGCTCCGCATGCCGCCAGGAGAGGAGAGACACCGAAGGAGTCCAGAGCCAGCCCGGTGAGTGGGGCTGCCTCTTTCGCATCGTTCTGCCTGCAAGGGGGCTCGCCGAGTACTGTTGGTGCCAGAGCTGCACCCAAGGTGCCCCGGTGAAAGGGGGCATGGTGATTGCTAAATTCCCGATGCGGAGGCCATTTGTTTTACAGATGCCCAGAGTGGGGCTTTACTTGGTACACCGTTGGTATTTCCTGGCTTCCAGAGCTGTCCCGCAGGAGTGAGGGCCACTCCATTGTGGGCACATAGTTTTCAGGGTACCGGTGGGTGTCCAGGGGGCATGTTCGTGCCAGTGCCTATTGAATTCCTCAGTTGCGCCGCCGTAGCGGGCAACTGCAACGTTGTGGGGAAGCTGGGTGTCTAGGGCCCCAGAATGGGGCTCCCCCAGGCACAATGGTGCCAGCACTATTGGGGGAAATCTCGAATTGCGGTGGCATTGCAGGCAAGCCCAGGAAAGGGCCCCTGCTTGTGGAACACTGACCTGGGGACAAGTAACCCTGTGGGAGGTGTACCATCCATTTCTGCCACTCATGATGCTTGGGCAGAATGTGTTGTGCTAAGTGCAGTGCCCTATGGTTAGTCGTTACTGGTTGTTCTCATCAGCTGTGAGGGTTGTGCCTAAGAGGGGCCTGATGGGATGATGGTGTTTGTGCTCATAATGTGATGCCTTATGCAAGTGCTTATGCCCCACGTGATGCCTATGACATAATGCATTTATGTTTAGGATGTGTATGCATAATGTACGCTCATATAAGGGTATAAAGTGAAGAAAACCCTTAGGACGAGAAGAAAACCCGTCTTTCAGCACGATACAGGGACCTCATACATGATTTTAAAGGTTAAAACCAAGCAAACGACTACAAGTGAGCTGGCGCAGATTGAAAGTCGCAAGAATTGAACTAGACACAGGAGATATTATTCTCCCAGTTTTAAAGAAACAGAGGTTTACACAGACCATTACCAACAACCAAGAGGATTAACTATCCCAAAGAGAAAAGATCGATGAGAATATATTCTAAAATGAAGAACAATTGTTTTTAAGTAAAAGTTTTGTCCTGAAGAAGGTGTTAAAACAGCACAAAGCACCGAAACGCGTCGACAAAGGACATTCTTCCATCATTTTATATTTGATGTCATGATGTTAATTTTTGAAAGTGTGAATTTTACTTTGTATTGATTTTTAAATCTGAGTTGGAACTATTACAGGGATTATCATATGTATTAGAGAACTTTCATTTGAGCATATGTTTGTGTAAAATTTTATGTAATAGATGAATATAAAATGTTTTTAACCTAATAAGAATAAAAACTTGAGAGACAAAAGTACACATTGCCTCTGGGATAAGCCGGACTGTTCGTGCCAAGCTACCAAGGGGGTGAGCAGGGGTTATCTTCAGCGTGTAACTCCCTTGCCCTGACTCGGGTAGTGGTTTCTGTCTGGCTTTGGCGTAAGCCTTAGCCAACCAGAAATCCCATTTCTAACAACATGTATCCCTCGTTTTCATGAACCAATGAACATTTCTCTAATTTGACCTGATGCTTTGAATGTAGTACAACATTGTTTAAAGTTGTTGTTAAACATACATTGAACACTGCAGTAAATCTGTGCAGTGTACAGTGCATGGTGTAGAAATGTTATGTGAACAAAGAAACAAAAACACAGAAAATTCAGAATCAAATATAGGAGTGATTGTTTCTCATTATGTTCCGTAAGTTTGAGGGAAAAACTATATATATAAAAATGGAACTTCTCGGAGTTTGACACCTACATATAAACCACCTCCCCTTTCCTGCCCGCTACCAACCAACACTGCGTTCCCTTTTACTTAAAATCACCACTGACCACGTGCTTTTGGTGCCTTAAAAGGTCACAGTTTATTCAACTTTGTATGTTTACACATTTGTTAACCTTCCTGGTCATAGCAACTGTTCCTCATTCAACGTTCATGTTATATATTTACATTATTTACATTTCTCTTGCAGTATGGACCCAGCCTCCTCAATTTTCCCTCGGAGGGGAGGTACCCCTTTGTCTGGGCCTCTGATTCACAGGTCTAGGCTTCAACTTGCTACCGACTTGGAGGGTGTCTGTCTTGACCTTCCCACGCTGCAAGTGCTGTCCTGCTCGCCCTATACTCCCTGTACCCTTTTATGGGCCCTCCCTTCACCCAGGGGTCCCAGACCAGTGGCATCCCAAGGACCTTCATTGAGCATCTACTCTATCTCTCCTGAGACTGAGTCCCTGCATCTTTCTCTCTCTGTACCCTTGCCGTGAGGCATCCCAAGGGCCCTACTGGAGCATCACATCCACTCTTACTATGGCGGCACGCTGTCCCTTGGCTCCCTCAGTGCCCCTACCGTGAGGCATCCCAAGGACACAGATCTTTAAATCTACCTTTTTGTAAGTTTTCTCTTTTTACTACCTTATGTTAGCTCCGCTCCCCCTCTACCATTGCGGCTGCGATGCCCACTTCTTTTAGTGTGGGTGGGTGGGATTCTTGGATTTCCTATGCAAGGGGGGTGATTGTGCCTGTTTGTGGCCTGCTGGCCATCTTTATCTCCCTCGCCCCAACCAGTGCGTCCCCTGATGGGGAATGAGGTGGGGTGCCTTGCCTTGGGGGACCAATCCTGGTCGCCCCCTGTCTAGCCTTAATTTAAATTAGGGGTGGGGAAGGACTTCCCGCCCCCGGACGGTGTTTGACCAGGCCCCCCATCAGGTCGGCTTCGCCTCCCCTGCCCGGGTTACAATATGTAGCTAGATTGAGAGAAAATGCAAAAAAGTATTCTCTTGATTTAACAATGGACATATTTGTGACGAAGTATGACGGAAGAAAAAAATATATAATGTTAAACATTTTCTTGAATATTTTTGGTAGTTTAGATTGCCTGAGAGCTAATGCTGTGTCCCCTATTTCCGGTCTGCATCGTGCGCAAAGTAAATGTGCGACTGCAAATTGTTTACCCAAACCTGAATGTCTTCTGAATAAGCAGTTAGAAATCCTCTTGAGTTAGCAGCCTAGAATGATGCATGCATATTATTACACATTTGAATAGCCTAGATTGGGTAGTTCCTCGTCAAGAGAGTCTCAGTCTCAAACAAAATGTAATGATTGCTGCCCATAAGCATTAAGATCTATTATGTTCAATAATTTATCATGGAATGGTGTCCTTGAGGTACGGTCAAGTACTTCTTATTTATATTTAAATAAATAGTCCACACATATTTACAATTAATGTACATACACGTATTACATGCATAACTAAGGGTTCAAACTGCGCTAAAACGAAAAACATCTGGATTTAGAAAAAATCATGGGGCATTTGGTAATATGTAGTGTTCTCTACAACATTTAAAACATCTACGTCTCAATCTGAAAACATACACACAATAGCATTCTAATTTTAGCTAATCAATAGGACTAATATACTTTTCTTTTTGCAAGTGAAGAGTTTGACAAGTAATTTAAAATAACCCCGGTCTGAGGTCACTGTGATATATAGTGCGCATCTTAAAGCAGATCAGGATTTTGCACTATAGAGGCCCGGGTTATGAGTAACTGGCGCTACCATAGATCTATGTCCTGCTAATAAGGGATTAGAGGATAAAAGCAAGGCATCTACCTCCCTCTCAAACACATTTCAGGACGTTCAACCTTGCGGAACCAGGAAGCCCTCTAATCACGTTCCAGTGTGGAGCTGTTCCGGCCCTGGTTTGGTACCTTTAGTGTCTCCTCAAAGGGCGGAGTTCACCACCACAACCTCACAGAGGTTGGAGAGTGAAACTGCTGCCCAAGGAGACTGTATAGGACCCTCTGTGCACAATTCATTGGAAGGGATGTATAATTGAATGGCCCATACTTTCACGTTTAGTGCTCTGAAATCTGCTAATGGAGTTTAATGGTGCACGGTCTGCACAGAATTCCATCAGCACCTGTGAGTCTATGTTATGGCCTATCAGTGCCAACATAAAAGACTTACTCTATGCAACAGAGACTGGCATGAGCTCATGAGCAGTAGTGAGAAACAGAAAATAATGGGGAGAGGTGCATTCGTCTATTCTCGAGTTAATAACTACTAAACCAAAATCTTCAAAGGGTGCTACACTACGCATTGTGCTGGCTACACAATATAGGTAACTAGAGAAAATTAGTGAAAAACTACTAGTGGTGAGCACTGTTCCTCGTGGAAAAAACAGTTTTCCTTGCGATTAATCATATGTAAAGCATATTTATAAAGATGTTTTTAACCTGAAAGAATCACCAAATGAGTATGTTTTTGCAGTCAATTGTATTGAACCCATACAATTTTACATATACTCCATATATAGACAATCATATATTCTTGTCAAATATACATATGATCTCAGTGTGTATAATCATCAGTGATAACAATCTACTATTTATACATCTCCATTCTGGATCAATACATAATTTACAAATCACAGTCCAATGTTTAATCTTCAATATCTCAGAGAATCATTCATAGTCTTCGGTATTGCCCAATGCATTTCGGGACCTGTCGGTACCCTTCATCAGGGGCGCAATCCTGTTTACTATGCGAAGCATCTGTGCACTGAATGTACTCGTGCAGAACAGCGATATACGAAAAAACGAACCCTGTGTACACAGGAGCAATGTATCTTGATTATAAATCTTCTATCCGTGCATAGACGCCTGTAGCCGCACAATATACAAACAATGTCCTCTGCGCTGCCAGTTTCTTGTGTCATAAAGTGGAAAGCTTGTGATGCGTAATCCACCTATAAATGCTGCTAATATTCAAGGCTGACCTGCTCTGGTGTTCAATGGTTTAAACGCGCACGTTCTGCGATAGGAACCGAATAGTCAAACGATTACCGTCTGGTGCCTGCTGCTTGAGTACACAAGAAACTGGCAGCGCAGAGGACATTGTTTGTATATTGTGCGGCTACAGGCGTCTATGCACGGATAGAAGATTTATAATCAAGATACATTGCTCCTGTGTACACAGGGTTCGTTTTTTCGTATATCGCTGTTCTGCACGAGTACATTCAGTGCACAGATGCTTCGCGTAGTAAACAGGATTGTGCCCCTGATGAAGGGTACCGACAGGTCCCGAAATGCATTGGGCAATACCGAAGACTATGAATGATTCTCCGAGATATTGAAGATTAAACATTGGACTGTGATTTGTAAATTATGTATTGATCCAGAATGGAGATGTATAAATAGTAGATTGTTATCACCGATGATTATACACACTGAGATCATATGTATATTTGACAAGAATAAATGATTGTCTATATATGGAGTATATGTAAAATTGTATGGGTTCAATACAATTGACTGCAAAAACATACTCATTTGGTGATTCTTTCAGGTTAAAAACGTCTTTATAAATATGCTTTACATATGATTAATCGCAAGGAAAACTGTTTTTTCCACGAGGAACAGTGCTCACCACTTGTAGTTTTTCACTACTTTTCTCATGAGCAGTAGAACATGTGTGTTAATATTCACAAAGCTGCACATCCCATACACTAACGCAAAACAATATGATGCCCAAAATGGGTGAAAACAAAAACCTGTAAAAATAGGATTAACTCTAATGGTGCATACAGCTATCCTTTCTCCCACACACATAGAAGAATATAACTTCTTGACAAATACACATATTTTAGATCTGATAAGAAGCACGGTCCGGTTCTGGACAGTGAAATAACATCAATGGATCCTCCCTCAATTTTCCTCATTGTGCAAGCATTAGTTCTTAAACATTATAAACCTTCTCCATAATGCAGGGTCTAATCATTTTCTTAGGAAATGTATCTTAATGGAGATAATGACAGTGAGCACCCACACAGCACCAAACCCTACCCTAATGAAATGTCCAGAAAACTCGAACTTCAAAGACAACACGCGACTAGGTAAAAAATATAAAAATCTCTCATTTAGGTATTCTCGATCATTTTTATAAATATTTTTGTATGTTTATCTTTTGCTAATCAATTACGATTTTCCATGCATGCTTAGCCAATTAATTGTTCCATCGAAATAGTTTCTCTCCAATTATGGCATATTTTAGATATCCCCATGGGTCGTCGCTACCTTACGAATACCAATGTATTCGTTTACAAGAAGCTGTCCTTTAAAGCAGTGTCATGAGGTATCCTTTGCTCTGCGCCGGGGACCCAAGAAGTCACTAATGGAAAGGCGCATCGTTGTGTTACATGTGTCTGAAGCCAACACATAGCCACAGGTTATGTTGCATGTGTTTGCGGAAGAATACATGGTGCATATATTTTACGAGAATACAAGTGCTCTAAAATGCATGTAAGAAAGAGTCCCCGGTGTTTTGACTCCACCTACCTTCTTTCCAGGTTGGCTGGCAAGGTACCACTGTTTTGTCCAAGCTATACCTTGGGAGGTTGGCAGCTCATCAGGTTGCCGAACCCCAACAAACATAGTAGGGCGCTACAGAGAGGCTGGTGCAGGGCAGAGGTTTTCTAGAAGTTCAAAGGCTTCTTGGAAGCGATAATATCAAGAACACGTATGTATTTTATACAGGGCTTATATTTAAACAGGTGATTTCTTGTGCTCAGTACCGAATAGTCCACACTGGCACTTATAACAGTTTGCCACATAATGGCGCAGTTTGTTTAATTTAGAGATGAGCAAAACAACAGTGGTTTATTAATTCAGTAAACATTAAAAATAACTAATAACCCCCTCCACCCCCAGGCCAGTCTTCTAGCTTTGGATGGCCTCCAACAGTAGGAATTGTCACACGTGTAGGAGTGTGAGGATTAGTAGAAGTGTTAGTACTGTCATTGGCAGTAGGGGCAATGGGTGGTGCCAGCTACGTGGCCTCCTGATGAAGGCCTTGGCACTTAAAAAAAACAAAAAAAACACTGGTTTTCTGAGAGCACATGAAGTGATCGTTCTAGAACTCGCTTATAGAAGGGTATTCCATGTTGAATTGAAAGTGGATCCGCACTTCAATCTGGCATGTTGTTGTAAGCTAATTTTACAGTATAAAAGACAAATTTGGCATTTTCCTTCTAACTGCATCCTTTAGAAAATGCAAGAGCTGCTAAAACCGGTCACAGCTAAGAGTCAGCATATGATCTAAAGTTAATTTAAAAAGTATCAACTTGCAACGAGTCACTGCTCTAGGTCTGTCTCGGTTTCGACTTTTTTGGTGCCCACATCAACTGACGTTTTTGCTTTACCCAAGTGTTTGAATCTAGGTATCACGTCACTCTCTTTATGGCGATAACCCATTTCTCATTGTTAACTTAGAAGACAAGTGAACCTGCAGACAGCCATACTGCAACAAAGCCGAGGTGGATTTCAGAGACCCACTTTAGTTATATTATGCAGGCCCGTGCTGGGGTTTGGCAACGATTATTCAAAAACATGGGGGGCGGGGGGTGGCCTTGACAGTAAATTTAGATAAAGAGTATACATGTAAGGCCGCATTCATTGAATCATTTCAAAGCCTTCGTAAATTAGTACACGGGGATTTGTTTCAATTTCATATTGTACTCTAAATCGTGCTATACCAGTCTCTTTGATACTATTAACGCCTGGAGAGATAAAGAGGTGATGAAGGCAGCCAGGGATAATTGCGCTTGTTTTTTACTGCTTCATCGGTCAGCTCCAGGAGACAGACCTTGTAAATGGTATTTTATTTGCAATTTTCTGGATGACACACACCTTCGATAGTTTGATAATGTATTACATTTTCCTCTAACTACCTACTCTTGGGTGTCTTATTCGAGAGATTCTCTCAGTATTGCGCATGCAAGCGTATGCATTCATCCTACTTTTCCTGCTGTGGAGGCTATGAATATATTCACTTATTGACAGTGTCTGAATTTTCAGCTGGGATAGAGGGCATATTCAGGGATTATTTTTTCTCTCTCGCAGATTTTAGTGCTGTTGGATGCTTTTCCATTTTGCATAAATAAGAGTCCCTCAAGTAACACAGTTTCAACTTAAGATACATTGAAACACCAGGTTTCTGCATGTGTCATTTTGCAAGGCTCTTTACTATCTACAAAGCACAGAGCAGGGAAGTAAGCATTGGATTGAGCATCACTTCTTTGGATTTCATTAGGCCATACCCCATGGTACACATGGTGCATGAAAGTTGATCCAATGAGGGCAGAGGGACTGGAGAACTGGTTCCGCTTAAGTTCTAACACTGATCTAATTATTTTCAACTGTTAGATAATTTGAAGGTCATGGCAGTCCCACTTATTAGGAAAGCTGGTAAAAGTCGAAATAATTCAGGATATCCTTGGATATCAGCTGTCTCGTGATTGTCCCCCATTTAAAACAGGAATTATGCAAAGTGACTTGCACTTTAATTGCAGTACAATTTATATGCAATTGTATCATGCCTACCTGTCAGTCATCCTGTTTCAGTTAACTTTTTGGGCTCCTACTACTCAGAAACTTGGGAGCAGATGAGGGTGTTCCCCAATACTACAGATCATCATGTTCACCCTGTGGTATCCATAACTACAAAATCATAAATTTAATATCGGCCCAAACCAGGGACATGCAAAGAGCACTATCCCTTTTTGGATGAGGAAGAGTCTCAGTTAAAACCATGGCTTCTGACCAGGATCAAGGTCTGTGAAACTTCCAAGTGAACGAAATATCCTCAAACCTATAAAAAGCTACAGCATTAAGGGCCCGATTTAGTGTTCGGCGAGCGGGTTACTTTGGGTCTCATTTAGAGATTGTTGGATGGGATATTCCACCACAAATGCGATGAATATCACCAGATCCCACCAAAGTGTGTCGAACTCCCAGCGGGTGCTATTGCGGACGTGAGGGTAGTCTCATGAATATGTGTGTTTCCAAAAACACTGTAGTGCCAATGTAAAAGTCTCTTTAATCAAACAGACGTGTTTCAGCCACAATGCCTTCCTCAGTATTTATCGATCAAAGAACATATAAAATGAAGGATTTTTATAGCACTATACCTAAAGGTGTCTAGGTGCTGAAAACAAGAGTACAGGCAGAGGTGCTGTGGAAGAGGGGAATTAAAATAGCCAGGTTTTTAAGGCCTTCCTGAATTTAAGCAGATTAGATTTTTTTGTTAGGCAAATGGGAAGGAAGTTCCAAAGTTTGGTGGTGGCGTAGACAAAGCTTTTTCCTCCCCATTTTACTTTGTGCGCCTTGGGAATGATCATATTACCACTATCTGCCGATCTGAGTGGTCTGGCTGGAATGTAGGATTGAAAGTACTGTGACAGCTGCCTCAGGCTAAGGCAATGTTTGGCTTTGAAAGCTATACACAGCTCTTTGAATTGGATAAGTTTGCTAATGGGCAACCAGTGTACCTTCGCGAGAGCACTAGAGACAGATTTGTTGCGGGAAAGACCAAACAGGACTCTTGCTGCGGCATTTTGGGTAATGTGTATTTTGTGTATGCTGCGCTTGGTTGCACTAGTAAATAAGGCATTACAGTAGTCCAACCTAGATGCAATTAATGCAGTGACCACTGTTTCCCTGAACTCAAAAGGGATGAACGGGAGTACTTTTTTCAAAACAAAAAACAAGCGGAGGTGGTTTGATTAATCTGAGAATCAAATGACAGTTTAGAGTCAAAGAGGACCCACAGGTTTTTTACTCTGTTAGCTGGTGTCGGAAGGGGGGCCATATGAGACAGCCACTAGCTATCGGACCAAAATAGGGGAGAGTTGCCAAAGAGCATAACTTCAGTTTTTGATGAGTTAAGTTTTAGGCAAGTATCCTGCATCCAATTGCCTATGTGGCCAATGGAGTCATGGAACTGGGACGCAGTGTTGGTAGACGAACTGTTGATTGATACTATAATCTGCGTGTCATCTGCATAGGACACCAGAGTGAAACTGTAGCTTCTTTTTTACTTGGCTAGGGGAGCAACGTAAAAGTTAAAGAGTGCGGCTCAACAACGAACCCTGTGGAACTTCGCATGGGAGTTAGAAAGCCGGGGAAACAAAAGCATTGTGAGTCACCATTTGAGATCTATTAGAAAGAAAGGAAGGAGTGAAGCAGGATGAGCGCCCTAGTCCCGATTCCCAGCGGGGCAGTCAACCAACACATCATGGTTGACCGTGTCAAACGCTGCAGAGAGATCCAAAAATATAAGAGCGGCGCTCCCACCTGTATCAAGTGTTTACCTAAGCTCCTCCGTGGCCGATAGTAGTGCTAACTCGGTGCTATGATGGGCCCGGAATCCAAATTGGGCAGGGTCCAAGATGTCATCTTCAAACATAAACTTGGATAGTTCTTCATTTAAAAATCTTTCTATTACTTTTGCAGAGAAAGGCAACCTGGAGATGGGTCTGTAGTGAGTGGCAAAATGGAAGCTTTTTTCCATTCCACGGGAAAGTGCCCAGAGGAGATCATAAGATTAAAGATGGGCAGCAGTGAAGAGGCTATGATTTAGGGAACTGAATGAAGAATTGGGGGGGGGGGGCAGGGGTTGAGGGGAGACCCAGATTTTACTAGAGAGATTAATTTAATGATCTGATCTAGTGTGATGGGTAAAAAGGAGGGAACACAGGTATAGATGAGCCATCAGAATTTGAGTGAGGACCGAGGCCATCAGCTGGATACTTGTGGGGCACTGAAGATTGGGGTCAGAAAGCATCAAAGACCTGTTAACCTTTTGTTGGAATGAGTCTGCTAGCTTATTTCAGAATTGTTGGCTTCTTTCATGATCCTGGACATCTGGGAGTTTGGAGAGGCTTTGGCACACAGCAGCTCTGATCTTACAAGGCTGAATCTTGAAACTTTTGTTTTTACTTTTAGGGGCCATTTCTGCATTTAAATCCAAATGGCAGTTCAAATGTTAGTTACAGTCACAGTTTGTACCAATGCCCACTAATGGAAGATCGAATATCTTGGCATTTGGCTGTGAATGATGCCATCAGTGAAAATACTGGGTCTGCCATTTGGATTTAAATAGAAAGGGTAGCATATCCCCTGTAGTGAGTCTGGAGGAAGGGCAGGGCCTCTGTGCACTTCAAAGACCTGTCTTTGAAGTCTCCCTCACGTCAAAGGCACCACTGGGTATACGTATTGGATCTCAGACACCACCACTTCAGTACACATATGGACCTGTGGACAGGAATAAGGACTGCTGTGCTGCAGAAGGACTGCCACTCTGCTTGACTCCTGCTTTGCTGAACGGACCTACTGCCCTCATGTCTGGGTGAGAAGGAATGGATGTACCCTAGAACTCAGAGTGACTCCAGGGGCTAGTTGGCTGTCTTCCTGATCTGTAGTCTCTGGGGCATCAAATACTTCCAACCCCTGCACCTGGACTCTGCCTCTAGGAGTGTATTATGCCAAGTGGTGCCACCCCAGTCCTGGATCCTTGGAAGTGGTCCTAAGGTGCTTGTCAGCAGAACCGATGCATCTTCTCTGCTGACCGACACATCCCCTAGCAGAACCCAAGCATCTCCTTGGATGAGCTGCGCATTCCCAAGAAGAACCGACGCATCGGTGCTGTTGCATGGATTGGACCAGTCGCAAATAACTCACATCGCTGCCACCTCTCACATCATGGACCGACTCATCACCTTTGGAACCACCGCTGCACAATGTTTTTCCTGGCGCACGTTCCTTTCATCCTTAGTCAGTTGCAGACGTGATGACCATGCCCTTTGGTATCGCTTTGAATCTCTGCATCGCAGCTTCACGGCTCATTGGAATTGACACATCGCCTCTACTCTGCCTTGCATCCTCTAGACCAGACTTCGCATCACACTCCCAGTTGACAAGATCATTGAGGTTGACGCATCTGGACATTGCATCGCAGCCTTGTCGCATATTGGAACAGACGTATAACCTCTGATGCTCAACCCATCTCCTACATGGATCCATGGAACGTTCCGCAACCAGGATTTAAGTTACTTCGTTCAGTGGGACTAATTGGGTACCTGCACCTCCATCTCAGTCTACATGATCTTGTGACTTTGTCCCACTTCGACACAACCATATATCCCCAATAACACTTTTTTTGCTTCTTGGTGCCATTTTACGTATAACCTTTGAAATGTAATATCTCCAGTTCTCGAATTGGCTTTTTGACATTTGGGTCTGGTTTTACTTATTAACTGTATTAAAGTCTACTCTATTTTTCTAAACCTGGTTTGGGATCTATATGTGTGGTGTTTTCATTGTTTTACTGTTTGAAATCTTGCACAAATACTTTGCTTCTAGGTTTACCCTGGCTGCTCTATACCAACGCAAAGGGTGAGCACAGGTTAATTTAGTGTATTGCCTGCCTCTTCCCCGGACTAGGATTGCAGATGCTGCTTTACCAGGGTGCATACACCAGTCAACCAACCACCCAATTTCTAACAGTAACAAAAAGTAAAAATGCTGTTTTCTAATGGTGGTGCCCAGGTTTTCAAATATATAACCAAACAATGACCCCTCACAGAAATAAATGTAAAGAAAATCCATGAAGTGAAAGCGGAGATAAAAAGCAGAGATGGACCTGCCAAACCAACCACTGAAGTGGAATACTTTTTAAGCAGAGTTCGATTCGGCACGAACAAAATACCATCACTCATAGTGGAGACAGCAAAAAGATGAAGTGGGATGACACATGCTGTATATACTAGCGGCCAGAAGTGAAATGTGAATGAAAGTTTAACAAATCAATCAACAAAGAGGATATATATTTATATACATACACACACATATACATATATGCTTTCGAAGAGGTTAGCCCAACGCCCTACGCCTGCCTCCTACTGCCGGTGCCTGCCGTGGCGGCCAACCCACAAATTTCAGAACAGTCCTTGCAATGCGAAAAAAAACAGCACACCAAAGTTAAATCCAGAAGGACTTAATGTGCAAAAAAAGAACAACACGTTTCAGCCTGTCGGCCTTCGTCAAGAGCTGTGGGCTGGGTGAGTCTCTCACCTGGCATGTTTTCTCCCATGCCCTTTGCTGATGCTCCTATTTTCAACTATAAAATGGCAATCACCTCCCTGGGGGGTTGCAACTGCCTTTTAAGGACAGTCAGTCCACAGCTAATCCACTTCTGGTTTTCATTCTCTTTTTCCTTTCTATCATAGCTATTCCTCTCTTGGCTTTTCCTGACTTTCCTAAACCATTTTGTGTCCTATCATTTCCTTTGGCTGTGTGTTTTCCATTTAAAGGCTTTAGTCTGGTTGGAGGGTGTGTCGCAACAAAGCGGTGTTCCTTAGCTTTAGAAATGGGTTACTGATTGACTGGGGTGTGAGTCTTGGTCAAGCAGCAATCTGAATCCTAGTCGAGAAGCAATCTCAACCATAAAGGACATGAAAGTGAAAATAGCTGGATAACTTTGTTCATTGGATCCTACAAACGTTTGTAGACATTTTAACCGCAGGTTTCAAGCAATGATGTCTTTCATTTGCAACAAAATGAATCCTCCTCTTGGCGAAGTAATTGATTTCTTTTGGTGTAAAGAATACCAAGCCACCGGTGCTACACATATTCACACGCTGTTATGGGTAAAAGCTGTACCTTAATTTGGAACAGACTGTGATGAGTGTGTCATGTCTTTCAAAGAACAGTATGTGATATGTACCATCCCAAAAGACGGGGTGAAAAGGGTTTGAGACAAGCCGTTCTATGGTTTCAAAGTCCTATATATGGGAAATACGGTCATCAAAAAAGCAGATGCCGAAGAAAATTTGACACAAGATTGGTTTTGTATTCCCACAACCTGTAATTTCTGAAGGAAGAGTGAACAGCATTTTGTCTGCAGTCAGACATACACTAACACGGAAATCACCCAAAAATACATACAATCTAACAAGAGCAGAGGCTTCAAAGTATATTAATCACCACCAGTATATTATTTTGAAGATGTGGAATTCAAATATAGATCTACAATTTGTTGCAGACAACTCCATCACTATTGCTCACTAGATGACTTCATATATACCAAAACCAGAGAAGATAGATGAAAAATGTGGGAGATTTCTGTAGAAAAGAGTCTTACCAAGAAATTGCACAGCTTCAGCTTGAAAATATTTTCCCGCTAAGGAATAGAATGGTATGAGTGCTTGGAACAGTTGAGCTTGGCTAGTTTGTTCTTAAAGTCTAGGGGACTTGTATGGGTAAGTCTAGGCCTTACAAGCAATTGAAATAGAGTACTAGAGTCATTCCCAAAAATAAAGTATCTCACAGAATTTGATCCAGAAAGACATTCTGAAAACTAACATTTTGGATACATACTACCCAAGAAGGAACCACATCTTCAAAACATGTCTTTATAATAATAATAATAATAAATAATAATAATAATAATAATAATATCCACATTTGTAAAGCGCACAATCACCCGTTAGGGTCTCTAGGCGCTGGGGGCCGTCGGGAAGATTAAGCAAGCTATTGCCCAGAGTCACATGGTGCTGGGCTAATCTGCCGCCGGTGCCGGGGATCGAACCGTGATCCCCAGATTCCGGAGTCAGTCGCCCTGGCCGCGGCGCCACACCTCTTCCCTGTGAAGTGCTTCAATATTATACATGTAGAAGTAACTAACTGAAAACAAAGAAGAAGGGAGATACGCTGTATCTGGATGTGACTGATTGGTGGGACCCAACACAAGGAATGTAATTAACTACCGAAAACTTAGTTGCCAAACTCTGTAGAGAAGAGAGTTTTTCTATTTGGCACTTTTGCAGTTGTTCAAGCCATGGCGAGTGGAATCAAATTTACTTGGACACTTTGACTGTTATGAAGATTCTTTCAATGCTGTGAAAGACAGCATTCAGTGTTCAGTCTTTACAACCTACTTTCAAATGTTGAAAGGGGAGATGGAACAGGAATAATCTATTGCTTGAGATAGCCAAGGAGACTTCCCAAAGCAGCCAAAGTTCCTGACAACTGACTGGAGATTCTTTTGGAGAATCAATTATTCAAAATGAAGCAGCAATAGCAATGAATGTGGTTGAGAGTACAATGCGGCAAGCAAGAGAAGAAACTGTTAATTTTGAACAGTTAGTAGAACAACTGTGCAATGAACAGAAATAAATGTTCAAGTTAAAGATAAAATAATGCATGGATTTCTCCAAGAGAAAAAACAAGGTGAATGTTCTTCATATAAACCAATATTGCTATAAATCAGTGCTCAAGCTGGCACTGGAAAAATCATTCTAATTAAAGTTGTCACTGGATATTTACAGAAGACTATAGAATCACATTTTTCATGTGACTAATAGCACTAACAGGTTTAGCTGCACAGACCATTAAAGGAATTTCTTTAAATTGACTAATAATGCTACCTGTGGAATGTGACAAACTGGAATACTAGAAATTATCTGGTGCGACTTGTCATGAGCTATCGAGTATTGAAAAAACATAAGCTTCTAATCACTGATGAAGTGAAGATGGTATCAAACTTAAGGCTTGCCGTCATACACTTAAGAATGCAGCAGATTTAAAAAAACAAATTGCAATGTACACTTAGAGAAAGCATTTGATTATTTTCAGTGACCCACTGCAACTTACCACCATACAAAGACAACTTGTTTTCAAAATACTTGTCCATAATTAAACAAGAAACTCTTTAGGAGTTTGACATAGTAAATATTCAGACAGACAGAAATACATCCATCCATACCACAATGCAATTTCATTCCCGGCGCACACAGCAGTGGATGCAAGCGTAAGCACCGAATCCAAACCCTATATTCAATTTCCAAAACAAAGGACGCTGCACTCTAGAATCCAATATTCAATTACAAATGTAACACTTCACCAACATGTTTCAGCCTCGCAGGGCCTTTGTCACTGACATGTGAAATTATAATTGAATATCAGATTCTAGAGTGCGGCGTCCTTTGTTTTTTTGGGGAAAAAAATATATAGATATGGAAGTAGTGAAAAATATGCATCAAGCATCTCATGTGGATTATGGAAATAGTCTTAAGGACATTAGATTAGGAATTATAACAAACATTGGAAAACTTGCTTTAGAAAGTTGACTTACATAATTGATAATGAGCAAGATGGCGGCCACGTAGTTCGCCTCGTTAGCTGCTCCCCCGATCTCGACTAACTGAATAGAGCTGAACAAATGCTCAACCTCTCCTTATTTTTGGATCGAGCCAGTTTCCGTCGGCAGTGCGGCTACGCCGTTGGGGTGTTACGATGAGCAGGCAAGACTGTCTGGAGAACTGCACTTACGATTGATAATCTCTGTGGCTTTCCTTCCTGGTTCTGGCTTCTTTGATCTGGAAGCCCGATGATGCCACCCAAAGGCAGCAAGTAAAACAAGGAGCGGGCGGAGCTTGTGGGGTCAGCCCCTGCATGCATCGCTCCACGCAAGATGAAGCTGTCTTCTGTGCGTAAAACAGAGGAAGGCACTGGGACTGTGTCAGGGAAGTTTAACACTGGTGCAGAGGGGCCAAAGCCAGACCATCCAGGAGCACAAGGGGTATGGACTCGTCCTGACCCATCAAAAGAAAGACAGCCTTCAATCCCAGAAATCTTCTCAAGTAAGCTTGAGAGACATTTGCAAAATGATCAGGGTAGCTCTGCTGCGTTCCCTTCAATTGCACCTGCGAACGTGGGGACTAGTTCCTTAAAGCGGTCTGATAGGATTGACCCAGGCTCACTTGATAGCTGCATACAAAAGGAAAATGACAGTGGAGAGAGGGCAGAGACAATTTTGGGAAACGGAGAGGACAGGGTCCAGGGGTTAGAGACAACTATTTGTCCATTATCAGAAGGAGGATTGAGTTGGACTGAAACCCTTGAGAGAAGTATGCGAGACCCCCTAGGGAGAGACCAAGGGCAAAATTCGACAGTACAGATGGGTGGATCTCCGGAGGGAGCTGAAAGGTTCTTCTCTTTAACTGATGAGTCGGACCATTCCAGCCTCAGAGAGAAACTGGTGGACAATGACACTGTTCTGAACTCAGGGGATAGCCCGAATGGGAGGTCGAACCCTTCAATGAAATAGTGACTACCCCCATCAAAAAGGCACAGTGAGAAATCAAGGAGAACTGGTAGAGAGTCAGAAGCAGAGCTAAGCATCACTAGTCAACTGAAGAGGGACTACTTGACGACTTGCCAGATATATAGCAAGAATGAAACAGAGGGATTGGGCACTCTGCAGGGGGGATCCTCAGGAGACGTGAATCCCCCAGCCACAATGGATAAAATCTACTCCAGCCTGAAACAGATGCAGTCCAAGGCTAGAGTGGAGTATAAAAGGGCCCATCTGGCTACTAAGAAAATACAAGGAGCAGTATGTAAAGTCAATAAAATATGCTCTGATATGGCAGAGCGGCTTATGGAATATGAGGAGCGGGCAGAAGCAGTAGTAGCCACACTGGTGACAGCAGAGAAATGGCAGAATCTACAAGAGACCCAGCGAGTGTATGTGATGTGGAACCTGGAGGATTTTGATAATCGCCAACATAGAAACAACGTACGGTGTCTTGGCCTCACAGAGAATGTGGAGGGAAACGGCAGCAGATCCTTCATGCTGAAGGTGCTCAAGGGAGCATTCCCTGATCTTGCTCAATGGGACTGGGAATCTGAGGTTCAAAGGGTACCTTGCTTTCCTTTAATGCCTAAGAAAAATCATCCTCAACAGACAGAGAGACCTAGAGACATTCTGGTCTATTTCGGCAACTTCCTTTTGTGCCAGGCTCTCTTTGATAAGGCTAGACGAGAAGCAAGGAGGTCATTTGATGGGCATACCTTCTTCGTCCGTCCAGATTACTGCCATGTGACAGTGGAGATGAGGTGGCAGCTTCGGCAGCTATATCTGCTTTTTCAGCGACTCGTATGTGAAGTGTATCTGTTAAGTCTGGCTCGCCTCAAGATCGTCTTTAAGGGAAGAACAAGGACATTTCATTCAGAGGTTAAAGCCCAGGAATATCTGAAGGAGATTACCAATGAGACTGGACTGGGTTGATAAATCCCTTGGCAGCTTTGCTTTCTGTATGGATTGGGGCCTTTTTTCCCAGATTGCTTTATTTCTTTTTCCTTTTTACTGTGGGCATACCTTTGGATCTTTTGGATGGATCACCTAAGGTTCTGGAGAGAGCTTCTGGGAAGTCACAGTCTTTTCCTGGTTTCTTTTTCTCTCCTATTGGCTTCAATAGGACTTTGGTGGGGTTGGGCATGTTGGGGGAGGGTAGGGGAGACAGGGGCAGTTTGCTGGTAAGTGCCATCACCAGGGTCAGGATTGGCCCTTTGCTCATGGTAGGGGTGGGGGAGGGGTGAGGGATCTCAGTTCACCTTCAAAAGAACGACGATCCACCACCACCAGCAGCAGGTTGCCCGAAGAAGCTGGAACAAGATCACAGCCAACCAGCTCACCGCCTCCCTGAGCCAGCACCCTCCTGCCGGCTCAACGAACCCCAGCCAGGCCGCCGACAACCTCACGAAGTGGATCAGCGACTGCGCGGACGAACTCGCCCCCCTGAGGACCCCGCCCAGCAGACCCGGCAGCAGAAAAACCCCATGGTTCACCGACGAACTCAAGAGCTCCAAGAAGAACTGCCGAGCCCTCGAGAAAGTATGGAGAAGGGAACCAACAATGGACAACATGACCACCCTCAAGCTCGCCACCCGGAAACACCACCAACTGATCCGCGCCACCAAGAAAACTGCATACAAGGACTGTCTGGACAACAACGCACACAACTGCAAGGAACTCTTCAACATCGTGAAAGAGCTCTCCAACCCCAACGCCGGAAACAACGACATCACCCCATCGCAAGACCTCTGCAACTCCCTCGCCTCCTACTTCCACAACAAGATCGCGGACATACACAACAGCTTCAGCATCCAACCAACGTACGCCACAACCGCAGCAACGCCACCCACCACCACCCTCCGCGCCTGGACCCCGATCAGCACCGAAGACACCATCCGCACGATGAACTCCATCCACTCCGGATCTCCAACCGACCCCTGCTCTCACCACGTCTTCAACAAAGCCGACGTTGTCATCGCACCCCACCTGCGGGACATCATCAACACCTCCTTCGACACCGCCACCTTCCCTGAGAGCTGGAAGCACGCCGAACTCAGCGCTCTACTCAAGAAACCAACAGCGGACCCCACCGAGCTCAAGAATTACCGTCCCATCTCGCTCCTCCCGTTCCCGGCCAAAGTCATCGAAAAGACCGTCAACAAAAAGCTGGCCGCCTTCCTCGAGACAAATGGATCCCTCGACCCCTCACAGTCTGGCTTCCGAGCCAACCACAGCACCGAGACCGCCCTCATCGCTGCCACCGATGACATCCGAACCCTGATGGACAACGGAGAAACAGCGGCCCTCATCCTCCTGGACCTCTCTGCGGCATTCGACACTGTCTGCCACCGCACCCTAGTGCAGCGCCTTGGCAACATCGGAATCCAGGAGAAGGCACTGGAATGGATCACCTCCTTCCTCGACGGAAGAACACAGAGAGTCCGCCTACCACCGTACAAGTCAGAGGCCACCGAAGTCATCTGCGGCGTCCCTCAAGGATCCTCGTTGAGTCCCACCCTCTTCAACGTCTACATGAGCCCCCTCGCGGCCATCGCACGCCAACACAACCTCAACATAATCTCCTACGCCGACGACACCCAACTGATCCTCTCCCTGACCAACGACCCCACCGCCGCCAGAGCCAACCTGCACGAAGGGATGAGAGAGGTAGCCGAGTGGATGACGACCAGCCGCCTGAAACTGAACTCAGACAAGACGGAGGTCCTCATCCTGGGCTCCTCGCCCTCCGCCTGGGACGACTCCTGGTGGCCCCCCGCCCTGGGCACCGCACCCAAACCGACGGACCACGCACGCAACCTGGGCTTCATCCTGGACTCCTCCCTCTCCATGACCAGACAAGTCAACGCCGTCTCCTCGTCATGCTTCAACATCCTGCGCATGCTGCGGAAGATCTTCTGGTGGATCCCCACCGAGACCAGGAAGACTGTCACCCAGGCCCTCGTCACCAGCCGACTGGACTACGGCAACGCCCTCTACACCGGAACCACTGCCAAACTCCAGAAGAGACTCCAGCGGATCCAGAACGCCTCAGCCAGACTTATCCTCGACATCCCACGAAACAGCCACATCTCCGGACACCTGAGAGACCTGCACTGGCTCCCCGTCAACAAAAGAATCACCTTCCGCCTCCTCACCCACGCACACAAAGCCCTACACGACCAAGGCCCGAGCTACCTCAACAACCGGATCAACTTCTACGCTCCCAAGCGCCACCTCAGATCAACCAGCCACGCCCTCGCCGCCGTCCCCCGCATCCGAAGAGCGACAACAGGAGGAAGGTCCTTCTCCTACCTGGCCGCCAAGACCTGGAACTCCCTTCCGACCGACCTGCGCCTGACCCAAGACCACCTCTCCTTCAGCAAGAAGCTCAAGACCTGGCTGTTTGAGCAGTAAAGGCACCCCCCCCCCCTCCTAGCGCCTTGAGACCCTACGGGTGAGTAGTGCGCTCTATAAATGGATTGATTGATTGATTGATTGAGAGAGGCTGTGGGGGGTGGATCCAAGCAATTTGTTTGGCTGTGTTTGTACAGGCAGGTGGTCACCAGATTATACTGCACTATAATAAAAGATGACTAGCCTCAGTCAATATCTGTGGGTTGAACAACTTCCAAATGAAGCAAAGGGTGAATCTTGATTTGTAGTATTTAAAAGCGGACATTGTTTGCATGCAGGAAACGCATGTTGAAGGGTCCCAAATACATCTATCGGAATTTTCAGGGTACCAAATTAGAGCTAGGACTCTTCCAGGAAAGCGCACTTGCGGGGTAGCGATACTTGTACAAAAGGGCAGGATTCGATGCACTAGGGCCAGGGCAGATAGGTATGGCATATGGGCTATTGCAGAGTATCATTATACAGGAGGGTCCTTTACACTGTGTCCTTTGTACGGCCCTGTCACTGATGATCGAGCATTATTGGACTGGCTCTGTGCCGAACAAGTTGGGTGGGCCCTTCCTCTGGTTATCTGTGGGGATTTTAATATTAAAGGGGATGCCCTGCAAGCAAGTGCCACAATTTATCAAGGACGTAAGTCCAAGGTCCTTCGCTCATTGTTGCAGCTTGTAACCACTTATGGGCTTTACAATGTGTGGGACGATAAGGAACCAGTGGATAGCCACAGCTGTCGAGAGCGTGTCAATATGTCATGATGTCCGCAGGGACAATTAAAGCGGTGTCCTGTTCATATTCCAGGATGGTAGATGAGAGGTTGACCCCCTTGGCGGTCCTCAAGGCCCGCTGGGAGGTTGATATAGGGAAGGAGATCCCTGAATCCACGTGGTCCCAGTTACTGCAACGGTCCTGGAAGGGAACGAGGAGCGCCAGATTCCAATTGGTCCACTTCTATATATTGCATAGGGCTTATCTAACCCCGGAGAAACTGCAGAAATATTTTGACCTGGAGACGGCAGCCTGTCCTAGGTGTAGGGGGGACGGAGCGGACCTTCTCCACATGCTGTGGTCCTGTCCGATGCTGACATCCTATTGGTTGCTGGTAGAAGAAACGCTGGCCGCAGCGACGGGGAGATCGTTGCGGATGGATGTGGCTGTGGGGATTCTGCACTGGTTTCCACACACCTCTAAAAATAAACTCACCAGTAAATTTATCGATTTAGGTTTGCTTCTGGCCAAGAGGGAAATAACTAGACATTGGAAGGCGCGGGTTGGTCCGTCGGGCGCTAAATGGCGCAATGAGCTTCTCAAGTGGGCAGGGAGTGAGAGCACGTTAAGATTTCAGCAGGCGAGGCGGCGGAGGGATGACAGGGCGCTAGAGGCGGCGCAGGCTTGGGAGACGATAGTGCAGGCCCTACGCGACCATGATACACATACTGACTCAGACAGTGTAGATGAGGAACAGCCTGGTCCCCACTGACAGTTTATTCCTGGATGGTACCCAAGTTAGAGAATTGCAGCTTAAGTTTCATGATACTTGACCGCGAGATATCCTACCGTTGACGAGAGGGGTGGAGGGGGGGTTAGAGGAAGAGGAAAGACAATCGTCTCCACCAGCTGGTGGAATCATATAATGAGCTGAATGACACTTTACTCCTCTGGGGCGGGGAATTGACCGACGGTTGGGGGGGGTACTGGTTTTGGGGTGTTTTCATAAAGCAGTTGCGATTTCCTTTTACCACCTATGTTACAAGACGAAAGTATGGAAATGTACATTACAAAAAATTGGCACACGCCGCCCGACCCCCGGGTTGTGGGCTGAATGGCCGTGTATAACGTTCTGAGAGATACTACCAATTCTGTTCTATTTCCATACAAGGTGCCAATGATGTGATTATATTTGATTCCTGCAATAAAAACATATTTAAAAAAAAAAAAAAAAAAAAAAAAAAAAAAAAAAAGGAACCAGTGGATCCCGACTGTACCTCTTATTCTGCTCCTCATCAGGTACATGTTTGCCTGGATTATTTTTTTTTATATCTAGCGGGCTGGTATATGCTTCTCGAATATCTAAATATCCCCGGGTGATGTCTGATAACAGACCCTTAGTGTTAGAGCTAGATATTCAATCTATTCCACAAACTAATACGTGGTGGTCATTTGAGCGAGCTCTGTTGTTAGATGACAACTATGTTATGGATATGAGGAAGTGGATCCCAATATTTATGGCTGAAAATTTGAGAACTGCTCCTATTTGTATAGTATGGGACTCATTTAAGGCTGGGGTTTGTGGGGAAACAGATTTAGCTTGTCTAAACATAAGAAGGAGAAGCAATATCGTTAGAAACTCCATTAAGCTTTGTCACAGGCTGAAGCAGGTTTGGTAGAAGCTGTTTCTGCCAGACTAGATATTGAAGATGCCCAGCTCCAGGTTATACTCACTAAAACAGCAATAGGGTATATTTCTGCTAAGAAAGCTGCGGAAAAATATCTGCCTTGGAAAAACAAAACATACAAATTTAATGAAAAGTTGGGGCATACATTATGGGGATATCAAACAAATCCAAGACCGTGAGCTTGGACTTATTTCTGATGTATGGGGGAGATGCTCTGCCTTCCAGAGATATTATCCACAACTATATGCGGAGGAGACTGATTCAGATGAGGGTGAGTCATATTTAGATCACGAGTCCCTGGAAGCATTAAATAGGGAGGACCGCGAGCTTTCATATCAACCTATCTTGGCAGAAGGAATTACACTTGCAGTTTCTAAATTAGCATCTGGAAAAGCTGCAGGGGCGGACCTTATTAAGGGAAAATTTTATAAAATCATTGCCACCAGCCTCCATGAATGTATATGCTTGAGGCATTTTTAGCTATTCAGAGGGTCACACTTCCTCCAGATTCATGGGCCTCTGCTAAGATTGTGGCATTTCCAAAAAAGTGAACACTGGCCCTGAAGTTAGGTTCATATCGACCAAGCACTTTAATCAATTGCGACACTAAAATGTATGCTAAAATCCTAGCTACTATTAGACGCTGAGAAGGCGTTCAACAGGGTCTCCTGGCCATATATATGGGCAATATTGGAGAAGAAGGGGCTGGGTGGGAATTCATTAGGCAGATTAAGGCATTAAATATTAAACCAATTACCAAAATCTCATTATGGGGGAGAATTAGAGACACTGAATATCCAGTGTAGGCCACAGCAGGGTTGTCCATGTTCCCCCGTGCTCTTACGCTTTATATTGCCCCTCTAATTCATCAAATTAAATGTAATCTTTCAGTCTCTCCAATGACCATCAGTGGTTGAGCTACTAAAATCCTGGCATAAGCACATGGCCTAGCAATAGTTACCCCAGATCCCACCGGACAGTTAAAGAAATTGAATCGGAGGCCGATCTATTTGACCGTATTTCTGGTTATAGATTCAATCTGGATAAAACACAGATACATAAATGATAATCTACAGTTTGAGGATAAACAGGTAGTCTTGAATGCAATATATCTGGGTGTTAATATTAGTGCAGATATGGATAAATTGGTAGAGGGTAACTTAGGCCTGTTAATTAATAAAACTAAGAAATAGTTGTATAGGTGGACTAATCTCAGACTCACCTTGATTGGGAAGAGTAATCTAATTAAGGTGATGTTTCTTGCAATTTCTTTTATTTGTTTAGAGCCATGCCCCTCGAATTGAATAGTATGTGGTTTAAGGCTTTGGACGGTATGATTGGCTGGTTTTTATGAATTTAAGTCAAAACCCGGAGGGCTCTGAAGTCCCTTCAAAGGGAACGAGGGGGTTGGGCCATACCTAACTTTTGTCTGTATTATTGGGCCTCAGTGCTACAACAATTGACTCCCCTATTGTTTGGCCTAAATCAAGATTAGGTCGCTGTTAATACTAATACGCGTTTTTTTGAGTTGCCCCTTGGTGATGCAGTATGTGAATGCCAATTACGGCAACTCAAATTTGGTTATTTTGAAAAAGTTAGATTCAAGACCCTTATATATAAATTTCGTGTCTGGACTAGTGTTTGATCAAACTTGGGCTTGGCCGGTTTCATTTTTATACTCCCCTCCAAGACAACCCTCTCTTTTCAGACATATTTCATGATCCCCACATCAGGCGTGGGGGGATGAACTATGGTTCATTCATTCTAGGGGATTTTCTTGATGACAAAGGCTTTACCACTTTTGAGTTTTTGAAGATTAATTTCAATTAAGGAAATAACGAGTAATTCAAATTGATACAACTTTTTGTGGGGAAGAAAACAGGAGGGGTTTAATAGAGTCGATCTTCTAGACGTATTAATTGGAAGTAAGCCTTCGATTGGAATTATTTATAAACTGCTAAATGATAGGATGGGGCATGATATTGAGAAACACATTACCGATCGGCAGGGGACATTACAAACAGAAGAAGATAGTCTCTCCTCTCTTGAACTAGCTCGCTCAATGCTTCTATCTGCTAATTTACAGATATAACACTACAAAACTTGGTTTACCCAATATATATATTGTATTGCTAGGTGTATTGAGCAAATTAGGTTCATATGTTGGCAGACTGTCTAGGTTTAGGGAATTTGAGGAGGGATATAACTCACTTTTTTTGGGCCAAATTGGATTTGCGGATAGAGGTTACTTCCCAATTGATTTTGTTAGGGATTCAGCAACAGGAAACTTCTCCTTCAGCCCAATACTTTTTGTTCCTTACCATGACAGTCAGATTCTGCTTAGCAACAGCCTGGCTTGACCTTGGTCCTTCATTTTTTTATCAATGGTTGGCATGGTTAATTTCAATACATCACATAGAAAAGGCAGTTTCATGCCCAGAAAGGTAGACTATGTCGGAAAAGAGGGCTTCAAATCTGGGCCCAACTGAGGGAGTGGCTGGAAACACATGATGAAGGGTGACCGGCCTACCTTGCAGGATATTCTGTAGCATTTGGCATTGATTTTTTATTGTAGCATGATTTGAATGTGTGGCATTTATTATGTTGTCATTGTATATACAGGTCTATGAAGTCCACCTGTGTGCTCCCTTTTCTTCTTTTATATTCTGGCTTGGATGGGGGTTTAAGGGGAATATATATGTCCACCATTCACCAAAGAACATTAAAAAAAAGTAGACACAGCAGCAAAACTAATGTGCAATTTTATTTAACAGAATTCCATAGTCTGTTTAATACCCACACTTCAAGAGTACTCCGACTTCAACGAACAATTACTAAAACTGGAGAAAGAAGATATTTTGAAAATCACAGCCTTTGAAGAAATTGAACATAAGGGAGTGACAATACTCCTCACAGAAAAACTACAAACAAAACTGGATTCTTTAGAGAAGTCAGTATCCAGGACTGCTGGATTAGAAAAGTGTTTACTGGTACGCAAGAACAGCTGAGTAACTTTGCTGTGCAATTTAAATGTTGAAGATGGGTTAGTAAATGGTGCAATGAGTAAAGGTGTGGATTTCATACATTTTCCCAAAAAGAGATTAGGTTGAATACTCAGCTATAAAATGTGATCAGATTGATGATGTGAAACAGATTGGTCGATATGTTGCACGTTTTTTGCTAGTGCAGGTTTCCACCCTCTATCTTATGCTGTAACTGTCAGTAAATCACAGGGTTTAAGTGTAAATGCAACTTTTATTAATATCGGTAGTACTAGCTAGAAGGTGTTCAAAAGAAAAAAGTGGAAAATAAGGAAGATATTGTAGGATACCAATTAGAAAACAGTTTGAGTGTGAACTGGTATGCAAATATTCTGAATGTACCGTTTCATTTACCAAATCTTGTAAATCAAATTCAACAAAAAACAGGTGTGAGATTGTGTTCAGCACTGTATCATTTGCTCCAATGTTTTGCTACAGAAAGAACTGTAATGCATTCTGCTTCAGGCAGTCAAGACCCTTTAGATATATTTAGAGGATCTGTAATATTTACTCTCAACAGAAAACAAGATGCATAAAAATGTATTAGGGTCATCCTTGGAGTTTTAGAACAATAAAAAGAAAATATTGATGGCTTATTTGGACTGAGTTACAGACAGAACCATGACTGTGAAGATGGTTATTATTCATCTACCACTTAAATACAGTCTCAGCATTTTCTGTATTTAACATTATCAGATTTCAAAACTGTGCCTTTTGAAAGATTGATGAAAAAGGTTAACCAAAATATGACCCGTCCAAATTGCAGATAAGATGTTACGTCTACGTTAATTCTAGGAATAACTGGAAATATCTTATATTAATGCTACACCAATGCAGAGCAGGTAGGTCTAAATTAGCAACTCAAATGACAAACTTCAATGCTGGACAAGTATCAATTTCTGGAAGAATTTATACTACATTGGCTATTATCTTTCACTGATGACTCAATATAACATCTGGATACTACACTGTTTATTTCAAGAGTGAAACTGGATTGACAGAATGCAATGACAAGAATGTTATATTCAATCCATCCAAAGCTTTCTTTCAAGCTACCAATCTCCTATCTTTTGTTTCATCAACCAAAGTTCTAAGGAGGATTTCTTGAAAAAAAAAATGGTGTAAGGTGTTTCTGCGACGTGGATTATTAGTGTTTTACACATCATTCGTCCTATCTGGGGTGATGTCTTTAAATAGTTCTGCAAAAATGAAGAGTCCTTTTATCTTATAGAAAGGAGTTAAACTAAACTAAATACTGCACTCTAGTTAAAGTGTGAAAGTGGATGGACACAATTCCAACACAGGAACCTTATATACAAACTAAAACGGCCTTTCAAACTACAAAATTACTCCTATTGTTTCTTCAAACAAACCTCAACGTACTATTTGTGAAAAAGAAGTAATAGATGGGATTTCGCCTACTTGAATGATCAGCTTCTTTTCTTTTTTACACATCATTTGGCTTACCAGGGATGATGTTTTGAATAGGATCTCCAGAATTCCAGTGTGGTTTATATTTATTAGTAGTATTATACCAGGTATAATTTGAAAACAAATATATAGATATGGTTGTTTAGATTAGTGTAGGAACTATAGGTAAAACAACTGATTAATGAATTGTAGTGAGCGCAATGCATAGCGTTACTAATTTATAACGCTATACTGTGCAGTTTTTTTCTACAATCCATATACAATTGTTTTTCACACATTGTTCGAGGATGAAGCTTCATTCACTACAATGTTTATGATGAACAAGAATGAAAGCTAATATCATTAAAAACAGGGAAAAAGAAATGTTTCACTATATTATGATATACTGTTATAGCATAACCAATGTGTATTGTTTGGTCTCTGAAATCTGGAAAATAAAATACTAACATTTATTTTATTTTTCAATAGTAGTTGGAGTGCAATGTCTTTAGAATGTCTCAATGTACTTGTTGTACTACAGAAATATTTTGTAGACCTACCCCCAGAGAGTGGTTTTATGCATGAAGAATACTTAGTATAACTTGCCACCACGTTGTTTTCCCACCATTTGCTAATTATTACATTCAGTGTAATACAGCAAATTTAGACTGTGATAATATACATCAAGGTAGAGTCTTATACAGCCAGTGACACATTCACAGACACCCCGATTACACATCTAATGCTGCCAGTCATTTATCCATTCAATCACTCACTCATCCACTAACTCAATCTCTCACTTACAAATACATCTACTACTAAATTAGCTTATTTACCCATACAACTAGTATCACACTTAGTTACTTCCTAATACAGCTACTAAAACATGCACCCAGTCACCTATGGAGTACCTTCTACAAGCAGTCAGTCATGCACACAATCAGTAAAATACTCATTTACCTTCCCATGCAACTACTCAAACTCTCACTCACATAGCTGGAAAGACATCCACTCACTTCTGTAAACAATGATGTATACATTGTCTTACTTACCTAAACAGCTACTAACACAGCCAGTCAGTCGCTTATACAGGCATTGCCTTACATATTCAATATTACATATAGGCTCTAAATAAGTCTCTTACTCACCTGTACATGCACTCTCACAGCCAATTAGTCATTGAATTGATGGAGACACTCATGCACCTGCCTACTCACTTTTGGACTTGGCCCTTTTTGCAGGGTGATACCAGAACATTTTGCCCCCACCTGTATTGTTTTGGACCTGTTTTTGTTGGTTTTATGACTCTGGGCAATTCACCACTGCTGATCAGTGCTAAAGTGCATATGCTCTCTGTGTAAATTGTTGTCATGGATTAATGAATCCTTGAATGGCATGTTTGATTTACTAGTTAGAACCTAGTACCTTGCACAGTGTGTGCCCAAGGCCTGTAAATCAAATGCTGCTAGTGGGCTGCGGCACTGATTGTGCCACCCAAAGAAGCAGCCTGTAAAATGTAACTCTGGCCTGCCATTGCAGAGCCTGTGTGCAGTCTCGTACGGTCATGTCGACTTTGCAAGTGCACACACTTGCCAGTCCCTAACCTTCCCTTTTCTTACATGTTAGTCACCCCTTGTCACGCCTGCCAGTTTTCCAGCCAGTTTGCATTGCCAGACAAAGATGGGCGCCCAGTAACGCGCATGCGCAAGGGGGTCAGGCAAGAGTCTAAAGCCCGACTTCCCCGATACTCTGGGCTTTGTGTTCTAGTGTTCTCGTTGCAAATTGAGGCGCGTCACTTCCGTAGAGCCCTTTCCTTCAGTTCACTGCTGTCCTGGTTTGGCGTTCTCAGTCTTCTGCTCCCTATCTTGCCTGTTGCTGATTTGGGAGTCTAGTGTGTTTCTAGCTAAGCCTGGGAGCACTTCTAGTGTCTCCTCATTGCCTCCGTGTCCTGAGCTACTTAGACGGACCTCCGTCTCCACAGCCTACGGGACGGACCCGATTTTCCCTGTATTCCATTATCTCCTGAGCCGGCTGTCTTCTCTCCTTCCCTTTGGGAACTCTTTGCCTGTGTTGCGCGGTTCCGCCTATCGGCCGGACGCATTGTTCCGTCGATTGGCCGGACTTGCGGAGCGTGGGTTTTGGAGTTCTCCAGGGGGATTGTGGGAGCTGTGGTCCACCAGGTTGATTCTTCCCCTGTTCATTTCTTTCTTTGGACTCACTGGTGTTATTAAGGAAGCTGGCATTCGTCACAGTGCAGGGGCATGAAGATCTGATAAGCTAATCAGAAGACCCGTAATTAGTACAAACCTGATACTTAGTTCGCCCAATTGCACTGCATGGTAAGAAGAGGATAGAACCTTATCCCTTTTATAGATATTCATTGAGAGACCTGGAGAAATATCTTTCTTTTTGCATTAATAGGCAGACATCAGGCTTTTTCATTTGGTGGCGTGGTTCAGTAAATACGCTTGAAAACAAATCGACCTGTAGACCTAAGAGACAGCTTGACATCTTCTAGGTAAAATCAAATCGTCTATGTATCAAGTAATTGATGAGTATTTATTGTTGCTTTGTATTAACCTAACCCATTCCTTTTAGCGCCTGCTTCCACCTTGAGGAATACCAGTCCGTGGAGTCCTGTTTTCTCCCCTTCCTTCCCTTGTTTTGTTCCCTCCTTTCCCTCCATTCCACCATTGTGTTCTAGAGTTTGATAGACACAAGGGGTGCAGGGGGGACGGATTGGGCTTGGCTTTGGTTCCTGGTACTCCTGCGGAAACTACTCTTGGATCCTTACTCCCCTAAGGACACCCAAGGTACCCATGTGGGCAGGGTGCATTTTTGTGAAAGGTTGGACATGCTCTGATGTGAGTGGCATGCCCTGATAGTGAAATACTGCCAATTTCGTTTTTTACTATTGCAAGGCTACCTGCTCCCATAGGATGGAATGGGAAGTTTGGGTATTACATCGTATAAACATATCTGCCCCTGGGAACAAGGTCGAAAAATAAAGTTTGATATGCCTGAACTCAGAATGTTAAAATGCATCTGTTAGTGATGGTGATTTTTACATCCTGTGTTTGAAAATACCCAGTATTTTATTGCTTATCCTTTATTAAGCCTCTGCTAGATTTGTGGATCGTATGTCTGGCTTTGGAGTGTCAGGGGCTGGGAAAGAGCAGTGGCTCCGGAGAGCCTCTTGAGTCAGGGCTGGGCTGCATAGGCCTTGTCTGCATTTGGAGGGGTGGGAGGAGTAGCACCCGCACCTTAATAAGGCTGTGCCTGCCTTCCACAATGTTGGCTCAGCCCCCCTGTGGTGTGTCTGGAGCTAGGACTCACACGGACAATGGAGGTTGTTGTGCACTTGCAAAGTGCCCCACACAACTGTTTTTGGCTGGGTACAGACACTCTCTGCTTTCAGAGAACAAAGGATTTTGGGTATAACAAGAGGGGCCCAGACTTTTAGATCACATCTGGAAAATCAGAAAGAACCTTTGCCATGGAGAAGAGACAGAGAAACTGAGGAGGAATAATGCCCCTCCGCTGTTTGCTGTCTGGGGTTGGCCTGCAGTGGCTGCTTGCTGCCAAGGAAAGGAGAAAAGGACTTTGCTTGTTGCTTTGTAATCTTGAGGAAGATCTCGAAGGGCTTGAAACTGAGCTGGCCTCCTGTTCTGAAGACTCAGGAACACAAAGACTTCACTTATTCTGTCTCTCAGCATCTGGAACTGCTTTTTCATCAGCCATAGAATGAAATTACAACACCCACGCCGGTGAGCGACACAGTAACCTGCACAGAATCCATGGGCATTCCACGTGAAGAGCACGATGCACCGCCTCGACTTTCAACGTGGGCCTGACACCTGCTGCTGTATCGACTCCGAAGCGGTCATCAATGCCGGTAATTCATCAATGCAGAGTCAATCCACGACGTGGGTGACTCCCGAATCCCTTGGCATCGCAGCATCGTGAGGAACAGATGCCTCGCCGCCCCTGCATCGCAGTAAGCAACAGAGGCTTCACCTCCACCGGGGTAGTAAGTAACTGACACCGCTCAGTGCAAACGAAGCATCACCTCCCCGACACCATGCAACGTCTTGGTTTTCATTGTTTCCAAGGTACTGTTCTTTGTGGGTCTGTGACTCCAAGCCCGACACTGCGCACCTCGCGGTCGGCACCGTACTTTGGGATTTCTATCGGTCACGACGTCGTAATAACTCCAGTGGAATTATTTGTTGCTACAAGCTTTATTTGAGTGAATAACCTGTTTTTGAGGTTATATTGATACCTGTATTGTGGATTTTTGTTGTTTGGTCTTGTTTCGGTTTAGATAAAGATTACTTATTTTTCTAAACTGGTGTGGTGCCCATCTGTAATGTTTTCACTGCATTTCTGTACGTGTTCACAAATGCTTTACACACTGCCTCGGCGATAAGCCTGTCAGCTTGTGCCAAGCTACCAAGGGGGTGAGCAGGGGTTATTTTGGAAGTGTATCCCCCTTACCCTGACTAGGAAGAAGGCTCCCTACTTGGACAAAGGTACCTATTTCTGCCAACTAGAGACACCCATTTCTAACACTCATCTATAAAGATACTCACACATTCATTTACACACAGATACATACTGTGACACACCCCGTCAGGCACTGCTGTATACAGTACTGCCAGACACACACACACTGATGGAGACACTAACACACTCAGACACACACACTCATTCATACCCTAATACATCCATTTACACACTGTAACGTACCGTTGCATTCTCAGGCTTTCACTGACACACACATAAATACACTGTTCTATACACTACTAGACCCATACACAAAATAATACTGCCACTGAGACACCCAGACATACACTGATGCTAACATGGACATAGCCACTTACTCACTCATAGAACTAATTGTACATTCACTCACCCATATTGCTACAAAACAGTTACTTATTCACCCACACAACTGCTAACACTGCAAGTCACTGACTCATTCACTCTCTTACACCCCCAGGCAGATATACTGCCATTTGCACACCCAGTAACTAACTTCTATACACACACATTTACCCACCCACTCACCCAATCACTAACTCATACAGGCACTAACGCACCCAGTCTCGCACCTATGCAGCCATTCATACAACCACTTACTCAATCATATAGGCACTCAAACAGCCATTCATTCACCCATGCAGGCAGTCATACAGCCAGTCACTCACTCATATAACCACTCACACACTGATATAGGGACTCACACCCCCAGTCACTCACTTGTACAGCCACTTATTCACTCATATAGACAGTCACACAACTAGCCACTCTCTCATACGGCCTTTGACACACCCACCCACCCCTACACTTACTCACTCACCCGCTCACTTTCTCATACAGATACTAAGACATGCAATCATTCATCTATACAGTCACTGACACAACCACTCATACACTCAGGCAGTCACCCATACTGCCACTCACACTTCCAATCACTCACCTATAGTAATTCATGTACCCATTCACTCACTCATACAGCCAGACACCTACTCACTCACCCAAAATAGCCACCCATGCATCCACTTACTCACCCACACAGGCTCTCACACGCTCATACAAACTCACACAGCCACTCACATGCCCACTATCTTGCTCATACACCCACTTGTTTACCCATAAAACCACTCATGCACCCATAAAAACAATCACAGTCACGCACACAGGATCTCACCCACCCACTCACTCATACAGACACTCACTCACCCAGTCAATCACTCAGACAAGCACGAACACATACACTCACTCACCTATACAGCCACTAATACAAACATTCACTCAATTATACAGGTAATTGCACAGCTATTCACTCACCGATAAAGCCACTAACACACCCAGACACTCAACGATGCAGCCACTAACAGTCACTCACTTATACAACCACTCTTCTATGCATACACACACACAGTTTATCTTTTTTGTTTTAACCATGAAAGTTGGTTTTAACATGACTTTTGTTTCTTTAGCAAAAAAAAATTCCTGAAACTTTTGTATTATTTTTGTGTTTTTTCTTAAATAAAATGGCAATTTGGAAAATTAAACATTATCTCCGCAAACTGAAAAAAACATTAGGAAAGTGGGGTAAATAAAAAGAAGTTGCATGTGTGGTTTTGCGCTGTTTCTAATACAACAGCAACACACTGCTAACCATCAGTAAGGACTGTGTTACAGTCTAGGCAAAATGTGCCTATTCTCTTCAATGCAGGAGACTTTTCTGGCAGCCGTTTCTTCTCTTCATGAGGAGGTTTTTCTCCTGGAACAGCTGATGTAGCAGTTTAATTTGACTGCTGGTCTCTGCTTTGATCCCTCTGTGCCATCTTCAGATCAGTGCTATGGTAGGTTTTTAAATGGAACAAAATGCTAGTTGTTACACAGGAGTATTTCTTAGACGTGCCCCTAGAAAAGGGTTGTCCATTTTCTTTTTTGCTGGAGGGGATTCTAAATACAATCCCATGCAATAGACTGCCTTTTTGGGTCTGGTTCTTCATCTGAAGATCCCCCATGTGATTGGCATGGCTCCTGCTCCTCACTTCCTCCAGTTGCCATTTTATCAAAGATAAAAAGACAAAAAAAGCAAAAGACAGTTTTGCACTGAAAGTACTGGACACCTGCTAGGAATATTCCAATATTTCTACTGGAAGCTTCAAAAAGAAAGAAATGGGTGCAAACTTTCTTTGAAGAGTAATGAAAAGTGTCTTCACCAATCAAATATTTTTGTTTACTTAGGCACATGATATTTGAAAACTCTGACATTATCGTGAATACATGAGTTAATTCGAAAACGTCAAATACAATAAAGAACTTTACAATAAAATCACAGAAATATAAAGAAACATTGCATTAGTAAAAGACTGTACTCAGACATTAATTACAATCTGTGTTTTACATGGTTTAATAAACACACTAACTTCGCGACTATCACAGACACCGGCAAATAAATAGTGCAATATTTTTCAGCAAATTCGTAAATAATAATTTAAAAAATAATAACATCAGGACAGTAAAAATGTAGCGTGAATAAGCCACAAACAAAAAGGGCATGAAGAGGCACAGACTAACACCTAAATGGGTGGCATTGATAGGAGCAACAGGCGCAGTGAGGGACGTCAACTGCGAGCACCTCAAGGGTGAGTGCAGATAGGTAAAGGGAACACAGGCACGCTCATAGCAGCAATATATGGACAGGCACAAAGATAAAGGACCCTGACTGGTGAGAGGTGGAGGGCAAGGGAGGGCACATGAAGCGAATCTACAGACTGGAACGGAGTAATAGTGTGGCCAGGTGCCGGGGGGAAAAGCACGTACTGACACATAGAATAAAGGTATATAATGTACACAGAAAAAAAATAAGAAAGAGACTGACAGGTACATAAAAATAAGCCACAGACAGGTACACAGAAAGAAAGCACATACAATACATACATGATTGGACACTCACATACAAAGAAGACCTGCACACGAATGCATACACAGTGAAAGAATGTACAGGTATATGCAGTGAATGCTTGGATAGTATTGGTGACAGAAAGGAGGCACAGGAAGGTGCATGCACTGAATGCATGGATAGAAAGCACAGGCAGGTAGCTGCATTTAGTGAAGGCACAGGCAGGTGATCACACACGCCCACACAGTTGCTGATACATCCACTGAGGGACCCAGAGAAGCACTCAGACACCCACTCACAGGCACTTACACACACACTGACAGCAAAGTACACACACGCACAGTTATGTATACACATACATACAGCCACTTACACACATGGTCAAACACCCATGTATACACTTATATAGGTAGTCTCACACCCACTCACTCTGCCACTTACAAAGCCCTACACACACCCACTCACCTACCTATACAGCCACTCACACACCCACTCATCAACCTATACATCCACTCACACACCTATTCTCAATGGCTACAGGTTACAGTTAGGAAATAAAATGTTAAACACCTTAGAAATTCAGTAAAAAAAAAATCCAAACATTACAGGGTTCATTATAGTTAGGAAATAATGTTTAAAACTCCATTGAAATTCACTGGGGGGAAAAAAGGGTTACAAGGATGTTATAGTTAGGAAAATCAATAATAAAAAAGGCATATAAATTCTTAGAAAAATCCAAAGGTTACATGGATGTTATAGTAATGCTTACATTTCCTTCTTACAAAACCATAGATATTCAGCAGTTATCGTTACCTCAGCTAACTATAACTTATGCCAGCCCAATGCACTGCTTAGGACCTCAAATATTACATCACTCATGACATGGTCAGTGACATTACTGATGAAATCCTCCACAGACCACTTGTACACCCACTCACTCCTCATACACCTGTTTTTTCACTCACATAACCATACAAATATGCATGCACCCACTGACTCATTCATAGTGCCATTCACTTACACACCCACTCACTCATACAGCCACTTACACAACCACTCACTCATACAAATACTCACACACCCACTCACTCATGCAGATACTAACATGTACCTAGTCACCTAAACAGTCACTGGGACATCCACAGTTTCCCATTGAGACTCTCAAAATAACTCACCAATCCACTCTCCCATACAGACACTGACATGCTGACTCACTCGCCTATACACCCACTTGCACACCCATTCACTCACCCATACACCTACCCATGTACCCTCTCACTCACCCATACAAACACTAATGCACTTGCTCACTCACCCATACAGCCACTTATGCAGCCTCTCATTCACCATATACAGCCATTAACACAGCCACTTGCTCACCCACACAAAAACACCCACCCATCAATACTGTCTCTCTCACATACCCATTCACTCATCCATTCACCACTTACACACCTACTCACTTACCCATTTAGGCACTCACACTTCCACACTTCCACACCCATACAACTGCTCACTCACCCACGTATTTACTGGTACAACCACACCCACATGGATATACACAGTTAGACAGACACTCATATAAAATATGTTTTAAAAACAGACTGACTCATTAGTAGTAGACAAACAAAACGAATTTAACTTTTGAGGTACCCTATTATATATGTTTAATACTCAGAAGCTTTAGGGAAACATTCACAATCACTGGATCGCTTTAGTTTAAAAAAAAAAAAAAAAAAAAAAAAATTATATATATATATATATATATATATATATATATATATATATATATATATATATATATATATATATATATATATATATATATATACACACACACACACACACACATTATATATATATATTCACAGGGTGGGATCATGTCTTTCCTCATGTATCAAAACCAACACATTTGCATTGCAAAGATGAAATCTGTTAAGTAAATATGTATCTGGTATTTATTTAGCATGAACTTAGTCGAAAGGCAGCAGAACATTATACCAAGCAAACACAGTCAACGGGTAAATTGGAGGTGTTGACGATTTCTAATACCTAAAAAGTACTGTCATTGCAGCATGATCTAGTGTTTAAAGAGTTTATACTGATTTTGGGTCATTTCATTGAGCTCTAACGACTCAAATTCCCGATGCGTTGAGACAATTCTGGTTAGACAGTTAACTCGAGACCTGAACAACATATTCAATTGCTTTAAACATCTCCTGGATGAATACAAGATTTCAGTCCTTAACCAGAGTAAAATCCATGGCCGTCCCTGCAGTCCCTCTCAGTCCGATGGCCCAATCCACTGGGAACAGTTCTTCAGCCAGATAAGAGAATATAAAATATATATATGTTTTATTTTTCTCACAACTGACCTTTGACTCCCAAGTGAAGGTAGCAGTCAAAAGTACAAGCTTCCAAAAGTTCATACTGAACAAGTTCTTCCTTCTTGTATTTAAAGACTGAAAGATGGACCTATCAAGATCCCCCCTTCTGTCCAAGCTTACCAAGACATAAATTCTAGCACTGAAGCGGACTGAGCACTAAATTGCCAATTTTAGCGCGAACCAGAATTATTTCAACTGCTTTGAAACTAGTTTATTGACTAATTGTACATCCGAGGATTTATTTAAAGATAAGTTTCTCTGTATACCATCTTGAACAGAAGTTTATGTTGCCTCCAATATCTTCCCAAGTGATTTGTTCCTTCCAAAAACAGAAGATCGAAGCATGCTCTGCTAATGTGCATGAGATTAACGAAAGCAATGAAACATGGGTCCAGCATCATCAAAATAATCAGAACTCAACTCCAATACTGTGATTCATATTCATTTTCCGCAAAGTAAGGACAAACTTCAAAATTAACTTATTCAAGAAGACACATGGAGCCCACAATACTTAAAAGTCCCCACACCTCAGACTGTGGTGCTGAGACCACATAGAAAACAAGCGTAAATCTTATGTACAACCATCAGTTTCAATAATATGTTCCTTAGATCGCTGGCTACGCTGAACAAAGCAAGAGAGAGACCACCTCCGCCTGGCTTCCACACTTGCTCGGATTCAGCCAATACTGACATGAAGCACAAACCAAAGGACAGCTATTATACTGTGATCACCAGACAATTAATCCAATCAGATGGTCAAAGCGGCCACAAAATAACGTTTACAGTCTCATACAAAACTTTTTAGGAAATAAACAGTTTCATCTTCTCCATATACAGTAGACACCAGGTGCACATAGTGAATTTACTTGCATCAAAATGTATTGAAACTTCTAACGCGATGTATGTTAACAATACATATATATCTTTTTTTAACAGTATAGACATGTCAAGTTATGACTGATCAGCAGAGTAGATCTATCTCAAGATATGACTGATCAGCAGACAGTAGTATATCTATCTCAAGGTAGGACTGATCAGCAGAGTATGACAGATGAGCAGATAGTACATACGTTTTTCACGGGCTTCATATTGTACATCACTTCGTTCAATACATTTCCACATTAGCTCTTCTACGTGTCTGTCAATGCATCGGACTCTTTCCCCATCTTCCTCCTCTACTCCCCAGCATGCCTAAGCTCTGTTTTTCTCTAACTGCCTACTCGGTCACACATGTTAAAAAAAAAAAAAAGAAATATAATCACAGCTTTGCAAAGTTCGGTTTTTGCAAGGCACTCATCTCTGAACACCACTTGTCTGAACTTTATTTCACATTTGCTGATCACACATCACAGACTTATCGTGTCGAAGTTCGGCAATCAGTATATAAATAATGACAGCTGCACAATGCGAGAAGGTGAGACTGAAAACAACTTTTCATGCACCAGCGAAATTAGCTTTAAAACGCATAATTCACGGAAACGAGTTTTTCTTCACACATTGCTTCATTTTTTACACTCTGTTGTATAAGAGAATAATTAAGTCACTACAAGTACCCCAGAAAGTAAATTCATATTGATCATGGAGCTGAAAATTACACTGAACAAATAAAACAGTGTTCCTAAAAAACTAGTGTGCATGCCATTGATTTCTTTGGCAGTCTTTATTTATTCAAAAGAGTACATCTTAAGGCACTGCACTTGGTCCAGCAAGGCTTTTAGGCGAAGCCCCTTCTTTCCTGCGGACAAAGTGCAGCCAATTGGGGTTCAGCACTGTAGCTGTCCACATACTGCTCAATTTGTTGTGAGATGCAGGCAAGGCTGTGAGAGAGAATCCATATTCCCCCTTCAAACAAATCCCATGTGAAATACATTGCCGACTATCAGTAGGTCTTACTGAGACCACTGGCCTTTCGATTGTATTCTCTTTTCAGCTCCAGGAAGCCCCAGATTAAGAACCCCTTATCTCAGGACATTCAATGGTATAGCGCCAAGAGTCCACTGCAATGGGGTATGTTGTGCTATATCAGTAACCCAATACAACAGAACATAGTGCATGTAGCCAAGTTGAGAAAAAAGCGTCCACATTTAGAGAGAACGGTGATCTGAGAAGATTATGCCCACACAGTGCACAGGGCTTTTAAACCTCGTTCACACAAGTGTGTTATCCAAGACAACCACTGAATCTGCGTCTACTGGTCTTCAGATTGGAACCTTTCATACTCAGCCTCAGTGTGATAAAGGAGAAATTCTTTATTACATTATATCTCTCCAGAAAACTGAATAATACAGTTGACTATGTGGTTGGACGCTACATTTAAGCAGCCTTCTGAAGACCACTTCTTAAGAGCAACTTTTATTGAGTGTTCGATTTTACAATACAGTAGGAGTACGTCAAGTGGGCCTTACAGGGATTGAAGAAAGGAAAATACTTGTTGTTCTACTTAATTAAGGACAGTCCTTTTGAAATAAAAAATGTACTTGTTGGCTTTTGACAGATGTGTTGTTCTGCAAGTCTGATGCATGAAAATAAAGCACTGACAAGTCACATGGTCCAAAACAATTCCACTTCTGCTCCAGGCTATTGTCCTCGAATGCTATTGATTGATCCCAGGACGATGAATCAATCAAGTTTTGAATCACAACTATTCATTTTCGTCAATTGCTTTTTGCTCACGTAGTGCCGTTACTAAAACTTGAACAAGTGAGAAGGGAACTTTCCACTGATCACATTGAAAGAACCGGGAAGTGAAAAATGAATCAGCATCTCCCTGATCGGAGACTTAACCGGACGCCTACAGCTACTACTAAAGCTAGAAGCAGAGGGGGATTCTTCATTACCAAAGGTGAGAGGTTCAATTTAGTGTCCTTTTTTATGTCTTACCTTTGAGGGGGACCCCCTCATTCTTGAATATATAATACATTCCACAATGAACCGCTCAAGCTTCTTTGAACTCAAGGGGAGCAGCTGTAGACTAACAGGATGAAGACACAAGGTGCAAGTGGGTGTGAATGGAAAAGGAAGGCAAAGGGAAAGCCTAGTCTTTCTGGGCAACAAGAAAAGAAATACAGACCATACCTGGCCAATCTGCATTCTTCATTGACAAAAAGACTTGTGAAGATTGGGTTTTAGTGTTAATTATAAAAAGTATTTACATCAGTAAAGTACAAAATGAAGAGCATTGAAGCTACGGTCCCTCTCTCCGGATTCATTCTTTTTCTGGAACTTTGCCTCTTCAAAGTTTCGGAAAAGAAAGGTGCTTGGTGTTTTCTTTTTTACAGAAGACATAGAAATCTGTCCATTTTAAACCTAAGGTGGGATGAGTCATGTTGCATCAATTTCAGGCCCGGGGTTTCTAAGGTTTGTCACACAACTTATCAACAATTTTGAGAGAAGTTGATTTAGAAGTGACTCGTTACCGTTTCATTATCACCGAAATGACTGAATATTACTGTATTTCAATCATCACACATATTAAATAAAAAGGCTCGTTTCCTGAGAATCTTATAATTGCAAGAATACTGCAAAATGCCAGCATCTACAGTAGGTGACTCACTATTTTTAATAAATGTGAAAGAGCAAGAATGCTTTGCCAACCATGCCCATTACCATGGTTCTGAAAAACTGAGACAAGTGCGGATTCTCTCAGTGCCCCTTTCCCTTTCGAGCAATCACACTCCTTCACATTACACCAGGACTTTGTTTGACAGGAAGCCTGACCTTTTCACATCAGTTTCTTCTCTGGAAGTGCCACTTCCCAAATGGCAGTATATGGGGCACGCATGGGTCATGGCATTTCAGTGACTAACACCGAATAATATAAACACAGCTCTGAAACGGTCAGACGTTGCTCAAAAACACCAAAAACGTGCTCCTTGTGACTTACTAAAAAGGACTTCAGTTTTTAAAGCACGCCCTAATGTGTACATATTTGTTGCTAAAATTGGTTAATTCAAATGACAGGTTCTGCAGTAACAGGATGAGCTCAGTGAAGTATCCCATTTCATTTGTTCACAACATCGAATATTAGTGATTCCTATCTCCAGGGTATCAGCATTGGATACAATGTGTTTGGCGTTATCTTTTAATTGAAAAAGATAAGAAAAAGCACAATGTAGGTATTCATATTTAAATGTGTTCACATGCATACGGTGGCTGTGTGTTCAGCATCCTCTGCATGCTGCCTGCGCCCAGGCAAGCCTACAACTCTGTTTTAGCTTGGGAGAAGACACTGAAATATTAAGAGGGGCTGTCTACCAGCATAGTAGGTGGTACCTCCAAATTAGGCCTATACGCAAAGAAACAAGTATTCCAATGGAAATGGAAGCCACAAGAAGCAAGTAAATATATGTCCACACAAAACACAGTGAACCCTCCTGGAAACATCTCCCGTCGGTCAGCGCACAAAGGGTACATTCAGCACCAGGTGTAACATAACACAGCGCCTTCGTTCACGGGGCAAGCACGTGCTGCGATAGGCGCAGAGAGCAAGTTCGCATCCCAACCGGTAGCAATGGTGGGTACAAAACACAGTACTCACAACGCATGCAGGGGTATGTCTTTTGGTGAAAATGTAAAAGTCGGTAAATCACATGCTTTATTCGGATTTCCTGTCCCATTATACCTGCTTCCAAGTAAAATACAAACTAAAACAGCAAAGAAATGCATGACCTTATACGTTTTACACGGATAGGTCTTAATATTGCACCCAGCCAAAGATAGGTTTCTTATGACCACCTGCCCCAGGATGGCTCTTTTGGGAAACAGTGATAAAAGGAGGAGCACATGGCAGACTAGGGGCTTCACTGCTGAGATCTGGAGCTTCACGCATATTGCCTCGGGGACGGGAAGTCATTTCAGGCTATGTGCTGCCACACTCGTTTTATAGATCCAATTTAATACCAGAGCAGCTCAGAGTTATAGCTTAATAGTTCCTAATTCTTGACGTTTGCAGGCAGCCTGCCAAGTGTTCTGATTGTGTTTCCCTGCCATCCAGCAGCTGATTCTGCAAATGATATTACAGCAGAGTCCATCCGCAACAGCAGATCTGGAAACGCCATGTGCACTGAACTTCCTCTTGAAGCAGGTCTGCTTAAGTTCCACATGGCAGGGAAACAGCAAAACCACAAATCGCACCCAGGCTGAAACACCTTTGGCATGCAGCTCCAGCTCATTGAGGTCACATGGTGTGAACTCTTGGGCACATAAATGATGCGCCATGTGCTCTGGTACCATCTCCCATCATGTCCGTGGCACTGCTTGTAGAGTAATGCACCTGCCACAAAACGGCAGGACCACATCTGCTTGGTTTCATGTGCATTTAACTTAATTATTGCTGTGATGCGTAGTGCATCTTTATTCACATTTATGAACGTAGAGAATTGCAAATCTTACTGCTTTTTGGTGTGGAAACGTGCCACACAATTTGGCCCCAAATGTCGCTATATTACCGTACATGTACTTGGATATACACATGAACCTATAAAAAAGACTTACATCAGTAATACCTGTGGAAACACACATGCAGGCACATTTAGAAATAACATGCATGCACAAATATTAACAGTTCGGTTAGCCTGAATCACACAGCTTGTACTGCACACAAATACACATGTACAAACAAACATATTGCCCAGTAATGGCTTTGCAGTAGAGGTTTCCGAGAGCTTGCCCTGCTCACGTGCAGGGTTTAGCGTGACATGTGCCAAGTACACCCGCCGGTAATGCCTGCCCTTACACACACACACATGAGCGTTTAAGTAGAAAACAACTGTGCCATTACCGGTAATGAAGTGCCATTCTTCCGCAGAGGTCCCCTGAAGACTCCCTTAATGCCACGGAAGTGCCCATTGCTAAGATGCGTGGAGCTGATGACAAGGTAGTAGCACGCCATACGGTCCGGTGTCTCCCATATGGACCCTGCCTTGGCATACGTGGGCCAGCTCAGCACTGGCAGCTTGGCCGGATGCAGCTGGAAACATGAAGCCCTCGCATCCAGCGCGCGGGTCCCTGCCAGTCTGCTCTGAAGAAAGCCAGCCCCTCCAACTGCTATTGTTATCTGCCGATTAGGAATCGGTGCTGAGGAGGCAGCCCGCCCGCTCAGCGCTGTAATCCCGGCAAGCCGCGAGGAATGGCAGAGCCCCGAGACTGCCCCGGCTTCAGCGGCTCTCCGGGCTCGGTGTCACCGCTCCGCGCCTCCCGGTGGGTGGGTGAGCAGGGCTAGCGGTGGCGTCTGTTAGCTGTCCAGGGTGACAGAGTAGTTCGCAGGCTGCAGGCGGTCTTTCCTCATTACAACAGCTTTGTCTTACCCAACGAATACCTCCCATGCGTCGCCTGTAAGATCAGGCACAAGTTAGCAGCGCACCACTCTTCCAAAAATCACGCAGCACCCAGCCGCTGTGCGCCTGGTAACGCTGGGAAATGGGCTCATAGCCTGGGCGGCCACATTCAGAAGAAACAAGGCAATTAGTTTAAAACGCCCGATTTCGTGGCAAAAATCCTACCTAAAGAGGAGCGCCGATTCCTTGCAGAACTTTCCCCTCTTCCCCGGCGTTTCCCCTCTCCCTGTCCCCCGTGTGGGTCGCCAGCATCCCTGTCAGCGTCTTTCGCTCTCCCCCGCTCTGTCTGCTACCTGCCTGCTTCAGCCTGTGCTTGGAGCCAAGCTGTAGGCAGCACAGCCTCGCCGTCAGCATCAGCAGCAGCAGCAGCTCTCCAGCTGGCCGTGAGAATGATCAATTCACTCCGAAAGAGGGTAAAGGCAAAGAAGCAGGCGCCAATCAGTTCATTGCCTCACAGCAATAACCCCCAGCAAGTGGCATTTAAGTGAATTATGCTATTTGTTTTGAAGAAAACCACCAGGGTGCGGGCGGCGGAGGCAGCAGAAGGAACAGGGCCCCGCATTTCCAACCCGTTCTGCCAGGAACCCCCTCTCCTGGTTTTCCTTGAGGCACCCCAGCCTAAATATTTAATTCGACTCCAATAATCAGCAATCTTCCACTCATTGTGCGAGCAAAAACACGCCCCGCCCTCTTTCCCCGCTCCCTTTCCCGGGCCGTCTCCTGCGTGCTGCTATGTTATTGAATTAATTAAGCGCATTCTCGCTAATGCCTGCCTATTGATTGGGAACCAATTCTACGACGCTTTGCGGAGACAGGCCACGTTTCCAACTCAATCCTCTCAAAGCCTACTTTTCGGAATCACCCCATCTCGCTTCAGTGTATTAGCTTCAAAACACAGCGCGGGAGATAATTCACCACTTTCATAATTTATTGAGTCTTTTGAGAGGTTTTCAATTCTAGCCTGCAACAAGAGAGCATTCTCTCAGCTGCCGAGGCAGCCGCCTCAGATCTGACTCTTTAATAGTGTATGCAAATCCTGTTTGATTACAACAATGCACAGGATTTGCTTCTGCCGCTATATGGTAAATAGTAATGAGGCGACCCAGAGCTGCTTCCTAGAAAAAGTACAATTAATTTTGCCTTTTATCTTACCAATTAATATTCCTGTCTAAATACATTCATCACAAACATGTCTGTCCATGAATGCGCTTTATAGACTGCGAGAAGTTATAGGCCAAAATTGTTGTACAGATGCAATGAACATTTAACCCGTATTTACGCTGGTCACATGGATGGAGTTCAGGTAGTCTAAAGAAATGAAGGAACAAGTTTTTTTTTGCAGTTATATATAGCGCGAACTCGATCCGAAGGTGTTGGGGCGCTTTACACGAGCAATTGTATTATGCAAGGACACCTTTTTAAAGGCACAAGGATGGGAAGTGATTTGCCCAGAATCACAAGATGTTGAGCTAAGATGCCGAGACTCGAACCGGTTTCCTCATTTCTTTTAAAGTCGGCGGCTCTGGCCTTCCTCGCGACCTCTCCTTTACCTTCAGAGATCGAGTAAGCTAGCAACTAACAAGCATTGGTATTTATTTCATTTTCCATGGACCAAATGTGAGAAACAAAATGAGAGGCTTCTCTCACCAACCTCAAGCTTGGTCCGCTGATGTTGAACACATCTGCTAAATCAAGAACTAACAAAACAGCCAAGAGGTTTGACTTTTGTGTACTGCTTGCATACAGAGGCAAAAACAGTACTGGGGCACATCCACACAAAAATGGAATTTTATCCACTGTAACATAGCTAGAGGCACCCAAGCACACAGTCCCATGAGCATACATATATCCAGGGCTTTAAGTGGGCCAGGTCTCAGACCCGCAATAATGTAAAAAGAAATGTTGAAACTGTTCCCTCCTGGGCTCTTTGTCCATGTCCTTAATTTCACTGGTTAAACATTGATCGATTTCTCAGCAAAGACTGGAAAAAGCCTTAAGGTATTCCATGTCAGAGATGCGAGCACTGTTCATACTTCACGATTTATTTAATCTTGTATTTTCAAAGAGCATTTTTTCTCAAGATTTTGTTTTTTTGTAGTTTTTTTTACGCAACATGTGTCTGTGGGGCTTAGGATTATGGCAGTGTGTGTTTCTTGCAGGGCCTGTCTGTGGTTCATATGCGTGAGCAAGCTACATACAATTCTTGGCCTCTCTGCAGAGTGCACAGAGTAATGGTCACATATGTTCCAATTGTAATTGTGGGAAAGTGCATGACAGAGGTACACAGCTGTTGAAATATGGATAGCACAAATGGAAACAAAAATGCAGTGCTTACAGGTGAACAGGTGAGTTGTATGCAGGGAGGCAAATGGTGAAGTGTAGGGGGAAAGATTGCAGTTGTGACAAAAGGAGACCTGTAGAGATTGAGACACTTCAAGTCCACTACCCCTTCCAAAGATCTTAAGGCCTAATTTAGATCTTGGCAGAAGGGAATACTCAGTCACAAACGTGACAGAGATCCAGTCTGCCATATTATGATCCCATTATATCCTATGGAGATCCTAATATGGCGGACGGGACATCTGTCACATTAGTGACGGAGTATTCCATCCGCTGTGATCTAAAAAAGGCCCTTAGTATTAATTTTGAATTCACAGCGCCCTACCTCTAGATTTGAAATATTTTAAATTCTAATTGCTCACAACAAAATCAGTGTTGTTATTCACTTATTTGATATAGCTATACAGCTACCCTGATGGAGGCAGTATCATCTGTCAAATGCTAAATTAGACCCAATATCAGATGATAAAATCTTTGACATCCTATCCATCGCACAGACCTTTATCCTGTTCGACCGCCAACAGTGACTTCTGATTACAGCTTTAATTTCTCTTGCCACTTTTGCCCCATAACCTTTAAAAAAAAATTTCTCTCAGATAATTTTCCCTTGGCTTTCAATCATTTTGTAATATTTTTTTTAAATAAAACATTCTTTATTTTTAGAAATTGTTTCTGGGAGTTTTATTGTGTTGTGTTTTGACTTCTTAATTGTTTTAGTACTAAATACTTAGGAAATATTCCTTAAATTAAGTCTGTCTGCTTTGTGCCATAGCTACAAGTGGTTAAGTCCAGGCTTATTTATTGAACCTGTGTGTTGCACCTTGTTAGACTTGGCATCTTTTGGCGTGTTTCCCCTGACTTTTTGCTTTCTGACCTCCCGGTTTTGACCCTGTTTTTGCTGGTGTAATGATTCTGCGCACTTTCCTCACTGCTGTCCAGTGGTAAAGTGCAAGTGCTCCTGTATAACATTTGTTGTGGATTGGTGTTTCCATGATTGGTATATTTGATTTATGTGTCAGTGCCTAGTAAAGTGCACTGCATGTGCCAGGGCCTATAAATCAAATGTTGTTGGTGGGCTGCAGCCCTGGATTGTGCCACCCACGCAAACAGCCCGTTAAGTGTAATTCTGGCCTGCCATTGCAGAGTCTGTGTGCAGCCTGGGGCTGCCATGTCGACTTGGAAAGTGCACACACTTGCAAGTCCCTTGACCTTCCCTTTTCAACATGTGAGTCGCGCCTAAGTAGGCCCAAGGTACCCCCATGGGCAGGGTGCATTTTATGTAAAAGGTAGGACATGCCGTGTGTGGCATGTCCTGATAGTGAATGACAGCCTACTTCATTTTTCACAATTGCAAGGCTCCCTGTTCTCCATAGACCAGAATGGGCAGTTTGATCATTACATCCTATGATCCTAACTGACTCAGGGAACATGGTAGAAATTCGAGTTTAGTGTGCCTGAGCTTAGAATGAGGAAACACACCTTTTAATGAAGTTGCTTTTAACATTCTGTGTTTGAAAATACCACTTATATAAAGTAGGTATTTTCTGACCCAACCATCCAGCCTGCCTCTGTTAGCGTGTGTATTAGCTGTCTGGTTTGTGAGTGACAAGGGCTGGGGGAGACTCCCGGAGACAGAGTCAGCAGGGCTGAATAGGCACATCTACACCTAGATGGGAGGGAGGAGAAGCACCTGGGTCTGAATAGGGCTGGCCTCGCCTTCCACAATGCTGACTCCACCTCCTGTGGTGCGTTTGAGGACCCTGGCCCACACTGACAAAGGAAGAAGGTGCACCCTGGCAGAATGCACCCCAAACTGGTTTGAACTAGGACCAGGCCCCTCTGCCTTCAGAGGACAAAGGAATTGCTGGTATAAATATTGGGGCCCAGACCCCAAGACTTTAGAACTCGCTGGAATCAAGGAACCTGCCAAGAAGAAGAGCTGGAAAAGCTGCCAGGAGGAGTACTGCCCCTTTGCTGTGTTGTTGCTTTGTTGGGTTCGCCTGCAGCTTCTGCTTCTGCCTTGGGCAGTGAAAGGACTCGACTGAACTTTCTCTACTTGTGCTGAGTATCTTCAAGGGCTTGAAGTAGAGCTTGCCCACTGTTCAAAAAGTCTCAGGAACAGCAAAGACTTCAAGCCGGACGCTGTCTACTACGCCGCTGCTGACTCAGTGTCCTGAAGGCACCGCAGAGAGCCCTGCTGCAACGCTGCACTGCGACCCTGGTCTCACCGACGATGCCTGCTGACGCCGCCACCGAGCCGCTGCTCACACCATGACCTGTGGGCACCGCACTCCGCACCGCCTCGCTTTACGACGATGCCGTGGTATCCCCGACGACGACGCTCCATGCGGACTCGACGCCGTTATTTGCACCGTGGTTTGGGAGCACCGCTAGTAAAGTTATACGACGCACCCCCCCTCATTCCGCACCGCTGCCTTGGCCTGCCGGTGCCATCGACTCCAGTTGTCAGCCAACGACAGTGCTTCAGCAACAGCGATGCCGCTGCTGCACCGTGACCTGCCAGCACCATGACGAGCACCGCCTTCATCTCACACCGTGACCATGGTCTCACCGATGACACCATCTGATGCCACCACCAAGCCGCGGCTGCACCTTGACCTGAGGGCACCGCACGCCGCACTGCTGCACTTTGCGCCGCAGCACCTGACGCCTGCCGATGCCATTGCTCCTGATTTCATCAGAGAGGAGATCGACCTGCAACGGGTGTGACAACGAGAGGTTATCGATGACCTGCATCTCTGAAAGGTAGTGTTGGTGGGTCTTCCCGACACCGCAGCTGACCCGCGACACCACGGTCAGCCAGAACTGTTTGGATTTGCTTGTTCACGATGCCGTGATAGCCCGGACGAAGCTACCGACATCACGGAACTGTGTTTTCAACGTATCTTGGCAAGATAAAGACATCTTGCAACGTATCTATTTTTAAAGTACCGTACTGTGGATTTTTATCGTATTTGGTCTTGTTTAAGTATATTAAAATATCGGGTATTTTTCTAAACTGGTGTGGTGTCTGTTTGTAGTGCTTACACTGTAATACTGTTGGTTATGTGCCAATGCTTTACACACTGCCTCTAAGATAAGCCTGACTGCTCGTGCCAAGCTACCAAGGGGGTGAGCAGGGGTTATTGTAGGAGTGTAACTCCCTTATCCTGACTAGAGTGGTGGTTTCTGCCTGGCTTTGGTGCAAACCTTAGCCAACCAGAAATCCCATTTCTAACACACCTGACAAGATTGAAGACTTAGCAACTACATGTGTGAGGAATTTGCTTAATTTGCTTTTATGAAATTACGCAAAATACACCAAAATTATGCATAATTATGAACAATTATGTGAAATGCATCTCCAACAACTTGTGTTAAAAAATGACAGAGTAAACACATTTTGTGTTACAAAAAATTACGAACAGCAAGCTGCTTTACAAAAGCATGCACCCTTTTTGTTTACTCTACCCTGCTCCTGGCTATCTATAACTCCTGATTCCCTGCTTCTCAGACCCATTCTCCTCCATTCACCCCATTCTTGCCCCCTCTGCCCTTTTTTAACTTTATATTTGCTTGTTATCACTTTTTGACTGTCCATGTGTATTTAATTTTAGTGTTTTTGTTCCTTTTCTTTCCATATTTGTATATTTTCACTTTACCTTTAACTTCCCTTAGCTAGGATAGAGGAAGACATGCCACTGTGCCCTCCAGGACCCCCAAACATCAACATTGGCCTGCGTGGATAAACTCTGCAACTCATTTAGTGCAGAGGTTATAGCAGTGAAGCAATGAAGGCAGCACCACTGCACAAAGGAGCAGGTCTGTTGTGACTTTGATATATGGTTGTGCTAGAAATGGGGGTCTTTAGTTGACAGAGGTAGGTGCCCTTATCCAAATAGGGACCCTTGATTCTAGTCAGGGAAAGGGGGATGTACACACTCTAGATAACCCCTGCTCACCCCGTTGGTAGCTTGGCATGAGCAGACAGGCTTATTCCAAAGGCAATGTGTAAAGTATTTGTGCTCAGAACACACAGCAATGCAGTGATTACACCACAAATGGACACCACTCCAGTTTAGAAAAATAAAGTATCTTTATCTAAACTTAACAAGACCAAAACGACAAAAATCCAACCTAAAAGTATTAAGAAAAATGACTTTCAAAATTTTTTAGCAACTGAGTCCATAGAAAACTATGGATGCATGATTTCTTGCAAAGTACCTGTTGTTGCGACTAAATTCACCAAGCCAAACGGCCACATCGATGGGAAGCGTTGAAAAACAAAGAGATGGGTTAATTCCTGAGACATTCGTGGATGCAATGCGACAATTCTGCTGGGCACAGGAGAGCGGTGCGTCGGTTCCGGTCTGTAGGATGAAGCAGTGTGTCAATTCTGAGACGACTGATCCGTGGGTGATGCGTCTGGGAAAACATGCTGCACAGGGATGATGCGTGGAAATCTGGGATGCGTTTGCAAACGTTGTGGCAGCGTTGAGTGGCGCTGGGTGGATTTCTTCAGCTGTGATCCCTCGCTGCGTCGATTCTTACAGCTGTGACAGGCACTTTTTCTGTTTCAACAGCGGTGCAGCGATGGGTGGAGTTTCTTCTCGCACCACGGCGTTGCATTGGAAAACTGTCGCAAGAAGTGCGATGCATCGATTTTCTTGTTGTTGCATTGCTTTCCAGCTCCCAGCAGCAGAAACAACCCCACACTGTCACAGGCACTTTTTGGCAGGTCAGAACTCCCAGCAAGGAAGTTCTGGGGAGATGGGGGTGAAGTCTTTGTGTTCCTGAGACTTCAAAACAGGAGGCAAGTTCTACTCAACCCCATGGAGACTTTCCTCCAGCGGGGGACACATCACACAGCAAAGTCCTTCTCCTTTCCTTGCCAGAAACAGCAACTGCAGGCCAACCCCAGTAACACAGCAAGGGCAGTGCTTCTCCTCAGTTCCTCCAGCTCTTCTCCTTGGCAAAGGTTCCACTTAATTCCAGAAGTAGTATAAAGTTCAGTGGTTTTAAGTCTACTACTTATACCCCAAAATGTATTTGTTCTCTTTGTGCAGAGAAGCCCTGTGCTCAGTCAAAAACAGTCCTGTCCTCTCTGGTGTAGCTTCCTGGCAAGGGGTGGAGACAGCATTGTGGAAAGCAGACCAGGCCCATTAAGGTGAAAGGAAATCTCCTCCCCTACTCTAAATGCAGCCCAGGTTATTTAGCCCAGCCCTGACTCATCAGGCTCACTGGAGCCACCGCTCCTCCCCAGCCCCAGACCCTGACACTCCAAACCCAGACAGCCAATCCACATCCTAGCAGAGGCACACTGGATGTCTAAGCAGGAAAATACCTACTTTCTAAAAGTGGTATTATCAAACTAAGAATGTAAAAATCACTCTCACTAAAAGATGCATTTTAACACAGGCATACTAAACATCATTTCTCTATCTTTCTCCAATGGGTAGTTATATTTATGAGATGTTACAAATCAACCCCCATTCTGTCCTATGGGACAAGATTGCCTTAGCAGTATTTCACTATCAGGATATGCTACACACACCAGTACATGTCCTACCTTTCACATACACTGCACCCTGCCCAGGGGGTTACCTTAGGCCTGCTATCAGGATGCCTTACATGTAAGAAAAGGGAAATATGGGGGCTGGCAAGTGGGTGCACTTGCTAGGTCGACATGGCAGTTTGCAAACTGCTCACAGACACTGCTGTGGCAGGTCTGAGTTACTGTTTCAGAGCTACTGATGTGGGTGGCACAATCAGATCAGAGCTGCAGGCCCACTAGTAGTATTTGATTTACATGCCCTGGCACACTTAGTTCTCCTTACTAGGGACCTGCCAGTAAATCAAATATGGCAATCAGGGAGAACTTATCATAACAAAAACTTACACAGGGAGCACTTGCATGTTGACATTGATCAGCAGTGGCAGAATGACTAAAGCTTCTAAGCCAGAAACAAGGAAATCCAGCAGAGCATTAAAAATATGGGAGGTAGAGGCCAAAAGTCAGGGTAACCACCCAAAAGATGCCAAGTCAACACGTCGCAACTTGACCAACAGGTTCAGGACATTTAAATTCCGGCAAACTTGGTAATGTAACTTCAGATTTGCCCACTGGAGGGTGATAAACGTTGTTTTAATTTCATGTTTGGCTACAGCAAACCCAATTGGGGCAAACTGTACAGTGCAGGACCACAATTACCGACCTTCACTTGCTTTGAACTCACTTGAGAGTCGACTTGAGGGAAGGATAGGTATTTAACCGGGTGAACAGGTGCCTGCAGTAGTCTTGCTGCATTGTCATGCGTTAGGCCTGTGAGCAAGGACAGGGGAAGTCTGAAACACATTAGGCCTCATGAGAATCAATTCTATATATGTTGCTGGCTTTGCTGCAGTCCGCAATAAAGAAATTCAAACATTTTTGTAGATGTGTCTTCGACAGAGGAAAGCCTTTTCTTGTGGAAATAAAACAGCCGGTCCAGCTGTGAAGGCAGCACTACTCCGCAAACGAGCAGGTCTGTTGTGACTTTGATATATGGTTGCAAAAAGAACAACAGGTTCAGGACGTTTAAATTCCAGCAAACTCAGTAATGTTACTTCGGACTTGACCACTGGAGGGTGATGTACATTGTTTTAAGGACTGGGGAAGTGTTAAATGGGTTAGATCTCATGAGAATAAATTATATGTAAGTTGCTGGCTTTGCTGCAGTTGGCAATAAAGAAATTCAAATCTGAATGCAATGTCACTGTGCCATGTCGATGTCAGGCTTGCTCCCCTCCCGGCCAATTTGGTGGCAGGGCAGAGCAGTGCGGGCATAAAGCTGGCCTGCAAGATTGGAAGAGCACTTTGTGTTCTAGTTGACGCAAGCATGTCTTCCATCCTGATTTCACTTACCTTTCTCTCAGCTCAAGACGCGTCACGGTCAGCATTCTCATCAGGCTTTATTGCGGCAGCTCTCCTTGCTTCTGATTCCTGGTCTCTGTCTTCTTGGTGAATGTACTCGAGACTCCTTTTCCTTGAAACTCTGCAAATCAAAACCAGAAAGATACAAATAACCTTTAAAGTATTGACATCTGCTTCTGAAGCAGTAATGCACTCTGCTCTAGCTAATTTAAGTTGGTAATACTTATCTGATAATTGTCCCCACGGCGTTTGGAGATTTCATTCTCATTTTGCGCATTTCTGTTGAAGCTGTAAAAGATACAATAGATTATTAGGTTTCTCCTGAGGCTTAAGGAGATGTATAGTATTTAGCCCTGCACATTTTGTGTGCTTTCTTTTTTGTTGTGTCTGGAGAGAAACAATTCAAGTTGTGATTGCCTCCTTTTTTCCTCTAACGGATATATGATTTCTGGGCTTCCTTGACTCCCTGCTATGCCATGCTTTTAGGTGTGTTTTAACACTGTTCCTATCATTACTTATCTTTCTGTCTTCACTGTTGTGCTATGTATATAAGTTTTCTCAATTCCATTTTTGTAGATAATACACCACTCCTGTATATGCAGTATTTACTTATATGCGGAAGAGGGGAATTAAACAGGTAGCTACTGAATTAAGACATAGACACATTTAGAGTGAATTGTACATTCTATCTAATTGAAATCCTTGTTCAAGACAATAACATTCATATTCTTTTCTTTTCATGCAGGAAACACATGTTAATACATTTAAACTTACCTTCGTTACTGAGTATGCCATGGGGCATGTGTCTTTTGTCTTCCCCTTTTTCTCCTCTTCCCCATCTCACCATTTCTTGCATTGACATTGCTGGGCATTCTTGGTGGGTAAAGGAAGTTAGGACCTTGCTTTGTGACATTCATAACGCTCCTGCAGAAACCTCAGTTGAGATCTCATAGTCGACTTTACATTTAAAACCCCTTGCCAAGTCTTAAACTCCGCTTGTATTACATATAAGACACCCCTGAGGGAGGCCCTGGGTAGCCCATTTGACAGGGTGCTGCATAATTAAAAGGTAAGACATGTACTTTTAAGTTTTGCATGTCCTGGTAGTGAAAAAATCCCAAGTGCATTTTTCACCACTGTGAGGTCTACCCCCCCCCCCCACAGGATAACATTGGGGATTCCTTATTACATTTAATAAGCTGTAATTCATATTTGAGACAAGGTAGATGTGTCATGTGTTGTACATATGAAATTTTAATGATAAACCATCTTTATTGGTAAAGTCAGATTTTTTATTACAGTTTTGAATGTGCCACTCTTAGAAAGTTGGCAATTTCCTGCCCATAGCCCTTTATGTCTGCAGTCTGTCTTGGGTCACATGACTTGGTGTAACGGACCATTAGACTTTGTGAATTCCTCCTAGACAGTCACACAAAATAGGATTAGCTGAGCCTCAATGGTCCATCAACTGGCAGGATGGTGAGCACAGCCCTACATGCACCTGAATAAGCTGTGTCCTGTCTCCTCACAATCTACCTAATGACTCTGTATTGTCACTGCAGCCAGCTTGGAGCCAGTAGAATCAGGAAATACCTTGAACTTAAAAGAACCTTTCGAGAAGATTTTCCCCTTTTCCAAGAGGAGGGCACCAGGGTATAACAATAGGACCTTCAGACCCATTCTTCTGTTCAATCCTGGACCTGGAAGAAATACTTTGCTGCCTGAAGCCTGCATTGAACCCTTAGAGGCTAGTCCTGTTGTTGAGCCCTGCATTTTCACCTGCACCCAAGATTGCTAGAAGTGACTCCAAGGGCTAATTTTGTCATACAGTTCCTACAAATTAGGTAGAATTGTGTATCTGTACAACATAACCATCAGAATATGGGGACTGAGTCCACACATATCATCAGAGTATGTTGGCCCAGTTCCTAGCTAGATGGTATCTGTAACCTCAGAACATGACTGTAGTAATTCCCCCAGGAAATCATGGAAACAGATCTACCCTTTCATTGTTACTCAGGCATGCCCAAAGAAGACACACGAAAGAGACACATGTGCTTTTCAATCATTTATTGAAACAATCATATTCTTCTGTAAAAAGCTTGAGCTGTAGTTATTAATATGATTAAACAAAGCATTGTAACCAGGATTACAAGAATGGTGAAAAAGATAAACAGTTCAACCATTATAACATTACAGAGTGATTATGATTATATTTATACTTCTACCTAATACTACGTACACTAGCGAGAGCATAGTAGGAGTGCCCTCTGCTAGATCTACCAACCCCTGTGGATAATGTAGCAGGAACCAATCTCGTGTGGAGCAGGCTACCGTCCTTTGCAGGATGAAGGTTAGAGCCAGTAGAGCTGCATCTCAGTCAAAGTGCACAACTTTCCAGGATAATCTGCGGAAGTGCTCTTCGGCCAACTTTGGCTCAGAGGCAGTTTATATAATAAAAGCACTGTTCAAATCACACTGTGCCAAAAGTACAGCACCAATGTGATTGTTTGTCTTGAGACTCAGAGCTGTCTCAAACCGGACAACACAATGCAAGGGCAACGTCTTTAATGTTCCTAGCCTTGGACAGAGTGTACAAATGACATAATAAAATGCTTATTAACCCCTTTGCCGTGTCATGAATATTGCCGCGGCGCGGGGGATTTGAGCACGGCGCTGCTGTGCTCGTGATGGAACCACGCCAACATGAGTCCCAGGCGGCGTACGCTCATGACAGCGTTGTTCCGTCACGGCCCCGCCCGTTCATTAATTTGCCCGCACAGGCGGGGAATTAATGCCTTGTGGGTGGAGCGGCAGCCGCCTGATGGAACTCATGACGGCATGGTACCGTCATGCGCATGCAAAGGGTTAAGAGATGTTCTGCATGCAGAATAATTTCAAAATATATTATTGTGTAAGTGCAAGGCATGTAAAAAGTCACCATTTGAAAAAGATGTCAAGTTTAAACGTGTACTTGTGTGTGGCCCCTGTTGAACTTTACAACAGTTTGCTAGCCTCCTATTTAGAGCCACACTGAACATAAAAGGCTCCCACCATCTTTAACATGCACCTGGACATAGCCCAAGTGAGTCCTGAACCCCTAAGAACTCTCAATCCACTCATGGAACCTTGTTTGTGGTGCTAAAGATGCCCAGATGGCCAATTTAAAAAAATTGAGGACTTCAACAAAAGTTGGGCACAAATTTCTCTGAGAACTAGGAGAAGAGCAGGACCAACCTGCTCGCCTATCTGTCCGAGGTGCATCGCGGCCCAGATTGACTTTGCGGCTTCTCCCATTACGTTCTTCTCCGCAGCAGCAACTCTTTTTCAGTGGTCCTTCACCAAAGGGATATCCAACCTCATGGAACTGTCTTTGATTACAGCCTTGTGGTTCATCCCACTGGAGATGTTTGACTTCCATCTCAGCAGTAAGTTTGAAGGTAAAAATCTTCACTTCGGCTTCACGCCACAGCCATCCGATACTGAAGCTCCCTCCTCGAACACTTCTGAAGCCTTGGCCCACTGAACGTAAACATTTTTCTCTAAATAATGTTTCTAAGTCTGAAGGTAAGCTTTGACCAGGCTCAATTCACTTCTTGTATCAAACCGCTCTCCATCGTGGTTGGCCTTAACTTTTGACTTTGACTTGGTCTAGGATGACCAGATGGCCACGGTTGGTGCTTTGACCTTCAGGCACTATATTGAACCTTAAATTTTAGAAGTTCTACTGATTGGATTGTTGTCATTTAGTTTATTAAAATGTACTCTATTTTTATAAATTGGTTTGGGATTTCTTTTGTGTTGTGCTTTCACTTTGTTATTGTTTGTGTGCTGCATAAATACTTTATACAATGCCTCTAAGTTAAGCCTGACTGCATTTTGTGTTAAGCACAGGTCACTTTAGTCACTTTTTGTGGTTCACCCAGCAAGGGATTTTGGCTGTTACTTGACAAGGGCTCACCCCCAGCCAACCAACAACCCACTTTCCCACATCAACCATCACATGAATAATCATCATTTGGTATAATTTGATGCAAGTTGCCTGTTCGAAATTCTGTTAATTTACCTATGAGCCTCTCATTCCCATGTAAGCAATACATATAAGCAGTGCAGCCTTTTGAATCTTTACTGGTAGCCATCATGGGAATTAAACAAAGAACAAGGATAGGAGGCGTCATCTTCTTGCTCTTTTGTAATAAATAGAGGTTTCCATTACCCACTGATACCATTGCTCATTTTAAAGTCAACAGTTTCACAAAAGGGTGAATTAGTCTTTGTCATCTCTCACTGCTCAGTCAGCCCTCACAAAAATGGCGGTGTTCTCTCTGATTGACTGTCTGTGCCATGCACATTGGTCCATTTAAGTTTGCTTGTAATAGCCGGCTTAAGCAGGGATCATCAGGCGGATAGTCACCACACTTATGATGTTCAACCAATTGCCCTTGTCCAAAGATGTATCTTCTGGAACATGATAACTTTTGTGGATGAAATGTTTATTTATTTTAATCATCATCTGTATTTTGTATGTTTCGGTAATAGTCCTTCTCTTTATGAGAATTGCCCCATCTACAATGAACACACACTCCAAGGATGCACAGGGTACAGGACATTCTAGATACTTTATTGACAGCCTGCTGAGTTCTGGGAACAGTTACTTTTGAACATACTAATCTGTCAATGGACAGTAATCCAGCTACACCTTTTTGGGTCACCCAGGTCCTATTCTTGAGACATCCAATGTTGAGAAAGAAATGAAAGTTGGCAACAGATTTTTTTACCATGGATCCGATGTTGTGGATCCAATGTCTTCAATTGAAAAATATGTTGTTGTAGCCTTTGATATGTGTTCAAGCAAGTAGTTACACTATTGACCCAAGTTGCTGCTTCTTCATTGAGACTATGGCAGTAGCATTTGAATCAGGTACTCTAAAAGCAGTTGTATCTGGCATGGCACCCCGGATGTCGGGGCAGGCGTGGGGGGTCATGCGGGGGAGCACGGCTGGGGGGACGTCGCGCATGGTGCAAATATTAAAAAAAATTATACAAATAATTCCCTGTGTCTCTGTTTCTGCTCTCCTTGTGGAACTCAGGGAACCAGAAGCAGGCCCCACTGACCAATAACAACTTTGCATTGCAGCGTTGTGATTGGTCTGGACGCTGTCAGGGAATGGGGGCCTGGGCATGTTCTCCATGCAGGCTGTAATGCAGCCTGCTTGGAGAACGGGGAACGTGAACATGACTGGTTTGGGAGGCCCGAGAGAGCCGACCAAACAGTCAATGCGAGCAAACCACTCCACCCTGCTCTGAGAGCAGAGTAGCCCCGTCCACCCGCCCGGCCGCCTGCAAAGGAAACATAAACAGATAATAACTTAAAGTTATTTTCATTTTATATTTCCTTTACTTTGCACTGCTCAAAAGCAGTGGGGCGACGCTACTCCGCCATAGAGGAGGAGCCTCCACTGTTTACAAGCCCCTCGTTTGTCCACCTCAATAGTCAAGCTTTGGCAGTGCATCCCTTCTCATTTGTAGTGCTTGATCTGCCTGTACTACTCAAACAGATGTTGCAGATTGTAGAAGCTTGAGTTCTAACTTGCTGGCTTCCCTGTGCATGGGCTTTTAAAGGGAATATAGTAGCATGTGAAAACTGCTTTCGAACTTTAAGCAAATGACTAAAATGAGTGAAAATTATGCAATGGATGACTGCTTCTTTATTTAGGAAGTTTTGCTTGTTTAGGTTGATGCTATGCTATAAAAAAAGGACTCTAAAGCACCCTCCATGAATCCCCTATATGAGGCAATCTCCATCAGTCATGGCTTTGGCAACAGTACTGTAATTGTCAGTGGCAATGAACCAAAAGCGGAGAACTCTGAGTTGAATCCACTCACAGACTTTAGTATTAAATTCTAGACCCAAATTATAATTCCACTTGCGGAATTGGCAGAATTTTTGTAACTCCACATTATGCTTGTATGCAGAGTTCCTGTCAAATTCCACCAAATGGTGTGTAGCAAAATTATTTTGCCACGTGGGCCTCACAGGAACAACACAAGGGTCCGTGATACACACTTGCAAGTGGGATTTGCTGGCCCCTGGCGTGATTGTCACCCGCCGTGGAGCTTTCTTGCATCATTTTATAACACCGGCGGACATGAGTGTTTGTGATCAGAGAGGGCTGTCTTTCACATAGGTATGCTGATGCTCCAGTTGATTTCCTACTAACGGGATAGCAAAGTCAAATCGAATGGCTGCGCAATCTTGAGCATTTCATGGTGTTGTTTGCACTGAATCTCAGCACTACTTGTGCTACAGGGTCTAAATTGCAGGACGAGCAGCATATTTTCCGCCCATTCCTAGGAAATTCATTCAAGATGTTGGCAGCTGTAAGTAATTTCTCAATGGCAAACATCGCTACTTTAGCATGCCATCAAATCCCTCAAAAAGCATTATCAGAGTTGAGACTCACAGCTAGCTTTTGTTCCACTCCCTTAAAAGAGATCCAGTATGCAATATGCACATGTAATCTACTGCTTGGCAACTGGTCCACATGTCTTTCGTGTGGTGGATAGACTGAACAGTGCTGTCCTTCACAGCTTTGCCAACAAATTACAGCACTTGACGGTGCAGTGCTGCCACAGCAACAGTGTAAAATTGGATGGCTAGGAACCTTCCATTCTGGACAGAAGGTCTCCACAAATTCGAGAAACATCTCTACTTCTGCAAAAAGAAAAACGTTAGAGGTCAAGAGCTAACGTTTTTGTGAACTTCCCAATGTATAATTGGACTGTACCATGGGTTGGGTGGTATAGCAACTCATTGTTGAAAATAGCCTTGATAGTTGGTTGTTGTGACTCTTTTCAATGTGATATCTCCACAAGTGACCTACAGGTAGCCGGTAGGCTGCATGGGTGCTTTTGGGTGCTGTATCGCTCTGCCCCTTGTGCCATTCTGAGGTTGCTGCAGGTGCTGACTGCACACTATGACCTATGGGGACAGCTGCTTTGTATGATGCAATCATTCTTTTTCCTAACACCCACCTCCTTCCATTAGTTCAACCTATTCTTCACTCTCACTAGCAGCAATCCTTTTGAGTTACTCTTCCCACATAACTGTGTGCTGATTTTTCAGATGGGCTATTTGGTCCCTGATACTATAATGTGCATCTAGCTTACCACAAACATTTCTTAGCTGAAAATTGAAAATTCTGCAATGTGCTCCTCCTGCGGCCTGTGTGTTTGCAAGTCTCAAAATTGGGAGGACTGTTTCTTTTCTGTTATGCCAAAGTCTGAAGAACTTTGCGAGGTGTAGGTAGGAGGTTTTGTTTGCCTTTCGCTAGGGTGGGCAGGGATTGTGGTAGGGCTGGTTGTTGCAGGTTTTTGGGGTCTTGAAAAGATGAAAGTGGGTAGTGTTGGTGGAAGTTGAGTAAAACTGATCTGTACTTCTCTTGTGCCACACTCCAAACTAGCAATTTCTGGCTCATCAGTAGGCCTGGGCGTGAAATTCAACTCCATGTGTGAAGTTTTCCCACTCCACGTAGAGCGCGGAGTTCTGAAGAACACTGCATAGCGGAATGGAGTGGAGTATTCCCTCTTTGGTGGCCCGCTAACATTGAGCTCGAGCAAGGAAAATCCAAATCGAGACTACCTCCGAGAGAGATTTCTCAATGCAGGTGGTCATGGCAGGTGGCTACCGCTTGCGTTGAGAAACCTGCCACTAGCATTGAGAAAGGTGGCAATCAAAAAGAATACCTACTCGAGCAGTAGATAGAAGTTGTGCCCTCTTACACTGCGCATGATGTTGTTCATGCAGATTTTACAGTGCGGGACAACCTAGCAGCACTGAAAATCAGCTCAAGCAGCGCAACTTACCTCACTCCGCCACTTGCAGAACTCCTTGCGGAACTCCATGGAGCAGAACTGAGGTTTTTTTGTCACTTCGCAGACCGCTGCCCAGGGTCAGCATCTTCCTCACCTCAAAGGATTTCAGGAGTCTTCCTTTTCTCTTGTTTCTCATGATGGCTCTCGGTGGGGTTCCAGTCCATGGCAAGATCATCAGAAGGAGATCTTTGAAAAGATGGGGTAGTGCTCTTTCTTTTCCTTGCCAGAGATCATGAAGCTGATGTGTCCAATGGAAAAGCAGTGTTAGACCTGGCATATTTTGGCATGTTTCCCATGGATTTTTGCTTTCTGATCTATTGTTAGTAATGGTATGCTGGACTTTTTTTTTACTGGTTTAGTGTCTTAGCACACCTTTCCACTATTATTCAGTGCTAAACTGCATGTGTGCCTACTGTGAATTGTGATATGAATGGTGTTCCATGATTGGCATTTTTGATTTACTAGAAAATCCCCAATACAGTGCACTGTGTGTGCCCAGAGCCTGTAAATCAAATGCTACTAACCTTTCCCTTTTCTTACATGTATGTCACCTCTAACCAGTTCGGGCTGGACTGTTCCCATGAGGCACAGGGTCAGACTGATTTGCATATGGCCATGTCTGAACTGGGGTGGCTGAGTGGGCTAAAGGATGGTGATAGATTAAACCCAGATCAGTTGACTGGGGGTGAGTGTTTGATTTGCTCAAGCGCTCCGTCCATCATCCCCTTTTGTATCGCTTTGTTCGCCCTAAGTGTGGCAGGGTATGCTCAGACGTGAGTGCCTTGCTCACTTGGCCACTGGATTCAAGATAGCCTGGCTGATGAGGATTATGAATCCGAAACCGGTCCTAGGACGCTTGTTTCCGGTCCAGGGAAGACATTGCTTGGCAGTTCGGGCTAGACTGTTCCCATGAGGCACAGGGTCAGACTGATTTGCATATGGCCATGTCTGAACTGGGGTGACTGAGTGGGCTAAAGAATGGTGATGGATTAAACCCAGATCAGTTGACTGGGGGTGAGAGTTTGATTTGCTCAAGCGCTCCGTCCATCATCCCCTTTTGTATCACTTTGTTCGCCCTAAGTGTGGCAGGGTATGCTCAGACGTGAGTCCCTTGCTCACTTGGCCACTGGATTCAAGATAGCCTGGCTGATGAGGATTATGAATCTGAAACCGGTCCCAGGATGCTTGTTTCCGGTCCAGGGAAGACATGGCTTGGCAGTTCGGGCTGGACTATTCCCATGAGGCACAGGGTCAGACTGATTTGCATATGGCCATGTCTGAACTGGGGTGGCTGAGTGGACTAAAGAATTGTGATGGATTAAACCCAGATCAGTTGACTGGGGGTGAGTGTTTGATTTGCTCAAGCGCTCCGTCCATCATCCCCTTTTGTATCACTTTTCGAAAGTGGGCATTTTCTTGCTTAACCATCCTGTGCGCCTTTGCCTGCTTGTGAATTCACAGTCTGGTTTTAGACTGACAGGGCTTGTTTGTGCATTCACTCCAGACACTCACACAAAGGGAGCTGAGGTGTGCCCTACATATGCTGATGGGCTATCCTGGGAAAGAGTGGTGGGAGGAGTTGTCACTGACACCTCAATAGGCTGCGGCTACTCTGCACAATCCTCTCTCCCACTCCTGTAGTGAAGCTGGATCAGGGAGGACAGAGCTGATTTTTACTGAGCAAGAGGGACTTTTCTGCCTAAAGACTTCAAGAGAAAAGTAGTATACATTTTGGGGCCCTGACCCCAGAACTTCATAACTTTTTTGGACTAAGGACCCTGCCAGGAAGACGAACTGGAAGAGCTGCCATGAGAAATACCGCCCTTTTGCTGTTTGTTGCTTTAGTGGGTTGACCTGCAGTTCCTGCTTCTGTCTTGGGCAATGAAAGGACTGGACTGAACTTTCTACAACTTATTTCCTGAGTTTCTCAAGGGCTTGAAGTAGACCTTGCCTCCTGTTCAAGAAGCCCCCTGTACAAGAAGTCTCAGGACCAACAAAGGTTTCAAGATCATCTGCTACCAGCACTGGGAACTGTGTATTTTGTGCTGCAACAGAAGAAAAACCACTATGATGCCATCAATGAAGCCGCTACCAGCCCCGTGACCTGAAGGCACCACAGAGAGTATTACCATGCTTCGCACCACAACCCTGGTCTCACCGAAGACGCCACCCACTGCCACCACCAAGCTGCTGCTTGCACAGTGACCTGAGGGCACTGCACTTCGCACCACCTCAATTCACATTGCCACCCTGGTATCCCTGATGACGATGCTCCAAGCCAAAATGAACACTGCTGCCTGCACTGTGGCCTGGGGGCACCGCTCGTAAGTTACACAACTCACCACCCTGTACCACACCGCAGTCTTGGCCCACCGACGCTGGCACCATCGACTCCAGATCCTCTACCAATGACAGCACTTCAACAACGATGATGCAGCTGCTGGCACCATGACCTGTCAGCGCCACAATGTGCACTGCTCCACTTCACACCACAGCCCTGGTCTCACCAATGCCGCTGGATGCATCACTGTACCGCTGCTTGCACCGCGACCTAAGGGCACTGCACACCACACTGCTCCACTTCTCACCGCAGCCCTGACCCCAGCCGACACCTGGTTCCTGAATTCAAGCTTACGCAGTTTGATCTACAATGTGTGTGACTTCAAGGGCCAACAACTCCTGCACCAACCTCCAGAACCGACGCTGCTACTTCGGAGCTCATCGCTAGGTCCACGACACCCTGAATTTCCATGGTACTGTTTGCGGGTCTTTCAGACACCGTAGCAGGCCGGCGATGCCGAAGCCGGCCTGAACTGTTGGATTTGTGTGTTCATGTCACTATGATAGCCCCGGGCATGACTACTGACTTCAAGGAACTGTCTCTTAAGTAATCCTGGGTGGTGAACTCCGCTCCACTCACAGAGTTTGCAGAGTGTTCCACACTCCACGTTACGAGGAGCTCGCGGAGTTCTGAAAAACTCAGCTTTGTGCAGAAGAGCAGAGTTTTTGTCCTTGCTCGTGTTCACCAACGTCAAGCTGGCAAGCACGAGCGAGGAAAATTCCCCTCCCGGCGAGATTTTTCCTCGTTCGCGATCGTCAACATCAAGTTGGCGAGCGCAAGCGTGGAAAATAAACCTCCCAGCGAGATTTCTCAACGCGGGGGGTCAGGTTTCTCATTGTGAGTGGTCGCGTATGCTTGTGACTGCTCGCATTGAGAAACTGCCTGTTCGCTTTGAGAAATCTGCCGCTCGAGCGGCAGACAAGGAAAGAAGGTACCGATTGCACTGTGCAAGGTGCCGTTCACAATGATTGCACAGTGCGGACAAGCATCCAGCACTGTGCAATCACTGCGAGCGGTATTTTTCTATGGAACTCCACCTCTTGTGGAACTCCGGATTGTGTGATGGAGTTCTATTGCCATTCTGCGGAGTTCCGCATAGTGCAACTCCGCACATTCCACCCAGGGTTACTTTTAAATTTTTTCTTGCACAAGTCATATCTTTATTATTGTATGTTGTATTTTTATAGTTTTTGTCTTGTTTTACACAAATAAATATTGGCTAATTTTCTAAAACTGATGGGGTGCCCTTTTGTAGTGTTTTCACAGTATTACTGTGTATTCTGTGCATATTCTTTACACATTGCCTCTGAGATAAGCCTGAATGCTCATGCCAAGCTACCAAGGGGATGAGCAGTGGTTATTTTAGAAGCATAATCTTCCTTACCCTGACTAGAAGGAAGGGTCCCTATTTGGACAGGGTACAAACCTGACAAACAGAGACCTCCATTTCTAACAATCAGTCACAACAAAATCCAGCTCTGCAGTAAGCTTAACTTCGTACTATGCTCCTAATTCTGAAGAGGTGTTGTGGACTGTGGTTCCTTCTGTTGATTTTCCCGTGAAGATTTGTTTTTCTGTTGGGATACATTTATTTCAGATGCACTGCTCCCCATAAATACAATCCCTTCACCACTAGACAATGGGCTTTGGGTTTGGTGGTGGTGTTGTAGATCCAGGGTAATCCTCCTCCCAGCCTCTTCCTGTCCAGAAGAAGCTGAAGTAGGTATATTACAGTCAATTTTTTCCTGCCTCCTCCATCTCCAATAGGGGTCTCATCGGTCCTGCAAGAAGACCAGGTAATATTTAAATTAGTTTTTCAACTTTGTCTGCCTCATGTGAGCTAAATTGAATATATTAATTATGTTATAGCTGATGTCTCTCCAGGCTCATTCGGACCCCTATGAGAGGCAGTGGGAGGCAAGCATAAATTGCAAAAGTGAATCAAATATTAGCTGGTGTCCCCCCAGGGCTCAGGGAACCCCTATGGAAGGCTGGCAAAAAATGGAATAAATAAAATAGACAATCGCTGGTATCCCTTCAAAGCCCATGGGATCCATAAAGGAGGCAGCAGAAACAGGCAAAGAGTTTTAAATTAATTACCAAATAGCTCTAAAAACCACACGCCAAAATACCAAGGGCTGAAGAACGCAGAGGGTGGAGTATTCAGGAGAATAAGAGAAAGTTGCAACTGCATGTACAGCCTCGCAGTCTCGATGGAACTTTTCTACTACAAAACAAAAGTGTTTCACACTAAAAAACAAATTACCTGAATGGTCCATTTGGGAAAAATTCAACTTAAAGTTGTATGTTTGGGTTAATTTTCAGGGGCCCAAATTAAAGAACTATGTTTGCATTCTGGACGCTCAAAAGATTGTCAAAATGGGTAAAAAAAACAAATTGAAATATATGTTGATCACCCATGTTAAAAAACTCCTGCTTCCAACTGCAGATCACCTTGTTTCAGGGAACTCGTGAACTATGGCCTTACCTATAGGTTTTTGTAGCAACCCCATTATATCGCACATATGTATTTGTCTTCTAGGGAAAAGGGGGATAGGCTTGGATGGACTTCTCCTCCTTCGAAGCATGAGATGAGTATCTTTATAAGTAAAGAGTTGACAATCAGGTCCAGGTCACTAGGAAAGATGAAGAGGGAAAGTGTCCTTTCATTGAAGTCTTAATTAATGTTTCCCACGTTCTCTGGAATCTCTAACTTCCCCTGACCTGGAACTAATTTGGAGTTCTTGAATTTGCAGACTTTTTCTGTGGCTTCCGGGGCTTTCCATGATGTATGTAATAAACAGTTCCACAGATACAGAACCCCTCAACAATTATTTATCTTTTAAAGTGGAGTGATTTGAAAACATTGCAGAATTGGGTGTATATGCTTCAACATAACCATGACTTTCTCACGCGTGATATATATTTTATACTTTACCTGAAAGATCTTCATCATAAACTGCTACGGTTTGTGTTCCTCTTGATTGATTGCTGTACATATAGATACAGATTGTGTCAGCACTCTATGGACTCATCAGCCTGCTGCTCACACAGCCCTTGCCATTTTGCCTAAGGCTAGCTCTGCGAAATGTTGCCAGCTATATAACCTGCCACTATATGACACTAACAAGGCAGACTGATCTCTCCTGCAGTAGTGATGAAGCAATTGGACATTATTTTTAAAATAATGCTAACAGAGCAGCCCATCTAGTATAGTTTCAGATCCCACCAAGCCAGTTTCCAGTCAGTGCTGATGCAGATTGGTATTAGTACTACACACATAACAGGTAATTATAGCAAGACTTGACAAATCCAAGTACTGGGGCTTTTTATAGTGAAGCTTTAGTGCTACACAGAAGAGTTAAAAAGTGGTAGTAGTAGTGGATACTACCCAGATGCCTGCCTGGAATCTTGCAGCGCTCCTGCACATATTTTACCTGTCCTGTATCACAGGGATATTATACTGCTATAACCTGTCAAACAATTACTATATATATATATATATATATATATATATATATATATATATATATATATATTACCTACTGGCGGTCGCCAGTAGGTATATATAGTTAGGATTTTTTCTCTATGGAATTTTTGAAAATTCTATGTCTAATAACTTTGGCGTTTGTGGACGGAATTGGCTGAAATTTTCAGGAAAATGGAACATTTTGTTTCTGAGCAGCCCCTGAAAATTTGGGGGGGGGGTTCGTCAAGGGGGGGCCGAGAAAAAAGGGGGGTCCCAAAACGCGTTTTTCCCATGTTAATTTCCATAGGGCGGTTGGCCTCACTTTTAGCCCGAACGGCTGAATGGATTTGCACGAAACTTGGCAAAATTGTAGGGACTGGTAGCCCGATGTGCCTTTGCTAGGTCTCAATATATGTGCTCCAGTGGATTTTGAGAAATTAACGTTCAAAAAAAGATATATATCTGTAACAGCGCTCCGGGCAGCGATCCGTTTCGCGTACTTTTCGCGTTACGGAGCTTTGCGAAGCGAAGCTGATTGGCTCTCCGGTGTCTGTAAACATTCCAAACAGTCCGTAGCGGCCGCCATCTTGTCTCTCGGTAGGATCGAGAGACAAGAGGAGGCCAAAGCGAAGGGGCAAATGACCATAAGGGGGCATAGTAGATCCTCCCTGACCCCCTAGGTTTGATGTGGAGGCTTTAAAAGGGCCCCGCGGGGCAAAAAAAAAAAGAAAAATCATTTTTTTTTCGTGTGGTGCGCCCGGTACGCGTAACGGAAAGCAGACTGGGGAGCGTACTACAAGGAAACAAGAATGATTGACTTTTAACTTATTGTATGTTTATAGACTTTTTTTATAATTTTTTTTTTTCTGCTGAGTGACGTCTCGGCCTATCTCCACGGGATGCAGTCCCTACTATCTCGGCGTTTAAGCCCAGGGGGACCGGTAGTGTGGGAGAGATAACGTCTGTTAACGTTCGATTCGAAGGAAATCAGGAAGTGTTGATAAACATTGTCTGCGCCATCTTGCCTTTTTTCAAATGCCACACTTTTGTCGTGCACGGCAGCCATTTTAGATGCCTTGACCAGACCCACTCTCTGCACGCTGTCGATCCTTAGCATGGCTCCCTACCCTCGCAAGCATCTCCCCCAGGCACTGGTCACCCCCGCTCTCTGTCTTATGCATGGGCAATAAACCTCCCCCCATCTGCGCTGCTCTTCCTTGAGAATCACACCCTGTGCCCGCCCGACACCTCTCTTTCGCCCTATTCACTACCGCACCCTCTGACACTCCTCTTCCTCTGTGTCCGATTGTCCAGGCCGGTCCCAGGCTATCACCTAGCCCTGCAGATGTAGTTTATGGCCCCAGCTGTAAAGAATCACCCCTCTTCAAAGGAGTTACAGTAGATCAAGGCCCCCACCCGATGAGATCCGTCACACCACACGCGTTCCTACTATCTGAAAACCATCCTGTATTGTGATTGGGGAGGGGACCGAGCCTGAAGCGGAAGATTCCAGGGATGCCTCTTTGTACATCAAAGTTTTTACAATTATGTGTCACATTAAAAATATATAGCACTCCAACAAAGTAGTAGGATTATAAAACTTTAATAACTTATAAATATATACAACGCAACAAAAACAGTAAATACATTTAAAAAAAATTTTGAAAAAAGAAGCAACAATGGTCAGTAGCTGTGTTTTGTGCGAATAGTCCCAAGGCAGCACAACGTGCTGAGTTCTGGACGGCACCCAGGTGATGTTACCTGGGTGCCGCACTGGTTTTTGGTATCCTACAATGCAGCTCCAAAAAACGGCGTGGGGCGTCCCGGGGGGTGGCCTCGTCAGTAGCGGTCTGTTGTGCTAATAGTCCCAAGGCAGCAGAACGCGCTGAGATGTAGATGGCACCCAGGTGATGTCCAGTAAGTTGCCGCACTGGTTTTGGTATCCTACAATGCTGCTCCGAATAACGGCGTGGGGCGCCCCAGGGGGGGGGGTGAGGCGGCGTGAACGGGCCTCCCCAGGTGGAGGCTCGTCTGCTGTAGTGGGGCGCCCCTTTACCGTTTCAGTTGCCATTCCGCCCGCTTTTGGTACACTGTGCCAAAATCCGCCATTCAGCTGAGTTGCGCCCACTCTTGCGGTGCAGCGATAGGCGGCTGCCACAGGACTCTCAAAATGGCGGCAGGCTCTTTCCTTTTTGGGGCTGGTCCACTGAAATGGCCCTGGGACACCTTGGAACTCGGACGCTTGTCTGCTAGGGCTTGGGCTCCATTCTCGAAAGCGTCCCCTCAGCCTTTAAGATTCTACAAAAGTCTTGGGGGCCCCCGACTCCCGCAGGCTTCTGTTGGGGAGCGGCTGCCATGATTGCTCGTGGAATGGCCACGACGGAGCTACGAGATGGTGGTGCTCTCATGCTGACGCCAGCTTCAGTCTGAAACATCCAGAAACACTGTAGACTACCAATTCGATCAGTTCCGGTAGCGCCCCAACGTGACCCGGTAGAGAAGAACTTGCCCTCCCCTCTTTGACTGATGGTTCTTGTTGCCTGTCCCTTCTGTTGTCATTTAACAGAACTATTTAGCCTGCTGAAAGGGGTTGTGTTTCGACCGCTGGTTGGAGGAGACATTTTGACTATATTCTGGACCTGCGTTGTCGCGTAATGCGTCATATGAAGTGCCGCGTTAGCGCATCCGGAAGTGCTCCGGTGCGCAGCTTCCCGGAAGCGATCCGGGGCGCGGCGCGCAGCGCGTAACGTAAGCATAACAGGTCATGTGATTTGTTAATAAAACTTTTCATTTGTTCATTTTACTTTTCTTATTCTAATGATGAAAGGCTTGGTCATATGACCTAAAAATTACACTTTTTATTACTTTCGAACATTATTTTTTCTTAAACATATATGTTATAATGTTCCAGGCTAATGTACTTTCCCGGAAAATTTACAACTGTCCTGCAAGTAAAATATATTCCTTTTTCGAGAAAAAGGGCGTTTCTTCGTCCCATGACGGAGCCGTTGAGCAAAAGAGGCTCGGCCTGCTGTCTTAGTCGCCGATACGCCTGAATATCAGATTCTTATCGATCACTTTATGTTGCAGGAGTAGAAAACACAACAGCCCTTGACCATTTATCTTTACTGCGTTCCTGCGTATTATACCTTTTACCCTTCATGTAATTGGACTGCCTTATTTCACTTGCCTTTTACTGATTCGAAAACAGTGACTATTATTAAAAACTTTACCAATGTAAATACTACTACCATGTTTTCTTTTAAAAACCTTTATTGTGAAAATGTCAGTATACAAATACGGGCCTATAACCACGTGGGCCGGCCACGGAGCAAACTGTAATCGTATATGATGAGGAGACATTTACACTGTAGAGGAACGTAACGGGCGGGCCATTAGGTTGCAAGAACTAAGGTGTCTAACAGTTGCGGAATCGGTGGACGTACATTTTATAATTAAAATACGACAGGGCCAGTTACAATAAAATTATCTAGATATACATTTGCGGGCAAGTACCATGGGTGACGTTAATTCGAACTTTCAATAGTACAGTAATCAATAACACATCAGAACTTAATATCAATAGGGATGTCGAAATATTCAATCAATTCTCGTCCCCGCCCGCCATGTGCTTCAAAACTGCATACGTATCTCGTGATATCAAGGTTGTGCAACCAGTACACAACAAGGAGTTACGAGTCCCATTTATTCCGGCGCCATTTTGGGCGAGGACGGGCAGGTCCAGGATATAGTCAAAATGTCTCCACCAACCATCGACTATGATGATGTTCATATGCTTTATTTATTAGAGTAACACTCATCTGTCCACATGAAATTAATTTGCCACAATCTAAACATGTCATTTTAATCTTTCCAAAGTTCTTCTGAATATTTGGGACCATTTCCCTTGCCTCTGATGCTGTCAGTGCCACTTCTTTGGTGAATGTACTGGCAGGTCGGGGGTTGTCCTCCAAATCTCTCTTTTGTGCAGCACTATAATTAATCGGTGCCACCTCTCCATATGACGATGCATGGTATAATTACCATAACTATATTTTTTTTCGGTTCCTCTGGAGAGTACATCGTGGCAGATGAGGCAGGTAACGTACCGGGCATTTACCTTTTTTGCATGTAGAGGAAAGGAAAAAAAATTTGAGCGTCCGAGTTCTAAGGTGTCCCAGGGCCATTTTAGTGGACCAGGCCCAAATCCAAAGAACAGGCCGCCATTTTGAGAGTCCTGTTGCAGCCGCCTGTCGCTGTAGCAGCAAGAGCGGGCGAAACTCAGCTAGACGGCGCTCCACTGCAGATGAAGTGCCTCAACCTGGAGAGGCGGGAGAGGCTCGTTTGCGCCGCCTTCCCCCCCCCCCTTCGGGCACCCCACGCCGTCTTTCGGCGCAGCATTGTAGGAATGCCACACCAGTGCGGCAACTTGCTAGACACCACCTCGGTGCCATCCGGATCTCGGCGCCCCACTGCAGATGAAGTACCTCCACATGGAGAAGCGGGAGAGGCTCGTTTGCGCCGCCTCCCCCCCCCCTTCGGGCACCCCACGCCGACTTTCAGCACAGCATTGTAGGATGGCCACACCAGTGCGGCAACTTGCTGGACACCACCTCGGTGCCAACCGAATCTCAGCGCCTTGTGGTGTCTTCCATTCCGAAAATATTGTTGGCAGCATTTTGAAAGGAAAGATAAACAGCCGTTTGTGGCCCTCACTACACCGTTCTCCTAGTGAGTCTCACATTGTTACATTTAGGAAGAATGTTGAAGAGTAGTATGTTGAAAATCTGAAGCCATTGTTCTACAAACTCTCAACCAGCCTTGGATGGAAAAATCCTGAAGAATGTACAAACTGAAAACCAGTTTTTGTCTGTATAGCATCAGCAGCAACGCTTGAGTCAGCTTTGTGTGAAGCCGCCATTTTGATTCAATCAATAGCATCCCCCTGCACACATTCAGGGACCTGGTCGTGTCTTCAGGTCAAACGGATTGTGGGACAAGATGCATAAAGGAAAAGGAAAAAAGTTCCGCCGGACCCCGGGAGGCGGCCGCCTATGTCATGGGCGATCTTAGGCCACACCAGGGCAATAGTGAAGCTGCAGCAGGTGCAAATAAGCTTCAGACAGTGTTACAAGCGCTGCTCAGAACTCTCAACTATGACACCACCTCGGTGCCATCCGGATCTTGGCGCCTTGTGCTGGTTCCGGCCTATTCACACATCGGTCCGCTACTGAAGCCACCTCACAGGCCAACGGGGCACCCCACGCCGACTTTCGGCGCAGCATTGTAGGATGGCCACACCAGTGCGGCAACTTGCTGGACACCACCTCGGTGCCATCCAGATCTCGGCGCGTTGTGCTGCCTTCGGCCTATTCGCCGCGAGTGCGCACGCAACTCAGCTGCAGAGCGAGTGAAACACCAAGGGGCGCCCCACTGCAGCCGAGGAACCTCCATCTTGGGGGCGACGCACAGCATCACATTGCTTTCCAATGCAGTCAGATCCTCAAACAGCCCCCACTGACTGACGCGAACTCACAGGCCAACGGGGCGCCCCACGCCGACTTTCGGCGCAGCATTGTAGGATGGCCACACCAGTGCGGCAACTTGCTGGACACCACCTCGGTGCCATCCGGATCTTGACGCGTTGTGCTGCCTTCGGCCTATTCGCACATCGGTCCGCAACTGACGCCACCTCACAGGCCAACGGGGCACCCCACGCCGACTTTCGGCGCAGCATTGTAGGATGGCCACACCAGTGCGGCAACTTGCTGGACACCACCTCGGTGCCATCCAGATCTCGGCGCTTTGTGCTGCCTTCGGCCTATTCGCCGCAAGTGCGCACGCAACTCAGCTGCATAGCGAGTGAAACACCAAGGGGCGCCCCACTGCAGCCGAGGAACCTCCATCTTGGGGGCGACGCACAGCATCACATTGCTTTCCAATGCAGTCAGATCCTCAAACAGCCCCCACTGACTGATGCGAACTCACAGGCCAACGGGGTGCCCCACGCCGACTTTCGGCGCACACCAGTGTGGCTACTTGCTGGACACCACCTCGGTGCCATCCGGATCTTGGCGCGTTGTGCTGCCTTCGGCCTATTCGCACATCGGTCCGCTACTGACGCCGCCTCACGTGCCAACGGATTTTCTACGCTTTTTATAGCCCTATGCCGCATAACAGGTCATGTGACTTGTTTATAAAACTTTTCATTGGTTCATTTTACTTTTGGTTTCCTAATGATGGAAGGCTTGATCATATGACCTAAAAATAACACTTTTCATTGGATTAAAACATTTTTTTTTCCCAAACGATGAAAGCCCCACCTTGTTTCTTGTTTGGTGTCGCAGGGCCATTTTAGTGGACCACGCCCAAATCTGAAGAGCCGGCCGCCATTTTGAGAGCCCTGTGGCAGCCGCCTATCGCTGCACCGCAAGAGCGGGAGCAACTCACCTACATGGTGAGCGAGACGCTGTAGTCGCAAGAGCGGGCGGTAAACAGCTGAATAGCGGAAGAGGCACAGTGTAGCAAAAGCGGGCGGAATGGCAACTGAAACGGTAAAGGGGCGCCCTACTACAGCGTGTCTTTAGGTCAAACGGATTGTGGGACAAGGTCAAGAATGGAAGAGTCACCAAAAGGCAAAAAGTTCCGCTTGACCCCGGGAGCCGGCCACCTATGTCGGGGGCGATCTCAGGCCACACCAGGGCAACACGACTTGGGGAGGGGGCCGGAGCCAAGCGCCCCCTCCGAGTCCGCGCCATCACACCGTCCCTCGGGGGCCTCCGTCAAGCGGTTCAGGGAGGCACCGCATCACATTGTTTTCAAATGCAGTCACGTCCTCAAACAGCCCCCACTTACATTGAGAATAGTGAAGCTGTAGCAGGTGCAAATAAGCTTCAGACAGTCTAACAAGCACTCCTCAAAACTTTGAACTATCAGAGTGCATGAGTTTCATGCTCGATCGATTGAGCTAGCCGGATCGGGCAACAAAAAGTATAAAATAGTTATGTAAATAGTTATTTAATAAAATGTTTTACCCTGTTACTTTGCTGGTGTGTTGTATATATTTGTAATATTTGCATAGAGTTTATCGTTATTTTGGGCGGGGTGGGTGGCGGAGCCGAGCTGTCTTGCAGCCATCATGGTGTGGAGTTCAGTTCATCTCACTAGTTTCGTATTTCTCATGAGGGGTTGTTCCTAATGTTTCTATTTTAGCGAGGTAAAAAAGAGATCCCATTAGTGGCCTACTGATTTTGCTCGATTCCTTTTGTTTTTTTACACGATTTTTCACTATCTGCAAAGACTAAACAGAGTATTGCGACTCTGTGCTTGTTTGTAAATAGAGAATGAACCAAAGAGAACCAATTCTAAAACAGTAAATGCTTGGATAACAATCAATCAAATGGAGAGAGAAGCAGGCACGACGGATTACAACGGGGGCAAAGGCCTGCGTTAACTACCCTTCACTATCTGCAAAGAGAGAGTACTCCTAATAGAAATGAGGGGAGGGGGCAGCATTCAAAGCAGATCAGTGTGCATAAACACGAAAATGTTTTTACTTACCACGTACTTGACATTCGACAGCTTATGATATTTGCTATTAAAAAACCATTGAAATTCACTGAAAAAACCATAGGTTAGAGACCATATATAGTTAGGAATTAGCATTTAAAAAACCTTGAAAATTCACTGAAAAAACCATAGGTTATAGACCATATATAGTTAGGAATTAGCATTTAAAAAACCTTATTTTATTCACACAAAACCATTGAAATTCCATATATAGTTAATTGCACTAACTATATATCGCGCACCCGCAATCCACTGCTGATGATGTCACATATTACATCATTCATGACATGGTCAGTGACATCACTGATGACATCACTGATGACATCTCAAATGACATCACTGATGACATCACTGATGACATCTCATTTGACATCATTCTTGTGCTAATACGATAAACCTCTTCAGACTCTAATATAACCTTAGATACACTCAGTGTATACAGACACTCACACACTGTCACTCATCCATGGAGTTACTCACACACCTAGTCAGTCATGCAAAGAAACAATCTCACCTCCATTTCCTCAACTATACAGTTATACACACCTTACTTATTCAAACATATACTAACACATATTTACTCTCTTATACAATCCCTGATACAAGTTCACAATGATCCATACAGCCACTCACACATTCAGTGGCTCTCATGCACAGTTATTTATATATGCCAACTCTCACATGTACTGTGTTTTACATATGTACTTACTATGACATGTAGCATTGAGATATCCATTCACTCATCAATACACTCATGCACACAGTCAACCGCCCATGTAGCTGTTTCCACATGCACTCTTGAACTCATACACCTAGTGAATCAACTGCTCACACATCTATGCACAGAGTCACACACCTCCCAGCCACCCCCACACAAACTCAATCTGCCATACAAATACTTGGGCAACCAATCAATAACACATATAGCCTCTCGTATAGCTAATGATCAACACATGCAGCAGTTTACATCACAACAGACATACTGATGCACACATTCAGACAGTTTAGTCACTAACCCATGCATTTAGTACGACACATTTATTCACTCACTCATACAGTCAGTCACGCACCTACTAAATCCTTCATCCAGACACTTATACATCCACTCATTCTTCAATATATCAAACATATTTAAACTTTAAAGAAACACACAGTCACTGGATGATGTCATCAGTGATGGCATCAGTGATGTCATTTGAGATGTCATCAGTGATGTCATCAGTGATGTCATTTGAGATGTCATCAGTGATGTCATCAGTGATGTCACTGACCATGTCATGAATGATGTAATATGTGACATCATCAGCAGTGGATTGCGGGTGCGCGATATATAGTTAGTGCAACTAACTATATATGGAATTTCAATGGTTTTGTGTGAGTAAAATAAGGTTTTTTAAATGCTAATTCCTAACTATATATGGTCTATAACCTATGGTTTTTTCAGTGAATATATATATATATATATATATATATTCACTGAAAAAACCATAGGTTTCACACCAGTTATAGTTAGCTGGAAATTTTACTGGCATAAAACCAATGAAATTCCCACGTTATAGTTAGTTGGACTCACTATAACTTGCGCGTGCAATGCACTGCTGATGACGTCACATATTACATCACTCATGACATGGTCAGTGACATCACTCATGACATCACTGATGACACCATCCTTGTGACAGAGTGACAGACCTCCTTTCACTGTAATGTAACCCTTGAAACACATATTCAAAAATAGAAACTAAAATTTTCAAAAAAATGGAGATACCCATACCAGTTACAACAACCAATTCAGTAATTCCACCATCTATATACACATCCACTCATTCACCAACAGTTCTATGTAGTCACTCATACATATACTCACTCATCATATGTAGTGATACACCTATACATCCTGTTAAGCACCGACAGTCATCCAAAAGATACTGTCACACATACTCACACATGCAAATAAACTATTAAACATCCATTTATTTGCATATACAGCTATACACACACTACCACTTTACTTCAAAGAAAACTTACACATACTTACTCTCTTAAACAATCACTTATAGAAACACATACTTATTTAAACAGGAACTCTTACAATCCCTTACTCTCACATATACTCACTTATATACATCACCATTCACATATACTACATTAAAACATATGTAGTTACTGATAAAGACACTAGTGAGACAGTCATTCACTCACTAACATACACATATACACACTCATCCACCCATATAGTCCTGAACATGTGCTGTATTCAAAACACATACAAACAGAGAGTCAGTCATTCATGCATCTATGTGCTAAGTAATACCCCCACCAAACCATACAAACACTTAATACTGATACTAAGAAAAACATCTAATAACCCATATACCTACACATGTAGCTACTCACCAACCCATGCAGCCAATTATACACAAAGTGAAACATTAATACCTATATTTAAATATTTAAACATTACTCACTATTATTTATTTTTCAGAAAGACACACATTCACTGGATGGTGTCATCAGTGATGTCATGAGTGATGTCACTGACCATGTCATGAGTGATGTAATATGTGACGTCATCAGCAGTGCATTGCACACGCAAGTTATAGTGAGTCTAACTAACTATAACGTGGGAATTTCATTGGTTTTATGCCAGTAAAATTTCCAGCTAACTATAACTGGTGTGAAACCTATGGTGTTTTCAGTGAATTTAATAGGTTTTTTAAATGCTAATTCCTAACTATAACTGGTGTGAAACCTATGGTTTTTTCAGTGAATTTCATCGGTTTTTTAATAGCAAATCTCTATAGGTATGAAATAATATTTTTTATTATGAATTTTATATTGTATAAATATATAATTTTTTAAAATATTTTTTGCCTGGTGCGCTCCCGGGGCGCGTACCGGTGAACGCACGGGTAAGCGCAATGTTGCGGCGCGCCCCGGGGCGCGTACCGGTGAGCGTCCCGTTAGCGCTATTCCAGCGAACGAAAACAACATCGTGACGTATCGCGTAGCCGTGTGATGCGTCATATGACGCATTGCGTAAGCGCACCCGGAAGCACGCGATCGCATACGATCGCGCAACGTAAGCGCCCCAACGCGCTTACGCTACGCTCCCCGGGACGCGCCCCAGGGCGCGTAGCGTAAGCGCCTCAAGCCATGTGACTTTAAAATAACACTTTTCATTGGTTCAGAACATTTTCTTTTCAAAATATTGAGAAGCCCACCCATTTCTCTCACTATTGCTTTGTACTTGGAGAGAGCAAGAGGTGTTCTTTGCATTATCTGCTTCTCAAAGTTTCCTGATCTACAGCAATGGCTGCAAGGGAGTCATCCAGCAGTGATTCTGATGGTTTTTTGCGTGAGGACCCTCCTCACCACAAAACAAAGGACCACTTCATTTGGAAATTTTATGACATCCCTGAAGGAAAAAAAAAGGTTAATGCTGCTAAGGTAACCTGTAAGATATGTGGCAGTATTTTATCCAGAGGCAATCCTAATAAAAAATATAGCTTTGGAAATGCCAATTTAATTAGGCATGTCCAGAGAAGACACCCAAAAAAGCTATGCCAGGGAGAGTGTGAGGGACCTGGCACGGAAATTACCAAGAGATGGCAGCAGCACCTCCACTGGTGGAGCAACACCTTCAGGAACACCACGTGGAAGAATGGTCCCTAACGTGCAGCCGGTGTTTGCAGGCATAACATTTCTATGCGTCGACTGTGATGAACTGCTCTGTTATGGGGAGCATACATTCTATTTGGAATAACTTTGGCGCCGGTTAAGGAATCAGCCTGAATTTTTCAGCAACTTTGCCTTGCGGCGCTCCGCTCCTTCCCTGAAAGTTTGGGGGGGATTCGTCAAGCGGGGGTCGAGATAAAAGGGGGTCCCAAAACGTGTTTTCCCCATGTTAATTTCCATAGGGCGGTCTGTCGCACTTTTAGCTCGAACGGCTGAATGGATTTTCGCCAAACTTGGCAAAATTGTAGGGACTGGTAGCCCAATGTGCCTTTGCTATGTCTCAAGATATGTGCTCCAGAGGATTTAGAGTAATTTAGGTTCAAAAAAATTTATATATCTGTAAGCACGCCCCGGTGCGCGTACCGGGAAGCGCTCCGGGCGCGCCACACGACCTGCGCACGGGAAGCTGATTGGCTTTCGGGTGTCTGTAAACATTCGAAACAGTCCGCAGCGGCCGCCATCTTGTGTCTCGGTAGGATCGAGACACAAGAGGTGGTAAAAACAAAAGGGAAAATAATAAAAAGGGGGCAGGGTAGACCCCCCCTGACACCCTAGGTTTGATGTGGGGGCCATAAAAGGGTTCCTCGAGTAAAAAAAAAAAAGTAATTTTTTTTTCGATTTTCGCGGGGGGAGCGCCCGGTACGCGCACCGGGGAGCGTACTTTGGTGAAAAATAGTGAACATAATAATGTAAAATAATCATTTTGAGTGATTACAGGTAGGGTAGCACTGAAAAGAGCTTTTGGGTTGTGTGGCTGTTTTAGGTACCTACAAGTACGTCCCACACACACCCACACGCACACAACCCTACACCCCCACAGTCACACACTCCCCACACACACCTTACACACGCACACCTCCACCCACACCCAAACACCCCACAGCCCTACACCGACACCTTATACATCAACACTCACAACCACACATCCCACACACCCAGACAGACACACACACCTCACCCCCCCAACACACACACACGCACACACAGATACCTCACAGACACACCTCACACATCCCATACACCTCCCCCCCACACACACGCACACCTCACAGACACATCCACACATCCCACACATACACACACATCCTATACACATACTCCCCACACACACCCCAAACACACCTCACACACGCACACTTCCACCTACACCGAAACACCCCACACACCCACACCCACACTTTACACACCCACATCCCCACCCACACACCCAAACACCCCACAGCCCTACACCGACACCTTATACATCAACACTCACAACCACACATCCCACACACCCAGACACACACACACACCTCACCCCCCCAACACACACACACACACACGCACACACAGATACCTCACAGACACACCTCACACATCCCACACACCTCCCCCCACACACACACGCACACCTCACAGACACATCCACACATCCCACACATACACACACATCCTATACACATACTCCCCACACCCACACACACCCCAAACACACCTCACACACCCACACTTCCACCTACACCGAAACACCCCACACACCCACACACACACTTTACACACCCACATCCCCACCCACACCCACATACCCCACACAGATATACACCTCATCCCCCCAGACACACACACACACACATACACACCTCACAGACACACCGCGCACATCCCCCACACACACCTCCCCCAGCCCCACACATGGGGAAAACTCAGTGAAACACTAAAATAATAATTTAAAGTGCTTAGAGGTAGGGTATCTCTGATTAGAGTTGTTGTGTTGTGTGGGTGATTTAAGTACCAACATGTAGGTACCAATGCAGAGTCTTAAATTCAATGTACACCGTTTACTATGTAGATAATTTGCATGCTGTTATAGACGTTATTGTGGTATATGGAATGCATACCATAGTCTGTCAGGAAAACATAAAGAACATGGAGGCAGGAGATGAAAAAGAGATGTCAAATACACTTTGGAGATAATATAGTGGGAGAAAGGAAGTATCTATGAGCAAATTTACTATGTAAAACAAAAAAGTTGCACAGTATACTATTAGTCTCACATTATATTATATTCATTTTGGTACTATTTCATTGATTACATATAAAAAAGAATAATGTCTGGAAATTGTTTTAATTATTAAATATCAATTTATTGCTCTGATTTTTCAAAATTTAATAAGACTTCCAACATTATGTTGTCGGGAATGTCCTCATTTGGATTACATGATTCCATTTCTTCCACATATTTCAGAAACTCTTCATCAAGAGACTGATCCAAAAAATCTGAATTGTTATTCTCTTCCTCTGGGTTGTCCTGAAGATCAAGTTCGAATGAAATATTACATTTATTTTGATCTCCTTCCATTATGTTGCTGTAAATTGCATAAAAAAAATATATCAGTAGAGATAGGGCACTGTTGAGTTTAAGTTCAGACAGGTAGTTTTGATTTTTTAACAGTGAAGTTATCTTTGGGCAGTGTATGGTATCAGGCTGGAAGTAGAAATATAAAAAAGTGTATGTGATGAAACCTAAGTTAATTCATAATTATACAAGACAAGCCTAAATCCATCCATAACTATAACAGAGAAGTCTATCTAAATCTATAACTATTACAGAGGGATAGTATATAACTATCAGAAAAAGTTTTCCATATTAACTTAAAGTGCACAATATACTTCAGTTTTTAAAATAACAACTTACCTTTAAAAAGAAGTTGAAGTTATTAGTGAAAATCCTTTTGAAATGTACACCTGGAAGTAGTAGTCAAAATGGCTGTGTTTCCCTCTCTTTCTTTATATATATTCAGGTACATAACCAATCAAATGTCAGGTAAAAAAAGTAGAAAATGAAAGTAACATTTTAATTGGTTGTCAATTCTAACACTTCAGATGTGTTTTTGTGAAGTAATTTACCTCAGGGTATTTAGAGAGGTCTACAGGCTAAATGGCTCAATGGAATTCCATCGAATTTGGGAAAATGGTAGGGATTGGTATGTAGTATGAGCTATTCTATATTTGGTGAAAGTGTCTCCAGTGGTTTTTATGTAAATTAACTTTTAACATTTTTGGGAGCGCTTCCCGGTGCGAGCCCCGGTACGCGTACCGGCAGCGCTACGGGAGTCCTCCATTTTGTGTTTCGGTAGATTTGAGAGAGAAAATGGAGGACAAACAACGTTGAGAATGGGTATAAGGGGGCATCGTAGGCACTCCTTGACCCTCTAGGTTTTCTGAGGGGGTCTTAGGAGGCCGAAATAGGCAAACAAGAAAAAAAAAGTTTTTATTTTTCGCAGGGGGAGCGCCCGGTACGCGCACCGGGAAGCGTACCGGGGAGCGTACTATAGTGAAAAATAGTGAAAAAAGTTAGAAAAAGATAATCATTTGGAGTGATCAGAGATAGGGTAGCCCTAAAATGGGCTTTTGGGTTCTGTGGCTGATTTAGGTACCTACAAGTAGGTACCAATGCACAGTCTTAAATTCAGGAGGAATATTCTATTCCCTTCATCTGAGAAGTGCACACCATCTTCTCTGTAAATATCTTGCATGTTGTAACGCAAGTTGTTGTTGTATATTGAACCCATTCCATAGTCTCTCATGTAAGCAGAAACAGATTTATTCACATGTTTCCGTGCTTTTTCAAATTGTGGACAAAATTGTCTGGACCACTTCCATTTCTGCCTTTGGCATATATTGGAATATACCAAGGCAGTTTGTGGAAAAAGTGCCATCAATTGATCAAAGGTGTCCTTTAAAAGCATTTCCAGACCTACACCAGTCAAAGTGCCCAAGTCATTTCCTCCACAGTGCACAATTAACAGGTCAGGGTGTGGCAAATGCAAAAAGGTTTTCACCAATGGAATCAATTGGTGACATTTTAATCCTCTCTGGCCAATCCATTTGATGTTCACGTTTGATAAATCAAGGTTGTGAAAATTTCTGGTACTAGCATACCTTTGAGCCCAGTGGATATAGCTATGTCCAATAATCCAGACAGAATACATGGTGAGAGGAGATTCTGATGCAGTCAGATGAAGTGTGGAAAAGAAATGGCAGTTGGAACAATAGGAGGTTGCAAAAAAAACCTGTGGAGTTTCAGTGCTTTTGAATCACAAGCAATGATTGGTAGAATGAGATAGGTGAAAACTGAAAGTTAGGGTGCATGGTTGTGTTCTGTGTAAGAAGTAATTTGAATGGTTAAAAAAAAAAGTCATTTAAAGAAACATGGCACCAGATAAGCTGGTGTATTTGCAGGTCAAACATCCTTGCAGAGGTGATTTGCAACATTGTAGAATAAACTTTTAACCCTGGCAGCTCAGTGAGGAGGGAGTTGCTATGGTAACAGGTAGAAAAGGCTGAGGGGGGGGAAGGGTGTTGGTTTGAAAATACAGAGGGAAGAGTATTGATTGGTTACCATGAGCAATATGTGTGTAGAATTAGAGGTTTTCTGTGCCTTTATGGTTTGCAGTGCCTGGAGAACATACCTTTTGCTCTGCTAAAGAAATATTGGTGTGTGTATCTGACACTGTTCTGAATCTCCTAAAGCATTTGTAAAGGTGAGTTATGATTCATTTAATATACATAGAGACTTGTATACTCTATGGAGAAGATTTGGAAGCAAATTGTGGTTTTTTAATGTTGCTTTGTGTCATGCTTTTTGATAATGCTTTGTAAAAAGTTTTTACTGCATAGAGGAATTGTATTTTGTAAAATTGTGAAGTTTTAGTAGTGATATGGAATGCTTTTATTTGGGACCTGTGCAGTGTTTTTTAAATGTGAAGTCAAAAACGATTTTGTGAAAAATGAATGGATTTTACATTTTTTAAAAGGAATAAAGAATGTGTGCATGTTTAAAGAAATATATTTGACTCTTTACAATGATGTTACCTGTGTTAACTCAGTGTAGGAAGCATATTGAGTTTGTTTGCATGGAGGAATTGTATTTTGTAAAATTGTGAAGCTTCATGTGAAAGCGTTAATTGTATTTTGTAAAATTGTGAAGCTTCATGTGAAAGCGTTAATTGTATTTTGTAAAATTGTGAATTTTTAGTCGTGACATGGAATGCTTCTACATAGGACCTGTGCTGTGTTTTGTAAATGTGATGTAAAAAACGATTTTGGGGAAAATAAATAGTTTTTACATTCTTTAAAAGGAATAAAGAATGTGTGCATGTTTAATAGAAATACATTTGACTCTTTACAATGATGTTACCTGTGTTAACTCAGTGTAGAAAGCATATTGAGTTTGTTTTCATAGAGGAATTGTATTTTGTAAAATTGTGAAGCTTCATGTGCAAGATTTTGCCTCAGTCTTATCCCTGCTGTGAGGCAGATGGTTGTAAATATGATCTGTGCTGTGTTTCCTAAATGTGATGTCAAAAACGATTTTGGGGAAAATAAATGGATTTTACATTTTTGAGTATAATGTGGCGCAAAGGTTTAAAAAATGACGCATACATGCGTCACTTTTTAAATATGGGAAAAAAGGTACATGTTTGGGCTTTCCTGGGGAGCCTAGGTGGTGAGGATTGTATCTAAGTGTGCAGTGGACTAGGCTTCATGAAGCATATTCCTGTCTGCATTCTTAGACATAGGTGTCAATTTGACTCTTTACAATGATGTTAGCTGTGTTTTAAAACAGTGTAGGAAGCATATTAAGTTTGTTTGCATAGAGGAATTGTATTTTGTAAAATTGTGAAGCTCCATGAGAAAGCGTTTGCCTCACTCTTATTCCTGTTGTGAGGCAGGTATATAACTATATAACTCAATATTTTCTCGGGAAGCATAGGTGGTGAAGCCTGTGTATAAGAGCGCAGTGGACTTAGACATAGGTCTGATCTTCTTTGTACTTTTGGACATAGCTGTCTTCCACTATGCTTTTCAATACAGGCCTCACCTTTTGTGCACCACTGGAGAATCCTCACCTGATCTGTAACCCTGTATAGATCGTTTGCTTTTTGTCATTGCTTTGTTGTTTGGTAATAGTGGTCTATAATGTGCTACTGTTTTTCTTTAACACAGATTGAAATCGTTATTTGAAGGAAAAGCAAAGATGCCCACAAAGGAAAGGACAAAGAAACAACGTAACCGAGAAAAATCAAAAACAGCAACGGAATTACAGCATTCTTCCACAACAGATACTTAAAAAAACAGGAACAAAGCTCCTGGTAAGACAACTAAGTCTTTTTTACGTAACATATGTACATCCAAAAAAAATGGAAGGAGAGAACTTCAAAGAATCCTAAAACTGGAGCAGGAGAGAATAATATGTATAGGAATAGAAGGCAGAATCAGTTTAGAGACATTCGTAGATGAATGTTTCGCAATAGAGTGCTTTTAAATTTGTTAAAAAACATTAGGAAAGGTAAACAGAGAGCTGCTTTTTTATAAGAAAAAGAAAAGTGTAGAGAAGATTGTTGATCAGGCTTTTGAAGTTAAGAAAAAATTATTTATTTTAATAATCAATAGAATTAGGACACTTAACAAGACTATTGATGTTTTCAAATCAAACAGTAGATGGAAAAGAGTAATTAATCGGACTAATTTTTGTAAAGTTTTTTCTGGAGAATGGATGCACAGTTCAAGTTGTGAGCCATTTTTTAATGAGGAGAGTTACTTCCAGGAGAATGATTTAGTGCATGCAGTTGACACCAGTGGTCGAGCGTATGAAGTGAAAGACGGTTGTCCGATTGAAAAAGAGAAACTTGTGCCTAGAGAACCAGAAGAGGTGTTATCTGATGGAGTTTTAGGGAGAGGTACTAAGGGTCCAGTGTACACTTGGAAGTGTAGTAGTATTTGTAGTGTGCGACAGGAATCAATTGATTTGTTTTGTAATTTCTTACGTACATATAGTAAAAAAAGTATAAAGCAGAAAGTGAAGTTGTTGCAAGACTTAGATCCTTGCAGAGTGAGAGGAATCACAGGTTTGCAAGGCCATTCACTGGCTTGTCTTTCTAGAAAAGTCTGTCAGAGTTTTTTTCATCATTTTAGGATGTTAGCAGTGCATCATACCAAAATGAGGAAATTAGTGAGAATGTTGTATTATACAAAAAGTCCAGCACTTAAGCTTAAACAATTAAACAGTGCTCTTTTGCATGGAACAGAATTAGATGTGAAGAAGATTTGTGAAGAAATTGAGATTTATTATTTTCGTGAACAAGAGGACAGTGTAGAAATTAAGACAGCAATTCAAGGTAATGTGGAAGACAATGTACAGATTTTGAATACAGAAAAGTTTGAGCAGGAAATTACCAGGTTTAAGGTGAAATCAAGTGAAAGGCCGAATTTTACTTGTGTGTGTTGTCGACGAAGTCATTATAAGATTCAGACTAGGTTAGTTGATTTATATGCAAAAAGTGAAAAGATGGATAATTATGAGTGGAAAGATTTAGCAACTTATTTGTGGGTGGAGAATTCTTTTGATTTGAGTTCTGATCAGCGTATTTGTAAATATTGTTATGACAAATTAAATCAAAACAGAATGCCTGCTAGAGCTGTTCATAATAATCTGGAGTTGATAGACATTCCCCGTGAATTGATGGATTTAAATACATATGAGTCTATTTTGATTCAATGTGTCCATCCTTTTCAGGCAATTGTTCGCATGGAGCCTAAGATAGGGAAATTGCCTCCTACAGATTTGCAGAGAGGATTAAAGGGAAGAGTTGTTTATTTGCCCCTAGATTTGAAAAAAAATATTGATACAATTGGTATAGAAAAAGTAGCAGAGGAACCTTTAGTTATTCTAGTTAATGGGGTTCCAACAAAGAGTAAAAAAATCTGGCAAGATTTAGTGGATGTTAGGAAAGTCAAAAAGGCAACGTTGTATTTAGTCAAAAACAATGAGTACTACAAAGATGTATGTGTTGCAGCAGAGGAAACAGCTGCAGAAGAAGACAGTGATTGTTCAGGCGGTCAAATTGAAAAAGTTGATGTGTCTAGAAGTGAAGAAATATATGAACATTATACTGTTCATCCTTTGCATTCCAAAGAAGTAATGGGGAATGCAAGTGAATTGTTTCAAATGAAAACAGCAAAAGGAAGTCCCATTAGTGTATGGGAAGAAAGTTTGGAAGCTTGTTGTTTTCCACAGCTATTTCCAACAGGTCGAGGTGGACGATATAACGATCGATCACTTCAAATTCCTGCATCTGAATATCGAACTGTAAGATTATATGCTGAAGATGCAAGGTTTCGTCAATGCATTCCCTATTTTTTTCATCTACTGTATGAAAGTGACTTGTCTGGGCTTTCTTATGCAGTAAAACATATTCTGAAACATATTCTGAAAAGTGGAAAATGTTTCGGCGAGGGACTTTATGGAGAAAGTGAATCTGCAAGATAATATTTTAGAATCTCATCTAATCAATCTCATGGCATGTCAGCGTGGTACAAATTAGTATTGGTACCGTCGCCATGGGGAATTGAAATGTATGCTAAGAAACTTAGGAACTCCTACATGGTTCCTCACTCTTAGCTGTGCCGAGTATGCATGGGAGGACTTACTTCAATTTCTACGAGAGGCCAATGCTAATATACAAAATATAGAATTCAAAACACCTGGAGAACTGTGTTCTTTGGATCCAGTGAATGTATGCAGATATTTCAATCATAGATTTGAAGCTATGATGTCTTTTAATACCAACAAAAAAAATCCTCCCCTTGGAGAGGTTTTGGATTTCTTTTGGAGAAAGGAGTATCAAGCGAGAGGTGCTCCTCACATACATATGTTGTTATGGATTAAAGATGCGCCCAAATTTGGAACAGATTCAGATGAGACAGTCATGAGTTTCATTGAAGAGTATTCAACATGTGCTGTTCCGAAAACTACAGAAGAAAACAGTTTAAGGCAACAAGTTTTACGCTTTCAATCCCATCGTTGTGGAAAGAACTGTCGTCGAAAATTCAGAAACAAGGACAAGTTCTACACAAAATGTCGTTTCGCTTTTCCACGACCAGTGATTTCTAAAGGAAGAGTAAATGATTTAATGTCTTCTCTGCGACATACTGTGACGAGGAAATCACCAAAAAATACATACAATTTAAAAAGAGACGAAGAGTCCAAGTACATCAACGACTACAATCCAGTGATTTTGTCCATGTGGAATGCTAACATGGATATTCAATTTGTTGCTGACAACTCTATTGCTGTAGCTCGATATGTGACGTCTTACATCACAAAAAAAGAAAAGACAGAACTGAAGAAAATGTGGGAGGACATTTCACATGAAAAGAGTCTAAGCAAGAAATTGTACAGTTACAGTCTGAAGATGTTGTCGCATCGAGAAATTGGAGCATATGAATGTTCTGATCGATTGTCGTCAGCAAGTCTCTATGCCAAATCTAGAACCATCATTTGGGTGAGTCTAGGTCTTGCTGCAACACGAAATCGAGTTTTGAAATCTGTACAAGAGATAGAGTATTTGGCGGAGAAAGAACCAGAAAGTACAGATATTTTGAAGACAAACATGTTGGATACATACTATCCAAATAGAAGTCATCACCTTGAGAACGCTTGTCTCTATGAAGTTCTGCAAAGATATATTTATAAGAGGAACATCAGAGAAGATATCAATAATGGAATATATGGAGTCATTGGATGTGAAGGATGTCTAGTGAAACAGAAAAAAGGTCATTTGATTAATCATCGCAAATTGAGTTGTGATAATCCAGATTAAAGAGAATTTTATTATTTGGCTCTTTTGCAACTGTTTAAACCATGGCGTGAAGAAGAGGAACTTCTTGGAGATTTTCTCTGTTATGAAGATTCCTTTAATGCAACGAAGGATACCATAGAATGTCCTGTTTTTCCAAATTATCTGCAAATGTTGAATGAAGAAATAGAGCAAGAAGCCACAATTGCTGCAGAGATTGCGAGAGACAGTTCTCAAGGTAGTCAGAGTTCTGCTTCATTGAGTCAGGATCCACTAGGAGGACCAATTATCCAAAATGAAGCTGCTACTGCCATGGATGAGGTGGAAAGAGCTATGGAACAAGCTCAAGATGATGAAGTTAACTTAGAAGATTTGGTGAAACAACTAAACCTTGAGCAGAAACAGATATATGACGAAGTCACAGAACAGATTGAACATGGATTCAGTCATGAGAAAAAAGAGTGCTCATGTACATCATTTAAGCCTGTCCAACTGTACGTGAGTGGAGAAGCGGGAACTGGAAAAAGTTTTCTGATTAAAGCCATTGCAACTTATCTGCAGAAAAGGACTGAATCACCGCTGTCTTGTGTTGTTACCGCTCCAACTGGGCTGGCAGCACATAACATTAAAGGGATTACTTTACATTGTTTACTGATGCTGCCATTGGAGCATGATAACAAATTGGAGTATCACAAACTATCTGGAGATGCGTGTTCCGAAGTTTCGAGAGTCCTGAAGAAAATGAAACTTCTTATCATTGATGAAGTAAGCATGGTGTCAAATATAATGCTTGCTTTTGTGCATTTGAGAATGCAAGAAATTCTTAGAACAGACTATGGTGTCTTATTTGGAGGAAAACATATTATTGTTTTTGGAGATCTTCTGCAGTTGACTCCAGTGAAAGGACAACCTGTGTTCAAAATACTCACTCATGAAGATACCAGGAAGTGCTTAGGGAGCATTGGAAACGTTAATATATGGTTAAACTTTAAATATGCAGAACTGCTTCAAAATATGCGGCAGGCCTTTGATTATAAAAATATTCTACAAGATGTAAGGATCGGAAAAGTAAGTCAACAAGGGAAAGAAGCTTTACATGCACGATTAATTTCAAATTTGTACCCAAATGAAAACATTCTTCCAGAGAACATTTTTAAGAAAGTTAACGAGAAGAAATCTGGCATATGTTTGTTGCCAACTCTGAAAGAATGTTCCATGTCAACAACAAAATGTTACAGTTAGAAAATGAAGAGATAGTGAAACTGGAAGCTATTGATAAAATAGAGCATATGGGAGCAACAATTATTTTGTCTGAAAATTTGAAATCAAAATTGGATTCATTAGAGAAGACTATATCTAAAACTGCTGGTTTTGAAAAGACTCTGAATGTGTGTTTGAATTGTCGTGTCATTTTAAGAAGGAATTTAAATGTTGAAAGAGGTCTGGTAAATGGAGCAATGGGTTATGTTGTTGGTTTTGTGAATTACAAAAATAGAGATGGAATTGAAATTTTAAAAATTAAATTTGATGACATTGATGAAATAGAACAAATTTGTCGCTAGATTTTTGCTCGTGAAAGACTTATATGTTCGCCGAAAACAGTTTCCTATTTGTTTGGCATATGCGGTGACAATTCATAAGTCTCAAGGTTTAAGTGTAGATAGCGCTTTGGTGAACATTGGAAGTTCTGTGTTTAAAGAGGGTATGGCATATGTGGCATTATCACGAGTCAGAACTTTATCAGGATTGTACTTGATTGAGTGTGATGAAACAAAGATTTGTGCAGATCTAGATTGTGTAAAAGAATACAATAGGTTAAGAAGAGAGTATGCTCCACATTTGCCTCAATATCCTCTGATTGAAAAATGTGTGGTAGGCCGAAAAAGAAGAAATGAGAGTAATTGCAGTGAGGTATCAGCAAAAAGGCATAAAGTAGATAAAAGTGTAATTGTAAAGAGAAACAAAAAGGATTCTGTTGAAGATGTTGTTGGATTTCAGTTTGAAAACAGTTCTGGTGTCAACTGCTATGCTAATGTAGTAGTTAATGTTGTTTCTTTTCTTCAAAATGTACAAAGACAGATTGTTGAAAATCGGGAACAAACATTGTGCTGTTTATTGAATTCTGTGTTAGACAAATGTAGTAGTGATAGAGCAAAAATAGAAAGTGTTTCAGAAATTAGAAATCTTCTAGATATATGTTCAGGTCAAAATCAATTTTCACAGAATATTCAGCAGGATTGGCAGGAATTTTTAATATATATGTTTGATGTATTACAAGATGAAGGAGTAGATATAAAAAATCTATTTGGCCTTTCTTATCAATGGCAACATGACTGTGATAACTGTGCTTCATCAAGTACTACTAGAATAGACTGAAAGATTTATATATTTAACTTTACCAGACTGCAAATCAGTGTCTTTCAATAATCTAGTTAAAGCAGCGGATCACAATATGGTGTGTACCCAATGTAAGTCTGCAATGCTGTCCACATTATTTCTACAAAATTATGGTCACTATGTTATTTTAATGTTCCAACGATGTAGACCTGATGGAACTAAATTGACAACTTCTATTAAAAATTTCGCGGCTTCTCAGTTATCGATATCAGGAAGAACCTTTGCAACTGTAGCTATTATTTTTCATGACGGTCCTTCTACAACACCAGGGCATTACACATGCTATTTAAAAACTTCTAAAGGTTGGACCCAATGTAACGACACTCATTTGACTTTCAAACAACGTTTGCCTTTTGGCTTTATAAATTCATACCTAGTGTTTTTACAGCCAAAATTTAGGTAAAGGTAATTGGCCTATGAAGACGGGAGGAGTACTCATATATACTCATACATCTGACACTATTTGGCCAAATGGAAAGGTGCAAGAATGAGTAAAGAGTCATGACTGAAAAAAAGGAGTATATTAAAATTTTGAAAATATTTCAGATGTTCTTGGAGCTTTTCTTGTAGAAAGTCGATGAAATGGATTTCTAAGTGAACAGCAAAGTACTATGCAACGAGAAAAGGACCTCCATGATATACTATTTGGCCTCAAGGAAAAGTAAGTCAATCAAAGATTAGCGTACATTTGTCATTTGTCAGTATATAAGGTTTTTTTTAAAACACAATCTTTTAGACTGTGGGTTTTTTTCCCGCTGTGATATGATGAGTAATTTGAACTCACTGCTTTAAGTGAAATTCAATATATTCTGAGAACAGCAAAAATAAACTATGTAACATGTTGTAGAAGTTATTGGATTGTGTAAATTAAATTGTATTCCCATTCTTTGACATCCACTCTCCCTCGCTTATCTTTGTTTGCTCCTTACTTTTGACCTCTTCTCTCTATTTTTCGTTCACTACTTCTCTGTGCTCAGTGCCTCACTCTACTTGTGTTATTTTCACTTGTGTTTATCTACCTTCTATTACTTCTTTTACAACAACTTCACTGCACCTCTATCATCGTTCTTCATCCCATTTCTTTTACTCTGGTTCCGTTACTATCCATCATTTCCTTTCTTTCAATGTCCTTCTCTTTACTTTCATCACTAAATTATTTTCTCTCAGTACCATTGTTTTAGTCGTCTTCTCCTCTCTTTCCTTTTTTTTGTTCACTTACTTTTTTTCTTTTCTCACTCATTGTACTCCACCTCACTCAGTTTTTCTCTTAGTGTGTCTACCTTATAACTTCCTCAGTCCATTTCCTTCAATTGTTGTATATTATTCTGTCTCCCTTCATCCTTTCACTCTATGACTGTTCTTCACTTACTCTCAGTTATCTTCTATTCCTCATTCTTCTAAATGCATCCTTAATTAGACTGTTTTCTGTCTCAGTCATTATCTTTTTACTTACTTCTGTTTCCTGATTTAGTTTTGCTAACTCACATTGTTTTAGTATCTTTCTTACTTTCAGTTCATTTCTCTGTTCTTCTCTCTTTTTTCTTAGTGAATCTATATGCCTTACTCTTTGTAATTTGCTCTCCTTCTATTTCTTTTTCCCTCTTTTTGTCCTTCTTCCTTAGTTTATTTCCCTTTCTGTGTTCTTCACTCTAACTTTATTTCTAAATAGAGTGTTATGATGTTTTTAGCTCTTTATTTGTATCTTTTAATTTAAAATACATATTTTTTCTTCTCTCTTTCACAGATACCAACTGTAGTAAAAAAAATTAAAGTTACATTTATTATATGGTAAGTATGACTTAAAAAATGTAGTTTGTTATCACCCTTTGCTTTAAGGTCACTAACATTTTCCCAATCTACCTCACTCCTGTGTTTTTACTCTGCTTCTCTCACTTATTCTTATTCTCCATGTTTACTCCCCTTTCCCTATTTACCCTCTCGTATTCAACTTCTTTTGATCCCTATTCTTTACTTCACTTACCCTCTGTTCCCTTCCTTTGCTTCTTCACTCATTCTCTTTTTCTTAATTATTTACCTTACTCCTACACATATACCTCATCCCCCTCCCAACACATACACACACCTGTAACATACACCCCACACACACACTACACACACACCTCATACACACAAAAAAAACCTCCCACACACACTCCTCAAAAACACACACACATTCCATACACACACATACATACATCGAACACATATACACCCCACACTCATACACTTCTCACACATATTTCACACACCCTCATCTCTACCCACACCAAAACACTCCACACAACCACACCCACAGACACACCTTACACACCCACACTCCGACCTACACCCACTGACTCCCTGTAAGTCACACACACTGCATTACTTATCTTTTTTTGCAGTTTTACTCAAGCCCATTCAGGTACTGTTTCCTTTACTCTCTTTGTCCTCTCTCTTTGTCACTCACCATGTGTTATCCTAATTCAATATTTCTCCCTCTTTCACCCCTCTTTACTTATACTATGGGTAGCGCACCGGGGAGCGTAACAAGGGGAAAACCAAGAGAAACAGTAAAATAATATTTTAGAGTGCTTTGAGGTAGGGTAGCTGTTGTGTTGTGTGGGTGATTTACTTACTGCACTCCTTCCACTCCTTTTCTCAGTCCCTCTGTTCTCACAGTTCCTCACTCCCGTTCACTCAGTCCATCTCTCTTACTGTAATTGTCTCTGTTTCTTCACTCTTTCACTACTTGTTCATTATGCTTTCTCCCTGAAGTTCAAGCACACTACGTTATTTACATTTCTTTGCTGCTTCAATTATTCCATTTCTGTTACTTCTTCTTTTCTTCTTTCAGTTTTTTCTTTCTGTCAATCCACATGTTTTAACTTTAGTCGATTTTATCCATCTTATTTCATCCCTCTTTAGTTATGCACACTACCTTTTTTCTCTCTCTCCCTCACCAGTGTTATTTAAATCTGGTTCCGTTAATACCTTTTAATTGTACATCATTTTTTCTCTTTCCTTTTACTCTTTACAGCCACTCACATTCTTCATGTGCCTCTGCTTTAGTATTCTTCTTCTCTCTTTCTTTGTTTCACAGCCTTATATTTTTTTCATTTTCTCTCTTACACTTTCTTATATCTTTTACACTGTTTTACTATGTATTACACAGTACCTCTGTGTTGCTCTCTCTTGCTGTCTGTCTCTTAACATTACTCTCTTTTTCTCTTTCTCTTATGCTCTCCTTCTCTTGTTTTTTTTTTCTTTTTTTTTTATTGCGCTAACGGGGTGCTCTCCGGTGCGCGCACCGGGAAGCGCACCCATGAGAAAAATGAAGTCAAGAGTGCTAAAAATTTTAGTAATTTTTTTAAAATGGGAGGTAGTTCTGGAAAGAACTTTTTTTTAATGTTTTTGTGGTTTAAATTTTTTTTTTATTTTTCTGAACATTTTTTTTGGGGAACAACGAAAAACAGGCATTAGGAAGGGCTCAACAGGACCAAAACTTACTTCTTGTGGCGTTTTGAGCACTTGTGGTTTTCAAATGCTCTATTAATTAAAATGATACTCATATTCCCATATGAAAATAGTTCACCACAATAAATGCACACTAGCTTCATGTGCACAAAATTCTGTTGAATATTTGGGACCGTCTCTCTCGCCTCTGGTCCCGATAGAGTTTGCTGTGACGATGTACTGGCCACAGGAGTTCGTGGGTTATCCTGGAGGTGACGCAGCTCAGCAGCGCTGTAATTGATTGGATGCCACCTCTGCATGTGGCGGTGCATAGTATAGTTTCCAAAATGATACTTTTTGTTTGTACCTCTAGACAAAACATCTTTGCAAATGAGGCATGTCACGTATCGGGCATTGACCTTTTTTTGGTCTCGAGGGTAAGAAAAAAATTGCCATATAAAATTGCCTATGTGGTGGGATTTCCGGGGCTCATCACGCAAGAACTGCCTCGGCTCTACGTCCTCTTCCTCTTCTTCTTCCTCTTCCTCTGGGTTTGGAAGGAACTGTGCAGGTGGTCCTTCTTTCCTAGGTGGTTGTGGTGGTGGTGGGGGTCCACCAGCTGCAGCTACTACAGATGTCATTATTTTAACAAGCAGAAACAGGTCTTCCTCTCACAAACATGAAAGTCAGAGTGAGGAAAAAAGGAGGGGTTTTCATCATTTGGGAAAAAAAATAGTTCTAAACCAATGAAAAGTGTTATTTACAGGTCACATGACCTGTCACGCTTACGTTACGCGTCCCGCTCCGCGCCCGGAGCGCTACCGGTGTGCTGCGCTTCGTGCCTCGTTCGCGCACCGGAGCACTTCCGAGTGCGCTAACGCGGCGCGTCATAAGACGCATTACGCGGCAACGCGATACGTCGCACTTACGCGACGCGTCACGATGTTGTTCTCGAGCGCGGCAGTTGTGCAAACGGAACGTTTACCGGTGCGCGGATCGGGTCGCAGCATAAAATTGAGCTAACGGGAAGCTAAATACATATAAAATATATTTTTCCTTTAAAAGAAGAATACATTTAACAGCTTTTAATATTTGCTATTAAAAAACCATTGAAATTCACTGAAAAAACCATAGGTTATAGACCATATATAGTTAGGAATTAGCATTTACAAAACCTTGAAAATTCACTGAAAAAACCATAGGTTATAGACCATATATAGTTAGGAATTAGCATTTATAAAACCTTATTTTACTCACACAAAACCATTGAAATTCGCATATATAGTTAGTTGCACTAACTATATATTTCGCGCACCCGCAATCCACTGCTGATGACGTCACATATTACATCATTCATGACATGGTCAGTGACATCACTGATGACATCACTGATGACATCTAAAATGACATCACTGATGACATCACTGATGACATCTCATTTGACATGACTGATCCCATCACTGATGACATCATTCATGTGATAATACAATGAACTTCTTCAGACTCTAATATAACCTTATATACACTCAGTGTAAACAGACACTCACAGACTGTCACTCATCCATGGAGTTACTCACACACCTAGTCAGTCATGCAAAGAATCAATCCCTCCTCAACTATACAGTTATACACACCTTACTTATTCAAACAGATACTAACACATATTTACTCTCTTATACAATCCCTGATACAATTTCAGAATGATCTATACAGCCACTCACACATTCACTGGCTCTTATGCACAGTTATTTATATATGTCAACTCTCACATATACTGTGTTTTACATATGTTCTTACTTTGACAGGGGGTGAGCAGGGCTATCTCAGACGGTGTCCTTACTTAGCCTAACGTTGAAACGAGGGGTCGTTGACTCCCGCCTCCGGTGAGGGATAAGGGCCCCCACTTCCAACACTCTCCCTACTGGAAGGCTGCTAACCTCCTCCCAGTGGGATGTATGATGTTACAATCGTGGTCCATCACAACGCAGCTTTTACAACGCGGTAGGGTTCTGGACTTAGGAATCGTATGATTTACTATTCCAACTCCAGCCTACATACAGTAGGGAAGGTGTAGGAATAGTAGATCTACTATTCCTTAGTCTAGAGCACCCTCCAGTGCAAGTTGTGGTAACGACTTGCATTTTAAAATCTGCATTGTGATGGCACTGCGGTGTTTTGACCGCGTTGTAAAGGTTGTTTACCTCCCAGTGTGTATGACATCACCCCTAAAACATGGCAACTAATTGCCAATACTCAATTGTCTGATTTGGTTTACTTTTTAAGACCACCATAAAACTGCACATAAAGTGCGGGCCATTGTGTGGCTTTACACTATTGATATAAGAAACTTAAACAAGCATTGGCATAGCCAATAGGTCTCACCTTTGGGACCTTATGTGTTTAGCCAGAGCTTTTGGCTATGTTGTAGAGCATTCTGGCTGCTGTGCATCATGTTGAAAAGAAATAATAAAAAGTGTTAAGCATTTTTGTTACCTTTAAACAAACCAAGACGACATTATATACTATTGACCACCTGATTAAAAAAGATTTTAACATACAAAATGTCTTCTAGTTTTTTTTGTACTTGCACTGTTGGCAACTTACCTCCAGCCTTCCATCAAGAAACCATTTAAATAGCAAGATCTCAGCTTTATCCAGACCAAGTTGATCTAAAAAGACAGATATTCTCCGATGCCTCTGCAGTGACTCGCTAACAAGCAAAACTGGGAGTTTCAAGCCTTCTGCTTAGAGCACTGAAAGCATTTCCCATGTAAGATCAGAGACAAGTCCAAATGCTTCCACCTCTGTGTGACATCCCTCAGCCCATCCTCCCAAAACTGTCCTTATAATCAGGGAAGTATAGACAGTACATTTGAATATCTGCGAAGGTGTGTGGTTTGCAGCTATAAACCTCCTATCCCCAGTACCTTCCTTTCTTACCAGATGAGCCAAAAAGAGATTGACTCACACCTATTTTTCCTTGCAAGGAGACGAGATGCAAACTAAATGATGCCTGAACCTCAAAGCTGAATCCTTTCCTCTCATCTAACCATAACCCCAGACCCTGCTTTTAAGTGCAGTGCCTTGTAAAAACAGTTACATTAAAATGAAATTTGGAATCTAAAAAAATAAAGAAAATAAATTAATATCATTTGTTTGGTAGGATTCTTGATGTGAATGCTAGCATGTTCTACTCAATCTTACATGACTCAGCTCCACAAAAGGGTTGCATAATACCCTTATGGAAAGATACATTTTTCAATTCTGAAGCCGCTGGCTGTGTTACTTTACCACTGTGACTGCATTAACCACAGAAAAATATTCTCCACGAATGTAAGCTATCCATGTTGATAAATATATGTGGGCCTAAGGAGCACAAAACTCTGCATGGGCAGTAAGTACTCTTCTTTTAGTGACTGGCAAAAGTGTATAATCCAATTTAAGGTATACTTAAGGGCTACATATGGGCTAAACCCCCCCATAAGCGTTTTACAACACAAGTGCTTTATTAGGGTGTCCATGAGTGGAGAGTGAGGGGTTCGCCGATGTGAGTGGGAAGACAGGGGATACTAATACATAAACAATTCCAAAAGTACGAGACTGTAAAATTCAATACCATATAACTTTTCGAAGATTGATCATTAAGAGTAATACAGCGGCTTCCAACTTTAAACATTTAAGAAAGGTAGGTATTACATTGTTTCATCCATAAGTTTTACCAGTAAAGGCAGATAAGTAGATGCAGCCGATTCAGAGTTTTAAAGACTTGTAAAAATGCACTCTTCAATTGGCACACGCATGCTGATGTATTTAAAAGGCCTAGTAGACTATAAACCAATTAAGGATGCTATGAGAACTCGGGTGTAATGGGTGAATAATCCAGAACCAAGTTAAGGTTGTAAAGTTTCTTATAACGGGTTGATAGGAATGACAGCTATACTAGAAAAACAAAGCGAGTGATCCAGAAATAAATATAAGAAAACCAAGTAGGTCCATAAGTGAAAGTATAGAAACAAAAAAGCAAGACTAGGGTAATCTTTCTATCCAGTTCGGTGACCCCTTAACCCTGGTGCTATTCGATCGCACGGGTCCTCTCAGAGTAAGCCAGGCATAAAAGATGCTAGATTTGTAAGTGTACTTCTCTGTGCAGCAGACAACGCCATTAGACCCTCATTTCGATTTAGGATTCAACATGGGTACACCGTCTTAATGGGCCAACTTTCTTATTCCTGTTTCCGCGCAATGCCTAGTGCTATCGTTCCCTCACAACCCGTATTAATAATGTTGAATCCTCCTCACCAGCTTACATCTGTCTAGGCTTAACTTTCCTTTCACTGAGCCAGTCCAGACGATTCTACCCACTGAACTAAGACTACAACTCCCAGAATGCACTGAGTTCATTAAGGAAAACCCAGTACCTGGAATTAGGAGTCCTTGAGACAAGTACAGCAATCTGGTAAACATATACCATGCAGCATATGGAACACAATCTGTGAAATACCACACACGTACAGGAAAATGGTGGGGCCATGAGAGCGTAGAAGAAAAGCAATCAGAGGTAGCGGTAAAAGTGTTCAAAGGATAAACTCAGGCCCGGGACAACATATGCATTTTGAGTAATGAAAGTATGCATGGGATTCATTCGTGCCAGATGTTCCCGCAGACACACATTACATGCCACCCATTTCAAATCAGACAGCACTGACTTACTTCTAATTGACTGGGTGAAAAATCTTTTAAATTTATCTGACTTCCAGAGGGCCACTGTCTTATTTTCAATTCTGAACTTCTAGCAAAACTGACTGCAAGCGTAGCCAATCAAAATACTGCTTCATTCTGACTGACAGGGTACCCGCCAGTACTGGGAGGGTTTGAGTGCTGTACCGCCCAACAAAGCTTACAATTGGCTAAAACGAAAAGAAACTGCCCCGGAAAAGACTCTGTAGCTGTTCTAACACGTGAACGAGGTTGTAACCGTCTAAGCCCAAAGTCTGTTAATATCGCCTGGAAGCGAAAGGGAAGATTAGTAGGACTGACTCGTCCCGTATGTTGGTGCTTTTGCATCTTTCCATACCTCCCGATACTGATCTCATGAAAGGAACTGTGAGCGGGGTAACAGCCCAAGCGGGAAGCGCATGACTGCTGTGCGCATGGAGAAGAAGCGCGTGCCACTGCCACTGGGCCGAGGACAGATAGTAATAGAAACAGAACAAGTGCTCCTGCGTTCCGCTGCTCGCTTCAGACAGCTGTAGGCCGTGGGAGGAAACATTTACCTGGAAAGGTGGGACATGCACCCGCCTTTGGCCAATTACGTGCTTTCATTTTTGAAAGCCACACACAATGGCCAATGCAATCTGTACTAAAAAAAGCCACACGCACAAGTTTGTTGAAAAGCTGGAGTTATTCCAAGAGGTCATCTCCTAGAGTAGCGCATGCGCGCTGCACTAGGCGAAACCTGAAAATATTGCATCAGGATTGTCCCAGCAACTCTGAACTGCTGCAGACCAACCTGCCATAAGCACATGCCAGAATAAAACCTCTCCCATGTTTAAAGCCTACTCCTACCATTTGGTTACCTATAAAATGTGCCTTGGATCCCTAAGGACCTGTCCAGTTTTCTATTGTATGGTCATGTGACAAGGCCAGTATGTAAATGCAATATCTCTACAGTAACAGAGGGCCAGATTAAGATGTTCGGTGGATGGGTTACTCTGTTACAAACCTGATGGATATCCATTCTACTGTATAACAAGTGCATTATTTTCAACAGCACTTGAAATAGGACAGACCATGTTTGTGACGGAGTAACCTGTCCCACAAACTCTAATTCAGGCCTAGAATTAGAAAGCGCTTCGTATTGCATAGAGAACATCAGTCTCTTCCCTTGCAGGTGCCTATTTTACTTATAATATCTATAGTCTTAACTTGGTATTGGAACATTCAAGAAACTATTTTGCTAATTTTTAAAAATCTAATTTATTGGTGAACATTGAATATTACTGCAAATGTTCCAAAGATGACTTTTGGTAAACTTTTTTTATCCCTGCCTAAACCCTGACAGTCTCCTAAACCGGTTCTGTCAGACTTTCATATCATACAGTGACAGCAATTAAATCAACTCCAGCCCACATCTGTCCAGGAGTTGTGAACTACAGTCATTGTGGTCTGCCTGGTGAACAAAGTGGCAGCTGCCCAGATGGTAGATTCCTATCAGTAGGTGACATGATCTGTGGCCATTTTGTATGCTGGGTAGGCACAGTGACATGTTCTGCTGAACTGCAGAGGTTCTTGAGCCTTCTTCTGCTGAGCAGGTCATTAGTTCATGCAGAGTGTGGGTGCTGCTTGGTGTGAGGCTTCCCAGCTGTGATGTTTGAACTACATGATACACGCAAGTGACATCAAAACAAACTACATGACCAGATTGCTACAGGACTTTTTTCTGGCCTTGTAATGGTAGTAGCCATCTAAGAGCCATAGAGAGAAGGTTTCTCGTGTTACTGAGTGTTTCATTTTGTATAATGGTCTGCTAATGTAGAACTGGATAATCTAATGTTTAGAAATGGTTCAAATAGGCAACTTCCTAGCTGTCTTGTCCAAGGAGGGGAACTAAGGGCTTTTAAATATTTATTACTTAGGTCCAACATACATGCCCAAACAACAGTGAAAACAGAAGTAGTTTCGGAAAAAGACCCTCACACACCCAGCAAGCTAGGTGTCTTGCTTCATCATCGCCGACCCGAGAAGGAGCAAACATGATAATGAAGCAAGACACCTAGCTTGCTGGGTGTGTGAGGGTCTTTTTCCGAAAGGAGGAACACTTCTCCTGCCCACCCTAATATCCACACATTCGTTTAACCCATCAAACTCATACCATTTCCTGCACCACATGTTAGGAACTACATACTACTTCTGTTTTTAACTTCCTAACTGTGTCATGTTATGAATCCATGTAGAGTACTGGGTGTATGGATGTATATGTCAAAGGACTTTGCCAATTCCCCATTTCTGTTAGGGTGTATAGTTGTCCATTGCTCACAATAATGAAGATGTTCAGTTGGGAGGCATCATTAATCTATCACAAAGATGACATGCAATGTTGAGTTTTTGGGGATGTGATACATTTCAGTAATCTTGTTCTGATGTTTTACTACGCAGGCTAGTGAAAGGACAGGAATGTGCTATTTAGGTGGGAGGCTTAGTCAATTATATAGCAATGATAACCCATTGTACAGGTAAAGGCTCAAGATATATGTCTAATGTGTTCTGTCTATTTAGTGTGTGAGAGGAATAGATATTGATATAATTATGCTGTTGAGGGGGCAATGCTTACATAACTATGTCATTAATGGTGTCATGTAACATGTCGTAAGTGATGTAATGTGTGAGCTCATAAGCAGTGCTTGGTGGGGACACAAGTTAAAGTTAGGTCAGTAAATTATAACTGGTGTGTTTCAGAGTTCTTTTTGTTTTTTTAAACATTAGCTTTGACCTTATTTTGACTCCAAATTATAACTTTGCTGTAAACTTTGGCTTTTTCTGGGTATTTCTAGGGTTTTTGTAACATAAGTTAAGATCTTAATAGAATATCTAACTTTTACATCACTGTGATATTATTTTCTCCATTGAATACAGGAAAGACGATGCTGTAATTATGTAGTTGTTTCTTTCTTTTCCCACACCTCCACTCACCCTTTTAACCCTCTGATTTCATGCAGGCATTAACATCTCAATGTTCATTTACTTCAGCATGCTCTTCAAAGTCTTGAAATTCAACAGCTCCTATTCATACAAAATAACATACACAAATGCCTCACTTTTGTCTTTAATGTAAAATGTTAGTGCTCTAGTTCTTTATTAGAACTGTCTGGTGATGCTGCAGTTGATTAGTTTGGAGTTAACTGCCAGACTTCTCATTCATTAGGTTAAAAGTACATGTATGAGTGTGCATGTCAGAATGTTTTATTGAAATGGATGAGGAAGATGTGTGAGAACTCATAAAAACTGTGACCTCATTTTAGCTTTCTAAAGCACTAACCATAATTTCTATGTCAAAAAGAAACCCCTTATGTTTTCATTTACTGCAGGATCAAAGTAATAATAGTACCAACAACAAATATTTTATATGAGGGGGCTCCTGACTCCCTACACTGTCCCGGTGACCACCACCTCCCCTCGGAGCTGGCTGGGACTGCGGGGGCATGGAGCTCCCACCACAGTCCCCATTGTGTGGCCAGACCCCAGGGATGGGGTCCCCGAGGCCAATAGTGACCTAGGAAAGGGGGGCCATGCAGCACCCCAACCTAAATAATTTCATTTTTAGAAAGAGTAAGGCAAAGCCCCTGGGTATGGGGTCCGCGGGGCCAACAATGGCCTCGGGAGGGGGACAGCACAGCCCCCTCCTTTTAAATATATATATTTTTGTATTAAATATGTGGCCATGACCCTGGGGATGCAGACCACAGGCCAAAACCGCCCATGGGTGGGGGCCCGCGGCCCCCTTCCTGTTTAAAAAAAAAGCAAAGAAATACTCAGGCCCTGGGGTATGGGGTTCCCAGGGCTCAGAAATAATAAAGGGGAGGGGTCCACACAGCCCCCCTTCAAAAAGCAAATTTTAAAAAAGCCGACATCTCGAGAGAGAGAGGCCCCGCTTTATCCCTTCACCACTGTGCAAACACTTGCTTCTTTCTGTACCCATCTTGCCTCTATCTGCACCCTTCTTCCCTCTTTTTGCACCTCTTTTGTCTCTTCTTGTACCCCTGTTCCCTCTTTCTGCACCTCTCCTGCCTGTTTCTGCACCTCTGCTGCCTCTATCTGCACTTGTCTTGCATCTTTCTGCACCTCTATTGATTCTTTCTGCACTTTTGTTACCTCTCTCTTTACCCCTCTTGCATCTTTCTGCACCTCTGTTGCTTCTTTCTGCGCTTCTTGTGCTTCTTTCTCCACCTCTGTTGCTTCTTTCTGCACCCATCTTGCCTCTTTCTGCACCTTTCTTCCCTCTTTGTGCAACGATCTTACCTCTTTCTATATCTCTCTTTCTTCTTTCTGCACCCTCTTGCCTCTTTGTGCACCTCTGTTCCTTCTTTATGTACTTCTCTTGCCTCTTTCGGCACCCCCCTTGCCTCTTTCTGCACTTCTGTTGGTTCTTTTGCACTGCTCTTGTTTCTTTCTGCACATCTCTTGCAAATTTCTGCACCCCTCTTGTCTCTTTCTGCACCCCTCTTCCCACTTTCTGCACCTCTCCGGCCTCTGTCTGCACCCCTATTCTCTCTTTCGGCACCTCTTTTGCCTGTTTCTCCAATTTTATTGCCTCTTTCTGCAGTTCTCTTGCATCCTTTTGCACCTCTGTTGCTTCTTTCTGCACTTCTTTTGCCTCTTTCTGCACCTCTCTTGCTTCTTTCTGCACCGTGTTGTCTCTTTCTGCAATCGTCTTTCCTCTTTCTGTACCTCTCTTACTACTTTCTGTACTTCACTTGTTACTTTCTGCACCTCCCTTGCTTCTGTCTTCTCCCTTCTTCCCTTTCTTGCATCCATCTTGCCTCTTTCTGCAGTACTCTTGCCATTTTCTGCACCTCTCTTGCCTCTTACTGTACCTCACTTGCCTCTTTCTGCACTTCTCTTGCTTCTTTCTATACATCAGTTCCTTCTTTCTGCACTTCTCTTGCCTCTTTCTGCGCCCCTCGTGCCCCTTTCTACACTTCTGTTAGTTCTTTTGCACTGCTCTAGCTTCTTTCTGCATCTCTTGCAAATTTCTGCACCCTTTTTGCCTCTTTCTGCACCCCTCTTCCTACTTTCAGCACCTCTCTGGCCTCTGTCTGCACCCCTATTCTCTCTTTCCGTACCTCTTTTGCCTCTTACTGTACCTCACTTGCCTCTTTCTGCACTTCTCTTGCTTCTTTCTATACATCAGTTCCTTCTTTCTGCACTTCTCTTGCCTCTTTCTGCACCCCTCGTGCCCCTTTCTACACATCTGTTGGTTCTTTTGCACTGCTCTAGCTTCTTTCTGCATCTCTTGCAAATTTCTGCACCCTTTTTGCCTCTTTCTGCACCCCTCTTCCTACTTTCAGCACCTCTCTGGCCTCTGTCTGCACCCCTATTCTCTCTTTCCGTACCTCTTTTGCCTCTTTCTGCACTTACTTTGCCTCTTTCTGCACCTCTCGCTTCTTTCTGCACCCCTTATGTCTTTTTCTAATAATAATAATAATAAAATCATTTATAGAGCGCATGGTTACACTTAAAATAGTGCGTCCCCGCGCTGTGGATGAGTTCCATAGAGAACGCCCAGATAAAAACGGCAAAACACAATACGGCCACACCCTGCCCTCTACTAATGACTGGGGAAGAGGTGAGTTTTGCGTTGAAGTCGAAAGCGACTTTCGGATGGCTCCATCCGCAGATTCAGGGGGAGTTTATTCCAGTGGGTGGCTGCCAGATAGCAGAATGAGCGGCCACCCATTCTGGCTCTGAAGATGCGAGGGACAGTGAACAGCATTCTGCCCAAGGACCTCAGATTGCGTTTGGGACGGTGGATAGTTAGGAGTCTTTTTAAGTAGGGGGGGCCTTTCCCATGTGCAATTCGATGGGCAAAGCACATTGTCTTGAACAAAATGTGCTCTTGATGGGTAGCCAGTGTAACTTGGCCAGAGCGTTTTTCCCCGAAGCTCTCCTGGGGAGATTAAGTACCAGACATGCAGCCATGTTCTGCACTCTTTGAAGTTGCCCCAAACCTTTTTGACTTAGGCCGATGAAAAGGGCATTGCCATAGTCCAAGTGAGGGGTCACTAGAGCATGGACAAGGGACTTCCTAGAGTTGATGGGCAGAAGATCTAAAACCTTACGCAAGGTTTTGAGAATAGCGTAGCACTTGCCGGTGACTTTGGCAATCTGTTTTCCAAAAGTAAGTTCTGTATCCAACAGAATCCCCAAATTTTTAGCAGAGACTGCAGGTATAGGAGTCAAACCTAATTCACTCGGCCACCAGTCAGAAGACCACACCGATGTTGCTTTACCCACCAATAGCACTTCGGTCTTGTCCCCATTGAGACGAAGACAGTTGTTATTCATCCAGCTCGTGACAGCTGAGAGACAGGCGGAAAAGTTCCTCGCTGTCTCATCATGTCCCTGGGTTAGTGTGATCATTAGTTGTGTATCATCGGCGTAGGTGATGATATCTACGCCAAATGATTCCACCAACTTTGCAAGGGGTTCCATGTACAGATTGAACAATGTAGGGCTCAAACTGGAGCCCTGAGGAACCCCATGCTACAGCTGTCTTGGTGACGATTTAAATGGGGGGCAGTGGATTTGAAAGCTCCGTTTCTCTGAGAACGACTTGAGCCATTCATAGGCGTTGCCCTTGACTCCAATCTCAGATAGTCGTGTCAGCAGCGTGGTGTGCGATACGGTATCAAATGCCGCACTTAAGTCTAATAACACCAACGCCGCTGTCTGACCTTTATCTGCTATCTGACGCAGTACCTCGGTGGAATACAGGACGGCAGATTCCGTCGAGTATTGGGCTCTGAACCCTGATTGGGTAGAATGAAGAAACTGGCCCTGCTCAAGATAGTCCATCAGTTGAATGTTGACAATTTTCTCTGCTACCTTCATACAGTAGGGCAGCAGAGAGATGTATTGCCTCTGTGATCCTGTCCTTGAAAAATTTCCCTTTTGCTGCTCTAATCATTTTTGAATATTTAGTTAGTTCGTTTTTATAAATTTGTTTTCTCTCTTGGTCATAGTCTTTGCGCCAACCACGCTCCATTTTTTTACAGATAGCTTTAGCAGTTTTAAGCTCCTCTGTAAACCATGGAGCCGTTCTACTGCCTCTAACTGGAGGTTTGTTAGTCCAGGGGGCTACCTTATCAAGTGCCCTGGTCATCCACGTTTCATAGGCTACACAGCTGCCCATCAAGCTGTCGTTCAAAGTGGGCGGTTCCTTCAATAAGGCTAATCTATAAGCCTCTTGTGTGTATTTCCTCCAGTTTCTATGTTTCACAGTGGGAGGTTTAGGACCATTAGCTATATTAGTTTCGTTATATATTGAAAACGAAATTAGTTTGTGATCAGACCAGGGAATGCTTATGGCAGGGGACACATTTATCGGCTCCCAGTTGGCAAATATTGGATCGAGCAGATTGATGCGTGGGCAGGTTGAATTGGAGCTCTAACATCAGGGACTTAAGTGCACCCAGAAGGGTTTGAGCCCCCATACACTTACAATTATCAAAATGGAGATTTAAATCTCCTAAAAGAAGGAAGTGATTATATCTTATAGCTGGCTGAGAGATGGAATCTAACAAACTATCACAAAAAGAGGCAGCTGGTACAGGGGGACGGTACAATAGGAAACCATTTATAGTGTGTTTAGGGGAAATCGTGAGTGCGAAAGAACCTGCCTCACATTTCGCAATATTCACAGGGTCTAGTGTGCAGGTAAACTCTTTTTTAAAAGCTATAGCAATTCCGCCCCCTCTTTGATCCGCTCGATCTAGTCTAAGTAAGCTATACCCTTCAGGAATAGCATCAAGCGTGTCTGGTGACGATACGTCATCAAGCCATGTTTCTGTGAAGAAAAACGCATCGGGCTGGCCATCTGCTATAAGGTCATGAATTTCGGTAGTATGTCCTTTCATGGAACAGCAATTTAACATCATTAGTTTAAGGCAGGCAGCCTCCTGCACTGTAGTGGTGAGGGATGTTTTAAAAGAACAGTTGGGGCAGAGAAACGGAGCTGTGACCACTCGAAGTGAGTGTGCACAGCATTTAGAGACTGGGTGGCGCAGACGCCGCAATTGTTCACTTGAATAAGCATATTTACCAGGGCCCGCTAGATCCACAGATGTAGGGGTCATGGCCCTGGGCCGCGTCAGGTCGCGGACGGGCGCAGACGGGCTCGCCTTTGGCTTGCCTTCGGCGCGCCGCCGGCGCGCCCGCTGCGCACGCCCGCTGCGTGTCCGTAGCATATCCCTTTTTTATAGTGAATGGTGGAGGGCAAGGGCAGGACAGCGCGACTAGAGCGCTGACCTGCTTTCTGCCGAGCCCAGAAGTGTTGGGCTGCCTCACCCTCCGCGTGCAAACGCCCACAAGGACGCGGCGGAACGGGGCAGGTCACAAGGTAAGTAAACACAGTAACAAACAGTTATCGCATCAACTGACTTGCTCTAAATTAATATTTAAAAGTAATGCGCTCGAAAAAAATGTATCATTTAAAATAGGTTCAGTATATCAGCAGTATATCAGCAATAGCGCAAATACATATGCTTCACCAGTTATCAGCCCAGCGTGCAAAATGGATGTGCCTGTCTCTGCCACCGACAGGCAATCATCCACGGCGCGAGCCCAGCACCCTCCCTTATTTATGTCAAGGGCAGGACAGCGCGATTAGAGCGCTGACCTGCTTTCTGCCGAGCCCGGAAGTGTTGGGCTGCCTCACCCTCCGCGTGCAAATGCCCACAAGGACGCGGCGGAATGGGGCGGGTCACAAGGTAAGTAAACACAGTAACAAACAGTTATCGCATCAACTGACTTGCTCTAAATTAATATTTAAAAGTAATGCGCTCGAAAAAAATGTATAATTTAAAATAGGTTCAGTATATCAGCAGTATATCAGCAATAGCGCAAATACATATGCTTCACCAGTTATCAGCCCAGCGTGCAAAATGGATGTGCCTGTCTCTGCCACCGACAGGCAATCATCCACGTAAGTTCTGCATTCATCTTCCTCTTTCTGCACCTCTCCTGCTTCTTTCTGTACTTCTCTTGCTATTTTCTGCACCTCTCTTGCTTCTTTCTGCACCCTTCTTCCCTTTTTTGCATCCATCTTGCCTCTTTCTGCTGTACTCTTGCCATTTTCTGCACCTCTCTTGCTTCTTTCTGTACCTCTCTTGCCTTTTTCTGCACCCCTCTTCCCTCTTTCTGCATCTCTCTTGCCTCTTTCTATACATCTGTTGTTTCTTTTTGCCCCTCTGTTGGTTATTTTTGTACTGCTCCTACTTTTTCTGCACCTCTGTTGCAAATTTCTGCATCCCTCTTGCCTCTTTCTGTACCCCTCTTCCCTCTTTCTGCACCTCTCTTGCCTCTGTCTGCACACCTGTTACCTCTTTCTGTACCCCTTTTGTCTGTTTCTGCAACTCTATTGCCTCTTTATGCAGTTCTCTTGCCTCCTTCTACACATCACTAGCCTCTCTCTGCAGTTCTCTTGCTTCTTTATATATCCCTCTTCCCTTTTTCTGAACATCTCTTGCCTATTTCTGCACCTCTCTTGCCTCTTTCTGCACATCTTTTTGTTCTTTCTGCACTGCTCGTGCCTCTTTCTGCACCCCTCTTGCCTCTTTCTGCACCTCTTTTGCTTCTTTCTGCACTGTTCCTGCTCCTTTCTGCACCTCACTTGCCTCTTTCTGCATCCCTCTTCCCTCTTTCTGCAATTCTCTTGCCTCCGAATGCACCCCTGTTCCCTCTTTCTGCATCTCTTTTGTCTGTTTCTACATCTCTCTTGCTTCTTTGTGCAGTTCCCCAGACTCCTTATGCACATCTGTTGCCTCTTTCTGCATCCCTATTGCCTCTTTCTGCACCCCTCTTGGCTCTTTCTTCACCCCTGTTGCTTCATTCTGCACTTCTCTTGTTTCTTTCTGCACTCCTCTTGCCTCTTCTGCACATCTGTTGCTTCTTTCTGGAATTCCGGCTTCTACCTTTTTGTATACAAATTTACAGAGTATGCTGTTTGAAACACATGTATTCTAGTATTTGTATGTTTATTTCTATGTAACGTGACACTAGGTAAAAGCAGAGACACAAGCATGCATACCTTCACAAACTTGGTCAGACTTACAATAGTGATATGCTTAGGATTGCTGTTTTATATTTGGTAGGCCTAACATTCTGACCAGTCGATCAATATTGAACCTTCAAAAGAAAAGTGAGGTTTAAGAGATCTTGGGAGACAGATTAGTGATTAGGCTCCTTTGTATGAGTTTCAAGTAAGGTACAGTCAAAGTATGCCTGTTTCTGTACCTCTTTTGGTTCTTTCTGCACATCTCCTTCTTTCTGCACCCTTCTTCCTCTTTCTGGACTTCTTTTGCCTCTTTCGGAATTGCTGTTGCTTCTTTCTGTACCTTTCTTCCTCTTTCTGCACCTCTCTTGCCTCTTTCTATACTTCTCTTGCTTCTTTCTGCACCTTTCTTCCTCTTTCTGCACCTGCCCTACCTATGTAGGCATAGTTAGAAATTAGCATTTAAAAACCTTAGAAATTCATTGAAAAAAAACTGAGGTTTCAAGGAAGTTACAGTTAGGGATCAGCATTTAAAAAACCTTAGAAATTCACTGAAAAAAACACAGGTTTCGGGAGTGTTATAGTTAGAAGTTTTCAATAAAAAAACCTTTGAAATTCACTGAAAACACCATAGGTTTCAGAAATTTTATAGCTAGAAATTAGCATTTAAAAAACCTTTGAAATTCACTGAAAAAAACCACAGGCTTCAGGGACATTATAGCTAGAAATTAGCCTTTAAAAAACCTTGGAAATTAAAAAAAAAAACAGGTTTCTGACACGTTATAGTTTGTTGGACTTTTCACTTGTACAAAACCAGAGAAATTCAGCCATTATAGTTAGTTGAGCTAGCTAAAACTTGCGCCCCTGTAATGCACTGCTGATGACGTCACATATTACATCACTCGTGACATGTTCAATGACATCACTGATGACATCATCCATGTGATCTGCTGATGCACCTCCTCACACCCTAATATAACCTTTGATACCCCCACTCTAAAATACAAACTACCATTCTCGAAAACATAGACACAACAATACCAGTTAGTACATACCCACTGACTGATTCCTAGGTCTACACACACATTCATTCACTCACCCATACAGTCACTCAAACACGCAGTCACTCATCAATACAGTTACTATCATATGCACTCATACACCTATACAGACACCCACACACCGCCACTCACCCATAGAGCTACTCATACAACTAGTCAGTCATGCAAAAAATCAATCACATTCCCATTTACTCACCTATAGAGTTATACACACACCACCTCATTTATTCATACTGGTATTGACACATACTTGCTCTCTTATACAATCACTGACACAAACACACACTCATCCATACAGCCACTCTCACAATCACTCGCTCTCACATATAGTCATTAATATAGTCCAACGCTCACATATATTGCCTTTCACATATGTAGTTATTCACACATGTACCACTGAGGCATCCATTTACTCACCAAAACACCCATACACACACACCCACCCATACAGCTCTTCACAAATGCACTCTTGAATCCATACACCTAGCGAATCACCCACTCACACATCTATGCACAGACTCACACAGCCCCAACCCACTCACACAGACACTCAGGCACCCATACAGATACTCAGACAACCAATCAATAACCCATATAGATACTCATGGTGGTACTCACCAACCCATGCAGGTGCTTACACACCAACTGACAGACTGATACAGACATTCACACAGTTTAGTCACTAACCCATGCAATCAGTAAGACACGTTTAATCACTCACTAATACAATACGTCATGCACCTACTAAATCATCTATTCAGACACATATACACCCACTCATTCTTCAATACACCTTGGCATATATATATATATAACATTCTTAAACTCTTTAGAAACACACAGTGACTGAATGTTGTCATGAGTGATGTCATTTGAGATGTCATCAGTGATGTCATGAGTGATGTCACTGACCATGTCATGAGTGATGTAATATGTGATGTCATCATCAGTGCATTGCGGGGGCGTGAGTTATAGTTACCTCAACTAACTATGACGGCCTAATTTCTCTGGTTTTGTACGAGTGAAATTTCCAACTAACTATAATGTTCGTCCCTGACACCCGTATTTTTCTCACTGAATTTCTAATGTTTTTTAAATGCTAATTTCTAATCTGAAACCCATGTTTTTTCAGTGATGATTTATATCAGTGACTATCTGTCTGACTACACAAACACGTTTTTGCTGAGGCTACTAGAAACTATGTTCTTCTTTCTTCAGACCATCCTCCTGTTTCCTTAGCAGGCCTGGCCCTGGAGTCTAGGGATAAGGAGGACTGTGCCAGCAAGAGATAGCTTCTCTGCTACACGATCAAAAGTTGAAGGTCATTCTTCTGGCCTTTCATTGACTAGTCATCTTGAAGGAGGAGGAGACAGCAGTGATAGCTTCCTCCAGTAGTTAGCCAGCAGAACACAGGGCTAGTGATCACATCACCTCCACCACTTAACCAGTCAAGCGCACTGTCCCCCGCAGCATTGTACCCCACTACCCATTAACTACAGATGTCTTCCATTCAGTGGTGTTATACGCTCTGAACAAAGTCAAACTGACCCACAAGGACAGTATAAAAAGTCTGCAAGTTTTAGTGGGAAATTTTCAGTGGAGCATGGATGGGCTGGTTGTGGGTAGTGTGGGTGGTAACAGTTGGAAAAAGGGTAGTTTTCTATTTCGTTTTTGATTACTTTAGGTTTAGATAGTGTTGTGGGCTTGTTGCTTGTGAAGTGGGTTTGAACATTTGAGAAAGGGGAAATATTTGGAATTACTGTTCTTTAGGGTTTATGGAGGGGCAGGTGTGTTTTAATCAACATATGGTTTCTTACTATTTTTAAATAGATTATTATGAATGTATGACGTTACTTAGCAAGCTATTACTCAGCATGCCTTTTCTACGAAGTTTTTACTTCTCAAATGCCTTTACTTAGTAGTAATTTATTACGCATACCATTACTTCGAAAAATCAATTAAATGCATTAAATTGGCATTACTTAGCAGTACATTACTTTGCAGGATTTTACTACGCATAAAGATTCTTTTTTTTTCCCTACACACCAACACTACCCTCCACGCCCCCTACACTTCCCAAAACCCTAAAACACTACCCTACACTACACATACACTACATAACTGCTCTAAACACTAAAACACTTCCCCTACACTACACATACACTACAACACTACCCTAAACCCTAAAACACTTCCCCTATACCACACATACACTACAACACTACCCTAAACCCTAAAACACTACCCCCTACACTACACATACACTACAACTCTACCCTAAACCCTAAAACACTACCCCTACACTACCCTAAACCCTAAAACACTACCCCCTACACTACACATACACTACAACTCTACCCTAAACCCTAAAACACTACCCCTACACTACACATACACTACAACACAACCCTAAACCCTAAAACACTGCCATACACTACACATACACTACAACACTACCCCACTACCCTAAACCACTACCCTTAACACTACACATACACTACAACACTACCCTAAACCCTAAAACACTACCCTACACTACACATACACTACAACACTACCCTGAACCCAAAAATACTGCCCTCCACTACACATACACTACAACACTACCCAAAAACCTAAAACACTACCCCCTACACTACACATACACTACAACACTACCCTAAACCCTAAAACACTACCCTACACTACACATACACTACAACTCTACCCTAAACCCTAAAACACTACCCCCGCACTACAAGTACACTACCACACTACTCTAAACCCTAAAACACTACCCTACACTACACATACACTACAACACTACCCTAAACCCTAAATCACTACCCCCTACACTACACATACACTACAACACTACCCTAAACCGTAAAACACTAACCTACACTACACATACACATCACTACCCTAAACCATAAAACACTACCCTCTACACTACACATACACTACAACACTACCCTAAACCCTAAAACACTACCCCCTACACTACACATACACTACAACACTACCCAAAACACTAAAACACTACACCCTACACTACACATACACTACTACACTACCCTAACTACACTGCCCCACTTACCTCTCCCTGCCAGTCCCTCTCTTCACCTTCAACCATGGATCCACTCTTCTCCTGTGAAGTAACGGCATATGCTAAGTAAAGGCATATGCGAAGTAAAGGCATGCTAAGTAAAAGCATGCGAAGTAAAAGAAGTGCGAAGTAAAAGATGCGAAGTAATGGTTGTTTACCGATTATTATTACTAGTTGTTTACATTAATGTTTACTGAAGCATCCCTGTTAACTAAACCCAGGAATCATCACCTACTTTGTATCTATCAATAGGCTGGCCCCTATACATGGTCCATCAGAAAGAAATTGTCCTAATGTGCATCCCCATCACCTTCTCTCTAGTCTCACTCTACCTGAGCCAATGCTTAATTTGAGCCGGTGGTTGAAGCTGGGCCCACCGGCACTCATTTTAGGGGAACCACACTTATTTTCCCTCATCAGACTTTCATCCATAAGCAAATGAGAGAAAAATACAAAAGGGGGTAAGCAAAAAGGAGAACAGGATGGAAACAGTGACAAAGGGAGAACGCATGGATGAAAAAGGACCATCAAGAGGGAAATAAGGGGGCATTGATTGTCTAGTGAAAGGTAGAATTGAGACTACTCACCTTGGTATTCAGCATACCGATATTTGTAGTTCTGGCCACGGGCTTCTAATCAAAACGTTTGGCCCTGGCACATCTTGTTTTACAAATAAAGCACCGACCTAAGCTCACTTTTCAGCCTACCCCAATGTAGTTGGACTGCCCCAAATTGATCATGCCCAATCTTTGCCCCCTTCATGACTTAATGATACTTGAGCACCCAGCCTCCCTCAGTAATAGCTGTGTACTATCCTATTCCCTGCAGTTACTACTAATTAGTGCTTACATTTACAACTGATAGTCACATTATATACTTTCAACCGAACCCAACCACTCCCTCCTTTCGGTTCTTATCTGACCAGAAAAATCTAGCAACTTTCCCAAAACCTGTGAGTAGCTGTTCATGCAGACTAGTTGCCAAAGGGGCTAACTGATGATGGCTCTAGGAGGCTCAAACAGGGAAGACATCACAGGAAAAACAGGGTTCTTCTTATTTAGAAGGGGGAAGGGAAACCAGCACAGCAAAATATGTTATTCTGTACAACAAAACTAAAAGAAAAGACATAGAGATTGGAAAATCTAGCAAAAGTAATGATCATAGAAACTAATGAATGAATGAATGAATGAATGAATTTATCTTTATTTCGACATATGACTGTCATAAAAGAAACACAGTAAAATACAACTTTAAAAGTTTAAAAACATCAGTTACTGTAAGAAGTTAAAAAAAGAAATATAACACACATTATCCAACGTCATGGGATGGGCTTATCCGTTAGCTATCCCTTTAGTACAACAGGAACTCATTTCCCCCTACAATGTTACACCACTCGAATTAGTTCATTATTCCAGACATTTCCTCCTAATATTCCACATTGAAGCCAAAAATTTCGTGACCCCAAAAACAATACATGGCGACAAGTCAGTTTTTAATATTCGGTATGATTGGTGGTACTGCCTAATGCCCAGGTTTTTGCAAATGGGAATGATCCACTTCTTCCTAGGGGTCGTATAGGAGGGGCAGAAGAAGGCCATGTGTACGTCCGACTCTAGTTCGGCGTTGCACACTGGACAATTTGCAGGGGCATCATGGTACCATCGTGCTGTTAGACCTCTGAGCGGTAGGGAGTCATATCTCCATTGGAGGTATAGCTTCCTGTGGGCGCTCGGGCTAATTATGTCCAAGACAGGCTCAAATTTATAATTATTCTTTTGCTCAAGGAATGACCTGGTTAAAGGCCCTATTTTGGGGTTGGATTGGTAGTCAGACAAATTTTTATGGTAGTATGTTTTAACCAATTCCCGGCGGGATAGCCCACTACACGCTTCTGCAGGGTTCCTCCAAGCCTGGGGATACCCCAGTCTATCAAACTCTTGCCTGATATGTTTTAACCATGAGATGTTCCAGATGTTTGGCAGCTGTAGGAGCTCAGTCAATTCATTCCTATAACTGGCCAATTCGGGGGTCGCCCATAATCGTCTCCAGAAGGTAAGAGGTTTTAGACCTAGTTCCTCCTTTATTGATCTAAATCCCAAATCTAATCTAGTTGGGAGAAGGGGCGTGCCAGATGGTAGAGATAGCAGCTGCATAATAAACCTGTTTTCAGTGGTGATAATGTCTGGGTGGCAGCAGTGTCTCCATAGCTCACCCCCATAAATCACCGCACACCGTGCCTGCAGCTTAAAAATTTCAAGGGGAGGAGATACGGGTTTAAAGGTAGTTTGTTTAAGGAGTTTAAAAATCCCGCCTATTTTTTGGGAAAGCTTTAGTTGGGCTTTGGTCTGATGGTGTACCCAGGTCATATCCTCATTCAGAGTTAGACCCAGGTATTCGAATGTTGAGACTCTCTCCAAGCGGACGCCTTCTATGATAGGGTTGGGACGAGATGTTCTCGGTGGGTTGAAAATCATGTACTTTGTTTTGGATTTATTTATTTCCAGGCCCCTGTCGTGGCAAAAGGCAACAAAGGCATCCAGGACTCTCTGTATACCCATTGATGTTTTTGCGAGCAGCAAGGTATCATCTGTGAACATGATCGCAGAGATACCTGCTCCCGCCAACCTTGGAGCGTCCCTATTAGGGACCCTGTTCAGGTAGTCAATCACCCCGTTTACAAAGAGGCAGAACAGGGTCGGTGCTAACACACAACCCTGCCTTACTCCTCTGCCAACGGGGAAGCTTGCCGACAGGGTCCCTTGCCTCCCACATCTTACCCTTGCAAATTTCTGTGAGTGGAGGCGAATTAGAATGTTTAAAAGGGGCGGGGGTAAACCTAAATCCCTTAGTATGCTCCAGAGTTTCCCCCGTGGGACCAAGTCGAAGGCCGCACGGAGGTCAACAAAAACAGTGTGCAGCGAGCCCCCCTTTATTTTGACCGTTTTCCAGAACAGCATCTTTAATCTAAAAATCTGTTCGACAGTGGATACCTTCTTTCGGAAGCCTGCCTGGTAAACACTGAAAATTTCTGAATCTTCTACCCAATCTAAAAGGCGGTCCAGGATCAACCTTGAAAAGAGTTTCTGCGAGACATCTATAAGGCTGATAGGCCTATAGTTCAACGGTAAGAGAGGTGAGCCCTTCTTAAATATTGGCACCAGCTCGGCCCCCAGCCAGGTATTGGGAGGAGCCATCCCCCCTAAAATTGCATTAACATTTTTGGGAGGTAGGGGGCCCATATCTCAGGTTCCTGTTTGTATAAATCCCCCGGTACCTTATCCAGGCCTGCCGCCTTGCCTGTGGGGAGGTTTGCTATAGCAATTCTTATCTCAGTCAGAGAGAAGGTGAACTCAGGCCGGTCACATTCCGGGGAACATACCATTGGAAGTATGTCCCCCGAGGGGTCATTAGGTGCTTCCTTGTAAAGGTTGGCAAAGTGTTGTTCCCAGACCTCGGGTGAGATGTTCGGTGTCACTGCTTGTTCCGGCTCCACCGAGCCTGTGCTTACGATTTGCCAAAACTTGCGGGCATCTTTGACCACCAAATCTGAGGTTAGATCGGCCCATTTGTCAGCTTCCCATTCCTCCCTGGCATGTCGTTTAAGGTCCCTGTATATTTGCCTCCTTATTTTTTATTAGGGGCCTACTAGTGTTTTGTTTAAGCGCCTCTAGGAGCTCCCTTTTTGCCTGTCTGCACGCCTTATTGTACCAGGATGGTTTCCTATAGTGCCCAACCTTTACTACACCAACAGGATTTAAGGTTTCTTTAATGCCACTAACTAATGCTTTATGCAAGTTGCCTAGTTTTAAATGGAAATCGCCCAGGGGCTGCTCCGGGGCAAGTGCGGCGACGCCCTCAAATGCTGGGATTATTTGAGTATACATTTTGGCCAATTCAGTTGGATTTTTGGCCAGCTTGTCCCATCTTATTCTGCGTCTATTACTGGTCAATATGGCTGTGTTTAAGTTGTCATGTTCAGGTAGAGGCACCTCACCAGCTCCAGGGATCCTAAGAACTAACGTCAAGGGGTCATGATCGCTCTCCTCCCTCTGTGTGATCTTAAAATCTACAATTCTTTTCCATTCCCTGCATTCAATAAACATGTAGTCTAGACGTGCTTTCCTACCTGACTGGGAGAAAGTAAAGGCGGGTGGCACATCTGACTTCACGCGCCCATTGCATGCCCTTATCGAGTGGGTCAATGTTAGAGTTGTAATCTGTAAAGATAATGGGGACCATACTCTCGCCACGGGTCCAGCTGCTTGAGGGATTCCCCAGACATCGTCCTCTTCCTGGTTTACTGCGTCTAATAAGCCGACCAGGGGTTCGAACAGAGAATTAAGGTCACCTCCCACCACGTATATGACTCTCTCCGGGAAGTGGCTTAAAAAGGTTGACAGTTCGTCAATAGTTTTCGAATTAGCCGAAACACTAACTGGCCTGGAATAAACATTTATAACTCCCAATCTAAAGCCATTCGGCCACTCTAAAATCAAGCACTGGACGTCATCTGAGTGTCTCCAAGGTTTTAACATTGCAACCCAAATGCGTTGCCACCCAAATTGTTAACCCCCTCGAAGGGCGGCCTTTTCCTGCCCAATTAGCGGCAACTGAAAATGATGCAAATCCCATGCGGTGTTGCTCCTCCCGTGCCCATGTTTCTTGGAACATGTATATGTCGGCGTGGTCAATGTATGCGCCCCAGTCTGGGCAAACTAGTTTATTACAGAGACCCGCTATGTTCCAAGAGAGAATTTTAAGTAGCTTACAGTCAGTTGGTACCCTAGTTGGAAGTTTTGGGGAATGATGTATAGAAATATTCTCCTGACTGTTAGGCACAAGAATGACTAGAGGATCTTTGGTACTTATCACCTCCAATTCAGACTCTGAAATTATTTTGGAATGGGCTACCCCAGAGCTCCTCTCCTTTCCGTGATCTTGGTTCAGTCAGTCTACCTCTTCAAGACAAGTGTACCTGTTAGGGTGCATGTAATTTATTTGCATTGGAAATTGATGTCTTGGGGGCCTATACCTGGTCCCATCAATGGAAAAACCCACCCTAGTCCAACCTTCATCACCCCCCGAATGCCCATTGTTATTGTTTCTTAGCGGGTAGAAAAAGTAAAGCGGTAGCAGTTGGATACTAGTAGTTCCCGAGCCCCCTAACCAATTGGTGATATGTTGAACGATCTGGGAGCTCTTAAAGGTAACCAGTATGCAATCCCCCTTGATCTCCTTTCTGACATGCCCCACCCATGAGACCCGCCTGACCATTAGGATTTCCCCCCTCAGATTTGGAGGCAGTGGTCTGTGGATATTCAGCCAACTAATCACCTTGTTTCTAAGGGAGTCGAATTGTTCCATCATGTTGGTGGTGAGTTCTGGCACTCCAGCCAGAATTGCAGTGTAAGCAGCAGCTTCAGGCGGGAGGTTGACTGTATGTGATCTGATCGGGGGCTGAACAGTTGGTACACTTGGGGCATTTGCGTTACTCTGTGAACTTCCTTGACTTGAGGAGGTGGTTGGTGGTGGCAATTTGGATTTCCGCACTTGTGGTACTGGGGGGGTTTGTCTTGGGAGTGGGATAGGTACAGAGGTAGAAGGAATGGGGCAGGAGGGGGGATGGACTGGGGGAGCAGTTAACGATATGGGTGCGGTAGAAGGGCCTATTGCTAGGACGGCCAGTGGATTTGCGGGGGGATCTAATGCACGGGAACTAGTCCCCTGGGCTTTTAATTCATCCTTCATATCCCCCATAATTGTCTCAATTGCTAATAACCGATTATCAATACAATCAAGTCTCCTATTCAGAGGTTCTAACAGTCTCTCCATTGCATTAGTAATAAGTAATATAGAGTGGACCCCTTCTGCCCTTGAGTTTTCTCCAAAGACAAATGGGAACCCTGTCCCTGATGGCGACACTTGTGTGTGAGATGGTGGGGACAAAGAAACATTAGCAGTTAAATGAGGGGATCGTTCCATTGAATCTGAAGTTACTACTAAATTGTTAGGAGCTTTGTCCATTCTTGCCCTTTTCACCCCCTTAGATTGTCTGTGTATTTTCCGTTTCGGGACTGCTCCTTCTTTAATGCCCCTTGCTTGTCTTGAGTTCAATTCGGACCCTGTTCGTGTAGGTGAAGCTAATTTGGGTGATAGATTCAGAATAGTGCCAGTTGCAGAAGGATGGGAGTCACGCTGGGAGTGTGAAGAAGACCTGAGCTGTGAAAGGACAGACTCAATGGTTTGGTCTATGCTGTCCAGTAGCGATAAATGGGTAGCCTCCAGTGATTCCTGGGAGGGAGTAATTAAAGTTGGTGATGTAGGGAGGCCTGTAGTTTCAGTGTCAGTAATTAACTGTGCTTCCAAAGTGGTCATAGCATTACTTACAGAACGAATAGTTTTAACCACAAAATTATCCAAAGTACCTTTAGTCATGGCAGACACCGCCATTGCTTTGCTCCGGGTCTCCCTCATGGCCATAGTAGAGGAATCCTGAGTCGCAGGCAGAGCAGCGGGACAACTCAATCCAAATGGTTTTTCCCGCTTGATAGGGCTCAGATGGGTGGCCCGGTCCGGTCTCTCCTGGGCTCGAACCGGCTAAAACGGGCCCGCCCTTTGCCCGAGCTTATCCTGGCGTCCGCCCACGCGCGTCCCGCGATGCGCGTGTCAGGACTTATTCTTGTAGTCGGTGGGCGGGCTAGGCGTCCGAGGGTAGGCGGGGTCACTGGGGAAGAGTCTCCAAGTGCGGCTCTGCACACGCCGCCGGTAATCCTGGGACTCGCAGTCCCACAGAATCTGCCACCGCCAATGAAGATCCTTCAGCTTCCCCGGACTCTCGATGAAAGGGAGCCCTCCAACAGCACTCCAGAGGTCAGCCTGTCACAAAAAACTCCGAAAGTCACTAGAGGAGATTACTTCAACAAAATATATGTGTAGATTGATTCGAAGTAGGGCACAAGGTCCAAAGAAATGACACAATAGCTATCCATGCCCTACCATTTTTTTCAATGTATTTTTATCTCTATGATTGTCCTATCTGGCCACATTAAGGGATCTAATGTAGCCAGATTTGCAATTTTTTGTAACCTCTTTAACGTTGCTTATACCACATGAGCCCTCCCAAGTGTGAAATTTGTTGAAGGTGGAAAAAAGATAACATCACAATGTATCTCACAACTTAGGGAAAGTAGATGAGGAGATCAATGAATGGATAGGTAGGTGGAATTATGGAGAAGTTTAGAGAGAGAGAGAGAGACAAGCACAGCATTCATCTATCCCATCTGTCTTGGAAAGAAGATAACAGTTAACTTATTCAAACAGTATTTAGCAGCCTTCAGATTCACAAGCTGGTCCTAGGATGCACAGATCAAAAATGTTTGTGATAATAGTAAAGGATATGGTTTAATAATAAACAAAATAATACTGTATAGATATAGTACATCTTCACTCTTCTGGTATTGTCTGTTTTCGTAACCGCTGAAATGCATAACATTAGGAGCAACATGGAGGTTCCTTGGAGAAGAGAAGGCTTGTGGGATCTGAAAAGTCAGTAACAATATTTGAGAGTCAAAGTAAGTATGGTGCTCCAAGAGAGTACAGTGCATCAGCTGACATATGATTATCTAAGGGCCAATTTAGTAATGATTCCAGACAACCAGACAACCAGATGCATACCTTTAATAACTGATTGCCCAAGTAATAAAAAAAGTTTAGCTGTGCCCTTTATGTCCACTTATATGCACTTGGGCTTTGCCACACGTGCCAATACTGTGTATTTTCTGAAATAAATCACCTCTTTGCAGTCTGTAGGGTATTCCTCTTTGAGGCTTTCTTCCTATTGCAATGGAGAGACATTAGTCCTTCTCCTGGGTGTTATTGATCAGACTTACAAATGTTGTCCTTCCTAAAAGAGACAGACCTAATGAACAAGAAATAAAAAGAAAATGTGTTTTAGTCTAGTCAAAGTAAATGGAGAAGTTTGATAATAATCAAGAAATGTTATAGTGTAATTGACAAAACACAAATAAAATAACAGTTCCATGTATCATCTATCACATGAATCATCATTTGTCATTCATTGATTCAAGTTCCCTTTTTCTTTTTTATTCAAACCCTTTTATATAATTTTTTCAAAATATCACAATAATATTACAAGTAACTGTAGATGGCAATGAGCGTGTGCAAGAGTATGCGTAATAACGCTTGAAGGCAAGTGGACGAGGAGATCTTGAATATGCAGAACAGTATTTGCATTGGGACCAGGTATCAATTTTATAGAGCATGGAAGATGTAACACATATTCAACATACTATACACTCACAACAGAACAAAATTAAAAAAGGGTAAACCTCACCCACCCCTACCCAGCCAATTCCCAACAGATAGGAGAAAGGACAGAGCCTGGGATGTGGAGACCACCCTACAAAGAGGAGCGGGATGCACCAATACCTTCCACGTGGGTCTGAATAGGGCTCTCCCAAGGCGTTTACCTCTTTTAGTCAAAAAACTGCAAGGTTTTCAGTGTAGGGGGGTAGAGCAAAGAATTCTAATCTAGGCATATTGTTAATGAGTGGGTGCCATGTAACTGAGAAGTTCTTTCAATTGGGTGTAGGGTCGTGGGAGACGTGTTCCATCACTAGAGACTGCCAAAGCCTGTTGAATCATAATTCGATTGGTGGGGCCTCTTTTCTTTTCCAGAACAGAGCGATGAGCTTTTTCCCAGTGCCTGTCATAAAGATAAGAGTCCTCCAATCACAGTGTGTCATACCCCCTAGGTGTGTGAATTGAAGGCCCAGGAGCAATGCCCCTCGGTCGGCTGAGATGGGATAGGCAAGCGTGTTCTTGATATTGGCTAGAAATTCTTTCCAAGTTACCTGTTTCAAGCGCCTCACCCATCTATCTATGCTTCCTTTTTAGGTCTCGCCCTGGAACAGGGACAGAGACTCTATAGCTGTCTGATGCCGGGGAATGAGGGACACAAAACTGGCACGATTTTTAGCAGTCGGATTTGGCTGCGCGAACGCGCACGTTCCGTCCTGCGCCGCCCTCCCAGCCTACTGCGCATGCGCCGCCCTCCCAGCCTACCGCGCATGCATGCATGCACACACACAGACACACACACACACACACACGTCGCAGACAGACACTCGCTCACACACACACCCCCTCCCTCACAGTCACACACACGCACTCCAAGACACATACACACACGCACGCACACACATACACACACATACACAGGCCGCCTCCCCCCCGCGCCTACATGCTCCTCTCCCTCCGCCCGCCCGCCGCTCAGCAACGCACTCACCGGCTTCCTCTCCTCAGCTGCAAGGCCCGGCAGCAGGACTCTTCTTCCCTCCTTCGGCACCGGGGCGCAGGGTAGGCTCCTGCCTGCTCCGGTGCTCCCTGCTCCCAACACGGCTCCAATCGCGGCTCTTCCGTGGGAGGCGGGGTAGGCTCCCGCCCTCCTACTTCCTGTTTCCGGGTGTCGCGCCGGCCTGCCTGACTTCCTGGTCGCAGGCCGGCAGAGTAACGAGGATGTTTTGCGGTATGTATTTATTTATTTAATTATGCATTTTTATATAGCGCAGACTTTACCCGAAGGCGGTATTTATTTTTTAATGTATTTATGCATTTTTATATAGCGCGGACTTTACCCGAAGGCGGTATTTCTTTATTCATGTATTTATGCATTTTTATATAGCGCGGACTTTACCCGAAGGCGGTAATGCTTGCCTTAGCGTAATGGTGTTCCTTCTTAATTTATTGGTGGTGTCCCTGTTAGAATTATTCCCACTTTTAGTCTAGCAATGCTTGGCATGATGTTGGCATCTTTGGCATTATTGAGCCCATCCCTGGTATAATGGGACCACAACGTATTGTGGGCATTCTTGACCCAATTGTGCTTCTCTTCACCAGCGGTGATGGTCATCCCTGGCATGCGATGGGTGTTCATGGAATTGGATGTTGATATGTAGACATGTAAAGCCAGACTCTGTCCATGGGGCAGTAATATTCATGAGTACTTGATGACATGGAGATCAAAAATACAACTAAAACTGAAAAGCCATTATTTTGAGAGACTGTCATATTTGTTTTTGGGAATCAGAAATATTTATTAAAATGAAATGCTTGTAATAACAAGCCAATGCATGATTACCAGCTGTGATCGTGTTTTCAAAATGTTTGTAAAGTTGATGTTAAAGTGATAATTCATGCTAATTTCTGTAGTCTTATTTACATCTTGTTTACAATTATACTATACTACTAATGTATGTTTACTAGCCATAACTGTACTGTTATATGTTACATTTTAATTACAGTGTTTGCCTTTTACAATCATTTTCTTACAAACTACCTCGTAAAACAAAAATATTTAGGGCTAAAATATTTTGCACTGTTTGCACAATATATTTGTGATGTTTACACTTACCTATTTGAAATTAAAATGTACAAATGGACATTTAGTCAATTACCATTAAAAAGTTTAACTTTTTTGCTAAGATATTCTTGTAATCTTTTATGCAAACAAATTTAAATACTGCATAAATAATTTTAACAACAAATACTTTATATGTAGCTTTTTATGTACATAAGAAAACTATAGCATAAAGCAAAAAACATTGCCATTTACAATAATAATAGCTCAAACTTAAATAATGCGAGACCTATTGCATTGCAAATGCTTGTTTTCAATGGAAGCAGGGAACACAAGGAGTGTGTTTCATTGAATCTTCACTAACAGCCGAGCACCGGAGTGAAATGTTAAGCACGGGAGGCATTTTGTTCGATCAGGAAATTAATTATTGATTGCAATCCTGCTGAGTTCTGGTCACCCTCCTTTTTCCCATGTCGATACGTTAATAGCTCTTGATTCAAATTGACATCTGCCTGCTCCTATGAGTAGTATTGTGCCATCTTCTCTATTGTAAAAAGTTGTTGCCGTTTTCTGTTTCTTATTTTTTTTTTTGTGGCAGTGCACGTGATTTAAGCCCAGGAACATTTAACATAAACAAATCCACTTCAGAGCTTTGAATTGAAAGTGCTACTACTGCTGCTTTAGTAGCATGTGTCTTGCAACGATGATTTTTTTTAACACTGGTGGGTGCGGCTGCAGTTGTGATATTCTTCTAGACTCGGAGCCACCACAGCGCTCTCCAGTTGTTGAAAGGAAAGCACTTCTGCTGATCTATGCCCTCGACGTCGCAGTCTCTCATTTCGCATTTTACTCTTTTTCCTAAAGATGTAATTCTTCTAAATAGAGACATTCAGTGGTGAAAAAGGAAAGAAAGTGGGAAACACTTTTTTACTATTTTGCCGTGGATCCAGTATAGTAGCACAGACGTACTACAGCCTTTGATCTGTATTCAAGCAAAGGATTGTAACCAAAACAGCTGTTTCTTTATTAACATTCGCACCTTTTGCAAATGGTCCTGCAGCATGTATAAAAAGACTATAGGCTGGCTCTTGGTACAATCTTTCTTTCTGACTCCTCATGTTCAAATCACAAAAGACACTAGCATTTAGATCAGGCACTCTACTAGTTGCAAGATAGTAACCTCCATCATTGTGGCTTTGATAATTGCATTCCATTTTGTTTGTAGTACAAAATTATTGAAGAGTATATACTGATGAAACAGGTGTTCCAGCAATTAGAATTTGGAGCTCAGTCTGGTTCCTACCTCCTGTATGAAATCAATTATAGAGAATCTGTTAGCATGGTAAATGGTCGTCAACTGCTTCCAGGATTTAAAGAAATGAAGGAAATGTGAGCAAATCCTTTAAAAGATGACCAGTATGTCAATCAATCTATCAATCAATCAATCAATCAATCAATCAATCAGGGAATTGTAAAGCGCAGCTACTCACCCGAGAGGGTCTCAAGGCGCATGGGGCGCAGCTCCTGGATGTTAACGGTGATTCGTCGAATAGCCAGGTCTTGAGGTCCTTGAAAAACTTGGAGAGTGACGGAGTCTGTCGGAGGTGGAGAGGGATGGTGTTCCAAGCCTTGGAAGTGTGGAAAGAGAAGGTGCATCCTACGAGAGTCAGTGGTTCATGTAGGTGGGTCCAGTGTCGTGGAGTGCTTTGTGGGCAGGGGTGAGAAGCTTGAAGATGATTCTCTTCTCAACGGGGAGCCAGTGTAGTGTCCGTAGGTGTTGGCTGATGTGGCAGTGGCTTGGTAAATTGAGGACTAGTCTGGCGGCGGCGTTCTGGATGTTCTGGAGTTTGTGGTGAGTTTCTTGTTGATCCCAGCATAGAGTGTGTTGCCGTGGTCCAGTCTGCTGCTGATGAGTGCATGCATGACGGTTTTCCTGTGTTCGAAGGGAATCCAGTTGAGGGTCTTTCGGGACAGGAAGGGAGTGTGGTAGCAGGAGGAGGTGACAGCATAGATCTGGCGGTCCATTTTGAGTTCGGAGTCCAGAATGATTCCGAGTTTGCGTGCGTGGTCCGTGGGGGACGGAGGGTTCCCCATGGGTAGGGGACCACCAGGTGTCATTCCAGGCATCGAGGTGTTGGCCCATGATGAGTACTTCAGATTTGTCCATGTTGAGTTGTAGGCAGCTGTTCTCCATCCACCTGGCGACTGTTTCTATTCCTTCTTGAAAGTTGTGTTTGGAGGTGTTGGGTTCGTTGGAAGGGGACTCATCGCCTTTGGTTTTGCTTTGTTCGCCCTAAATTGGCAGGGCATGCCCAGACGTGGGTCCCTTGCTTACTTTGCCACTGGAATCAAGCAAGCATGGCTGATGACGGCCATCCCCTTTGGTTTTGCTTTGTTCGCCCTAAGTTGGCAGGGTATGCCCAGACGTGGGTCCCTTGCTCACTTTGCCACTGGATTCAAGCTAGCCTGGCTGATGACGGCTGATTAGCCAGAAACCGGTCCCAGGATGCTTGTATCCGGTCCAGGGAAGACATGGCTTGGCAGTTCGGGCTGGACTGTTCCCATGAGGCACAGGGTCAGACTGATTTGCATATAGCCATGTCTGAACTGGGGTGGCGTAGTGAGCTAAAGAATGATGATGGATTAAACCCAGATAAGTTGACTAGGGGTGAGTGCTTGAACTGTTCAACACTCCGTCCATCATCCCCTTTGGTTTTGCCTAGTTACAATGACACCTCTTTTGACAACGGTTAAGTCATATCAACATTTTGACATTATTTCCCATTATAGAACTCTACTTTTGGTAATCTATTACACACTGGGCCATATGTACAATCCACCAATTTGCGACTCGAAAATTGCGTTGCATTTGCAAATCGCAATTTGCTACTCGCAAATTTGGATGTGTAATAGTGTCTCAAACAATGTTAGCTGTTCCTAATGGGGTCGCAAATTGCATGCCTCATGAATGTTAATGAGGCTGTCACAATTTGCAACCCCATCAGGAATTGCTAGCACTCCCAGGGACGGTGGTCTACTTGGGTCAGCAGACCACCGTGTCTGGGACTGCGTTTAGATAAAATAGTCTTTTTTTTTTTAATGCAGCCCATTTCCCTTAAAGGACAACGGGCTGCATTTAAAAAAGAAAAGTGAAACTTTTCAGTTTCATTTTTTTAATGGCAGGCAGTGGTCCCTGGGACCACTGCCTGCTCTTAAAAATATTTTCTCACATACTCACATAGGGGAAGGGGTCAACAGGTGACCCCTTCCCGTTTACGAGTGGTTTACAACCTACTTGAAGTAGGTGGTAAACTGCGAGTGTTTTGCGGCCGCAAATGCGGTTGCAAAATAATTGTACATGGCACTGTGACTCGCTATTAGGAAGGAACACGCCTTCCTAATAGTGTGAGTTGCAAATGCTATTTTGCGAGTCAGTGACTTGCAAAATAGCATTTGTACATGCCATTATTCCATTTTGCGGTCGCAAAAGAGAGGATCTCCAGTTTGCCGCCGCTAAAAAGGGTTGTATATTTGGCCCACATTCTTCTATTTCTTCTATTAAGAAGGAGTGTAAGACTATCACTACAACACTGTGTCATCCTGTACTGCAGAGAATCCAGTTTAGATCTTCTAATAACCATCATGCTAGAAACAAGTATCACCCCACTTCCCCTTCTGTGGAGGTACTCCCTACTCTCCTGGAGTGATTAACCTTGCTATCCTTTGATCACTGTTCAAATGGTCATGACATTTTGCCAGACATCCCAATAATGTTACAGAGGTCAATCCTTTCGAGGTTGTATCATAAGTGATTAAAAAGATAAAAGGAAGACTAGAACGTCATCACAAAGGACAATCCTTTCTGTTTAAAAAAACATGATCAGTTTTCAGGTACAAATCAACCAAACACACCTCCAGCAGGACGGCTGCCTCAGATGGGGTCTAATCACACCACAAGTAATGCTGAAGCGTTTGGCAGAAAATCCATATCAGGATATTCTTATTCTCTTTCTTCGTCAACAGCAATCACTCGGTGTCCCTCTGGGACCCACAAGTAAGGAGGGCAGGCAAATGGATTAAAATAAATACCACAAACATGTAATACAGACACTATGATCAGCCACATGCAATAATAAATATGTTAGGAACGCAAACGTTTACAAAATAATATGAGCTTCTAAAGGACCATTATCATTATTGCTCCTCGATAAAGTGACATAAAATAACTACTAATCAGTCCCACTCACTCGCTGCACAAAATGGTTGCCCATGTTCAAATCATAAGAAGGAGGCATGAAGTACAAAGAGAAAATGGCAAACACACACTGCCCCATGAAATGGCGGTTGCTCACATTGCAAGCAAAGAAGAAGCCATGAAGAAAAAAGATACACACACTATGGTTCCGCAAACTGGTTGTCACCGTATAACAAGCAAAGAAGTCGTCACGGAGAACATAGAAAACATAGAAAACATAGAAAACATGGCTGCTCTACACTGGCTGGAGCCCCTTCTTCTCCCAACACAAATGGGCATAATTGCAGGAGAAATTCTTGTACAAATGTATCCCCAATATGTGCCGACCGCCCCTTCCCTCATGAGCCTATACACACCACCAGTAAAGAAGCAACAGTAATGTAAAACAAAATTCAATTTAGATAAAACCATAATAGCATAACAACATGGAAACGTGGATTAAAATAGAAGTTACACATTCCCCAAATACAAACAGCTCTGGGCAACAGTTACCACTGCAAAAAACCTTTAAAAGCTGCATTAAAACAAAGTATTCAACCATCTCATGCATCAATCAATCAATCAATCATATCATTTGTAAAGCGCACTACACACCCGTGAGGGTCTCAAGGCGCTGAGGTGGGGAATGTTGCTACTACTCGAAAAGCCAGGTCTTGAGGAGTTTTCTGAAGGTCAGCAGGTCTTGGGTCTGTCGTAGGTGGATGGGGAGGGTGTTCCAGGTCTTGGCGGCGAGGTGGGAGAACGATCTGCCACCTGAGGTCGCTCTTCGGAAGCGGGGGACTGTAGTGAGGGCGAGGTTGACGGAGTGGAGCTGGCGGGTGGGGGTGTAGAAGCTGAGTCGTCTGTTGAGGTACGTTGGTCCGGTGTTGTGGAGTGCCTTGTGTGCGTTGGTGAGGAGCTTGAAGGTTATCCTCTTGTTGACCAGGAGCCAGTGCAAGTCTCTCAGGTGGGGTGTGATGTGGCTGCGGTGAGGGATGTCGAGGATCAGGCGTGCAGAGGCGTTCTGGATGCGCTGGAGCCGTCTCAGGAGTTTGGCCGAGGCTCCTGCGTAGACACAAACTGACACACAAAATAGTGGTGGTCATGAACATAGTGAAGAAGGTACCTGAGCAAAAAGAAAATCGCTACATAAGCTTGGACTTTTGAAGCCCTCCTCTTTCCCTACCTAGCCAACAACAGGCATATGAAAACAAAAAATAATCTTGGTTTGGCATTAATTCAAGGCCACCCAGAATGCTCCAAATATTATAAAATATCTCTATCACAGAAGCAGTGAGAATCTGAAAAATGCATGAAAAAATACATTAATGCTTCATGGCAGATTAGTCTGAAAATAGTAAAACACCACAGTATAATCACAAATCTAGACAAAGAACACAAGTAAAAGGAAAACACTTATGACCATAGACCGCCACCATTCCTGACTGTCCATTTGTTTTACATACTCATCAATCCCATATGGACACCCCTGCACCACCTACCCCAAGCCACAAATAACTTGAAAGAAAATAAAAAAATAGGAAGAAAATTAATTGTAATCTTAGTCACCTCTGTCCAATGTGTAATGCCGACGATGACTCCATCGTCCATCTTGTTTTTATGTACCCTGCCCTTAGATTGCCTTTGAAGAAATGGATTCTGTGTGTGTGTCATCTGCCGAGGTTAAGATTCTCCCAGCTAGCATTAAGGATACCAAAACCCAACATGAGGGAAGTCGTAGTGAATAGTATAGCCAAGTACCTGCATGCATCTTGGATAATACGTAACCGTGTAGGCCTAGTGCCCAAACCAGCTCTTGTGGGTGCATAAATCTATTAAATGCCATTTGATCATTTGTAACCAAGTCCTAGCTGGTTATTAGTTAGGAAATGTGTTTGTAATCAGTGTTGTAGTTTTAAATCCTTACTTTTATTTTTAGCTGATTTTAATCTCTTTTTAACCTATTTTTTAGTACAGGATTTTTGTTCTATTGAATTATTGATGTTATTTATGTATGTGTTTTATGGGTTTGTAATCTGAAATAAACAGATTTGGTGATGATGAATTGTGTCTGTTCTCCCCCCCCCCCAACAACAAACTGTGAGAAATTGGGTTGTTGGTTAAGTGGGGTGTTAACCTCGCTCAAGCAACAGTCATGATCCCTCTCAGGGTGAACCACAAAAGTCACTAAATTAACCTGTGCTTAACCCTCTGGTAGCTTGGTTCAACAGCAGCCAGGCCTAACTTAGAGGCAATATGTGAAAGAATGTATGCAGAACACAAACAGTAGAAAGGAAAAACACAACACAAGCAAAATTTCACATCAATTTAGAACCATAGAGACATTTTGAATACATTATTTGACATCAAAATGACAATCATTCAATCAGTAGAACAAGAGTCATGAACTTTTAAAGTATTAAGTTAGAAAATAGCACCTAAAAGATCAAAACACCAACCTCAGACACCTAGTCATGCAAGAAAGGGTCAAAGTAAACAAATATGGCCGACTGTGATGGAGCCATGTTGGATAAAAGAAGTGGCTTTGGCCCGGTCAGTGCTTACCTTTGAACTTAGAAGAAATTTAGTAGAAAAATATTTGAGAAGGTAAAATTCATTGGGGTATGACTGCAGGTGATGGCCCAGGTGGAGGCATTGTCATCAGGGAGCCACTATATGAAGTCAGTGAAGATTTCTATTTTTTGACAACCTCTTTTTCTGAAGTTGAAAATCTCCAGTGGGACGCAGCTTCAAGCTGTAGCCAAAAAGGGGTCTACGAGGCTGGATATTGCTTCTGCGAAGGGACGCTAAACAGGATTTGTTGCTGAGTAGAAGAAAGTAGCAGGGGCTGCCTCAAAGACATGCCAGCCGGTGATGCACCTTGGGCGGATCAATGAATTGGTAGGTGGTGGTTCCCTCTTGGTTCTCAGAGCACGTTTTAGCCAACAATTTTCCTAGTCCCAAGTTCTGGAATTTGGTTATCTGAGCTCATTTAGCACCACTTCCAATGGTCCAGGACTGGAGAGGCACCACTTGCAGAATTGGGACTCACTCAGGCTGGGTCAAGGTGTGGGTTTAAGATGGTTGGGGCCTTTTCTGTCCCTGAAGCTCTGATCAAGAGGTCAGCCAACTAGCCCTTGGAGGCACTCGGGCAGTCCTGGGTTCAAGTAGTCGAACAAACCTCTGAGGGGGTCAATGCAGGCTTAAGGTAGCAGAACAGCTCTTTCAGGTGAAGAAAATCAGTATTCTGAAGTACACAACAAACCACACCAGCAGACAGTCCTCTGAGAATCTTTCCATAGGTTCAGTTGTGGACTTAAACATGTGTCTAGGTCTTGGGCATTGTTTAAAGTAAGAAAAGTTTCCACCGATTTCTGTTTGAAGTGCTTACCATTTCCTACCTCAACCACCCAGGCTTCAGCCTGACTACAGACACAATAAGGAAGTGTAAAGTCCTTTGTGGGAAGGCAGGACACAGCCTACTGATTTGCAAGTGGGGCTGTGCCCAAATCTGACCCCCAATCCTGCAAGTAACTGCCCATCCAGGCAACCTAATCCCTCTATTATGTGACTGGCTGGGAGGAATATACAAAGTCCAACTACCAACTATACCCAATCATGTGATCCAGGCACAGGCCACAGGCACAAAATAGTTAGGGCAGAAAAATGCTAACTCCAAATGAGCCACTGTCTGGATAGGAGCGTCTGTATTTTGCGGAACAGCCGGCTATCAAGATAATCTTGGTAATTTGTTTGCCACATTTCATATGGGCATCAGACTTTGCTGGATGCACAGTGTATAATAATTTATTACCCTCATTTCTGGAACCTCCAAGTGATTCATATCACTCTGCATCAGTGTGGTGACCACCCATTTAACGGGAGCTGTGGACTGACCTGGTCTACCTATGTAGGCGCCTGCAACGGTTGTCTCTTTTATTTCCATTGTCCTGATGAAGACTCGCATGCGGAGGTCTAAATTTACCCTCAACGCTTAAGTAGGGCTGAAATGTCAACACCCTCAGTCTATGGCCTGGATTATTCTATACTAGTCCTCCCCGAAATTGGATGCTGCATTCTAAATATAGTAGCATCATTCTGTAAAGCGGACATGGAAGAATACAATACAATTGATTTGTAGACAGGCCCAATCATACTGGTTTACTTTTAGTAGTATTATTGCAACCAGTTCCTTTTGTGAAAAATTATGATACTATGATCTTCAACTGTCTCCTTTTTGACTTTCCCTTCTTCCACTCACCTCGCACATGAGCACTTTTTCCTGCACTCCTTCATAGAGCGACTGTCTATTGATATACCTTTGTATGTTTGATTGATTATGCTATTTTTATAGCTAAAGAATATAAAGAAGATTTCATCTCTATAATTCAGATGTTTTGCCTTTCTCTATGTTGCATTTTGAAGAGTATTTGTTCCTCTCTTGTGTAATGAGTATGTAAAAAACTTCTCAGTGACTTAGCTAATTGATTTCAAGAGTCACTGCCTCTTTGGTTTTTCTAAGAAAGGATGTCAGTACCAATTGTTGTCCTTACCAACTTTTTTAAATTGGCATTTTTAAAATTATGACTTAAAATCCAACTTTACCATTAAAGATGATTTTAAATTGCAACTTCTTAGACACCTAGCATGGATGTCTCACTTGCTCCAGATCAAAAGTTAGCACTTATTGGACGTAAGAAGGCAATCCAATGTCATCCTGTGGAAGAGGCAGGCTTCATAGTAGTGAAAAACGAATGTGAGAGTTTTTCACTACCAGAACAATTAAAACTTAAAAGTACATGTCCAACTTTTACGTTACAATCCATTCTTCCCTACGGGCTACGTAGGGTCTTTTCCCTGGAATGCCTTATTTGCAATAAAGGTGGAGTTTAAAACTTGACAAGGGGGTTATATTGGCAAGTCAAATTGACATTTTAAAACTGCATACAGACTGCATGGCAGACTTGGGACATGTTTAAGGGGCTACACAGGTGGGTGGCACAATAAAGGCTGCAGGCCCACTAGTAGTATTTAATGTACAGGCTGTGGATATCACCTCATTAGAAACATATAAGTACATTAAATATGTCTATCAGGTGTAACCCAAATTGACCATCTTTAGGGGAGTGAGCACAATAACTTAAGAACTGGCTAGCAGTGGTAAAGAGCACGGATCCTATAGCCAGCAAAAACAACTTCAGAAAGACAGGAGGGGAAGTGAAAATGTTTAGAGGAAGACCACCCTTAGGGTTGCAAGTGTAACACAAACAATTTACAAAGTACTTCATTGAACTTACTTGATTTTCCCCAAAAAGTTAGAAATACAAGGATGGATATTGCATCAGAGATTGCAGACTAAGCATCTGTGATGCTTACCCTCCACAAGGCAAATCCAAAATGAACAAGGGCTGAAGAAAGAACAGGAGAAGTATTCAGGGAAGGAAGCTAAAGTTCATACTGTATGTACAGTGGCCTCACTCTCTATTGAACTTTGCTGTGTAATCAATATGTTTTTTTAAAGATGCATTTTGCACACAAAAATCACCTAGATCGTATTCTCAGGTAAAACTTTAACGTTAGAAAAATTTAGAGTTGTTTATATTAGTGCCTGCATTAAACAGCATCTACATACGCTGGATCCGATGGCGTTGTTCCTTCGCTCCTATGATAGGATTTTTACTTGAACCACACTGTCAGTTACTCAATGGGCTTAGCACCATAATCTCATGATTATGCATCACTTCTATAATGTGAAATGCCAGAGATTCCACCAATGTAACACACACTACACCTATATTTAGCTCTCTTGTGCATGTGATGGTATTAGATAATGGGTCAAATGTCAACTGTTTGATATGATGAGGAAGAAATATATATTTTCAATATTCATGAAGTGAGAGTCCTCATTAACTGGAGAAAGGAGTAGTGTCATTATATTTTGTTTGTACATACATGTGCAGCATTTGGTGCATGTACGTTTTTTATCATCTATATTTTAGTAGCTATTGTGTTGGCCTGTAGAAGAATGGCATGCCAAGAAAGATGCAAACCTAAGAATCAGAGCTACACAGATCTCATGGCAGTAACTTAGTCAAGGTATGAATAGTGAAAACAAACATAGAATAAGCCGGAGGCATGGTTTCTGCTGCTTCACATGAGGAAATGGCAGGTGGGGAGGGCATTGGGTAGCTGATGTCAATCTTGTCTCTCACCTGTACTGTCACAATAAAGATCTAATCTTCATGCATGTCGACAATGTTTTAGGACAAGTCATGTAGTGATGAGCTGCGACTTTGGGTGAAGGTGTTAGTGCCCTTTTCAGTCTCTTAGACAAAGTGGTGTAGGGGCACTTGATTGGCCAAGGTGATGCCCAAGTAAATGGGATTGTTGATAATTTGTAAGAGAAAGGTGGGAAAAGAAGCACATAGAAAGAGAGGGAGCCTGTTGATGTTGAATAAGACCTGGAAATGAAAACAACAGTATTTACAATGCCTAGAGGCAAACATTATATTAAGTAAACCCAATGATTTCAAGAGATTCTTCTTGAACACTAACCCAAACCAGGGCCGAACTGGGAGCAGAAACCTGCCTGGCAATTCAGTTGGACTGGCCCGGAGAGGTGGGGCTGCTAGTGAGAAGCACTGCTGCTACTTTTGTTGCTGGGGGCTGATATTGCAGCAGTCTTGCACAACCGGCCCCCAGTAATAAAAAACGCCCCCCCACCCTTCAACCTCATCGGGAAAATGCCCAGTGCCCACTACAGTCAGTCTGGCCCAGCCTCTAACAGATCCACACACTTGAATACTTTTAGTGATTTTGACCTGATTTAGGGCCATATGTATCATCATCACCATTTGCGATTTCTAAATAGCGATTTTTAAGGAATCGCTATTTAGAAATCACAAAATGGTATGTATGTAGGATATCGCTTCTTTTTAGTGATTCCTTAACATTCCTAAATTGCGATTAGCAAATCGCTAATCGGAAATTTCCCAATCATTTTTATGGGCCAGGAGGCCCATAGGAATGAAGGGGAAATTTGCGATTAGCAATTTGCTAATCGCAATTTAGGAATATTTTCAAGGGTGCAGGGGTGTCACAAGAACACCCTGCTGCACCCCTGAAAATGACATGTGTGGACATATGGCGCACATACATGCCCTAAGGGCATGTATGAGCGTCATATGGCACGTTTGGATTAAAAAAAAATGCTTTATTAAAAGAATTCGCAACTTACCACCAACTAGAAGTTGGTGGTAATTTGCGAATCCTTATGGGCATTTTTGAATTAATTTTTCTTTGATACATTGCATTTAAGGAATCGCAAAATTTGCGATACCTTAAGTGCAATCGCAAAATAAGGAATGGCAAATTTAGCGATTCCTTATTTTGCAGCCAAAATGTTTCATACATACTATTTAGCAAATTCTGCGAATTTCGGCCTTTCCGAATGCGAATTTGCTTGATACATATGGCCCTTACAGCCAGATTCATCAAGCGAAATGCACTCGCAAAAGGGCCAGATTCTGAGAATCTGGCCCTTTGCGAGTGCAATTTTTGCATTTGGGATTCATCATCCCAAATGCAAAAATCGCTAATAAAGAATTCGCAAATATGCGAGGATTAGCATTTAAGGAATCTCTATTAGAGATTCCTTAAATGCTATTCATGAAACATTTAAAAATAGCAAATTCCCAATTTAGGACCACTATTTACCACGAAGTCAAACCTCGTGGTAAATAGCGAAAACATAGAAAAATGCATTTTTATGCATTTTAAGTTGCATGTTACACACACACATGTCCTTTGGACATGTGTGTGCACAACATCAGTGTAAATTCACATTTCAGGGGTGCTACAGGGTGTCCTTTGGACACCCCTGCACCCTTGAAATCGCATCCTTATTTGCGTTTGCGATTAGCAATTTGCTAATCGCAAATAAGAATGTGTAGGAATCGCAATTTATTTAGCAATTCCTACATGAATCCCGTTTTGCAAGTCCTTAATAGCGATTCCTTATGAATCGCTATTAAAGACTCGCAAAACGGGTCTTTGATGAATCTGGCAGTTAGTGTCTAGCCGATGGGTACGCTGTCACAAAGGTGAAAACAATGTTTTTCAGCCCCATTACAAGTGCCATAGCATTTGCCTTTGAAGTAAGGCAGATGGAATATCAAGTAAATCCTCGACCAAAGTCAAAATCAGGCCCTTTGTGATCACAGATCAACACTTTCTTTTCACCACAATCTGAAAGGCTAAACGTCCTGAACACAATCAAGCTCAATATGCCAATTAAACTCAAACTGCCCACCTCCTCTCAACCCAGAGACTCAGTGGCTCGCCATATGAAGTCAAGGCAGACATCATAATGTAGAACCAAATAAATCTGTAGGTACACCCAGCTGTGACATTATCGCAGTAACGCAGCATAAAGCAACACTGAGCAAGTTACTATATCAAATCTGCTCTCCCGGGCTCCGGTTTCTAATGCAATTCCCTCATTCAAGATTGTGACCTTCAATCTTCTGTATCGATCTTCTTGTGATTGGGCTGCGTGGCACTATACAAACTCGTGCCACCTAGCCTCGAACTATGGTCAGTGGTGACGTTGGACTTTTCATTATATCACTGCATCCAAAGGCATTTGTTCAAAGTGACAGTGATGATTTTGACACATGAACTTAGAAACATTCAAGTACCCTACACTGCCATGAGAACAATGCCACTGATTGACTTGTCAATTGGCATGTGTACCTTATAGGACACCGACGTTCCTATGCATGGAGTCACACTATAGTTTAGTAAATCAAAAACACAAAACACTTTTGTATAGAGCACCGTATCCATGTATTTGAAAGTGCTGTTATATGCTATTGTGAAGAAAATGGAAGCTGGTGAAATAAATATATTTGCCTAAGAACCCAGAGTGGTAAAGCCAGGATTGTCCCCAAGTTTTCTTGTTTCACATGTGCAATTCAGCCATCAGATGAGTATATGACTCCCCCCCCCCCATTTTTTGAAAAAATAAATAGAGAGCCATTGCTTTGTTTTAATTCTTTGTGCACGAGGTTAGAGCGTGGGTGGGAGGCAGAAGCGGCATTAAAGCTCGACTCAATTTTAGTTTCCAAGAGGATCTCGAGCAGGGCAGGCCTCTTGCTCGAAGCTTTCAGTGTCGCCGCCATGTCTGGTGACAGCCCGAGGCTGATCGGAGAGAGCAGCCCGGCACATGACGAGTCAGGACTCAAAACGGGCAGTGGGACAGAGGGGAAGAAAAGAGCCGGCGCCGTTCCAGCTCTTAGCTTTGGACTAAACGAGTAAATAACATTTTTTTAGGAAAAGGAGAGTGACAGTTTCCTGAACGGACACTGGCGGAGGGATCCGAGTCCAGGCACCGTTTTCCGAGACCCACCCCCCACCCCCAGTATCCCCTCTAAAACACTAGCCTGGCTAGTTTGCAATGGCCGAGTGTCCTAAACTGTCCCTGATATCACTAGTTCCAGACAAATACTCCGCCCTGATTCATAGCCATGGAGCTTCTCAAATTCTTCTCCTCTGTGATTAATTTCAGTCGTCCATGGCGCCCTCTCTCGGCACTTAACCTGCTGCACTCACGGAGGGAGGCAGTGTTAATGTGCAGCAGGCAGCAGTGCGTGTTAGCAGACCACACACCTTATATTAGAGCTCGGCTGCATGTGCCTATGTTGCAAGGCAGTGTGGCGTCAGTGATAGATGCTGGCCATAACCACGCATGGTTACCTGCCGTGCCTGCACAAAGATAACATTTAGCCCCTTAGCTGTACGTACATAAGCACTTCAGGGGTGTTTTGGTTGTTTCAATTCAATTTCCAAAGCAACATATTGAAAAACGGGTGTAATTTATGATATTAATTTAATTACAGGGATTTCACTGGTTGCTTTTCCTTGCTATAAAGTGTGCCTCAAAGTGTCACACGTATGGCAATAAAAGACAAATATAAGCACTGAAACCATGCAAATGGCACACACGAGCAATCTTAAAACTAGTCAGCTATGTGCTGATAGCACATGCTTCTCAGGAAGGCAGGGGGGACCTTGCTTTAAGTTGATGTAAGGCATTGAAAGGGATGCATTTTGCCTTGGCTCCCATTAGAGAGAGGCTCCTTAGCAACAGTGCATTTGTCCTGTGTGACAAGCGTGTCAAATCGCTCCAAATTGGAACTGCTGCTCAGATTTCAGTTCACAAGCGGGAAATGGCGGGAGTTAGAGACCAATTAGGGAGCTGTACATTCTGCTCAAGATACGCAGTGGAGTCCAAATGCAGACTTTTAAACGGGGGTCGTTTCAGCAGAGAGACAAAAGCTGTATAACACTCAATGACCTAACTCCAGAGTGAGTTCACGTGTCTGGAGAAAGATATGACGACAGACTGACACAGAACTAAGTAGTTCAGAGTGCTGGAAGAATGTGACTAAGAGAACTGAAGGGCTGGAGACCATTTTTGAGGCACCTTGATGTTCTCCAGAGTGGATCTGAGGGCTTGGTGAGAGTAGTTATGGAGGTAGCTATTGGAGGGCCACAAGTGGTGTGCAGTCCTGCTATAAGGTGGTCAGGTGGGTGGTTACCTGAGGAGCTTGCAGATGGGTGCCTGAAGGTTGTCCCAGGAGCATTTGAGCGACCAGAGGGGCTTGGGATAGGGATCTGATGGCTAGTAGGGGATGTTAGAAAAGAGACTGGAGTTTCAAGGTTTTAATGAGAGTCTGCACTAGCAGGTGGTTTCTATGGCTCAGCACGTTACTTTTGAAATCTTGCCAAGTTATTCTTGTCTAAGAATCAAAAAGTGGGGTTCTTGATATAGAGCTGTCTAGAAATAGGAGAAGGGGATGACTGACCTGTAATATGTTTCTCTTAAAGGAACTGCTATTGCAATGTAGAAAACAGGTGACTTTTTAGACAGATAAAAATGCAACATTATTGGACTTGACTTTTTCTGCAGGGCTACACCCAAAGTTTTTGCCTTTGTCCTACACTTTTTGCTGAATTCGTTATTGTTGGCCTTAGGATCCTGTCCACTTTACAACAGCTAACATGATAACATTGGTTGTACCTAATTGGCATATTTAATTTACTTATGAATTGTAGGAAGCTACCTCTCTAAATAGTGCGCCTAAATGAGGTACACTGTGCAGAGTCCAGGCAAACCTCAAATGATTTACAAGGTCACAATTGCCACTCCAAATGCACTTTTTTTATAGTGTAGGTGAGCAATTAGGCATATCAGAGGGTAGTGCTAAGCATTTATTGCACACACAAAGGCAGGAAATGAGACACACACTGAATTTTTTTTGTAAACACATTTTTATTGATTTTCAGTTCAACATCTAGCAAGCATAGGCACGTAATTACACATGCCCCTTCCCCCCAGTGACAACATACGGTTCCGACTTGCACTACATCCCGTTACTGGATTATCTCGATCAGACCCCTTGTAGGAGACCATGAATAACATCTGCGAGCAACTAACCATTCTTAGTATGGGAACAACTGCCACTGTTAACATGACACTTAACCAACTAAACATTCAGAAGAAAAAAAACCCTCCCCATTCTCCCCTCCCCCCTGCCCCCTCCCCGTCACCGGTGTGTCCGCTAAGTTAAGCAAATGTAAAGATGAGGTTCTGATATGAGTGAGGCAGGGAAATTCCTCTAGGTTCGACATATACCCCTGTGCACCCCCATCCTCCTGTTCCATCCCCTGCTCAGTTGTATGGGTGATCAGATCCTAAACCATCCCTTCCCAAGCTCTCGCCACTTCTATCGCCTTTTCATTGTTCTGTTGTAATGCCATCTGGTATCGAACCGCTTCCTCACAACCAGCCCACTTAAGCAGTTCCCCCCTCCATCTCCTGCCACTGGGCCCCTCCTTTGATTTCCAGGGCATCGTAATCTCCCGTTTTGCCAATATGAGGCCCATATCCACAAACTTACTAGCCACCTTCGTCTTGGTGGTGTGAGGAAACCAGTGTAATATGCAAGGGGCCATGTCAAAAACCAATTGGCGTTCAGTGATCAGGTTAAGAGATCCCCCACTTCGGTCCAATAAGCCCCCAGAGATGGGCAACTCCACACCATGTGGTCCAAGTCTGCCCCCACTGCGGCGCATCGAGGACACATCACGCTGCTAGCATTATAATATTCCATGATCTTCCCAGGTGTTAAATAAGCTCTATGTAGAATAAAGAAATGGACCAGCTGGAACCGGGCATTCCTAGTCCCCTTACACGCCCTGCGTTGTATGTGCCCACACATGGCCTCTGGTATGGGTTTTCTAATGCTCCCTTCCCATTTAAGGCGCAGTCCGTCCAATGGGGCCAAACCTTCATGCAGCATCCTTGAGTATAAGCATGTAACTGCTTTAAAAGTGCCAGCCGCCATCATCGCATACTGACACGCCATCGTAGTTTTAGGCTCGGCCAGTCCCTCCTTCAAATGTCTCTGTATCGCCCGCACTAGGGCCGCATGTATCAGGAAAGCACCCCCAGGAATATCAAACGTCTCCCGCAGCACCTGGTAAGACAACAGCTCCCCATCCTCATATAAGTCTCCCAGGACCTGGATCCCTGCCTGTTCCCAGTCCCTCAATGAGGACCAGTCCCCTCCATGTGGAAATGCCGTCAGCATCCCCAATGGCCTCTCCGGCGCATAAGGGTGCTGTACTCCCGCCCTCCTCTGGGACCTGTTCCAACACAACCTCAGAGTCATTTCTTCCAACGTAAGGTCTCTGAGGTCTAACCTCTGCTGCAGTGCTATAAGGGACAGGACGTGTCTCGGGATGCCTCCCTCTCTCACAGAGTCCGGGCCCCTAAACTCCAAGGCCACCACCTGTGTAAAGACCTGCAGTTGCGCTGTTACATAATAATTCAAAATCAGGCATGGCTAGGCCACCTTCCGCTCTGGGCCTCATAAATGTTTTGAGTGTCAGGCTACGTCTCCCCGACCCCCAGATGAACCCCACCATTATAGACTTCAAGTTGGTAAACACCGAGCAAGGTAACCATATAGGCAGTGTTCTAAAAAGGTATAGCAGCTGGGGGAGGGCCACCATCTTCAGCAACGCTATCCTCCCCATCACGACATACACCCCTTCAGTGCCCGTATGCCTCTCCCTATATTCCCCTCCAGTATATCACTAGTGTCACGATAAATATGAACTCCAAGGTACGCTAAACAAGATGGCTCCCACCTCATGGGCTGTGACATCTCGGGAACCCTCCTTTCTGCTGCACTGGAAATAGACATGTCTTATTCCCGTTAACTTTCAGTCCGGAGACCGCCCCAAAGCCCGATAACAGACATACTGCTCCTGCCAGTGCTTCGCCCGTATCCACCAAAAACAATAACAAATCATCTGCATAAAGGGAGATGTATTGCTGGTCCCCTCTAAAGGTTAGGCCCCCGTACCACCAGCCCAGTCGAGCCCGAGCCGCAAGTGGCTATATTGGTAAAGCAAATAATAACAGAGAAAGAGGGCAACCCTGTCGAGTCCTGCAAGCTTCATATCTGGGGGAGATCATTTGCCCCACCTTAACTGGCGCCATTGCTGTGGAATATAACACCGCCGCCCATCCTACGAATGCCTCGCCCAATCCAAAACAGCTCAGCGTTTTATACAAATACGGCCATTCGAGGCTATCCAAGGCCATCTCTATGTCTACCGAAAGGATTGCCGCCCTGGGCGAGCCCTCACCTGCTTCCCCCAGTACCCTCAGCAATTTTCGCACGTTAGTAGCTGTATTCCTGGTAGGGATGAACCCAGCCTGATCTTCATGCACCAGGCTCGTCATATGCTGCATCAAGCGCAATGCCAGGATCTTACTAAGTATCTTATAGTCCGTGGACATCATTGATAGAGGGCGATATGCCGCTGTGTCCGTGCTATCCCTCCCTGGCTTCAATAAGGGAACTTTGAGGGCCTCCCGCATTGTCCCCGGTAGCTGTCCTATTTCCCGTGCCTCTCGATAGACCTCTAAGAGTCTTGGCGCCAGTATATCCATAAAGTGCAGGTAGAATTCAACTGGAAGTCGATCCACCCCCGGGGTCCCATTGCGTAACATCTGTTTGATTGCGCTTCTTATCTCCTCTAGGGTAATGTCCCATCCCAAGTGCTTCGCCTGATCCTCATCTATTTGCAGAAGTGCCACCTCTCCCAGGAAAGACTCAATTTCAGGTTCCTCTGCCATTAATGTACTCTAATACAGTCGCTCATAGTTCTTCTGAAACTCCTGCATAATCTCCCTTTGGGTATAGACCTTGCAGCCCTCGCCTGAACTCAGGGCTAAGATCGCCGAGCCCCACGGTACAGGATTAGCCAGCCATGCCAGCAGTGTCCCCGCCTTATCGCGTTCTGCATGTGCCTTCTCCACATACTTCCTATAATCGAAGCAGCGGAGCCTTTCTACCTCCCCGGCCAGTTTCACCTTGGCCTCTGTAACTTCAGACTGTAGTTCCGGATGCTCCGGCCTCGCCCGCTCCGCTAGCCCCAACCAATCCTCTGCCATTTCAACATCCTGTAGTAGGGTTTTCCTCACTCCAACATCTGTACTAATGCACAACCCTCGCACAACCACTTTAAAGGTGTCCCACTCCACCGCCCTAGTAGTAGCCGTTCCCACATTCTCAGAGAAGTAGTTTGTTATCCCCTCTGCCACCTCACTACGAAACACCGGAACCTCTAGCGTCTCCGGGCGCAGCCGCCATGTGGGGATTGCAGCTTTATCCCCGTCCAATGTATCGTAACCAACAATGGGTTATGATCACACAGAGTCCTAGTGAGATATTCTGATTGGGTCACCGAAGCTACCACCGATGGGGAGCACAGAATGGCGTTGAGCCGAACATGAAGTTCGTGCAACGATGAGAAATAGGAATAGTCCTTATCCTGCGGGTGGTGTAACCTCCACACATCTACCAAATGCCACCGAGCCTGCCACTTAACCCTATACTTGGACAGCCAGTGAACTGGGGAGTCTGCCAGAGGGGGATTGAGACCTATCCAGAAGTGTGTCTGCAATCGAGTTGAAATCCCCTCCCATGATCATTGGGCCCGCTAGGAACTGTGTAAGGGTGCCCGACATTCGATCCAGGAATCGCGCCTGGTCCACATTAGGAGCATAGATACTGCACAAAGTCACCTCTCTGCCATATAGACGCCCCTCGACCACAACAAACCTGCCCTCCCCATCTATTATATGTTTAAGCGTCTGGAAGGGGACCCCGGCCCTGACCCAAATCAGTGCCCCCCTCGCAAATGCCAAATAGGTCGTGTTAAAAACTTGGCCCCTCCATCTACGCTACAACCCTAGGCCTTCCGCCTTCGTGAGGTGTGTTTCCTGGAGCAACGCTATGTGTACCCCCCTCCTAATCAAATACGCACGAACCTTGTGTCGTCTTGTCATCATGTGCAGACCCTGTACATTCCAGGTGATACATTTTAAATCAGGTATTGTCCCCATTATCACATTTCGATTTCTTCCTCTCTCCATCGACAGCTTTTATCACACAGGTGACCCCCAGAACCAAACCCCATCCCCAACTCCCCCCCACCCTACCAAGAACAGGTCCTAAAACGAAACTGTTAGTCCCCATCCAAACAATACCCACACACATCACACTCCTAGGCCCAGCGGTAGACACCACAGGCTCGCCTTAAGGGCTAGAGGGGGGTCTGGTGTCGACGGGTGCCCGCACGCTCCCGCTTGTGAACTCCGCTGAGGCCCCCCTTATAATTCCCCACCCTCTGCCCCACCTGCGCGTCAGACTTCTAAATAACAAAGCACCACAATCTGTGAACTTTCCCTTGCCCCTGGGTCGCCACCCAGCCATCCCTCCCCGATTGCCTCTCAGCGCCAGCATGGCATCACCTCATCATACAAGAACCATTTGCAACCCCCCACTACCACACTCCGGTTCCAACATCCATACATACGAGATGTCACTCATCCATGAGTCCATCTGCTGTGGCCGGGGTGACCAGCGGCAACCGAACACTTCCAACCTCTGACGTTTCTGTGTCTGATCGTGATTTTTCTCCTTCAGAGTCCGTCCCCTCCGGTGACTGCGTAACTCGACTGCTAGCGATCGCAGACACTGCCTCCAGCGCGTCTTGTTTACCCAGATCAGTTTGAGCCTGAGACGGTTTCTGCACCTTTGGTCGTTTACGGCGAAGGCTCTGTGATTTACTCTGTGGCAGCCCCTCTGAGCGTTCTTTTATTCGCTCCTCCGTTCGGTCCGCACCAGCTCTGTACGTTTCCAGCCACGCCCATGCGTCCTCTGGTGTATCATGAAAAAGAGTGTTACCATCAAGCATGATTTTCAACTTCGCGGGAAACAATAGTGAATACTGAATGCCTTCCAATCGCAGCTCCCTCTTCGCTGACAGGAATGACGTACAACGACGCTGGATCTCCAAGGTATAATGCGGAAATATATTCACTCTGCTGTTATACACCTCAGAGGGCCCTTCTGTCTGCGCTCTCTGTAGTAGCAGATCCCTGTCTTTGTAGTGCATGAGCCTAGCCACAACCGGGTGGGGGGGACGTCCCGGCAGCGGGGGCTTGGCAGGCACCCTATGCGCTCGCTCCAGCGTGAAAAAGGAAGATAAGCCCTCGGGTAACACCACGGTCCACAACCAGTGCTCCAGATACTGCACCATATCTGACCCCTCCACTTTCTCTGGCAGACCCAAAACGCAAATGTTATTTCTCCGATTACGGCTTTCGGCATCCTCCGCCAGCTTCTCCAGCGCTTGAATCCAGTCCAAAACGTCCACCATCTTGCTCTCCAATACCTTTTGGGCCGGTTCTACCTCCTTCAATGTCCTTTCCACTTGTTTCACCCTGTCCCCCAGCTTGGAGTGATCCACCTTCAGTAGCCCCAGCCCCGTCACTACTTGCGCAATGTCCTGTTGCAAGGCTGTACGGGATTCCGCTATTGCAGCGAGGATACGATCAAGCTGTCGTTGTAATTGCGGATCTTGGGCCTCCTCTGCTCCCTCCAGGTCACCCTGGGCCTGCTGCTTCCCCTTCGATTGTTGGGCTGTTCCGCCCTGCTTCCCCCTTGGCTTCCCCATGGCCCCTGGTGTAAGACAATAACGGATTGGGGGTACGTACGCTTCCGCCGCTCAGCTTCTCAGATTTCGCACCCTCTTCTTCCATGCTCCACCAGAGTCCAGGTGTGCCGCCCGCCAGAAAGGGCCACTCTAAGTCCCCCAGTAGCGCAGCGTGGGAACAGCCCTTCCCTATTAACTTCTTGAGGGTATTCAGTTACGCATAGTTCCAGGTTCCCCCCTCTATGATCCAGCACTCCAGGCTCCTTCTCCAAACAACCGCAGCAACAGGGAGCACAGCCCCAGTTTTCCATTCCCTGGGCTTAAAGGCTGCCCCACCTCGCAGTCCACAGCCCCTCTCAGCACGCACGCCTCTCTCGGCATCCTATGCAGCCCAGTCCCCACCGAACCACGTATTGCTTGCCAGTGGGCGCCCCACCCCTTCAGCACTGCAGCCGCCTGTGCTCAATCAACCAGTCTTAGAATCAGGATTGTTAAAGGTGACCTACAGTCAATAGGTAGAAAGTTTTTTAACTGCATAAAAAGTATAAAAGCAATAAACAGTGGGTAATTATATGTTTTTTAAACAAACTTTTTAGAATCGGTCCTGAAGAAGGTGTCTCATAAAGAAAGCCGAAACGCCGCGTCGACTTGAATCCTCGTTTCTTGATATCATGTACCCTAATTGTTTTTACATGTTTTTATATGTTTAATCCTATGTCTATAACATGATGTTTGCTTTGCTTTTATCATTGTTTTTTATATTATGACATGTTTTATATTTATGACAAAAATAAATTTGTACCTTTTTCTAAATGACTTTAATTGTGAATAATTGTTATTAGTCCATATGAGTGTCACCCTTTACATATATAAAAAGTGTTTTATATTTTATGTTTTGCATATGTCAACAAACAACTTCAGATAGCCTCTTTTTTAAGCAGTATTGGAAACACTAGAGTTAGACTGCTACCAAATCCATACTGGACCACCCCTTTACACGCCAAATTGTCCTATCAGACCGTAGGTCCTGTGGATCTGTAAACGTGGGACACCCCATATTTCTTACATTCATTCCCCCTAGTCCCTGACAACTACTTACAGGGGGCCTCCTCAATAACTTTTTCTCAATCAACCAGTGCCCTGCTCGCCAGGCCCCCACCACACAACGACAGCGCTGGCATCTTTCCACAATGCATCGTCATCTTCGCCAGCATATTTCAGATCACCGGGGCTCCTCTCTCGATCGGCGCCTGTACAACATCAGGCACCCTTCCTGTATTGGTCCCCTGGCAGCTGATACACAGCAGCATGCAACTTGGCTCCGTAGGCAATCAGGGGGAGGGAAGGGGGGGCTCTGCCTTTAAAACTCCACTGCCGTTGACCACCGCTGATAGCGGGGGGGCCCAATGACAGACCCCTGGGCCGCCGAGCTTTCCGCTCCCGCACCTCCCCGCCCCCGCATTCGCTGGGCCTTTCCTCCAATCTGCAGCGCTCGTCCTGGGCGGGGGGGGCGCCTCCCTCCACAACCGCCAAAAGACCCAGGTGCCGCTCCTCTAGGGCCCCAGTAGCGTCAGCGCCCGACAGGCAGCAGCCCCGCAGCACGAGTCTCCGAGGCCCGGGTGCTGCTACCTAACTCGCCGCCATTTTGCCTCGCCACCTCCACTGCTGTCACGGGTCTATCCAGGGCTCAGGAGTCCCCTCCAGGGGTCCCCGCTCGTCACTCCCCGCAGTTTCTGGCCATCGTTGACCGCAGGGGAACCGATCCCGGACCTCCGGATTGCCGGCCCCCCCCCGCTCGGAAATCATTGTTCCTGCACTCGGCTGACCCCTCACCTCCTAATCGCTGCGGGGGCACCGCACTTCAAGCGTGTTCTGGACAGGCGCCTTTGTTTTGCGCTCTCCCCTCGTGTCCCTGTCCGCTCCCATCCTAAGTCTCATCAGCTGTAGTGTTGGGCAGACCGAGGCTTCACCATTCGACCCCCGAGGACCCGGGCTCTCCTCCTCGGATCACTGCCATTTTGTGCCGCCTCCCCCGCTGCAAACATGGGACATCCAGGAGTCCAGGAGCCTTCCAAGTCTAACCTGAGACCATCGGACAGCTCCCCGGGCTGGGAACTCCACAATCCACGAGTCCCGGCGCCGATGGCAGGCAGTTTGGGCTCTTTACATCAGGATTTTGTGAGGGCCGACGCGGAGCTCGGCGCTCACACTGTCAGCTCAATTGGCCTCAAAGCCACGCCCCCTGAGACACACACTGAATAAAGAAATCTGACACCAATTCATACAAATAACACATACTTTAATATGAATTTTGATACCAAGATTATTAGGATTGCGTAAGTACTTTTCCAGTTACGAATGTTCACAGTTTTCTTAAATGGACACTTAGGGCATCTGGGTGCTGAAGTGTGTCACAGTGTTGGGTGTCCAATTCACTTCAATGGGAGAATGTTCCGTTGGTAAAGAGGCTACAAGTTTGGTCTGGGGGACTAGCCCAGAAGAACCCACAGTGGGCTCGACCCTTAATATCCTTAGGCATGCAGGGACACCTTTGGCCCACTTCTTCTCGGGTGGTGGGGCTCTGGTACAATAGTGTCTTTTGGCGTCGGGATTCTATGCTGGAGTCATTCGCACTTGGAGAAGGCCTGCAGACAGAGGCTGCAGCCAGCAACTGGAAATCCAGTCTGGGCAAACGCAAGCATGGGTTTGGCACTTGTGGGTCTGTGGACTACTTTGGCTCCATCACCTCCCTTGGACTCAGGCTCTGGAGCTTGGATGCATTGGTGCTTTGAAGAGTCAGGTAGCAGTGGTCACAGGCATATGTCTTGGTCTTTGTTTTGCACAAGAGGGGAAAACAGGAGAGATGGGCCACTCACAAAGTGGGTCGTACTGTCCCTGAATTACCTCAATGTCCAGGTGGGTCTTCCTCTCAGTTCAGTTCAGTTCAGTTCATGAAGCTTTATTCGGTCATTAAGAATAGTAACCATAAAAGCAGAACAACATGCAACAAGATAAAAATACAAGCAATAATTAAAAGATCATACTTTTCCTAAAAGTCATAGATTTACAATTAAAACTGGCAATATAAAAACATATGTCGGGGCGGTCCAAGTTGTACAACAAACACATTGCATCCTCCACATTAAAAACACCGTACTTGAGAAATATTGGTTTTAAAAAGGATATCCTAACGTTCTTGAACAGGGTGCAAATGAGCATAAAGTACACTGTGCTTTGTTTCGAATGCCCATCGCAGAGGCAGGGGCCAATCGGATGCTTTTTTGGATGTGGGAAAGCCACCAGTACATGAGCAGTTCCAACTCTTTGTCTAGTCAGTACAAATCTATGTGCAGGCCTAGTTACCATGCTCAGGTAATTCTGGAATCCCTCAGTAATAATATATTTATTATAAGTATTAACAATAACGAGAGAATTACTCACAGCCGAGCGTTTATGGGTTCTGTAAGACTTAAAAGAGTTTTTCATGTCTTGTTTGGCAAGACCTCTAGGGGGACAGTGATCTAGCAACAAATTAATACCAAAGATGCTTTTGTAACAATCTATAACATATTTAAGCCATGGTATCTGCAAACAATTGTCTAGTCCAAGGCAGTCCCTAATTACAAGTTGATTGAACTCAGTCTCTTCCTTGAGCCAAATGGCTCGGTAAAGCAACAAAGGCCTAAGTGAGGCAAGTTCACTCAGGTAAGAGACCCCAACCTCTTTGTGAATCAACTCTGTAGGGGCAGATTTAGGGAGGCACAATAATTTCTTAAGGAAGTTATTTTCTTCTGTCTGCAAACGCTCAATATTGCAGTAACCCCAGAGCCCCGCCCCATAAAGGGCAATGGATATACTACGTGCCTTGTAGATTTCCATCATATCCTTGATTCGCCTATCCCCCAGCTTAGACGCAAATTTAAAAATGCCATAAGAACTTTTACTCATTTTAGTTTGAACATTCGTTAGTTCTTGCCCCCAGCTGCCATCACTAGTGAAAGTTACCCCCAGGTAGCAGAAACTATTCACATGCTGAACTTTATCCCCATCTATAAAAAAGGAATGGCTTTTGCCCGCATTTGTTCCACAGGTCATTGTATGGTTTTTTTCTTATTGATCAGCAGTCTCCTGCTCCCAATAAATTCGGTGAACTTGTCCATCAGAGGCTGCAGACCAACAGGTGTCCGTGACAGGAGCACCGCGTCGTCTGCATACAGCAGAACTGGGACACTGTCCCCAGCAACCTGTGGAGCATCAGCCTTAACAGTCATCAGGGCGGCTTCAACCCCATTAACAAAAAGGGTGAACAACAGGGGCGCAAGGACGCACCCTTGCCTAATTCCCCGTTTCACATTAAAATTACTAGTGCACTCCCCGCTAGTACCATACCGGACACATGTTTGAAACTTGCTATATAGTCTGGCAAGGAAAAAAATAATTTCTTTAGGGGCACCCATGTCTAGCAAAACTGACCACAGAAGTGAATGATTAACTAAATCAAAAGCACTGCTTAGGTCAGCAAAGCAAAGATAAATATTGCGGGGCTTAGCTCTAGTGTACTTGCCAATCAATAATTATAGATTCAGGCACTGATCTAGGGTCCCTCTTCCCTTCCTGAATCCATATTGAGTATTGGGAAGAATCTCGTTCTCATCTGCCCACTCTTCTAATCTGGAAAGCAGTACTCTGCTCATGATTTTTACTGATGAATCGAGCAGGATAATCGGCCGGTAGTTACAGGCTAGTGCTTTGTCCCCTTTTTTATAAATAGGGACAATAATAGAGTCACCCCAGGTCGGTGGAATCATGGTGGTTACCGCAGCATTGAGTGCCAAGGTAAGTATTGGTCCTCAAAGCTGCTGTTGACCCCTGTATACATCTATCGGGACTCCATCTGGCCCCTGAGCCTTCCCCCCCTTACTGGTTTTAATACTAATCTCCACCACCCCCAGAGAGATGTCAAGAGGCACCACGGGCCATAGCATATGCTCATTAGACGACAGAGTGTTATCTTGAAAGATCGCCGAGAAATGGTTCACCCAGTCCTCACTGCCCACATTAGATGAAAGATGGGGGGTTTTATCGTCTTGAAGGAAAGGGGAGTTAACAGTAGACCAAAACAGGCGACTATCGGCAGTTTCTGCTGCCTGGCTAAGGTGATCCCAGGCTTCCTGCCGTAACTCCTTCTTTCTTTGGATAGCGCCTTTTTATAATCAATTCTCAGAAGTCTGACTCTATCATTATCCCTAGGGGTGTGGGCTAGAGCATGTTTAAGTTGCGAGAGAAGGGACGTGCAGGCATGGTCAAACCATCCAATCCCTTTCTCTCCTCTACCCGATTTATTCCCCGTGAAGATGTTGTTAATGACATTATTAATATTAAGAAAATGGGTCATAACATGAACAGGCGTGCAGCCTGGGGACAAAATAATGTCAATGTCCGTCAGGCATTTATTTATGATTATGGGTTCCACTGTAGCTGATTTTTCCCCTTTCCATCTCAGCCTGGTCCCGTTGGTCCTATGTGGCTCTATATTGGCCAGCACTCTAGTGGGCAGTTCAGTTCTACACTTCCACGTGGTAATATGCATGGTAACACAATTGTGGTCACTCAAAGAGGATGTATCCCTTACTTTAATTAAACAGTGCGGTACCAAACTAGACGAAACCATGATGTGGTCGATAGTGAAGCCCGCATTCGACCAGTAAAGGTGGGGATGGAACACTCACTACCCTCCTGTACAGTACACAATAGCTCTAAATCATACGAAGCCATGACGCTATTGATTGACTCTCCGTAGGCATTATGAGGGAAATGCAACATACTCTCCCCGCTATTAGTTAGGATCCCACAAACCCTGGAAGAGGATAAACTACAAACTGTTAAATTAAAATCCCCCAACCAAATGTAAGTAAAAATGCATTTTGCTTCCCTTTCCAGCTTCATGAGGGCACGTGATAACTCATCTATCACTTTGTGCCGGGAATTGTTAAAAATGTTGTTATAAAAATGTATTAAAAGCACATCAGTGCCATCCAGTAAACGTACCAAAAGGATTTGTGAGTGTGGTTCAACTAACAAATGTTTAACGATAGTCAACTTTAAGTTTACTGCAATAAGAAAAAGAAGTCCTCCCTTTGCCCTGCCATGCCTAGTTTCAGAGGCTTCTAGGCTACAGCAAGTGTACCCTTCAAGGCTAGGTTTCTCAACACACCACGTCCCCTTAAAACATAAAATGTCATAAGACCTAACAATACCCTCCCACTCCATTTTATGTACTTTAGATGCCCATCCAGCAATATTCTAGATGGCAATGGAAATCCCCACAGTATGATGATAGTTAGCAATACCATGGACATTGTTAGTACTATTACCCTTGGCACTTCGGTCAGCCACAGGCCCAACTATATGCCTACCTGTAACATTCACCGGTTCTTCAACAATCTCATTCACACAGTGAACTGCAGTCACACTACTCAAATTACCCATGGTGGCAGTAAATGGGCTCTGGATAGCCACTCTCTCCTCACTTTGGTTATTTGATGTGGTACTCAAGGTAACATCCCTCCAGGTCCCAGGACCCATCTGATGTCAATCGTTCTGGTCCAAGAAACTCAGGGACTGGTACCTGTTCTGGACCGGGACTTGGTAAACCATCCCATGCGTAGGTGGGAAAAAACTATCCCCATTGGGAACGAAATTAGGGGTAGGTGGGGAAAAAATATCACCATTAGGGATAGGGTTCAATATGGGCATGGGCAGGATAGATCTGCCACAATTGAATACATAGTTAGAGGTAGGTAGAAAAAATCTATCACCATTGGGTACCGAGTTAGGGGTGAAGACCCCATCTTTACAATTGGCGGGAGGTAAATTATTAAGGTGATTATAAAAATAGCCCAAAGGACGTGCAGTTACATCAGTCTCAAGCTGTGTTAAAGCAGCAGCTCTAAGTAAGACCGTCGCAACATGTTGGGGGTATTTAAAGTTGACGATCACACAGTCACCCCCACAGGTCTTCCTAGAGTTGCCGATCCAGTTGACCCTTCTGGTAGATAAAATTTGATCTGAATAGTTAACTGGAAATCCACAGTGTCGATTTAGCCATGAAACTGTTTTGTTTTTTAAAGAGTCCCGCGACTCTTGAAGAGGTATAGCCTGGCTGAAAGAGGGAACATTAGTTAGAACCACAACATATGCTACACACTCCGGGGGGAGGTCTACTGAACGAATATTTATGCTAGCAGAAACCCCTGCAGATCCAGCGACAGCTGCTGGCACGCCTGGTGTCTGCGCTGCCCTAACTCTATTAGAGGTTGGTAATGAGTTTTTACCAACAGTTGTCCCTACAAACCCTGCAGCTGCAACCGAGACTACCGGAACCTGCACTGGCCGACCCTTATTGCAAGCTGGTAAAGAATTCGGACCGATCAGTACAGATGGTGCCTGCAGGGTTTGTCTTCCCACTTCAAAGCCGGTGGTAGCAGTGTTCGTGTTACAGGACCTCCCCGTAGTTGGCTTAGGAGCTGGCTTAGGAGCAGATTGATTACATGTGGGAACTCTATTGGGTAATTCAGGATTAACTATCTTAGCCACATGCTGGTCTAACAGGGACCCCAATCTCAATACTTCTGCAGATAGTACATCAATCTTAACAAGTAATGGCTCCACAACCGACTTCAGTTTACCATCGATGCAACCGACTAATAAATTGAATTGGTCAATATTAATAGTAACACAGTTGTCCTTAGTAAGAGTCCCTTTATCACAAACATTATCTTTGGGAATAGAGTCCTTTTTCTTCCTGGTCGAGTGATTACCCCGCTTAGTAATAGGTTTCCTACATGCTCTCATGGATCGTGTAGCCCTTGTGCATTGTTGCGGAGTACCGTCTAGGATTTCAGGTTGGTCTTCTACTGCGGTAGAATCATCTAAAACCTCTACGGCAATAGTTCCAACATTGCCGCTGGTATTATTGGTCTCGGCTGTCGCATTAGTGACGATGTTTGACCTCAATGGCAGGGTCCGATGATAGATCAGGGGGAAAATCAGGTAAATTGCCTTGTCCTAAGGATTTTCTTATATCGCTGTTAATTCTACTAACTACTTTAAGTAGGTAGTTATCCGTTAAGGTAGTTTGGATAGACATAGTTAGTAGTGCAGGAGGTGTACAGAGGGTTGGGAAAACACAACCACACAACCCTCTGCTGGCTACTTGATAACCAAAGTCAATTCTTTAGATGTGAGTTCACATATACTCACTGTTGTAGCCAAGGGAGGTGGCCCGTCCCGTCCTCCGTCGTCCCCGGGTGCTCTGAACACGCGTCGCAGGCGCGCCGCCCCGAGGCTGCTGGGGCTGGTAATTGTGAGGGAATCACGGAATCTCACGGCGCTCCCTCTCTGCCCGACTTCACTGCCGTTCCCCCTCACGGCTGGTAACAGGTGTGTTGCTGGTCCCCCAGCAGTCAATCTTCTGCAGCCCCTCGCCGCATAGCGCCAAGTCGAAGATCCAGGTCTCATCCACGGCAAACCAGGCTATATACAAAAATCAGCGCCGGGGAAAATGCGGCTCATCCAGTTTGCAACTACACAAACATGCCTCCACTCCAGGGGCAGAGAAAAAAGAGGCAAAGTGTGGCAGGGACAAAGTCGAGAGAATCGCCCTCAACTGCGTGAAACCTCAGCGCTGCAATCCACTTCAGAGCGCTCCAACGGCCATGGTGCCCCCACCGGGTCTATCCGCATTCATTCGCGGGAGAAAATTCAGCAAGAGAAGACGCGGCTCAGCCTCGCGTCTAGCACTGTCCGCGTCCGCTCCGCCCTCTTCCTCTCATTTGTGTCTGGACTGAACACAACAAACCTTGGGTGCTTCAAGGGGTTCGCTACTTGGGTATTGGTCCTGGTGTCCTCCCACTCGGTAGCGCGACATAGCTGACATTCAGGGGCACAGGGTTCTCCACATGGGGAGCTGCTGCATTGGGATGGCCAGAGAGCAGCAATTCGATCGGCCGCACCTTGAGTCTTTGGTGCCTAAAGCTGTAGGGGAGTATCTCCTCTATTCCAAGGGAGTTCTTTCAATCAATTGGCGAAGCACTGGCAGTCCTCCAGCTTTCTTGAGACTGCACGGAGTCAGGACGAGTCTGCTTCTTCCATGATTGTTGGGGGCAGTAGTCAAGCTTCTAGTGACAGAACTCGTCTTTGTCCACTCCTTTTCTTGAACCATCGCAATCTGAAGATCTGGTATCAGGGGATCCCTTAAATGCTCAATTTAGGGGCGTTAAAGAGAGTCACGTGTAGTAGCCAATGGACTACTTACCCCTGGTGTCACTACGCCCCCATATGACCACTTACAGTGTAAATTGGGCATAACCCAATCCCAGAATCTCTAAGTTTGCCATCATCATGGTGGCCAACTCTGAAAAGTTGTGTCCACTTCAGGTAGCCCACCTTAGGGGTGGTACTAGCTGTGGGGTGGGAACGCCTCGCTGACTAGCTAATTTTCCTACCTGTCCATGTGCAAAAGGGCTCTGGACAAAGAGGGTCAGCTTCCTCTCCTGTGATGGAAGTCAGACTCGCATTTCAAAGGTTATGGCTTCTTTGATGCTAACCTGCCTTGGAATGCTAATCAGCAGTTGTTAGACTTGTCTTTTGCAGCGGGTTTACCCCCCGACTTTTAGTTTTTTGGCCTCCTGTTTTTGACCCTGTTTTTGTTGGTTTTAGGACTCTGGGCACCTTACCACTGCAATTCAGTACTAAAGTGCATATGCTCTCCAGGTAAATTATGTTATGGATTGGTGTTTCCATGAGTGGTATATTTGATTTACTGGTAAGTCCCTAGTACAGTGCACTGTGTGTGTACAGGGCCTGTACATCAAATGCTGCTAGTGTGCCTTCAGCACTGATTGTGCCACCGACATGAGCAGACTGTAGATGAAACTCAGACCTGCCACTGCAGTGTCTGTTCACAGTTTGGTACTGTCATGTCGACCTGGCGAGTGCACCAACTTGCCAGGCCCTAATTTTCCCTTTTCTTACATATAAGTCACCCCGAAGATAGGCCCAAGGTACCCCTGTGGGCAAGGCGCCGTGTACGTTTAAGGTAGGACATGCACTGGTGTGTGTGACATGTCCTGGTAGTGAATTATAGTGTATTTCGTTTTTCATTATTGAAAAGTGATCTGTCCCATAGGGTAGAATGGGAGTTTATTTATAACATCTTATAGAAATATAACTTACTTCCTAACTCCCTATTGGGACAAGGTAAAAAGATGGAGTTTAGTATGCCTGAACTCAGAATAAAAAAACGCATCTTTTAGTGAAGATGATTTTTATATTGTGTGTTTGAAAATACAAATTTTAGAAAGCGGGCAGTTTCTTGCTTAGCCATCCTACGTGCCTCTGCTGGTTTGTGGATTGACTGTCTGGCTTTGGAGTGACAAGGACTGGGGATGTGCATTCTCTCAGAAGGCCACAGGGGCGTTGATGTGTGTCCTGCTTTTCCTGAATGAGTCAGGGCTGGGCTGAATAGACCTGGGCTGCATTCAGAGTAGCCGGAGGACTTTTCACTAGCACCTGAATAGTCCTGGTCTACATTTAGAGTTGGGGGAGATTTCCCTTGCACCTGAATAGACCGTGTCTGCCTTGGGCAATACTGTCTCCACCTCCTGCTGGGAAGCTGGGCCAGAGAGCACCAAACTGGTTTAGACTAAGCACAGACACTCTCTGCCTGAGAGAACACATTAACTTTGAGTATAAATATTTGGGCCCAGTCCACAGAACTTTAGAACTCCTTTGAATCAAGGAACTTGCCTAGAAGAAGAGCTGAAAGAGCTGCCAGGAGGACTACTGCCCCATTGCTGTGCTGTTGCTTTGTTGAATTGGCCTACAGTTGCTGCTACTGCCTTGGGCAGTGAAAGGACTGGACTGAACTTTCTTTACTTGTGCTGAGTATCTCCAAGGGCTTGAAGTAGAGCTTGCCTCCTGTTCCGAAGTATCAGTGACTGCAAAGACTTTACCAATCTCTGGGTACCCTTCTGGAACTGCGGATTCAGTCACCACAGAGGAGGAAAAAGCAACCGACTCCGTCACTGAGTCCGTCGCCAGCTCCCTGACCTGAAGGCAGTGCAGAGGGCACCGTCCGCATCTAGCACAGTAACCCTGGTCTCACCAATGACCGATTCCACCACCACCAAGCCACTGCTTGCACCGTGACCTGTGGGCACTGCACTCCGCATCTCCTCACTTCACTTTGCCGCACTGGTTTCACTGACACTGTCGCTGCACGCTGACCACGACTTCTGTGACCACATCGTGGCTTCAGGGTACCGCTCATAAGTCACATGATGCACTGCCCCATCACACACCGTAGTCTGGACCGACTGGCGTCAGCTTTCCGCAACCGGCTATGTCGCCTGCACCATGAACTGTCAGCACAGCATCGAATGCCGCCTTCACGCCACAGCGGAGCCCTGTGCTCACTGATGCCGCTGGACAACCGTCACCAAGCTGCTGACTGCAATGCACCCTGAGGGCACTGCACCGATATGCTTTGAATCGCAACCGCAAAGGTTGCCACAACTCACTTGCACCAACGTGTTGGCCGCAACACAAAAGATACTCTTTACGAGTCTGTCGACGCCCCTGACTGACACGGTAAGACGGAACTGTTAGATTCTGTTCTGTACTTTACTACTGTAGCACCGGACGGAGCTACCGACTTCAGGGAACTGTGTTTTTTTTTATTATTTCCCAAAATTTTTATTAAAATATAGATATGCATATCAGCGGATACAGACAGTACAGGGTATGCAAAAAAGAAAGAACAAAAAAACCCAAAGTAAAACAAAGAGGGGGGGTATGTACGGGTTTAACATTGCTTGTGCGCGTTGTCCCCCCCGACCGAAAGAAGAAAGTAGAGGGGGGGGGGGTCAGGCTTGTTCGAGATGTGCATCAAGGGCTTCCCACATGCCATTTTTGGCGTTATGTTCTTTCGAGTATTTGCCTGGGATGTTGTCCGCGCCTCTGAGGAAGGTGACCCAGTTAATCCAGTTTTTGAAGGTGGCTTTAGCAGTGTTTTTCCAGTTTGTTAATATGATTTTAACTGCCGCTGTTAGTAGGATGTCAACTAGATCCCTTTCCTCTTTGTTTTCCAGGCTGTGTGTCATGAACCCTGTGGCCAGATCAGCGAAGGTGATTGGTATGTCTTTGCCCAACACGTCGTTGATGAAGTTGTTTACCTTCTTCCAGAAGTTCCTGACTTTTTGGCATTCGAAGATGAGGTGTTCCAGGCTACCGTTCTCTTTTTCGCAATTCCATCATGTTCCTGTGTTCCTTATGCCTGTTTTGTGGAGCCTCGCGGGGGTCCAGTAGGCTCTGTGGAGGAGCCAAAATTTTGTTTTCCCCAGTTGTGGTGTGACTTTGTTGGTGGTGGCTGATTTCCATAGTGTGCTTTTTTCCTCGTCATTCAGGTGTCTTTTCGCTAGTTCCTCCCAGGTGTTCATCACTTTTTTATTCAGCGTGGATTTTTGGGGGCTTAGTAGATTGTATATTTTTGCTGTGTGGTGGCCTGTGGCATTGAGGTTGTCCATGTATTTGATTATCGTTGGTGGTGTTTTGCTTAGGTTTGTCCTTGTTATGGCCGTCTTTATTTTTAGGAATGTGTACAGCTCTATATCTGGGAGACTGTGGAGCTGTTGGAGGTTTTGAAAGGTGAGTGGGGTGTTCTTCGTTTCTAGCTGGTCTGGGCTTGTGATTCCACTCTTTATCCATAGTTCGTTGTCGAGGACTTTGGTCTGGTAGAGTATCTTCGAATTGTGCCAGATTGACTCCCAGTTTGTTCCTCTGATGCGTTGACCCATACGTTTGTCTACCTTCACGAGGGCCTCTTTGGTGTGTCTGATGATAGGGTTTAGTCTAAGGGGGTGTTTGTTTGCAGTGAGTAGTGCTATCGGGTTTAGTCCTCCCAAGATGTTCCTCTCTACCTTCAGCCACTCTGGTTCGTAGTCTTGGGTGTTTGTGATCCAGAAGAGACCTTGTTTGGCCAGGCAGGCTGTTTGGAAGTGTTTGAAGTTCATTAAGTTTAGTCCACCCAGGTTTTTTGTCAGTCTCAGTTTCTGTAGGCTTATTCTTGGTCTTTTGTCTCTCCATAGGAATTTGTTCAATAATTTGTGAGAGCTTCTTGTGGAAGTTTTCCATCATGGCTAGGGGAAGCATGCTGAGTGTATAGTTTACCACCGGTGTTACCATCATCTTGATTGTTTCCACCCTGCCCCACCAGCTGATGTATTTGGGCAACCAGAGGTCTAGTCTCTCTTTTATGTTCCTTAAGGTTGCTTCCTCGTTGTGCTCTACGGTGTCTTTTAGGTCCCTCCCAAACAGTAGCCCCAGGTATTTGAGTGGTTTTCTTTGCCATGCTAGGCCTGATTGCCCCAGCACAGTTCTTGTGGTGTGTACGTTCATTGGCTTGCATTCAGATTTGTCCTTGTTAAGCTTGTATCCTGAGGCGGCTGCATATTCTCCTATGGTGTCCATTAGGGCTGAGATTGATGTCGTGGGTTTTGTGGTGGTGATGAGGATGCCGTCTGCGTATGCAGCCAGTTTCACTGTCTTGTTTTTGATTGTGACGCCAGATATGTTCTTGTTGTGGCTAGCAGTGGTTCGAGTGCTAGCAGGAAGAGTCCGGGTGATTGGGGGCAGCCTTGCCTCGTGCCTCTTTCTAGTGTCAAAGCTTCTGATGCGCCCCCATTCACCACGACTCTGGCTCTCGGTTTGTTATACAGGGCCATGACCATTGTCCTGTACTTAGTGCCCAGGCCAAATTTCTGCATGCATGCATCTAGGAAGGGCCAGGATACTCTGTCGAAGGCCTTCTCCGCGTCCAGTGCTATCATGACCGCCTGTTCTGTACTGTGCGGTGTTTGGTTGATGAGGTGGCTGAGCAGTCGTGTGTTGTCCTGTGAAAGTCTGTTTTTGATGTAGCCCACCTGTGCATTGTGGATGAGTGTTGGTAGCACCCTGTTCAGTCTATTTGCCAGTATTTTTGCGTATATTTTGCAGTCTACGTTGATGAGTGATATAGGTCTGTAGTTTTGCGGAAATTGTGGGTTTTTTCCTTCCTTGGGGATTACAATGATATTGGCTTCTGCCATAGACTCCGTCATTCTGCCTCCCTGGATGCAGTGTGTGAACGTTCTTGCCATGGTCGGTCTCAGTTGGCAGAGGAATCTCTTGTAGAAGGCTGCGGTGTATCCATCTGGGCTTGGGGCTTTGTTTGGCTTCAGCTGGTTGACTGCTGCATCGATCTCACCGTCTGTAATGTTCTCTTCGAGTGTCTCTCTGTGCTCATCTGAGAGTGTGGGCAGGTTGATTCTGTGGAGTAGGCTCTCCCCCCCATCGTCTTCTAGGTTCTTGTCCGCACTGTATAGTTCTTGGTAGAACTGTCTGAAGACCTCTAGGATACCTTTGTTCGTTGTTTGTGTTTTGTTGTTTTTGTCCGTTATGGCTGCGATTGCGTGTTGTCTCTGCTTTGCTTTCAGGTACGAGGCCAGTTGTTTCCCCGCTTTGTTGGCTGAGCATAGGTTTATGGCCTTGAATTTGTTTATCCAGGTGCCTGCTCTTTCGCTCAGTATTTTGTTCAGCTCGTCTTTTTTCTTCGTTAGGTCTGTTAAGGTGTTTTTGTCTGATAAGTTTGCGCAGTGACCTTTCTCTAGGCTTCCTATCTGATCTTCCAGTTCTTTTATTTTCTTGTTCCTGCCTCTGTTCATTCTGGACTTGATGTTGATGAGCTTCCCCCTGATGGTTGCCTTTAGTGCATCCCAGATGGTGTCCTTTCCCACCTCGCCGTTGTCGTTGATGTCTAGGTATTCCTTTATGGCCTCTTCAATTTCTTTAATGTTGCTCGCGTTTTGCAGGATGTCGTCATTTAGTCTCCATCTGCTGGCTGCATGTTCATTGTGTCTTCCGCTCATTGAAAGTGTGATGTGTGCATGGTCTGAGATGGTTATGGGTGCTATTTCGGTGTGAACGATCAGGTGGGAGTATTTTTGGGACATTAGGATGTAGTCAATTCTGCTGTAGGAGTTGTGTGGGTGGGAGTAGAAGCTGTATTCACGTGCGTCAGGATGCTGCAGTCTCCACTGGTCCATGAGGTGGAGCTTGGTGCATAGGTTCTTCAGAATGTTTGGGTTGTGGGTGTCGTGGCTTATCCCGTGTGGGTGTCTGTCCGTTGCTTGGTCCATGACCTGGTTCATGTCCCCTGTCACGAGGAGAAGGTCGTCCTGTGGGATTTCCAATAGTCTAGTGGTGGTCGTCTCCCAGAATTCTTTGTCGTCCGAGTTTGGCCCGTATATGTTGGCCACGTGTATTGTCTCCTCTCCTCTTCCCAGACTTGTCACTAGTATTCTGCCTTCCTTGTCTGCGTACGTGGCTTTCGCAGTCATGTTGGCTTTTTTGCTTATTATTGTTACTACTCCCCGTTTCTTGAGTTTGGCGGGAGAGCAGTGGACTTCCCCTATCCACCTCGCTTTCAGGTGTGAACCCTCTTCCTGTGAAAGTCTGGTTTCTTGTAGTACGTAGATGTCTCCTTTCAGTTTTGCCAGGTAGTCAAGTGTTTTCCTGCGTTTTACAGGGTGATTAAGGCCTTTGACGTTTAGGGACACCACCTTAAGATTTGGTGTTTGCTTGGTTTGTGATAGTTGGGGCTGTGTCGGCGCTGTCATGGTGGTTCCTTTTTGTCGCTTCTTGTGCGTAGTTCGTCTGGTGGCATGCTTAAGCCTAATGTGGGTCCCGTCGAGCTGCTTCGTTCGTTGGGCAGACCCCCCCTTGTGCTATGGGTAGATGAGGCGGGTATAGGTAGGAAAATAGAGATAGTAAAGACATATATAGAAAGTAAAACATGCTTCTGTACTGTGGTGATCGTTCGTGCTCTCCCATTCTCCCCTTCGCCCCCCCCGCCTCCCCCCTCCCGTCCCACCCCCCCTCCCCCGCATTTAGAAATGTGAGCGTGTGACAGCAAGAGTCCCTTTTTCTCCCTCCCCCCAAGTCTGTATATTAACTGAGGAGGCGGTAGAGGCCCCTGTCCCACTTGTACTTGCATAGTGTTATTTAGTATTCCCCCTTCAAAAGGAAGCGAGAAACAAAAAAAAAGAAAAAACCACTGCAATAAAGGATATCTGCTTGCTGCATTGTTCTGAGGTAGTTGATCTGTGCGCTTCTTTCTATTTCGTCGTTGCTTGTTGCTTAAGGTTCTGATTGGCATTGTGTGTTACGCTAGTGTTTCCCTGAGGAGACTGAGGTAGATACAGGTGTGATTCCTCCTTGTGCTAGCTGCGACTCAGCTCAATACGTTTGCGGCGTCTTCTTTCTCCCTTGAGGTAGATACGTTGATTGAGTTCAAAAGGCTGCGCAGGTATAACATTCCTGGGCTTGTGCAAGTGTTCCATTGTTTTCTCGTCTATTTAGGTTTATACATCTCCGCCTTCCGCCGCATCCGATGAGGCTCTTCTTTTTGCTCCTGGGCTTTGTGACTCCATGCTCTCTGGCTCTGGACCTTTTAGGTATCTTTTTAGCTCGTTGGGGTCGTCGAAGATGAGTGTGTTGTTCCTGTCTGTTATTTTCATTCTGGCTGGTCCGGCGAAGCCAAAGGTTATGTTGTCTCTTCGTATTTTGTCCCGTAGGGCCAGGAAGCCTTTCCTAGTTTCTACTGTCAGCTTGGAGTAGTCCTGCGTTATCGTTATTTTTTGGCCGTTCATAAGCATCAGTTGGCCTTTCCTGGCTATGGCAAAGATAGCGTCTGTCTGATTGCCTCTCAGTGGCTTGCATATGATGGGTCTCGGGCTGTTGCTGTTTTGGGTCCTCCTCGCCGGGATTCTATATGCCTTTTCGATTTCAAAGGGTCTCTCGAAAGTTAGTCCCGTGATTTTGGGTAGGAGGTTCTCCAGCATTGCCGCACAAGATCCTGGGGTGTCCTCTTCTCCTTCTGGGACTCCTAATAGCATTATGTTTCCCTTCCTGCTCTTGTCTTCATATTCTGCCTGGATCCTTTCCAGGGTATTCGTTTTCCGGATGACGATGCCCAGGTCTTTGTGAGTTACTCTTGTGAGGTCTTCCAGGTTACTGACTCTTTTCTCCGCCTCATCTATTCTGCCCTCGGCTTTGCTTTGTGCTGCCCTTATGGCTATTAGCTCCATCTGGATGTTGTCTACTATTTTTTTTGTAGCTTTTGCCAAGTCATTGCCCTCTGTTATTTTCTTAGGGAGTGTCTCCATCGTGATTGTTTCGCTGTTTTGGCCATTCTTGAGCTTGCCTGGGGACTCCGGGTATTCGTTCCTGCTCTTTTTGGGGTCGTTGGCGATCTTTTTATCGTCCTTGCCCGCCATTGTTTCGAACCCTTCCCTAATTTGGTGCGATGGGGCCCTTCCTGCTCTTTGTTGCTTGACGGGGCTTCCGGTTCTGCTTGGGTTGGCACTCTTTGATAGTAGGGATGTGTCTCGAAAGCGACTTGGCTCTGTTACTGTTCTAGTTCTGGTCTTTGTCTTAGTCTCCGCCAGTTCCCTTACAGTTGCTGGTCTGTGGGTGCTTCCTTGCCTTGGCCCGATCTGTATGTATTTGCTTTTTGCCGTCCTGGCTTTGCCGCGACCTGCTCTTTGGGGTGCTTAACACCTGGGTTGTTGGTGTGATGCCGCCTCTTAAAGAGCTATGCGCCACCCGGGGTGTAGGTTGCCTGCTATGCAGTGCGCTGATGTGCTTGTTTTGGTGTTGTTTGCCTTCTGCAACTGTGCACAGGCGTCCCGCACTGGTGATCTTCTCGGCGCCCACCCCGCGTCTGCTGGGCCTTTGCCTTCGTTTGCTTTGCTGTCTGGGATGTGGAGTTTTATGGTTCCTTCTCGTTTGCTTGTTTTGCTTCCGCTTTCGCTCCATTTCAAAATGGCCGCCTTGTTCTGTTGGTTTGTGCCCTTCTCACGATGGCCACCGCTCGTTTGTGGCACCCTTGTTAAAGGAATGGCTGCTTTCCCCCTTCTCTGTGCTCCGGCTAGAGTCCGCTTGTGGTGCTCGTCTGTGCCTTACTTTTCCTCTCTTTTTTTGGCCGTTTCTCCTCCCTTCGCGCTCTCGCCAGCCCTCGTTTGTTCTCGACTGACTTGGCGCGCGGTCTGCCTTAGCGTGGGGTTGGTCGTTGCAGCGCACCCTGGGGAGTATTGCTGGTGCTAACTCGCCGCTCGTGCTTTACTTGGGGGCTTTTGTGTTGTTTCGCCCTAGCCGTTTCTTCTTCCGACCTTTTCCCCTCCTAAGATGGCCGCCCCTGGTGCTGTTGTGCCTCCCCCAAGATGGCCGCCGCTTGTTTCCGTTTATCGTTTTCCGTTTGTAACTCCCGGCTTAGCGTGGCCACTACTTGATCTTACTTTCTGCTACTTTCTGCTCCTTTAAACTTGCTACTGAATCTTCCCCACGGCCGCGGCACACTGCGCTGTCCCCCTCTCTGTGCTCTCTCTGGTCTGTGCCTCTCGATCCGCAGTCGCGCTTGCCCCCGGCTCACCTTCCTTTCGCTTGTGGGCCGCCGAGTTGTTGGGGGTTCCCCCCCCTTTTTTTTTCCCTTTGGGGTCTGTGTGGCGGGTTTACTCACTCGCTCGCTGGGGTGCCGGTGTGCCACTTCTCTTTGGGGCGGGAGCAGCAGTATGGTGTTTGTTCCCGCTTTACAAGATGGCATCTCCTTGTTAGTTTCGGTTTCGTTCCTGAGGAGGGGGGGGTAGGGTCTGTTCTCACCCCCGATCGCTGCCCCCGAGTTGTTTTATGTCCTCGCTCTTGGCTGCCTGCCTCACCCCCAGGGATGTGCTTCTGCTGCCTTGGTGCTTCCCTCTTTTGTCAGGCGTGCGCTGTAGCTGCTACTGTCTGCTAGCCCGCTCGTGGTTCTCCGCCGCCATCTTGCACCTCCTTCCCTCTCGTACCGAACTTGTTTGTCCCTGTTCTTTTTTTTCGCTGCTTTTTTTGCACTGCCGGTGCTGTGTCCGCGGGCAGCCTGCCTTCATACGTCTTTTGCTGTGTCCGGTGCCTCACACCCAGCTCCTCCGCCGTTGCTATCGCCGTTTGTTCGACTTGGGGGTCGGGAGCTCAAGACCTACGAGTGCTCCCTCCTTGCCATCCAAGCCACGCCCCCCCAGGGAACTGTGTTTTTAAAGTATTCACGCAAAGTGCATATTTTAAAGTGCTGCTTGTTGGATTTATATCGTTTTTGGTCTTGTTCGCACAGATAAAATATACATTATTTTTCTAAAACTGGTGTTGTGTCCTTTTGTAGTGTTTTCACTGTATTACTGTTGGTTATGTGTAAATGCTTTACACACCGCCTCTAAGATAAGCCTGACTGTTCATGCCAAACTACCAAGGGGGTGTGCAGGGGTTATTTTAGGAGTGTAACTCCCTTACCCTGACTAGGAAGAAGGGTCCCTACTTGGAGAAAGGCTCAAACCATTGCCAACTAGAGACTCCTATTTCTAACAGCAGTTCATTCTGAAGGAGGGAGTATAAACACCCTCTTCCCAAGCAGGCTTTATTCTTGACCTCCTGAGAGAAAAGGCACTCACCCTTGGGGGTCAGAAACTCATCTCTGATGGCTGGCTTTCCAGAACCAATCAGTCAACATACCAGAGGCTGGTAAGTTTTCAGGAGGCAACTCGAAGGGGCATGTATTAATAAATAAATACCACACTGCCATCAGTGTGGATGCAATACTATGAGATATTTGATACCAAACAATACTACTTTCAGGGAAGCAATCCTGTAACTGGTATACTCGTTTTTACCAGTGTCCTGCACATGCTTTTAAAATGGCGTGCCTGATCACTTTCAATATCTAGTAATGGAACTAGACATCACAGCAGCACATCTGCATAAGCAGTTTGATGGTTTCTCAAATCCCAAGGAGTTGCCATTCTCGACTTGCTTTTGCAGAGAGTGTACATTTGAAATCCCTGCAGTTCTGATATGAACAGTGTTATTTGAACACACGCTCAATGGTGAAACACCAAATTGAGATTTTTCATCTTTTGGACGCTGAAAAAAACAGACATCCTCCTCCTCTCTGAAACATGGCTGACAGCGGACTCTGCCCATGATGTCCTTGCAGCACCCCCAGGCAATTATTACATCCTCCAGGCCGATCGACCTGCGGGCAAAGCAGGAGATGGGGTCGCGGCCATAATCCATCAGAAACACAAATTTACATCATTCGTTTCTTTAGGCATCCCCACAGTCGATAGTTTTCTACTAAAATTTGAGTCCCATCATTTTACTTTCATCTGTATCTTATTTTATAGACCCCCTTACCATATACCCACATTTTCCCAGCGATTGGGTGATATGATTGCCGAGGTGGTGGTCAACAATTCTCGAATTTTGATTATTGGTGACTTCAACTTCTGGCCTAACGACACACGAGAAAGTCCCTGTTTGATTGAACTTGCTGAAACTTTAGTGGGAATGAATTGTATTCAGCACATAAAGGTAGCCACTCACGTTAAGGGGTGTACCCTAGACCAGGTCTGGACCCCCAACCTGGAAATCTCACATCTACAGGTCTTGCTGTGCACATCGTCAGACCATCAACTCATTACCTTCCTTATCCCTAACGTCCATCTAAATAACGCCCCTCTGCCAGGCAATTTCATGGCTAGAAATTGGGGTTGAGTGGATATTGATGATTTTTTCTCCTTGCTAACAGCCTCAGCCCCCACTGCCTTGGAGAAGTCCCCCATGCCCAAGCGGAAAATACTAACATCTGGCTCGACTCCATCAGAGACGCTATAGCACCACTGAGGAAAGTTAAAATAAAGAGGCCTCACGATGCCCAACGTTGGTTTTGGGCAAATCTGAAAGCAATGAAACTAGCGTTGAGGCAAGTGGAACGCAAATGGCGACACGACTACTGCGCTAATCAAAAGGCAACTTTAATGTCTCTACTTAGAGACTACAAAACAACTATCCTTCAAACTAAGACAGAATATTTTTCTTCTAAAATATTAAAAACAACTAATTAAGCGAAGGACATCTTCTCTATAGTGGATGAACTCTCTAAATTAGACCGAGTCATCGCAAAACCCATTCCATCACAATCTCTATGTGATTCGCTCAATACATTTTTCATCGAGAAGATTGTCTTCATAAAAGCTAGTATCCCCAAACCTACAACTCCCCTAGCTGGCCCTCAACTTTGCACGGATTCCGCACTTCTAGATCATATTCCTCCAATCACTAAGGATGCTTTCTCCACCCTACTTTAAAAAGTTGGATCTGGCTCTCCCACGCATAGCTGTCTCCCTCATCTCCTTCGGGAAATGTTTTCACGCTGCCCGGACACCCTCCACTGCTTCTCAATAACTCCCTTGCCCAAGGGATTTTCCCTGATTTATTTAAGATGGCAGAAGTTGTTCCTTGTCTTAATAAACCGAGTCTAAACCTATTAGCACCTGGCAATTACCATCCCATTTCCCTGCTACCCTATCTGAACAAGGTTTTAGAAGACCATGTTGCCACCTGCTTTAGATAAAGTTTGAGGGTGAGCAACCCAATATACCCTCGCGGGCTCGGGCAATACTTGTTATATGAAAATGGGCCAGCAAGGGATTTTATTCTGTAGTTAATTATCAGCGTGTATAGATCCTGTTAGAGAAATCAGGAGTCATACAAACTGCTCTTTGGACAGTAGCTGTGATGATTTTAGACAAATTGTCACATAGGATCTATATATACAATGTTACCACACTAACACCGTAAATAAATGCAAGAAACCAGGATTTTATATTGTCAGAAGATTATTATTTGTTTTCAAGACAAAATGTATAGATTTTTGTAAAAAAACATTTTCATAAAATAGGGTACATACAAAAGTATTAATTAGATATACAAGGTGTAAATTATTTCTTCCTTTGATATATCTAAACAAGCAGTCCAGACTGTTAGACACAAAGTAAAATGATGATTTCAACTGGAAAGAAGAAAATCAAAAATTGTACAATGGGTTACACACAGAATTGGACTAGTAAGTCGACGTTTCGGTCTTGTTGGGATTTTTCATAAGACCATCATCAGGACAATAGATTTCTACATACAGTAGATGACCCTTTTTAATCAAAGAGATACCTCCTTTATCTATTCGTATAAGGGTATCAGCGAATCCACAGGATTTTCGTTGATTTTGACGACACGGGACAAAGAAATTAATTTCTTGTAACAGGATTGCTCGTGTTTTTAGTTGAAGTTATTTCGTTTATTCAACACAGTATCAAGTTCTTGGAGTTCGTTGAGGGAACATCCATTCGATTTTCGCATAGATGAAGGGAGAGGCGTCTCGGTGAAGCACGCGTCGGACCGTAAACAAATTAGGTTCAGGCTTGCAAGCCTGTTACAAGAAATTAATTTCTTTGTCCCGTGTCGTCAAAATCAACGAAAATCCTGTGGATTCGCTGATACCCTTATACGAATAGATAAAGGAGGTATCTCTTTGATTAAAAAGGGTCATCTACTGTATGTAGAAATCTATTGTCCTGATGATGGTCTTATGAAAAATCCCAACAAGACCGAAACGTCGACTTACTAGTCCAATTCTGTGTGTAACCCATTGTACAATTTTTGATTTTCTTCTTTTCAGTTGAAATCATCATTTTACTTTGTGTCTAACAGTCTGGACTGCTTGTTTAGATATATCAAAGGAAGAAATAATTTACACCTTGTATATCTAATTAATACTTTTGTATGTACCCTATTTTATGAAAATGTTTTTTTACAAAAATCTATACATTTTGTCTTGAAAACAAATAATAATCTTCTGACAATATAAATCCTGGTTTCTTGCATTTATTTACGGTGTTAGTGTGGTAACATTGTATATATAGATCCTATGTGACAATTTGTCTAAAATCATCACAGCTACTGTCCAAAGAGCAGTTTGTATGACTCCTGATTTCTCTAACAGGATCTATACACGCTGATAATTAACTACAGAATAAAATCCCTTGCTGGCCCATTTTCATATAGACACCTGCTTTAGCTCTTTTGTAGAACAGACTAAATATCTGGACTCCCACCAGGCGGGCTTTAGACCTGAACATTCCACCGAGTCCGTCATCCTAGCAGTTCTGGATGAACTGAGAAGGGGGGCCGACCAGGGTGCTACCCAGGCCATGGTGCTTCTTGATCTGTCGGCTGCCTTCCACACGGTCGATCACCACCTTCTGATCAACTGTGTCGGCTGTGCTGGGACTCAGGGACTGTCACTGAAATGGACTACTTCCTTTCTCAGTAACCATTCTCAATCGGTGCGCCTTGCCAGCTTTAGGGCAGAACAAAAAAAGTTGACCTGCGGGGTCCAGCAGGGTTCCTCCCTTTCACCTTTACTTTTTAATTTGTATGTTCTCCCCTGGTTCTGGCCCTGCGTAAGAGAGCGGTGGTAGTCTTTAATTACGCTGACGATCTTCAGCTGATATTTAACATTGACGCTTCCGCATCGTCTGTGTCCAGCTTCCAATCTACTATGAACTTTATTAGTCATTGGATGAATGCCAATCAACTTAAGGTAAACCCAGACAAAATGGAGTTGATCCTTACTGGTGGTCTGGCCAATCCGTGAAATTCCAACTTCTGTCCACCTTTATTGGGGAGCCCCCCACTCCCAGTCAGCTTGGTAAAAAGCTTGGGAATCGTGATCAGTAATGATCTAACCATGAAGGCCCAGAACAGTTAAGTGGTCTCTGCGTGTTTTTTCCATCTCCGAAGAATTTGGAAAACTAGCAGATTCCTTTCCATCGCAGCCTTGACCCAAGTGGTTCTTGCCACGGTGATTTTGCGTATTGATTACGTAAATTTCCTGCATGCTGGTATACGGGTATACCGGTATACCAGCTACACCAGTTGCAATTGGTACAGAATCAGGTAGCAAGTCTTATCTTTGGTCAGCGCAAACAGGGTCATGTCAGACCATTGCTGAAAAGCCTTCATTGGCTTCCTTTACATCAACGCTGCCTATTCAAGTTAGGCTCTACCATCTTTAAGGCCCTTTCGGGACGTGGTCTCACCTTTATTGCCTCAAATATACATCGGTACATTCCCTCTTGCGACCTACGATCCTCAAACAAGAACTTGCTGGTTCCCCATACCTTCAAACATAAAATACATGGAGGTCTTAGATACATGACCTTGGCTCCTCAGTTCTGGAGCGCTCTACCCTTTCATCTGCGCATCACTGACTCCTACACTGAGTTCAGAAAGCTATTTAAGACCTGGCTATTTACTCATGCTCACAATTAAGACTCATTCACTATTTCGCAACTGCAGCCATCCTCCTTTAGCGCCAAGAAACCGTCTTGTGAACGTGCGCGCTACAAATCACCTTTAACATAACATAACTTAATGTAACATGAGCTAAATCAGCTAACCTATTCCACCCGAACATGTTCACTCCAGTGACTGCCACTAAAGGACGACAACAGACTTGTGGTGGCTCTACCATAAGCACATTGAGGATGAAGACTCACATGAAAGACCAACCCTTGGGAATGCAGTGACCTGCACAATGCAGTGACCCTATGCAAAGATAAGATGATGGGACTGCCTGGCAGAGTTGCTGCACCCATGAACATGCCTGCTTGCCTGCAGCAGTGGCATGCATGCTCACATTTTCCCCAAGAAGTGCTCCACATCTCTAATAATATTATTGTCTAAAGTGAACATTGACTATGAACTGTGCTACAGAGTTAAGTGTAATAAACACTTTAGAAATAAATTCACTTAAAAAAACTGTCTAGTAAAGGAAATGAGGACTGACCTACGGGTCATAGCAACAAGGGAAGCTGTGAGCTCACACCTTCTCTTCAATCTAGTCTACTGATTTCTATGTACTTTATCCCTTAGTTCCCTTGATAAGCAACCTTGGGGTGATTCAAGTTTCTCATATATAGCATCTAGTTGTAGGGTAATTAAATACATTTGTCTTTCACTGAAAGAAAAGCACTGGATTTGGACAATAAATTATTGTGCCTGTAGTATCCTCCCTGGGAAGGCTTTAACTGGTCGCCCTCATTACTCCGAGAGTCAAGTGTAGAAAGGGTGTACTTGGCCTAGTTTGCAGAATGACTATATACAGGACCCCAGGCCATCACAGGCAAATAACCCCTTTACTATCTCAAGAAAGGCACTCTTGTTATGTCAAAATACAGTTTGGGAAAAATCTCTTCTCAGCCCCAAGTAGCTGTGGCACAAGCAGCAAGCAATGCCCAGAAAAGAGTATGCTAAATTAAAGCACCACCAACAATTTTGAAGCTAAGAGCACACACTATAAAATGTCCAAACAATATTAGTAAAATATATAACAAATAGCAAAAAGACATCAAGATCTTTAAAATAGGTTACATGGAATTGGAGAAATTGATTGTTATATTTGTACAGCAAAAAGCACCAAGAAAAATAAACCACTAAGCAAAAGTTGCTGTTCATGGTTGGCCTGGATGTAGGAGCTATTTTATGCCACTGGCAACGGAGTGGAGGTTATATACACCAAGCGGATCATCGTGATCAAAGATTTCACCTTCAGAAATTAAGTTCAAACTCTTCCCGTGGGGCAGTGCCTCGTATATGGCGGATGAGGATCCCTAAAAGTCAGATACATCATTGTCAAGCTGCCACCAAAGTGGTTGGTTTTGACACCTAAATCTCTGAGAGGGACAAACTTGGATTTCATAGCTGCTGAGGTCACTTTGCGGTTGGTATAAATTTACTGCTTCCCCTGGTCGAAGGTTTTAATTTCAGATTTAGTAACTTTTTACTAGTTAGAATTCTCCACTTTTCAGTGCAGTAAAAATGATCAGAACAGGACAAACTTGAATGTTCTGCTCACCTTCATTGTGACCTCCCTGGGCAAGCCTATGATTACAGTCTTGGTCTGCCAGAGGTGGAAAAAATGGCCAAGTCCCATATTTTTCCAGATACTGGAAAAGTTCTTTGTAGTTGATTCAACAGCACTTAGGTCCTAGTTGCAGGCTTCTAGGCATCAGGTCACTCTAGATCCAGGTATCTTGCAGGGTTCAGTCCTCTGGGGTCAGCTGTGCCCTCTTTAAATCAGGAATCCTACTTCTTTCGGTAGCACAGAAGCAGGCAAACAGGGAGACAACCACTTAACACTCAAAGAGCAGTTCCAGTCTGTGGGAGCCAGCAGGTGTCAGGTGTCCTTGAGTTCCTTAGTCCTTGAATGAGTACTCCTCTTCAAGGAGGAGCCGTTCTTTCAGCAGGACCCTCTCCTTCATCTGGGGTCTTCCCAGGTCCAGGGATGTTCTTAGGAGGCAGTGGTTGATGTGCCATATTTATCCTGTGCACTAGCCAGCGACTGGAGAAATTCTTCACCCAATCAACTGTTTTCTCAAAGTCCACTACATTCTTCTATACCACTTCCTCCTAACCTGACTGTAAAATAAAGCAGGAGTCCATGTTCAAGATGGCAGCACCTAGCAGCCTCTAGGCAGGCCTAAAAAGAGCTCCTTAGCCACTCCTCTATTTAGATGCATTCACCTCTCAAATAACAGGTCCAAAGCTGGTTTTCTCGCCTTTTGTGCATAAAGAAAGGCTGTCTCAGAGGATCTTGGAAATGAATAAGAAATGTTTTCCCAGCTATCTCTAGGTCAAAAGAAGTGTGAATTGCTGTTTGTTCTGCTAACTGTTCCTGCCCATTCCTATTAGAACTGGGGGTCTCTAGTTGGTAGAGGTAGGTACCACTGTCCAAATAGAGACCTTTGCTGATAGTCAGGGTAAGGAGGAAACACTCTTCAGATAACCCTTGCTCACCCCCTTAGTAGCTTGGCACGAGCAGTCAGGCTTATTGAAGGCAATGTGCTAAGTATTTGTACCAACACTCACAGTAACACAGTGAAAACACCACAAACAGCCTCCACAACAGTTGACAAAAATAAAGGTATTTTAATCTAAACTACACAAGACCAAAATGACAAAAATCAAACATACACAGTTTAAGAATATGGTTTCAAAGGAGTTCCTATGGTTGCGTTAAAATAATCCACAGTTGTGTCAGTTTTAGCCAACAGTACCTTTAGATGCGACAAAAGTTCCAAGTGAAATCTGTAGCATTGAAAAGCAAGCGATGCATCATTCCTGAGACCCTGGGGAGGCTATGCGACAACCCCGCTGGACGCAGCGGGCGTGTTGCGATGACTCCGTTCTGTATGGGGAGGGATGTGATACCTTGGGTGGATTCCGGTGCACAGGTTTCAGTGGAAGCGGCTCGCAAAAGGTATGATGCGACGATCTTCGGGGCGTCGACGCTCTCTGGTGCGGCAACGATGCTCGGCTCAGCGTCGATCTTCTCCTCTCGCGGCCCCTCGATGCGATGGCTCTGCGACGACTCTTGCAGCGACGTGATGCAGTCCGCAAGCAAGTGGTGCAACAATCTCACCCAGTGATGACAGGCTCTGCGACGATACTCGCAACAATGGTAATCTTCCCGCACTGGACTGGTGCGTCCCGCAAGCGAAGGATGCAACGACTCTGGCAGCGGCAACAGGCGCTGCGATGATCTCGGCCTTCGCAGCGGCGGGAATTTCCTCACACTGACAGGGATGTGCTCCGCAAGCGAGTGATGCGTTAAAACATGCAGAAAGTCTTTAAAATCTTGGTTTTCAGCTTCCCAACACAGGTACAACTTCCAGAGGCACCACAACTGGCCCAAGCACTATAGGAAGGACAGAACTCTCTCAGCAGAGTTCAGGGAAGCTGGGGGTGAAGTCCTTTTGTTCCTGGGACTTCTTAACAGGGAGCCAGCTCTTCATCAGGCCCTTGGGGATTCCTTCAAGCAAGGGGACACAGCATAAAGCAAAGTCCTTCCCCTCTCCTTGGCAGAAAAACAACTACATGTCAGTCCAGCAAAGCAACAGCAGGACAGTCTTACTTCTTCAGTCTTCCAGCTTTCTCCGTGGCAGAGGTTCCTTCTTGATTCCAGGATGATCTAATTTTATGTAGTCTGGGGTCCTGTACATATACCCCTAAAAGTCTTTGTTCCCTTTGTGCAGGAGGGCTCTGAGCCTGGTCTGAACCAGTTCTGGGTGTTCCTTGAGCACTTTGTTTTCCAGGTCTCTCCTTTCCTTTCAGGGAGAGCGGCAGGGTCATCAGCCGCCCAGCAGGAGATGGAGCCAGCATTGTGGGAGGCAGGCACAGCCCTAGTCAGGCCCAGATGGCATCCCCTCCCACCACTCAAGATGCAGATGCAATCATTCAGCCTAGGGCTGACTCCTCCAGCCTCCCGAGGGCTCCCCAGCCCCTGTCACTCTCAAACCAGACAGTCAATTCACAAACATGCCAAGGCACACAGAAAGATCAAAAAGAGAACAGGATTTAAAAACCACCTTTTCTAAAAGATGTGTTATTACATTCTGAGTTCAGGCATACCAGACTTTTATGTCCTACATTGCTCCTCTGGGAAGATATGCTGATAGCCACTGTAGCCAGCATTTCCCATGATAGCAATGGGCAAGGTAGCCTTACAATAGTGAAAAATGAAAATGGCTGTCATTCACTACCAGAGCATGTCACCTGCACTAGTACATGCTCTACCTTTCACATACACTGCACCAAAGGGGTACCTTGGGCCTTCCATAGGGGTGACCAATGTGCACAGAAAGGGAAGGGTTAGGCCTGGTCACTGACCAGGTGGACAGGGCAGTTCACAGACTGCACACAGGCACTGTGGTGGCAGGCCTGAGACACCATTTTAGGGCTACTAATGTGGGTGGCACAACCAGTGCTGCAGGACCACTAGTAGCATTTGTATCACCAGCCCTGGCACACTCAGTGCACTTTACTAGGGACTTCTTGGTGATACAAATATGTCAATCGTGGAGAACCAACTACAGTAACAATACACAGGGAGCACTTGCACTTTGACACTGATCAGCAGTGGCAAAGTGCCCAAAACATCTAAACCAGCAAAAACAAAATCCAGCACAGCGTCACAAATACAGGAGGCAGAGGCAAAAAGACTGGGGAAACCACACCAAAGATGCCAGATCTAACACGTGTCCCCTCCAGCTGAAAGTGGGGAAAACTGCCCACCCTCTTGGGAGTTCTGTTCACTAAGGCAGAAGAATCTGGACAGACCATCAGCCTTGGCGTGTTCTGTACCAGAGCAGTGTTCCACCGTAAAGTCCATTCCCTGTAGGGAAATGGACCACCTCAACAGTTTTGGGTCTCACCCCTCATCTGCATTACCCATCTGAGGGGCCTGTGGTCTGTCTGAACAGGGAAGTGAGTTCCAAACAAGTAGGGCTTCAGCTTCTTCAGGGCCCAGAGCACAGCAAAAGCTTCCCTTTCAACTGCACTCCACCTCTGTTCCCTGGGTAGTAGCCTCCTACTAATGAAAGCTACAGGTTGGTCCCAGCCCTCGTCGTTGATCTGTGAGAGTACTGCTCCCGCACCATGCTCGGAAGCGTCTGTCTGCACTACAAACTCACGGGAGAAATCAGGTGCCTTGAGCACCGGTGCTGTACACATGGCAGTTTTCAGGGCATCAAAAGCAGATTGACAGGCTTCGGTCCAATTCACTCTCTTGGGCTGCTTCCTTGAAGTCAGCTCTGGCAATGGGGCAAGGATGGTGCCATATCCCTTGACAAATCGTCGGTAATACCTGATGAGACCTAAAGAGGCTCTCACCTCTATCTGGGTCTTGGGGGCTCCAAAGCCAGAATGGTATCAATCTTTGCCTGTAGGGGCACCACCTGGCCGCTCCCCACTTGGTGACACAAATACACCACAGATCCCTGCCCTATCTGGCACTTGCTGGCCGTGATAGTGAGGCCTGCCCTTTGCAGAGCTTTCAACACTTCACAGAGGTGTTGCAAGTGTTCCTCCCATGTGGAGCTGAACACAGTAATGTCATCCAGGTATGCTGCGCTGAATTCCTCCAGCCCGGTCAGTACCTGGTTGACCAATCTCTGGAATGTGGCAGGGGCGTTTTTCAACCCAAAGGGCATGGCTTGGAACTGGAAGTGCCCCTCTGGCGTTGAGAATGCAGACCTCTCTTTGGCCCCCTCAAGTTAAGCAATCTGTCAGTACCCAGAAATTAAATCAATCGTACTGAGGTACTGGGCAGCTCCCAACCGATCCACAAGATCATCAGCTCTGGGGATGGGGTATGCGTCAGTCTTAGTGACCTCATTGAGGCCACAGTAGTCCACACAAAACCGGAGTTCTGGAGTGGCACCGGGCACAGCAGATTTTCGCACTAAGTCCACTGGGCTAGCCCAGGGGCTGCTGGAGGGCTCAATTACCCCTCCCACCAACATCTTGGAAACCTCTTCCTTGATGCTGGCCCTAACCTTGTCAGCTACCCTGTAAAATTTCTGTTTCACAGGTAAACTATCTCCAGTGTCCACATCATGAACGCACCAATTGGTAATACCGGGGGTCAGGGAGAACAGGGAGGCAAACTGACCCAACACTAGGCGACAGTCCCTCTGCTGCTCTGGGGTCAGGGTGGGTGAGAGGACCATACCATCCATTGACCCTTCTTGTTCCTTGGTTGCCAGGAGGTCAGGAAGAGGGTCCCTTTCCTCTTCCATTCCAGCATCTGTAGCCAGGAGCATTGTCTCTTCAGACCTCTCAAAGTGGGGTTTGAGGCGGTTCACATGCAAGACTCTCAGGGGCTGCCTGGGAGTCTTCAAGTTAACCAGGTAGGTTACTTTGCTCTTGCACTCCACCACCTCTTATTGCCCAGTCCACTTGTCTTGGAGCGCACAAGGCTCCACTGGCGACATCACCCACACTTTCTGCCCAGGTTGAAATTCGACCAGAGTGGTATTCTGGTCATACCATCTTTTCATTTCTTCCTGGCTAGCATCTAGGTTCTCCTGTGTGAGCTTCCTGAAGCGTTGTGTCTGGTTGCGGAAGGCCAGCACATCGCTGAACACATCCTGGGGTTTTTCCCACGGGATTTCCCCCACCCCTCCTTCACCAGTGTGAGAGGTCCTCTAACAGGGTGGCCATACAGAAGTTCAAAGGGACTGAACCCTAAGGACTTCTGAGGCACCTCCCTGTAGGTAAACAGCAGGCATGGTAGAAAGAATTCCCACTTCCGTTTCATGGGCTCTGCTAGGCCCATAATCATACCTTTCAGGGTAAGGTTGAACCTTTCAACCAACCCATTTACTTGAGGGTGGTAAGGAGTGGTGAACTAATAAGTTACCCTACACTCTTCCCCCAGAGATTTCATGTACCTCAAGATGAAGTTGGTACCCCGGAGGAGACCACCTATCTGGGGAACCCCACATGGGAAAAGATCCCCATCAATGCACGGCCCACCACGGGGGATGTGATTGTCCTGAGAGGGACAGCTTCCGGGTACCGGGTGGCATGGTCCACCAAAACCAGGATGAACCTGTTACCTAAGGCTGTCTTGGGGTCTAGGGACCCCACAATGTCGATGCCCACCTGCTCGAAAGGGCTGCTCACCACAGGAAAGGGTTGAAGGGGTGCCTTGTACTTCCCTCTGCTCTTGCCATTGGCCTCACAGATTTGGCAAGATCTATAAAATGTACCGACGTGCTTCTTCCTCTTGGGCCAAAAGAAGTGGGTGACAAGCCTTTGGAAGGCCTTGTCTTGCCCCAGATGTCCTGCGAGAGGCACGTCATGAGCCAGACCCATTAGGAAGTTCCTGAAGCGCTCGTGTACCACCAGCACATGGGCTGCACCGGGCTCAGCGAACTTAGGCTTACTATACAACAACTCATCTTCTCAGTAAATGAGATGATCTTTGGATGCTCCACCTGCTGCCTGGTCTGCAGCCTGTTGCCGCACACCAGTGAGGGAAGGGCGCTCCTTCTGCGCCTTGCAGAATTCCTCCCTGGAGGGGGCACCTTCTTGCTGCCAATGGGTCAGCTCAGGTAGGTCCCCCAGTTTGGCCACCTGTTTTTTGGTAGGTTCCAGGGCATCCCCCTCAGGTTCTGCTCCTTCCTGGGCCATGGGAACAGCTGGGGCAGGTTTCGTGTGCTCTCTGCCTCCTCTTCTCCTGGCAGGTCCCTGGGCCACTGTTTCAGGCTCCAGTTCTGCTGAATTACCCTTACTGGCTGCCATAGCCCGTGTGTGTCAGGGTCTGACGTGTGCGTACCCAGTTGTGAAGAAACGAACTACATCTCCCAGAATCCTTATGGGCACCTGGAAGGGAAGAGGCTTTAAATATGTGTGAGACGCTGGGGGCGGTGCACGTGATTTGTCTTTGTTCGTCTGGAGATCGAGGGCAGTGGAAGCCCGTTGCCTTCGTGCCCTGAGAGACTTGATTGTTTTGACATCCTATTCCGCTGCTGTGGCTTTCCGGTTGGTGGTTATCGAGCCGGCTCAACAGCAGAGGATTCTTTGGTTGAGAGATTTTGGGCGCCTTTGAACAGATCGGAGACGCGGGTTTCCTTTGATCTGTTGTCAGTATCTGTGTGCCTTGTGGTATCGCCAGGGACGCTGGATTTCCCCCCCTCGCGGTACTTGTAACTTTGATCATTTGTGGACTCGGAGAGACGCTGGATTTGCACCCTCTCGAGTCAGCCCGCATTAGAACCGGCAGAGAGACGCTGGATTTCCCCCTCTCTGAACCGGAAGACACAGGGTGGTGAGAGTGTATGTTGGAACGTTCCCATGCTAGCAGCTTTCATCACGGTCTCTGGTAAGACCTAAGTCGTAAGATTTGACTGCTACATTCTGCTGAACTGCTGTGACTATATTTGTTTGTTCATTGGTTACTATCGTTATATTACTTTTGGGACTATCACTGAATCAAACAAGTGAGGACCCTAGGAATTCTTTTGAGCTACGGGGCGAGAACGCATGGTATGTATGTGGCATTATGTGTAGCATGAGTTACATCGAGTATTACTACAGTGATGCCCCTGGAGTGTTATTTATTTTGCTTCTGTAATTGCAGGCGCTTATCCTTAAGAAGTGAGAGACGTCATCTCATATACTTGATTTGCAGAAGGAAGGGCCTAGCAGCATCTGAGACGTATCAGGTGGGCAACTGTCCTAGGGTTGTAAGAGAAGTAGGGTGTAGGAGTGAGAACACTTCTAATGCATGTTCTCTTGTCCTTTACAGATATCCCTTCCTCAACGGTTCCCGCCCCGGCTTCTTTTTTCCCTCACCTGCTGACCATCGTGCTCTGTACCTCTGTTGAGTTGGAGCACGGGGACAGCTGGAGGTGGACCCCATTATAGCATCTCATCGATCCTGAGGAATCGTTGGTCCGTGACAGTGTGGTCACGCAGATCCACGCAGGCAAACCCAACATCTACAGATGAGTCTGGTGTTCCACATCCTTCCATGGGGAACTCTCCAGGTCATTACCTAGCAGACAGTCTACAAGCAAGGCTTCACTTACAACAGCTTTCAAGAGACCAGAGACCTCCCTCCACTCAAAGGGAAAACGCCCCACTTGGCAGAAGCGCACTGAGCTATCAGCTGCAACTGATGGGCGGAGTACATTGGGGATGACCCGCTCTTCACACACCCACTGACACCTCACAGATGTCACGCTGACTCCTGTGTCTTTCAGAGCCTCTACCTCCCTCCCATTGATGGTCACCTTCTGCCCGTATTTCTTAGTGTTAAGGGGCAGAGAGGTATCCTGGACCATCTCTTGGTCTCCTAGAGAGACAAGGGTCATGACTGCTAATCCCTCCTCCCCACTTGAAATCAAATCCCCTCCCAAAGCTACACTTGCTAACCCTGGGGCTGGAGCACCAGTGGGTGCTGGAGATTTCTTAGGGCAGCTATTGATAACATGTCCGACCTCATTGCAGTGATAGCAGGCAGGGGGACCTCTGTTATCCCTTCAGACCCTAGAGGGCCAGGGTTGCTTGGGTTTGGGGGGTTGGGACTCTTTACCCTGGGAACTGTTTTGGGGCCCTTGAGAGAACTTCTTTTGGTTACCCTTGTCCCCCCACTCTTCTGCTGGGGACCCTGCCCACTTTAGCTATGGTACCCAAAATTCCTCTGTGGACCCTTGTACTGGTCCAGCGGTCTTCTTCCTTAGCAAGCTCAATGGGGTCTTTCAGCTTGCTGTCTAAAAGATGCTGGTGCAGCTCTGGAACACAAAGACTACTCAAGAACTCCCAACTAATTAAATGCAACAACCCCTTATAATCAGTTACTTTGCTGCCCTTCATCCAACCTTCCAGTGCACGCGAGTACAAATTCTCACACTACATCCAAGTCTCAGACTCTTTCTTCTTAGAGTGTCAAAACTGCAGTCTGTACTGCTCTGGAGTGAGTCTATACCTGAGACATAGGGACTCCTTCATATTGGGCTCTAGAGCACTCCTCCTAGAAGCCTCAAAATGTTTCCACAGGCCCGCCCCCCAATGCTGTTCAGGCACACCATTCATTCTCAATGCAATTTCATAAGAAGTAAACCAGGCATATATATCCTTACTCCTTTTGTAATTCTGTACCAGATCCTTGGGAATATATACTTTACCCCCCTGCACTGGCTGTGCGCTGCCACTATTTGAACTGGAATCCACCTGCTTGGGCTTGACATCCAGTTCCCTCATGCTCAATTTATGAGCCAAAAGCAATTTCCTTTCCTCCAGGGCACAGGCATTTTTATCTTCTCCGCTGCCCTTTCTCTCTCCTCCTCCGTTCTTTCTCTATCTTTTTCCATTTCCAATTGCTTCATCTTTACACTCAAGACTTCCAAGTCATAGTCTCTTACTCTTTGATTCTCTTCTAACTCCTCTGAGGTCAGACCCCTGCTGGAATGGTTGCTTCCAGGCCTTGAGCCTGGAGTGCCCACTGGCAATTCATGGGGTTGAATCCCCTCCCTTCCATTTGCATCATTTCCCTCTTGGGGCTCCCACCAGGCCTTCAAGATTCTCTGCAACTCATCCTTCCTGTAGTTGCTCTTTATGGGGCACTCAAACTTGTGGCAGAATTGCTGAAGCTCTGTAACTTTGTAGGAATGCAAATCCTCAATGGCAAACTCGAATTCTGCTTCCACACTGTGTGCCTTTCCTTTCACAGACATGAGGCTTTTAAGAGTTATTCAAAAATAGAACCAACACAAAAACTCAACCGTAGTATGCGGTGGCGTAGTGGTCTGCACTCACTAGTGATGTACACCAGTCACTACGGGTCTAGTACCAATACAAGGTCACAGTATCAAGAATATGGTTTCAAAGGAGTTCTTAAGGTTGCGTTAAAATAATCCACAGTTGCCTCACGTTTTAGCCAACAGTACCTTTAGATGCTACAAAAGTTCCAAGTGAAAGCTGTAGCGTTGAAAAGCAAGCGATGCATCACTCCTGAGACCATGGGGAGGCAATGCGACAACCCCGCTGGACGCAGCGGGCGTGTTGCGATGACTCTGGCCCGTATGTGGAGGGATGCGATACCTTGAGTGGATTCCGGTGCACAGGTTTTGGTGGAAGCGGCTCGCAAAAGGTACGATGAGACGAACTTTGAGGCGGCGGCTATCTCCGGTGCGGTGACGATGTGCGGCTCAGCGTCGATCTACTCCTCTCGCGGCACCTCGATGCGATGGCTCTGCGACAACTCTCGCAGCGACGTGATGTGGTCCGCAAGCAAGTGGTGCGACCATCTCACCCAGTGATGACAGGCTCTACGACGATACTTGCAGCAATGGAAATCTTCCCGCACTGGACTGGTGCGTCCCGCAAGCGAAGGATGCGATGACTCTGGCAGCGCCAACAGGTGCTGCGACGATCTCGGCCTTTGCGGCCGCGGGAATTTCCTCGCACGGACGGGGCTGCGCAAGCAAGTGATGCGTTAAAACTTGCAGAAAGTCTTTAGAATCTTGGTTTTCAGCTTCCCAACGGAGGTACAACTTCCAGAGGCACCACAACTGGCCCAAGCACTCTAGGAAGGACAGAACTCTCTCAGCAGAGTTCAGGAAAGCTGGGGGTGAAGTCCTTTTGTTCCTGGGACTTCTTAACAGGGAGCCAGCTCTTTCTCAGGCCCTTGGAGATTCCTTCAAGCAAGGGGACACAGCACAAAGCAAAGTCCTTCCCCTCTCCTTTGCAGCAAAGCAACTACAGGTCAGTCCAGCAAAGCAACAGCAGGACAGTCTTCCTTCTTCAGTCTTCCAGCTTTCTCCTTGGCAGAGGTTCCTTCTTGATTCCAGGATGATCTAATTTTCTGTAGTCTGGTGTCCTGTACTTATTCCCCTAAAAGTCTTTGTTCCCTTTGTGCAGGAGGGCTCTGAGCCCGGTCTGAACAAATCTGGGTGTTCCTTGGGCACTTTGTTTTCCTGGCCTCTCCTTTCCTTTCAGGGAGAGGGGCAGGGTCGTCAGCCGCCCAGCAGGAGGTGGAGCTAGCATTGTGGAAGGCAGGCACAGCCCTATTCAGGCCCAGTTGCTATCCTCTCCCACCACTCAAGATGCAGATGCAATCATTCAGCCTAGGGTTGACTCATCCAGCCTCCTGAGGGCTCCCCAGCCTCTGTTACTCTCAAACCAGACAGTCAATTCACAAACAGATTCTGAAAGGTCATTCAAGAGAACAGCCTTTTTCTAAAAGTGCTGTTCTCAAACACAGGATTTAAAAACACCTTTCCTAAAAGATGTGTTATTAAATTCTGAGTTCAGGGTTACCAGACTTTTATGTCCTACCTTGCTCCTATGGGAAGATATGCTGGTAGCCACTGTAGCCGGCATTCCCCAAGATAGCCTATGGGCAAGGTAGCCTTACAAAAGTGAAAAATAAAAATGGCTATCATTTAGTACCAGAGCATGTCACCTGCACTAGTACATGCTCTACCTTTCACATACACTGCACCCTGCCCAAGGGGATACCTTGGGCCTTCCATAGGGGTGACCAATTTGCACAGAAAGGGAAGGGGTAGGCCTGGTCAGTGGGGACACTGACCAGGTGTACAGGGCAGTTCACAGACTGCACACAGGCACTGCAGTGGCAGACCTGAGACACCATTTTAGGGCTACTCATGTGGGTGGCACAACCAGTGCTGCATGCCCACTAGTAGCATTTGTATCACGAGCCCTGGCACACACAGTGCATTTTACTAGGGACTTATTGGTGATACAAATATGTCAATCATGGAGTACCAATTACAATCACAACTTACACAGGGAGCACTTGCTCTTTGACACTGATCAGCAGTGGCAAAGTGCCCAAAGCATCTAAACCAACAAAAACGAAATCCAGCACAGCGTCAAAAATACAGGAGGCAGAGGCAAAAAGACAGGGGAAACCATGCCAAAGATGCCAGGTCTAACAATTCCCATATAGCTTATCCCTACTAAATGGTCTGCAGTTATTACCTATTTGCCCTCATGGGCAAAGGGACATGTCACTGTCCGCGGAGTCACAGTTGTTGACTCTCACGTTCAAGGATGTATAGTTCAAATTTGGAGTTGTAATGAGTGGCAGAGCTGGTTTTAAGACATTTTAACCAGCCTGAAGTCCAATGTTTTCAAAGTTACATTCCATTTAAATTATCAAAAATATGATGTCCTTAGAAACCGATTTTGAAAATTAAGCAGAGCATAACTTTGAAACATATTTCTAGCATTTCCATAAGTGGCAATGTGAATTAAAGATTCAATACCATCTAGGCTGTTTTAGGATATGCCTAGTAAGACCGACACAATGAAATAACTTTTGAGTTGAGGGCACACTAACCCCAGTATGTAGTGTGCCCTATTTGTATTTATTACACCCTGTCCTGGGGGCTTACAAGGCACACTTTCTGGGTGATAGATATAAAAAAGGCTTTTATTACTAAGCATACTTATTTTTACCTACTATGTGTCACCACAATGCATTTAAACTGTAGCCCAGAAGGAGCAGAACGATTCTTCGGGCAAACATATATATTTTTGGTATTTATGTGGGTGGTTTAAATACATACTACAACCGACAGGCAGCATTTTATTTCCACGCCGTAGGTTTATATTCTGCACCATCTACAATGGTTCTATAAAACAGATATCTAAACAAATCTTGTGAAACCTATTTTACCACTCTCATCTTAGCGCACTGTTACACTGATTAGCTGCATTATAGTGCATACAGTGCAAATACCAGATAAAATAGAATTCAAGAAAAGGCAACATTTATTGGGTGACCATGCAATGAAGGTGAACTTTCTAAAGATCTCAACCACTATGATTGTGTCCCAGTAGCCTCGGCCAGCCCTGTGTCTCCACCCAAACCACCCCAAACGGGGCCACACTGGCAATCTCTTCTTCTTTTAACGAGATTTCAGTTCTTATGACAATGAAAATTGCTCTAGCTGCACTGAAAGCATATTTAAAGGAAGCAATGGCTACAGGAAAGGATAGATATTTTATTGCCGGGTTTTTTGTTAGCTTAAGTAAATATCAATGCAGTGTCTGTCACCTTTCTGGGAAATAGGCACAAACGTCTGTAGATCAGTAAGGAGCTAAATGCTGACTAGATGTTTTCTTAGAGTAGTTGAAAATCTAAACAGCACCTGGGTACTTGCTAGAGGAAAAACACACACACGTATCTTTGCTCCATTGGAGAGCACTTTAGGAGTTTTCTTAGCCTGAAAAAAATACTCAAAGTCCCACCTTGCTTCTTTCTGGTGCACCAACATTAATCTCAGTACCCCATTAAGGTGTGGCGCAGCGCCTAGAGTTCTGAATCTGGACTGCGGACTCGTGGCTCAATCCCCGACAGCAGGCCACAGCTGAGCTCAGCATTATGTGACTCTGGTCAATAGCCAACGGCCCCCAGCACAATTAAACCTTAAGGGGTGATACGTTCTCGCTTTAAAAATAGGGATTATTATTATTAATAACCTGTAGGTACTTAGTCTACAGTAATGCAGCTAATTATTATTGGACATACAACTTATTTTGTCTTTGTGACAGAATTTTTTAAAATACAGCATTCTTAAACTATATTTGTATCAAAAAATATCACTGAATACTAACTCTTCAACACAAAGTCCAATCCTACACATATTAAGCATTTATTTTGAATTCTTCTCAAGCCATGTGTATTAAGAACGTCATTGTTCATACTGTTCTTGTTCGCATTATGTTTCAATCATTAGGGCATCCAGTCCTATCATTTTATCATGGTGCGCCCATAGGTGTCCAGCACTAGGTCACCAGTCTGTGTAGCAAAAGTTAATCCTTAAAGAATGCCATATCAACCTTCATCCCCTTCCAAATTTACAGTTCTGTGGTGGATTCCACAATGAACATGGTTGATGCACTTTGGACAATTAATTTCTGGACTTCTCAGTTATCAACAAGGTAATGTGTAACCACTTAACTAAACACAGAATTGATTGCAAATTACCAATGGCTCTAACGACTGAGGGCACCACCTATTCTAATTGTTAATCAGGTTCAACTGTTGTGGTGCCAAGGTGATATTAATATTCACCCACTCTGTTTGTGGCAGCGTCCAGAAGATTCCAACCGGAAACTATGCAGGTATTAAACAAAACATCTGGGTGCAAGGTGGCCCTGGGTATTGCCAATCTTTTGTGTTCAAGAAAGAAATGTGTATTCAAGTACAAATCCAAGTTGCCTCTGGCTCCTTGCTGGGACTCTGACACTTACATTTGTGCCCTAACAAGGGTACAAACATGTGTTTTTTTTTATTTTGCCCATGAATAAAATCAAGGCAGCCTGAGCCTCAATTTGTCGGCTCAGATGCATGCAAGTGTGCCTGAGAGAGGAGCCAGATTGTGTTGGAATTCTTTCTTGCTACAAGACAATATTAAAAAAAGTTATGGTTTCATTTAAGCAGCTACTCACATCTGTGTCGCAATGAGGAGCCAAACATTGTTTACCTTTTTCTTTAGGATAAGGAAAAATCCAAACATCATCTAGCTTATTGCTGTGGCACTTGTGTGTGTCTCCGTGACACATTATTATGTTTGTGTGCCCCAGCAAGCAGCCAGACATTGGCTATTTATTTTCTTAGCCCAACAAAAAAATCAAAAAAAGTCTCTGGCTCATTGCTGAGGCACAGACACACAAGTCTTGCAGCCAGAAAAGAGTCAGATTTTATTTTGGTTTTTCGTAGGCTAAGAATTTTAGAACAGCATCAGGCTCATTGGTGGACCATCAAAACAAAAGTCTCTTCCCAGCAAGGAGGAAAATGTTGTTTGGATTATTTTTTAGCATAAGAAAAATTCACAAAACTTTTCTGGAGCCCAGATACACAATTCTGTGGCACATCTAACAACTGTTACATCCGAGACTCTTCCAGTCACTGATACCTATAGCTTTTCTAGTTTACGCTCATGACGTCTAGAGGGAACAATCCAGCTGTGGTTTACACATTTTATTCACATTTACATTGCATGATAATGAATACTATAATGAATATAATTTGAATGTGAATACAAAATAAGCATGGGCGGAAAATCCGTTACGCTCGCGGATTTTTCGGATTTTCGGTAAATCCGCAATCCGCGAACTCTCACGGATGTGGCGAAAATACGCAAATCCGCGCGAAGCGGATTTTTGCTTGTGTTCGCACTGCTCGCGAAAGTACAAAAATTACAATTGGGGAGGGGCGAAGGAAGTGGCCCAGTCTCCAACTTCCTGTTCCTGTCCAGCAAGCTCCTCCCATAGGGGTGGGGTGAAGGAAGTGACCCAGTCTCCAATTTCCTGTTCCTGTCCAGCAAGCTCCTCCCATTGCTTACTCCATTTCCTGGCCACTTTGAATTCGATCTTGACTGGGAAGGATTACTTTTTGTGGATGCTGCTGGAGATTTGGCTTTGAGGCCTTTTGGATTACTTTTTGATTCGACATTTGATTTCACAAGTAAGTTGATAAGTTGATGTTGTTTGTTTGTGGTGATTTTTGTGTGTGTTTTATGTTTTTCGACTTTTTGGGGTGGGTTTGGGGGCTGGCTATGTTGGTGGGAGGCCATTTTGAGGCATGGTCCTGCAGGTCCTGGCCATGTGGATGGGGTCAATCGGGCCACCCAGTCTGCTCTGATTGCTTTCATATGCCCGAGGGGCCAGAACTCCCGCGGATTACCCGAAAATCGGATAAAAAAAAAAATGTTTTGCCTGTGTTCGCACTGCTCGCGTCCCGCGCAGCAATAATCTCGCACTCGCGAAATACTAAAAATTACAATTCTGCACATGAATTGAAAACTATCAGGCTTAGTTATGGGTGCATGCATGATACAACTGTTTTCTTTAATTTTAACATTATTCTGGCCAGGGCATGGATGGCATTGGATTGTGGTGATTTTTGTGTGTTTTACGACTTTTTGGGGTGGTGTTGGGGGCTTGTTATGTGGGTGGGGGCCATTTTATTGCCTGGTCCCGTGAGGGTGGGGGTCTATGGGCCATTTTTAAGCCAGTTTGTGTGCTTTGTGCCATAGGCCTGCACCCAGTGTGCTCTGATTTCATCCATTATGGCCAGGGGGCCCAGAATCGGTCTGTTCGCGGATTTTGCTGGTTTTTCGGCACGTTCGCGCCGTGAAGCAACAATCTCGCACTCGCGAAATTGTAAAAATTGCAATTTTGCACCAGAAAACCACCAGCAGGCAGCATAAGCCTTCTGAAACTTGATGGACGGCATTGGATTGTGGTGATTTGATTTGTGTTGTGTTTTTTGACTTTTTGGAGTAGGGGTTGGGGGCTGGCTATGTTGGTGGTGGCCATTTTGAGGCATGGTCCTGGCCATGTGGATGGGGGTCAAGCGGCCATTTGGAAGGCAGGCAGTGAGCTTTGAGACATAGGCCTGCACCCTTTTTGCCTTGCTTTCACCCATTGTGCCCAGGCGGAGTCAGGGGTACATGAAAGTACAACCCTCTCTGTGTGTGCTCTCTTGGATCAATGTTAAATTCTTGTTTCCCAAAAATTTAGCAAATCCTAATTTTGAAATTTCCATATTGTGTGGTGTGCACGTGTGTATTCATAAATGCCTACTTGCAAACTATTTATTGAAGCGCTACATATGCAACATATATTTACTAATGATCCTCTGTCTTCGTTTGCTTTTAGGTGCACAAAGTCAATAACTCCGCATCATCGTTGAGCATCAGTGCCAGGAAGAAGTCCTGCTGCGGCCTGTTGTTCCGACATCTGAAGAAGATGGCTCCAAAAAGAGGTGCCCGTAGGTCCTCTTGCAAGAAAGATGTCTCTACTAAGGAGAAGAAGAAGCAAGTGGCACCACTTACCAAGGAGACTGGTGGCTCGACCACTAAGTTTTTTTGGGAAAAACAAAGGCCCACCATGAGTGCTGCACAGGTAGCCTGTTTAGTTGTTGAATCACCAACGACCAGTGATGTTGGTTCATCGCAAGAAAGTAGCAGCACACCATCAACACAGGTTGTAACTCATCTCACAAGTACTATTCAACAACCAAAGCCGCAACAACAACTGCATGGGCTACTAGTACAAGCACAAGTACATGCGCAAGGAGCTGTCCGAGAAGGAGCTGTTCGAGAAGGAGCTGGCCGAGAAGGAGAAGGCTGAGAAGGAGAAGGCCGAGAAGGAGAAGGCCGAGAAGGAGAAGGCCGAGAAGGAGAAGGCCGAGAAGGAGAGGTCCATGGAGAGTTGCAAGTAGAGGTCAGTGAAGAGGCCCATGTAGCGGCGCATGGAGCGGTGCAAGTGCCCACAATGGTTGTTCTTCCAGAAGTAGGGGCACAGGAGGAAATTGACTTTGGAGCCGGGGTATCATGTCAGGAAGACGAAGGCACTCCTCCTGATGAATCATTTTCTCCCAGCTCCCCAGCAAGGAAAAGATCAAGGAGTGTGTGTAGAAGTTCCTCTTCAAGCCCCGCTCCATCAGATGATGATCTGGATCTAGATTGGCAACCATCTCCGACGTCTGAGAGGGAGGCACACCATGAGCTGCGAAAGGTATCAAATGTTAAAAGGAAGGGCCCCGGAAAGCTCATACTTATGGATCCGAATGTCGGACTTGATGAAGTGGTGCATTGTGATGTTGTTGAACAGGATGACAGCAATGACCTAGTCATCACACACGTCAGTCCAGCCACACCGGCCATGCAGCAGACAGACATTTATACCCTATCCCGACGTCAGGCTGAGCGTGACCCTGGCGACGTGCCACTGGTAGCACCACCAATGCAGTCAAGTAGTACAACAAGTTCAACAAAACCTACAGCTCCCATATTTTCTCCCCAGAGGGGGACTCCATCCAGCTCGACTCCCTCAAGTAGGGTTGCTGAAATAATTGCACAACCCAGTAGATGTCTGCAAGGCTCATCCACCACTGCTTCATCTGGCATTGGCAGTATCATCTCGTGCGCCAAAACCAGAGGTTTCAAGTCCCCAGTTTGGAACTTTTTTAGTGTCCATGCAAAGTATGATAACATAGCCGTTTGTTGCATTTGTAAGACTAGCTTTAGCCGTGGTAAGACTGGTACCAACTATGGAACCGGAGGCCAGATAGGTCATCTTGAAAGAAGGCACGCTGTCGAATGGTTTGCGCACCTAGCAAACATCAAGGGAAAGCAATCCCAAAGGGCAAGTGGCCAAAATATACCCATACTAGGTGTTTCATCTGAAGATGACGGGGAGGTAGAAGAAGCGTCAGACATGTGTCCGGTTGCACCCAGTACCCCTGGCAGCACCACACCCTCCGGAACACATAGGAGGCACACTGAGAGTCTGGGAGACACACCAATGCGGAAAATGTCAACACTGATCAGAAGTGGGTCGAAGAAGGCATCAGCATCATCCCGTAAATTTGTCCAGCACACCATTTCAGCCATGTTCTCCTCAGATGTGCAATTTCAACGCAACCACCCAATTGTACGCCTGTATAACACTAAGCTGGCTAAAATGCTAGCGGTGGACCTTCTCCCTTTTTCGTTTGTCGAAGGTGTGGGTTTCCTTGAACTCGTGGCAACACTGGCCCCTAAATGGAAGGTTCCTAGCCGGTTCTATTTTGCCAGGGTTGCTGTTCCAGCACTATATAAAGAAGTGCTTGAGTTGGTTGGGGCTGCTTTGCAGAAGAGTGCTGTTCACACTATACACCTGACAACAGACATGTGGACCAGTTGCCAAGCCCTTGATTACATGTGCATCACTGCACACTGGGTCTCTTTTTCAGGGGTTACAAAACAGATAAATGCAGGTGGTGACTTGGTCGAGATTTTTAAGGGTGCTCGTAAACATGCAACATTAGCCATGTTTGGCATGGAGAAAAGTCATACTGCAGCCAACATTTTGGATGACTTTAACAAAAAGGTCTCGCAATGGCTGCCCCAAAGAAAATGCAAGGTTGGTTATGTTTCTACTGATAATGGCAGCAATGTAGTTAGGGCCATGGAGGACGGTTTCTATTTCAGAGTGCCGTGTTTGGCGCACTGTATGAACCTTGTCGTGCAAAAGTTCTTGAAAAAAGAACTTGCAGTCGACAAAATACTGACCATCTGCAGAAGAATATGCACACATTTTAACCATTCGTTTAAGGCCCGGAAGGAGCTGAGGCGCAAGCAAAATGAACGTAGAATGCCAGTGAAAGCACTTATCCAGGAGGTGGCAACACATTGGAACTCAACCTTCTACATGCTTGAGCGTCTGCATGAGCTGTTTCCAGTAGTCAATGAGTATTTCTACAACCTGGGTGGTGATACGACAGAAATGATGCTAGCGGTGGAGCAATGGCAGCTAGTTAAAAGCCTGACAGACATGCTTCGTCCTTTTGAGGTCTTCACGCGTGACGTCAGCAGGGAGGACTGTTCTTTGAGCAAAGCTATCCCATTGTTGCTGAAGCTCGAGCACCAAGTCAAGGTGGTGTCTTCACAATTAAAAGATGCTGGAAAGAATGAAGCATATGAGTTGGCGCAGAGATTATTACAACGCCTAGTTAGCAATAAACGGCTTGTAAATATCAAGAAACAACAGCACTACATTTGTGCTACTATTCTGGATCCACGTTACAAAAAGCCATTGTTTGGCAAAGTAATAATTCCTTTTGAAACATCAGATGTTACAGAGTACAAAGGTTGGCTAGCTAAGTCAGCCATTCGTTTTGAAAGAGAGCGGAAGGAAACTGTAGGAGAAGACAGTACTACTAGTGAATCAGCAGGCCATCAGGCGTCCCAAAAAAACACTTCTGCATCTGTGCCTGTGGCAGAAGTGAGTGACTTTTCCTCTGAGCCGTTAACCACACCAGCAACCGTATCATCTGCACCAGGCCCAGGCGATATGTCTGAAGCGGATTGGCTAAGTGAGCTAGTGTTTCCTTGTCCCAGAAAGGACACAGAAGTGCAAAGTACAGGAATGCGGGAGGACATTCTTTCAATGGTGCAGGCCTATCTGGATGACTCAACAGCGGTCAATATTACTGAGGACCCATTGGCGTATTGGCATGGGAAAAGAAAAATATGGCGAAAGCTCACCAACCTGGCTATCAATTACTTGTCTTGCCCACTCGCAAGCGTGTCTTCAGAACATGTTTTTAGTTCTGCTGGTGGCATTGTGACTTGCAAAAGGTCCCGCCTCTTGCCCGCAAATGTGGAGCGGCTCACCGTGATAAAGATGAACCAGCATTTCATACCACCAGATTACAAAGTACGAGAATGCACGCAGGAAGAAGAGGACACCGTTCTACCTGAGGAAAGTTCTCCTCAGTTACCAGAAGTACTACCGACTGATGAATTAGCAGAGTATGAGGACGAGTTCTGCTTCCCTGACAGCGAGTTCTGAAAATGAGTCAATGATTCATTAACTGTAAATTTAGTCCTCCTTATTCACTTTTATTCCTGTGTGTCTGTCTTTCTTTGTTTAGCAAGTGCTTCATCACATTCACAACAAAACTGTAATCACCCCATCACAACAACAAGCCCATCAGCAGAACTGTCTTGATTTTGATGCTGCAGCATTCCTCATGTTCACAACAGTTAGTTGACAAGAACTCAGTCCTGGTCGTCTATCCTCCTCCTCCACTCATCCTATCCATTTCCCGTAATGCTGATGCCTGGATTCTGCACAATGAAGAAACTTACGTTGAGTCCCCTAAAGAGGGACTGGAAGTAGTGAGTCCTCATTTAAATACATTTTGCTAAGTGTGACTTTTTTTCCCCGATTTGCATTTTTGGCTGTTTGGGGGTCTCAAACTTGTTTGCGCTTGGGTTTACGGGTCTTGGCTGGGCCATTGCTGGCAAGGTCTATTAAGGGATGAAATTGGTTAGGCATTTACTTTGGAAAACATTTGGCCTATTACACGTGAACGTTTAGGCGTTATTATTGCTCGCTTGCCTGTCTTAGGGGTGCTGTCTGTGGGGCTTCTAGGTTTTTGTGGTGTGTGAGCACCGCTGCCACATTTCTAATGTTGATTGCTTTTGTTTTGCAGAAAATCCACGCCGGGAAACTCCAGTTGTGGCCCTGCTGCAGAACACTTTAGGACTCTGTGAATTCCAGGTGGAGCCAGCCCTCAAACACAAATTACAGGTAAGATAAGCGTTTGGATGGGAGGTAGTATAATGGAGTGTTCGGAGAGGCGAGAGAGTGACAGTGGTACTAGTAGTAAAGTCCTAGGGCTCTTGAATTAACAAACTCTGTGACAGGCATTTACTTTGGAAAACATTTGGCCTATTGCACGTGAACCGACACGATGACAGTGTTCAGTTAAATGAACTTACTGCAAAACCACCACCCACCAAGCTCAAAAGTAGTAAAAAAACAGGTATGCTCAGATAAAGTTTGAAAAAGTATATTTATATCCCGAACAAAATAATCTCCCGCAAGACCCTCCCTAACCCCAACAAATAAATAGTCCTTCAAAAGTCTCCAAAAAACCCAACTCCCAATTCCCACCCCCCAAAAGTCTCTAAAAAAGGGGCAAGGGACACTCTAGGGATGCAAGGTGTTGAGTTTGGCCTCCAGGGCATCATGCCTTAGGGCCAGGGCATCGTACTTCTCCTGGAGGGTGGCGTGATCTAAGCGGAGGCACTCCACCACATTCTGATACTCGTTCCATTTCTGGACCTCCGCCTCTAGGTCGGACACTCTGCGGAGTGCACGGCGCAAGCGAGCCTTTTCAGTACTATGAGGTGCAGCCTTTGCTGCTCGGCGGTGGCGTCTTCCAGCACGGCTCCGGTTCGCTGGAGCACTGCTCTTACCGGCAGAACGTGGGGTCACGGAGGAGGATGCAGATGTTACATTTGATGCACTGGAGTGCGTGTCGTCCCCCTCCATTTCCACCAGCCGCCGATATTGGGCAACAGTGGCATCCAGCCTCCGTTGCCGGGCCAGTACAGCCTTCATACTCCTGCTCGGTGTTGAGGTTTTAGTATGACCAACTATATGAAGAAAGAAAGACATAATCTGTAACCAATGTTCTTTAAGTATATGATTAACACAAAAAGATTCAGCAGGAAGTTGTGTCACAGTACAACTAGCAACTAGCCAGCGCAGTACAAAACTATTCAGGCCAGTATCATGGGCGTCCGCAGGGAGGGGCAAGGGGGGGCGCTTGAATCACCATTTCCCTTCCCACAACTCACTTGTATCCTTGGTTTGGTGCTCTTTCATATGAAAGAGATCTGGCAGAAGTGAGTGACTTTTCCTCTGAACCGTTAACCACACCAGCAACCGTATCATCTGCACCAGGCCCAGGCGATATGTCTGTTTCCCTCTCTCTCTCTCTCTCTGTCTCCCTCCCTCACCCTCCCTCTGGCTCCCTCCCTCTCTCTCTCTCTCCTTCTGTCTTCCTCTCTCTCTGTCTCTGCCTCTATCTGTCTGTCGGTCCCAGCCTGCTGTAATTACCATATTGTAATTTGTCACTGGGCCACCACTGGATACACATCTTATCCTATCTAATAGTCAGATAGTACCATGATCCTGCTTACCTGTACTCGCCACCGCCACTGTCTCCTTCCTCACAGTCTGTACTTCTTGGTCCGACTCCTCTTGCGCCGCATTCTCCCCATAGCTGTCCTCGGACTCAGAGTCAATGATCACCACCACATCCGAGCTGGCCCCGCCACCAGATGTTCCACCTACAAAGTAGATTTAAGAATGTAAGATTACACCACTCACTAGTATTTGGTCTAGGAATGAAGAAATGTGAAAACAACAGAAAAATTAATTGACTGTCTACTCTAGTCTAAAGTAAAAATGTCCATCCTTCCAGGGAAGGTTGTTGTCTTGCTGCATTTTTTGTCATAATTGATGAATGCTTGATTAATTTTAACACACATCATTTTTCTCTGAACAGACAGAAACTGGACTTCTAAGGACAAGAGCAACATCAACTTCAAACCAGGTGAAAGCTCGGCTCGACCACAAGAAATGTGTTCCATTACTCATCAACTCAGCACCAAGCACTTTTCAATTTCCAACTAACTTTATTTTAATATATGTGTTTACTTAAACTTTTAATAAAGCTTTTAAACTTGAATAGACTCTGTGGTTTTTGGTCCTCCAGACTAGAGTGACTGAGCGAAAGGTTTTGCAATTTTTGCAAGGAGGATTCCGTGCCGCTGACACTACCAGGTTTATACAGTGTGCCAAACACGCCACTCTGAAATATTATTACTCTGGTCTTTGGTGTCCATAGTTCGGTTTGTGGAGAATTGTCCCTGCAACTGTAGTATTATTGATTTTGCTCCTATCTAAACACTATTTCGAAAAAATTCAATTAGGAACGCTTGGACAACAATAGGTCCTCTATATTTAAATGAAAACTTACTGGGGCCAGCAAAGGAGCACTCGCCGCCCTGGCCTGCATCCTCCTCCTTTGGAGCCACTGCATCCGCTTTTTCTGTCCGCTTGCCCCTGGGCGGACCTGACGTACAACATGAAAGAAAGAACAGAAAACATTGATGATTGCTGCTTGCGATGTCCTTGTCAACCAAATCAAACATTTAGAAAGAACAAGAACCAACTATTTCATCCAAAATGAGGGCTACAAAGGAAGGACTGCACCTGAGCCTCTACTCTAGGGGCAGATTTACAAGCCCCTTGCAGCTCTTTTGCTCCGTTCTTGCGTCACTTTTGTGACGCAGCTCCACAACAAGAGAGGCGCCATGGTGTGGCGTATATTAACAACGTGACGCATATGGGAGATGCATCCCATTCTAAAGCCCTGCGCCATTAGGGAGCGTTCCAGCGCAAGGGAGGGCGTTCCTGCGCAGGAACGCATGCTAAAAGTGGCTATGGGGAATATATAAAATTTCAATCAGTCATTTAGGACAATGATGCGTCACTGAAACCCTGCGCCTGCATGAAGCAGACTTACGGCTTGACGCAGCATTGCTGGTGCTGCGCCATCGTTGCAACGCAACTCCATCTATGAGCCGCCTTTACGGCACCGACGCGTAACGCTTCGGTGACGTTTTGGGACCATGGTGTGCCGCATTGTAAATACGGCGCACCATGAGTGGTGCTGGCGTGCCGCACACTTTGCAGGGATGCGCAGGTAATTGCTAATCTGACACTTAGGGGCATACTTACGAGTTCTGAGCTGGACACCTCCATATGTGCACCAGAACAAATGCGTAACGCAAAACTAACCTTACGTCACGGCAGATGCGCCGCAATTACAATGCGGCAAACCCTGGCGCAAGGGTAGGCAGATGCGTGACGCATCTCGTGACGAAAGAGAGGCGCATCTCTACAGTCGCGTCGCAGGCGCGATGCAACTATAGCAATGCTCAGGGCTGCCCAATACTCAACATACCGCATCAGTCCTTACGCCTGCTTCAAGCAAGCAGGCATAAAGAATTGACGTAGCAGCGTCGCGGAAGTGCCTGCATTAAATCTTGTAGATTTCACGCAGGCACTTTTGCGAGGCGCACAGCTGTCTGACCGCCACCCCCCCGCCCCCCTGCGTGGGAACGCACCCATTGTGACGCAGGCCCAGGCCTTAACGTGGCGCATCTCCCTAGATGCATCACGTTGTACATGACTCGCAGGGATGCGCCACGTTTACGTCGCTGTGCGTCAGGTAAGGCAGCGTAAACGTGGCACAAGGGGCTTGTAAATCTGCCCCTTTGTGTCTAGCATTACGCAGTTCTGTAAAATACACTCATACATTACTCAGCCCAATTAAATGAACACAAAATAGAAAACAAATAAGCAGTGGCACCGCCACAGAGAAGGAGAACAGTGCACCTGAAATGCACAGAAGATTTTGAAATATTAATTTACCTCTCCTATCAATGTAATCAGCAGCATTATTGCTCTTTGTAAAAAAGTTAAAGCAAACATTTGCAATATAACACAGTCACACAGAGCAGGAGAAAAAACAGAGTAGTGAGTGATGAAAAAATTGCTACTACTACTCACCAAGCCCGGGGACCTCCACTTCCAGCACGTCTAGCAGGTCGCGCTCTCGGTCCAGGATATCGGTCCAGCGGTGGGTCACTTGATTGTAGGTGCGCTGGACCCCCGTGATGTTAAAAAGGGCCCGGCACACCTGCCCCCACCGCTTCCGTCGCTCCTGGCTGTTGGTATAACCAGCAGCGATCCTGCCGCCTGCCGCGATGGTCCTGGGGAGACGGCGCTGCACATAAAAAACGAGTGAGCTCACCTCCTCAGGGCTGACCACCATTTCCGCCCTCAAGCGGCCACACGGGAGCCGGGCACGGGCTGCGGTGCCCGTCTTGGCCAGCTTGACAGCTGTCTTCACCATGTTCTGGGCAGGTGTTAGCAGTAAGGAGACAAAATGAAAAAGAATAAGAGTAGGGAAGAAGGAAATAAAAGTTTAAAAAAGTAGTTGAAAAGTAAGCAAAAGTAGCCTAAAACACAAAAATATAGACCTAGAAAAATAGAGGGATAGAAAAAAAGTTAAATAGATCAAAAAAATATCAAAACAAGCAAAGGATGGCAGAGATATACAGAGGATAGAAACACCATACCCAGACACATAGGAATGAATGAAAAACAAGATGGCGGCCCGAACACGTGCGTGTAAGTAAGTTCGCACGCGATTTCTCTCGCGAACTCGTGCGAACTTGCATTCGCAAGGCGCTCATTGCGCGAGATTACACATAGCGGGCGGAAACGGAAATACGTCACGCAAACAAAATGGCGGCGCCCATACTCAACCTTGGGGTAACTCGCACGAGTTCGCGGCTTCCATGGTCGATTTCGCACGACGCCGCGCCTCGCGAATAGGGCGAAATTACCGAAAAACGAGTTTTGCAAAAGCAAAACCAACGAGCAGGTGCAAAAGTTCGAGCTCATCATTTGTAACCATTTACCTGTAGTGCTTCCTGAAGGGGCCCTCCAGAATCCGGTTGCCTACTTGCAACTATTGTGTGACCCTGCTCTGACAGTCACAGAATAGTTACAAGTATGCCATTGCATCCTGTTATTGCAACAAAAAGGAAAGGGAGCAGACAAGCAGGTGCCAGCCTTCATTAATGTCAGTTGGGGCAGGGCAGGTGTTGTTGTTTGCAAAACTTAAAGCACTTAGCAGGTGTGCTTGGCTTTGCCACAATAATGTACACTCACTGGTCAATCAGAGGGTGCTGTGATGACACCGAGGGTGGCATGGGTGTGCCAGCCAGAGGGTGGCATGTGTGAACCAGAGTGCCAGTGTTGACAGAGGATGGCAGTGCTTTGCTTTGCCCCAATAATGTACACTGGTGAACCAGAGGGTGCTGTGATGACACAGAGGGTGACATGGGTGAGCCAGAGGATGGCATGGGTGACCAAAGAGAGTGCCAGTGGTGACAGAGGGTGGCAGTGATGAAGAAAGCCTTGCAAACAGGCTGGGCACGTAGAAACAACAAGTTCGCAAAACTGGCGACCCGACAAGTAAGTTCGCAATTTGCGAAATTGTACAAAACCCTCGCGAACTAGCAGAAACCCGTGCGAACACACACCCCCCAAAAAAATCCGCAAATCCGCGAGAATTCGCGGAATTTGCGGATTTTCGCAATCCGCAAATCCGCAAATCCGCAAATTCGCAGATTGCGAATCCGCAAAATCCGCCCATGCTTACAAAACTGTATACTTTGAACTGTTGCTAAGGAAATGAGTTTAAAGCTAGGGTTTCATAATGCCAGGTAAAGTTGAAAAAGTTTTTTGAAAAAGAGTTTGTGTCACTGCCTTACTTAGGACACTAAAAATGTAGGGGAATGAAATAGCCATTAGGAATTGTCCTACTATCCTTCATCCGCACACTTCTTACAGCTAAAACGGTATCTGACGTGTGTGGGTGTGCCTACATCTGAGACAGGAAAGATACACAAACATTACCATGGAGAGCGCCAGAAAGACCACCTGAAATTGGTATACTGTCAATATGGTCCTTACATTGTCAAAGTTTGGCCTATTCCTGAATCCTATTCCTATTCCTGAAACGTACAATAGACTGACTCAGACATGTTGGATACCATTTATAGCAGGAGTGACATAAAGCCCCTAAGGTCCGGCCCCATTTTATGTAGGCCTTGACTTATCTTAGTTAATGAAAGTTGCCATCTTCCCTATCTTCAACAATGGAAGTCACCATGTTCCCTGATTTATGCAGAATCAATTTATACTCTTAGAGCCAGATGTCACCAGATTTTATCTTTCTTAGAACTGTGAAATCGTCAAATCATTTAATTATTGGCATAGATAAAACTCTTGATGCTGCATTCGTTTGGATTTAATGTCCACTCCTCACCATGTGAAGGTTGAATAAGAACATCACTCATGATGTTGGGACATTTACGTGTATCGGCTCCCATTTAATATCAACCCAGGTGACATTATCACCTTTTGGCCATGCATCCCACATCTAATAGTTGCTGTGGGAGTATACACGTTTTCATGAATTTTTTATAAATTTTTCTCTTCTTGCCACACTTTTATTGACCCCGAGTTCAGAGCCGACACTTGCTCACTCGAGACAATAAAGCTTTGTTTCCTCAATTGTTTCACCACGAGCAAGCCACCGGCTTGCCCGCTCTAGTTTCCAGCCCGAGGCACGCTCATACTCACTAGAGCGTACCCATGGATTGGATGATACCGCGTCCCCTGACGCTTGCCACGCCCACCCCGGAAACGTCCCTTTTCCTTCTAACCGGCTTACTTATACCGGATTCTTGGCTCTCCATCTCACCTTCGGGACCCGGTTACAGAGGGTGCATGCAGGTTTCCAGCGGGTGCCTGGCGTCGAGGGCGTAAGTTCTACGCTTCCAACAACCACACTATGAGCTAAGTACCGATCGATCGCAAATCATTGCTCATTGTTTCTTTTGTATTTCCCAAGTGTGTGCCGATTTCGCCACCACCCCCCTCCCGCGGTCCATGGTGTGATAGTTTCTCACCATCCAAGTGAGATTAATTTTAATTCGGATTTCGTTTGCTGACATAGTGTGCCGGGGTCCACTGGCCACTTGGTCCATTGATCCGGCCATGAACACGTGCATTGCTGGGTCATTGTTTAAGAGTTTACAACCATGGGCTTTGTCCATTCATCACCTAAGCACTTATTTACCCACTCTTGGCGCAGAGTTTTACCCACTACTTGATTGGGTGTATAATTTTACCGCTAATTGTAAATGTTTGTTTGTTTCCTAAACGACCAGAGCACTAAGTCACTTCCCCTTTTTATGAATCAGACATACCTCTGAATGGAGAATTCTAATCGTTTGTTTGTCTCTTCATGTATGTCTTTGTCATTTCTCTTACAGGTGCTTTTTAAAAAAAAAATTGGGTCTCTACAACTAAGAGTACCACAAAGGGAATTATTTAATTTCCTTTCTTTGCACTTTTTTCATTTAATTTCTTTTTGCACTTTCACGTCCCTAGGTCAGGGTGGGCCTTAGCGTGCCCATACCACCATAGGTCCTGACGAATGCCAGGTAATTTGACACCAACATTGGCAGAAACATGTTGACCCACTCATAATTCTATTGGAAACAGCCAGACAATTTATTTGGTTTACTTTCCAACACTTTGTTTTTAATATGTCCAATTGATCAAGTAATAAATCATTTTTTGATACAATTTAGACATTTTTAATTCCACAACCAACTCTATCACTTAGCACTCACTATTCCACTTTACCCGCTCCGCAGTAAATCTGGCGTTAAAGCACACTGGGGAGGCATTCGGCCTCTCCCAGTGGGGCCCGATGACAAAGCATGTCACCAACCAGGTTGGTGAGTGAGGGCCTTCTATACATACCTAATTGGTATTGTATACTTACTTTTCCTTTGCTCCGGTTGTCTAATTTTGAGTCTTTCTACACTCTTTCTTTGTTTTGAATGAATAAGAACAAATACAGGCATATAACCGAAAAACTGTAGTCTGAATTGGCATCCTTTTACCTGATACGCTCATAAGGAAATATCTGGGATGTACACCTTGATGCACAGAATCTATTTCAGACATTCCTAAACTTATATCAGAAATTGCAATTTCTGATAAGAAGTTGCAGTAAAGAATACTTTATTCGACTCTTAAAGAGCCATAAAAGATTGCACATACATGGTTTTATTTTAGAGACAGCAAATCCACATACACAGAATTTACATACTAGAAAAGAAATAGCAAATATTTACTACGAATCTTAAAAACAGTAAAAAGTTAGTTTAAAATGCAATATATAATCTAATTTGTGTCACTAGGGAGAGTAGGTATTCCATTGCCAGTTTATAGTTTCTAATCCCTGCTGCAAGAAATAATAGACGAATGAACTGCTTCCTCTGGGGGGTATAAAATGTACAAAATAAAATAAAGTTTGTAGTACATTTGTGTGAGCAACTGTCACACAGACAGACAGAAAGTGATGCAAACCATGAGCCTTGAATAGGAAAAGCAACTAAGAAATGTATCATTTTTAGACGCAGCCTAGTCAACAAAAATGTACGCCTTTCATTTAAATCGATTTGCAGATAGAGGGCAGGTTCTTTTTGTGGGTAGGAGTAAAGCTCTGTGTGACCAGTAGAATTACACATAGGGCCTGCCCACTCATGACTTTGGTAAAAGAGTGACTTAATAGTGGCAGTCAATACATTTTTTAAGGTGTCAGGGTTTGTATAATAATCTGTGACACCCATTTTGGCAAAACTTGTCTTGACATACCTTAACCAGGGTATATGTAGGCTATTATCCAACTTCATACAATCTGCCAGTATTGTCGTCCGAAGGGCGGCCTCTGGATTCTTCCAGGTTTTTATCCAGAGCAATAGTGGTTGTAATGCAATATGGTCTTTCAAATAACTCAGACCAACTTCCTCATGACAAAATGAAGCAGAGGCGCTCTGGGGCACTGAGAGACGTCGTAATAACGTTTTTTCTATTATTTGAAGTGATTTACAAGTTACAGTCTCCTAAACCCCAGCCCCAAAAGTTACCACTGATATGCTTTTACTCTTGTAAATAAATAAAATCTCTTTAGTTGGCTTATGACCCAATCTTTTACCAAATATAAAAATGGCATCATTCAATTTCAGAAATTGCAGGGTTCTAATATTTAAAGCCTGTTTTCAATTAAAATCAACATCAAATGGTACCCCCAGTTAAGTAAAATGAGGGACGTTCTTGATTTCTTCACCCTCCTCAATAAAGATTTCCTTGTTTGGGATTTTTTTGGTCCACATTTCATTATAAATTATTTAGTGTGATGAACTTTTAGCCCCGGATAATTCATAAAAACATTAAAATAATCAAGCAGTATTTGTAGACCATTTGCTGCCCTAGCTATCAGGATAGCGTCGTCAGCATATAGTAGTACGGGGATTTGGCACAAGTTAAATCTTGGGGTGTCCTTCCCCGCCTTAGAAAGTTGGTCCCACAACCCATTAATATTTGATAAGAAGAGGGATGGGGCCAGGACACAACCCTGCCTTACCCCATATGAGGGGAATTTGTCAGTCAAATCTCCTTTACTACTATAGCGAACTGAGGCTGAGGTATTTTCATGAAGCCTGCTGAGCAAGGTGATAATTGCTCCATTAATCCTCATGTGTGACATTATGGACCATAATTGACTGCGATTCACTGTGTCGAAAGCACAGGTCAGGTCCATGAAGGCTAGATGAACACAGCCCTTTTGCGCTTTGGTATACTTGCACTTTGGTATACTTTTGGACATTTAATGCCAGATTTATTGTTTGTGCCACAGTTCCAAGTCCAGGCCGAAATCCGAACTGATAAATCGAGAGCACCTGATATTCAAGAGCCCAAAGATCTAATTTTGCCAAGATTACTCTGGCCAAGATTTTAACTGAACTATCGAGCAGCGAAATTGGACGGTAGCAGTGAGGTTAGGTTTTGTCCCCATTCAAAAAAATCGGTACTATAATGGCCTCTTGCCAGGTCTTAACTAGCAGGCCCACTATTGCAGCCTTTAGGACATTCCATCCGAGCCCAGGGCATTCTCTTGCCAACTATTCTCTATAGCCAACAGTACCTCACTGACCTCTATTGAGTTGCTCAGAGTCTGAGCTGATCTTTTATCACAAGGGGGTTTTTAGGGCAGAAGATCTATTTACTATCCTTGGTTTCGGGGAGAAAGTTTCCGAAAAATGATTTACCTAGGCTTCAGCTGGAACTATGGTATCTAGTTTAAGTTGTAGTATATAAGGATTACCACTTGACCCCTTGTCAGGAGCGGTCTTTCACCCAAAATATCACCCAAGATTCTGCCAGTGATGGTCTCACCTACTGCCAGCACACTTCACACTTTGCAGATGCTACATCTCACCTGAAACTGATAAAGCAGAGTCACTGAGGAAGACTGACCAACTGCTACCACAGCTGGAGTTTGCCCTTTGCATGGAACACTATCTTGATGCCTCCACTGATAAAGCCATCTTATGCTGTCAACAAAGTATACAGTGTGTCTCTTCTCCCTAAGAAACGCTAGCCTGCATGTTGCTCTGCATTCTATGCTCTCTTAGTGTAGCGGCTAGAAGTTGGCGCTAGGGTATTAGGCTATAGATGACATTTTAGTCAAGTTAGAAATGTATATTTAATTTTCATTGCTAGTAAAGTTCCTTCTTGCTGTTTTATAATATTCTGTATAGTTGTTTTAAATGCACAGAGAAACTAATTGTTCCTGTAGTAATAAATGCTTTTTCTCAAAAGTGTTTATTCTTCTTAGTGCAGTGTGTGTGATATTGTGAATAATAAATAGGTGTGTTACTGTTAAAACATTGCCACTGATCCCTTTATGATCCCTTTATGGGATTGTTCGTAACCCAAAAGTAATACCTCTATGTCAGTTAGACATCAAATTGTGATCTGTGGGGCTACAACGCCCTGTCTTTTCACATTCATCACTGGTGTTTTAAACCAAGTTTGTATGTGTCACCCGTGGGTTGGAAAGCACACCCTGCAGAGTTACGCCAGAATCTTAATGTGCGCAACAGTTGGTGCCCAAAGTGGGACTCATATCAAACTGTCACGCCTTGAATAGTTTTTTCATTATTCACATGCATGTGAATCATTATTTTGTCATTATGTAGGCAGCTGTAGTAATCATTGTTACCCCTTACTGGGGATTAGGGAGCAACTATTTCTCTAGGTTTGTCAAGCTTGACTCATAGAAGGTAATTCCCCATTATGTGGGGTTTTCTAATTCTTTGATTCTAATTTTCAACTGAATCCATTCATTCTGGCAGCAACTGTCACTCAGCATCTCAAAGCACGAGGCAGGGGGGCAGTTAATTTTGTAATTACTGTACATCCAGCGTATGCCTTTGAGACATTTTATTCATGGGTGTAGTTTGAGCCTATTGACGCTGCCTCAGGGCAGTTTCATGAGAACACAGCAGTAGATCCGCTGGTACATTATAGATCCTACCTAGTGTTGGAATTCCCTTTAACTTACCAGAAACACCAAAATTGGTTCAGTGATCAATTGCCACATACGCACAGAAATATCAGTTTGGGGCATCTGAGCATTGACGGAGCTACGTGGCCAGTCTTGTCAAGCTGAACTGATAAATTACACAGTGGCCTTATACAGGAGACTTGTACAATTTGAACAACACACTTTGAGCTCCAGATCGGCTGTCACAGCAGGATCTGCTGCTCCCACACAAATATAAACTTTTAGTCCACAGACAATTAATATTAATCCTATCATAAGAAAAGCGCAGACGAAGCTTGATAAAAAGGCTTTTTGGATTGCGTGCAAGACTAATCAGTTAGAAGGAGTGTATCAGTACACCACTCTCCCAAAGATAAACACAGAACACTGACTATGTGTGCTCCTCCTGGGATAGTGTCTCCCGTAGAGGATTGTAAAACATGGGGAAGCATCTTTGCATGCATTTACACCAGTAATCATGGTACACCTTCATTGACAGTCCTCCCTGATGTACTTAGACAGGTACAAAATGATCACACAGGTGCTCCACGTCTGGACCTAGGAATGAAGTTAATGGGGAACTTTTCTACATCATATCTATACAACTGAGACTAGAAGCAGTTTAAGATCGTGAACGGGAACTACCAAAAACAATTTCAGACTTTTATACCTCTATAGGTAGTGATACCCTATGTACTCAACCGGTAAGCAACATTTGAAGCCTATAAATTACATTGAGGGTTCTGCAATGAAGGAAAGAAAAACAGAAAGAAAAAGAAAAAAAAGATGGACTGGATCTCTCCCTCCTCAGGAATCCTGCAGGGGTTGTTATAAATTAAGAGATTGCAAGGAAATTGAAAAACCTGAACAGTATCAGTATTATCATCGCTCTTTCCTTTCTTTTCAGGATACTGACTGTAAAAGAACAGAGAGGAGGAGCTGATCCAAGTTGCAAAGAAAAGAAGAGTACAGTATGAAATGTGAAGCAGAATGCTAGACTGATGTCAGAGTGAAGAGGGAAGAGAAATGATTGGACTCTAAGACCCCACTAAAGAAGAAGAAAGTAGCATGACTTTCTGAGAAACATGCCAATTCATCTATAAGTCCTTCTACAAAAATGGACTTGGGTGAGAGTAGTCCTCCAGAAGTCATAATAGTACATCAGATGCTTCTATGGTTTCTGAATTCAAGCCCAACTAATGACTTCATACAGGTAAAGACTTCAGATCAAACCTCCTGATAGGGTTTACAATCTTGACATACAAATTGAATGGGATATACTATGTATTATCATCTATTATCAAAGCTGTCTTCTGGACACAATTATCTCCTGATTATGACATCATTCTAGTTCAAGGAAAATGGCCTCCAGTCTTTGTTCAAGAAGCACCCCAGGGGAGGAAGGCATAAGGGTGGCCTACTCTCCCATAGTACCTAAAGATATAGGGAATAATTATGGCAGTGAATGGGCTGTGAGAGTAGCTCCAGACTTATATCGAAATTAAGCAGGGTGGAATGAGCACTCTGGTCCACCCGTTATGCTCTTAAGCAGCGAACTACAACCATAAGCTCAATACCCATTAAAACCAGAAACAAAATGTGTTATTAAAGTAATATTAGATGAATTATAATACTATGGTGTTAGCAATTGGGTTGTTGTTTGGAAGGAGTGTAAGCTCTGGTCAAGCAGCAACCACAATCCTAGTCAGGGTAGGGGGCAAGCAGACCCTAAATGAACCTGTGCTCACCCGCTGGTAGAATGGCACAAAGCAGTCAGGCTTAACTTAGAAGCAATGCGTAAGGTAATTGTAACACTTCAAACAGTACAACAGTGGAAACATTCAGAAAAGGAACCCACAACAGAAAACAGAGTACATCTTAATAAATTAAACAAGACCAAAAATCCAATTGGTAGAACCATAGATATTGATTTTTAAAGATTATAGTGAAAAATAGCGCCAAAATTACAAAGTGCTATTTGGGATATCTGGTCGCAGTGGGACCGAGACAAACGCACAAGTTCAGGCCGACCACGATGGAGCACGGACCAGCTACAGGGACCTAGTTGGACCCGTGAACAGAGTGCCTCAAATCTTGGTTGCAGAGCTTCGCTTGGATCACCGTCTAAGATGAGCCGCGCAGGCGAGGTGATGCGTAAGTACCTAAATGTGGCGAGGCTGCAGTGTGAGGTCATGATACGTTCACATCGAGGATCATCTTGTTGATGGAATTTGCAATGCAAAGTTTGATGTCAAGAATATGAGGCGCAGCCAAGGCGATATCTTTGTTCTGCAAATGCAACAAGACCTAGACTATAGAAGCACATGTAGCGATTTACCCTTATTCAGAATATTTCGTTTGTTGCCTTTTCATTAGCAAACATTACTCCCCTTCTTCTATATTACATGGGGTAGCCGAAATATCTCGGGTAGTGCTAAATTCACACAATTGCCTGATTCTCATTCATCAGTAAAAACCACAGTTGAGAGACCGATCATACCACACTCAATCTCGTGTCCAACATATATAGTGCTAAACCGAAAAAAAGTGTGTAGAAGCGAGATGGCACCTCACGGGCGCACCACCAAACGGGGACCTGACTGGTACTCGCCAGGACAGCCCTGTTGTCATCATCGGTATCATCAAGCTTAGAACAGAAAACAGTGTCCAAATACACAAAAGATTTGTGAAAAAGTGCAGTGGAAATTTAGAAGAAAAGAACACAATACAGTGTCAAAAAACGTATAAAACACTCATAACACAACACAGACACTCTAATTTTATTCACTTTCTTGTGTTGTGTATGGAAGAAATAAAAAAGAAAAGTAGATGTGGTTGTCACCTATTTAACCACTCATACTTTTACTTGCCGACATGTTTCATTGCCTGGTAACTTGTAGGCAATTTCATCAGGGCATCATATATATTAAAGCCACTGCAGATGGACCCACACGTCTTCACAACCTCATATGGCCATAGGTGCTCCTACCAGCCGGATGGAACACAGGTTGTCATAAAAATGCAAGAAAAATCGCATAAAGTCGATTGTTCACTTCTCCCATTCAGATTTCTGACATATGAGAAGCGGCCGCTGTATCTCAGCCCGTGCATCTTTGTTCTGATCAGAAGTGAAGCTGCAATGCAGAGTTTTATCATCATCGTCGAGGCTGTCGAGCAGCGGCAGTTCCAAAGGCAATGTGGCGGTCCCAACATGCAGGAGGCGGTGGAGATGTGAGTCTTTTGCAACAGGTCCAATCCACACAGGAGCAGCGATGCAGCGGTTCAGCTAAGGGATGTTCTTCTCAGCCGAGGAGCTGGGTCGGTTCTACACCGGGATGCTTCCCTCAGCAGAAAAAATGCATAGGTTCCACTGGCAAGCACCTTAGGCCCTCTTCCAGGGGTCCATGACTAGGGTGGCACCGTTTAGCAGGGTAGAATCACAGATCGCAAAGTCCAGGTGCAGCGGTTGGAAGCCTGTTATGTCACTGAGGCTTCAGATCAGGAGGCCAGCCAACTAGCCTTTAGAGTCTGTGTTCTGGGGTTAAGAGATGATGTTCCAGTCTTTCTCATCCAGGAAAGAGGGCAGCAGATCAGTGCAGCAAAGCAGGATTCCAGCAGAGCACATCCAAACAGAGTGGCAGTCCTTCAGCAGCACAACAGTCCTTCTTCCTGGCAGTGCATTCACTTGTCCAGAAGAATACTGAAGTTGTAGTGTCTGAGGTCCAGAACTTATATCCAGTAACGCCTTGAAGTGGGGGAGACTTCAAATACATGCCTTTGAAGTGCACAGATGTCCTCCATTCCTGCCCTGGCCTGGCCCAAGACTCACTATAGGGGGGGTATGCAGCCCTTTGTGTGTGGACAGGACAAAGCCTATTCAGGTATAAGAGTGGCTGTGCCCAGCTCTTGTCTCTCGTCCTGCCAGAGATGGCTCATTGAGACAGCCCTAAGCTCCAATTGTGTGTGGCTGTCTAGGAGGAATGCACATAGCCCAACTGCAAACTACACCCAGTCATGTGATCAGAGACAGGCTACAGGCACCAAATAGCTAAAACAATAAAATGCCAACTTTGCAAAAGTAGCTTTTTCAGAATCGCAATTTAAAGTCCGACTTCAAAATAAATTTGGATTTTCAATGGTGGTTCCAGAGACACTTAACTTGAAGGGTTCTATCTCTTTCCAAAAGGAAATTACATTTATAAAAGATAATAAGCAAATCACAATGTTATCCTATAGGAGAGATAGACCTTTCAGTAGTTAAAAACGAATTTGAGAGTTTTTCATGACTAGAACATGAAAAACTTTAAAGTACATGTCGTGCCTATTAAGTGCATTGCACCCTGCCCTCGGGGTTGTCCAGATCCTACATTGGGGGTGACTTATATATATATATAAAAGGGAAGGTTTGGGCCTGGTAAAAGGTTAATTTTTCGAGGTCCACATGGCAGTGTAAATTGAACACACAGGCTCCTCAAGACATGCCTTAGGCATGGTTAAAGCGCTACTTAAGTGGGTTGCACAATCAGTGCTGCAGGCCCACTAGTAGCATTTAATTTGCAGGCCCTGTGTACATGTTTTCCCACCTTACTAGGGACTTGTAAGGAATTTGAATATACCAATTGGGGATAAACCTATATTTTTTGCAAGTCACTCACCTGAACTCCAGGTGGTTCCAATGAGGCAACAATAGGCCCAAAATACCCTTGAGGACTAACCCCGGTAGCAATGATGTCAATCCTGCTTCCAAAGTAGTCAACAAAGAGAAAGGGGTTTGGAGGTAGAGAAAGCGAGAGAGATACTGGGTGCTTCTTATGGATTCCGTTCAGCACCACTGGTTTTCAGATTCCAGAAGGACATTGTCTACAGGGTTCAATGGCTCAAGGATGCCAAGCACTCAGGGGTCTCAATCAAGCAATCACTCAATCAATCAATCAATCAATCATGTGTTTGTTAAGCGTGGCTACTTACCCGTAAGGGTCTCAAGGCGCTGGGGGGGGAGTGCACTCTCATAGAGTTCAATGCCAATAGAATTATTGTCATCTTTTAGAAAGTTGCTGTTCTCTTGTCTGACCTTTCTGTGTGCCTTGGCCTGTTTGTGAATTGACTGTCTGGTTTGTGAGGGGGAGGGGCTGGGTGGCTCCCAGGGGCTGAGTGGGCCATCCCTGGGCTGAATAGCTCCATCTGCATCTAGAGTGGTGGGATGGGGTAGCACCTGGGCCTGAATAGGGCAGTGACTGCCTTCCACAATGCTGGCTCCACCTCCTGCTGGGTGGCTGATGACTCTGCCCCTCTCTCTGAAAGGAAAGGAGAGGCCAGGAAAGCAAAGTGCTCAAGGAACACCCAGACCAGGTTCAGACCGGGCTCAGAGCCCTCCTGCACAAAGGGAACAAAGACTTTTAGGGGTATAAGTACACGACCCAAGACTACAGAAAATTAAATCATCCTGGAATCAAGAAGGAACCTCTGCCAAGGAGAAAGCTGGAAGATTGAAGAAGGAAGACTGTCTTGCTGTTGCTTTGGAGCCAAGGAGAGGGGAAGGACTTTGCTTTGTGCTGTTTCCCCTTGCTTGTAGGAATAGGAAGAGCTGACTCCCTGTTAAGAAGTCCCAGGAACAAAAGGACTTCACACCTAGCTTCCCTGAACTCTGCTGAAAGAGTTCTGTCCTAGAGTGCTTGGGCCAGTGGTAGTGCTTCTGGAAGTTGTACCTGTGTTGGGAAGCTGGAAACCAAGATTTTAAAGAATTTCTGCTAGTTTTAACGCATCGCTCCCTGCGGAGCGCATCCCCATCAGTTCGAAGAAATTCCCGCCGCTACGAAGGCCGAGATCGTCGCATCACCTGTTGCCGCTGCCAGAGTTGTTGCATCCTTCATTTGCGGAACGCACCAGTCCGGTGCGGGAAGGTTACCATCGCTGCGAGTATCGTCGCAGAGCCTGTCATCACTGGGTGAGATCGTTGCACCACTTGCTTGCGGACCGCATCACGTCGCTGCGAGAGTCGTCGCAGAGCCATCGCATTGAGGGGCCGCGAGAGGAGAAGATCAACGCAGAGCCGCGCATCGTCGCAGCACCGGAGATCGTCGCCGCACCGAAGATCATCGCATCGTCTTTTTGCGAGCCGCTGCCACCGAAACCTGTGCACCGAAATCCACGCAAGGTATCGCATCCCTCCCCATACAGACCGGAGTCACCGCAACACGCCCGCTGTGTCCTGCGGGGTTGTCGCATCGCCTCCCCAGGGTCTCAGGAGTGACGCATCACTTGCTTTTCAATGCTACAGCTTTTTCTTGGAACTTTTGTCGCATCTAAAGGTACTGTTGGCTAAAACGTGACGCAACTGTGGATTATTTTACCGCAACCTTAAGAACTCATTTGAAACCACATTCTTGAACTGTGTATGGTGGATTTTTGTCGTTTTGGTCTTGTATATTTTAGATTAAATACCTTTATTTTTCTAAACTGTGGTGGAATCAGTTTGTGGTGTTTTCATTGTGTTACTGTGAGTGTTGGTACAAATACTTTACACGTTGCATTTGATAAGCCTGACTGCTCGTGCCAAGCTACCAAGGGGGTGATCAGGGGTTATCTAAAGAGTGGTTCCTCCTTACCCTGACTAGAAGCAAGGGTTCCTATTTGGACAGTGCCTCTGCCAACTAGAGACCCCCAGTTCTAACATATGTGTAACATATACATACGAGAACCAGGAAAGTGGGGTTTGCATATAAATTCCAAAAAAGAAGGGGGTAAAAAAGCTCTTAGAAGTTCAAAGAGGGGTAGATCTCTGAGAGAGCCGTGGCTTACCTCAAGACTCAGTACATCAGCACTTCACTTAATGAAGTGTAGACAGCTGGCTGCAAAGGAGGGCAGAAAAGGTTGTTAGAAATTAGAAGTTAGCCCGTGAGGCTGAAATGAGGGGGGGTTACAGATAGGGTGAAAGGTGGGGCACAGCCCAACTGTAGAGTGTACCTGTAATACAATATTGTTCAGGCAAGGGTAAAGATTCCTGTGGTCAGAACACACACTCCATTCAGTAGACTGGGGTGAGGCAGAGTGAGTGAGCGGGAACTATTTAATAAGATTGACTGGCACAGGGCAGACGGATAAAATCTACAAATTTGGCTGTCATATTGGAAAGGGAAGGGTACATTCAATGTATATTTGTGCATTCCTTCCAGACAGTCACGAACGAAGGAAGGGTGAGTGTGACAGAGGACTCTTCTACATTCATCATTCATTCTGATAGTTTTCTTGGGCAGTAGGGAAGAGGGAGCTGACACATCTGAATAGGCTGCGTCCTGTTCCCAAACAAAGGACTGATCACTCCCTAGAGATAACCTGGCTAACAGGACTGGGTTGAAAGGGGACCTGTGCACTTCAAGGAACTGCTATGAACTCACCCCCCACTTCAAAGGCACATTTGGGGAAAAGTATTGAGGCGCTGTCCCTACCACATCAGTACTCTACTGGACCTTAGAAGAACTCTGCTGGAGTAAATACTGCTGTGCTGTAAGAATTGTCACTTCACTGGCTGTTCTGAGGAACTGCTTCTCTACTTTGCTGAGCTGTCCTGATGCCTGATGATCCCTGACCTGCTGAGGATAAAGACTGGATTCAAATCAGTTGAACCCAGAGTGACTCTGAGGGCTTGTTGGCTTGGCTCCTGTTTTCCAAAGTCTCAGGCCTACAAAATACTTCCTACAATCCTGCTGGTGCTGCTGGACTCTGCCATCTCTGAGTCCCACCCTTGCCTGAGGTGCCTCCTCCACTCCTGGGCCTCAGAAGTGGATTCTGCTTCAGATTTCCTACAACATTGATGCATGGTCACCACTGTGTGTGTCGTAACTGATGCATCCCTCTTTGATGCCAACGCAGAGGCTGTTCGATGACAGCAGTTCTACAGCCTGCGTGACCCGAGGATGCTCTGTGCGGCTCGATGACAATTCATTGCCTTTATTTCAATGGAACTTGATGACAGTACAGTGACCTGACTGCGAGGAAAAGATTGATGCATCGTTCCCTCAACTTTGATGCTTTGCTCCATCAGAGGTACTTTTTCAGTGGTAATTGCATGACTCTAGTAGCCAGCCGGCCCTCAGCCTAAACGTTGGTGTTACCTCGTTCCCTCGCGACCTCAAGTAACCTTTCAGTGCTATTGACTTCTAAGCACTGTTTTTTCGTTTATTCTTAAAAAATTTAAATCTAGACTTTGCTAACTGTATTTTTAGCATCGTGGTCTAGTTTTACTCAGACAAATATTCTCTATGTTTCTAAACCTATGTGGAGTCTTTTTTCTGATGTTTTCATGGTGTTACTCTGTGTATGTGTGTGTGTTTGTGTGTTTTGCAGAAATACATTACACATTGCCTCTTAAGTTAATCCTGCCAGTTCTGTGCCAAGCTACCTGAGAGTGAGCACAAGCTAATTTAAAGTGTGTTTTTACACCAAAGAGCTCCGCACTCGCTATCTATTGGTTTTTGGTATAATATATGTTTTAGTCAAAGCAAAATTAATAAAGTAAAATACTGCATTCAAAAATTGTTTAATTGAAGTAGTTTACTTCCAGAGATCACAAGTTCATTCAAATGTGTTCAGACGTGTTGTCTATTGATAATTCTTTATTTGCAATGTATAAAATAGTCACACCAGCATGGCCAACGTATTTCGTCCCTTCCTCTTGACTTCTTCAGGGCTACAAAAACACAGATAACATATACAACCTTTACAATGTGTATATTTACACAACACATTTAAAATAAGGAGCCTATTGCTCTGAAACACGATTGCACCACAAAATACGGATACATAAAGAATTACATGTGTGTGCAAAACAAAACCCATAGATTCTTTTCTGCACACATTTTTCAAAGAAATAACCTAATAGTGAGGTATGAGGCAGGGTTGTGCACAAATGTCAAAGTATCTGATACGATGTTGCTTGATGATTATACCCATGCAATGCAAGAGTGTGTGCGGGTATATCCACTGTATCAACTCCATTATTTTCTCTTTTATGGATATGAGCGCCATGCTTCTAACATTCATTAAACACGTTAAATTTAAAATCACTATTATTCCTTCTATTTCTAATAGTCATTCTGATATGAAGTATGGACATAACAATTTATGATTGTAGTATGATATTCCAATTCTGATGATCATTGGTTTAACATTTTGTTCATAGTAGAGGAACGCAGGGAAGACAACAAAGATATAACAATCACACCTACATGCTTGACAATTAATCATCTGTTTGAACAGTGATTTTCACCACTGTTTCTTTTACTAAGAAGGAGAGTTTTATCTATGTTTGTGACTACGAGGAGTGAACTACCGAGTGCCCTGTATCCCTTGTTTATAATCCCATAAATTTTACCTTAGTCCTTACAGAGAAACATTTCTCAAACCATCTGTTCACATTAGTTTTTTTCAGAAGAGACGTGAACCTGCAATAAGTGTAAGGAGCCTCTTGTTACAATTCTGTTTCTGCATAATCATCTATGCATAAGATATTTTCATGTCACTGGTTTACCAGAACATACCTTGGTCAGTGAACTAGAGGTCTTCGTTTTTTTTACAGGAATAATCGTGTTCATCAAGGTTATATTCTTACCCCATGTCGGCAATTGAACCTAGTATGATCATAAACAATAAATGAGTATGAGCATATATAGCTTGACATTGCTATCTTTACTTATTGACTTCTGAATATGTGAAGCCATTAATATGTGTTAAGATATGTAAATGACAGTATTTTGACATAAACCAAGGTGTGAAGGACTTCACAATAATAGTTTCGTCCCTAATATAAATAGAGCCAAAAATGTCAACCTTATCTAACCTACCACATATAACAATCTGTAGTAGTACAGGGTATTTTACCCTGGTACCATGTGCACATTTTTGTTAAAAGATGATTTATGTATTGAAACACTTTTCAACATTGTCTACTGTCTTTTAAACAGCATTGAGATCCCTAGCTCTACCAACCACCCTGTGTATTGAGCACAAAGAATAGTCTTCCTAGCCCATTATTCTATTAGTAAACACACTGCTACATTGTTAAATGCAGGGTTTGAGTGCCCTTTACCCAAGAAATGAAAAACTGGAAGTGAGAAAACACGTCCCTTTAGGGGCAATGTTAGTATGCCTTTACATGGTGCAGAAGTGCAATAGTGTATCATAAAAATCGAATAGAACACTTAATAGATGTGGGGGCATGGAGCTCTCCTCAGCTTGTATTAATAAATCCACAACATTGTAGCGTCATTATACACAATGCATTGACACTATTTAAAGGCTTGCTATGCGTCTTGCAAGAATATAATCATGCAACAGTGTATCTATGTGTTTGAAATAAGGGCTATTGGAACTGCAAGTTCGCCATCTTTAAATATGTAAAACGAGATGTGAATCAGTGCACACTTTATATATTTGAATTATCCATGCATATTAGCAACAAATGAATGCATACAGCATAGTTGATCCTTGTATAACACAATACCATAAAGACAATTTGTTTAAGATCTAGGAGTTATGACGATGCCATCACATTACACCCTGTAGGGCGACTCCTTGTAATATGGGGATTCGATAATAAGTCAAAAGGTACGGACAGCAAGTGTTACTGGAGCCACCATATTTAAGTGTGTCTGTTCTCATACAGCCAGCCCTCGTTCACTACATTAATGATCATTTGGTACCATGTGTTTAATAATCCCTTACAAAATGGGCATTTGTAGACATATAAAATGCCACCATTTAGAACACAGTTTACTCAAACATTTCTTTATATATTATTAGGTGAATCACTATTTTGTAACACTCCCCCATATTGAATAACACAGCAAGCCTATTGTACAAATTACAGCAGGCAAGTGTGTATCTAGCTTACCCTGACAGGGATTGTGGTCTCTACTTGGACAGGGTGTAAAACCTCTGCCAACTAGCAACCCAATGTCTAAGAACCAGGTACAGAAGTTTTAGGAGGGTCCACAATAATATGTATGTGAAGTGTGAAATCTCAGAAATGGACATTGCTACCCCAGCACGAAGTAAACCACCATTTTGTGAAATATACACACAAGTAGGCCTACTGACTCTAGTGTTCATTTGTCACATTATAAATAAGCAAATGCACATAGTAGACATGTCAGAGATCTTGCCTATCACTTCTAAATCAACTTTGCCATACTTTTGTAATTTTGTAAGAAGCAATAGTAAGCGAACCAGGGTGCCAGTAGCATTATCGTCCCTCCGACATCTGTGTGTTTTTGACGTACCCCATTTGTGTAGTCACTCAGGAGTATAGTACCAGTATAATTACATTTTACAGAGGGTATCCCTCCTTTTGACGTTTTGAGATGTCTTTAGTATATGTAATAAAATATGTTTTGGGTAACCCAATGCAGCCCATTGTCTCATCTCTTACTCCCTCCGAGTTTTGTACCTGGAACTACTGTGAGGAGCAAAATGTAGATGCTGTAGACTAGTCTTCATCCCAGTTTCCCCTTCAGCATTCAGGTCTCAAACACTGTGAGATTCCTGGTGGCCTTGTTTTATTCATTGGGTGGAGAAGTCAGTGCCTGAGCTGAAGGTATCAGTATTCTGATTCTGGAACACTGAACACTCTTTGGCATTCTCAAATGATATAATTTGTCCTTATTGATAATGGATACTAGTATAAGACACTTATTGTCTCTATAGCCCCAAAAGTTACTTCTGCCTAGCCTCAGGAAAATCTGAGGGGCATATTAGCAAGGGTGATATCGCTGCTTTAGCTGGACTTTTCCCCGCAAAAGCGGCGATATTTTTATCGCCCTATTAGCAAGCTGTCGCTAACAGCAGTTAGAAACAGCTTGTAGGCAATAGCTACAGGTTTGGGGCCCGCTTTGCATGTCAGCGATATTTATCGCTAATGACATGCAAAGTGGGTGTACCCAACCCGTTAGCGACTGAAAGCAGTCACTAACACAGCTATCGCCTATTAGCAAGGCAGGTGAAGCGATATAAAAACTTGAGCTAAGCGCGAATATCGCCAAAAACTAACGCCTGCTCAGACCACTTCCCACTGTATATCCAATGGGAGGTGGATATTCAGGTTAAGTCCCCATTAGCGATGATGCCTGAATATCACTGGATTTCCAGCGATACTCACGCATTGAGCCGCTATCGCCGGATATTTTATCGCTTTGGAGATAAACGTTGCTAATAGCACGTTATCTCTGCGATAATATCCGGAGACAGGAAAAAATGTGCTAAGCACATTTAGCGATAACTATCGCTATTTGTTGCTAATATGCCCCTGAGTTATTTTGGTTATGCTTAAGTGGAGTAAAGGGTGAGTAAATGTAGCAAGTACTTATACTCATAGACCCTAACCCACGTGCATATCATGGCCTGAGTGAATGGGGAAAAATATAACCCCTCATGTTGTACTAGTGTATTTCGCAACAGACACAGAATGGGTAAACCCTTTAATACTGCATGCCCATAATTCCCAATTTTGTGTTGTTGGCAAGCCAAGAAGCCATATTTAGAGGAATTCCCAGTATGAATTAGATGACAACCTACTATTGCTTCTCAGTTCCTTATACTCCTATTCCACCACATATCTTACCTGTAAGTCCAGATAATAATAATAAAATATGTTTGAGCTAACCATTTCCCACCATTGAAGCAAGCAGGTCATATGCTTATGCACTAGTCTAGGTCCACTCCAAATGAAATCATTTATTAGGGTCATGATTTGTCTATTGATTGCAGGTAACAGTGTAATTGTCTGAAATATATATTGTATCTAATTGTGAGTGTCTGAAATATATATTGTATCTTAGAGACGGCTGACACCTTGATCACTGCTATCCTGCCTAGCAATGATAAGATTCTCTTCTGGTATCGCTGGAGGTCATTCTTCAATTTTTGCAAGAGGTAAGGACAGTTCCTTGACACTGGGATATAGAAAAGCTTATCAACCTCCAGAGGCATGTAAGTGCTTTGGCAGTAGAACAGAAATTGTGTCTGCAAGGAGGCTGCCCATTATTCCGGAATGTTTAAGGGCAGGAGTTCAGGCTTATGAAAATTGATTCTGAATCCAAAGACAGTGTCAAATATGCTTAGCTCCTCCATAAGTGCTATGTTACTATGTTACTGGGTACTTGTAAAGCGCACAGCTACTCCAAGGAGTGTCCTGGTGCTGAGAAAGAGAACCAGTGACACAGGAGTACAGGCATTCCCAGGTCAACTGACTTATTGTGAGAAAAGCCAAGTTTTTAAACCTCCGCCTGACGTAAGGCTGGCGGCAGGCTATTCCACAGCTGAGAGGCTCTCACCTGAAAGGAACGACCGCCCAGGCGAGAGTGCGAGAACCTAGGAATCAGCTAGAACTACTGGCTAGAAGACCTCAGACTTCTGGATGTAACATAGCGCGGGCATCTGTTTCTCAGATAAAAGGCCCCTATATTATGAGAGACCTTATAAGCCAGCGCAAAGGGTTTGAAATTTGTACTCTTTCGTGCTGAAAGCCAGTGCAAGAACTTCAAGTAAGTGGTCATGTGTGTCCTGAGGCCCACCATGAGTATGGCTCTTGCCTCAGTGTTTTGCACCACCTGTAGATGGCCAAGAAGGAAGGCCAACATACAGAACATTAACATAATCAAGGCGGGACAAAATCAATGCTTGGAGTACTGCTTCCCATGGGAAACTGGGAGTAGTGGGAGTAAGTTTCTCAACATTTTCAGTAGGCCAAAGCATGTGCCCGCCACAGCCTGGACCTGGGACTTCATGGACATATCCACGTCCATTTTCACCCCAAGGTTCTTAACAGTTGTGGCTAAGTTTGCAGTGGGAGACCTATTCTGTGGCCACTACTTGCGCCATTCCTCCCCCGGATTGTGACCAAAAAAGATAATTTCTGATTTTCGGAGTTACACAGCAGTTGATTCTGTTTAAACTACTCAAACACTGCTGACAGGCAGGTGTTTATCTCATTCCCATTCAGGGCCTGATCCTTACAGCATATGAACAGTAATTGTGTATCATCGGCGTAAGATATAACTTTAGCGCCGTGTTGTTCTGCCAGAGGCGCCAGGGGGCCATGAAAAAATTGAACAGAGTGGGGCTTAAGATATACCCTTGTGGAACACCTATGTTAAGCAGCGAGATAGGGACCGAAAAAGGGGAGACCATACTGTTTGCTGATGGTTTTTCAGGTAAGATGTAAGCCATAGAAGGGCTGTGCCTCCTATACCACATCCTTGGAGTCTGTTCAAAACGAGAGCATGGGGCACAGTATCAAAAGCTGCGGAGAGGTCCAGCAGTATCAAAACAGCCTTGCATCCTCTATCAAGTGTGCTTTTAATAGATTCAGAGATTTCCAGTAGGGCTGTATCAGTACTGAAATTAGCTCGCAACCTTGATTGGCTAGGATGTAATACACGATTGGTCTCAACAAAATTTGCGACAACCCATATTAACATATTTCTCCAGAACCTTAGAGATGAAAGGGCAATGAGATTGGCCTGTAATTGCTGGCCACAGAAGGGTTGGCTGATGATTTCTTTAGAAGAGGGAGGATTTTGCCATGCTTCCAGCAATCGGGCATCATACCTTTTGACAGAGAGAGGTTCAGAACCCTCGTGACAGCCGGGTTTATCACCTCTGCAACAGATGCCAGTATTTTGGCAGGGCAGGGGTCCAAGGGGAGCCTGATGTTAGTGTTTTCATTATCTTCAGCGAGTCGGCCAGCGTGATTGGAGGAAAATCCAAAAGGGTTCCACCAGCGTTGTGTAAAGCAAGGGGAGCCTACCAGTAGTGGCTACCTTAGCATGGGGTGGGATTGAAGTCTCTGGATGTTGCACTTACAGTCCATTATCAAGGGAAATATAAACCTAGATCTACTCCCACACCTAGGGGTAACCCACCTCTTTTTTGCTATTCACCATTTAGAAGTGGAGATTTACACCTAGGGTTAGACTTAGATGTTTTTGCACTATCAACTGATGTGGAGGACGTTCCTGCCACAGAATTTACCAGTATAATAGTAATGTAAGTACATATCCATCTATTGGTGGAGAGTTCCAATACTAGGTTGAGATCTCCCAATTAGAAAGTATAAGGAAAATGAATAAAGTTTATTATTACAAATGTATCATTAATCTTGAACTAATACAATAAAATAATAGAGTATACTAAATAATCAAATTAAAAGTGTAATAAACAAAATTAAATACATTCATTTAATTTATAAATATTAATGTCTAAACACTAATTTAAAAATACCCACCATCACTAACGTTTTTACTTGTATTTAAATTGTAGTGAAACTGGTTAAATAATATCTATTTAAATTATTTAAATACTTTTTAGCTTTTCCAAAAATGTTAGCATTTTAATGTACTTTCTATATTTTTTAATCAAGTTTACTATGAAATCAACAACAAATAAAAAAAAAAGAATTCTGACTATTTTGTATCATATATGTATATAGCCAATGCCTCCTTTTCCAAGGTTTCCCAACTATATAGCTCCTGGTAGAACCACCATAAGGTTTGCTTTTGGCTATGTCACTATACAATGTTGCAACCTTCCCTTCAACAGTGATCAACGTCTTATCCTGTATGACCATGTCTGTAAGGAAGTTATCAACCAGTTTCTACCTAAGTCTGCAATGGGCCAAAGAGGGCACCGTCAGGTATGCTACTGTATGTCTGATAGATCAGTCAGACCAATGCCACATTCTGTAATGTGTTGCAGTGAGCAACTTTGTGCCAGGAAATGTGCGAGGCATGCACAAGAATAATGTACTGCTGAAAATAATGTGTTCGTCTTGCCCATGTTGGTGTAATAGGCCCTAAATATCATGGAGGCCCTTAGACTCCGGACTTAATTTAAAATAATTTGAGACAGTTCTGGACCATTAATAAAACTAGCTAAATTTTTTGAGAATGCTCTTCATTACTATCTTTAAGTGGCCTCTAAAGACAAGCCAAAGATGTCAGATATTTTTGTGTTAAGGAAGAGTTTGTCGTCAGTGTTGTGAGTGTCAAAAGCGTGAGTGTGTATGTATTTTATTCAACAGTAAGCCATACACTCACTCTTCTTCTTCCCACTTTGTCTGTTATTACCCTCTTGTTAGGTCAGCCCTTTGAACCTGGATGAAAGTAGGATAGCTACCCCGCCTTCCAAGGTGGAGCAGATGAAAAGTGTTGCACCATACACTACTGAAAGAGTAATCTCTGCCAATCTTGTTGTATTATCATCTGTAGGAGGCAGATGTCCCACTGATTTCCTCAGAAAATGTGAAATTGCTAGGTGTTTTGACCAGGTTCTGCAACAGTTGAATTTCACATCCCTCGACGCATATCTTGTCCTTCAATGTAACTATATACATTAGTACCTGCTTTTGTCGAAGAACTGCCTCTTGCAAGAATGTCAGGAGAATTGTGCCCCCCTCTACCTCCACCTGCCACACTTTTGGTGTGATCATGGTGTGGCTCGAAGCTGAGTGTCCTCTGAATGAGAGAAGAATGTTCTAAACATGCTCGTGTGTGTCTCTGTCTTCTGATTTCGTTAGGCCCCCGTAACCATATTGCTTTGCCTCAATCTGGTTTCTAAATCTTCCTGTTTGCCTGAAAACGTGTCAACTGTCAATTGCAGTGATGAATCTTTGGAGAGCATAGCAGCAGGATTTCAGGTCTGAATTGATAGAGCTCATTTCAGAGCGTATTAACTCTGAAAATGGACAGAGAAAGTGTTGTGTGATTGCCTTTTAGGTATTCCATGCAGCTCAAAGCCTCAAATCCCCAGCTTCATTTTCTCGATTCACAGGGGCATATTGGTGCTGTCCACACAGCAAAGCATTGCAGTCTACAGTAACGATCTATTCCCTTCTCGCACTCCCTGCCTTTGTGCACTGAGAAGGCCATATGCTCAATTATGTAGTCTCTCAGTACATATAACCAGACTTCATTCCATTTGGATTCCCAACCAGAGTCCTTCATGCACAGGAGGCCACTACCACCTATTGCAGCAAGGCAGGGGAGACCTCAGTTGGGTGAGATAGAGTTAATCTGTAGAGGGCATGCACTGTGACAACCTGCTTCAATGTACCCTTGAGTCCTGGCATCTCTTCACAGACCGCACCACTTGATATGCGTGGTTTTATGGCCTGTCCTCTGTGCTCCCACATTCACCAAAAGAAGAGGGCCCCTCTGGCACATTTAGACCTTCTCTGTTTCACCCACCAGAACATCTCAGCTACAAGGCTTCTGCCACACTTCAAGAAGGCAGTAGTCTTCTCTATCAGGGTCCACAGTGCTGATTACTCAGCACAATTACCGCCCCTCCTTTCACATGGTCACTGTCAGGATCTGAATGCACAACAGTTTAGCGCCTGCCTGATATTTAAGGACTACGAGTCCCAGGCGACCATGCGGCATGAAGGCGGGGTCTATATATCCTTCTGGACCCGGAAGTCGGGTTTTATCGGATTCTGTTCTACGTCAGGTACTGTAGCGGAGCGGCTGCCCGTTACCTCCGGTGCTGTGGTGTTTCGCCGATATTTTGCGAAGACACGGACACCCTTTGCATCTTCCGCTGGTGTTGGGAGAACGCTTGTATACACACAGCGTATCAGCGCTCTGAGTCGGCTGACTCGGTTGCTTTAGGGTCTTGTGGTGCTTCGCTGGTCTTCCGCTATTTACGCGAAGACACAGACCCCTACAGACTAAGGGTCAGATGTAGGAGCCCTAATACCGGTCGGTAACGGCCGAATTCGGCCGTTACCGACCGGTATTTGGATTTTGCAATGTAGGGGGCTAAAAATTACAGAATCGGTATATTTACTGATTTGGTAAAATTACCGATTCGGTAGATTACCGAATCGGTAAATATACCGATTCTGTAATTCTAGATGTAGCTAGCACTTCAAAGAGTGACACAGGCCCTTAAGAGTCGGTATTTTACCACACAATCCTATTGTGTGGTAAAATACCGAATTCAGGTGTGCATGCACATCTGTGCATGCACACCTGTGCCATGTGACACACAGACATGCCCTTAGGGCATGCATGTGTGCCACATGTCACACAAGCCTGTACTTGGGGTGCTAGAGGGTGTCAAAGTGACACCCCCTGCACTCTTGCAGGATTCGGTATTTACCGAATCGGTAAATACCGATTCAGTATTGCCCATTGATTCCTATGGGCTTCAAGGCCCATAGGAGTCAATGGGCAATACCGAATTGGTATTTACCGATACAGTAAATACCGAATGTTACCGATTCGGTAATTAAAAATGAAAATTTACCGACATCTCCCACCTTCTAATTTACCGATTCATAAATACCGAATCGGTAAAATTCGGTATTTATGAATCGGTAAATTAGAATTACCTACATCTAGCCCTAAGTTCCGTGGACTGATTGAGGAGTGAGTCGGCTGACGCGCTTCTCCGGTGCTGTGGTGCTTCGCTGCCTTTTAAGCGAAGACACGGTCACCGGGTGTTTGTTCTCCGAGGGAAAAGGAGAGAAGGCGTTGGGGGATCCTGACTCGCCTGTTTGTTTTGTTTTGGGGAGATACGTTATCTCCGTTTGGAGCAGTGAGGACGTCTTTTCCACCAGCCTGACGCTTCCCATCAGACGCTATTTACCGAAGAGCCCAGGAGTTCCGGAACACTGTTGACTCATTTTGGTTGGCGGTAGGTGACGGGAGATGCGTACGGTAGCTGTGGAACTTTGCTCTTCTCATGTATGACCTTCTTTTTCTTTTGGGGGGCTCTGGTGCTATGAACATTGGATTTTGACTGGCTCTTCTGTGACGGAACAGAAGGGGAGCGCTCCTTTGTACTTTGGGTAGGCTGAGTGACATTTTATTAAGGGGACGCTGTCTTTCATCTTTAGTGGTTTCTGGTGTAGTAACCAGGTATGTATCAAGTTAGGCCCCACCAGTACATTAGGTAGGCACGGTAGTTGAAATAGAGAAGTTAACCGGTGCTTGTGTTTTTTTGATTGCCTTCCAGAAGTGCCACGATAGGAGAAGCCACAGGGTCATACCTAGTCGTTCCACGCGGGGTCATTCACTCAGGTGTGTGGAAATGCACAGGGGAATTAGGATACTAGGGAGGGGTCACTGGCCTTTGTTAAAAGGTTGTATTTTGTCGTTTCAGATTGCCTCAGCCGTGAAGCACCATCCCGGCCCCCTCCTTTTTCCCTCACCTGATCACCTCTAAGCTCGGGGTACATATACTAACCGAGCTTGGGGAGATCTGGAGTTGGACCCACTAGAGCATCACCCGGATTCCGAGGAGCATCGAGATTCCCTGACAGTCACAGCTTTATCTCCAGGTCCGTCCCATTAACATGATCTGGAGCCTGTAGATGGGCCTCTGGTGAGATCATGGGGTGCAGATTATGCTGCTATGAAGCCAGCACCAGAGTGGAGTCAAGCAGCTCATCTTCACTCCATTCCTCAGCTAGGCAACGCTACTAGGGTTAATCTTTATTGAAAAATGTGATCATTTTGGTATTTTTCTTGCAGCTGGGTAAAGAGTCAATGCTCTCAGCTATTTTTCAGGCATCTGGATAGTTAGTTCCAAGTCTCTGCCATTTAGTTGTCTGTCTGGCAAAAAGTGATCTTTCCTATTTCTTTATCTGCTTAATAAATAGAAGATAATGTCTGCTTTTTAACCTTATGCCAGGTACAACTTAAAGTGTATTTGCACTTGGCCCAAACCTGGGCCAAAATGTGCATGGGGCCAGATTTACCAAGGTTTTGCATCACCCTTGCATCACTCAAGGGGCTGCAAGGTAGACACAAAACCTAGATGAGATTTAGCAAGCCACACAAGGCCACCTTGCTTGGCATGATGAATTTGGAGTAATTGAAAGAAGAACAAATTGCTGCTAGATGATCTTAGCAAATTGATAGATTTACCATTAGTGGTAGACCACAGACTGCGTCAAAATGCACCACTTTCACAGGTGAGGTGTAACAAGGAAAAATATCTGCATTTGTTTCCTCTTTCTAGGTGTGCTGCATTCTGAGGAATGTAGCACCCCTAGAGGAGAATATCCCTGAGGATTGTTTCTGTGTGGAAAAGTTCCTTCCTGAACAAAAACAATCCTGCCTACAAAGCAAGCACCATTGTACCATGACACAAGGGTGTCTGCATTGGTGCTAGGCATCCAAAAATGCACCACTGCTAGGAAAGGACAGGAATGAGCCATTTATTTTTAAATACTACTGCTCTTTCACGCAACGCAGCAAGATGGGTAACTGTGTTGCACTACGTGAAATAATGATAAATATGGGCCATATTCACTGCCATTTAACAGGTAAATGGGTACAGATTAACAGCAGAGGAAGATGGTTATTTAGCCGACTTGTCACTTTCAGAAAGTAAATTCGGAACACTTTATTCAAATAGTTGTACAAACATATCTGAACTCTCAAACTTAGGTGTCTTATAATACCCTAGAGATGTAGCGTAAGGAGACAGTACTATTGCATGCTTCCGATATTAATACTGTAATTTACTTGAACTGGTATTAGGAAGGTTGGAATTGGCGCAGATGATTGGCAACTGGTGTAAAAAGGTCTTGATTAGCCAATCAACCCAGGAAACATTAACATGATAGGGTCTCTGCTCACTGAAATCAGGGGCTCAATTGTTTGATGAGTTTAACAAGTTTGTTAATAATAATGCATTTGTGTACCAACCTGATAAATAGGTACATTGTATACCAATCCATTTCATAACATTATTATAAAATGCACATTTCTTTGTACAAATAGTACTAATTGCATTGCCAGTGCCACTTCACAGTCAAGATTGTTCAACTTTCTTTGCACATCAATGGGCACTTACGAAGTCATTAGAGAAAGAATATGGTAATGTCATTAAAATAGTAAAACAAACAAGCACAAGGATGCAACATTTCATTCTTGCAGGTTCCTTTTTATCCCTGTATTATGCTTTTGTCCCTGTGTTTACATTTTTTCCTTCTTCCTCCTTTCCTCCTTTTGTGTTTTTCTCTCTCTTGCTCTGGGTGGTATACTACGTTTACAACGCAATTTTTACAACGCACTACCATTACAACGAAACTTTTACAACGCAACATCCATTACAACGCATGCATTTACAACGCAGTCATTACAAAGCATGACACTATAACGCACACCACTACAACGCATACCATTACAACACAGTCATTACAACGCATACCATTACAACGCATAACTTACCATCCAACACTTACCCTACTGTTGCACCCCCTGGAGTTAGAATAGTAATTTTAACCCCTACACTATCCAACACTTACCCTACTGTTGCACCCCCTGGAGTTAGAATAGTAATTTTAACCCCTACACTATCCAACACTTATCTTATATGCAAAGTAGTGTAATGCGTTGTAATGGTATGCGTTGTAAATGTACTATGCGTTGTAGTGGAATGCGTTGTAAATGTAGTTTTAAAGTATTCGTTGTAATGGTATGCGTTGTAATGGTGTGCATTGTAATGGATGTTGCGGTGTAAAAATGCGTTGTAATGGTATGCGTTGTAAAAGTGTGCGTTGTAACGTCATACATCCGCTCTGGGTCAAAGTCTGATGAAGAAAAAGTAAGTGCAGGGCCAAGAAAAGGAGCGCTGGTGAGACCACCTGCAACTATCAGCTTATATTAAGGATTGAGGGCCAGATTTTCTAAATTCTCATGCATCACAGTGCAGCAGCAAAAAATAATGTACTGCATTGCATGAAAAGGAGAGAGCACCATATATACAGATATGGAGATATGGCTCTTTCCTCCCCTCTCCTTAGCGCTGATTCTTATTTTGCTGTTGAATGCAATGCACACACCTATGCACCAGAGTTTAGTTCAAGAGTGTGTGTGAGTCTAACATAGGTTCCCTTCCAGTAAAAAATACTATGCCTAGACAACTTTTAAAACTTTGAGTGCAGCTCAAATGCAAAGTAGGCAAAGAAATGAATGAATGAACGCCTACTTTCAAGTGACGTTAATTGTTGATGCAAAACCATGTCTCAAATTGTTGATAGATAGGGTGTTGCGTCAAAAAGCATGGGTGGTTGCATGGGAAAGTTTTGCGCTGGAAAATACATTAAAAAAACATTTTGTGCTGGTTTGCATCACTTTTGTGACACAAATACAGCAAACAATGTTTGTAAATCCGGCACTCAGTATGTTGTTATTTTACCCATTCTCAAAACAGCATGTTACACTCTTTGGATGTAGGTGCACAATGAGATGCATCCCATACCTGAAATCCACCTGGTCCCTTCCCACTTACAATACATTTTGCCCTTTGCTCTCGCGTATAGAAACTGACATCAAAATATGTTTTCATCCAGTAATAGATTGTGGCACTACTGAACCACTACATGTGGCTAAACCAAATGATAAGCTTCCTGTTCCAGTAAACTGTGAAGAAATTGGCCTGCCAAAGCAAGTAACCTGTCCTACTAAACACTTATGATAGATTTACCACTGAGATTGCAAATTAAAAATATTAGTGATGAGAGGACACTTTCTGATCTACAACGATTTCGTTGTGAGACCTTTTGATAGTTGCAACGCTACATTTTTTACTTCACATCTTACAAGACAGTGGGTAATTAGTCCTACTAAAACCAAAAAAACCCCGTTGCAGCTGTGCAAGAACAAAATGATCAGGGCACATATGTTCTTACCGCAATGCAATCCCATTTGTTAACAATGACGTGGATATGCCAGCTGAGAAATGTCCACTTGCCATTTAAGGGTGCTTTCAACATATCGAGGAATGGGATTTGTTTGTTGAAGAGGTTTCAAACGTAGTCATTGTTGAGTATTTGGTCATCATACATTCTTGTGAAAACTAATCAGTCTCAAGGAAAGACATCTATTCTAATATAAGAATGCACTTCGATGATTCAATTGATGTGTTCATGGTTCTTGAGACATTTGTCACAGCTGTTTTATTAATATTATTGCGAGCCTTAATGATAAACCCTGCCCTTTGTTTCATTGGCATTGTATATGTTCTTACAGCATGTTTCACCATTATACAACGATTCATCACACCTCTTTACAAATACAGAAAAGGAATAAATAAATGAGTGGAAAAGGCAATATTTGAGATGAAGAATAACACTTTTATGGCATAGATTGATGGTGGGTACATGGGTAAGGAGTTAAACAGCTGTCAGTAATACAAGAGATCGCTAGGGTACACGGGAGAACATAGCGTGAATGAGGTAGTACAGGAGTTGGAACATTGAAGCCAAAGGGAGAAAGATAAGTGTGCGGTGGAGTATGTTTGGATGACCACCTCACCCTGCTATTTGAAAAATATAGACACAGGTGTGTTATGAGAAAGAAGGCCGACGACTTGAAAAGGGAGCAAAGATATAAAAGACATGACATTTGGCAATCAAGATGAGCCATCTTCTCCTCTCCTACTCAGGCATTGTGGGTTACTGTTACTGCAGATACAGGTGATGATCCTACAAGTTCTCATCAACTTCGCCAGAAATAGATGCTACCTGTATATGTTTACAAAATGGTTTGATGCAATCTGATATCAGTGCGTAGGTTTGTGAGAGACCCTCTAAACCCTAAACATCTCCCCTGTGGGGGCTACTGGAGGAGCATGCTTACCTTGTGCAACATTTATAAGAAGATTACAAATTAAGGGTATATTCAAAAGGATAGTTCCAAGGTCCAGGACAGACAGGATTCTATTCCAACCTAAGAAAACCTTGCACTTTCTGTCCCCCCAGTGGCGCGATCGGCCCTGAGGTGGCAGTGTTTGAGGCCAAAATACTTGAAGAAATTGGGAACATAGAAAGCAATAGTAAAACAGGTGGAAACAAAAATATGACGAAAGGAGATTGGGAAGCCATAAAGTCCCCCCAGAGTAATGACAAAATAATAATAAAGAACGCCGATAAAGGCGGCGCTATCGTCGTATTAAACATTTGCGACTATGAGACAGAAGTACGAAGACTCCTGGATGTGAGAACTAATTACCAACCTCTTACAAAAGATCCCACCCCGGAACTAAAAGAAATAATAACAGAACTCATTGGGAGTGCGAAAGAAAAGAAATGGATAAGTGCTAAAGAGGCGGAGTTCCTCATCAACACCAACCCGAGGACTCCGTCGTTTTATATTCTCCCCAAAATACATAAACCTGCCCGGCCACCGCCGGGCAGGCCAATTGTATCGGGCATTCAATCTATTCTGGAACCACTATCCCAGTTCGCTGATTATTACCTTCGCGAATCAGTGATAACTCAGAAATCATTTGTAAAGGATACCACAGACATCCTAAATGTCCTTGACTCCATGACTTTTAACCCTGACAAGGAATACATTGTGACAATTGACATCGAGTCTCTGTACTCGTGTATCCCTCAGGATGCTGCACTAGTGGCTACAGCCAGAGCGCTAGCAACACAAGAGTGGTTTCATGATGCGCCCCAAAGCTTTGTTTTACAGTGTGTTGAACTAGCTCTTACAAGGAACTTCTTCTGTTACAAAAAAGACCTTTTTCTCCAAGTGACGGGTACATCAATGGGTGCCACGATGGCACCAAGCGTGGCATGCATCTATGTAGGCCAATTTGAGGAGCACGCCATCGAATCTGACAACAACCCCTTCAGGGACTACATACGCCTGTGGAGGCGTTATATCGATGACGTGCTCCTCATTTGGTCTGGAGAAGAGGCTTCTCTCCTACAGTTTCTCAACTGGCTGAATACCCAGGACATGAGCCTGCGTTTCACATGGAAATATAACCATACGAGTGCTGTCTATCTCGACCTAGACATTGAAGCAGTGGAAGGAAAGTTCTCCACTAGTGTACACCAAAAGCCTACCGACAGAAATTCTCTACTCTCCTACCAATCATACCATCCAAGAGCCCTAAGGGACAACCTCCCTGTGGGGCAATTTATGCGATACAGGCGTAATTGCTCTTCCACTGGAGCTTACAAGGAACAAGCCGAGGGACTAAGTAGGAAGCTGGAGGAACGTGACTATCCTCGCAGAGTAATCAAGCATGCCAATAAAAGGGCCTTGAACACTCCTAGATCGGCCCTGTTAGAGTCTCAATCAAAGGAGAAGACAGATTGCCTACCAGTGGTGATGACCTATGACCCATTGGCCACGAAGATTCGTCAGTCTATTAGAAAGCACTGGTCCCTATTGTCCACGACAGATTTTAAGATGCCCCAGCCATGTTTTGCTTTTCGTAGGGCCTACAATCTCAAGGACAAACTTGTCCACACCAGGATGGCTGAAAAATCAGTAGTAGAGACAACTACCGTCCCTAAGGGTCATTTCCCTTGTGGGAACTGTTCTGTGTGCCCTCTCACGAATAAAACTTCAACTGTGATTTTACAATCTGGAAAGAAGTGGACACTGAATAATTTCAGTAATTGTAATACCACCAACGTGGTGTACAGACTGAAATGTGAGTGTGGACTGGAATATATTGGACTTACCACACGTAAGATCAAACTCCGTATTCAGGAGCATGTGAGTACGATAAGGATTGGGAAACTAACGACTAAATTAGTGCAACACTGCCATATCAATAAACACTCTTTTTCTTGGGTGGTTTTGGAAAGAGTGAAGGGCGATGCCCAGTCTGTGGAGAGCCGACTAATCACTAAAGAAGCACGTTGGATATTCCAGGAACAGAGTGAGCAGAGAGGCCTGAATGAACTTCTGGAGTGGAACAAGCTACGTTGAAGGATACATGTGGATGTTCTGATGCGCAGTAATCTACTGTCCAAAGCCTAAAAAGCTGTTTAAGTGCTAAGTTTTTTGAGTACTAGCTTTTTGTGGGTCGCGTTCCCCCTTCTGTCCCCCAATTATTTTTGGATTAATGATCTAAATCGAAAAAATGGAGTGAAATAATACATGGGGTGTAATGTTCCCCATGTCCACTCTCTGAATGTCCTATAACTTAGCGATAGGTACAGAACCGCAGTACTAGCCCGCGTGGGGCTTTATTTCAGAGAAGCAAATATAACTACCAGACAGGGTCTCAATAGATAGTAGCGGGTCACTAGGTACTGTTTACTATGTGAGTGCACTGTCCTAAGATGGCCGCTATGAACTGGCACTTCACGTTCCATAACAGTACTTTTAGCATATATTACGAACAGGCCGACATCGAATAGATTTAGTATATTGAATTTATGGGAAGGCTGCAATATGACACATAATCCCGGTGTCTGTTTCTTAAATTGTAAATATGATGCGTAATAAACAATACCTCGAAAAATATGTATAAAATAATAGCACTATTGTTGTATATATTTAGGGAGTGAATTGACCGCTCTTGAGGACTATATAAATGTTGATCGCACTCTTACTTTAAACACGGAGTCCGCAATAGCTGTGAGACTGCTTAAGACATGACCGCGCTAGTCACATGACCACAGCGGCCAATCAGGATCGGCGAAAAACGGCACTAGAGAACGTAAATAGATCACAGACCAGGTGATCGGCGTTCCAGTGCCAAGAAGACGCCGAACGACTATTCTCCACGGGTAAACCTTATAACGGCCGTACACGGGTTTATAGACAAACACGGTGAGATTAGATGCACTACATGTCTGACTGATGCCCGTGTGGCATTTTTGTATCCCAGATGTAGAACGGAAGGGAGAAAGGATCCCGCTTACCGATGGGGGCTTCGATCCTATGTTGAATGTTCTTCCTCTTGGATGGTATGAGAGGCAAAACTAGCTAAAGGGTAATTATTATTATCCAGTACATTACAGGCAGATGTCAATGCTTTGATAAAATTTGTGCCAAACATGCAGGTGGACAACGCGTAATCTCATCTGTATATACATGTATATTTATTTTTATTATAGCACTCAAAACACAGTGTTTTTGGCAGTGACGGTTAAAAATTTTGCCCTGAGGAAATTGCCTGATAAAAACCAAGGCAATGAAACATGTCGGCTGTAAGGAGGGTGTGAATCGATAGGTAGTATTCACATCTTGCGGTTTTATGTTTATGTGTTTACTGTCTGCAAAAATAGGAACGCGAGTAAAAGTTTTTTGTCCTGTTTGCACAGTAACGTTGTTGTTATATGTTGAACGTTGTTAGTCTTTGTCACATATAAGTTTGTGTTCATTGCACCATTCACTGTCCTTTTTGGGTTTCGGACACGTTTACGTTTAAGCTAGTTGGCACCGATGATGAGAACAGGGCCATCCTGGTGAGTACCAACCAGGGGTCCCATTGGTGGTGCGCCCGTGAGGTGCCACTTAGCTATTCACACATTTTTTCGTCGTCCTTTTTGGTGAATGTGAGTCCTGTGTTGTACTAAATGTGTAAATCAGAGTCTGGCTGCATTTTATTATGGCAATAGACTGGAACATCTTAACAACCTCTATAGTTAGAGGTGTGCTGGGGTTATTAATGTAGTACCAGTGATGTTCACAGACTTATAATTACATTGCCTTGGGAACTAGGACTTATAGTTTGTTGATGACCAGGACAGACAGAGACTTGCATATTGCACATACATGTTCAATAAGGAATGAAGGTTGAGTAATACAGACAGAGCAAGATGAAGGTGGGACCCTAAAAGAAGGATTAAACAAGTCTCTAATTTCCTGAACAGTTGGCCGTATTTGAAACCATGCACATGTGGGTCCAAAGAGCTGCTCCAGTAATGTCCAATCTACTTCTAGCTGAAAAACACAAAACACAATTATGGGACTCTAAATGAAGGATTAAACGTATCTCTAACTTTCTGAACATTTAGCCATTATTGTAGCTGTGTGTATCTTTGTGAGTCTAAAGAGTTTCTCCACTAATGTCCAATCTACTTCTAGCTCAAGAAGCATACATAAAATAATTGCGGGACTCTAAATGAAGGATTAAACTGGTCTCTTATTTCCTGAACAGGAACTGATCTAATAATGTCCAATCAACTTCTTGCATCCCAGGATAGAAACCTTCTGCCCACATTCTTGTTGCCAGTATGAACTATAGTGGTAAACTGCCAAAGCACAATGACTGCAGAGAGTGCAGCATCCAGGCCAGGTGGAATATCCTGAGCTAATTATCCTGTTGGGGGTTTCTAATGAAGCTATAAGCCGGGGAGGCCCGGGGTACCCGGGCAGCTAAAATGCTTAGCAGGTCTACGTTTCAGTGCAGGACTGACCCATATGAGGGAAGGAGGTTTTGGAGCCGTCCCATGTAAATGTAAATGTAAATTGATACTTGTATAGCGCACTACTCACCCGCAAGGGTCACAAGCCGCATGTACGAATACCGCTATGGAACCCATCCTGGCTTTGCCTGTGAGGTGTCCACTCCTGGGCACCCCCAAGGTGGAGGCCAGGCATCCTTAGCGTTGTGGGGGCCGTTGTGGAGATTAAGCAAGCTATTGCCCAGAGTTGCATAGTGGGACTCCATGATTGGAATAGGCACCGAGGCGAGAATTATCAGGTCTGTGGAATTTTGAGCCCAAGACCCGCCGAGGCGGGGAATTGAACCCTGGTCCCGGGCTAGACCTCTGCATCAGGGTCTGCCGCTCTAACCATTGAGCCACACTTGAACCATTGAGCCATGCCCCCTCTCCTGGGAGCTAGGAACCCACTTTTGGCACTGTAGGAGAAATGCTGGTATGATCTGCCTGTCAAATATGGTGAGGACAGTGAGAGGAGCCGGCTGTGGACCACTTGCTATTGCTTGCAGTGAATATGGAGCACGGCTGATCCATTGCCTGGCCCAAAAGGCAGAGGGTGCATCAAACTACAAGTATCTAATGCGGCAGGAAGTAGAAAGTGCAGGAACCTGTGTGGAGCTGAAATAGTCACCAGTGAAAGAAAGGGCAAAGGTCTAGATCAGCTGTAGTGCCCGGCAGGAAAACACAAGTCTCAATAAGTACCCTCAAAGTAAACTGTCTGATTAGTGAAAGGGTGCCACCATATACACAGCACACAGGATGAAAGATGTCAGAATTGTGAGAGTTGTACCAAATGAGAGAGACGAGAGAGCCTTTGAATAGCTAGACAGGCAGCAGAGTCCTATTTGTTTTGAAAACTTCGCGAAGATTTGTCAAATGACGTCAAAGATACTGGCAAATCAAAAAAAGCTTTTCCTCTGGAAACTAGGTCCTAACTATAAGAACCTACTGGCGACCGCCATGTTAGGACCTAGTTTCCATAGGAAAAGCATGTTTTCTTTTCCCAATATCTTTGGAGCCGGTTGATGAATCTTTGCAAAATTTTCAAAATAAGTGGCCCGCTCCAGGAGGCTTCTGTCTGGAAAGTTTTGGGGGAATTCGTCGACCAGGGGGTGAGAAATAAGGGGGTACCAAAACGTGTTTTCCCCATGTTAATTTTTATAGGAAACTTTAGACAAAGCTACAGCCCCAACTGCTGAATGGAATTACATCAAATTTGGCAAAAAGGTAGGTCTTTATCCAGAAAGAGACCCTTTTTTATTTTAAATGGTGTAAATACGTTCAGTAGTTCCTGAGAAATTAGAAACAGAAAAGGTTCGATATCTGTCCTCCATAGGAAACTTTAGACAAAGCTACAGCCCGAACTGCTGGACGGAATTACACCAAATTTGGCAAAAAGGTAGATCTTGGTTCAGAAAGAGCGCTTTTTGTTAAACGGTGTAAATCCATTCAGTAGTTGCTGAGGAATTAGAAAAAGAAAGTTTCAATACCTGATCACTGAGGAGGGTTTGCGAACCCTCCCGGTCACGAGCTTCACTCTGATTGGCTGCCAACACTCCAAACCAGGAAGGGTTTGCAGCCATCTTGTAACTCGGTTCTACCGCGCCAGAAGCTGTGTTTGCAGCGTGGGGTAAAAAGGGGCATGGCCTAGGAACACCTCTCTTCAACGCATCTCAGTGGTGCTTACTAGAGGTACCTGGTGGGCTACTTGGCCACCAGGGACCTGCAGGATCCAAGGGGACTTACTAAGGATGTTATAGTTAGAAATTAGCATTTATAAAACCTTAGAAATTCAATAAAAAACCATAGGATTGAGGCACATTATAATTAGAAATTTTCGTTTAAAAACCATTGAAATTCACTGAAAAAAACATAGGTTTCAGGGACATTATAGTTAGAAATGAGCCTTCAAAAACCATAGAAATTCACTGAAAAAAACAACAGATTTCGGGGACGTTATAGTTAGTTGATCATTTCACTCGTACAAAACAAGAGAAATTCAGCCATTTCAGTTAGTAGAGTTAACTATAAGTAGCGCCCCCGCAATGCACTGCTGATGACATCACATATTACATCACTCATGACATGGTCAGTGACATCACTGAAGACATCATCACCGTGATAATCTGATGCACCACCTCACAGCCTAATATAACCTTTAATACACCCACACTAAAATACAGACTGCCATTCTCGAGACCAAAGACACACCAATAACAGTTACTACATACCCACTCACTGATTCCTAGGTCTACACACACATCCACTCCCTCGTCCATACAGTCACTAATACATGCAGTCACTCATCAATACAGCTACTATCATATGCACTCATACACCCATACAGAAACACACTCCGACAGTCCCATCGAGTTACTCACACAGCTAGTCAGTCATGCAAAGAATCAATCACACCTTCATTTACTCACCTACACAGTTATACACACACCACCTCACCTATTTATATAGATACTAACTCATATTTACTCTCTCATACAATCACTGACACAAGCACACAGTCATCTATACAGCCACTCTCACACTCACTCACTCTGAGAAGTTGGCCTGGCATCTGCTTTCCACTAGTTATAGTGGGTACCTTGCACCAGTCTAAACAACCGCTTAGAGGTGATAGGTTAAAGACAACCTCATTTGAAAGCTATCCTAGTGGTAGCTATGGAGAGCAGCCTTCAGGCTAAGTCTTGAAGGATAGGTAAAGCAGCTTGTTTTACCAGTCTATAATCTTATGAATGGCTAAATGAAAGGAGAACCATACCAGCTATATATATATCAAATATATGTATTTATTCTAAACGCACCCTACTAGTCTCTTTATGAGGCTAGAGGTCAAAGCACATAAGTTACCCTTAATATATCACAGTAAATTAGCACAATATACGTTAAGCCCTGGGGCGAACCAAACCTATATTAAGAAAGTGGTATAAGAACCACGACTTGACTAGACACGAGGCCTAGTGCCTGTAGAATCGCTGGGACCACAAGGAACCACCCAAGGTAGTGACACAGGGGACACACGGGGACGCGTGCAGCGTGAGAACACAGCTGCAAGACGCTGTTAGCTTCTAAGGAGAAAGTCGCGGTTGGAAATTTAAAGATTAGAGACACTTAGGAGAGGACTTTAACCCAAACAAATTTAGACTTAAGGGGTTCTAGGGCCAACACCCACGGGACCACCGGAGTACTCATGTTACATCACCCAGGGAAGGTGTCTTTTGGTGTCGGGAATCGTCATTGATTTCAATGGCGATCTGCTGCAAAGTGCTGCTGCCGTTGAAGTGGAAAGTGTCCGGTGTGACCCAAGCCTGGATCGAAGATGAGAAGAACCTGAAAGCAGAGGGGACAGAGTCTGGGTCACTTGCCGGTGATCTGGGACACGGTAGATGAATGAACACCGATGTCGGTGATTTCAGGTTGCAGAGGTGAAGCTTGACTCTGCCGCCATGAGGACCAGAAGGTGTCGATGACAACCAGGAGCTGGATTCGAGCTGTCCCACAAAATATGTTGAGTGCTGTGGCAACGGTGACCAGATTGGACCCAACAAGCCTTGACAACAGCAACCCATGCAGAAAGAGAAGAAATGCTTCGGGTGGGGACCAGCAAGGTCCGAGAGACCCCCCAAGTGGGGGAGTGTCAGGGCATGCCTGGAGCAACCAAGAAAACCCAATGAAAGTCAAAGTTGACTTCTCAGGGACCCACCAGTCGATGGAACAGGGATCGCGAATGTACCTTAAGTGAAAACACATAGGGCTGGCTCACGGAACACTCGTGGAGTGTAGGCCAGCAATCTTCAGTGGAAAAGGGGCTCAGAGTCTGGGCTACAAGTAACCCAATGCACAGCTTCAAGGAACATCGAGAAGCTGATGCACTTGCAAATGTGCACAGGGGTCCAGGGTTCTGGTTCAACTGTACCCACGAGGGCTATGGGTGTCAGCTTTGCTGGGGACTCAGGTGGGCCTCAGTAAAGTCTGAAAATCCACTTCCTGGGCTGCAATTACTTTGGAATCAAGTGGGAGCTGTAGAGATACCGACCAGTCAGATGCATCTTTGGTGTCCGACAAGCAGAGGAGTAACTCCTTTACTCCAAGGGAGATTCTTCAGTCATTTAGTCATGTAGATCGTCGAAGTTCCAGGATTTTTGTAGCAGAGTTTCGTCCAGGTGTAATCTAAATTCCTGTAGTCAGGGGTTCCTTTCTTATACCCAAGGAAGGGGTTGGACATACTCTGGGGACCCACCTATGGGAGGGTCTGGAAAGAGGGGTGGCTAAACCCATTTCCTTTGTCCAGTTTTGCACCAGAGCAGGGGCTGAGTGCACCTGCAACCGGTTTGAACCTGGACTATGGAAAGGGATTCCAAATGTCCCCCTAAGCAGACATCAAAGCTCTCTTGGAGTGCGCCCACCCAGCCCCAAAACACTAAAGCCTGTCTGGGAGGTGGTTACACCTCCCTGTGACAGGAAACCTATTGTCCTGGCCGCCCCTGCCGGAGTTTCGTCCAGCAGCAGGAGGCCAGACTCGTGTCTGTGGCTGCAGCATCCATTTTGTGATGCCAGGGCTCTTTTAAACTGGTACCAGGTGTACCAGTGTGGACATGTCTCTCCCTCTAAAAGGGGGGAATCATACCCCCACCGCCAGGACTATGATTCCAAAGTGTTTGACACCAAACACGACAGGATTCCTTGCAGCCGTTCCAAAGTTAGCATTTACCGCGAGGTTATAATGCACTTAAGAGTACATGGTCTGGCTGCATCACAGAACAGCCACAGAGAATAGGTTCCAAAGACTGCAGAGGGGCCCTGCTCATGCATGGGCACCCTCTCACACAAAACCCAGCACCCTGCCTTCGGGATTGATAAGGCCTGCCATAGGGGTGACTGATAGGTTTATAGCTGTACTTATTTAAGGTAGATATATGTAACCTATATCTAAGTAAGGGGTGCATGCACCACCTTACCCAGGCTGCAGTAGCAGCAGTTCTGGGGTGTCATTTTGGAAGGCTTCCCAGGGGTTGCACAATACATGCTGCAGCACCTCGTAGGCCTCTGGGGTACCTATACCCTAGGTACCTAAGGTACCATATACTATGGACTCATAAAGGTGCCCCAGTAACCAAACTGGAGTGTACCTAAAGTACATGGAATCAATTTGCATGCATCGTAGGGCCCCAGCCAGACTAAAGTAAAAAAACTGTGAAACATTAGGAAAAAGTGGGGGTAACCATAAGAGCAGATCCTATTATCCTACACCCCCCCCCCCTCCAATTCAGGGACATTACACTATCCTTGCCCAGTTGAATCTTCATGTTCTAAGTAGAAATATCTGGAGAGTCCATCTGCATTGGCATGGTTACTCCCATGCCTATGTTCCACTGTATAGTCCATCACCTGTAGGGAAATGGACCACCTCAAAAGTTTGGGGTTTTCACCCTTCATCTGTTTTAGCCATAAGAGGGGCTTAAGGTGTGTCTGAACAGTGAATCTGTCAGAACAAAGTGAGTGCCAAACAATTATAGCCTCAGCTTCTTCAGAGCCCAAACCACAGCAAAGGCCTCCCTCTCAATAGCTGACCAATGTTTCTCTCTGGGAGTCAGCCTTCTGTTAATAAAAGCTACTGGCTGGTCCTGACCTTAATCATTCAATTGTGATAACACAGCCCCTACCCCTAATTCAGATGCATCTGTTTGGACAATGAAATATTTGGAGTAGTTAGGAAGGACTTTGCAGAATGAGAGCAGTGCACATTGCCTGCTTCAGGTCATCAAATACCTTTTGACAGATAACTGTCCACTGAACTTTCTAAGGCATTCTCTTGGAAGTTAAGTCATTCAGGGCTCTCACAATGGATCCATACCCCTTGACAAATCTTCTGTAGTTCCCAGTCAGGCCCAAGAAAGCTCTGACCTGGGTCTGGGTAGTTGGAGCAACCCACTCCATGATGGTCTGATGTTGCTCTGTAATGGTTGAACCTGCCCCCCACCTACAAGGTGGCCCAGGTACACAACCTGACTCTGCCCTATCTGGCACTTAGTAGCCTTGATAGTTAGGCCTGCCTTCTGCATGGCTTCCAAAACATTTCTCAGGAGGACCAGGTGATCCTCCCAGGTGAAGCTAAAGACAGCAATATCATCTAGATATGCTGGACTATAGTCTTCCAGGCCTGTTAGGACTTTATTCACCAACCTTTGAAAAGTGGCAGGTGCATTCTTCAAACCAAAGGGCATCACCACAAATTGGTAGTGTCCACTAGGGATAGAAAATGCTGTCTTTGGCTTTGCATCATTCACTAGTGTGATCTGCCAATAGCCAGCTGTCAGATCAAATGTGCTCAGAAACTTGGCTGAGGCCCTGAGGCTGAGCTCATCTGCTCAGGGTATTGGATGGACATCAGTCCTAGTGACTACATTGAGACCCCTGTAGTCTACACAAAACCTCATCTTTCTCTTACCACCCTGGGTGTGAGGTTTAGGTACAAAGACCACAGGACTAGCACAAGGGCTATCTGAGGTTTCAATAACTCCCAAACCTTCTGGACTTCATTCCTGATACAGTCCCTGACATGGTCAGGTTGCCTATATATCTAATATTTAACAGGCAGATTGTGCACAGAGTCTACTTCATGAGTGCACCAGGTAGTCTGACTTGGAGTAAGAGAGAACATATATCTATACTGATTGAGCACCTGTCTGCAATCAGCTTGTTGTTGGGCAGTGAGGCTGCCTGCCAAGGCTAGACCATTCACTGACCCATCATCAGGGTTCCGTGAGAGCAGGTCAGGGAGTGGATCACTCTCTTCTGCCTGTCCCTCATCAGTAGCCATGAGCAAGCCAATGTCCCCCTGTCAAAATATGGTTTCAGTCTGTTGACATGAAGCACCCTGTGGGGGCTCCTGGGAGTTCCAAGGTCTACCAAAGAGGTGAGGGTGAGGTGAGGCGACTTCCCACATAAAGCTGGGTGAGTACTAAACTGAAATATCACCATGATCACTATTAAATTAATCCAGGAGGACTACTGCCTCTGATAAGAGAATGAGACTTTTTGCTCTTGTTTGCAATATGTGTTGTATGTACTTTTCTTTTTGCCATTGAGTGATGAATGGAAACACAGGTTGATATCACTTTGTGTATAACTTTTCCTACAGGAAAGTATAATCTATTCATTTTTCCACCAGACAACATTGGGGATCCAAGATCCAGGTAGGACTATTTTTGACTTGATATTTTGCTTGTTTCACTATCTCACAAATTGTTTTCACTGACATTTGCAGTGTATTTAACACCACGGTCCTGAAGAAAGCTGGATATAGTTTATCCATCAAGCTGAAACATGTCGACCACTCTGCACTATGCCTTCACATAGTCATATTTTCACACTATGTGGCGTCATTTTAGCCTTAACACTGTACCAGTGCCTATTAAACATATTTTCTGTCACAGTAGTTATTTTTAATCCTACACCCTTTTCACATTGCACACCATCACCACCATATTGAAATACATTGTGGCTAGAGGGTCACCTTTGGATCCATCTCTACAACATCACCTGATGGGTTGGGTAAGAATTGGATTTACCATCCGTATCCCACGTGACGATACTCCGCCATAATGGTGGTCTGATGGGAGTTTTTCAGCCACATGTAATTTCTGTTGTGTTCCATGACTCCGTTTAGCTTAAAGATTTAGTACAACACACATTTTTGACCTTGTATCTCCTCTATGTTTTTTGTTATTAACTGGGTTGTGAGATATGTAGGTCGATAAACTAACCCATAGACCCCCCTCCACCTCTTCTTTTCTTTACTACCAAAGAGGTAACCTCTGCCTTCATTGCAACAATTGTATGGGGGCAATTCCACCTGGCCTGGAAGACAGCTGGAGCCACAGGCTCCAACACCCACAACTTCTGTCCTTGCTGGTAAACAGTCAGCACAGCCTTTTGGTCATGCCAGGCCTTTTGCAATTCCTGGGTAGCCTCAAGGTTTTTGATTGCCTTTTTCAAATACTCTGCCATCCTTGAGCGGAGACCAAGCACGTAGTCCACTATGTCTTGTTTAGGTGGTTTGAGAGATAACTCTCATCCCTCCTTCACCAGACACAATGGATCCCTAACAGAATGTCCAAACAAAAGTTCAAAAGGGCTGTAACCAACCCCCCTTTGAGGAACCTCCCTGTAGGCAAATAAAAGGCATGGCAAAAGGATGTCCCATATGCAGCTAAGCTTTTCTGGGAGACCCGTGATCATGCCATTCAATGTTTTGTTGAATCTCTCGACTAAACCATTGCATTGTGAGTAATAGGGTGTGGTGAATTTATAATTCACTCCACACTCCTTCCACATTGCAGTCAAGTTACTAGACATGAAGTTGGTATCTCTGTCTGATACTACCTCCTATGGGAAGCCCACCCTTGAGAATACTCCCAAGAGGGCCCTTGCCACCACGGGAGCTGTGGTGGTCTTAAGGGGAAAGGCTTCTGGGTACCTAGTGGCATGGTCCACCACCACCAGGATAAATCTGTGCCCAGAGGCTGTCTGAGGATCCATGCGACCAACTATATCGATTCCCACCAACTCAAAGGGAACCCCCACCACAGGTAGTGGTATCAGGCTGGCCTTTGTGGTACCACCTGCCTTACCACTAGCTTGACAGGTGACACAGGAGCGACAAAACTCCTTGGTGTCTTCAGACATATGGGGCAAATGAAAGTGGGGGACAATCCTGTCCCAATTCTTGTTTTGGTCCAGGTGACCTGCTAAGGGAATATCATGGGCTAGTGTTGATAGGAAGCCCCTAAATGTCCAAGGTATATCCAACCTTCTGGCTGTACCAGGCTTGGGATCTCTACTCTCTGAGTATAGGAGTCCATCATCCCAATAGATCCTAGGGGTAGCACTAGCATTCCCAGCAGCCTCTTGGAAGGCACCTGGTCCCTTGGAAGGCACCTGGTCCCTTCTTCCAGAATCCAGGGCCTGTTCAATTTTTGACATTTCAGCCTGTGACCTAGTCACAGCAAACACATGTGCAGGGATTCCTAACATTTCTGCATAGGTCCTGAGCTCGACTTCAGTCCAAGCTGAAGTCTCTAAATCATTGCCGAGCAAGCATTCAACAGGGAGGTATGTGCTTACCACAACCTTCTTGAGGCCAGTTACCCCTCCCCAGGTGAGATCAACAACTGCCAGGGCATGGTCAGTCCTGACATTGCTAACATTGGTCACTTGGTACATTTCACCAAGTATGATCTGCTCAGGAGCCATTGTGACACTTGCCCCTGTGTCCTTGAATGCCAAAGCCTCTCTTCCATTAATCAAAGGCTGCTGTCTGTACTTGCCCCGATTACGAGGACTCACAAAGGAGGACATATCTATGTCTCCATCACAGAACAGTACAGACTGAGTTGGAACTCTAACTAGGCCAGAGTCCATCTCAGACCCTAGGGTTAACCCTACTACACCCTTATTTTGAGTACCAACACTTGGAACTGATTGAGGGGGGACAGTTGCCTTAGGGGTAATGGTGGCTGGAGTTGAGTCTTTAGACTTATTACAATCACTAGTCCAATGCGTTTTCTGTTTACAGGTTTTGCACCATGGTTTCTTTTGGCCTTTTCCTTTGGTTGATTGGGACTCCCCACCAGATGCAGATTTTTGGCAAACTTGAGAAGACTTTTGGTCTTTACCATTTCCCCCACCCTTATCAGAGTTCTTGGAATCTTGCTTCTTTTGGTCACCACCTTGGTTCTGAACCTTCTGCTTCTGACGCATTTGTCTGCCTTCTTTCCCAACTCTTGGGGAGAGGTCAGATCAGAGTACACCAGGTACTAATGCAACAGCTGATTTTGACAATTAATAAGGATTTGCTCCCTCATAATTAGTAGCACAATCAACAAAGTCAACCCAGTCCTGAGTCTGAGCCTTTTGGGTATCTCTGATATTTATCCTGTATTGTTCAGTGGTTAGGCCGAACCCTTCAGAGCAGTCTTTAGGACTGTATAATCATCAGCATCCTCCTCTCTGACAGTGAGGAGCTTATCTCTACCTTTGTCTGCAAAGGAGAGCCACAAGATTGCTGCCCACTGCTCCTGGGGGACCTTCTGAACTTTACAGGCCCTTTCCAGTGTAGTAATCCATTTGTGAATGTTATCCCCACTCTGGTAGGGAGGGACGATCTTGCTTAAGTTCCTATGGTCATGAGACCTCTCTATACCACTAGGGGTGTAGCTGCCTCCATGGGGCTCTGGCCCTATCTTCTTTCTATCTCTTTGAAGCTCTAGGGCCTCTCTTTCTAAGGCTACCTGCTGTCTTCTGATTCTAAGCTGGGTTTTGTCATACTTTAGCTGCCTTTAGCTCTTCTCCTGGGAGGAGACACAGAGGTCCCTATAGATGTGTTAGAGGCTCCTGTGAGGGAGATCTTGACCTTCTAGGCACACCTCCAACTCTCCCTGGTGGAACAAAGAGAGGGCCTTCATCGAAGTCTTCCTCATTTCCAGGAGGAGCTGCATTTTCCAGGTTAAGGTCATTGTCACCTTCCTGGTCAGCTTCAGAGGTCAGGTCCTGGACATTTTCACCCATGGGACTTTCCTTATCTGCTGCCCCACCCACTCTGTCCACCCCTTCAGGCCCTGAGGCCTTTCTGAGATCATCCAACAGCAGTACCTCTATGAGGCGTTGGGTGTTTGCACTGTTTCCTGTCTTCAATCTCCTAGTAGTACACAATGCTCTCAATTCCAAGAATGGGAGTTTGTCATACTTGGATGCCAGTAACCTACTGACATCTGGCAGGGACCCACTGGTTCCTGGCATTGAAGACATCACTAGTGAGATGTGGTGTATGCACCTACACACTCTAGTGTGGCCTACTAAACTCTCTTGAGTTGTAGAAAGGGTGTGCTTAGCCCTTGACACACAACTCAAAGTTCAGTGGAACTTACTGTAATTTAAGGTTGTATTATATATAACTCAGGTACCTTTAGTAGTTTTCAGTTAGACACTCACTTGAGAATATCTGATAAAACATTGGCAAGCTTGAATCCCAACCGATGCACACTAATGTGAGAAGTTGGCCTGGCATATGCTGTCTACTAGTTATAGTGGGCACCTTGCACCAGTCCAAAGAACCCCTTAGAGGTGATAGGTTTAGAGGTGGGCGGAATTTGCGGAGATGCCTTCCGCAAATCGGCAAGAAATCTCAGCGAACACGCAGAATTTCGCGTGCTCACCGAGATTTTCCTGCGCCCATTGTAATCTCTGCAGGGTCACTCTCAGGGAGTCAAGGGCAGACGAGCATCGTGCCAGAATGAATCCTGTCTGCATATGTATCCAGGAAGATGCCACCGTTTTGTGCAATACCTCTTCTCAACTGGAGTACTTTCTACTGGAAAATCAGGAAGTGCTACCTTGTTGGGTAAATATATAGTGCTTTTCCAACTCTACAGCTGTTTAAAGGGACAGAAGAGTTGTCTCCAGTGACCATGTGTCTGTAACTTTGTCACCGCGCCGAATGGCGCAGAGGTCCCTTGATTGAGCAGTGCATCATAGTTGGGAAATGCCGAGAAGACGTTGCGTACCTATAGTGTGTGTGGGGCATTTCTTTCCAAACGGACGGGGCTTCAATGCAAGTTGACATTCCTCTTTTTAGTAAGGGTCAGAGGCCGATCAGAGCAGCAGATGAGGAGAAAGTAGCCTCCTGGTCACAGGAACTACATGGGTATTGCGCTTGAGAAACTCATGGATACAAAGACCTCCATCAAGGATTGCAGCTAATTAATTTCCGACTGTAGATATGTGGAGAAAGGACACCTGCCCAGCCTCGACCAAGCTCACGATTTTTTTTGGGCTGATTAATGCGTTACTGAATGTGAGCTTCAATTCGGGCACCTGCTTTATATCTGTAAGTGCTTCCTGTTGAGGTTGAATTTTTGTGACAGGAGCATTGTGCCAAAATAAATCATGCCTGCATATTTATCCAGGAAGATGCCAATGTTTCTTTCCAAACAGACAGGGCTTCAATGCGAGTTCACATGCCTCTTGTTTATGAGAGTTAGAGGCCGATCAGAGCAGCAGATGAGGAGAAAGCAGCCTCCTGGTCACAGGAACTACACAGGGATTGCACTTGAGAAGCTCATGGATATAAGTCCTCCATCAAGGAATGCAGCTAAATAATTTTCGACGGTAGATATGTGGAGAAAGCACACCTGCCCAGCCTCGACCAAGCTCATGATTTTTTGGGGCTGAATAATGCGTTACTGAATTTGAGCTTCAACTCGGGCACCTGCTTTATATCTGTAAGTGCTTCCAGTTGAGGTTTAATTCTTGTGACAGGAGTAGCATGCCATAACGAATCCTACCTGCATATTTATCCAGGAAGATGCCACAGTTTCTTTCCAAACATACGGGGCTTCAATGCGAGTTCACATGCCTCTTGTTTATGAGAGTTAGAGGCCGATCAGAGCAGCAGATGAGGAGAAAGCAGCCTCCTGGTAACAGGAACTGCTTAGTTTATAATCTGTAAGTGCTTCCTGGTGAGGTTTAATATGACCTTGTGCCCCCTAATTCCGTTCCGCCATGAATCGCGGAAATTTCGGCATTTCCGCGTTCCGCAGGGAATGCGGAAATGCCAGCGAGCGGAACTGAATTTGCTGCCCACCCCTAATAGGGTAAAGACAACCTTATTTGAAAGCTATCCTAGTGGTAGCTATGGAGAGCAGCCTTCAGGCTAAGTCTTGAAGGAAAGTAAAGCAGCTTGTTTTACCAGTTAATCATCTTGTGAATGGCTAAATGAAAGGAGAACCACACCAGTTATATATATAAATTATATGTATTCATTCTAAACACACCCTACCAGTCTCTTTATGAGGCTAGAGGTCAAAGCACATACGTTACACTTAATATATCACAGTAAATTAGCACAATATACGTTAGGCCCTAGGGGCGAACCAAACCATATATTAAGAAAGTGGTTTAAGAACCATGGTTTGACTCTACACAAGGCCTAGAGCCTGTAGAATCGCTGTAGAATCACTGGGACCACAAGGAACCACCCAAGATAGTGACACAGGGGACCCACGGGGGACGTGTGCAGTGTGAGAACACAGCTGCGAGACGCTGTTAGCTTCTATGGGGAAAGTCACGGTTGGAAATTTAAAGATTAGGGACATTTAGGAGAAGACTCTGAGCAAACCCCTTTAGACTTAAGGGATTCTAGGGCCAGCACCCACGGGAGCACAGGAGTACTCAAGTTACCTCACCCAGGGAAGCCGGGTGCATAGGTGTCTTTTGGTGTCGGGAATCGTCGTTGATTTCATTGGCGATCTGCTGCAACGTGTTGCTGCCATCAAAATTGAAAGTGTCTGGTGTGATCCAAGCCTGGATCAAAGATGAAAAGAACCTCAAAGCAATGGGGACAGAGTCTAGGTCACTTGCCAGTGACCAGGGACACGGTAGATGAATGCCCACAGATGTCAGGTGATTTCAGGTTGAAGAGGTGAAGCTTGACTCTGCAACCACGAGGACCAGGAGGCTTTGATGATGATCAGGAGCTGGATTCGAGCTGTCCCACAAAGGATGTCGAGAGCTGCATCATCGGTGACTGGATTGGACCTAACAAGCCTTGGCAACAGCAACCCATGCAGAAAGAGAAGAAATTCTTCGGTGCGGACCAGAAAGGTCTGAGGGATGCACCAAGTGAAGGAGAATCAGGGCACATCTGTAGCAACCAGGGAAATCCAATGAAAGTCAAAGTTGCTTTCTTAGGGACCCACCAATTGACGGACAAGGGATCGCAAAGGTACCTTGAGTGAAAACACAAAAAGCCGTCTCACAGAAAACTCATAAAGTGTAGGCCAGCAATCTTTGGTGGAAAAGGTGCTCGGGTCTGAGCTACATGTAACCCAATGCACAGCCTCAGGGAATGTCGAGAAGCTAATGGAGTTGCAAATGTGCACGCTGTCCAGGGGTTCCGGTTCCACGATTGCCACATGGGCAACAGGTCTAATATAACCTTTAATACACCCACACTAAAATACAGACTGCCATTCTCGAGACCATAGACACACCAATACCAGTTACTACATACCCACTCACTGATTCCTAGGTCTACACACACATCCACTCCCTCATCCATACAGTCACTAATACATGCAGTCAATCATCAATACAGCTACTATCATATGCACTCATACACCCATACAGAAACACACTCCGACAGTCCCATAGAGTTACTCACACAGCTAGTCAGTCATGCAAAGAATCAATCACACATTCATTTACTCACCTACACAGTTATACACACACCACCTCACCTTTTTATATAGATACTAACTCATATTTACTCTCTCATACAATCACTGACACAAGCACACAGTCATCTATACAGCCACTCTCACAATCACTCACTCTGAGAAGTTGGCCTGGCATCTGCTGTCCACTAGTTATAGTGGGTACCTTGCACCAGTCTAAACAACCGCTTAGAGGTGATAGGCTAAAGACAACCTCATTTGAAAGCTATCCTAGTGGTAGCTATGGAGAGCAGCCTTCAGGCTAAGTCTTGAAGGATAGGTAAAGCAGCTTGTTTTACCAGTCTATAATCTTATGAATGGCTAAATGAAAGGAGAACCATACCAGCTATATATATATATCAAATATATGTATTTATTCTGAACGCACCCTACTAGTCTCTTTATGAGGCTAGAGGTCAAAGCACATAAGTTACCCTTAATATATCACAGTAAATTAGCACAATATACGTTAAGCCCTGGGGCGAACCAAACCTATATTAAGAAAGTCGTATAAGAACCACGACTTGACTAGACACGAGGCCTAGTGCCTGTAGAATCGCTGGGACCACAAGGAACCACCCAAGGTAGTGACACAGGGGACCCACGGGGACGCGTGCAGCGTGAGAACACAGCTGCAAGACGCTGTTAGCTTCTAAGGAGAAAGTCGCGGTTGGAAATTTAAAGATTAGAGACACTTAGGAGAGGACTTTAACCCAAACAAATTTAGACTTAAGGGGTTCTAGGGCCAACACCCACGGGACCACCGGAGTACTCAAGTTACATCACCCAGGGAAGGTGTCTTTTGGTGTCGGGAATCGTCATTGATTTCAATGGCGATCTGCTGCAAAGTGCTGCTGCCGTTGAAGTGGAAAGTGTCCGGTGTGACCCAAGCCTGGATCGAAGATGAGAAGAACCTGAAAGCAGAGGGGACAGAGTCTGGGTCACTTGCCGGTGATCTGGGACACGGTAGATGAATGAACACCGATGTCGGTGATTTCAGGTTGCAGAGGTGAAGCTTGACTCTGCCGCCATGAGGACCAGAAGGTGTCGATGACAACCAGGAGCTGGATTCGGGCTGTCCCACAAAGGATGTTGAGTGCTGTGGCAACGGTGACCAGATTGGACCCAACAAGCCTTGACAACAGCAACCCATGCAGAAAGAGAAGAAATGCTTCGGGTGGGGACCAGCAAGGTCCGAGAGACTCCCCAAGTGGGGGAATGTCAGGGCATGCCTGGAGCAACCAAGAAAACCCAATGAAAGTCAAAGTTGACTTCTCAGGGACCCACCAGTCGATGGAACAGGGATCGCGAATGTACCTTAAGTGAAAACACATAGGGCTGGCTCACGGAACACTCGTGGAGTGTAGGCCAGCAATCTTCAGTGGAAAAGGGGCTCAGAGTCTGGGCTACAAGTAACCCAATGCACAGCTTCAAGGAACATCGAGAAGCTAATGCACTTGCAAATGTGCACGGTGTCCAGGGGTTCTGGTTCAACTGTACCCACGAGGGCTATGGGTGTCATCTTTGCTGGGGACTCAGGTGGGCCTCAGTAAAGTCTGAAAATCCACTTCCTGGGCTGCAATTACTTTGGAATCAAGCGGGAGCTGTAGAGATACCGACCAGTCAGATGCATCTTTGGTGTCCGACAAGCAGAGGAGTAACTCCTTTACTCCAAGGGAGATTCTTCAGTCATTTAGTCATGTAGATCGTCGAAGTTCCAGGATTTTTGTAGCAGAGTTTCGTCCAGGTGTAATCTAAATTCCTGTAGTCAGGGGTTCCTTTCTTATACCCAAGGAAGGGGTTGGACATACTCTGGGGACCCACCTATGGGAGGGTCTGGAAAGAGGGGTGGCTAAACCCATTTCCTTTGTCCAGTTTTGCACCAGAGCAGGGGCTGAGTGCACCTGCAACCGGTTTGAACCTGGACTATGGAAAGGGATTCCAAATGTGCCCCCTAAGCAGACATCAAAGCTCTCTTGGAGTGCGCCCACCCAGCCCCAAAACACTAAAGCCTGTCTGTGAGGTGGTTACACCTCCCTGTGACAGGAAACCTATTGTCCGGGCCTCCCCTGCCGGAGTTTCGTCCAGCAGCAGGAGGCCAGACTTGTGTCTGTGGCTGCAGCATCCATTTTGTGATGCCAGGGCTCTTTTAAACTGGTACCAGGTGTACCAGTGTGGACATGTCTCTCCCTCTAAAAGGGGGGAATCATACCCCCACCGCCAGGACTGGCAGGGGGGTATGATTCCAAAGTGTTTGACACCAAACACGACAGGATTCCTTGCAGCCGATCCAAAGTTAGCATTTACCGAGAGGTTATAATGCACTTAAGAGTATATGGTCTGGCTGCATCACAGAACAGCCCCAGAGAATAGGTTCCAAAGACTGCAGAGGGGCCCTGCTCATGCATGGGCACCCTCGCACACAAAACCCAGCACCCTGTCTTCAGGATTGATAAGGCCTGCCTTGGGGGTGACTGATAGGTTTATAGCTGTACTGATTTAAGGTAGATAAAGGTAACCTATATCTAAGTAAGGGGTGCATGCACCACCTTACCCAGGCTGCAGTAGCAGTTCTGTGGTGTCATTTTGGAAGGCTTCCCAGGGGTTGCACAATACATGCTGCAGCACCTGGTAGGCCTCTGGGGCACCCATACCCTAGGTACCTAAGATACCATATACTATGGACTCATAAGGGTGCCCCAGTAACCAACCTGGAGTGAACCTAAAGTACATGGAATCAATTTGCATGGATTGCAGGGCCCCAGCCAGACTAAAGTAAAAAAACAGTGAAACATTAGGAACAAGTGGGGGTAACCATAAAAGCAGATCCTATTATCCTACCCCCCCTCCCAATGCAGGGACATTAAACTATCCTTGACCAGTTGAGTCTTCATGTTCTAAGCAGACATATCTGGAGATTCCATCTGCATTGGCATGGTTACTCCCAGGCCTATGTTCCACTGTATAGTCCATCCCCTGTAGGGAAATGGACCACTTCAAAAGTTTGGGGTTTTCAACATTCATCTATTTTAGCCATAAGAGGGGCTTAAGGTCTGTCTGAACAGTGAATCTGTCAGAACAAAGTGAGTGCCAAACAATTATAGCCTCAGCTTCTTCAGAGCCTAAACCACAGCAAAGGCCTCCCTCTCAATAGCTGACAAATGTTTCCTTGCAGCCGTTCCAAAGTTAGCATTTACCGCGAGGTTATAATGCACTTAAGAGTACATGGTCTGGCTGCATCACAGAACAGCCACAGAAAATAGGTTCCAAAGACTGCAGAGGGGCCCTGCTCATGCATGGGCACCCTCTCACACAAAACCCAGCACCCTGCCTTCAGGATTGATAAGGCCTGCCATAGGGGTGACTGATAGGTTTATAGCTGTACTTATTTAAGGTAGATATATGTAACCTATATCTAAGTAAGAGGTGCATGCACCACCTTACCCAGGCTGCAGTAGCAGTTCTGGGGTGTCATTTTGGAAAGCTTCCCAGGGGTTGCACAATACATGCTGCAGCACCTGGTAGGCCTCTGGGGTACCTATACCCTAGGTACCTAAGGTACCATATACTATGGACTCATAAGGGTGCCCCAGTAACCAAACTGGAGTGCACCTAAAGTACATTGGAATCAATGTGCATGCATCGTAGGGCCCCAGCCAGACTAAAGTAAAAAAACAGTGAAACATTAGGAAAAAGTGGGGGTAACCATAAGAGCAGATCCTATTATCCTACACCCCCCCCCTCCAATGCAGGGACATTACACTATCCTTGCCCAGTTGAGTCTTCATGTTCTAAGTAGAAATATCTGGAGAGTCCATCTGCATTGGCATGGTTACTCCCATGCCTATGTTCCACTGTATAGTCCATCACCTGTAGGGAAATGGACCACCTCAAAAGTTTGGGGTTTTCACCCTTCATCTGTTTTAGCCATAAGAGGGGCTTAAGGTGTGTCTGAACAGTGAATCTGTCAGAACAAAGTGAGTGCCAAACAATTATAGCCTCAGCTTCTTCAGAGCCCAAACCACAGCAAAGGCCTCCCTCTCAATAGCTGACCAATGTTTCTCTCTGGGAGTCAGCCTTCTGTTAATAAAAGCTACTGGCTGGTCCTGACCTTAATCATTCAATTGTGATAACACAGCCCCTACCCCTAATTCAGATGCATCTGTTTGGACAATGAAATATTTGGAGTAGTTAGGAAGGACTTTGCAGAATGAGAGCAGTGCACATTGCCTGCTTCAGGTCATCAAATACCTTTTGACAGATAACTGTCCACTGAACTTTCTAAGGCATTCTCTTGGAAGTTAAGTCATTCAGGGCTCTCACAATGGATCCATACCCCTTGACAAATCTTCTGTAGTTCCCAGTCAGGCCCAAGAAAGCTCTGACCTGGGTCTGGGTAGTTGGAGCAACCCACTCCATGATGGTATGATGTTGCTCTGTAATGGTTGAACCTGGCCCCCACCTACAAGGTGGCCCAGGTACACAACCTGACTCTGCCCTATCTGGCACTTAGTAGCCTTGATAGTTAGGCCTGCCTTCTGCAGGGCCTCCAAAACATTTCTCTGGAGGACCAGGTGATCCTCCCAGGTGAAGCTAAAGACAGCAATATCATCTAGATATGCTGGACTATAGTCTTCCAGGCCTGTTAGGACTTTATTCACCAACCTTTGAAAAGTGGCAGGTGCATTCTTCAAACCAAAGGGCATCACCACAAATTGGTAGTGTCCACTAGGGGTAGAAAATGCTGTCTTTGGCTTTGCATCATTCACTAGTGTGATCTGCCAATAGCCAGCTGTCAGATCAAATGTGTTCAGAAACTTGGCTGACGCCCTGAGGCTGAGCTCATCTGCTCAGGGTATTGGATGGACATCAGTCCTAGTGACTACATTGAGACCCCTGTAGTCTACACAAAACCTCATCTTTCTCTTACCACCCTGGGTGTGAGGTTTAGGTACAAAGACCACAGGACTAGCCCAAGGGCTATCTGAGGGTTCAATAACTCCCAAACCTTCTGGACTTCATTCCTGATACAGTCCCTGATATGGTCAGGTTGCCTGTATATCTAATATTTAACAGGCAGATTGTGCCCAGAGTCTACTTCATGAGTGCACCAGGTAGTCTGACTTGGAGTAAGAGAGAACATATATCTATACTGATTGAGCACCTGTCTGCAATCAGCTTGTTGTTGGGCAGTGAGGCTGCCTGCCAAGGCTAGACCATTCACTGACCCATCATCAGGGTTCTGTGAGAGCAGGTCAGGGAGTGGATCACTCTCTTCTGCCTGTCCCTCATCAGTAGCCATGAACAAGCCAATGTCCCCCGTCAAAATATGGTTTCAGTCTGTTGACATGAAGCACCCTGTGGGGGATCCTGGGAGTTCCAAGGTCTACCAAAGAGGTGAGGGTGAGGTGAGGCGACTTCCCACATAAAGCTGGGTGAGTACTAAACTGAAATATCACCATAATCACTATTAAATTAATCCAGGAGGACTACTGCCTCTGATAAGAGAATGAGACTTTTTGCTCTTGTTTGCAATATGTGTTGTATGTACTTTTCTTTTTGCCATTAAGTGATGAATGGAAACACAGGTTGATATCACTTTGTGTATAACTTTTCCTACAGGAAAGGATAATCTATTCATTTTTCCACCAGACAACATTGGGGATCCAAGATCCAGGTAGGACTATTTTTGACTTGATATTTTGCTTGTTTCACTATCTCACAAATTGTTTTCACTGACATTTGCAGTGTATTTAACACCACGGTCCTGAAGAAAGCTGGATATAGTTTATCCATCAAGCTGAAACATGTCGACCACTCTGCACTACGCCTTCACATAGTCATATTTTCACACTATGTGGTGTAATTTTAGCCTTAACACTGTACCAGTGCCTATTAAACATATTTTCTGTCACAGTAGTTATTTTTAATCCTACACCCTTTTCACATTGCACACCATCACCACCATATTGAAATACATTGTGGCTAGAGGGTCACCTTTGGATCCATCTCTACAACATCACCTGATGGGTTGGGTAAGATTTGGATTTACCATCCGTATCCCACGTGACGATACTCCGCCATAATGGTGGTCTGATGGGAGTTTTTCAGCCACATGTAATTTCTGTTGTGTTCCATGACTCCGTTTAGCTTAAAGATTTAGTACAACACACATTTTTGACCTTGTATCTCCTGTATGTTTTTTGTTATTAACTGGGTTATGAGATATGTAGGTCGATAAACTAACCCATAGACCCCCCTCCACCTCTTCTTTTCTTTACTACCAAAGAGGTAACCTCTGCCTTCTGTGCAACAATTGTATGGGGGCAATTCCACCTGGCCTGGAAGACAGCTGGAGCCACAGGCTCCAACACCCACAACTTCTGTCCTTGCTGGTAAACAGTCAGCACAGCCTTTTGGTAATGCCAGGCCTTTTGCAATTCCTGGGTAGCCTCAAGGTTTTTGATTGCCTTTTTCAAATACTCTGCCATCCTTGAGCGGAGACCAAGCACGTAGTCCACTATGTCTTGTTTAGGTGGTTTGAGAGATAACTCTCATCCCTCCTTCACCAGACACAATGGATCCCTAACAGGATGTCCAAACAAAAGTTCAAAAGGGCTGTAACCAACCCCCCTTTGAGGAACCTCCCTGTAGGCAAATAAAAGGCATGGCAAAAGGATGTCCCATATGCAGCTAAGCTTTTCTGGGAGACCCGTGATCATGCCATTCAATGTTTTGTTGAATCTCTCGACTAAACCATTGCATTGTGAGTAATAGGGTGTGGTGAATTTATAATTCACTCCACACTCCTTCCACATTGCAGTCAAGTTACTAGACATGAAGTTGGTATCTCTGTCTGATACTACCTCCTTAGGGAAGCCCACCCTTGAGAATACTCCAAGAGGGCCCTTGCCACCACGGGAGCTGTGGTGGTCTTAAGGGGAAGGGCTTCTGGGTACCTAGTGGCATGGTCCACCACCACCAGGATAAATCGGTAAACAACGTTTACCACGAAGTTTTGACAACGCGGTACCTTTACCACACGGCCGTTACAACGCAAGTCGTTACCACGACTTGCGCTGGAGGGCGCTGTGGGATAAGGAATTTAATAAATTTATATTCCAACACCTTCCCTAGTATCCACGGGGACTGGTGTTGGAATATAAAATTATAAAAACCCTAAATCCGCGCCCTCCAACGCAAGTCGTGGTAACGACTTGCGTTGTAGCGGCCGCGTGCTAAAGGTATGCGTTGTTACAACCCGCATTGTAACAGCGTACATCCGGATAAATCTGTGCCCAGAGGCTGTCTGAGGATCCATGGGAACAACTATATCAATTCCCACCCTCTCAAAGGGAACCCCCACCACAGGTAGTGGTATCAGGCTGGCCTTTGTGGTACCACCTGCCTTACCACTAGCTTGACAGGTGACACAGGAGCGACAAAACTCCTTGGTGTCTTCAGACATATGGGGCCAATGAAAGTGGGGGACAATCCTGTCCCAATTCTTGTTTTGGTCCAGGTGACCTGCTAAGGGAATATCATGGGCTAGTGTTGATAGGAAGCCCCTAAATGTCCAAGGTATATCCAACCTTCTGGCTGTACCAGGCTTGGGATCTCTACTCTCTGAGTATAGGAGTCCATCATCCCAATAGATCCTAGGGGTAGCACTAGCATTCCCAGCAGCCTCTTGGAAGGCACCTGGTCCCTTGGAAGGCACCTGGTCCCTTCTTCCAGAATCCAAGGCCTGTTCAATTTTTGACATTTCAGCCTGTGACCTAGTCACAGCAAACACATGTGCAGGGATTCCTAACATTTCTGCAAAGATCCTGAGCTCGACTTCAGTCCAAGCTGAAGTCTTTAAATCATTGCCGAGCAAGCATTCAACAGGGAGGTATGTGCTTACCACAACCTTCTTGAGGCCAGTTACCCCTCCCCAGGTGAGATCAACAACTGCCAGGGCATGGTCAGTCCTGACATTGCTAACATTGGTCACTTGGTACATTTCACCAAGTATGATCTGCTCAGGAGCCATTGTGACACTTGCCCCTGTGTCCTTGAATGCCAAAGCCTCTCTTCCATTAATCAAAGGCTGCTGTCTGTACTTGCCCCGATTACGAGGACTCACAAAGGAGGACATATCTATGTCTCCATCACAGAACAGTACAGACTGAGTTGGAACTCTAACTAGGCCAGAGTCCATCTCAGACCCTAGGGTTAACCCTACTACTCCCTTATTCTGAGTACCAACACTTGGAACTGATTGAGGGGGGACAGTTGCCTTAGGGGGAATGGTGGCTGGAGTTGAATCTTTAGACTTATTACAATCACTAGTCCAATGCGTTTTCTGTTTACAGGTTTTGCACCATGGTTTCTTTTGGCCTTTTCCTTTGGTTGATTGGGACGCCCCACCAGATGCATATTTTGGCAAACTTGAGAAGACTTTTGGTCTTTACCATTTCCCCCACCCTTATCAGAGTTCTTGGAATCTTGCTTCTTTTGGTCACCACCTTGGTTCTGAACCTTCCTCTTCTGACCCATTTGTCTGCCTTCTTTCCCAACTCTTGGGGAGAGGTCAGATCAGAGTACACCAGGTACTAATGCAACAGCTGATTTTGACAATTAATAAGGATTTGCTCCCTCATAATTAGTAGCACAATCAACAAAGTCAACCCAGTCCTGAGTCTGAGCCTTTTGGGTATCTCTGATATTTATCCTGTATTGTTCATGTTAGGCCGAACCCTTCAATCAGAGCAGTCTTTGGGACTGTATAATCATCAGCATCCTCCTCTCTGACAGTGAGGAGCTTATCTCTACCTTTGTCTGCAAAGGAGAGCCACAAGATTGCTGCCCACTGCTCCTGGGGGACCTTCTGAACTTTACAGGCCCTTTCCAGTGTAGTAATCCATTTGTGAATGTTATCCCCACTCTGGTAGGGAGGGACGATCTTGCTTAAGTTCCTATGGTCATGAGATCTCTCTATACCACTAGGGGTGTAGCTGCCTCCATGGGGCTCTGGCCCTATCTTCTTTCTATCTCTTTGAAGCTCTAGGGCCTCTCTTTCTAAGGCTACCTGCTGTCTTCTGATTCTAAGCTGGGTTTTGTCATACTTTAGCTATAGATGTGTTAGAATGGATAGGCTCCTGTGAGGGAGATCTTGACCTTCTAGGCACACCTCCAACTCTCCCTGGTGGAACAAAGAGAGGGCCTTCATCGAAGTCTTCCTCATTTCCAGGAGGAGCTGCATTTTCCAGGTTAAGGTCATTGTCACCTTCCTGGTCACCTTCAGAGGTCAGGTCCTGGACATTTTCACCCCTGGGACTTTCCTTATCTGCTGCCCCACCCACTCTGTCCACCCCTTCAGGCCCTGAGGCCTTTCTGAGATCATCCAACAGCAGTACCTCTATGAGGCGTTGGGTGTTTGCACTGTTTCCTGTCTTCAATCTCCTAGTAGTACACAATGCTCTCAATTCCAAGAATGGGAGTTTGTCATACTTGGATGCCAGTAACCTACTGACATCTGGCAGGGACCCACTGGTTCCTGGCATTGAAGACATCACTAGTGAGATGTGGTGTATGCACCTACACACTCTAGTGTGACCTACTAAACTCTCTTGAGTTGTAGACACACAACTCTAAGTTCAGTGGAACTTACTGTAGTTTAAGGTTGTATTATATATAACTCAGGTACCTTTAGTAGTTTTCAGTTAGACACTCATTTGAGAATATCTGATAAAACATTGGCAAGCTTGAATCCCAACCGATGCACACTAATGTGAGAAGTTGGCCTGGCATATGCTGTCTACTAGTTATAGTGGGCACCTTGCTCCAGTCCAAAGAACCCTTAGAGGTGATAGTTAGAGGTGGGCGGAATTTGCGGAGATGCCTTCCGCAAAATGGCAAGAAATCTCAGCGAACACGCAGAATTTCGCGTGCTCGCTGAGATTTTCCTGCGCCCATTGTAATCTCTGCAGGGTCACTCTCAGGGAGTCAAGGGCAGACGAGCATCGTGCCAGAATGAATCCTGTCTGCATATTTATCCAGGAAGATGCCACCGTTTTGTGCAATACCTCTTCCCAACTGGAGTACTTTCTACTGGAAAATCAGGAAGTGCTACCTTGTTGGGTAAATGTATAGTGCTTTTCCAACTCTACAGCTGTGTAAAGGGACAGAAGAGTTGTCTCCAGTGACCATGTGTCTGTAACGTTGTCACCGCGCCGAATGGCGCATAGGTCCCTTGATTGAGCAGTGCATCATAGTTGGGAAATGCCGAGAAGACGTTGCGTACCTATGTTATGTTATGTTATGTTAATTGGCTCTTCTATAGCGCAACGGCTACTCGCAATGGAGTGTCCCGGCGCTTTGGCGAAGAGGACCTTTAATGGAAAGGAAACATAACTGAGAATAAAAGACAACACAATTCCTAAATAAAAAGCCATGTTTTTAATGCCTTTCTAAAAGACAACAGACTAGGGGCCTGTCTAAGAGCAATTGGGAGTTCATTCCAAGCACGTGGGGCCAGGTAGTGAAACGAGCGTCCCCCTTGTCTGGCTCGTTTGATGGATGGAACGAGCATTTTAGACAAGGAGGCGGAGCGAAGAGCTCTGCTCGGTTGGTACAAAGCAAGGCGCTTTCTGATATACCTAGGGCCCAAATCATGGAGGGCCTTATAGGTAAGCGTCAGGCTTTTGAACAGCACCCTTTTGGCTATAGGAAGCCAATGCAATTCCTTCAGCAGATTAGAAGCACTAGCTCGTCTAGGTAGACCGTAAATGGCCCGAGCAGCTGAGTTTTGCACAACCTGGAGTCTCCTTACAAGATATTTAGGAAGACCTAAATAAAGGACATTAACATAGTCCAGGCGCGACCCTACCAGTGCCTGGACAATAACCCTTCGATGATTCACAGAAATCAAAGGGAGGAATTTTCTGAGCATCCGCAGGATACCAAAGCACTTCCCTGCAAGACAGGCTATTTGAGGTCCAAAAGTCAACTCATTGTCAACAATAATACCAAGATTTTTTGCCTTGGTACTGGCATTGGCAGGAGGAAAAAGATCCTGAGGCCACCAGTTTTTCCAGTTTGGTTCAGAGACACACCCGAAAAAGAGCAGCTCCGACTTGTCGGAGTTGCATTTCAGGCCGTGTCTCTTGAACCAATCAAAGACTGCTTCTAGGCAGCCTCTGATACGGGTCCCATCAAACACCTCGTTCTTATTCTGAGTGAACAAGAGCTGGGTGTCATCAGCGTAAGACACGATCTGGGCGCCAAACAACTCCGCAACCTCTGCAAGGGGGGCCTATAGTGTGTGTGGGGCATTTCTTTCCAAACGGACGGGGCTTCAATGCAAGTTGACATTCCTCTTTTTAGTAAGGGTCAGAGGCCGATCAGAGCAGCAGATGAGGAGAAAGTAGCCTCCTGGTCACAGGAACTACATGGGTATTGCGCTTGAGAAACTCATGGAAACAAAGACCTCCATCAAGGATTGCAGCTAATTAATTTCCGACTGTAGATATGTGGAGAAAGGACACCTGCCCAGCCTCGACCAAGCTCACGATTTTTTTTGGGCTGATTAATGCGTTACTGAATGTGAGCTTCAATTCGGGCACCTGCTTTATATCTGTAAGTGCTTCCTGTTGAGGTTGAATTTTTGTGACAGGAGCATCGTGCCAAAATAAATCATGCCTGCATATTTATCCAGGAAGATGCCAATGTTTCTTTCCAAACGGACAGGGCTTCAATGCGAGTTCACATGCCTCTTGTTTATGAGAGTTAGAGGCCGATCAGAGCAGCAGATGAGGAGAAAGCAGCCTCCTGGTCACAGGAACTACACAGGGATTGCACTTGAGAAGCTCATGGATATAAGTCCTCCATCAAGGATTGCAGCTAAATAATTTTCGACTGTAGATATGTGGAGAAAGCACACCTGCCCAGCCTCGACCAAGCTCATGATTTTTTGGGGCTGAATAATGCGTTACTGAATTTGAGCTTCAACTCGGGCACCTGCTTTATATCTGTAAGTGCTTCCAGTTGAGGTTTAATTCTTGTGACAGGAGTAGCATGCCATAACGAATCCTACCTGCATATTTATCCAGGAAGATGCCACAGTTTCTTTCCAAACGGACGGGGCTTCAATGCGAGTTCACATGCCTCTTGTTTATGAGAGTTAGAGGCCGATCAGAGCAGCAGATGAGGAGAAAGCAGCCTCCTGGTAACAGGAACTGCTCAGTTTATAATCTGTAAGTGCTTCCTGGTGAGGTTTAATATGACCTCGTGCCCCCTAATTCCGTTCCGCCATGGATCGCGGAAGTTTCGGCATTTCCGCGTTCCGCAGGGAATGCGGAAATGCCAGCGAGCGGAACGGAATTTGCTGCCCACCCCTAATAGGGTAAAGACAACCTTATTTGAAAGCTATCCTAGTGGTAGCTATGGAGAGCAGCCTTCAGGCTAAGTCTTGAAGGAAAGTAAAGCAGCTTGTTTTACCAGTTAATCATCTTGTGAATGGCTAAATGAAAGGAGAACCACACCAGTTATATATATAAATTATATGTATTCATTCTAAACACACCCTACCAGTCTCTTTATGAGGCTAGAGGTCAAAGCACATACGTTACACTTAATATATCACAGTAAATTAGCACAATATACGTTAGGCCCTAGGGGCGAACCAAACCATATATTAAGAAAGTGGTTTAAGAACCATGGTTTGACTATACACAAGGCCTAGAGCCTGTAGAATCGCTGTAGAATCACTGGGACCACAAGGAACCACCCAAGATAGTGACACAGGGGACCCACGGGGGACGTGTGCAGTGTGAGAACACAGCTGCGAGACGCTGTTAGCTTCTATGGGGACAGTCACGGTTGGAAATTTAAAGATTAGGGACATTTAGGAGAAGACTCTGAGCAAACCCCTTTAGACTTAAGGGATTCTAGGGCCAGCACCCACGGGAGCACAGGAGTACTCAAGTTACCTCACCCAGGGAAGCCGGGTGCATAGGTGTCTTTTGGTGTCGGGAATCGTCGTTGATTTCATAGCGATCTGCTGCAACGTGTTGCTGCCATCAAAATTGAAAGTGTCTGGTGTGATCCAAGCCTGGATCAAAGATGAAAAGAACCTCACAGCAATGGGGACAGAGTCTAGGTCACTTGCCAGTGACCAGGGACACGGTAGATGAATGCCCACCGATGTCAGGTGATTTCAGGTTGAAGAGGTGAAGCTTGACTCTGCAACCACGAGGACCAGGAGGCTTTGATGATGATCAGGAGCTGGATTCGAGCTGTCCCACAAAGGATGTGGGATCGAGAGCTGCATCATCGGTGACTGGATTGGACCTAACAAGCCTTGGCAACAGCAACCCATGCAGAAAGAGAAGAAATTCTTCGGTGCGGACCAGAAAGGTCTGAGGGATGTACCAAGTGAAGGAGAGTCAGGGCACATCTGTAGCAACCAGGGAAATCCAATGAAAGTCAAAGTTGCTTTCTCAGGGACCCACCAGTTGACGGACAAGGGATCGCAAAGGTACCTTGAGTGAAAACACAAAAAGCTGTCTCACAGAAAACTCATAAAGTGTAGGCCAGCAATCTTTAGTGGAAAAGGTGCTCGGGTCTGAGCTACATGTAACCCAATGCACAGCCTCAGGGAACGTCGAGAAGCTAATGGAGTTGCAAATGTGCACGCTGTCCAGGGGTTCCGGTTCCACGATTCCCACATAGGCAACAGGTCAACAGGTCTCAGCTTTGTTGAGGTCTCAGGTCGGCCTCAAGGAAGTCTGGAAATTGACCTCCTGGGCTGCAATTACTTCAGAGTCTGATGGGAGCTTCGGAGATGCAGACCGGTGACATGTGTCTTTGGTGCCTGCCAAGCAGGGTAGTAACTCCTTTACTCCAAGGGAGATTCTTCAGTCATGTAGATTGTCGAAGTTCCAGTATTTCTGTATAGAGTTTCATCCAGGTGTAATACAAAATCCTGTAGTTAGGGGTTCCTTTCCTATACCTAAGGAATATATATATATATATAACATATTTAAACTTTTTAGAAACACTCAGTCACTGGATTCTTACATCAGTGATGTCATTTGAGATGTCATCAGTGGTCACTGACCATGTCATGAATGATGTCATCAGCAGTGCATTGAGGGGGCGCGAGTTATAGTTAGGTCAACTAACTATAACGGACAAATTTGTCTGGTTTTGTTCGAGTGAAATGTCCATCTAACTAACCTCCCTAAAACCTGTTGGTTTTCTCAGTGAAAAAAAATTAAAATAAAAACATGTATATATATATATATATATATATATATATATATATATATCCAACCATTAGTTCGCCTGGAAAGAGCAAGCCCACAAAGATGTAAATATTCACCACTTCTTTTAATGGAAACAAGGCACGCACTAACAACATCAAGTGCTTTTGCAGAATTGTCCCGTAGTTTAAGCCCAACGCGTTTCGTGCGAGGTAGCACTTCGTCAGGGGCAACAGGAATCGCTTAGAGTTCAGGTCGCGGCAACATTTATCCACACGATGTACTTCACATCCCCGCCCTGATGGGCGTGGCCAATGGCATTCTGGATCTTGTGGTTCTGTATTACCTCAGTGAGTAGCCGTCTCCTGGCTCGCGTTTTCAAAATTAAATCCCCAGTGGGTGGCAATTTTCACCAGATGCTGCCATGTATGCTCGCAGTGTTTGTTCCATGGGGCACATCCTTCCCAAAGTCAAAGCGTCGCTTGGCGCCTCAACGGGGCTGCACCGAAATGCAGCGGGACCTTGCTCACGGCTCAGGCTGCGCCGTACATCTCCAACCATTAGTTCGCCTGGAAAGAGCAAGCCCACAAAGATGTAAATATTCACCACTTCTTTTAATGGAAACAAGGCACGCACTAACAACATCAAGTGCTTTTGCAGAATTGTCCCGTAGTTTAAGCCCAACGCGTTTCGTGCGAGGTAGCACTTCGTCAGGGGCAACAGGAATCGCTTAGAGTTCAGGTCGCGGCAACATTTATCCACACGATGTACTTCACATCCCCGCCCTGATGGGCGTGGCCAATGGCATTCTGGATCTTGTGGTTCTGTATTACCTCAGTGAGTAGCCGTCTCCTGGCTCGCGTTTTCAAAATTAAATCCCCAGTGGGTGGCAATTTTCACCAGATGCTGCCATGTATGCTCGCAGTGTTTGTTCCATGGGGCACATCCTTCCCAAAGTCAAAGCGTCGCTTGGCACCTCAACGGGGCTGCACCGAAATGCAGCGGGACCTTGCTCACGGCTCAGGCTGCGCCGTACATCTCCAACCATTAGTTCGCCTGGAAAGAGCAAGCCCACAAAGATGTAAATATTCACCACTTCTTTTAATGGAAACAAGGCACGCACTAACAACATCAAGTGCTTTTGCAGAATTGTCCCATAGTTTAAGCCCAACGCGTTTCGTGCGAGGTAGCACTTCGTCAGGGGCAACAGGAATCGCTTAGAGTTCAGGTCGCGGCAACATTTATCCACACGATGTACTTCACATCCCCGCCCTGATGGGCGTGGCCAATGGCATTCTGGATCTTGTGGTTCTGTATTACCTCAGTGAGTAGCCGTCTCCTGGCTCGCGTTTTCAAAATTAAATCCCCAGTGGGTGGCAATTTTCACCAGATGCTGCCATGTATGCTCGCAGTGTTTGTTCCATGGGGCACATCCTTCCCAAAGTCAAAGCGTCGCTTGGCGCCTCAACGGGGCTGCACCGAAATGCAGCGGGACCTTGCTCACGGCTCAGGCTGCGCCGTACATCTCCAACCATTAGTTCGCCTGGAAAGAGCAAGCCCACAAAGATGTAAATATTCACCACTTCTTTTAATGGAAACAAGGCATGCACTAACAACATCAAGTGCTTTTGCAGAATTGTCCCGTAGTTTAAGCCCAACGCGTTTCGTGCGAGGTAGCACTTCGTCAGGGGCAACAGGAATCGCTTAGAGTTCAGGTCGCGGCAACATTTATCCACACGATGTACTTCACATCCCCGCCCTGATGGGCGTGGCCAATGGCATTCTGGATCTTGTGGTTCTGTATTACCTCAGTGAGTAGCCGTCTCCTGGCTCGCGTTTTCAAAATTAAATCCCCAGTGGGTGGCAATTTTCACCAGATGCTGCCATGTATGCTCGCAGTGTTTGTTCCATGGGGCACATCCTTCCCAAAGTCAAAGCGTCGCTTGGCGCCTCAACGGGGCTGCACCGAAATGCAGCGGGACCTTGCTCACGGCTCAGGCTGCGCCGTACATCTCCAACCATTAGTTCGCCTGGAAAGAGCAAGCCCACAAAGATGTAAATATTCACCACTTCTTTTAATGGAAACAAGGCACGCACTAACAACATCAAGTGCTTTTGCAGAATTGTCCCGTAGTTTAAGCCCAACGCGTTTCGTGCGAGGTAGCACTTCGTCAGGGGCAACAGGAATCGCTTAGAGTTCAGGTCGCGGCAACATTTATCCACACGATGTACTTCACATCCCCGCCCTGATGGGCGTGGCCAATGGCATTCTGGATCTTGTGGTTCTGTATTACCTCAGTGAGTAGCCGTCTCCTGGCTCGCGTTTTCAAAATTAAATCCCCAGTGGGTGGCAATTTTCACCAGATGCTGCCATGTATGCTCGCAGTGTTTGTTCCATGGGGCACATCCTTCCCAAAGTCAAAGCGTCGCTTGGCGCCTCAACGGGGCTGCACCGAAATGCAGCGGGACCTTGCTCACGGCTCAGGCTGCGCCGTACATCTCCAAGCAATGGTGAAACGCGTCGGGTTGGACTTTAATTTGGTGGACTGAGATGCTTACATGCTGCTGCTTTCCTTCAATAAACAAATTTGGCAGAATACTTACCAGCGATGTGGTGTTTTCTACAGCAGGCAAACTCTCGTTTGTATTTAGGCGGCTGGCCTGAGCCGCGGAAAACGCCCTGGTGCAGTCTCTGCACTCCTGCAGTTCCGTCAACCGGCGGATCAGCCTAAGGACACTGGTGCCGTTTATTTTTGTGTGATCAGCCGTGGCAGTGTCAGTACTTCATGCCACGATCCACTGGGATTTTATGTCTTCATGATGGTTGAGATAGCGGCAGATGAACTCACTGGAGATCAAAGTGGGCACTCCAAGTACCAGCAGGCCGTGCTTTGCAGGCCACGCCCACTGAGGCGCGGTATTTGAACACAAGGAGCTCCCGCCTAAACTCCTTCTGCCGCTATGCTCGAGTCCGATGCCCCTGAAGAAGCAATGGTGAAACGCGTCGGGTTGGACTTTAATTTGGTGGACTGAGATGCTTACATGCTGCTGCTTTCCTTCAATAAACAAATTTGGCAGAATACTTACCAGCGATGTGGTGTTTTCTACAGCAGGCAAACTCTCGTTTGTATTTAGGCGGCTGGCCTGAGCCGCGGAAAACGCCCTGGTGCAGTCTCTGCACTCCTGCAGTTCCGTCAACCGGCGGATCAGCCTAAGGACACTGGTGCCGTTTATTTTTGTGTGATCAGCCATGGCAGTGTCAGTACTTCATGCCACGATCCACTGGGATTTTATGTCTTCATGATGGTTGAGATAGCGGCAGATGAACTCACTGGAGATCAAAGTAGGCACTCCAAGTACCAGCAGGCCGTGCTTTGCAGGCCACGCCCACTGAGGCGCGGTATTTGAACACAAGGAGCTCCCGCCTAAACTCATTCTGCCGCTATGCTCGAGTCCGATGCCCCTGAAGAAGCAATGGTGAAACGCATCGGGTTGGACTTTAATTTGGTGGACTGAGATGCTTACATGCTGCTGCTTTCCTTCAATAAACAAATTTGGCAGAATACTTACCAGCGATGTGGTGTTTTCTACAGCAGGCAAACTCTCGTTTGTATATATATATATATATATATATATATATATATATATATATATATATATATATATATTCACTGAAAAAAGCATAGGTTATAGACCATATATAGTTAGGAATTAGCATTTAAAAAACCTTATTTTACTCACACAAAACCATTGAAATTCCATATATAGTTAGTTGTACTAACTATATATCGCGCACCCGCAATCCACTGCTGATCATGTCACATATTACATCATTCATGACATGGTCAGTGACATCACTGATGACATCACTGATGACATCTCAAATGACATCACTGATGACATCACTGATGACATCTCAAATGACATCACTGATGACATCACTGATGACATCTCAAATGACATCACTGATGACATCTCAAATGACATCACTGATGACATCACTGATGACATCTCATTTGACATTACTGATCACATCACTGATGACATCATTCATGTGATAATACGATGAACCTCTTCAGACTCTAATATAACCTTAGATACAATCAGTGTAAACAGACACTCATAGACTGTCACTCATCCATGGAGTTACTCAGACACTTAGTCAGTCATACAAAGAATCAATCACACCTCCATTTCCTCAACTATACAGTTATACACACCTTACTTATTCAAACATATACTAAAACATATTTACTCACTTATACAATCCTGGATACAAGTTCACAATGATCCATACAGCCACTCACACATTCACTGGCTCTTATGCACAGTTATTTATATATGTCAACTCTCACATGTACTGTATTTTACATATGTACTTACTTTAACATGTAGCACTGAGATATCCATTCACTCACCAATACACTCATGCACACAGTCAACTGCCCATACAGCTGTTTCCACATGCACTTTTGAACCCATACATCTAGTCAATCAACTGCTCACACATCTATGCAGAGAGTCATACACCTCCCAGCCACCCACACACACACTCAGTCTCCCATACAAATGCTTGGGCAACCAATCAATAACCCATACAGTTAATCATATAGCTACTGATCAACACATGCAGCAGTTTACAGAACAACAGACATAATGATGCACAAATTAAGACAGTTTAGTCACTAACCCATGCACTCAGTGAGACACATTTAATCAGTCACTCATACAGTCAGTCATGCCCCTACTAAATCCTTCATCCAGACACTTATACATCCACTCAAGACATATTTTAACTTTACAGAAAAATACAGTCACTGGATGTTGTCATCAGTGATGTTATCAGTGATGTCATTTGAGATGTCATCAGTGATGTCATCAGTGATGTCATTTGAGATGTTATCAGTGATGTCATCAGTGATGTCATTTGAGATGTCATCAGTGATGTCATCAGTGATGTCACTGACCATGTCATGAATGATGTAATATGTGACATGATCAGCAGTGGATTGCGGGTGCGCGATATATAGTTAGTACAACTAACTATATATGGAATTTCAATGGTTTTGTGTGAGTAAAATAAGGTTTTTTAAATGCTAATTCCTAACTATATATGGTCTATAACCTATGGTTTTTTCAGTGAATTTTCAAGGTTTTGTAAATGCTAATTCCTAACTATATATGGTCTATAACCTATGGTTTTTTCAGTGAATTTTCAAGGTTTTGTAAATGCTAATTCCTAACTATATATGGTCTATAACCTATGGTTTTTTCAGTGAATTTCATTGGTTTTTTAAAAGCTAATATCTATAGCTGTAAAATGTATTCTTCTTTAAATCCAAAAATATATTTTATATGTTTATTAATAAATTTTTTTTAAATATTTTTTTTGTTTCGCTCCCGGTTCGCGAACCGGGAAGCTTTCCGTTAGCTCAATTTGATGCCGCCACCTGGTCCGCGAACCGGTAAACGTTCCGTTAGCGCAACTGCCGCGTTAGAAATCAACATCGTGACGCGTCGCGGAAGCGCGACGTATCACGTTGTCGCGTAATGCGTCTTATGACGCGCTGCGTTAGCGCACCCGGAAGTGCTCCGGTACGCGAACCGAGGCGCGAAGCGCAGCGACCCGGAAGCGATCCGGGGCACGTTCCGCAGCGCGTAACATAAGCGTGAGAGGTCATGTGACTTGTTAATAAAACTTTTCATTGGTTCATTTAACTTTTGGTTTCATAATCATGTAAGGCTAGGTCAGGTGACCTAAAAATAACACTTTTCATTGGTTTAGAACTATTGTTTTTCCCAAATGATGAAAACCCCTCCTTCTTTCCTCACTCTGACTTTCATCTTTGTGAGAGGAAGACCTTATTTCATACTAGAGCAATGGCTTCAATGGTAGCTTCAGCTGGTGGACCCCCACCACCACCGCCACCTCCTCATGGGAAGAGAGGACCACCTCCCCAGGTCATCACCAACACAGAGGAGGAAGAGGAAGAAATAGAGGAAGAGGAGAGAGAAGGACCACAGTTCTTGGAAGAGGTGCCCCGGGTTTCCCATAGGAAAGCCAGTTTCATTTGGCAGTTTTTTTCAATGCCTCCAGGCCAGAAAAAAGTGAATGCGAGGTATGTCACCTGCCTCATTTGCAAAGAAAAATTATCAAGAGGGACTGATAAAAAGTATAGCTATGGGAACTATACCATGCATAGGCACATGAGCAGGTGGCATCCACTCAATTACAGCCGGGCGGAAATAAGAGACATGGAACAGAACCCAACAGCAACTCCTGTGGCCAGGTCAACTTCGTTGATTTCTTTGACAGCAGCAGAGGCACGGGAAACCGTGCCAAACATCCAGGATAATTTTGGGCATATGAAGTTTACTTGTCTGCACTGCGGTGCATTGATATCATGTGGCAACATGAGTATCAATTCAATAAACCTAGCTTACAACAATCATAATTGCCCTAACCGCCCCACACAGTAATTTTTTTTTTGCTCCTGTTGAGCCCTTTTCAATGCCTGTTTTTTGTTGTTTCCCCCCCCAAAAAAAACCAAAAAAAATATAAAATTGTTCAAAAAATACAAAAAAAACAAAAAATGTTCAAAAAAAAAAATATATAAAACAACAAAAACATTAAAAAAAAGTTATTTTCAGAACTACCTCCCCTTTCAAAAAAAATTGCTAGAATGTTTAGCACTCTAGCAAGCTCTATTTCTTTTAGTTCGCTCCCAGTTCGCTTCCCGGTGCGCGAACCGGGAGCGAACCAAAAATTAAAAAAAAAGAAGAATAAGTATAAGGAAAGTAAACAGAGAGTGATGTTAAAAGAAAGACAGCTATAGGGAGTAAACCAGAGATACTGTTTAATAGATCTATTTACCGAAGAAAAGACGGAAGAGGGTATAATTGTGGAAAACAAAATAGATAAGGAAGTGAAAGAAAAAAAGAGAGTAGAACAATAACAAAGAAGAGTTTCTTGGAGAATGTGAGTGAATGTTCAAAATAAGATTAAAACATGGGGAATAATAGAGAGAAAAAATAGAAAACAAAAAACAAAAAATAACAGAAAAAGATTCATTGAAACAGCAAAGAAATGTAAATAACATAGAGCCATATCATCAACATAGGCAATAAAAGTTTTGCAGCTTTTATCGGCAGCAATATGTCACCAAAGCCGCTTTTGCGGCAGAAAACTGCCGCTAAAACCACTTTTGCACCAGTTTTCTGCCAATAAAAACAGCAATAATTTTATTGGCTGTGTTCATAATATGCCCCTTAGTGTGCTTCAACTACACAGAGAAAGCATTATGAACAAGTAGTGAAAAAGTGATCAGTCAAAGACACTAAGAGTAATAGAGACGGAGTGAGTGAACAAGAGTGAGGAACTATGAGAAGAGAGGGACTGAGAAAAGGAGTGGAAGGAGTTGAGTAAGTAGGTAAAAGAGAAAGGAATGAGGAAAGTAGCAAAGGCAGGAAACTGAGGGTTAAAGAAATAAAGCTGTGGAACTAATAGTAGGTGAATGTGATAGAAATGTAACGAAAAGAATACAAAACATTTACCTTATAATTGTCGTTAAATTACTCACTTTTTGTTTTTATACTTTCAATCTGTGAAAGAGAGAACAGACATTTGAAAAATATTAAAACATGTATTTAAAAATTACAAAAGACAAGGGGAAAGATTGAAGGACAAACAGTTTTTCAACAACTTTGACACTGACATAAGCTTCTGCTTCTCCAGGCCCCCTACACAGTCCTAAAGATATACATTTTAAACTAACAGTATCTTGATATAGATGAAGTGAGGCCTATCTTAAAACATGGTGCATCTTTTGCACTGCTGTTGTCTCAGAAAAGTGTCGCAAGACACTAACATTTTAAATGATTGCTTCAGGATGCCAATAAGATGTGTCCTATCCAGAGGTTTGTTTGAGGTGAGACCTACTCAGGGTTCCAAATGAAATTTCGAGTTGTTTGAAGAGAACAGAGGACATAATACATGTGGAGGCCTACCAACGAAGTGATTAATGTCCACTGCACTCTTGAACAAATGTCAGACCTCCTCTGTCTCCAGGAACAGGCCTAAACCTCATCTACACAATGTGGTGTGTAATGTTAGGAAACACAGGTAATATAATTGAAAAACATGCACATTTTTTTGCTCATTCCACAATCATATGACCTGTGTTTCCTTTGCTTAGGTATCTCATTGTGGAAATGTAGTCTATCATATGAAAGACTACGTAGAATATGAGCACTGTATGCAAGAACTTTGACACTTACAGAAGCCTCTCCTTCTCCATCCCTCCTACACAGTTCTAAATGTACATCATAAATGGAAACAGTACAGAATTAATTATACATGTTAAATGGTTTATTTTTGCTGTTCTCAGAATGTATCAAATTTCACTAAAAACAGTGACTTGAAGGTATTCATCATATAACAGCGGGGAAAAAAAACACAATCAAAATGATTGTGTTTAAAAAACCCATACAACATAACAAATCAGAATTCAGAACTCCTTAAAGTTAACTTACTTTCCATGACGTCAAAGGATGTCCTATGAACAGCTTACACTCTGTTGTGCTGTTATTACTTTCAGCCCGCCACTTTCTGAAAGAAAACCTCCATCGTTTTGAAAAACATGTTACATACAATAAATGACTTCTTGCTCTCTACCACAAGTTTCCACAAGGCCAAATCTTGTCAGAGCCATTTATAACTCTTGGATTTCTTGTAAGCCAATCCCGTCATTTGGCATTTCCGCAACTTTCAGAATTAAAATGTTGAAGATCATTTTCACAATCCTGGACTAGTAATATCTTCCCCTTCTTCCTCAGTCATGTTCTACATTTCCTATGACACTGATACTGCTTACTATGAAGCAGACTTACACTACCTCTATGACTACTACAATTATTTAATTCTCTACATCACTTTTAATCACAAAGCAATGTAAAACAGTAGACAGCATTGCAGACTTACATTCCCTCTACTCTATGTTTTGATTGGCTGCTTCAATTAGCTTATAAAAAGAAATAGTTTTTCTGAACTCATTCAAAGTGCACTTATTTCTCCATGACGTCCAGTCTTATGGTTAGAAGTTATGTCTCTGAACTACACTTATCCTCAAGGCCAAATCGTGTAGGAGCCATTAGAACTTCTTGAAATTCATCAGAGCACATCCCAAGATTCTTTCCCTAAAATTTTGGTTTTAAAAACACCAGGTAAGAGTTTTTAAGGTCATACGGCAAGTTTTTTTTTTAAAATTAAAACAGAATCATTGCAGAATGACCAGCCATTTCTAGACTTTAAATAAGCTGTGTAATGTCCTGATGTTATTGAAGGACCGTCATGATATATAATTGCTGCAGTTACAAAAGTCCTTCCTGATATTGACAACTGCGAAGCCACAAAATTTTTAATTAAAGTTGTCCATTTTGTTCCATCAGGCCTACATCGTTGGAACATTAAAATGACATACTGGCCATATGTTTGTATAAATAATGTGGACATCACTTCAGATTTACATTGGCTACACTCCATGTTGTGATCAGCTGCTTTTACTAGCTTATTAAAGGAGACTGATTTACTGTCTGGCAAAGTTAAATATATAAATCTTTCTGAGTCTACACTAGTAGTACTTGATACCATACAGTTCTCGCAGTCATGCTGCCATTGATAAGAAAGCCCAAACAGCTGATCTACATCTACACCTTCAGCATGCAATACATTAAGGATATACATTAAAAACTCCTGACAATCTTGCTGAATATTTTGAGAGAATTGTGTTTGGCCTGAACATCTGTCTAACAGATTTCGAATTTCAGACACACTTTCTATGTTTGTTCTATCAGTGCTACATTTTTCTAAGACAGAATTTAACAAACTGCAAAATCTTTGATCAGAATTGACCACAATCTCTTCTTTTACATTTTCTAGAGAAAACAAAACATTAACCACTACATTAGCATAGCAGTTGACACCAGAACTGTTTTCAAATTGAAAACCAACAACATCTTCAACAGAATCCTTTTTGTTTCTGCTTATAATTTCAGGTTCATCGACTTTTCGTCTTTTTGCTACAACCTCCCTAGTATTGGTCACATTTCTTCGTTTCCGGCCTACCACACGTTTCTCAAACAAAGGATATTGAGGCAAATGTGGCGCATACTCTCTTCTCAACCTATTGTATTCCTTAACACAATCTAGATCCGCCCAAATGTTTGTGACATCACACTCAATCAAGTACAATCCCGATAAAGTTCTAACTCGTGACAATGCCACATATGCCATACCCTCCTTAAACACAGAACTGCCAATATTCACCAATGCACTGTCTACACTTAAACCTTGCGATTTATGGATTGTCACCGCATATGCCAAGCAAACAGGAAACTGCTTACGGCGAACATATAAGTCTTTTACAAGCAAAAATCTAGCAGAACAACGACCAATTAGCTGTACTACCTCAATGCCATCAAATTTAATTTTTAAAAATTCAATTCCATCTCTATTTCTGTATTTCACAAAATCAACAACATTACCCATTGATCCATTTACCAGACCTCTTTCAACATGTAAATTCCTTCTTAAAATTATACGGCAGTTCAAGCACACATTCAGAGTCTTTTCAAAACCTGCAGTTTTAGATATACTCTTCTCTAATGAATCCAATTTTGTTTTCAGATTCTCAGACAAAATAATTGTTGATCCCATATGCTCTACTCTGTCAATAGCTTCCAGTTTCACAATCTCTTGCTTTTCTAAATGCAACATTTTGTTGTTGAATTTGGCACATTCTGCAAGAGTTGGCATCAAACATATTCCAGATTTCTTCTCAGTAATTTTCTGAAAAATATTCTCAGGCACAACATCTTGTTCTGGATATAAATTTGACAGTAATCGTGCATGTAAAGCTTCTTTCCCATGCTCGGTCACTTTTCCAATTCTAACATCTTGTAGAATAGTCTTGTAAACTTCAGCCTTCGCCTGACGCATATTTTCATGCAGTTCAGCATAATTGAAGTTTAACCATATATTGACGTTGCCAATGCTGCCTAGGCACTTCCTGGTATCTTCATGCGTGAGCATTTTGAACACAGGTTGCCCTTTCACTGGTGTCAGCTGCAGAAGATCTCCGAAAACAATGATGTGTTTGCCACCAAATAACACATCATACTCTGTTTTGAGAACTTCTTGCATTCTCAAATGCACAAAGGCAAGCATGACATTGGAAACCATGCTTACTTCGTCAATGATAAGAAGTTTCATTTTCCTCAAGATTCTTGAAACTTCAAAACAAGCATCTCCAGATAGCTTGTGATATTGTAATTTGTTGTCATGCTCCACTGGCAGCATCAGTAAACGATGTAAAGTAATCCCTTTAATGTTATGTGCTGCCAGTCCAGTTGGAGCGGTGACAACACAAGACAGCGATGACTCTGTCCTTTCCTGCAAATAACATGAAATTACTTTAATAAGGAAACTTTTTCCAGTTCCCGCTTCTCCACTCACGTACAGTCGGACAGGCTTCAACGACGTACATGAGCACTCTTTCTTGTCATGACTTAATCCATGATCAATTTGCATGGTAACTTCGTCATATATTTTCCTCTGCTCAACGTTGAGTTGTCTTTCCAACTCTTCTAAGTTAACCGCATCCTCCTGAGCATGTGCCATGGCTCTTTCCACTTCATTCATAGCAGTGGCAGCTTCATTTTCGATAACAGGTCCTCCTAGTGGATCCTGACTCAATGAAGCAGAACTCTGACTGTCCTGAGAACTGTCTCTGGCAATCTCGGCTGCAATCATTGCTTCCTGCTCAATTTCCGCATTCAACATTTCTACATATTTGGGAAAAGCAGGACATTCTATGGTCTCCTTGGCGGCATTGAAAGAGTCTTCGTAACAGAGAAAATCTCCAAGCAGTTCCTCTTCTGCACGCCAAGGCTTGAAAAGTTGCAAAAGTGCTAAATAGAAAAACTCCTTTTTTTCAGGAGATTCGCCACTCAATTTTCGATGGTTTACCAAGTGGCATTTTCTTTGCTTGACCAGACATCCCTCACTTCCTATTACAGCATACACTCCTTTCTCAGTATCTTCTTTGATGTTCCTCTTGAATATGTAATTTTGAAGAACCTCATATAAACAAACATTCTCGAGGTGAATGCTTCGATTTGGATAATATGTATCCAACATGTTGGTCTTCAAAATGTCGGTACTGTTTGGCTCCTTTTCCGCCAAATACTCAATTTCCCGCACAGGTTTGAGAACTCGATTACGCGTTGCAGCAAGACCAAGACTCGCCCAAATGATACTCCTGGACTTGGCATAGAGACTTGCTGAAGACAACCGGTCAGAACATTCGTACGCTCCAATTTCTCGATGCGACAACATCTTCAGACTGAAACTGTACAACTTCTTGCTGAGGCTCTTTTCATGGGAAATGTCCTCCCACATATCCTTCAATTCTGTCTTCTCTTTTTTGGTGATGTAAGACGTCACATACCGAGCCACAGCCATACAGTTATCAGCCACAAACTGTATATCCATGTTAGCATTCCACATGGACAAAATCACCGGGTTGTAGTCGTTGATGTACTTGGACTCTTCGTTCCTCTTCAAATTGTATGTGTTTTTAGGTGATTTCTTCATCACATTATGTCGCAGCGAAGACATCAAACTGTTTACTCTTCATTTAGAAATCACCGGTCGTGGAAAGCCGAAACGACATTTGGTGTAGAACTTGTCCTTGTTTCGGAATTTACGACGACAGTACTTTCCACATCGATGGCTTTGGAAACGCAGAACTTTTTCTCTTAGGCTTTTCTTCTCCTTTGCGTTTGGAACAGCACACGTAGAATACTCTTGTATAAAACTCATCACTGAGTCTTCTGGATCCGTTCCAAATTTAGGTGCATCCTTGATCCACAGCAACATATGTATATGAGGAGCACCTCTTGCTTGGTACTCCTTTCTCCAGAAGAAATCCAACACCTCTCCAAGAGGTGGATTCTTCTTATTCATGATGAAAGACATCATAGCTTCAAATCTATGATTGAAGTACCTACATACATTGACTGGATCCAAAGAGCACAGTTCTCCGGGTGTCTTGAATTCGATGTTTTCTACGTTAGCATTTGCCTCTCGTAGAAATTCAAGTAAGTCTTCCCAGCCATACTCGGCACAGCTCAGAGTGAGGAACCATGTGGGAGTACCTAAGTTCCTCAGCATACATTTTAAATCACCATGACGACGGTACCAGAACTCATTAGTACCACGCTGACACGCCATGAGATTAATCAGGTGAGAATCCAAAATACTGTCTTGGACATTGACTTTATCCATAAAGTCACTTGCCGAGATGTTTTGCATGTGTATACCACTTTTCAAGATGTGGTTCACTGCAGATGACAGTCCAGACAGATCGCTTTCAAACAGGAGATGAAACAAATAGGGAATGCAGTGTCGAAACCTAGCATCTCCTGCATACAATCGCAAAGTCCGGTATTCAGAAGCAGGAATTTGATGAGGTCGCTCATCATATCTTCCTCCCTGACCTGTTGGAAAAACCTGTGGGAAACACCGAGCTTCCAAACTTTCCTCCCAAACACTAATGGGACTCCCTTTGGCTTGTTTCATTTGAAACAACTCAATAGCATTCCCCATGACTTCCTTGGAATGCAAAGGATGAACACTATAATGTTCATATATTTCTTCACTAGTAGAGGGTTCTACTTTCTCAATTTGACCAGCACACAAATCGCTATCCTCTTCCTCACTTACTTCCTCTTCTGCAACATATACATTCTTATAGTATTTATTATTTTTTTTCAAATACAATGTTGCCTTTTTAACTTTCCTAACATCCACTAAATCTTGCCATATTTTCTTATTCTTTGTCGGAACCCCATTAACTAAGATAACCAGAGGTTCCTCTTCCACTTTTTCTACTCCAATTGTGTTAATGTTTTTCTTCAAATCTAGAGGCAAATAAACAACTCTTCCCTTTAATCCTCTCTGTAAATCTGATGGAGGCAATTTCCCTGTCTTTGGCTCCATTCTTACAATAGCCTGAAAGGGATGGATACTTTGAATCAAAATAGATTCATAAGTATTTAAATCCTTCAATTCAGAAGGAATCTCAACCAATTCCAGATTATTATGAACTGCTCTAGCAGGCATCTGGTTTTGATTTAATTTGCAACAACAATAAGTACACACACGTTGATCCAATCCCAAATCAAAACAATTTTCTGCCATCAAGTATGTTGCGAAATCCTTCCATTCACTATTATTTTCCCTTTCACTTTTTGCACATAAATCCACTAACTTAGTCTGATTCTTATAATAAGTGCGCCGACAACACACACAAGTGAAATGTGGCCTCTCACTTGATTTGACCTGAAACATCGCAATTTCCCTCTGGAAATTATCTGTACTGGAAACCTGTACACTATCTTCCACATTACCCGCTTCTTCTTGGTCAATTTCAACATTCTCCTCTTTACTTCCAAAGTAACAAAACTCAATTTCTTCACATATATTCTTCACATCTATTTCAGAACCATGCAAAAGAGCAGCGCATAATTGTTTAAGCATAATTGCTGGACTCTTAGCATAATACAACATTCTAACTAATTTCCTCACTTTATTATGATGCACTGCTAGCATCCTGAAATGATGAAAAACACTCTGGCATACTCTCCTGGAAAGACAAGCCAGTGAATGACCATGCAAACATGTCACTTCTCTCACTCTGCAAGGATCTAATTCTTGCAACAACCTCATTTTCTGCTTCAAACTTTTCTTATTAAATGACCGTACAAAATCACAAAGCAAATTGATGGAATCCTGTCGCACACTGCAAATACTACTACACTTCCAGGTGTACACAGGACCCTTAGCACGTCTTCCTAAAACCTCATTACCTAACACCTCTTCTGCCTCTGTTGTCACAAGTTTTTCTTTTTCAACTGGACAACCATCTTTCACTTCATAAGCACGACCACTGGTGTCAACTGCATGCACCAAATCATTATCCTGGAAATAACTCTCCTCATTAAAAAATGCCTCACAGCTTGAACTATGCATCCATTCTCCAGAAAAAACTTCACAAAAATTACTACGATTAACTATTCTCTTCCATCTACTATTTCTTTTGAAATCATAAATTGCCTTGTTTAGCTTCCTAATTCTATTGATTATCAAAATAAATAACTTACGTTTAATTTCAAATGCCTGATCAATAACTTTCTCAACTTTTTTTTCTCTTATAAAAAAGCACTTTCTGTTGACCTTTCTTAATATTTTTTAACAAATTGCCAATTATCCTGTTGCGGAACATTCGTTTACGAATGTCCCTAAACTGTTGTTTCCTTCTACTATCATGCACAGAGTTATCTCTTGCTCTAGCAGTAACATTTTTGATTGGCCTTTCCTTTCCGTTTGAATTGCTTCTCTTTTTCTGGACTGAAACATTTTCTGTAGTAATATTTTTTTTACTACAAATATTTCTTATGAATGTTTTTGTACTCTTACCCGGTGCTTTCTTGGTGACTTGACGATTTTTTTTTGTAGAGGACTGCTGCTGTAAATGATGGACCTGCTGTCTTTGACGTTTTGTAGCCTTTCTCATTCTCTCCTTAGTTGGCATTCTCAAAATTTGAAATTATCTGCAGTTGAATCTGTGGTAAAATATAATAAAAAATGTTATTAACCACTATTACCAAACAGTAAATCAATAACAGTCAACAAAAACTTAACACACTACTTAACATTTTTACATATAATATTTTTTAGTGCTTTGGCAAATTTAGAATACAGAAATAGCAGAAAAGAAATGGAATTCTTCTTCATTTACCTGTCCTGTTTTATATGTGAATCTGATCTAATTTTATGAGCATATTTTAATATTTTATTGAAGACACTACACATAACCTGTTTTTGAAGGTGTGTTTAATTTAAAATTAAACAGTTTAAATTTTTACTTTTCATTTATTGTAAATTTTAAAAATAAATGTTTATAGTTCCATAGGCTCAAGCAGGTCAGCTTCCCACCCTATGTCATATAATTCGGACAAATCTGCATCCTCATCACGTTCTTCTTCATCCTCAGGATTTAAATCATCCAAGGGATCAACATCCACTGATGTTTCAATTACGAGTTCAATGATGAGGTCGAAATCAACTGATTGCTGATTGTCGCTCATGTTGATGTTGTCTTTATCTTTAAAGAAAGATAACAACAATGAGATGTTGCAGAGTAAGAGACAAATCTCAGAGATTATAATAGTAAAATTGTTTAACAAGAGTAACATTTTGCAGCTATTATTTAGCCATGTCCAGCGATGCTGAGCAGGTGAAGCCTATGTCTAATTTTTCAGTGAACAGGACTCATCTCTTCTTAACCTTGGATAAGCCTCACCGACTCTGTGTCCCCTGCACATACTTAAATGTAAAGGGGCAGATTTATGTTAAATGGCACATCCCCAGGCATGCACCTGTTAACGTGCACCACTGCTCTGCCACCCATGGTGTGCCGCATTTACAATCAGATAGGAAAAAGCTGCGTCAAAACCCTGCGCCTGCTTTAAGCAGGCATAGGTCTTGACACAACATTGTGGAGATGGGGCACCCCTGAGCCTTGCTGGAGCTGCATCGCACTTGCGATACAACTCCAGCAATGCGCCACCTTTACGGCACAGATGCGTCACGCATCTGTGCCATTTTTGCCCCATGCTGCGCCGCATTGTAAATGCAGCACACCATGGGTGGCGGAACAGTGGCGCAGGATGACTGGCACATCCCTGGTGATGCGCCAGTCATCATAAATCTATCCCTAAGCTTCTTATCTTGTTACAGATGAACCGCCATATGTATCATCAAACTATTTTGCATTTCCTAAATAGCGAATTTTAAGGGATAAATAGCGATTCTTTACCATTCCTAATTTGCGATGAGCAAATTGCTAATTGCAAATTACCCATTCATTTCCATGGGCCAGGAGGCCCATAGGAATGGAGGTGCAATTTGCGATTAGCAATTAGCTCATCACAAATTAGGAATTTTTCCAAAGGTGCAGGGGTGTCTCAAGAACACCCTGCTGCACCCCTGAAAAAGAAATTTGGGGGCATATGACGCACATACATGCCCTAAGGGCATGTATGTGCGTCATATGGCACCTTTTGTTTTTTGGAAAAAAAGCTTTTTGAAAAGAATTCGCAAATTACCACCAACTAGAAGTTGGTGGTAGTTTGCAAATCCTTAATGGCATTTTTTGCATGTTTTTTGTTTGATACATTGCATTTAAGGAATCGCAAAATTTGCAAATCCTTCAGTGCATTCGCAAAATAAGTAATAGCAAATTTTGCTATTCCTTATTTTGCATCAAACTTGTTTGATACATACCATTTGTCTAATTAGCATTCGCAAAGGCCGAAATTCGCAGAATTTTGACCTTTCCGAATGGTAATTAGCTTGATACATATGGCCCCAAGTGAGGCCTGTCTTGCAACATGGTGCATCTTTTGCATCACTGCTGCATCGGTTTAATGTGGCACGTTTTTTTTACACCATGACACACCTGCCTAAATGCATCAATTTGTAATTTTGTCGCCTCATAGCAAATCTTTTGCACCACCGCTGCATCACAAAAGTGACGCACAGTGGCGCAAAAGAGGCATACACCTATCATAAATCTGTCCCTAGCATTTTAAATGATTAATTCAGGATGACGATAAGGTGTGGCCTATCCAGAGGTTTGTTTAAGGTGAGGCCTACTCAGGATTGCAGATTAAAGTTACGCTTGATGAAGAATACAGAGGAGATAATACATGTAAAGGCCTACCAATGAAGTAAGTAATGTCCACTTTATTGCGCCAGTCATCATAAATGTATCCCTAAGCTTCTTATCTTGTTACAGATGAACCACCATATGTATCATCAAACTATTTTGCATTTCCTAAATAGCGAATTTTAAGGAATAAATAGCGATTCTTTACCATTCCTAATTTGCAATGAGCAAATTGCTAATTGCAAATTACCCATTCATTTGCATGGGCCAGGAGGCCCATAGGAATGAAGGTGCAATTTGCGATTAGCAATTAGCTCATCGCAAATTAGGAATTTTTCCAAGGGTGCAGGGGTGTCTCAAGAACACCCTGCTGCACCCCTGAAAAAGAAATTTGGGGGCATATGGCGCACATACATGCCCTAAGGGCATGTATGGGCGTCATATGTCACCTTTTGTTTTTTGGAAAAAAGGTTTTTGAAAAGAATTCGCAAATTACCACCAACTAGAAGTTGGAGGTAATTTGCAAATCCTTAATGGCATTTTTTGCATATTTTTTGTTTGATACATTGCATTTAAGGAATCGCAAAATTTGCAAATCCTTCAATGCAATCGCAAAATAATGAATAGCAAATTTTGAATTAATGACATTTTAAGTCATTTCCCCATGTACAGTGTTTTCAAATTATGATTTGAAAATCGTTTTTAGGGAAAAGGAATGGTTTGTAAATTTATGACAAGGACATAATGGTGTATGCTTCTTTATAAGGCATTTCAGTGTCTCTGATGTCATTTTTCCCATATTACATTAAAAGACCTTTCCCCGTGGAGCACATTCCTTGTAAATATGCTCCCACCTGTGCATGGTAAATTTAGATTTTGACTGTTTGAGTTACATAGCCATGTTAAAAGTGACCCAAAAAAGTTGCAAAGGCTTAAAAAAACACTTTCATGTGTCTTAAGGACATTTTAAGTCATTTCCCCGTGGGCAGTGTTTTGTAAGTGGCGCAAAAGAGGCATACACCTATCATAAATCTGTCCCTAGCATTTTAAATGATTAATTCAGGATGACGATAAGGTGTGGCCTATCCAGAGGTTTGTTTAAGGTGAGGCCTACTCAGGATTGCAGATTAAAGTTACGCTTGATGAAGAATACAGAGGAGATAAAACATGTAAAGGCCTACCAATGAAGTAAGTAATGTCCACTTCATTGCGCCAGTCATCATAAATTTATCCCTAAGCTTCTTATCTTGTTACAGATGAACCGCCATATGTATCATCAAACTATTTTGCATTTCCTAAATAGCGAATTTTAAGGAATAAATAGCGATTCTTTACCATTCCTAATTTGCAATGAGCAAATTGCTAATTGCAAATTACCCATTCATTTCCATGGGCCAGGAGGCCCATAGGAATGAAGGTGCAATTTGCGATTAGCAATTAGCTCATCGCAAATTAGGAATTTTTCCAAGGGTGCAGGGGTGTCTCAAGAACACCCTGCTACACCCCTCAAAAAGAAATTTGGGGGCATATGGCGCACATACATGCCCTAAGGGCATGTATGGGCGTCATATGGCACCTTTTGTTTTTTGGAAAAAAAGCTTTTTGAAAAGAATTCGCAAATTACCACCAACTAGAAGTTGGTGGTAATTTGCAAATCCTTAATGGCATTTTTTGCATATTTTTTGTTTGATACATTGCATTTAAGAAATCACAAAATTTGCAAATCCTTCAGTGCAATCGCAAAATAAAGAATAGCAAATTTTGCTATTCCTTATTTTGCATCAAACTTGTTTGATACATACCATTTGTCTAATTAGCATTCGCAAAGGCCAAAATTCACAGAACTTCGACCTTTGCAAATGCTAATTAGCTTCATACATATGGCCCCAAGTGAGGCCTGTCTTGCAACATGGTGCATCTTTTGCATCACTGCTGCATCAGTTTCATGTGGCACGGTGTTTTTTACACCATGACACATCTGCCTAAATGCATCAATTTGTAATTTTGTCGCCTCATAGCAAATCTTTTGCACCGCCGCTGCATCACAAAAGTGACGCACAGTGGCGCAAAAGAGGCATACACCTATCATAAATCTGTCCCTTGCATTTTAAATGATTAATTCAGGATGACGATAAGGTGTGCCCTATCCAGAGGTTTGTTTAAGGTGAGGCCTACTCAGGATTGCAGATGAAAGTTACGCTTGAAGAAGAATACAGAGGAGATAATACATGTAAAGCTCTACCAATGAAGTAAGTGATGTCCACTTCATTGCGCCAGTCATCATAAATGTATCCCTAAGCTTCTTATCTTGTTAGAGATGAACCGCCATATGTATCATCAAACTATTTTGCATTTCCAAAATAGCGAATTTTAAGGAATAAATAGCGATTCTTTACCATTCCTAATTTGCAATGAGCAAATTGCTAATTGCAAATTACCCATTCATTTCCATGGGCCAGGAGGCCCATAGGAATGAAGGTGCAATTTGCGATTAGCAATTAGCTCATCGCAAATTAGGAATTTTTCCAAAGGTGCAGGGGTGTCTCAAGAACACCCTGCTGCACCCTGAAAAAGAAATTTGGGGGCATATGGCGCACATAAATTTTAACAACATTCCTTTACGTCAAAAACGATTTTCAAGTCATAATTTGAAAACACTGCACCCGGGGGGAAATGACTTAAAATGTCCTTAAGACACATGAAAGTGTTTTTTTAAAGCCTTTGCAAGTTTTTGGGTCACTTTTAACATGGCTATGTAACTCAAACAGTCAAAATCTAAATTTACCATGCACAGGTGGGACCATATTTACAAGGAATGTGCCCCACGGGGAAAAGTCTTTTAATGTAATATGGGAAAAATGACATCAGAGACACTGAAATGCCTTATAAAGAAGCATACACCATTATATCCTTGTCATAAATTTACAAACCATTCCTTTTCCCCAAAAACGATTTTCAAATCATAATTTGAAAACACTGCACATAGGGAAATGACTTAAAATGTCCTTAAGACACATGAAAGCGTTTTTTGATAGCCTTTCCAGCATGGTTGGGTCACTTTTAACATAGCTATGTAACACAAACATTCAAAATCTAAATTTGCCATGCACAGGTGGGAGCATATTTACAAGGAATGTGCCCCACGGGGAAAGGTCTTTTAATGTAATATGGGAAAAATGACATCAGAGACACTGAAATGCCTTATAAAGAAGCATACACCATTATATCCTTGTCAAAAATTTACAAACCATTCCTTTTCCCCAAAAACGATTTTCAAATCATAATTTGAAAACACTGCACATAGGGAAATGACTTAAAATGTCCTTAAGACACATAAAAGCGTTTTTTGATTGCCTTTGCAGCATGGTTGGGTCACTTTTAACATAGCTATGTAACACAATCATTCAAAATCTAAATTTGCCATGCACAGGTGGGAGCATATTTACAAGCAATATGCTCCACAGAGAAAGGTCTTACATTAAAATGGGAAAAATAACATCAGAGACACTCAATTGCCTTATAATGAAGCATACACCATTATGTCCTTGTCATAAATATTATAACCATTCATTTTCCTCAAAAACGATTTTCAAATCATAATTTCAAAAGACTCCACAGCTCCTATGCACAATAACACCCTGTCAGTACTAATACTTCACATTTTCTCCAATTACATTTTCTCAAAGAAACAAAATCTATTTGTAAAACACTTGAGACAAAGCAACATTTGAAGAACACAACTTTCTTCATAATTTTCTCCTTAAAGCACACTATTCTCTATCTAAATTAAAGAAATCTTTTCTCACCTTAGCAAATACTTTGAGTTTCAAAACAGTCTCAGAAACACACCAATTTGTCTTCAGCAGAGCAAAAGGTATGCACTCCAGAGTCTGCAGCTATCAAAAGCACAGAAATGCTGTAATTCTTCACACATATCTCTCATGTCACCCAATCAAAACTCTTCCCTCACTTTTTTTCAAATGAAAACCCTTCCCCCCTCTGCCATTTCATGCCTTTTCTGCATGGCAACCACCTCTTGGAAGACTTCTGGTGTTTGCAAGTTCACACAACAATGTTGCAATTGAACTCTGAACTCTCAGTGCACCTCATATCCAGTGCATTCTTTCATTTAATGATTTTTTCTTGACCACTCAAAATACATCTTTCAAACAACTCATCCATGCACCCTAACTTTCTGTTTTCAGCAATCAAAATCCACCAATCACTGTTACTGCTTCATTAACACAGAAACTCCACAGTTTTTTTCATTTTAAACTCTTATTTTTTCAACTGCCATTTCATTGCCACACTTCATCTGACTGCAGGAGAAGCTTCTCTCACCATGTTTTCTGTCTGGATTGTTGGACATAGTTACATCTATTGGGCTCAGAGGTATGCTGAGAACAGGAATTTACCTAACCTCAATTTACAAGATGTGGAAATTAAGTGGTTTGGCCACAGAGGATTAAAATGTCACCAATTGATACCATTGGTGAAAACCTTTATGCATTTGCCAAAACCTGACCTGTTAATTGTGCACTGTGGAGGTAATGATTTGGGCACTTTGACTGGGGTAGGTCTGGAAATGCTTTTAAAGGACACCTTTGAGCAATTGATGGCACTTTTTCCTCAGACTGCCTTGGTATATTCAAATATATGCCAAATACAGAAATGGAGGTGGTCAAACCAATTTTGTCCACAAATTGAGAAGTCGAGGAAGCATGTAAACAAATCTGTTTCAGCTTACATGAGAGACCATGGAATGGGCTCCCTGTACAACAATAACTTGCGTTACTACATGCAAGATATCTACAGAGGAGATGGAGTTCACTTCTCAGATGAGGGCAACAGAATTTTCATTCTGAATTTAAGACTGTGCATTGGTACCTACTTATAAGTACCTAAATGTACCATAAACCCAAAAGCTCTTCTCAGAGCTACCCTACATCTGATCACTCACAATTATTATTTTACTCTAACATTTTTCACTAATTTTCAACAAAGTACGCTCCCTGGGGCGCTTCCCGGTACGCGAACCGGGAGCTAACCTCGCTAAATTTTTTTTTAAAGTTTTTTTTTTCGCACATATGGGCCTCCTCAGCCACCCTCAGAAAACCTAGGGGGTCAAGATAAGTCTACCGTGCCCCCTTCTACCCATTCTGAACATTATTTGCCCTCCATCTTGTATCTTAATTCGACCGAAACACAAAATGGTGGACTCCCGTAACGCTTAAGGTTCGCGAACCGGGGCGCTCACCAGTTCGCGTACCGGGTCGCTCCCTGGGAAGCGCACCATCAAAAAAGGTGGGAAAGTAGTTTACAGAAAAGCGACTGGAGACAATTTCACCAAATATAGATTAGCTCATACTACATACCAATGCCTACCATTTTCACAAATTTGATTGAAATTCCATTTAACCATTTAGCCTGTAGACCTCTCTAAATACCCTGAGGTAAATTACTTCACAAAACACATCTGAAGTGTTGGAATTGACAACCAATTAAAATGTTACTTTCATTTTCTACTTTTTTTACCTGACATTTGATTGGCTATGTACCTGCATATATATAAAGGAAGAGAGAGAAACACAGCCATTTTGACTACTACTTCCTGAACTACATTGCAAGATCATTTTCACTCACAACTTAAACTTCTTTTTAGAAGGTGAGATATTATTTTATAAATTTGAAAACATTTTCAGATAGTTATATACTATCCCTCTGTAAGAGTTAGACATTGAGAAAGGCTTCTTTATTATAATTATGGATTGATTTAGGTTTCTGTGGTATAATTATGAATTTACTTAGGCTTCTTCACAGGCACTTTTTAATAGTACTACTTCACGCCTGAAACCATACAGTGCCCATAGATTACTTCTCTGTTATAAACTCACAAGTACCTGTCTGAACTTAAACCCAACAGTGCCCTATCTCTACTGATATATTTATTTTTTATGCAAATTACAGCAATAAAATGGAAGGTGAGCAGAATGTTTCCTTCGAAATTGTTCTGGAGAACAACACAGAAAAAGATATTGAGGACAATGATGACTCAGATTTCATGGATGAATCACGGGACCATGAATTAGTTCAATGTGTAGAATCTGTGGATCATTTACTTCATTATGATGACGGTCAAATGTGGGAACTTATGTTCACTCAACAAGAGGACATATCGGACAGTCAAATGCTAGACGTTCTATTAAATTTTGAAAAACAATCCGAAAAATAAAATTGTATGTAATATTAAAAAATTGTTTGAGTCTTTAATCATTTTTATATGTAATTCATAAACTAGTTAAATGTTAGAAATGTTATTAAATTTTCAAACACAATCACAATAATAAATAATTGCTTAAAAAATAAAAAAATTAAAAAATAATCAACAAAACCAACAATCAATTAACATACAGTATTTGAAAAGACTATCATTCTTTTTTCCTTATAGTACGCTGCCCAGAACGCTTCCCGGTTCGCGAACCGGGCGCTACCCACGAAAAAAAAACAAAAAAAAATTATTTTTTTTGCCCCGCGGGGCCCTTTTAAAGCCTCCACATTAAACCTAGGGGGTCAGGGAGGATCTACTATGCCCCCTTATGGTCATTTCCCCCTTTGTTTTGGCCTCCTCTTGTCTCTCGATCCTACCGAGAGACAAGATGGCGGCCGCTCCGGACTGTTTAGAATGTTGACAGACACCGGAGAGCCAATCAGCTTCGCTTCGCGAAGTTCCGTTACGCGTAAAGTCCGCGAACCGGAGCGCTGCCCAGAGCGCGCTTACAGATATATATCTTTTTTTAAACGTTAATTTCTCAAAATCCACTGAAGCACATATATTGAGACCTAGCAAAGGCACATCGGGCTACCAGTCCCTACAATTTTGCCAAGTTTCGTGGAAATCCATTCAGCCGTTCGGGCTAAAAGTGAGGCCAACCGCCCTATGGAAAACTCAATGTTAAAAACACGTTTTGGGACCCCCCTTTTTTCTCGGCCCCCCCTTGACGAACCCCCCCCCAAATTTCCAGGGGCTGCTCAGAAAAAAATGTTCCATTTTCCAGAAAATTTCAGCCAATTCCGTCCACAAACACCAAAGTTATTAGACATAGAATTTTCAAAAATCCCATAGGGAAAAAATCCTAACTATATATACCTACTGGCGACCGCCAGTAGGTAATATATACACATATACATATACATATATATATATATATATATATATATATATATATATATTCCTCATTCAAAGCACTCCTTTTGGAAGCCCTTCGCCTTTGCTAGGAGTGGCTCGGTTCCGACGGAGCCACCGGTACAATATCAACAGAAAACGGCGTTCCTTTCCAAGCACTCGTACATCCATAAATGAACACAGTCCACGCAGTTTCTCCAAATAAGTAAGGTTTATTCCTTCATAAACCCAACGTGACGCGTTTTGCGCTCCACGGAGCGCTAGATATATATAGATATAGATATATATATATATAGATATATATATAGATATGGATAGATAGATATATTATAGATATTCAATGAAAAAAACAAAGGTTAATGTGACCTGACGTTATAGTTAGGTAAAAACGTCAGTTGAAACCTACCCTTTTAAACAAACAAAACCATTGAAAATCACCGGTTTACAGTTATCAAGTAACTAAAGCTCATGCTCTAAAACCACTATAACCTGCTCCCTCACCATGCACTGCTAATTACGCAATTTTTTATATCCCTCATGACAATGGACTATTATATCATTGATAGCATGACTGCAACATCAGAAATTACATAATTGATGACAAGACTGTGCATGGTATGGGTGTTATCTAAAAGGCGGATTAAAATGACGTGGAGAGCCACGGAGCAGTTACAGTTAGAGACATTGTTGAAAGAGTTGATTAAATGGGTGAGAGCCGAGAATGACATATACAATACTACAGAGATAGAAGAGCACACACACATTTCACAATTTGGGACAAAAGGCTGATGACAGTTAAAAAGGACAACAACAGAAATTAGGCCCCATTTGAAATAGAAGTTTTTGTTAGGCCCCGGAACCCTCCCCCCTCTGATTAGAACACAAGTTAAACAAATATACACTAAAATCCAAGGCAGGTAAGCAAGGTCCATCACGCCCATCTAGGGACCAGAGTTAAAGCACTATGTGATTGATTTTCTGCTTGAAAGTCATGAGAAACAGATTTGAACCATGTGGCTTGTTATGATGCAATTATGCTATCACCCAGTAATTACATATCTGGGGGAGTAAACTAGCTGGCAACATTATGGCACATTATGGTTATTTTAGTTTATTCTAAGGTTTTTTCTCTTTTTTTTGTTCTTTACTGCTGTTTTACTGATATGTACATTTCTGGTATACAGACAAGTAAACTATGTCTTTACATCCAGGAAACAGTAGACAAAGTTAAACAACAACTTTACCGCATACACTACTTACTGCATGTTCAAAATTATCCAGATTTTCATGTTCTTAAGTTTGACCTCAATGGCCTACAGCACCATTAATGAGCAGATGCGCGCCTTGGAAGAACTTGGGACAACCCAAATAGCTCATTCAGACCTTTTTCAGACTAAACAAAGCATCAATGCAATCATGGAAAATGGAAAGAAGTCTATGATAATCCCTTTGTCAGCTTTGTAGCATCAGAAGTGACATGAAACACAAAACTGCATTTGGTTTTTGAAAGTCTGACAGGTGAATTAAATGCACTGGCCAAGCACTTGTGAACTTCTATTATGATTATTAAGCTTTTTTTCTTCTATGTATTCCCTTTTAGCATACAAATGTTGATCACTTAAAAGCGAATGGGTGTGATTAACGTGGAATACACCTTTGCTGTATGTCACTTTTCATAGCAAAGCGATATTCAGGCCTGCTCAAATAAATTCACAGAATGTAATATGTTCTAACTGTCCTGTTATAAATAATTGTTATTAAGTTATAGAAAGATGATAACTATGTGGTTCGTTTATGGTTATTGCTAAAAATTAGAACACAGTCTTGCAGAATGAAAATAAGTAAAAGGGCATCAGGCCAACTTCTGTTGATTGTTTATGATGAAACTAAATATTGTTATATATGCTAAGCACATACGGCCACAGGCATCATTGCACCCGTTTGCGATTCCTAAATTGCGAAAATTAAGGAATCGCAATTTAGAAATCACAAACTGCAATGCATGAACAATTCGCATTTATTTTTGCGATTCAGTATTTTTCCTTTAATTGCGATTCACAATTTGCGAATCGCAATTAGGTAAAAGCCTTCCCATTGATTCCTAAGGGCCAAAATGCCCATAGAAATGAATGGGAAGGCATTCACATTTTGCGAATTTCAAATTGGGATTCGCAAAATGTGAATGCAATTTCAAGGGTGCAGGGGGGGTCCAAAGAACCCCTCCCTGCACCCCTGAAATGTAATTTTAAATGCAATTTACACACACACATGCTGTGTAAATTAAAACTTTCAAAAATGCAATTTGTGCATATTTGAAAGTTTTCGGTAAATTAGCATGAAGTTCAACTTCATGCTAATTTACCACTTCCAAATTGCAAATTCGCAATTAAAAAATGATCATGCATTGCATTTAAGAAATCTGAAATTGTGATTTCTTAAATGCAATCGCAATTTTAGAAATCGCAACATGGTTGCGATTCCTAAAATTGCGAAATGCATGATGCATTCCAAATTAGTCAAATGCATTCGCAAACTGCCGAAAATTGCGATTTGCACCGTTTGCGACTGCAATTGACTTTGATGCATGTGGGCAATAGTGTGAGGGAATAGAGAGGACCCGGTGACACAAATGAGCCAACGAAACCCCCTTGCCAACAATAACTGCACCCCACCGCCCACAGTCACGAGCCTCACATTTCCCTCGCTTACAGTCCCAGCAACAATTGCAGCCCAGCAGCGCGTTCACCTGTCTCGACCCCCGCTTCAGCACTATGTGAACATCAGTACCCACCCTTGCCCAATCGCTCCCTGCATGTGCAATACTGAATTGCTTCTTCCATTCACTGGCACCTCTCACCTCCCACCCAAGCCCTAAACCGCCCCCTGTCTTTCCTTCCATTACATCACTACTTGCACCCCAGTTGCAGCTACCCTGCCATTACAGCTTTGCCTGCACTACCATGCACCACAAAACTCTTTAAATTAGAAACTTTTAATTCTATTGTTATTTAAGCGCTTAGAAGTGGCCAGTCTGCAATATCAATCGCTATATATAAACAGCCATGTTTTCCAGAATGACCAACACTCTAGAATTCACCTACAAGGTCCATATTCTTCCAAACCAATACTGCCTGCCTTCCAGGACACTCTGCACTGAATATACCCTAGGAGACACTGTCTACCCTAATCTATCACAATCTACAGTGAGATCTTGGGTCATAAGATGTTAGGGACTGGGCGAAAGTCATTCAAAGCTCTAGGAGGGTTGCCGTACGGTCATAATTTAGGGTGATCCAACTTAGGATCCTCCATGGGGCATACTATTCCAGGACTTTTCTATATAAAATGAATAGGAGCAACATATCATTCTGTCTGCGAGGTTCTGGGCAGGAGGGCACCTTCTTTCACCTACTGTGGGAGTGTCCATCAATTCAATTTGTCTGGTCAGCAGTCATGCAGGTCATGGCCGAGGTCTTGGGACAGGAGGTCCATGCAGATGCCAAACTACTCCTCTTAAATATCTCTGGGGAAGAGGTGCAGTCCATGTACCAGATGTTCTGGTTGGTAATGGCGGCGATTGTGGTAAAGCACAACATAGCATGCACCTGGGGGTCACTCTTCAGCTGGTGGAATGGAAGGTTGATCTAGACTGGTGTCAGAGGGATAAACAGGTAATCTACCGGAGTAGAGGCTGCCTCAAAAACTGGGACAAGATGTGGGGCACACAGTATGCCTACCGAGATGAATGAAAGTAGGAGTGTGAAAGAGGATGATGAGGCTATTTTGGATGTATGCTTTGCACGATAATGGTGAGCTGTTGCAATCAGATATCTCTCAGCTTTGTTTCCTTGAATGTGTGTGCCATACGACCAACTCTATTGTTTTTTTCTTACTCGTGAACAATGAGCACTGCATTATTGTCTGTACTCACTCTACTGTGCATTTTCATGTTCATTTTCTTGGAATCAAAATAAAATTTAATAAAGATCTGCTTAGCAAATAGATGAATGAGCTTGTTAGACAGATATAAAGTAAATATATCGAATGTTTTTTTGTTCATGCATTTGAGAAATATTGTCGCTAGCATTTTGTTTATCTTTCTTGTGGGTTCAATTCAATACTGTGTGAACTAGGATAAGATTTTGATTTTAAAATAAATATTCAAAATAGACCCATTGTTTTTTATTGTTCTTGAGTGTGTTATTCCTTAATGAAAGAGGATCCATGTTATTCCTTAATGAAAGAGGGTCTGTATTTCACTAAATATCCATGTGACTTCTCATAAGATTGATTGTTATCTGAAACACATCTCACGCACATATTTCTCAGTGCGTTGGTTTTTTTTTGCAGTCCAACTGTTTTTCTGTCTCCAGTTGGCCCATTTACTAAGTCCTTAGTTCTAGGTGTTTTAAAAAAAATAATTCTAGGATGTTTTCTAGAGGATGATGTAAAAAATTTATCATTTTGGCGCCAGCCGTGTAACATACATTTTTCTAAATCCTTTATTAATATTGGATAGCACACTCATGAAACCAAGAATTACAATTAGCTGAGACATCTGTCGTAATGTTGTATATCTCCTTTAACTTTTATATTCCTATTGATGTGGCCTTTTCAGGTGCTTGACTAATATACAAAAGACTATTTTCTATATTCATTTCTGTTATATGAATCTTATGTTTATTTAATTGGTTTGTTGAAAGTGGCTCAAGCTGCAGTTTCAAAAGAGGGAAATATCATGGGACCAGTCAAACAATATCTCCTTGCTAGGGGTGCCTCTAACAAGGGACGGGGTAACATTAATTGTGAATACACATACTACATAGTGTTTTGAAAAATTTTACCCAGGGGTTGTGTTTGATCCTGTAAAAAAATTAGGATCCTGTATAACATCTTTATCTCAGAGATCCAAGATGATGTGGATAAGACAGAGGTGGCCTGGGCCAGAAAATTGGGCAACCCTGATGTAGATGTTGATCAGGCCCTTCTTTTGAATAAAAAGATTTTTAGAGCCACGAACTTAAAGGCCCAACATTACAAGACGGTATTTAACCTGTACTATACCCCGGCGAAATTATGTGCCTGGGGGGTTAGGACCGACGATACTTGTCCAAGGTGTGGGGATGGCCAAGCAGACTTATTACATATGTTTTTCAATTGCAACCTTTTAACGCCTGTTAAAAATGAGATTGAAAAGTTTTGGGAGGGTCTTAAGATCGACCTATCCCCTACCCTAATGATTTTGGGTACGGATCCTAATTTAAAAGTGGGAAAAGAGGAAGAAGCACTGATTTTTATTTCTGTGGCTGTACTCAGGCTTTTAATTTCGGCAGGTTGGAAGGATACGGTGGCCCCCTCATTCCAAAAGTGGCTATCTAGGCTGCTGGGAATCCATAATATTGAGTCCTGCCTATATGAACAAAAGGGACTAAAAACACGGGATTTTGGAAGAAGGCTCTGGGCACCTGTCACAGAGTGGAGGAGGGCAAAGTTGTAGGAGTATCGCTGAAACTTTCCCATCACCACCATAACTATATTTTTAAGATCAAATTTTTATGAATTGTAATTAAGACGTATTTGGTCCTGTTGGATTGTGCTGCTAGAATTTTTTAGCACTGTCGTAGCACCCCGTTGATTGTGTACTGGTGTTGAGCCTGGTTTTATGTCCGGATTTTATCTGTATTGTTCTATTCTTTTTTTATTTATTTTTTTGTTTGTTTGTTATTTCTTATTCATTGTAAATGCATTAATATTCTTAATAAAAAAATAAATTAAAAAAAAGATCCTGTAGATCCCAATATGCAGAACAACTTACAAACAGAGCAGCTGCAGCACTGATAGCTAATTATGAACCATAATGTGACTTTAAAGTCCTTTTAGGGTATCAAGTACACCAGGTATGGGTTGGTGATCAGTTACCCCACGTACTTAATAGCATGTGAAGAGATTGCTTAAGTAATGATGGGGCCATTTGGTCATATTGGCTGTTTATATACCCCACCCTGACACCATGATTTTAAGAGTTGCAGATGTAAGACAGTGACTAACTCAGGAAGTAGCAATTTATGAGCAACTTTGACAATGGGTCTTGCAAACAAACATTGCAGTTGTTCATGGACCTGTACAACTTGTGCATGCAACAGTGGAGCAATCACTCCACAGCCTATCAATGTTATCATGGGCAAAGCACCTACAACGTGAGATGAAATTCCACTTTGGATTGCTTTCAATACCAATCAGTTGGAAGTGACCTATAACACCCAAGATTAGGCAAACAATTATAACGTCCAAAGAAAATTACAGAACTTTACTCCTCTATGTGCTGTGATATGCTAGGTTTATGGGTTATTAAGGATCAACTCAAAGCAAAAAAAATGAGAGTGGGCATTCCAGCAACAAAAAAGCTTCACCAGAGACTAAGATAAAACAGAAAGCAAACAAAAATAAACAATAACCTGTCAGACGCAGGGTGGTCTTCCCCCACAGGTTTTGCCTTTACCACTCCTATTTTTTGCAGATCTAGTTTTTGATGACCATAGGACTCTGCACATTATACCACTGATAACCATTGACAAAGTGTTTCTGCTCACTCCCTAAAAAGTGGTGTAACTGGCTTATAACTAATTGGCTCATTTGATTTACTAGTAAGTCTCTAGTAACGCGATACTGTGGGCACCTACGTTCTCTAGCTTAAATGCTACCAGTGGGTCTGCAACACTCATTGTGCCATCCACTTAAGCAGCCCTTCATACATGTCTCAGGCCTGTCATTGCAGCCTGTGTATGCAGTTGTAAACTACCATTTAGACCTGGCAAAAAAACCTTCTGCCAGGCCCAAATCTTCATTTTAATACATATGTCACCTCCAGGGTAGGCCCTAGAGAGCCAGAGGCCAGGGTACACTGTGTTAAAACATATGGACAAGTATTTTCAGTTTTACATGTCCAGGGATTAAAACACTCTTCTACTGAGAGGCCTGCCCCTCCCTTAGGATAGCATAGGAGTTACATTTATAAATGTAATAAGCTATTACTTCCAATTGGGAACAGGTAAGCATTCTTCGTTTGTGCCTTAGGAGCTGAAATGAAAATTCCTCTCTTATGGTAGAGTTGGAATTTTGGTTACAATTTTGAAAATGGCCCATTTAGAAAATTGGCATTTTTCTAGCTTAGTTATTTAGTGTCTGAGGCTTGTCTCTGGGTCACATTATTGATTTCAGGTAGCAGTTGGGCTTTGTGTATACCTCCTAGACATCCACACAATAGAGTGATTAGATGTGCCTGAATGGCCCATCATTGGCAGGATGGTACAGCAGAGCTGGGGACAATCCTACTTGAAAAGGCTGAGTCCTACCTCTACACAAGGAGCTGCATTCCTCCTATAGTTAGTCTGGAGCCAAGGCAGGGGAGGCAGGAAACCTGTGCACATCAAAGGTAAACCTCTAAAAGCTTCTTCCACTTCAATGGATGCACCTGATATACATATAGGACCTCAGACAACAACTCTTTAGTACACTTCTCAACCTGTGGAGTCTCTGTCAGGAAAAGGACTGCTGTGCTAATGAAAGTACTGACACTCTGTTGGACTGGTGCTCTGCGGTACTACTGCCTTGCTGGACTGCTGCCTTGCTGTATTGCTGCCCTTCTACTCTTCTGGCTAAGTCAACGTGATTTGGACCTGCACCTAAACCCATGTCTCCTAGAATGACACTAAGGGCTAGTCTTCTGGCCTCCCGTTCAGAACCACATGAACATAACAGGCTCCCACCCACCCGAACCAGCACCCAGATGCAGCTAGAGCAAGCCCCTGACCCTCAACGCTTGCCCCACATTTCATGGATCCTGGTTGTTGCCTCGGGTGAGCTGATTTGAAGTATTAGGGCTCTTTGCAACCTCAAACTTCCCCATTGGCGCCAAAACCTTGTCACTCACACTGTCTGCCAACACGAAGTTCTGTCAACTCGACCCTTTGTGCTACGGCATCGACCTATCACGGGGACGCCATCATGAAGCTCGATCCCAACCGCCAGCAACAGCAATAGGATCTTTGCACTACAGCGGCGACCATGTGTGCAGCCAGACCTGCTCTACGCGTTACATCGACGATCATCTGGGATACTTCCCTATTCCTTGCAGCCCCCTTCACTGCAAATGGGACTCTTTGCACTGGACTAAGAAGGTAACTTTTCGGCAGAACCAACCTTATCCCACTATGTGACCCGCAATCCATTTAGGTGGGCCTGAACTTGAGACTTTCTCCTGGCCAGATAGCTGCAAGTAGTGCTTTGGACCTTTTGGCCCTATTTTGACCGACATCTTTAAAATTGCGTATCTCCAGTTCTACTGATTAGATAATTGTCAATTTGGTCTTGTTTCATTCATAAAACTTTTCTCTATCTTTCTAATGTGGTGTGGGATCCCTTTTGTGGTGAGTCTACATTTAAATACTGTTTGAATTTCTGCATAAATACTTTACAGATTGCCTCTAAGTTAAGCCTGACTGCTGTGTGCCAAGCTACCAGATGGTTTAGCACTGGTTAATTTAGGGTTTACTTGTGACTTCATCCCGAGAAGAATTGCCGTACCAACCAATAACCCAATTTCTTAAAGACTGGATCACCCTCATTGCATCAATACAGTAGGGGTGGGGATAATTTAACAGACCGTGACAAAATCTAAAAACCTCCTGATAGCCATTCTTCATCTTCTTTTCAGAACTCTGGGGACAGTAAAAGGGAAGAAAACGTGGACAGACTGACTATCAGAGATAATACAAATGTATTACATGGAAAATTCAATCAGTACATGAAGAGGAAGTTAGTATAAAGAAAGAAGAGAAAGAGTCAGACTCAAAGACTTACTTGAAGAAAAACAGATAGGCTAATTTAGCAGAAATCTCGCCATGCATAGTACAGACACCCGTGCAGAATGGAACTTTGGTGGAAGCACTTATGAACAGTGCCGAAGGGTGATAATAGTTCATCAGGCTCTCAAAGAACACCTGTTGGTGACTACAACTAAAGCATTCATACAAGCTGAGATTTCACATGGGCATGTAAACTCTCCCGACGGGGTTCATGATATAGCAATACAACTTGAGGGAGAAATGCAGAGCAAGATAAACGCGCTAATGTGGCCTCGTTTATCAAATGACTACAACATCATTCTTAAAGATGATGACTTGCCTCCAGTTTTTATAAGGGAATTACCACTAGGTGAGGAAGTGATGATACACGCAGTTTCCTTTTTGTATCTGAGGAACTCACAGAAAAATATGCGCGTGTAGGCTTTTAAAAAAGCTCCAGCGTGTATAGAAACCAAGCGGAGTGGAACAAAGGATGTGTTCCACATATGATTCTGTAAAGGAGCGAACGCCAGGTACAGCATACACATCCCTTAAAGGCAGAAGCTAAGCACTATGCATAAGCTATTTTAGATCATCTACAATATCAGGGTATAATAGTGCCCTGAAATTCCACAATGAATGCCTCTCTTCTTTCAGTATTGAAGCGTTATGATTCACAGTAACTAGACACAATATCGAAAAAAAAATATCGAATGGACATAATATCAAATCCATGGACATAATATAGTTGTTAATAATATCGAAATGTAGGTAAGTAATATCGACTGTCAAAATATTGAATCTTTAATTTTATCGAATTTTTATAAGTGTTTTGTATGTTAGTATATGTGTTAAAAGTGTATATTATTTTTGTAATGTATGTTACATTTTTTTAAAGAAAATTTGTTTATGTTTTTAAATTTTTGCCTAATTTAATTCCGTAGTGGGTTCTGGGTTTATTGGGGAATAGGGTGGGAAGTAATTTAATTATAGTAAATTAAATATAACTTTTTTGGAATTATTAACTATTTTTAATTTATTTTGTGTTTTAGTTCTGTAACAGGTTGTGGGTTCATAGGGCAATAGGGTGGGAAGTAATTTATTGTAATTAAGTAAATATTTATTTGTATCTATTATTATTGATAATTAATTTATTGTTAATAAATTATTATTTGGTAATTAATTTTTAGAATTGGTAATATTTTTTATGAATTGTTTAATTGATAATTATGTTAATTGTATTATTTTATTATTCGTAGCGGGTTGTGAGTTTATAGGGGAATAGGGTGCGAAGAAATATAATTGTAATTCATTAATTATTAACATTATTTTTGTGTATTGATAAATAATTTACTGTTAATTATTAATTGGTATATATTTTTTTATTTATGAATTTTTGGTTTAAAATCAGTTATGAATAAGTAATTAATTTTTTATAACAAATATTGAATTGCATTTATAATTCCTTAAATAATAAATATTATGTAATTGTTAATTAATTTCAATGTCTTTTTATGGCATTGATAATTAATTTATTTTTATTAAAATATTAAATCAATACTTTCCCTACTGTTGCACTCACTGGAGTGGGAATAGTAATGTTTACCCTCCCGCTATCCAACGCTTTCCCTACTGTTGCACGCTCTGGAGTGGGAATAGTCATTTTTACCCATACACTATCTTACGCTTTCCCTACTGTTGCGCTCACTGGAGTGGGAATAGTAATTTTTACCCTACCGCTATCCAACACTTTCCCTACTGTTGCACTCTCTGGAGTGGGAATAGTCATTTTTACCCCCACGCTATCCAATGCTTTCCCTACTGTTGCACTCACTGGAGTGTGAATATTAATTTTTACCCTCCCGCTATCCACGCTTTCCCTACTGTTGTACTCTCTGTAGTGGGAAAAGTAATTTTTACCCCTACAATATCCAACGCTTTCCCTACTGTTGCACTCTCTGGAGTGGGAATAGTAATTTTCACCTTCCCGCTATCCATTGCTTTCTCTACTGTTGCACTCACTGAAATGGTAATAGTAAATTTAACCCTCCCGCTATCCTATGCTGAAAATATTTTTTTTTTATTAATAATATGTTAATATATATATATATGTATTAAAAAATAAAAATGTATGTTACATTTTTTTACTTACGTTCATAATGTATTAATTTTAACTGTATTTAAGTATTTTTAAGTATGTTTTAGTTAATTATATTTATTATTTCATTAATTTTAAATTACTTAAAAAAAAAAAAAAAAACATTATATTTTGACTATACTTTTACAACGATATTTTGGATGCAATATTTTTGTACTTACCTGTTTGTAGATAGGAATTCAATATTTTGGTATTCGATATTTTGTCCTCGATATTTTATCAGGTCGATATTTTCCTCCTCGATATTCTGTCAGTGATCCATAATTCACATAGAGCAGTCTTAGATTCTAGAAATTTAAATACACATACACACCTGTTCCTGCCCTTATGATACCCCTTCTTAGAGGTCATGAAAGCAGAAGCACAGGCACATGTTAAAAGGGTTTTCAGAGCCCTATTTAGCGTCTACATTTTCCACTCCTTACCTTTTTGTCTTTTGATTCCACACCTTCCCCCACTGTTACCCCCATGGCAGCATATAGAAAGCTGTTGAGAGATCCAACAAGGGAACACACAGGTATTTCACTGTAGTTCAAAGGGTGGGTGATATGACTGCCACTACTAGTATTTTGCCCAATCTGCATCCTTGCCCAATGGCCTCATGTGTGCCCTGGGTCCAGTTTTTGTACTAGTTTTGATACTAGTGCCTATTGCCAGTTGAGCACTTACTGCATTCACACAAATGGCTTTTACACTTTTTTACCATGCTAGTAAAACCTGAACACTTTGGCCCTTATTCCAAGATCCCCACTAATGCTGCGCTAATATACTAGAGCTGGGATTTATGATTCCAGCCAGTATCTTTCAGTGAGTTAACACAGATTATGAGTTAGATTGGCAAATTCCATGCAAACCTGGTTATAGTAGATCCAATTCTGCATGTGCTTCCCCTTTCCTGGGTGAAAATTGGGCTGAACCATGTAGAGACTTATACATATAAGAAAGCCAGTCGTGTAGCGACATAGTTATGTACTAGCGGGTCTGATATAGTTAGTTAGGTATCTACTCAAGTCCAGTCACTCTAAGTCACCTATCCAAACATAAAGCCGCTTAAACGTACTTTGGGCCTGCAACTGCACAGGCTGTTTGTACAATTTTAGTGCCAGGTTGAGTAGCCTTTTAAAATCCCTTGCCAAGTCTTAAACTTCCTTTCTTCTACAAATAAGTCACTGATAGTGTAGAAAGTAGGTAAACATACTCTGATGCATACATTGAAACATTCAGCCACACACTGATGCATACACTAATGCACCAAGGCACACACTCATGCATACACTAACACACCCAGATACACTATTATACACTCACTGGCGCACCCAGAAACACTTATGCATACAGTAAGACATCCAGGCACACACTATGCATACACTGACACACCCAGGAACACACTCATTCATACTCTAACATACCCAAATACACATTAATGCATACACTAACACCACAGGGACACACTGATACATATAGTGACACAGTCACACATACACTGATGCGTACACTGACACACAAGGACACACTAGGATGCACACTGTAACACAGGCAGTTACACACTGATCCATGCAGTAAGAGACCCAGGCACCCACTGGTCTATACTCTGACACACCCAGGCAGACAGTTATACATTCACTGACACACCCAGAAACACTGTGATGCATGCAGTAGCTCACCCAGCATATACTGATGTATACACTAACACACCCAAGCAGACACTGATTGTTACACGGACACACCCAGTGACACACTTATATACACACTAACACACCTAATGAGACAGTTATGCATACACTGACAAAGCCAAGTCACACACTAATCCATACAGTAACACACCCAGACACACAGTGATGTATAGTGTGATACACACCGATGTATAGGCTGAGAAACCCAGGCACACACTGATCTTTACTTGAAAAGTAACAGACTTAGAGTGGCTATAACATAGTGTGATCTTTGTTTATGTAGGTATGTAACTGCTTAAATACTTAAATGCTTAAATGATGTAATTTAGGGGCCCATTAGGATGACGGGCGCCCGCCATCCCATCGTAGAAAGTGACCGCCCGCCATAAGGGTGGGGGTCCCGTGCCTGCAATTAGGATGCACCCACCACAGTGGCAGGTGCATCCAGCATTCCTGACATTGTGGCTGGCGGTGCACTCAGCACCGCCCGCCACAATGCCAGGAAGGCATGCTGTGCACTTCCATGCACAACATGGCAGGCACCACGTGGTGCCTGCCATGTTGTGCTTGGAACTGCTGGGGGGTACCATAGGTACCCCCCATGTGCACCCCCTTCCCCCGGAGTCCCTGGGGGCCCGCAACAGGCCCCTAAATCAGATTCCGCATGGCTTTGCCACCACGGAAAGGCATTGTAAAATGCCTATTCTAATATGGCTGGCGGTGTCTGATAGACACCGCCAGCATATAGAACCCTTTTCCGCCCGGTCGACATGTCGACTGGGCAGAAAAGCGGCGGACAGTCTTTCCATCCGCCGCGGACCCCCCAGCCATAATAATATGGCGGGGGTCATTCTGCCAGGCTGGCGGTGGCTACCCCCGCCCCGGCAGGGGCGATCCGCCCGCCATCCTAATGGGGCCCTTAGTTGTGTAGATGAGCACTTGCAGCATTTTCCAGGTTTTTTTCTCTTATCTGTTAGCGAGTGGAATGGGGCAAGGGGGAGTGAGAGGGGAGCCATTCTTTTTCTTCTGCTAGGGGTAGCTTCTTCTGCTCTCCCATGCTGAAATATGCTGAAAGATACTGGCTGGGCACAGTGACTTCCAGCTGTGCCTGCCGATCCAGTGATGGTCCGGAGACACAGCAGAAATTGTAGGTGCCTGATCAACTTGTAATAATGGCCTTAATGTACAGAAAAATTATGCAAAAGCAGTGCAAAAAAGTGTAACCCTTAGTTTACATATTTAGATAGAAAGTTAATTTGGGAACAAAAAAGCAAGAATTTAGTACTAATAGTAATGGCAATATGGAACATCAGATTTGTGTCCAATGCCAAAGATAAGACAAACCTTTTAGTGGGATTTACTAAGCCATCCAGAGCAACCCTACATTGCTCTAGCTCAGTAAATCTAGAGTAACACAGGTATCGCAGAGCTTCGCAAATTGAAAGGCATTCCATGGCTGGAGCATGGGTGTTCCCATTCATCCACCCATGGATTTTGATATAATCCCAGATTTATTAAAGTCAGTAAACCTGGGTTTGCTTTAAAATGGTGTGCCTTCCCAACAAAGGCAGAACCAGAAAAAGTTTAATTATTTGTCACCATCCTGCAAAAAACACAATCCTGCCTGTAATGCAGGCACACTTGCACCATGGCTCAAGGGTGGCAGTGTTGGTGCTAGACAGCACTCAATGCCCCAGTGCAGGAAGAGAGCAAGAATGTGTCATAACTTAGCAGATATGGCATTTTTGTCCTCTCCCTGTCAGGCAGCGCAGCAAGTTGTCTTACTTACTTGCATTTTGTGACTTCTGAGTAAATCGGCCCCAGAGTGTTTAAATGGTGGGACGATTACAGCTATATGTAAGAAGCATGGTTAAAGTGACAGATTTAGTTTATGACCAACACTTTATCACTACAGCTCATAATTGTTAAATAGGTCTTAATTCTTAATCTTGAGTTTTGTAATAGTAAAAATCCTCTTATGTCTGAATGAAAATCTAAATTTAAAGATGCCACACTTGAATTTCCTTCACCATGCTTCTCTAATTTGGAGAAAATTAAGGTAGTCGATTACAGCACACATTTAGCACTTCATTGAGTAATTGGAGGGTGTTCTGCTCCCAGCACAGTCTAATTCAGGCACTAAAAAATCATGATATCATGAGTTTGGCATGATGGGTTTAGGACCAATCTTGGGTCTCATTTCAATAGGGTAATTCCTATCACATATATGTTTTTATATTTTTGTATGTTTTTTTCAAATTAAGATTAAATTAACTGTAATCAAGCTTGCCTCAACATATTGTGAAGTCTATGTTCGGTTCACCTTAGTAAGGTCTTTAGAGTACTGTTGGTAAAGGGAACATGACACAATAAAGAGTTCAGCTGCGGGTCCTGTCATGGAATGTGAACGGAATAAGAGTGAAGTGTAGGAAGGAAAAAATCTTACAATATCTGAAAGATGCTCCAGATTAGATTTTAATATTACAGGAAACGCATCTAACCGACATGGAAAAGAGAAACTTATTTAAACCTCGAAGCTTGGTCCAAGATGTTATTTTTACCACTCAACAGTTCACCAAAAAAGAAGTGGCAAGTTTGATTAAAAGGAACCCATATATCATAGTAGAAGACAGCAGAGCAGATAAAATGGGGAGGTGGGCTATAGTTAAAATCAAATGCTACTCACACAAATTTACTGTGGTGGGCTATTATGGACCAAACATAGATGATCCTAGCTATCTCAGAGGATTACTCACGTAGTTGTTACGTTTCCCTCATCCTATAATCCTGGCTGGGGACTTTAATATGGTCTTGGATCCAGACTTGGATTGCTTATTAACAAGCAGAGCAGCAACATCAAAATGCAAGACGTGATCCATACTAAAGGCCTCTATTAAGCAGTTAGGATGGGTGGATATATGGAGAGCCAAAATGGGAGCCAAAAGGGGGTACACTTTTAACAATAAAAAGTATGGGCACAAATCAAGATTGGACTTCTTTTTATTTGATCTGTAAAGATGGGCAAAAGATACAAAGCATCTAGGGGCACATTTATCAGACCACTCTGCAATAACCTTACTGTTAGATCTGACGGCCAGGCCAGCTCAAAGGAGGTAGACCTTGGACTGTGACATACTATTAGAAGAGGAAGTGATTGAGAAGTTGAGTGTAGAGACACAAGATTTTTTTTGTAGCAATTAATCACAATTGTGCCCCAATGGGGGTTGTATGGGATGCCTATAAAGCCTTTTTAGGGGGTATATCAAATCTCTCCAGATATCTAAACAGAAGAAGCATAGAGCTGAAGTGGGGGAAATAGAACAGAATATTCAGCAGCTGGAAAAACAGTTACCAGCTCAGGGGAGTAGTCAGGAGTCAGAAGGTATTCAAACATCTCTTCAGACTCTTAGCTTTGAACTTTCTGGGGTGTTTGAACAGAGATTAAGGAAACGGTAGCAAGCTAGCAAGTTAGCCCACTTTGAATATGGGGAAGGTTGTGGAAAACTCCTAGCCTGGAAAACCAAGTACAATCAGGCAAAAGGGTTTATAAAAGAATTAAGGTGTGAAATATCCGGAGAGCCGCTTACGAGTAGTGAGGAGATAGAAGAGGCCTTTCACATCATTTTGAAAAGCTCTACTAGAAGGAATTAATAGTTACAGAAGAAGACAACGAGGCCTGGCTGGGCCAGGATGCTCATCGTAAAATCAATAAGAGAGATGCTGATAACCCCAATAGTCCAATTATAGGAAGCGAGGTCAAGAAGGCCATTATGGCTGGAAAGTCCGGGAAAGCTGCAGGTCCAGATTGGGTACCAGCTGAGCTCTACAAATGTTTGAATGAGCTTCTCACCCCCATAATGGAGAAGTTATTGTAACACATTTTTGAAAATGGTAGGGACATGCCAGCACCCTGGAATGAAGTCACAGTTGCGTTGATTCTTAAGCCAGCAAAACCACCTAATTCCTGTGACTCACATAGACCCATCTCTTTGCTTAACTGTGATTATAAAATCTTCGCTAAGATTTTATCAGAGAAGTGAAATGGGATTGTGGGTTGTCTTCTAGATGAGGATCTAAAAGGTTTTGTCTGAGGGAGAGGGATTCAGGACTTGACCTATAACTTAATTGGGGCAATTGATTTAGCTACACTACATAAAACATCTCTGGCCATTATTACCTTATATGCTATGAAAGCGTTTGATAGGGTAAATTGGCCTTAGCTACAAAAAAATTGAGATTGTGTAATTTGGGAGAACATTTTTGTAGAACTGTGAGTCTGGTATATCAAACACCTACAACTAGGGTTTTGGAGAATAGAAATCTATCTGCCCTTTGAAAAAATCCAGAGGAGAACCAGACAAGGGTGTCCTTTATCCCCTTTACTTTTTAATTTACATATAGAGCTCCTAGCTGTAAAAATTAGACAAGATGATAGAATTTCCACTTTTAAGTTAAGCTGCTGGGAGAAAAAGTTGGCCTTGCATGCCGATGACTTAATGGTGTACACTTCAGATCTGTCCTCTGCGGTCCCAGTAATGTACAATCTGGCTTCTCAATGTGGTCATATTTCAGGCTATGAAGTAGATGCAGAGAGATAAACGGTTAAGGGGGGGTCCGAGGGGAAAAAATGATTATAGACCTACTGGTACCTAGTCCCCCAACTAGACACTAAAACACACGGAAGGTACAGAAGGTCTCAGAAATACAGAGGGAGAGAGAAGAAAATAGCAAATCTCTCTATTGGGACCTAATAGTGTCCTCTTTACATGCCCAGAATACACAGTTAATCTGGAAACAGCCAAGAAAACAAAAACAAGAGAAGATACACAAGGAGAGGAAAAAGATACCCATCAGCCCACTCATAAGTGGAATCTCGTCATCTGGGTATATGTTGGTAAATGGTGTCCTCTAGGGTCTGCCTTGGAAACAATCCATAGGACTGCCTAGTGATGGACCCAGAACATTTCACCAACAGATGACAGTATATGAGCGGGAGGGGTTGAGGTTGCAGTGCTCAAAGAAAAGGAAGAAGAAAAGGAAAATAATCCAAGTGATTCTAAAAATACCTACGATGATGTCATGAAATACTTTATTAAGGCTGACCATCAAAGTGGTATGGTTAAAAACAGTATGCTGATAGCATGTGAGGAATTGCTACCCACCAATGTTGTTATTCGGTCAACATGTTTCAGCCTCAAGGGCTTTCGTCAGGACCTATGGTGCTACTGCAACACTTACTTAAGTGATGTGAAAGTGGGATCTACATCTGCTTTCCAAACTGAAAAGAGTGTATCTTCTCCTGCATAGACACAATACAAAAGACAGAAACAGAGACATGGACAAATTATGTCAACAAAAAGAAGTGCACAGACTGCAAACTCTCGTTTCTATGGTCTTTATAATATGGCTATGAACACTTGAAAGACACTCACCCTTATTGTGGGGAGAAAAAACCTCACCTCACCTGGCCACTGCTCAGGAAGAAAGGGAGGCCACGCACTGGAAATAAACAGAACACTTAGAAAGTTATAACCAGTGGTAGTAGAAACACAATGTACAGACAAGAAAAACTGGATTCAAAACACATAAATCAGAGACACACATGGTGACACAATGGCCAGACTGGTTTCCTCTTGCATCAGGAAAGTATACCACAAAGCCTCACTGACTGCACTGCTTGCACAAACCTGTAGACCTATAAAGTACAAAGGCCCAGGTAGCCTGCCGCAGTCACTGGGAATAGAGGCGCCTACTCCTGTGCTTTCCACCTAGTACTCAAAGACCAAAGACAAAAGCAATAATGCTATTGACTGTCCCACCACCACTGACCTCTCCGTCGTTGCCTCGGAGTGAAAACTGAGCCGAGGGGGAGGCGACGACTGATGGTCACACGCGATGTTAAATACACTGCAGTGGACCTGAAAGGAAACTCCTTTGTTTCAAAATGTGATTGGCTCATGTGTAGGCCAATGGGAATCGGCTCACAGGCAGCCAACCGTGACCTACACTGATAAGCCTGCAGTGGACCTGAAAGGAAACTCCTTTGTTTCAAAATTTGATTGGCTCATGTGTAGGCCAATGGGAATCGGCTCACAGGCAGCCAACCGTGACCTACACTGATAAGCCTGCAGTGGACCTGAAAGGAAACTCCTTTGTTTCAAAATTTGATTGGCTCATGTGTAGGCCAATGGGAATCGGCTCACAGGCAGCCAACCGTGACCTACACTAATAAGCCTGCAGTGGACCTGAAAGGAAACTCCTTTGTTTCAAAATTTGATTGGCTCATGTGTAGGCCAATGGGAATCGGCTCACAGGCAGCCAACCGTGACCTACACTGATAAGCCTGCAGTGGACCCAGTGAGGGTGTTAGAGCTCAATGGAGGTAACCCTTATGCCAAAGGCTGTTAGCACAAGGACTCTGTGTTCGGAAAAACAATCTGCGCAATCACAGCTGCATCCAAGGAATGTCATCATTCAATCCTTCTGTGTCACTATGAAGTTTGAAAACCCACTTCTGTTCTTTCCTCAATAGGAAAAGTGAAACATCCGTGACGTGACTAGGTATGTAAGGTTGTTCTAGAACCAACCATCTCAGTTCATCTGGACTATGTCTCTTGTCAAGGAAGTGAGTGGTGAGCCGTGTTGCCTGATTTCTGCGTCTCATGGTGCTCATATGTTCCTGCACGCGCAATTTGATTTTTCTTGCGGTCATGCCGATATACCTTAGTCCACAGGGGCAGGTAATCTGGTATATCACTTTCTCACTGTTGCAATTAGTGTGGTGTTTCAATTGCCATGGTCGCGAGGTCCCAATGTCCACTTCAAGTGTTTTGCTGGTCAGTGGGCATACTGAGCAATTCCCGCAGGGATGATGTCCTCGTACCGGGGGCAGACCCCATAGAGTTTGCGGGGGTTCACATACTTCTTGCCGAGGTCGTGTATGCACAAGAGAGTCTCTCAAGTTGTTCCCTCTTTTAAAAGAAAAGAGTGGAAGGGGAATGGTCTCACCGGAGCTGTTCAGAATGCGCCACCTTTTCCTGATCATCTTTTGGATTTTAGAAGATGATGTGTTGTATGTTGTCACGCACACCAATCTGTCTAGTGGTGGTTTGACAACTGGAGGCTCAAGCAGCATTTCGCGATGGTTATTCGCAGCGCGTTTCATTGAAGTCCGGACAAGGTTATTCGGATAGCGTCTCACTTTCAACTTCATGGAGAGATCTTTCGCTTTTCGGCGGAAGTCTGGAATGTTTGAACAATTCCTCCGGACCCTCAAGAACTGTCCAAAGGGGAGGTTCTCACGGAGGGACCGGGGGTGATGGCTATCGAATCTCAGCAGGGAGTTCCGAGCCATGGGTTTCCGATACAAGGAGCTCGCCAAATGGCCATCTTCTGGAAAGATGACAAGATCCAAGAAGGGGAGCTCTGTTCTACTATGCTCAAGGGTAAACCTCAAAAAAGCATTCTGACCATTCAGCCACTCTTGAAACAACAAGAGGGAAGGTACATCGCCACGCCAGACGACAAGAATGTCGTCGATGTACCGCTTCCACATCATCAATTGATGATGATGAGGGTTGTTGGTGCTCAACACGTGGTGGGTCTCAAACTGGTGGACATACAAATTAGCCAGGCTGGGGGCAAATTTGCTGCCCATTGATGTCCCCGAGGTTTGTAAATACAGGGAATCCTCAAAGGCAAAAAAGTTCTCGGTCATAGCAATCCGAGCTAATTCCATGACAAAGTGAGTGGGAGTTGTCAAGGTAGAAGGGAAAGCCTCTAAAAGTTCTTGTACAGTTTGTAGTGTATCCATTTGAGGAATACAAGTGTACAAAGATTCGACATCAAAACTAGCTAAAATGTCAGTATTAATGTCGAAGGTCACCTCAGGTAGAATGCGCAGGACATCTTTGGTGTCCTGAAGGTAGGTCGGCATTGTCTTAACAATGGGACTTAAAAAGATGTCAACAAAGGAGGACAGAGGTTCGAGCAAAGATCCAATGCCCGAAATGATCGGACGGCCCGGAGGGGGTCTCGCAGGCTTATGAATCTTTGGGAGTATGTAAAAGTAGGGAGTGATGGGACACTTGGTGACTAGAAAGATTGCCTCTTTCGGAGTAATCCAGCCTTCTGCGCTGGCTTCCTCTACCAGATGTTTGATCTCATTAGTTAGTCTTGGCGTGGGATTTTCAGCAAGGAGGGTGTAGGACTGTGCATTGCCTAGTTGTCTCAGGCATTCAGCTCGGTAGTCAGTAGTGTTAAGAATGACTATGGCACCCCCCTTGTCCGCTGGTTTAATCACTATCCCCGTGTCTTTCGAGAGAGTGTCCAGGGCTGATCTGTCTCTTTTTGATATATTCTGGTAGTTCCCCTCTTTGGAAAAGTCCATAGATTTGAGGTCTTGTAGTATTGCAGCCTCAAAAGTGCCAACTTTGGATGGTACTTGTTGCAACAGGGGCATGAAAGTGGATCTAACTTTAAGACCTGTGTTTGTATCTTCAGTCGGGGTATCTGTTTCTTTGTTTTTGAAGAAATAGTGCAGCCTGATGGTTCTGAAAAATCGTTCGATCTCCCCTCTTATCAAAAAGGGTTCCCCACTGTTGGTCGGGACAAACCCTAGGCCTCTGTTTAGAACATCCTGTTCAGTAGGAGTGATCACTCGACTACTTAGGTTCACTACCAAGTCTTCATCCTCTTGTGACTCGCTCATTGCCCTTGTTTGTTGTGTGTTGTTGTCGAGTCCTGGTTGTCTGACCACTGAACTTGGTTTTGGCCTCTCCGCCTGCCTCTGTTCCAACCTCGGCCCTGTCCTAAAAAAGCCTGGTTTTCAAAATACTGAGGCTGCATCGGGTAATGAGACATTGGTGGGGGAAACTGGGGATAACCCCACGGGGCTGGCGGCCACCATGACCCCGTCTGGTACATGTTTCCACGATTATTGTATCGACGATTCGGTCGATTACCACGGCCTCTGCCTCTGGGTTGGCTATTGTCTCCACTCTCAGAGCCAGAAGAATCAGTCTCAGATGTTGTGGCATATGAAGAGCCTGCAGTGTGTTTGGGTTTATTGGTATCAGTGGGAGTGTAATTATCACTGGTGTAGGGATACACCTTCTCATGTGAGAACTTAGCCAGGTCTTTCTTGAACTTTTCTATCTTGGCGAGAAAAATTGGATCTTTATACTCCTTGTTTGCTTTGTTGGAGTCTTCTAATTGTGTCTCAAATCTTTTGGTTGTTAAGGTGGTCTTAATTTGCCCTTCTAGAATTTGAATCTCGACCAAGATGGCATCTGCAATACGTTTGGCTGTAGTGATAATTAAAATCAGCCAGTCTCTTGTACAGCGCCAGGCTATTAAGGACCAGTCTTTGACAAAGACCTTGTCAGTGAGGAAGAGCCTAGGCGCGTTGGTAACTATGAGACCTGTGGGTGAACATTTGCCATGTAAATATTCTGCCATTATTTGACCGTGTATGATGGTACGTGAGTGACTTTTTTTCAGGTTTAATATCGTTTCCCAGTCTCCCACAATAGCTGGAGCTGGAGTGGGGATCTGGTCTAGCATACTAGGATTTTCAGATAAAATCGATGAAAGGAATTCATCGTCGAAACCAAGACCGCCAAAGTCCGCCATGGTGTCGTCAAATCAGAATGTGAAGAATCCAGGGGATGCACCAAATGGTCAGTGCCTTAATTCAAGATGAAGGACCCGCAGCCAAGGCTGCACAACAGAACAGAGAGATAAACGGTTAAGGGGGGGTCCGAGGGGAAAAAATGATTATAGACCTACTGGTACCTAGTCCCCCAACTAGACACTAAAACACACGGAAGGTACAGAAGGTCTCAGAAATACAGAGGGAGAGAGAAGAAAATAGCAAATCTCTCTATTGGGACCTAATAGTGTCCTCTTTACATGCCCAGAATACAGAGTTAATCTGGAAACAGCCAAGAAAACAAAAACAAGAGAAGATACACAAGGAGAGGAAAAAGATACCCATCAGCCCACTCATAAGTGGAATCTCGTCATCTGGGTATATGTTGGTAAATGGTGTCCTCTAGGGTCTGCCTTGGAAACAATCCATAGGACTGCCTAGTGATGGACCCAGAACATTTCACCAACAGATGACAGTATATGAGCGGGAGGGGTTGAGGTTGCAGTGCTCAAAGAAAAGGAAGAAGAAAAGGAAAATAATCCAAGTGATTCTAAAAATACCTACGATGATGTCATGAAATACTTTATTAAGGCTGACCATCAAAGTGGTATGGTTAAAAACAGTATGCTGATAGCATGTGAGGAATTGCTACCCACCAATGTTGTTATTCGGTCAACATGTTTCAGCCTCAAGGGCTTTCGTCAGGACCTATGGTGCTACTGCAACACTTACTTAAGTGATGTGAAAGTGGGATCTACATCTGCTTTCCAAACTGAAAAGAGTGTATCTTCTCCTGCATAGACACAATACAAAAGACAGAAACAGAGACATGGACAAATTATGTCAACAAAAAGAAGTGCACAGACTGCAAACTCTCGTTTCTATGGTCTTTATAATATGGCTATGAACACTTGAAAGACACTCACCCTTATTGTGGGGAGAAAAAACCTCACCTCACCTGGCCACTGCTCAGGAAGAAAGGGAGGCCACGCACTGGAAATAAACAGAACACTTAGAAAGTTATAACCAGTGGTAGTAGAAACACAATATACAGACAAGAAAAACTGGATTCAAAACACATAAATCAGAGACACACATGGTGACACAATGGCCAGACTGGTTTCCTCTTGCATCAGGAAAGTATACCACAAAGCCTCACTGACTGCACTGCTTGCACAAACCTGTAGACCTATAAAGTACAAAGGCCCAGGTAGCCAGCCGCAGTCACTGGGAATAGAGGCGCCTACTCCTGTGCTTTCCACCTAGTACTCAAAGACCAAAGACCAAAGCAATAATGCTATTGACTGTCCCACCACCACTGACCTCTCCGTCGTTGCCTCGGAGTGAAAACTGAGCCGAGGGGGAGGCGACGACTGATGGTCACACGCGATGTTAAATACACTGCAGTGGACCTGAAAGGAAACTCCTTTGTTTCAAAATGTGATTGGCTCATGTGTAGGCCAATGGGAATCGGCTCACAGGCAGCCAACCGTGACCTACACTGATAAGCCTGCAGTGGACCTGAAAGGAAACTCCTTTGTTTCAAAATTTGATTGGCTCATGTGTAGGCCAATGGGAATCGGCTCACAGGCAGCCAACCGTGACCTACACTGATAAGCCTGCAGTGGACCTGAAAGGAAACTCCTTTGTTTCAAAATTTGATTGGCTCATGTGTAGGCCAATGGGAATCGGCTCACAGGCAGCCAACCGTGACCTACACTAATAAGCCTGCAGTGGACCTGAAAGGAAACTCCTTTGTTTCAAAATTTGATTGGCTCATGTGTAGGCCAATGGGAATCGGCTCACAGGCAGCCAACCGTGACCTACACTGATAAGCCTGCAGTGGACCCAGTGAGGGTGTTAGAGCTCAATGGAGGTAACCCTTATGCCAAAGGCTGTTAGCACAAGGACTCTGTGTTCGGAAAAACAATCTGCGCAATCACAGCTGCATCCAAGGAATGTCATCATTCAATCCTTCTGTGTCACTATGAAGTTTGAAAACCCACTTCTGTTCTTTCCTCAATAGGAAAAGTGAAACATCCGTGACGTGACTAGGTATGTAAGGTTGTTCTAGAACCAACCATCTCAGTTCATCTGGACTATGTCTCTTGTCAAGGAAGTGAGTGGTGAGCCATGTTGCCTGATTTCTGCGTCTCATGGTGCTCATATGTTCCTGCACGCGCAATTTGATTTTTCTTGCGGTCATGCCGATATACCTTAGTCCACAGGGGCAGGTAATCTGGTATATCACTTTCTCACTGTTGCAATTAGTGTGGTGTTTCAATTGCCATGGTCGCGAGGTCCCAATGTCCACTTCAAGTGTTTTGCTGGTCAGTGGGCATACTGAGCAATTCCCGCAGGGATGATGTCCTCGTACCGGGGGCAGACCCCATAGAGTTTGCGGGGGTTCACATACTTCTTGCCGAGGTCGTGTATGCACAAGAGAGTCTCTCAAGTTGTTCCCTCTTTTAAAAGAAAAGAGTGGAAGGGGAATGGTCTCACCGGAGCTGTTCAGAATGCGCCACCTTTTCCTGATCATCTTTTGGATTTTAGAAGATGATGTGTTGTACGTTGTCACGCACACCAATCTGTCTAGTGGTGGTTTGACAACTGGAGGCTCAAGCAGCGCTTCGCGATGGTTATTCGCAGCGCGTTTCATTGAAGTCCGGACAAGGTTATTCGGATAGCGTCTCACTTTCAACTTCATGGAGAGATCTTTCGCTTTTCGGCGGAAGTCTGGAATGTTTGAACAATTCCTCCGGACCCTCAAGAACTGTCCAAAGGGGAGGTTCTCACGGAGGGACCGGGGGTGATGGCTATCGAATCTCAGCAGGGAGTTCCGAGCCATGGGTTTCCGATACAAGGAGCTCGCCAAATGGCCATCTTCTGGAAAGATGACAAGATCCAAGAAGGGGAGCTCTGTTCTACTATGCTCAAGGGTAAACCTCAAAAAAGCATTCTGACCATTCAGCCACTCTTGAAACAACAAGAGGGAAGGTACATCGCCACGCCAGACGACAAGAATGTCGTCGATGTACCGCTTCCACATCATCAATTGATGATGATGAGGGTTGTTGGTGCTCAACACGTGGTGGGTCTCAAACTGGTGGACATACAAATTAGCCAGGCTGGGGGCAAATTTGCTGCCCATTGATGTCCCCGAGGTTTGTAAATACAGGGAATCCTCAAAGGCAAAAAAGTTCTCGGTCATAGCAATCCGAGCTAATTCCATGACAAAGTGAGTGGGAGTTGTCAAGGTAGAAGGGAAAGCCTCTAAAAGTTCTTGTACAGTTTGTAGTGTATCCATTTGAGGAATACAAGTGTACAAAGATTCGACATCAAAACTAGCTAAAATGTCAGTATTAATGTCGAAGGTCACCTCAGGTAGAATGCGCAGGACATCTTTGGTGTCCTGAAGGTAGGTCGGCATTGTCTTAACAATGGGACTTAAAAAGATGTCAACAAAGGAGGACAGAGGTTCGAGCAAAGATCCAATGCCCGAAATGATCGGACGGCCCGGAGGGGGTCTCGCAGGCTTATGAATCTTTGGGAGTATGTAAAAGTAGGGAGTGATGGGACACTTGGTGACTAGAAAGATTGCCTCTTTCGGAGTAATCCAGCCTTCTGCGCTGGCTTCCTCTACCAGATGTTTGATCTCATTAGTTAGTCTTGGCGTGGGATTTTCAGCAAGGAGGGTGTAGGACTGTGCATTGCCTAGTTGTCTCAGGCATTCAGCTCGGTAGTCAGTAGTGTTAAGAATGACTATGGCACCCCCCTTGTCCGCTGGTTTAATCACTATCCCCGTGTCTTTCGAGAGAGTGTCCAGGGCTGATCTGTCTCTTTTTGATATATTCTGGTAGTTCCCCTCTTTGGAAAAGTCCATAGATTTGAGGTCTTGTAGTATTGCAGCCTCAAAAGTGCCAACTTTGGATGGTACTTGTTGCAACAGGGGCATGAAAGTGGATCTAACTTTAAGACCTGTGTTTGTATCTTCAGTCGGGGTATCTGTTTCTTTGTTTTTGAAGAAATAGTGCAGCCTGATGGTTCTGAAAAATCGTTCGATCTCCCCTCTTATCAAAAAGGGTTCCCCACTGTTGGTCGGGACAAACCCTAGGCCTCTGTTTAGAACATCCTGTTCAGTAGGAGTGATCACTCGACTACTTAGGTTCACTACCAAGTCTTCATCCTCTTGTGACTCGCTCATTGCCCTTGTTTGTTGTGTGTTGTTGTCGAGTCCTGGTTGTCTGACCACTGAACTTGGTTTTGGCCTCTCCGCCTGCCTCTGTTCCAACCTCGGCCCTGTCCTAAAAAAGCCTGGTTTTCAAAATACTGAGGCTGCATCGGGTAATGAGACATTGGTGGGGGAAACTGGGGATAACCCCACGGGGCTGGTGGCCACCATGACCCCGTCTGGTACATGTTTCCACGATTATTGTATCGACGATTCGGTCGATTACCACGGCCTCTGCCTCTGGGTTGGCTATTGTCTCCACTCTCAGAGCCAGAAGAATCAGTCTCAGATGTTGTGGCATATGAAGAGCCTGCAGTGTGTTTGGGTTTATTGGTATCAGTGGGAGTGTAATTATCACTGGTGTAGGGATACACCTTCTCATGTGAGAACTTAGCCAGGTCTTTCTTGAACTTTTCTATCTTGGCGAGAAAAATTGGATCTTTATACTCCTTGTTTGCTTTGTTGGAGTCTTCTAATTGTGTCTCAAATCTTTTGGTTGTTAAGGTGGTCTTAATTTGCCCTTCTAGAATTTGAATCTCGACCAAGATGGCATCTGCAATACGTTTGGCTGTAGTGATAATTAAAATCAGCCAGTCTCTTGTACAGCGCCAGGCTATTAAGGACCAGTCTTTGACAAAGACCTTGTCAGTGAGGAAGAGCCTAGGCGCGTTGGTAACTATGAGACCTGTGGGTGAACATTTGCCATGTAAATATTCTGCCATTATTTGACCGTGTATGATGGTACGTGAGTGACTTTTTTTCAGGTTTAATATCGTTTCCCAGTCTCCCACAATAGCTGGAGCTGGAGTGGGGATCTGGTCTAGCATACTAGGATTTTCAGATAAAATCGATGAAAGGAATTCATCATCGAAACCAAGACCGCCAAAGTCCGCCATGGTGTCGTCAAATCAGAATGTGAAGAATCCAGGGGATGCACCAAATGGTCAGTGCCTTAATTCAAGATGAAGGACCCGCAGCCAAGGCTGCACAACAGAACAGAGAGATAAACGGTTAAGGGGGGGTCCGAGGGGAAAAAATGATTATAGACCTACTGGTACCTAGTCCCCCAACTAGACACTAAAACACACGGAAGGTACAGAAGGTCTCAGAAATACAGAGGGAGAGAGAAGAAAATAGCAAATCTCTCTATTGGGACCTAATAGTGTCCTCTTTACATGCCCAGAATACAGAGTTAATCTGGAAACAGCCAAGAAAACAAAAACAAGAGAAGATACACAAGGAGAGGAAAAAGATACCCATCAGCCCACTCATAAGTGGAATCTCGTCATCTGGGTATATGTTGGTAAATGGTGTCCTCTAGGGTCTGCCTTGGAAACAATCCATAGGACTGCCTAGTGATGGACCCAGAACATTTCACCAACAGATGACAGTATATGAGCGGGAGGGGTTGAGGTTGCAGTGCTCAAAGAAAAGGAAGAAGAAAAGGAAAATAATCCAAGTGATTCTAAAAATACCTACGATGATGTCATGAAATACTTTATTAAGGCTGACCATCAAAGTGGTATGGTTAAAAACAGTATGCTGATAGCATGTGAGGAATTGCTACCCACCAATGTTGTTATTCGGTCAACATGTTTCAGCCTCAAGGGCTTTCGTCAGGACCTATGGTGCTACTGCAACACTTACTTAAGTGATGTGAAAGTGGGATCTACATCTGCTTTCCAAACTGAAAAGAGTGTATCTTCTCCTGCATAGACACAATACAAAAGACAGAAACAGAGACATGGACAAATTATGTCAACAAAAAGAAGTGCACAGACTGCAAACTCTCGTTTCTATGGTCTTTATAATATGGCTATGAACACTTGAAAGACACTCACCCTTATTGTGGGGAGAAAAAACCTCACCTCACCTGGCCACTGCTCAGGAAGAAAGGGAGGCCACGCACTGGAAATAAACAGAACACTTAGAAAGTTATAACCAGTGGTAGTAGAAACACAATATACAGACAAGAAAAACTGGATTCAAAACACATAAATCAGAGACACACATGGTGACACAATGGCCAGACTGGTTTCCTCTTGCATCAGGAAAGTATACCACAAAGCCTCACTGACTGCACTGCTTGCACAAACCTGTAGACCTATAAAGTACAAAGGCCCAGGTAGCCAGCCGCAGTCACTGGGAATAGAGGCGCCTACTCCTGTGCTTTCCACCTAGTACTCAAAGACCAAAGACCAAAGCAATAATGCTATTGACTGTCCCACCACCACTGACCTCTCCGTCGTTGCCTCGGAGTGAAAACTGAGCCGAGGGGGAGGCGACGACTGATGGTCACACGCGATGTTAAATACACTGCAGTGGACCTGAAAGGAAACTCCTTTGTTTCAAAATTTGATTGGCTCATGTGTAGGCCAATGGGAATCGGCTCACAGGCAGCCAACCGTGACCTACACTGATAAGCCTGCAGTGGACCTGAAAGGAAACTCCTTTGTTTCAAAATTTGATTGGCTCATTTGTAGGCCAATGGGAATCGGCTCACAGGCAGCCAACCGTGACCTACACTGATAAGCCTGCAGTGGACCTGAAAGGAAACTCCTTTGTTTCAAAATTTGATTGGCTCATGTGTAGGCCAATGGGAATCGGCTCACAGGCAGCCAACCGTGACCTACACTAATAAGCCTGCAGTGGACCTGAAAGGAAACTCCTTTGTTTCAAAATTTGATTGGCTCATGTGTAGGCCAATGGGAATCGGCTCACAGGCAGCCAACCGTGACCTACACTGATAAGCCTGCAGTGGACCCAGTGAGGGTGTTAGAGCTCAATGGAGGTAACCCTTATGCCAAAGGCTGTTAGCACAAGGACCCTGTGTTCGGAAAAACAATCTGCGCAATCACAGCTGCATCCAAGGAATGTCATCATTCAATCCTTCTGTGTCACTATGAAGTTTGAAAACCCACTTCTGTTCTTTCCTCAATAGGAAAAGTGAAACATCCGTGACGTGACTAGGTATGTAAGGTTGTTCTAGAACCAACCATCTCAGTTCATCTGGACTATGTCTCTTGTCAAGGAAGTGAGTGGTGAGCCGTGTTGCCTGTTTTCTGCGTCTCATGGTGCTCATATGTTCCTGCACGCGCAATTTGATTTTTCTTGCGGTCATGCCGATATACCTTAGTCCACAGGGGCAGGTAATCTGGTATATCACTTTCTCACTGTTGCAATTAGTGTGGTGTTTCAATTGCCATGGTTGCGAGGTCCCAATGTCCACTTCAAGTGTTTTGCTGGTCAGTGGGCATACTGAGCAATTCCCGCAGGGATGATGTCCTCGTACCGGGGGCAGACCCCATAGAGTTTGCGGGGGTTCACATACTTCTTGCCGAGGTCGTGTATGCACAAGAGAGTCTCTCAAGTTGTTCCCTCTTTTAAAAGAAAAGAGTGGAAGGGGAATGGTCTCACCGGAGCTGTTCAGAATGCGCCACCTTTTCCTGATCATCTTTTGGATTTTAGAAGATGATGTGTTGTACGTTGTCACGCACACCAATCTGTCTAGTGGTGGTTTGACAACTGGAGGCTCAAGCAGCGCTTCGCGATGGTTATTCGCAGCGCGTTTCATTGAAGTCCGGACAAGGTTATTCGGATAGCGTCTCACTTTCAACTTCATGGAGAGATCTTTCGCTTTTCGGCGGAAGTCTGGAATGTTTGAACAATTCCTCCGGACCCTCAAGAACTGTCCAAAGGGGAAAGACCTGGCTAAGTTCTCACATGAGAAGGTGTATCCCTACACCAGTGATAATTACACTCCCACTGATACCAATAAACCCAAACACACTGCAGGCTCTTCATATGCCACAACATCTGAGACTGATTCTTCTGGCTCTGAGAGTGGAGACAATAGCCAACCCAGAGGCAGAGGCCGTGGTAATCGACCGAATCGTCGATACAATAATCGTGGAAACATGTACCAGACGGGGTCATGGTGGCCACCAGCCCCGTGGGGTTATCCCCAGTTTCCCCCACCAATGTCTCATTACCCGATGCAGCCTCGGTATTTTGAAAACCAGGCTTTTTTAGGACAGGGCCGAGGTTGGAACAGAGGCAGGCGGAGAGGCCAAAACCAAGTTCAGTGGTCAGACAACCAGGACTCGACAACAACACACAACAAACAAGGGCAATGAGCGAGTCACAAGAGGATGAAGACTTGGTAGTGAACCTAAGTAGTCGAGTGATCACTCCTACTGAACAGGATGTTCTAAACAGAGGCCTAGGGTTTGTCCCGACCAACAGTGGGGAACCCTTTTTGATAAGAGGGGAGATCGAACGATTTTTCAGAACCATCAGGCTGCACTATTTCTTCAAAAACAAAGAAACAGATACCCCGACTGAAGATACAAACACAGGTCTTAAAGTTAGATCCACTTTCATGCCCCTGTTGCAACAAGTACCATCCAAAGTTGGCACTTTTGAGGCTGCAATACTACAAGACCTCAAATCTATGGACTTTTCCAAAGAGGGGAACTACCAGAATATATCAAAAAGAGACAGATCAGCCCTGGACACTCTCTCGAAAGACACGGGGATAGTGATTAAACCAGCGGACAAGGGGGGTGCCATAGTCATTCTTAACACTACTGACTACCGAGCTGAATGCCTGAGACAACTAGGCAATGCACAGTCCTACACCCTCCCTGCTGAAAATCCCACGCCAAGACTAACTAATGAGATCAAACATCTGGTAGAGGAAGCCAGCGCAGAAGGCTGGATTACTCCGAAAGAGGCAATCTTTCTAGTCACCAAGTGTCCCATCACTCCCTACTTTTACATCCTCCCAAAGATTCATAAGCCTGCGAGACCCCCTCCGGGCCGTCCGATCATTTCGGGCATTGGATCTTTGCTCGAACCTCTGTCCTCCTTTGTTGACATCTTTTTAAGTCCCATTGTTAAGACAATGCCGACCTACCTTCAGGACACCAAAGATGTCCTGCGCATTCTACCTGAGGTGACCTTCGACATTAATACTGACATTTTAGCTAGTTTTGATGTCGAATCTTTGTACACTTGTATTCCTCAAATGGATACACTACAAACTGTACAAGAACTTTTAGAGGCTTTGCCTTCTACCTTGACAACTCCCACTCACTTTATCATGGAATTAGCTCGGATTGCTATGACCGAGAACTTTTTTGCCTTTGAGGATTCCCTGTATTTACAAACCTCGGGGACATCAATGGGCAGCAAATTTGCCCCCAGCCTGGCTAATTTGTATGTCCACCAGTTTGAGACCCACCACGTGTTGAGCACCAACAACCCTCATCATCATCAATTGATGATGTGGAAGCGGTACATCGACGACATTCTTGTCGTCTGGCGTGGCGATGTACCTTCCCTCTTGTTGTTTCAAGAGTGGCTGAATGGTCAGAATGCTTTTTTGAGGTTTACCCTTGAGCATAGTAGAACAGAGCTCCCCTTCTTGGATCTTGTCATCTTTCCAGAAGATGGCCATTTGGCGAGCTCCTTGTATCGGAAACCCATGGCTCGGAACTCCCTGCTGAGATTCGATAGCCATCACCCCCGGTCCCTCCGTGAGAACCTCCCCTTTGGACAGTTCTTGAGGGTCCGGAGGAATTGTTCAAACATTCCAGACTTCCGCCGAAAAGCGAAAGATCTCTCCATGAAGTTGAAAGTGAGACGCTATCCGAATAACCTTGTCCGGACTTCAATGAAACGCGCTGCGAATAACCATCGCGAAGCGCTGCTTGAGCCTCCAGTTGTCAAACCACCACTAGACAGATTGGTGTGCGTGACAACGTACAACACATCATCTTCTAAAATCCAAAAGATGATCAGGAAAAGGTGGCGCATTCTGAACAGCTCCGGTGAGACCATTCCCCTTCCACTCTTTTCTTTTAAAAGAGGGAACAACTTGAGAGACTCTCTTGTGCATACACGACCTCGGCAAGAAGTATGTGAACCCCCGCAAACTCTATGGGGTCTGCCCCCGGTACGAGGACATCATCCCTGCGGGAATTGCTCAGTATGCCCACTGACCAGCAAAACACTTGAAGTGGACATTGGGACCTCGCGACCATGGCAATTGAAACACCACACTAATTGCAACAGTGAGAAAGTGATATACCAGATTACCTGCCCCTGTGGACTAAGGTATATCGGCATGACCGCAAGAAAAATCAAATTGCGCGTGCAGGAACATATGAGCACCATGAGACGCAGAAAACAGGCAACACGGCTCACCACTCACTTCCTTGACAAGAGACATAGTCCAGATGAACTGAGATGGTTGGTTCTAGAACAACCTTACATACCTAGTCACGTCACGGATGTTTCACTTTTCCTATTGAGGAAAGAACAGAAGTGGGTTTTCAAACTTCATAGTGACACAGAAGGATTGAATGATGACATTCCTTGGATGCAGCTGTGATTGCGCAGATTGTTTTTCCGAACACAGAGTCCTTGTGCTAACAGCCTTTGGCATAAGGGTTACCTCCATTGAGCTCTAACACCCTCACTGGGTCCACTGCAGGCTTATCAGTGTAGGTCACGGTTGGCTGCCTGTGAGCCGATTCCCATTGGCCTACACATGAGCCAATCAAATTTTGAAACAAAGGAGTTTCCTTTCAGGTCCACTGCAGGCTTATTAGTGTAGGTCACGGTTGGCTGCCTGTGAGCCGATTCCCATTGGCCTACACATGAGCCAATCAAATTTTGAAACAAAGGAGTTTCCTTTCAGGTCCACTGCAGGCTTATCAGTGTAGGTCACGGTTGGCTGCCTGTGAGCCGATTCCCATTGGCCTACACATGAGCCAATCAAATTTTGAAACAAAGGAGTTTCCTTTCAGGTCCACTGCAGGCTTATCAGTGTAGGTCACGGTTGGCTGCCTGTGAGCCGATTCCCATTGGCCTACACATGAGCCAATCAAATTTTGAAACAAAGGAGTTTCCTTTCAGGTCCACTGCAGTGTATTTAACATCGCGTGTGACCATCAGTCGTCGCCTCCCCCTCGGCTCAGTTTTCACTCCGAGGCAACGACGGAGAGGTCAGTGGTGGTGGGACAGTCAATAGCATTATTGCTTTGGTCTTTGGTCTTTGAGTACTAGGTGGAAAGCACAGGAGTTGGCGCCTCTATTCCCAGTGACTGCGGCTGGCTACCTGGGCCTTTGTACTTTATAGGTCTACAGGTTTGTGCAAGCAGTGCAGTCAGTGAGGCTTTGTGGTATACTTTCCTGATGCAAGAGGAAACCAGTCTGGCCATTGTGTCACCATGTGTGTCTCTGATTTATGTGTTTTGAATCCAGTTTTTCTTGTCTGTATATTGTGTTTCTACTACCACTGGTTATAACTTTCTAAGTGTTCTGTTTATTTCCAGTGCGTGGCCTCCCTTTCTTCCTGAGCAGTGGCCAGGTGAGGTGAGGTTTTTTCTCCCCACAATAAGGGTGAGTGTCTTTCAAGTGTTCATAGCCATATTATAAAGACCATAGAAACGAGAGTTTGCAGTCTGTGCACTTCTTTTTGTTGACATAATTTGTCCATGTCTCTGTTTCTGTCTTTTGTATTGTGTCTATGCAGGAGAAGATACACTCTTTTCAGTTTGGAAAGCAGATGTAGATCCCACTTTCACATCACTTAAGTAAGTGTTGCAGTAGCACCATAGGTCCTGACGAAAGCCCTTGAGGCTGAAACATGTTGACCGAATAACAACATTGGTGGGTAGCAATTCCTCACATGCTATCAGCATACTGTTTTTAACCATACCACTTTGATGGTCAGCCTTAATAAAGTATTTCATGACATCATCGTAGGTATTTTTAGAATCACTTGGATTATTTTCCTTTTCTTCTTCCTTTTCTTTGAGCACTGCAACCTCAACCCCTCCCGCTCATATACTGTCATCTGTTGGTGAAATGTTCTGGGTCCATCACTAGGCAGTCCTATGGATTGTTTCCAAGGCAGACCCTAGAGGACACCATTTACCAACATATACCCAGATGACGAGATTCCACTTATGAGTGGGCTGATGGGTATCTTTTTCCACTCCTTGTGTATCTTCTCTTGTTTTTGTTTTCTTGGCTGTTTCCAGATTAACTGTGTATTCTGGGCATGTAAAGAGGACACTATTAGGTCCCAATAGAGAGATTTGCTATTCTCTTCTCTCTCCCTCTGTATTTCTGAGACCTTCTGTACCTTCCGTGTGTTTTAGTGTTATGAAGTAAATGCAACAAAAACATAGTGTATGGCCTGGAACATGGACACGCAACAAAACAGCCTAAAAACGGAGATAAGATATTTGGGTATCATGGTCTCACAAAACATCGAGAGAATTCCAGAAAATTAATTTAGAATAGTTAATAAAGAGATCTGTAAGTCACTAGTATGCTGGTCAAATCTACCGTTGACTATAATTGGAAGGGTAAATCAAAAAAAATTATGATCTTTCCAAAACTCATCTTTATATTACAGAACATCCCTCTGGTTTTTAAAGAACCATGCTTAAAAAATTGCATTCAAAGATAATCAGTTTCATCTGGGCCTCTAAAGGCACACGAATCTTGTGGAAAAAACTTTGTAGAAAGAAAAACAAGAGAGGTATGTGCTTGCCAGATTTAGTTTATTATGCATTAGTTTTCCTTATGAGGAATGGGAAATTGTTATTGTTGCAAATGGCCCTTTTTGCAGGGTTATCCCCAAACTTTTTGCTACTTCCTCCTTTATTTTTCCTGACCTGTGGTTGTTGGCTATTGAACTTTGGGCATTTTATCACTGCTGATCAGTGCTAAAGTGCATATGCTCTCTGTGTAAAGTGTTATTGTGATTGGTTATCCATGACGGACACATATGTCTTACATTTAGGTCCCTAGTAGAGTGCACTGAGTGTGCCAGGGCTGGTAACTCAAATGCTACTAGTGGGCTTGCAGCACTGATTGTGCCACCCACATGAGTAGCCCCAAAGAGATGTCTCGGGCCTGCTACCACAGTGTCTGTGTGCAGTTTGCTAACTGCCATGTTGACCTGGCCAGTGTACCCACTAGCCAGGCCTTACCCTTCCCTTTCCTTACACCTAGGACACCCCTATGGTAAGCCCAAGGTACCCCCCTGAGGAGGGTACAGTGCATGTAAAAGGTCGGAAATATACTAGTGTGTGGAACATGTCCTGATAGTGAAATACTGCCAATTTCGTTTTTCTCTATTGAAAGGCTATCTTGCTCATAGGACAGAATGGGGAATACTGTGTAACATAGTTACCTGCATATCTTCCCATAGGAGTGAGATGGAAACTTGGAGTGTGGTATCCCTGAACTCAGAATTTAATAACACATCTTTTAGGAAGTGGCTACTTTTTTTTTTTTTTTTTTGGTCCTCATACGCCAAAAGATATTCTCGAAGTACATTCAATTACTACCAACCGCTATGCAGCGGATGATGTGCCCCGGTCTCTTTATGAGCTCCGAAGATCTTATTGGAAGCACTTTTTACAGATACCCTAATGAGGGAAAGGTCAATTCAGTTGATCTAACTAACCAGCCATGGAACTGATCCTAGGGTATTTTGTTCTGCAAAAAGGCATAATCATTGGACCTTGTTTTAAAGCTTATCCAATCAAGCAATACACGTAATCCAAAAATGCTTTTTTCTCTTCCAATTTACGCTGTCTAAATTCAATGTATGTTTAATTGCATGAATCCAGTCTCGATAGGTGGGTGCGGTAACTTTCAACTAGGATTTACAGATTTCTCTGTGAGCTAGTACAATTAAGTACAGTGACAACTTATTAACATCTCGAGAAAGTGATTCGTAATTTGAAAAAATACCCAAAAATATGAGTGTTATACTAACCTGTATATTCAATGAAACATATTTTCCATACCTTCAGATACCACACGCCAGAAATTATGCAAGACCGGACATGTTAAAAACAAATGAAGATCGTCTGCTTTTTCCAGCTTACACTTTGGACAACAGGGGGTAGTATACATTCCATAATAAGAAGCTAGGGCATAAATCAAGACTAGATTTTTTCTTGATTGCAGAGGAGTTATGGGGAAAGGTTAATGAGGTAAAGCATTTAGGTGGTCATCTCTCAGATCATTCGGCAGTCTCTCTAGCTTTAAAGTTCTCGGACAGCAAAGTATTAAAATGTGGACTCTGGATCAAAGCATTCTGCTCGAGGATGATGTAGTAAAAAAAACTGTTAGAGGACTCAGAGGGGTTCTTTGAATCGAATCTAGGAACCGCCCCAATCAAAATCGTTTGGGATGCTTATAAGGCCTATCTGAGGGTGGTGATTCTGGCCATTCAATCCACAAGGCAAAAAAGATTTAGGGCCAAAGTACTCGAAATAGAAGCAAAAATTGCTAGGCTAGAAGCTGAACTCTTAGCTCAAAACCATCACTCTGAACCGAGTGTCCTGCAAGAGCTAGCAATATGTAAAACCCAACTAGAAGAGGTGCTTGATGCCAGACTTAGGAAGCGTTGGCAGGCCAGCTCTCTAGCCCATTTTGAATATGGGGAAGCTAGCGGGAAGCTCGTAGCCTGGAAAACAAAAAAAAGAGCAATCTAGGAATAGGATCAAAGGAGTATTGTCTGGCATAACGGGTGAGATATCAGATAATGCTTCTGATATAGAGGAAGCGTTTTATAATCATTTTGAGCAGGTGTTTAATGAAGACCTATCTCCACAGGATAGTTCAATTCAAGCATGGTTAGAACAATATGCAGTCCTGAGAATTGAGGATGAGGCATCCAATAACTTTAATGAAAGCATAAATCTGAAGGAAGTGGTCTGTGCAATCAACTCCGGTAAGAGAGGTAAGGCACCAGGCCCGATGGGCTGCCAGCAGAACTAGATAATATTCTAGCGCCAGTTATTGCCCCAATCCTCTGTAGATTGTTTTCTTCCATTTTTGAGGAAGGAGGGAATATTCCCTCATCATGGAATGAAGCAACTGTAGTCCTTATTCTTAAATCATCCAAGCCAGCGGCGCAATGTGACTCATTCAAGCCAATCTCTCTCCTAAATCTTGACTATAAGATCTTCGCCAAGATTTTAGCAGAGAGATTGAATGGTGTTGCTGGTGATTTATTGCACGGGGATCAGAAGGGATTTGTGAGAGGTCGGTCTATCCAGAATCTGACTCAAGCACTAGTCGGAGCAATTGATATAGCATCTCTTTATAAGCTGCCTATGGCCATTATCACACTTGACGCCACTAAGGCGTTCGATCGCGTAAACTGGGCTTATTTAACTAGAGTATTGGAGAGATGTAATCTGGGCAAAAGATTTTGTAGAGTTATATCTTCTTTTTAAAGTGGCTACTTTCTTGTTAAACCTTTCTGTGTGCCTCTTCCTGTTTGTGGATTGACTGTCTGGTTTGAGAGTGACAGGGGCTGGCGTATCTCCAGGAGTCTGGGTGAGGCAGCACTAGGCTGCATAGTCCTATCTGCATTTGGAGTGGTGGGAGGAGTAGCACCTGGGCCTGAATAGGGCTGTGCCTGCCTTCCGCAATGCTGGCTCCACCTCCTGTGGTACATCTGATGACCCTGACCCACACTGACAAAGGAAGAAGTTGTGCACTGGCAAAGTGCACCCAGAACTGGTTTAGAGTGGGTCGAGGACCCCTCACACATAGAGAATAAAGACTTTTGGGGTATAAATATGAGAGCTGAAACCCCTGAACTTTAGACTACTTTAGAACTATGGAGGAACCTTTGCTCAGGAGAAAAGCTGAAAAGCTGAAGGAGAAGTACTGCCCTTGCTGTGTGTCTGGGCTTGGCCTGCAATTGCTATTTCTGCCAAATGAAGGAAAAATGACTTTGCTGTGTGCTGTGTCCCCCTGCTTGACTAGGACTTTGCCGTGTGCTGTGTCCTGAAAAGAAAGTTTCCAAGGGCCTGAGAAGAGCTGGCCTTCTGTTGTGGAAACACAGGGATATAAAAGCTTCCAAGACTACTGCGTGGTCAAGAGGAATCCCTGCCAAAGAAGAACAGCTGAAGAGACTGAGGAGAAGTACTGCCCTTGCCGTGTGTCTGGGGTTGGCCTGCAGTTTGCTGTTTCTACTGAGGAAAGCACTAAAGGACTTTGCTGTGTGCTATGTCCCCTGCTTGAAGAAGAACTTTGCTGTGTGCTGTGTCCATCTGAAGAAACGTCTCCAAGGGCCTCAGAAGAGCTGGCCTCCTGCTTCTGAAGTCCCAGGCACACAGGACTTCAACCCCAGCTTCCCTGAACTTCCTTGCTGGGAATTCTAGTCTGAGTGAGTGGAACAGTAGGGAAAGTGTTGGATAGCGGGTGGGTAAAATTTACTATTCCTACTCCAGCAAGTGTGAAACTTACTATTTCCACTCCAGCGAGTGAAACAGTAGGGAAAGTGTTGGATAGCGGGAGTGGAAAAATAACTATTCCCACCCCAGTGAGTGGAACAGTAGGAAAAGTGTTGGATAGCAGGAGTGTAAAAATTAATATTCCCACTCCAGTGAGTGGAACAGTAGGGAAAGTGTTGAATATCATGGAGAAATAATTTAGTAGACTCAATCCTAATTAAAATTAATCAACAAATAATTATTATTTTAAATTTAATTTACCTACCACTACTTTCCCCTATAAACGCTAACTCCAATACTCTAAAATATTAATAAATTAACATAATTAATTAACATTTAATTAGCTAATCACAATTAACAATAACATTATTAGCAATGATATCTAAATTAATTAACACAATTAACAGTATGAAATAACTTTGATTAAATATTATATATAAATATTAATAAAACATGTATTTTCAATTAATTTAATACACACCATACTCCCCCATAAACACTCAACACACCCCCAAAAAAAGAACATCATTAAAATGTTAATACATTCATTATTAGTAATTAATTACTAAGTAATAAAAAATTATACAATTTACATAGTTGTAAATTCATTAAAAACATGTATTAATAATTTTTTAATGTTAACGATAAATTAATTAAAGTAATTAACAATATTATTAAACATACAATTATTAATTAATTAATTTATTTTTTATTTAAATTAAATGACTTCCCACCCTATTCCCCTATAAACCCACAACCAGCTACGGAACTAATATAAGCAAAAATTAATTACTAATTTTAATTATTAAACAATAAGTTAATTAATATATTTTTTTTAATTCAAATTAAATTACTTCCCACCCTATTCCCCTATAACCCCACAACCCACTACAGAACTAATATATGCAAAAATTAATTAAGATGAAATTAATTATCTTGAAAAAATAGTACCATACATTAAAAAAATATATACTTTTATCACATATCCTAACATATAATACAATTTATAAAAATCGATATAATGACATTCTATATAATGGCATCTATATAATACCATTCGATATAATGACATTCGATATTACCTATATGTCGATATTATTTCCAACTATAGTATGTCTATTCTATATTCTGTCCTCTCAATATTTTTAATTCGATATTATGTCCATTTGATATTTTGGATTCGATATTTTGGGTGTTTACCATTCCTGCATTGTCCAATATTGCAACATTTCTGAGCAGATGTAAGTAATAGCATCTCTATAATACTGGGGACAGAACTTCAGGTAAGCCCAATGTTGTTTTTTTCCGGATTTTTGGTAAAGTATGAATCTTTAGCCATTGAAAATAACAAGTTAATGTTCTATTTAATTTTACTTGCCTGAAGGGAAATCTGTCAAAACTGGATAAATAATGTCCCCCCGACCACTAGAGATTGGATTAACTCAGTGAAGTATATAATCAAGTTAGAAAGGTCATCACCAAATAAGAAGAGAGATTTTTGTTTACCATGCATGAATTGGCTTGAATCTGAGTTGAACAAAGTCCTATGCTTATGCCTCTACACGTAGATACTTCATCACTCTGGTTGTCCCTTGGGTGGCTCTGTGAGAGGGCCGAAAAAAAAAAAAACAACCAGGAAAGGAGAGGTTCTGTGTAAAGTGCACCTTTTTAAAACGGACTTCTCTGGTTGGTGCCGACCAAGAGGGGGGCCCCAGAAAAATCTCGAATATCTCTGTTTATATTGTGATATGTTTCCTATGGGAACTGTATCGATATTCCTATTTCTGACCCTTGTCCGGTTAATAATTCACTAATGGCCATACAACGGCACAGAAACCCGTTTTCTGATTAGGTCATAGCGCATGCTACCATGTTAGGAAAGCACTATTCCTCCAGCCCCCATAGAAAGCATACCGAGTTCTCAAAACAAATCAAACCTCCAGCAACCTGGGAAATCCCCCGCAGCTATTGTTTTGATTTAACCAAGAACTCCAGTAAAGAATGTACGAACGACCAGTTCTTATGACATCCTTATTGACGTATTTATGTCCATCCTTACGTCAATCTCGGCACCTTTCAGGTATAAATATTACCGACATTGCCCTAAGCAAACACACGGTGGTGGTGACGAGATTGGAGCAGCGATACTTGCCGAGGAGCCCAGCTGATGCAGGAAGCCCACGGACGCTGCCCCTCCCTTTTGACGCGCTGAGAGAGAGACGCTGCCTTTTCTCTTGCCGAGAAATCCATCTACGGCGTTCCTAGCCGCCCTTGCGGGCAACTGGGATATCGAGTCCTGAGATAGAGATACCAGCCCTCCAGCCTTCTAAATCCCAGGTACTGAACTGAATAACCCCTCACAGAGAATTCTTGAATCAGATCCTTGGCAAAGCAAACTTAACTAAAACTGCTACTTATCTACTCCCGCCCACGTATTAGGCCTAGGTCAGGTACACCGGGGTAGGCGTAGTTAGAAGCACCAGTTGAGTACGATTAGTCAATGTATATATGTATATAACTTTTATCCATTTTAAGTATTATATGGCTAAGAAACCATATCAATGCTTTTACAGTATTATTTTATAATTCTGTTTTTACTGTATGCACTTTACTTAACTATAAGTATTGCAATGATAGCGATTCATTTCTCTTGTACGAGAAAAGAGACTGATCAATAAATAACACCTTTTTGTTGAACACGCCCGTCTCTTCCTTTTCTCTACAATCTGGTGAAACTAAGAATGCACGTACTGACTGAGTAAAATAAATTGTCTTTTGTTTTCACATGACTCTAGAGATATACTCTTGATTAGGGGAGAGCAAAGTTGTCATGTTCTATGGTTGTCAGAAACTAAATCCCTTCTTGTCTATCCAGGGAGGTTAAACTCCTCCTTGCCTATTCGAGAAAGTTTCTAGTGAACTCTGAGCTAGCTGGCACACACATAACTTTAAGTCTAATATCGTCAGTAGAAGACCTAGTTAACCACAGTCCTACGTCTATACTATTGAAGATATTATTCCAATGCGCAAAGCCTATTGGGAAAATAGGAACTACACTACATGGCGCCCAATGGTTTGGATAGGCGATAAATCTAACGTAAGACATTAGAGTAACTCAGTCGTGCTTTTTCACACAGACCCCTTTTTCCCATAATACTCCATACGTCTGGAGTGGGTGAAAAGTTAAACCTGCCAAACTTCGTAGGAGGAGACTCCTATGTATGGTTCTTGGTTTATTCAACATTGAAGGATACACTGTTCCAAAATATTGTGCATCTAATCTTTGTTTCCATAGAAACCTGATCTGCAAATAAACAAAATAACCTTCCTGACAGTAAAATGTCAGAAACTGAAGAAGAAAGGGAGACAGCTAGAATAGCAGCTCAACTCCTAGTGAATGACAGAAGTCTCCTACAGCAAGACCCGGAGGCAATAGTCATCCCGGTCAACATAAGAAAAACTATAACCTTAAAACTTATAGAAAATGGACTAACACCGAGAGGTGGTACAGTCATATTCGTAATTGAGGCACACGAATATCGGCAGACAGAGGTATTCTACTCATGGATAAACTTTCCAGCAGCAAACGCTGTAACAAAAGAGTTCCACTATTATAAAATAGAGGAACCACCGGATATCTACACTCCTTTCGAGGAAGTGGAGATACCACTCAAATACCAAGAGCACCTGCTCTGGTTTAATGGCGCCCTAAAACATAATAATCACATCACCAGGCTCGGTCCACTAGGTAGACCAGGAGCAACGTGGCCGGTCCTAGCCGGATACACACCACATCCAGACATTGAAGAAATGTCTGCACCAGATCTTTTAGCACAGCTAAAACAACTAATTAAAATACACAGACAATTAGTCCAATATATAATGCGGACTTCAACAGTCCAACCAGCTATTAAAATTCCACAGCTGACCCCTCATCAGGGGAACACAAATAAAATTACACCACAGAACATACAGTCCTGTCTAGGTAAAGTACCCGCAAAACGGGAACAAATTCCATTCTGGTTAGCACAAAAAAATCACTCAAATAGAGGCGGTATTTCCGGATACCACCGCTCTTGAGAAACACACGATTCTGACTATCTGTCTTCCAATGGGAATCGCACCACATATGGAGGACTGTGACACTTGGGGTACAGTCTTTGCTTCCGTTTACACAAAAACACATGGTGTTCCATCCATGTCAGTAATACCAGATGTGCTAAAACAAATTCAAGATGAATACGGTCCAGAACCTGCTTTAACTCTTGGTATGAAATTACTAAAAGACTTCAAGCAGGTCTCGGCAATATTATTAGCCAATATAAAGGGAGAAGCAGCAAATGTGGCAATCCGCCAGAGGTTGAAAGAGACAGATATAGCAGACCAACCATTTGAAATTGCCAGAATCATAGAAATATCCTATGAAGAACTAGGAAGAGATAGTTTGGGTGGAATACCTGTGAAACCCCAACTAATTGAAAATCCTGAAAAGTTATTTATTAAAAATAATCTAAACACTCAAAAAAAGAGCTGGGATGGAAATAAACAATCCACCCCTAAAGAAAAAAGATTCCAAACCAGAGGAAGGTCTCCTCGGTGGAGAGAAAGATCTCCGGACCAAGGACGCAAGTCTCCCCAAAGGGAGCCCTCTGTGAAAAAATACAAGCTTAGAAATAGGGATAATATAAAGAAACCTGACAGATATCAAGATATTGATACACGTCCCTCTCAATCTTTTCAGACTTACTCACAGAAATCGGAAAGAAGAGGACGATCAGAACACAGGGAAGAGCACGTCAAGTCCAAAGACAAGGAACCTGCTCATCAAAATAAAAAATTACAATTTCCAAAGAAGAAGGTAGCCAGTATTAAAGTAATCAACCATGCCGAGAATACTGAGGACACAGCTGAAAAACGGAGAATGGGCTCAGACAATACTAGACAGCGCAGCAGAAGTGAGCATAGCTCGCAAGATCCTGATGAATCATCTGGAGACAGTGGACACGAATGAATACATTCAGGTGGAAACTGCAGATACTAGAGTTAGCAAACCTCATAAAATATATGAAATAACATTGCGTATAGAGGGGGATAAGACTAGGAAAATAAGGGGTCTATTTTGGGATAATCTCTCTAAAGGCTATGACATCCTTCTAGCTGAAAAAGACTGGCCACCAGAGTTTGTCAGGGAGTGCCCTCATGGCGAAGAAATAATTATGCCTGCCTTCTCTATTCATATTCCAATACATAAAAAGTATACACTTGCAAGAAAGTGGGCAGTAGCCCAAGCTCCTGCATTATATAAAAATCATGTGGGATGGGATGAGGACTCTCCTCCCCACAAAATCCAGTTAAAATCACAACCTACTGCACAGAGGCAGTACCCAATTAAGCAAGAAGCTAAAAAACCGGTAAAAGAGATCCTAGATCAACTTGAATACCAGGGGGTTATTGAAACTTGCACCTCACAAATGAACAATACTTTGTTTCCTGTCTCCAAACCAGATGATTCATATCGTCTTGTTTTGGACTACAGACACTTGAACTCATGTTGCAAAACTTATGCAGTGCAAAACTCACACAGTGCAGCACTAATGAATAACATAGTGCGCAAAAAATACAAAACAACTTTAGACATCTCTAACGGATTCTTTTGTCAAAATATAGCACCAGAAAGCAGATATTTGACCGCGTTCTCAATAAATGGCTCGCAAAAACATTTCTGTCGTTTACCACAGGGGTTCAAGAATAGCCCAGGATTATTCTCAGCGAGAGTAACAGAGTTACTACAAATATATGATGACGAGGCATTATCTTATGTCGATGACATCTATCTAACAGATGATGATTTAGATACTCACTTGAAAAGAGTGAACACCATAATACTTGGGTTCGCAGCAGAGGGTTACAAATTCTACTTTAAAAAGTCAAGAATTGCCCATCTAACTGTCCTATTTTTAGGATATGAATTATCAAGTGAAGGCAAAAGCCTGGCTGACAATTTCCTAGAGAAATGTGCTGTAATCCAAGCACCAAGAACACTAAAAAACTTACAATCAATTCTAGGTTTCCTAAATTTCGGAAGAACTTACATTATAAATTATGCAGAGAGGGTTAAACCCCTCTATGATTTAATAAAACCAGATTTTAAAAGAATCAACTGGACTAAAAAACACACAGAAATTTTGAGATCTTTACAAACAGACATGTTAGTTAAAACAAAACTACAAACACATGACAACACACGCAATCTTGTGATTCGAGTCATCCCAGGAAGATGCGGATTCACATACCTGACCTCTAATGAGGGAGAAACGGTACCAATAGCATACAAATCACACTTGTACACAAAAGCTGAAATGAAATTTAGCCCAACGGAAAAAATCCTTACCGCGGTACAGACTGCTGTAGCGAAAGAAAGAGCCCTAGCACAAGGTAAACGAATAATCATCGTGACACCAATACCAGCCCTGGAGGCGGTAACAAAGGCAAGCATTCCGAATGCTAAAGCACTGCATCCGAGATGGATACAATGGGCTAATTCCCTTGCTGCAACAGACGTGGTATACAAATTTGATCCTAATTTAAAAACACAAGAATTTCTCCAATATGAATTTGAATGTCCTCTGCCGACAGAAATTCTGCTCTAGAACATTACGGCTGTATAATATATACGGACGGATAAGCACAACCCGCAGTGGGGGGTAAGCAAGCTTACAGTGCTGCGTGCGCGATTGTTAAAGGTCGCTGGCACGAAGGAAAATTTAGACCACTTGTAACTAAAACACAATCTCTAGGAGATTGTACAGCTCAGCGAGCTGAACTACTAGCATTCAAGATGGCGCTTGAAAATACCGATCGAGAATTCCCCACACTCATAGTGTGCGATTCATATTATTGCGTTCAGTCTTACAATGAATACTTGCAGATCTGGGTTCAGAACGGTTTTAAAGATGCAAAAGGTGGCACAATCAAGCATAAAATGCTTTGGGAACAAGTAGTTCTTTTACAAAAAGAACTACAAAAGACTCACGTGATACATACACTGAGTCATTAACGTGATGGCGTTCACGTTGCAGGGAATTCATTGGCTGATGAAGCAGCGAAGGCAGCTGTGCAGACGGCTTCCGTAGCTGCTATCACCCGGTCAAAAACAAAAATAGACAGCGAAATATTACAGGCTGTCAGCGCTACAGTAAAAGATGCGATAGAAACACTCCCGAAAGGCTTTCCAGTAAAGTACTCATACATAACTGATGCGAATAACGTTCCATTTGCTCGAATCCCTGGAGTGGGGGATAGGGCAATTCCAAACATGGAACATAGGTTAGGACTCATTATAGCGGCACACGAAGGGCTTGCTTCTGTACATGCTGGCGTTTCAGCCACAGTATCATTATTAAAACAGAGATACTGGTGGCCGAGAATGAGAAGACAAACTAGGAACTATGTTCTAGAATGCAAAATATGTCAAAGAATGAAGGTATCAACAGTGAAACGACCAGCCCAGACGCCCCTTCTGATCTCAGACAAACCATTAGCGTGTGTATACCTGGACCACTGCGGTCCCTTACAAAGGGATGGTAACTATAAATATATCATGGTCGCAGTGGATTCATGTACAAGATTCATATGGATGTGGCCCCAGCGATCGGCTGACGCCAGAACTGTTATAAAAGATTTGCGAGTCTTTATCGGCACATACGCAATTGGCATGCTGCATTCTGACCAGGGTCCTGCTTTTAGCTCTTGGGCTTATAAGGAGGCCATGATCAGCATGGGCATTGCATTGCGGTACTCTTGTCCCTTTCATCCTGAGGGAAACGGAATCGTGGAAAGAAAAAACCGTGACATAAAGCAATCTATAACAGCAAAGGTATTAGGTTCGGGTGCTGGGTGGGTCAAACATCTAATAAGTGTCCAACGTAGTCTAAACAATCTGCCAAGAAATTCTCTGAGAGGTCTCAGTCCGTACGAACTATTGTTTGGGACTAGAATGTTAGTCCAGGACTTAGATAGTCAGACTTCAGTGGTTAAAGAAAAATGGTTTGATATCAAAGATCGCTTGGCTATTTTACAGGACTTAAATGAAACAAGAAGAGACCTGAGCAACATAAAGTTGAAACAACAGCCAACAACCACTGAAGAGAAACCACCTGTCCCAGCAAGGCCTGTCTGGATTCCAAAAATCGGGGATCTGGTCAGAGAGAAGATTGGGGTAAAGAAGGAATTTGGGCCTTCTTACAGAAAAGCAGTTCCTCTCTTGTCTGTCAACGGGACGAGATCAGTAGTATTACCGCCCCTTGCTGGTAAAAAGGAGAACCGAGTTGTATCCATCGACCTGGTTAAACCACAATCATGTGGCCGATAACAAGTAGTAGGCCAAGTGGACTCCCAAGAAGTAGCAGAACACCAAAGTTTGCTACAAATACAGAGGTTCAAACTGAAAGACTAATCACATTTGATAAACCTACAGTGAAACAACAAGGACTATGCAACAAAGCAATGGAACTTAAACCTCTTGAAACCCAAATCAAAGCTTTACATCAAGAAACTCCATTCTACAGTGATGTAACCACAGACTATGCTAATAAAACAAAGCAAATTCTAAAAACAAAAAGTAATCCAGAAGCAATTGAAACAATTGACAGAACAGCATCCGGCTACTTCATCAACTTCGATGATTTTTCTGAGGATCTGAATGAACCTGACGATCATCCAACGAAAAGAACTTTTAAGGACAAAGCAAAGGAACTTTTTCATCAACTAAAAGAAACCTATCTGATTTCTCCATGGATTGAAATTTGGGTGGCATTTGGTGCATTTATCCTCATACTTTGGCTCATCATGGTACTATGCTTGGGACATTTCATTGAGGGAAAATATGCTAAAATGGACACAGCAAGCCAGAATATCAACTTGGTCCTTAAACCACACACATCTTCACACGTCGAGAAAAGAGAACTTTCATCTGTAAACTTCACAGCCAATCCTATACCCGGCGGGGTAGCATGGGACAAAACTGAATATGAAATATATGGTCCGGTTGAACTCCTGAAGTATCCACACCAATTTAAGATTTCATTGAGTGACTTTGTAAAACCAAGCACATTTGCTGATGATTGGGACTTTGAAAGTATTAATAATATGATGTCTGATCTAGTGATGTCAGCTAAATTTACAGAACATGATTATTTACAAGGTTCATCTAATTACGATCAAATGTTTTGCTATAACCATTATGGTAACCATTATCTGCATAAATCTACTCAGCCTAGAAATGTTTTAAATTTTAACCAGTGGGAACATTGTGCAACTCCACCAAAAGGCAGTTCAAAAACATTTTTGATAAATATTCATACTTTTCAGGGTTTAACACAAGTAATGCAGAAACATTCTATTTCAAGTTGTTAAATAAGACAGGAGTGAAAACCATGCTTACAAACACAAAATTGATATATTCAGACTAATTTTTTGATAAAATGAATACATTTGGTTTTGATTTCTGGAACAATAACATTGAAACGAAAACGATCTGGGGCACAAAAGATTGGCAAGTGCAAGGTATAGAATCATTATTTAGAGCCTGCATGATCCCAGAACAAATTATATTTTTGAATGACACAATTCAGCAGACCACCTGTCTTGGTCTAGCCAAAATCAAAGACTTAAACAAACCGTCTATTCCAAAGCCAACAATGGATAGTAATAGCACCTCTGATGTTGAGATAGACATAACCAGTATTTTAAACCAAAACAGAACACATCATGAATGGAAACAATGGTTGATCTGGCCCACAGACACAAATAACTGTCAAGACAGATTCCTGAACAAAATACAGGGGTTCACATTGACCAGGCCAGACCCAAGATACTCCCAGAGACAGCATCCAGGGATAGTAACTACTTACAGTGTGGGAAAGCTCTGCCTTCAGTGGCTACATACATCCACACTGGCAGAAATTAAGCAACACCTAACTTTACTTAAAGAAGGTGCTGACTTACGCGATTTCATTATGGGACCAAGCAAACAGCGTCAAAAACGTTTCATAGCGGCCTCTATATATGCAGCTTATAACGAAGCTTGGAAAGAAACTCAAATTGAGACAGCAGAAAAAATACGGGAAATTGACCGTGTTAATTTGGAAAAATCACTTTCTGTTGTAGACAATGGGTTAATGACTCTGTCTTCCAGAATATATTCACTGGACAGTATTGTGTCTTCAGCAATCGATATAATAGAGCAAGACTTACTGATGTTACAACACGGTCAGTCTCAATTACGTTCTATTGTACAGCTTGGCTGGACGTTACAAAATCTGCGTTCAGGCTATGTGCCTTGGCGTTTAATCAACACAACGTCACTGTTTAATATCTTTAACCTTACTGATAAACAAATCAGTTTGGCACAGAAGGGTGCTGACTATACAATTCTGAGCATTGAAAAACTTGAGAGATTACCATTGACAATGTCAGAACGACCTGTCATTGAATGGATAATACATGGGATAATAAATATTCCGATAACAACCTTCCAGTTTCAATACTGCCAAAAATATATACAGGCAGGCCAGTATGAAAGGTTGGGTAAAGGATACATTAAGTCGACATGGGACTTGCCCTATACACACACATGTGTTAGTAATAAAGGACAGAGTGTATTTCTTAGTGGCAATAATTGTGCAAAGTCACTAAGTGGTATACTTCTGTGTCAGGGTTTAAGTTTGCATGGGGCCTGTGAAGGGACTTCAAATAACCTTTCATGTCACCAGCTAGGCACACCTGCAACACGAATAGAACCATTCTTTAGGAGACTCTCGAACGGGAGTTACATTCTAATTGTAGATCGCAGATGTTGCAGCCTAATGCCCGGAAAACCTTATCTCGTAAGCGTGACTACGAGGGTCATGTGCTGTGAAAGAGTATTGTTCCCGAACGATACTCCAGACAGGGAGGCAAGGTTATGGCCCAGTTTTAATTTCTCTTCTATTCGAATTGATACTTTAAGCAGAATGAAGACTGTGCTCCTACAGACGCCAACCAGGTTGACGTCATCAAAAGAAACGTATGATCTCCAAGTTGCAAGGACAACGGCAGAGATTCATTCACTGCTATCAACCAATAGCCCCCTATACTTCGCAGAAATACTAAACGAAATCTTAAATATTTCTGATACAAGTGGTATCGCAAGTGTATTTAAGACAGTTTTTTCAGGAGCTTTGACCCCTTTCAAAGCCATCCTTGGTATTTTTCCAAACTTCGTCCATTCCCTCTTTGGCGGACTACCTCTCCTGTTGGGACTAGTAGCAGGCGTCCTATTTTTGCTACTTTTGCTTCGATATGGCAAACCGTGTCACAGACATGACTCCATCAACAATGGAAGAAATGATCCTAGCTATACGCTACCGGGACCGCATAACTAAAGTTCTTGGACTAGCACGGCTACGAGATTTAAATATGACCTGGTTTCTTTCATTCAGACCTTTGTGGCAGACTTGTGTTATGCCTGTATTAAGGTGCTTGCTATGCGGCGAAGAATGCGTGTTGGACACCTGTCTCACACTACAATCAGAAGTGCCATTGGATGCAGAGACTTTGTTGAGTCCAGTAAAGGCTCATGCATTGTGCTGTCCCCAGCGGCTACCAATCCTGATGACGGCATTCGTGGAGACTTCACCACTGCGATTGAAGGGTAGTGAAGTACAAGATGAAAGCAGCATCGATCAGGTACGACCATCTGTCAGCTATGCTGATCAAACCATCAATGAAAGCAATCATGCTCATGAATGCATGGTAGCGTCATTTTCCAACCTTGTCGAACTCTCACCAGAAGCTGGTGACTGTTTTTTCGAACATCTCAATGATATGATGTTTTCACCGGAACAGAGAGAATGACTTTGAGCAAAAATTGCACACAGCGTTCCCTGAACTCTGAATTTGGCCTTCAATTTTGATAACGAAGCACCTAAGTATTTTTTTCGAGTCTGCTCCTGCAAACAGGAATTTTTTTTCCAAAATCCAAAATATTTACCTTTCAGGCACTTATCTTCTGCTTAAAGTGAACTATTCTTAGAGAACAGAAACTTCTATTTTAGACAACTCTAGGAAACATTACCTCGACCTCTAGGTTATTTATACATACGAATGCATTTCTATGTGATGAAATGGTCTCGCACTTTTTCTTCTGTATTAAGAGCCATTTCATGTGTTATTTTCGCAAATCGTTCATGCTGTTATAAGAAATATGCATCCCCTTCTTTGAATGATTACACTGCTTACATGCATACAGTAACTATATTCATTTTACATGTATTACGCTAATATGCAAATTAATGTATTGTGGGGCGGTTTAAAGACACATACAAATGTTAGTTATGTTTACTATGCTTAGGTTAGTAAATATGGCCATAGATTCCGTGGAGTGGGTGTGATATGTTTCCTATGGGAACTGTATCGATATTCCTATTTCTGACCCTTGTCCGGTTAATAATTCACTAATGGCCATACAACGGCACAGAAACACGTTTTCTGATTAGGTCATAGCGCATGCTACCATGTTAGGCAAGCACTATTCCTCCAGCCCCCATAGAAAGCATACCGAGTTCTCAAAACAAATCAAACCTCCAGCAACCTGGGAAATCCCCCGCAGCTATTGTTTTGATTTAACCAAGAACTCCAGTAAAGAATGTACGAACGACCAGTTCTTATGACATCCTTATTGACGTATTTATGTCCATCCTTACGTCAATCTCGGCACCTTTCAGGTATAAATATTACTGACATTGCCCTAAGCAAACACACGGTGGTGGTGACGAGATTGGAGCAGCGATACTTGCCGAGGAGCCCAGCTGATGCAGGAAGCCCACGGACGCTGCCCCTCCCTTTTGACGCGCTGAGAGAGAGAGACGCTGCCTTTTCTCTTGCCGAGAAATCCAGCTCCGGCGTTCCTAGCCGCCCTTGTGGGCAACTGGGATATCGAGTCCTGAGATAGAGATACCAGCCCTCCAGCCTTCTAAATCCCAGGTACTGAACTGAATAACCCCTCACAGAGAATTCTTGAATCAGATCCTTGGCAAAGCAAACTTAACTAAAACTGCTACTTATCTACTCCTGCCCACGTATTAGGCTTAGGTCAGGTACACCGGGGTAGGCGTAGTTAGAAGCACCAGTTGAGTACGATTAGTCAATGTATATATGTATATAACTTTTATCCATTTTAAGTATTTTATGGCTAAGAAACCATATCAATGCTTTTACAGTATTATTTTAAAATTTTGTTTTTACTGTATGCACTTTACTTAACTATAAGTATTGCAATGATAGCGATTCATTTCTCTTGTACGAGAAAAGAGACTGATCAATAAATAACACCTTTTTGTTGAACACGCCCGTCTCTTCCTTTTCTCTACAATCTGGTGAAACTAAGAATGCACGTACTGACTGAGTAAAATAAGTTGTCTTTTGTTTTCACACGACTCTAGAGATATACTCTTGATTAGGGGAGAGCAAAGTTGTCATGTTCTATGGTTGTCAGAAACTAAATCCCTTCTTGTCTATCCAGGGAGGTTAAACTCCTCCTTGCCTATTCGATAAAGTTTCTAGTGAACTCTGAGCTAGCTGGCACACACATAACTTTAAGTCTAATATCGTCAGTAGAAGACCTAGTTAACCACAGTCCTACGTCTATACTATTGAAGATATTATTCCAATGCGCAGAGCCTATTGGGAAAATAGGAACTACACTACAATATCTAAGGCGAATGAGAACTAACAACAACAAAAAAACATATTGTGAAGTTAATGGATAATGTTCAAAATAAATAAAATAGCTTAGAGGCTTGTGAATTCCTACAGAGTTATAGAGTTTTTCTACCAGGAGTATTGTATCACAGTCACATGTCATCCTTCTGGATACTTTAGAATGCTAGTTATGGAAGGGGAAACATCTTTTCCATGCAGTCATTAACACACATTACTATCACCACACGCTCATTACCAAGCAGAGCTTTTACCACACATTGCCTTTACCACGAGTCCCTTTACAATAAAAATATAAGTATATCGCAGCTAAGTGGGTAAGTGAAACCACTTTATTAAATATGTATATATAGAATATAGTATAATGTAATGTAGTGAAACTGATTTATTATATACATATATGTGTAATATATTTATATGCATATATGTGTACATACATGTGTATCTATATACATATCCATCTTGTGTAAATAACTTATACCCAAAGCCGCTTTTCACAGTGAGCCATGCGGCGTGGTAGCAAGCCCCAAAATATCCAAAATAAACCTGTTGGTGCAGCCAGATCTTAGTCCATTCCAAACAAGACAAACCACAGTACCGCAGCTCCAATGTGACAGCGTGTTTATTTCAAAAACACCAGTAACAAGGTCCCAGAGCGTTTTAGAGCCTTCCGCTCGATGATATACGACGGTATAGAGAAAAAAAGACAAATAAATATATAGAAACACTAACCTTGCGCTCGCCGCATTGGCATGAGTAATGTAATATGTATATATATATTTGGTGTGTGTGTAAGGTATTACTGTTTAACTTTACCACACTCAACTATGTGAATGTATTGGAGTGGATGACACGTTTGTTACACAGCAATTTACACACACAAGGATGCAGATACTGACAGGATGCGACAAATTGCCGCCACCACACGATCTTTGACCACATAGTTGAGTTTGGCAAAGTTAAACAGTAATATCTTACACACACCAAATAGGTAAGCTGTAAGATGTGTTGTATCACCTTCTTGTTAAAGTTACACAGGGGTATTGAGCAGCACATCTCACAATGGGAAGTAGCAGATATTACAAAGAATGACACACAGGGTCCGATTCTGATGCAGGTTGGAAAGCTTACAGACACTCATACATCCACTCATTCTTCAATATGTAAAACATATTTTAACTTTACAGAAACACATATTCACTGGATGATGTCATCAGTGATGTCATTTGAGATGTCATCAGTGATGTCATCAGTGATGTCATTTGAGATGTCATCAGTGATGTCACTGACCATGTCATGAATGATGTAATATGTGACATCATCAGCAGTGGATTGCAGGCGCGCGAGTTATAGTGAGTCCAACTAACTATAACGTGGGAATTTCAATGGTTTTGTATGAGTAAAATGTTCAGCTAACTATAACTGGTGTTAAACCTAAGGTTTTTTCAGTGAATTTCAAAGGTTTTTTAAAAGCTAATTCCTTACTATTACGAGTTTGTAACCTACGATTTTTAAAGTGAATTATTAGTTTTTTTAATAACAGCTTTTTATAACTATTAATTATAATATTTTGTATTAAATTTTTATTTTTTATTTTTATCTAAAATAAATTTTTCAATGTATTTTTCCTGTGTTTTTTTTCTTTTTACCATTTTACCTCGGAGCGCTCAGGGTGCGCACACCCGTAAACGCACCCGTACACGTAGCGAGAGCGCTATTCCCGCGTGGGAAGAAATATATAATTATGTATTTAAAGTAAATAATAATGCAAGACATTCAGTGGCATACTTATAAAAGTAGTATTTTCGATTTTAAATAACCGTATTTTAAGTTTAAACGCATTTCCTAAAATCTAACAAAACGTCATTCAGGCGCGCCGCGTAAGCGCCCCCGGAAGCGTCTACGTACGTGCCGTGTAAGCTCCCCCGTAAGCGCTCCGGTGCGCGTAGCGTAAGCGCGCCAAGTCATGTGACCTTAAAATAACACTTTTCATTGGTTGTTAACATTTTTTTTTACAACTAATGAAAACCCCACCCATTTCCTTCACTACCTCTTTCACTTTGGAGAGAGCAAGACCTATTCCCTTCTTCTCCTCAATTCTTTGCAAAGAATGGCTGCTAGACCACCAAGCAGCAGTGATGACTCTGATGAGTTTCTCCAGGAGGACTCTCCTCAGCCAATAGTGAAGGAGCACTTCATTTGGAAGTTTTTTACAATTCCACAAGGAGGGAAGAAGGTAAATGCTCCAAAGGTGGAGTGTAAGATATGCCCTACTGTTCTTTCACGAGGTGACCCCACAAGAAAATATAGTTTCGGAACTCTACCATGATAAGGCATGTGCAAAGAAGGCAACCCCAGAACTATGCCCGGGAGAGTGTCAGGGACCTGGCACGGAATCCACCAAGAGATGGCGCTTCGACTTCCACCGGAGGAGCAACATCATCGGGGAGAGGAAGAGCAGTCGAGCTGATTCCAAAAATTCAGCCTGTTTTTACTGACATTACCATTAGGTGTAAGCAGTGTGACGAACTGCTTTGTTATGGGGAGCAGAGTATCCTACTAATTGTTTGAAAAAGAGAAGAACACCGCTGCCCTCCCCAGCCCTAATTTGTCCCCTTTTTTTGCTCCTGTTGAGCAGTTTGGCATTCCCTAGTTTTTTTTTTGTTCTGAAAAATATACCAAAAAAAATTAAAAACTTTCGGAAAAAGTAAAAAAGAAAAAAGAAAACTAAAAAAGAAGAAAAAAAACAATTCTTTTTAGAACTACCTCCAATTCTCCAGAAATTGCTATATTCTTTATATATTGTAAAGGAGTGAGTGAAGTGGAGTACAGTGAGAGAGGAAAGGAAAATGAGTGAGGGAGCAAAGAAAGGGACGAGAGGGAAGGGAAGTGAAGTAGGGGGATTGAAAGAAGGTGAGTGAGGGGAAGGGGAGTGAACATGGGGAATGAGGATAAGTGAGGAAAGCGGAGTAAGGGAACGGGGGTGAGGAAGGGTAAGAGAAGAGCAGTGAGGTTGAGGAAAGAGTGGTGATACAGAGTGGATAAAGGCAAGTGAGCGTGAGACAAGGAGAGTGAGGGAGTGAGGAGACAGAGGAAGTGAAGGAAAGAGTGAGAGAAGAGGACTGAGTGAGGGAGCAAAGAAATATAAGTGAGGGAGTGTAGGTGAGTTACAGGGAGTAAGTATGATGGAAGAGAAGTGAGAGAGTGAGGGGACGGAGGTAGTGAAGCTAAGAGAGAGGGAGTGAGGGAAGGAGAATGAGGATATGACAGGACAGAGGTAGTGAGAGAAAGAGTGAGTGAAGTGGAGTAAAGTGAGTAAGGTAAGGGGAAAAAATGAGTGAGCGAAGGAAGGGAAGAAAGGGGAAGAGGACTGAAGCATAGGTACTGAGAGAAGGTGAGTGGGGGATGAAAGTAAAGGGAAAAGGAGAGAAAGATATGGAATGAGGGGTAGTGAGGGAACCAGACTAAGAGAACGGGAGTGAAAGAACGGCAGAGAGCATGAGTAAAGAGGGATGAAAGAGGGTGGATAAAAGTGAGTGAGGGTAAGACAAAGGGAGTGAGGAAGTGAGGGGATAGAGGTACTGAAGGAAAGAGTGCCAGAAAGGGACTGAGTGAGGGAGCAAAGAAAGATAAGTGAGGGAGTGTGGCTGAGTTATAGGGAGTGAGCGTAACAGAAGAGGAGTGACAGATTATGAGGACGGACAGAATGGGGGTAAGAGAGACAGAGTGAGGGAAGGGGAGTGAGTAAGTAAGAGGACAGAGGGAGTGAGAGAAGGAGTTAGTGAAGTGGAGTAAGGAGAGTAAGGGAAGGAAAAAGAGTGAAGGAGCGAAGGAAGGGAAGAGAGAGGAAGGGAAGTAAAACAGGAGAGCTGAAAGAAAGTGAGTGTGGCTGAGTTATAGGGAGTGAGCGAGTCAGAAGAGGAGTGAAAGACTAAGAGGACGGAGAGAACGAGGCTAACAGAGAGAGAATGAGGGAAGGGGAGTGTAGAAGTAAGAGGATAGAGGGAGTAAGAGAAGGAGTTAGTGAAGTGGAGTAAGGAGAGTAAGGGAAGGAAAAAGAGTGAAGGAGCGAAGGAAGGGAAGAGAGAGGAAGGGAAGTAAAACAGGAGAACTCAAAGAAAGTGAGTGTGGGAGTGTGGCTGAGTTATAGGGAGTGAGCGTGACAGAAGAGGAGTGACAGACTAAGAGGACGGAGAGAATGAGGCTAACAGAGAGAGAATGAGGGAAGGGGAGTGTAGAAGTAAGAGGACAGAGGGAGTAAGAGAAGGAGTTAGTGAAGTGGAGTAAGAGAAGTAAGGGAAGGGAAAAGAGTGAAGGAGTGAAGGAAGGGAAGAGAGAGGAAGGGAAGTAAAGGAGAAGGTCTGAAAGAAGGTTAGTGTGGGAGTGTGGCTGAGTTATAGGGTGTGAGCGTGACAGAAGAGGAATGAGAGACTAAGAGGATGAAGAGAATGAGGCTAACAGAGAGAGAATGAGGGAAGGAGAGTGTAGAAGTAAGAGGACAGAGGGAGTAAGAGAAGGAGTTAGTGAAGTGGAGTAAGGAGAGTAAGGGAAGGGAAAAGAGTGAAGGAGCGAAGGAAGGGAAGAGAGAGGAAGGGAAGTGTAAAACAGGAGATCTGAAAGAAAGTGAGTGTGGGAGTGTGGCTGAGTTGTAGGGAGTGAGCGTGACAGAAGAGGAGTGAGAGACTAAGAGGACGGAGAGAATGAGGGTAAGAGAGAGAGAGTGAGGTAAGGGGAGTGAGGAAGTAAGAGGACAGAGGGAGTAAGAGAAGGAGTAAGTGAAGTGGAGTAAGGAGAGTAAGGGAAGGGAAAAGAGTGAAGGAGCGAAGGAAGGGAAGAGAGAGGAAGGGAAGTAAAACAGGAGATCTGAAAGAAAGTGAGTGTGGGAGGGTGGCTGAGTTATAGGGAGTGAGCGTGACAGAAGAGGAGTGAGAGACTAAGAGGACGGAGAGAATGAGGCTAACAGAGAGAGAATGAGGGAAGGGGAGTGTAGAAGTAAGAGGACAGAGGGAGTAAGAGAAGGAGTTAGTGAAGTGGAGTAAGGAGAGTAAGGGAAGGAAAAAGAATGAAGGAGCGAAGGAAGGGAAGAGAGAGGAAGGGAAGTAAAACAGGAGATCTGAAAGAAAGTGAGTGTGGGAGTGTGGCTGAGTTATAGGGAGTGAGCGTGACAGAAAAGGAGTGAGAGACTAAGAGGACGGAGAGAATGAGGCTAACAGAGAGAGAATGACGGAAGGGGAGTGTAGAAGTAAGAGGACAGAGGGAGTAAGAGAAGGAGTTAGTGAAGTGGAGTAAGGAGAGTAAGGGAAGGGAAAAGAGTGAAGGAGCGAAAGAAGGGAAGAGAGAGGAAGGGAAGTAAAGCAGGAGATCTGAAAGAAAGTGAGTGTGGAAGTGTGGCTGAGTTATAGGGAGTGAGCGTGTCAGAAGAGGAGTGAGAGACTAAGAGGACGGAGAGAATGAGGCTAACAGAGAGAGAATGAGGGAAGGAGAGTGTAGAAGTAAGAGGACAGAGGGAGTAAGAGAAGGAGTTAGTGAAGTGGAGTAAGGAGAGTAAGGGAAGGGAAAAGAGTGAAGGAGCGAAGGAAGGGAAGTGTAAAACAGGAGATCTGAAAGAAAGTGAGTGTGGAAGTGTGGCTGAGTTATAGGAAGTGAGCGTGACAGAAGAGGAGTGAGAGACTAAGAGGACGGAGAGAATGAGGCTAACAGAGAGAGAATGAGGGAAGGGGAGTGTAGAAGTAAGAGGACAGAGGGAGTAAGAAAAGGAGTTAGTGAAGTGGAGTAAGGAGAGTAAGGGAAGGGAAAAGAGTGAAGGAGCGAAGGAAGGGAAGAGAGAGGAAGGAAAGTAAAACAGGAGATCTGAAAGAAAGTGAGTGTGGGAGTGTGGCTGAGTTGTAGGGAGTGAGCGTGACAGAAGAGGAGTGAGAGACTAAGAGGACGGAGAGAATGAGGGTAAGAGAGAGAGAGTGAGGTAAGGGGAGTGAGGAAGTAAGAGGACAGAGGGAGTAAGAGAAGGAGTAAGTGAAGTGGAGTAAGGAGAGTAAGGGAAGGGAAAAGAGTGAAGGAGCGAAGGAAGGGAAGAGAGAGGAAGGGAAGTAAAACAGGAGATCTGAAAGAAAGTGAGTGTGGGAGGGTGGCTGAGTTATAGGGAGTGAGCGTGACAGAAGAGGAGTGAGAGACTAAGAGGACGGAGAGAATGAGGCTAACAGAGAGAGAATGAGGGAAGGGGAGTGTAGAAGTAAGAGGACAGAGGGAGTAAGAGAAGGAGTTAGTGAAGTGGAGTAAGGAGAGTAAGGGAAGGAAAAAGAATGAAGGAGCGAAGGAAGGGAAGAGAGAGGAAGGGAAGTAAAACAGGAGATCTGAAAGAAAGTGAGTGTGGGAGTGTGGCGGAGTTATAGGGAGTGAGCGTGACAGAAAAGGAGTGAGAGACTAAGAGGACGGAGAGAATGAGGCTAACAGAGAGAGAATGACGGAAGGGGAGTGTAGAAGTAAGAGGACAGAGGGAGTAAGAGAAGGAGTTAGTGAAGTGGAGTAAGGAGAGTAAGGGAAGGGAAAAGAGTGAAGGAGCGAAAAAAGGGAAGAGAGAGGAAGGGAAGTAAAGCAGGAGATCTGAAAGAAAGTGAGTGTGGAAGTGTGGCTGAGTTATAGGGAGTGAGCGTGTCAGAAGAGGAGTGAGAGACTAAGAGGACGGAGAGAATGAGGCTAACAGAGAGAGAATGAGGGAAGGGGAGTGTAGAAGTAAGAGGACAGAGGGAGTAAGAGAAGGAGTTAGTGAAGTGGAGTAAGGAGAGTAAGGGAAGGAAAAAGAATGAAGGAGCGAAGGAAGGGAAGAGAGAGGAAGGGAAGTAAAACAGGAGATCTCAAAGAAAGTGAGTGTGGGAGTGTGGCTGAGTTATAGGGAGTGAGCGTGACAGAAGAGGAGTGAGAGCCTAAGAGGACGGAGAGAATGAGGCTAACAGAGAGAGAATGAGGGAAGGGGAGTGTAGAAGTAAGAGGACAGAGGGAGTAAGAGAAGGAGTTAGTGAAGTGGAGTAAGGAGAGTAAGGGAAGGGAAAAGAGCGAAGGAGCGAAGGAAGGGAGAGAGAGGAAGGGAAGTAAAACAGGAGATCTCAAAGAAAGTGAGTGTGGGAGTGTGGCTGAGTTATAGGGAGTGAGCGTGACAGAAGAGGAGTGAGAGACTAAGAGGACGGAGAGAATGAGGCTAACAGAGAGAGAATGAGGGAAGGGGAGTGTAGAAGTAAGAGGACAGAGGGAGTAAGAGAAGGAGTTAGTGAAGTGGAGTAAGGAGAGTAAGGGAAGGGAAAAGAGCGAAGGAGCGAAGGAAGGGAGAGAGAGGAAGGGAAGTAAAACAGGAGATCTGAAAGAAAGCGAGTGTGGGAGTGTGGTTGAGTTGTAGGGAGTGAGCGTGACAGAAGAGGAGTGAGAGACTAAGAGGACGGAGAGAATGAGGGTAAGAGAGAGAGAGTGAGGTAAGGGGAGTGAGGAAGTAAGAGGACAGAGGGAGTAAGAGAAGGAGTAAGTGAAGTGGAGTAAGGAGAGTAAGGGAAGGGAAAAGAGTGAAGGAGCGAAAGAAGGGAAGAGAGAGGAAGGGAAGTAAAACAGGAGATCTGAAAGAAAGTGAGTGTGGGAGGGTGGCTGAGTTATAGGGAGTGAGCGTGACAGAAGAGGAGTGAGAGACTAAGAGGACGGAGAGAATGAGGCTAACAGAGAGAGAATGAGGGAAGGGGAGTGTAGAAGTAAGAGGACAGAGGGAGTAAGAGAAGGAGTTAGTGAAGTGGAGTAAGGAGAGTAAGGGAAGGAAAAAGAATGAAGGAGCGAAGGAAGGGAAGAGAGAGGAAGGGAAGTAAAACAGGAGATCTGAAAGAAAGTGAGTGTGGGAGTGTGGCTGAGTTATAGGGAGTGAGCGTGACAGAAAAGGAGTGAGAGACTAAGAGGACGGAGAGAATGAGGCTAACAGAGAGAGAATGACGGAAGGGGAGTGTAGAAGTAAGAGGACAGAGGGAGTAAGAGAAGGAGTTAGTGAAGTGGAGTAAGGAGAGTAAGGGAAGGGAAAAGAGTGAAGGAGCGAAAAAAGGGAAGAGAGAGGAAGGGAAGTAAAGCAGGAGATCTGAAAGAAAGTGAGTGTGGAAGTGTGGCTGAGTTATAGGGAGTGAGCGTGTCAGAAGAGGAGTGAGAGACTAAGAGGACGGAGAGAATGAGGCTAACAGAGAGAGAATGAGGGAAGGGGAGTGTAGAAGTAAGAGGACAGAGGGAGTAAGAGAAGGAGTTAGTGAAGTGGAGTAAGGAGAGTAAGGGAAGGAAAAAGAGTGAAGGAGCGAAGGAAGGGAAGAGAGAGGAAGGGAAGTAAAACAGGAGATCTCAAAGAAAGTGAGTGTGGGAGTGTGGCTGAGTTATAGGGAGTGAGCGTGACAGAAGAGGAGTGACAGACTAAGAGGACAGAGAGAATGAGGCTAACAGAGAGAGAATGAGGGAAGGGGAGTGTAGAAGTAAGAGGACAGAGGGAGTAAGAGAAGGAGTTAGTGAAGTGGAGTAGGAGGAGTAAGGGAAGGGAAAAGAGTGAAGGAGTGAAGGAAGGGAAGAGAGAGGAAGGGAAGTAAAGGAGAAGGTCTGAAAGAAGGTTAGTGTGGGAGTGTGGCTGGGTTATAGGGAGTGAGCGTGACAGAAGAGGAATGAGAGACTAAGAGGACGGAGAGAATGAGGCTAACAGAGAGAGAATGAGAGAAGGAGAGTGTAGAAGTAAGAGGACAGAGGGAGTAAGAGAAGGAGTTAGTGAAGTGGAGTAAGGAGAGTAAGGGAAGGGAAAAGAGTGAAGGAGCGAAGGAAGGGAAGAGAGAGGAAGGAAAGTAAAACAGGAGATCTGAAAGAAAGTGAGTGTGGGAGTGTAGCTGCGTTATAGGGAGTGAGCGTGACAGAAGAGGAGTGAGAGACTAAGAGGACGGAGAGAATGAGGGTAAGAGAGAGAGAGTGAGGTAAGGGGAGTGAGGAAGTAAGAGGACAGAGGGAGTAAAAGAAGGAGTTAGTGAAGTGGAGTAAGGAGAGTAAGGGAAGGGAAAAGAGCGAAGGAGCGAAGGAAGGGAGAGAGAGGAAGGGGAGTAAAACAGGAGATCTGAAAGAAAGCGAGTGTGGGAGTGTGGTTGAGTTATAGGGAGTGAGCGGGACAGAAGAGGAGTGAGAGACTAAGAGGACGGAGAGAATGAGGCTAACAGAGAGAGAATGAGGGAAGGGGAGTGTAGAAGTAAGAGGACAGAGGGAGTAAGAGAAGGAGTTAGTGAAGTGGAGTAAGGAGAGTAAGGGAAGGAAAAAGAATGAAGGAGCGAAGGAAGGGAAGAGAGAGGAAGGGAAGTAAAACAGGAGATCTGAAAGAAAGTGAGTGTGGGAGTGTGGCTGAGTTATAGGGAGTGAGCGTGACAGAAGAGGAGTGAGAGACTAAGAGGACGGAGAGAATGAGGCTAACAGAGAGAGAATGTGGGAAGGGGAGTATAGAAGTAAGAGGACAGAGGGAGTAAGAGAAGGAGTTAGTGAAGTGGAGTAAGGAGAGTAAGGGAAGGGAAAAGAGTGAAGGAGTGAAGAAAGGGAAGAGGGAGGAAGGGAAGTAAAGGAGAAGGTCTGAAAGAAGGTTAGTGTGGGAGTGTGGCTGAGTTATAGGGAGTGAGCATGACAGAAGAGGAATGAGAGACTAAGAGGATGGAGAGAATGAGGCTAACAGAGAGAGAATGAGGGAAGGGGAGTGTAGAAGTAAGAGGACAGAGGTAGTAAATGAAGGAGTTAGTGAAGTGGAGTAAGGAGAGTAAGGGAAGGGAAAAGAGTGAAGGAGCGAAGGAAGGGAAGAGAGAGGAAGGGAAGTGTAAAACAGGAGATCTGAAAGAAAGTGAGTGTGGGAGTGTGGCTGAGTTATAGGGAGTGAGCGTGACAGAAGAGGAGTGAGAGACTAAGAGGACGGAGAGAATGAAGGTAAGAGAGAGAGAGTGAGGGAAGGGGAGTGAGGAAGTAAGAGGACAGAGGGAGTAAGAGAAGGAGTTAGTGAAGTGGAGTAAGGAGAGTAAGGGAAGGGAAAAGAGTGAAGGAGCGAAGGAAGGGAGGAGAGAGTAAGGAAAGTAAAACAGGAGATCTGAAAGAAAGTGAGTGTGGGAGTGTGGCTGAGTTATAGGAAGTGAGCGTGACAGAAGAGGAGCGAGAGACTAAGAGGACGGAGAGAATGAGGCTAAACAGAGAGAGAATGAGGGAAGGGGAGTGTAGAAGTAAGAGGACAGAGGGAATAAGAGAAGGAGTTAGTGAAATGGAGTAAGGAGAGTAAGGGAAGGGAAAAGAGTGAAGGAGCGAAGGAAGGGAAGAGAGAGGAAAGGAAGTAAAGGAGAAGGTCTGAAAGAAGGTGAGTGTGGGAGGGGAGTGAGGAAAAGGGGAGTAAACGTGGGGATTGAGAATAAGTGAGGGAAGCGTATTAAGGAAACGGGGGTGTGGGTGGGTGAGAGAAGAGTAGTGAGGTTAAGGAAAAGAGTGTTGAGAAAGTAATGCTTTGGAAGATTTAGAACAGTGTCAGTCACACACACCAGATTTTCTTAAGCAGAATCTCTGAATAATGCTTCTGTCACTGCAGCCTCAGAATAATGGCACAGATTCCCTCTCATTTCAGACCCATATTCTTGTACATAGCCAATCAAAATTCTTCCCACACAAATTCAAAACCAAACTGCACATTTTAATTGGTTGTACATTTCAACACTTTGAAACTCACATAATATTCACCCATCCCCCCAGTGCTCATTCACCCTGTTACCATGGTAACTCCCATCTAACTCAGCACACAGTTGAAAAGTTCATCATACTATGTTGCAAAAGAATCCAGCAAGGGTGTTTGACCTCTCAATGTACTAGCTAATCATGTGCAATGTTTCTTTCAATGACTTTTTCTCAACCATTAAAATGACTTCTTCAAAAAAAAAAAGCATGCACCCTAATTTTCAGTGGTGAATTTTAAGAAAGCACCAATCATTTCTTGTTTTTCAAGTGCACTGAATCTCAACCACTTTTTTTCATAATTCCTACTTTCAAACTGTCATTTCATTTCCACAACTTATCTGAATACAAGCACATCTACCTTCATGATGCCAAAAGTCTGGGTTGTGGGTCATAGCTTTGTCTACTGGAGTGAAAAATGTGCAAGTAACAGAGGTATTTACAACCTTGATTTACCAAATGTGGACATTGTGTGGACTGGACAGAGAGGATTAAGAAGTCACTAATTGATACCATTGATAAAATCCTTTATGCATCTACCACACCCTGACCTCATAATTGTGCACTGTGGTGGCAATGACCTGGGCACTTTGACTGGGGTAGGTCTGGAAATGCTTTTAAAGGACATTTTGGCCAATTGATGTCACTTTTTCCAAAAACTGCCCTGGTATTTTCTAATATATGCCAAAGGCAAAAATGGAACTGGTCCAACCAATTTTGTCCACAGATTGAGAAAGCAAGGAGACATGTGAATAAATCTGTTTCTGCTTTCCTCAGAGACTATGGTATGGTTCCATTTACCACAACAACTTGCGTTACAACATGCAAGGCATCTATAGGAGAGATGGTGTACATTTTACAGATGTGGGGAATAGAGTCTTCCTCTTGAATTTTAAACTCTGCATTGGTACCTACTTGTAGGTGCAAAAATCACCCACATAACACAACAGCTCTTTTCAGAGCTACCCTACCTCTAAGCACTCTAAATTATTTTTTTACTCTAATTTTTTACACTGTTTTTCCCCGTGGTGCGCTCAGGGTGCGTGTACCGGGAAGCGCACATGGGAACGCACCCAGCGCTTATCCCGCGAAAATTAAAAAAATTAATTAGTTTTTTTGCCCTTCAGGGTCCTTCTAGGCCCCCCTCAGAAAACCTAGGGGGTCAGGGGGTGTCTACCCTGCCCCTTTTAATCATTTCCCCCTTCTTATTTTCACCTCTTGTGTCTCGATTCTACCGAGACACAAGATGGCGGACTCTCCGGACTGTTTAGAATGTTGACAGGCATCCGAGAGCCAATCAGCTTTCCGCTCGCGCACTCCCGTAGCGCGCCGGGTGCGCTCCCCGATACGCGTACCGGTGAGCGCTCGGAGCGCGCCTATAGATATATATGTGTTTTTGAAGTTAATTTTAAAAAAAAACAGTGGAGCAATTTTCACCAAATATAGCAAAGGCACATCTGCGTACCAATCCCTGCAATTTTCCAAAGTTTGGTGTATTTCCATTCAGCGGTTCGGGCTGTAGCCTTGTCAATTCGTCCCATGGAAATTAACATGGGGAAAACACGTTTTGGGACCCCCCTTTTTTCTCGGACCCCACTTCACGAATCCCCCCAAAACTTTCAGGGAAGAAGCGGAGCGGAGCTGGCCTAAAGTTTGGAAAATTACACGCAAATTCCTCAACCGGCACCAAAGTTATTCTCAATAGAATGTTGTGGATTTCCTGTGGTAGCTAACTATAACTACCTACTGGCGACCGCCAGTAGGTAATATATGTATATATATATAACCAAAAACACAAGTTGCACTGATGAAAACACCACACACATGAACAGTTACTAAGTTTATTGACAGTTCACAGCAACACTCAGCTCCCCACTTCCAGGTACATTGAAATAGCCAAACGCGTTTCGGAAAACACTCTTTCCTTGATCACTGGCAAGCACAAAGTCACGGCAGCCATTCAGGAACATCAATTGAAGGTTTCAGAGTCCCCCCCAGTGGGCTTTAATGCAGCAATGGCATATGGTACTCGCAGTCCCCTACAGTTACTTACAGTGGATGGTGCAGTGTTTAGTGTAGTACAAAAGTCTCTTACCCCAGTGGGTTCCTATGAGTGGAGAAACACTGCTTGTGCTGCATATTCAATCCGGTAATAATGGACTCCCATGTCCTCTCAGCATGCCGGGTTTCCAGTGCTGGAGAGCTGCTAATTGGCAGCGGGCATTTTCGCAGTTAGGCTTCACCGCTAATATCCCAAAACACAAGTTGCCCTGATGAAAACACTACTCACATGAAGAGTTGCTCCGTTTATTGACAGGTCACAGCAACACTCAGCTCCCCACTTCCAGGTACATTGAAATAGCCAAACACCTTTCGGAAAACACTCTTTCCTTGATCACTGGCAAGCACAAAGTCACAGCACTCATTCGGGAACATCAATTGAAAGTTTCAGAGTCCTCACCCCAGTTGGCGTTAATGCAGCAATGCCTTATGGTACTCGCAGTCCCCTACAGTTACTCACAGTGAATGGTGCCGTGTTTTGTGTAGTACAAAAGCCTCTTACCCCAGTGGGTTCCTATGAGTGGAGAAACACTGCTTGTGCTGCATATTAAATCCCGCAATAATGGACTCCCATGTCCTTTCAGCATGCTGGGTTTCCAGCGCTGCAGGGCCACTAATTGGCAGCGGGGCGTTTTCGCAGTTAGGCTTCACCCCTAATATCCCAAAACACAAGCTGCCCTGTTAAAAACACCACTCACATGAAGAGTTGCTCCGTTTATTGACAGGTCATAGCAACACTCAGCTCCCCACTTCCAGGTACATTGAAATAGCCAAACGCGTTTCCGGAAACACTCTTTCCTTGATCACTGGCAAGCACAAAGTCACGGCACCCATTCGGGAACATCAATTGAAGGTTTCAGAGTCCCCGCCCCAGTGGGCATTCATGCAGCAATGCATTATGGTACTCGCAGTCCCCTACAGTTACTCACAGTGGATGGTGCTGTGTTTTGTGTAGTAGAAAAGTCTCTTACCCCAGTGGGTTCCTATGAGTGGAGAAACACTGCTTGTGCTGCATAATAAATCCTGCAATAATGGACTCCCATGTCCTCTCAGCATGCCGGGTTTCCAGCGCTGCAGGGCCACTAATTGGCAGCGGGGCATTTTCGCGGTTAGGCTTCACCGCTAATATCCCAAAACACAAGTTGCTCTGATAAAAACACCACTCACATGAAGACTTGCTCCGTTTATTGACAGGTCACAGCAACACTCAGCTCCCCACTTCCAGGTACATTGAAATAGCAAAACGCGTTTCGGAAAATACTCCTATCCTTAGGACACCCCCGTGCCGCACGGCCACCAGCTGCTGCGTGTGCGGTCCTCCCCCGCTGCTGAGCCCGCCCCGATGACCCCGCCCCCCGCCGCTGCTCTCGTGCTCGTAGCAGCCTGTGTGTCATAGTGTGTTTATAGCGTTTTTATCTCCCCACTGTACTGTTACTGCTCCCCACTCTGGTAGTGATTGTTGCCTGCTTCCCCTTGTTCGCCTCTCCGTTGCCTCTCTGTCCCTGTGCCCCGCTCCCCGATTCCCCCTTTTCCTTCTGTACCCTCCCCGCCTCCCAGCTGCTCCTCCCTCCCTCGCACTTCGCCATAAATGGCGAACGTGCGTACGCACAGTGTTGACGCGCAGCGGGCGCGCCGATTGTGCGCCGAAGGCGCGCCAAAGGTAAGCCCGTCTGCGCCCGTCCGCGCCTGGACCGCGCCCAGCGCCAGACCCCCTGGCCCCCGCAGTCGCCAGCCCACCCGCCGGACCTACACCGCCACCGAACTCTACGCTCTCAACACCGGCCGATCCCTAGGCTGCTACCGTGCCACCCCGAGACGCACCCACGGACCCTTCTGCTGCAACTCCTGCAAGTTCACCTGCATCCGGACCTGCACTACTCCAGCACCAACCAAGACCAAGACGAGCAACGGCAGCAGCCACCTGAAATGCATCCTGCTCAACACCCGCTCCGTCCACAGACACACCGTCGAGCTCTGGAACCTGCTCGACACAACCTCACCAGATGTCGCCTTCCTCACGGAAACCTGGATGAACGCCTCTTCAGCGCCCGACATCACCATCGCCATCGCCATCCCAGACGGCTACAAGATCATCCGAAGGGACCGCATCAACCAGACCGGAGGAGGCATTGCCATCATCCACAGGAACACCATCCGCATCACGACCAACACCGACGACACCCTCGCACCCGCCAAGCACCTGCACTTCCAGATCCACATCAACCCCAAGACCACCCTCAGAGGCACCCTCATCTACAGAACCCCGGGACCACGCACACAATTCAGCGAAGACATCGCAGACTTCATCAGCCCGCACGCCCTCCCCTCCACTGACTACATCCTCCTCGGGGACCTCAACTTCCACCTGGAGAACAACAACGACCGCAACACCACCACCCTGCTGGACAACCTCGCAAACCTCGGAGTCAAGCAACTGGTGACCACCCCCACCCACTATGCCGGACACATACTCGACCCCGTCTTCTCATCCAGCAAGGACATCGCCTTCAGCCACGCCACCGGACTCCACTGGACGGACCACAGCTGCGTTCACTTCAGCTTCAGAAGGACCACGACTCACCACCACCAGCAACAGGTTGCACGCAGAAGCTGGAACAAGATCACAGCCGACCAGCTCGCGACCTCCCTGAGCTTGAAACCTCCCACCAGCACAACGAACCCAAGCCAGGCGGCCATCAACCTCGCGAAGTGGATCAGCAACTGCACAGACGACCTCGCCCCTCTGAAGACCCCGCCTAGCAGACCCGGTAGCAAGAAAGCCCCATGGTTCACCGACGAACTCAAGAGCTCCAAGAAGAACTGCCGAGCCCTCGAGAGAACCTGGCGCAGAGACCCAACACCGGACAACATGACTGCCCTCAAGCTCGCCATCCGAAAGCACCACCAACTCATCCACGCCACCAAGAAAACCGCATTCAAGGCGACTGGACAACAACGCACACAACAGCAAGGAACTCTTCAACATCGTTAAAGAGCTCTCCAACCCCAACGCCGGAAACAACGACATCACCCCTTCTCAAGACCTCTGCAACTCCCTCGCCTCCGACTTCCACAACAAGATCGCGGACATACACAACAGCTTCAGCACTCAACCGACGCACGCCACGACCGAACCACCGCCCTCCACGCCTGGACCCCGATCAGCATCGAAGACACCGTCCGCACGATGAACTCCATCCACTCCGGATCTCCTACCGACCCCTGCCCTCACCACGTCTTCAACAAGGCCGACGCTGTCATCGCACCCCACCTGCGGGACATCATCAACACCTCCTTCAACACCGCTACCTTCCCAGAGAGCTGGAAGCACGCCGAACTCAGCGCTCTACTAAAGAAGCCATCAGCCGACCCCACCGACCTCAAGAACTACCGCCCCATCTCGCTGCTCCCGTTTCCTGCTAAAGTCATCGAGAAGACCGTCAACAAGCAGCTGGCCGCCTTCCTCGAGACGATTGGATCCCTCAACCTCTCGCAGTCTGGCTTCCGGGCCAACCACAGCACAGAGACCGCCCTGATCGCAGCCACCGACGACATCCGAGCACTGCTTGACAACGGAGAAACAGCAGCCCTCATCCTCCTAGACCTCTCAGCGGTCTTCGACACTGTCTGCCACCGTACGCTAGTGCAGCGACTCAGCAACGTCGGAATCCAGGAGAAGGCACGGGATTGGATCATCTCCTTCCTCGCCGGAAGGACACAGAGAGTCCGCCTCCCCCCGTTCAGATCAGAAGCCACCAAAGTCATCTGCGGCGTTCCTCAAGGCTCCTCGCTCAGTCCAACCCTCTTCAACATCTACATGAGCCCCCTCGCAGACATCGCACGCCAGCACAACCTTAACATCATCTCCTACGCCGACGACACCCAGCTGATTCTCTCCCTCACCAACGACCCCGCCACCACCAGAGCCAACCTTCACGAAGGGATGAAAGAGGTAGCCGAATGGATGAAGATCAGCCGCCTGAAACTGAACTCGGACAAGACGGAAGTCCTCATCCTGGGATCCTCACCCTCCACCTGGGACGACTCCTGGTGGCCCCCCGCCCTAGGCAGCGCACCCAAACCAACAGACCACGCACGCAACCTGGGCTTCATCCTGGACTCCTCCGTCTCCATGACCAGACAAGTCAACGCCGTCTCCTCGTCGTGCTTCAACATCCTGCGCATGCTACGAAAGATCTTCCGGTGGATCCCCACCGAGACCAGGAAGACGGTCACCCAGGCCCTCGTCACCAGCCGTCTGGACTACGGCAACTCCCTCTACGCCGGAACCACCGCCAAACTCCAGAAGAGACTCCAGCGGATCCAGAACGCCTCAGCACGACTCATCCTGGACATCCCCCGTCGCAGCCACATCTCCGGTCACCTGAGAGACCTGCACTGGCTACCGGTCAACAAGAGAATCACCTTCCGACTCCTCACCCACGCACACAAAGCCCTACACAACCAAGGCCCAGGATACCTCAACGGCCGCCTCAACTTCTACGCGCCCAGACGCCAGCTTCGATCGACCGGCCACGCCCTCGCCACCGTCCCCCGCATCCGAAGAGCCACCACAGGAGGGCGGTCCTTCTCCTACCTCGCCGCCAAGACATGGAACTCCCTCCCGACCCACCTCTGCCTGACCCAGGACCACCTCGCCTTCAGGAAGCAACTCAAGACCTGGCTGTTCGAGCAGTAGCGGACCCCCCTCCCCTAGCGCCTTGAGACCCTCTGGGTGAGTAGTGCGCTATACAAATGCTTGATTGATTGATTGATTGATTGATTTCCTTGATCACGGGCAAGCACAAAGTCACCGCACCCATTCGGGAACATGAATTAAAGGTTTCAGAGTTCCCGCCCCAGTGGGCGTTAATGCAGCAATGCCTTATGGTACTTCCAGTCCCCTACAGTTACTCACAGTGGATAGTGCAGTGTTTTGTGTAGTACAAAAGTCTCTTACCCCAGTGGGTTCCCATGAGTGGAGAAACACTGCTTGTGCTGCATATATATATATACTAGCAGTCCATCCCAACCTTGTCCGGGAGCTTTCAGGCTTCCCCCTACCCCTGCCTGCCCCGACATTGCCCAGCAACCCGTGCCCCCGCCCGCCCCGTCCCCCACCTGCCGCCTGGCCTGAACGTTGCGTGGCCTGAGTCAATGGAGGTGTGCTTTCAGGCTTCCCCCTACCCCCGCCTGCCCCGACATTGCCCGGCAGCCCGTGCCCCCGCCTGCCCCGTCCCCCGCCTGCCACCTGGCCCGACCCTCGCGTGGCCTGAGTCAATGGAGGTGTTAGTCCCCGTCCCCCGTCTTCCCCGACCCCCGCCTGCCCCGACATTGCTAACCCCCTGTCCCCCACCTGGCCTGACACCCGCCTGCTTACCTCAGCCAACGCTCTGCTCCTCACCGTTTGTCCGCCGCTCCTCCCCCGCGCCATATCCGCCTCTCCGCTGGTCGCACTGCCGCTGGCCGTTCCGCTGCTCCTCACGTGACCGCTCCTCCCCCGCGCCATGTCCGCCGCTCCTCTGACGCCGCTCCTCGACGTGAGCACGCACGTCGCGGCCGGCGCTACTTTGGGGGGACTACTTTTTTTTTAATATACATTTTTTAAATAAGGTTTATTTTTAAACTTTATATAGCCTATAACTATCTACACACCCTGACGATTTCTACGGTGTATCGGGTGTGTAGATTGGCGCAGTGTTCCGGAGTTTACCCGCCTCAAAGCCTGAAAGTTTCTCCTTTATTATAGTAGTATAGAGATATATATATATATATATATATATATATATATATATATTACCTACTGGCGGTCGCCAGTAGGTATATATAGTTAGGATTTTTTCTCTATGGGATTTTTGAAAATTCTATGTCTAATAACTTTGGCGTTTGTGGACGGAATTGGCTGAAATTTTCAGGAAAATTGAACATTTTGTTTCTGAGCAGCCCCTGAAAATTTGGGGGGGGGTTCGTCAAGGGGGGGCCGAGAAAAAAGGGGGGTCCCAAAACGTGTTTTTAACATTGAGTTTTCCATAGGGCGGTTGGCCTCACTTTTAGCCCGAACGGCTGAATGGATTTGCACGAAACTTGGCAAAATTGTAGGGACTGGTAGCCCGATGTGCCTTTTGTAGGTCTCAATATATGTGCTCCAGTGGATTTTGAGAAATTAACGTTTAAAAAAAGATATATATCTGTAACAGCGGACCGGGCAGCGCTCCAGGACGCGTACTTTTCGCGCAACGGAGCTTTGTGAAGCGAAGCTGATTGGTTCTCCGGCGTCTGTCAACATTCCAAACAGTCCGTAGCGGCCGCCATCTTGTCTCTCGGTAGGATCGAGAGACAAGAGGAGGCCAAAGCGAAGGGGCAAATGACCATAAGGGGGAATAGTAGATCCTCGCTGACCCCCTACGTTTGATGTGGAGGTTTTAAAAGGGCTCCGCGGGGCAAAAAAAAAAAAATAATAATAATAATCGAACGGCTGAATGGATTTGCACGAAACTTGGCAAAATATTAGGGACTGGTAGCCCGATGTGCCTTTGCTAGGTCTCAATATATGTGCTCCAGTGGATTTTGAGAAATTAACGTTCAAAAAAAGATATATATCTGTAACAGCGCTCCGCTTCGCGTACTTTTCGCGTTATGGAGCTTTGCGAAGCTGATTGGTTCTCCGGCGTCTGTCAACATTCCAAACAGTCCGTAGCGGCCGCCATCTTGTCTCTCGGTAGGATTGAGAGACAAGAGGAGGCCAAAGCGAAGGGGGAAATGACCATAAGGGGGCATAGTAGATCCTTCCTGACCTCTTAGGTTTGATGTACCATTTTGTCAAGTTTGGTGTAATTCCGTTCAGCCATTCAGGCTGTAGACGTATGTAAATGTCCTATGGAAAATTGCATGGGGAAAACACATTTGAAAGTGTTGAAATTTAGAACCAATTAAAATGTTACTTTGGTTTTGTATTTGTGTGTGATGAAAGTTAATTGGTTATGTATATATGTCAAATGAGAGGAAACCACAGCCATTTTGTGATACCACTGTCTGAGGTACATTTGTGAGGAATTTTTGGTGGTGAATTTCTGGTGTTTGATTTACACAGTACTAACACTTCTGCTACTTTTAAAAAGGTGAGTTGTTAATTTGTAAGGGGAACTATGTTGTACACTTGAAGATAATTTGAAAAATGTTTTCTGTTATTTATTTGCAGTCCTTCTGTTATACTAAATACTTGATAAAGTTAGTTTTATATTATGTATTACTAAAAACGATAAATGAAAGTGATTATGTTTTTCTGCAATTTACAGCAAGCAATTTCAAAATAAAATGGCTCACAATGAAGAGACCGTGGCAATTTCTTTTGAATTGTCCACTACATTGATTGAAATTGAGAGCACCAATAATGAAATATTGTCACAAGGAGGACATGACTTGTATGATTCCATTAGATTGATTGAAATGGACAGCACCAAGAATGAAATATTGTCACAAGGAGATGACTTGAATGATTCCACTACATTGATTGAAATTGAGAGCACCAATAATGAAATATTGTCACAAGGAGGAGATGACTTGTATGATTCCATTAGATTGATTGAAATGGACAGCACCAATAATGAAATATTGTCACAAGGAGGAGATGACTTGAATGATTCCACTACATTGATTGAAATTGAGAGCACCAATAATGAAATATTGTCACGAGGAGATGACTTGAATGATTCCACTACATTGATTGAAATTGACAGCACCAATAATGAAATATTGTCACAAGGAGGAGATGACTTGAATGATTTTTTTGATCAATCTCTTGATGGCGAATTTATCGAGTGTTTGGAGACCATAGAGTTACAAGAATCATCATTGGAGACTTTTAATGAGGACATTGCTGATGAGGACATGTTACTAGTTCTTTCAAATTTAGAAAATTCTGAAGAATAAATTTATATTTAGAAATCAAAAATTGTTTGAGACATTATTCATTTTTATTTTTAATTTATGAGGTTGTAGCGAAGTGATTGTAGTATAAAATGAGACTTATAGTATAGAGTGCAACATTTTTATGTTACATGGTAAGTTTACTCATATTTACTTCCCTTCTGCCACTATATTATCTCCAATGTGTATTTGACATCTCTTCTTCATCTCCGGCCTCCTTTCTCTCACTGTGTGTCTCCGATGCATCTTATCGCTGCTATTTTGTGTAATTACAGAAGAGAGTAAAATAAAATAGTTCGGAACGTGAAAAGGGGGCAAAGTAGAGTACTCCTCACCCCCTAGGCCTTTTTAGGCGGTCCCAAAAGGATCAGTTTCTGCTTTCCTGAGAGATTATGGTATGAGTTCCATGTACCACAATAACTTGCATTACAACATGCAAGATATCTATCTCCTATTACCAACTTTTGGAGATATTCGTGCTAAGCGCGAATATCTCCAAAAAGTAACACCTGCCCTGAGCAGTTCTTAGCCATGTTATCCAATGGGAGGTGGATAACATGGCTAAGAGCATTAGCTCGGTAATGCATGAATATCGCTGAGTTTTTAGCGATATTCATGCATTGCGGCCGTTTATTATCGCATTTGCGATAAACCTTGATAATAGCAAGGTTTATCTTCGATAATTTCTGACGATGCTTAGTGGTAAAAAATTGGTTGGTAAGCATCGTTAGCGATAAATATCGCTTAACTTTGGTAATATGCCCCAACGTCTGTTAACGTTCGATTCGAAGGAAATGAGGAAGTGTTGAAAAACATTGTCTGCGCCATCTTGCCTTTTTTGAAATGCCACACTTTTGTCGTGCACGGCAGCCATTTTAGATGTCTTGACCAGACCCACTCTCTGCACGCTGTCGATTCGTAGCATGGCTCCTCACCCACGCAAGCATCTTCCCTAGGCACTGGTCACCACCGCTCTCTGTCTTATGCATGGGCAATAAACCTCTCCCCATCTGCGCTGCTCTTCCCTGAGAATCACACTCTGTGCCCGCCCGACACCTCCCTTTCGCCCTATTCACTACCGCACCCTCTGACACTCCTCTTTCTCTGTGTCCGATTGTCCAGGCTATCAGCTAGCCCTGCAGATGTAGTTTATGGCCCCAGCTGTAAAGAATCACCCCTCTTCAAAGGAGTTATAGTAGATCAAGGCCCACACCCGATGAGATCCGTCACACCACACGTGTTCCTACTATCTGAAAACCATCCTGTATTGTGATTGGGGAGGGGACCGAGCCTGAAGCGGAAGATTCCAGGAATGACTCTTTGTACATCAAAGTTTTTACAATTATGTGTCACATTAAAAATATATAGCACTCCAACAAAGTAGTAGGAATATAAAACTTTAATAACATATAAATATATACAAGAAAACAAAAACAGTAAAAACATTTAAACAACGAAGAGACCGTGGCAATTTCTTTTGAATTATCCAATAGATTTATTGAAATTGACAGCACCAATAATGAAATATTCTTGTCAGTAGCGGTCTGTTGTGCGAATAGTTCCAAGGCAGCAGAACGCGCTGAAATCTAGATGGCACGAAAGTGATGTCTAGTAAGTTGCCGCCCAGCAAAAAACGGCGTGGGGCGCCGCGGGGGTGAGTGAGTCCAGTAGGCACCACAGCTATTCTTACCGGCATTGCAGAATTACTGCTGGGGACAATGCCTGTGCTGTAGAAGGGTCACAGCAGAAACAAAAAGGATTCTGTTGAAGATGTTGTTGGTTTTCAATTGGAAAACAGTTCTGGTGTCAACTGCTATGCTAATGTAGTGGTTAATGTTTTGTTTTCTCTAGAAAATGTAAAAGAGGGGGAGGCAGTCCAAAGTTCCGTTAAAAGGGCAAAGGAAAGGATCGGTGGTTTGAACTATCAGTCAAAAAGGGGAGGGGGTGCAATAATTTTTCCTACCGGGTCACACTGTGCTTTCACCGGAAGTGAGGTCTGCAGGATTCTAGTAATTCAAAGTGAGGCTGGCGCCAGCATGGGAGCGCCGACGTCCCGCGGATACAGTTTCGTCACTCCATGGGCGATCATGGCAGTCATTCCCCATCGGGGGTCGGAGACTCCCGCGGCTCCTCTAGAATCTTCAAGGTCGTGGAGGACTACGGTGGTGGAGTCAACCAGTGACCGGGCCATTTCTTTATGCTGGGCCCGCTCTTGCCAGGTCGACCGCCATTTTGAGAGTTCGGCAGCTACCGGCGATCGCGGGGTCACATGAGCGGACGGGCTCCACCCTGCCGGGCGAGACGTTGCAGCATGGCCACAGTGGAAGAACCCTTTTCCGGGCGCCTGGAGCGCTGAGGGTGCAGCTGGGAAGCTTCCACCTGGGGAGGCGGGAGAGGCCTGTTCGCACCGTCTCTCCCTCCCAGTGCACCCCACGGCGTCTCGCTTGAGATTTGTTATGGCCGGACCAGGCGATGAGGACGAGGGGGGGGGGGTCGGAGGCATGTGCAAGACATCCCCCCCCAGTGTTGTCGCAGCCATTATAAAAGAAAGAAGTGTCCCATCCGTCTTCGGGCCGGGCTTCCGGTGGATGTCGGCCGGACGCCCCTGGCTCTGGCCCCATGAACGGGTTTCTTGGTTTATCGGCTGCAGCCGGATCCCGTCGGCCTCGGCCCCCCGACCGTTGGTGGCCGGACCGGAAGAGCATGTGGCGGGACTACCTGCAACTCTCAAGGGCCACCGCGGCCGGACTGGGAGAGAGAGGGGAGGGTCGAGGAGACATTCCCCCCCCCTGCAACTGTTCAGCGTTGTAAAGGCAATCCCCTGGCCGGGTCCCGCTGGCCTCGGCCTCTCCTCCGGCTACACCCTACGTTAGGATCTCCTGGCCGAGGCGTGGCAGCAGGACCTGCCTTATATGGGCTGCTCCCGGTTGGGCGTAGCCGGAACCCTGCCCCACCTTGGAAGTTTCCAGAGTGGGGGGGGATGTTCTACTGACTTGCATTTTCCCTAGTCTATCGATTTTTTGGGCGTGGCAGGCGGTGGGACAGCGAGGGGTGATTTGGTTTCTCTTACTGTTTTTCTGGTCTCTCACCACTGGCATATTTTAACGTTTTCTTGTTTCTAGGACATTAATAGGTTTTATCATTACGTTATGTTATCGTTTCTTTGTTTGTTGTTTAATAAAAGTTCATGTTCATCAGTGGCCTACTGATTTTCGTTTTCCTATTTTTTTCTTTCCAGGTTGTTTCATGGTAAAGTTTCTGTTAACAGGATACAGTGATCACTTCGTTATTATTGCATATGTCCTTTTCACTAGGGGTGCTCTCTGGTCGGGCCAGATGACGTATCTCTAGTAAATGGTCCGGGTGAAAAAGGTGCATCAATCAGTGGGGAGTAGATAGGCATGACAGATTACAACGGGGGAGAAAGGTCCGCATTACGTACCCTTTCACTACTTGCAAAGATTTTCCTACGTTTATTTGCAAACAGGGAATACCTCCAAAAAGAACTAATTCCCAAACAGTCAATGTTCGGACAATCAATCAATCAATCAGGAATGAAATAGGTACGATGTGTTAAAGGCTTGCGTTACCTACCCTTCACTATCTGCAAAGGGAGAGAGAATATTCCTATTCTTCCTCGTTTGCAGGTAGAGAAGATCCTTAAGAGAATTAACTTCGAACAATTCAATGCTCGATTGAAACAATCAACAAGGGGTACTGTGAACACAAATGAACGCCGCTTATGTACATACGCATTGCTATTTTCAACAGGTTGTTCCTAATGTTTCTATTTTAGCGAGGTCAAAAAGAGATCCCATTAGTGGCCTACTGATTTTGCTCGATTCGTTTTGTTTTTTACACGATTTTTCGCTATCTGCAAAGACTAAACAGAGTATTGCGACTCTGTGCTTGTTTGTAAATAGAGAATGAACCAAAGAGAACAATCAATCAAATGGAGAGAGAAGCAGGCACGACGGATTACAAAGGGGGCAAAGGGCTGCGTTAACTACCCTTCACTATCTGCAAAGAGAAAGTACTCCTAATAGAAATGAGGGGTGGGGGGCAGCATTCAAAGCAGATCAGTGTGCATAAACACGAAAATGTTTTTACTTACCACGTACTTGACATTCGACAGCTTATGATATTTGCTATTAAAAAACCATTGAAATTCACTGAAAAAACCATAGGTTATAGACCATATATAGTTAGGAATTAGCATTTACAAAACCTTGAAAATTCACTGAAAAAAACATAGGTTATACACCATATATAGTTAGGAATTAGCATTTAAAAAACCTTATTTTACTCACACAAAACCATTGAAATTCCATATATAGTTAGTTGCACTAACTATATATCGCGCACCCGCAATCCACTGCTGATCATGTCACATATTACATCATTCATGACATGGTCAGTGACATCACTGATGACATCACTGATGACATCTCAAATGACATCACTGATGAGATCACTGATGACATCATCCAGTGACTGTGTGTTTCTGTAAAGTTTAAATATGTTTTACATATTGAAGAATGAGTAGATGTATAAGTGTCTGGACGGAGGATTTAGTAGGTGCATGACTGAATGTATGAGTGAGTGATTAAATGTGTCTCACTGAGTGCATGGGTTAGTGACTAAACTGTCTTAATTTGTGCATCATTATGTCTGTTGTTCTGTAAACTGCTGCATGTGTTGATCAGTAGCTATATGATTAACTATATGGGTTATTGATTGATTGTCCAAGTATTTGTATAGGAGACTGAGTGTGTGTGTGGCTGGCTGGGAGGTGTGTGACTCTGTGCAGATCAATGTGTACTTGTATCAATGATTGTATAAGAAAGTAAGTATTTGTTAGTATATGTTTGAAAATGTAAGGTGCTCTATGTTTAACTGTATAGACAAGAAAATGGAAGTGTGATTGATTCTTTACAGGACTGACTAGGTGTGTGAGTAACTCCATGGATGAGTGGCAGAGTGTAAGTGTCTGTATAGGTGTATGAGTGCATATGATAGTGTTGTAAAGATGAGTGATTGTATGTATGAATGATTGTATGGGTGAATGAGTGAATGTGTGTGTAGACGTAGGAATCAGTGAGTACGTATGTAGTAACTAGTATTGGTGTGTCAATGGTTTCAAAAATTATACTCTGTATTTAACACTGGGTGAAACAGAGGTTATATTAAAACGTGAGGAGATGCATTGTATTGTCACATGAATGATATCATCAGTGATGTGGTCATTGATGTCAAATGAGATGTCATCAGTGATCTCATCAGTGATGTCATTTGAGATGTCATCAGTGATGTCATCAGTGATGTCACTGACCATGTCATGAATGATGTAATATGTGACATGATCAGCAGTGGATTGCGGGTGCGCGATATATAGTTAGTGCAACTAACTATATATGGAATTTCAATGGTTTTGTGTGAGTAAAATAAGGTTTTTTAAATGCTAATTCCTAACTATATATGGTGTATAACCTATGGTTTTTTCAGTGAATATATATATATATTCACTGAAAAAACCATAGGTTATAGACCATATATAGTTAGGAATTAGCATTTACAAAACCTTGAAAATTCACTGAAAAAACCATAGGTTATACACCATATATAGTTAGGAATTAGCATTTAAAAAACCTTATTTTACTCACACAAAACCATTGAAATTCCATATATAGTTAGTTGTACTAACTATATATCGCGCACCCGCAATCCACTGCTGATCATGTCACATATTACATCATTCATGACATGGTCAGTGACATCACTGATGACATCACTGATGACATCTCAAATGACATCACTGATGACATCACTGATGACATCTCAAATGACATCACTGATGACATCACTGATGACATCTCAAATGACATCACTGATGACATCACTGATGACATCTCAAATGACATCACTGATGACATCACTGATGACATCTCATTTGACATTACTGATCACATCACTGATGACATCTCAAATGACATCACTGATGACATCACTGATGACATCTCAAATGACATCACTGATGACATCACTGATGACATCTCAAATGACATCACTGATTACATCACTGATGACATCTCATTTGACATTACTGATCACATCACTGATGACATCATTCATGTGATAATACGATGAACCTCTTCAGACTCTAATATAACCTTAGATACACTCAGTGTAAACACAGACTCGCAGATTGTCACTCATCCATGAAGTTACACACACACCTAGTCAGTCATGCAAACAATCAATCACACCTCCATTTCCTTAACTATACAGTTAAACACACCTTACTTATTCAAACATATACTAAAACATATTTACTCACTTATACAATCCTGGATACAAGTTCACAATGATCCATACAGCCACTCACACATTCACTGGCTCTTATGCACAGTTATTTATATATGTCAACTCTCACATGTACTGTATTTTACATATGTACTTACTTTGACATGTAGCACTGAGATATCTATTCACTCACCAATACAGTCATGCACACAGTCAACCGCCCATACAGCTGTTTCCACATGCACTTTTGAACCCATACATCTATGCAGAGAGTCATACACCTCCCAGCCACCCATACACACTCTCAGTCTCCCATACAAATACTTGGGCAACCAACCAATAACCCATATAGTTAATCATATAGCTACTGATCAACACATGCAGCAGTTTACAGAACAACAGACATAATGATGCACAAATTAAGACAGTTTAGTCACTAACCCATGCACTCAGTGAGACACATTTAATCACTCACTCATACAGTCAGTCATGCACCTACTAAATCCTTTGTTCAGACACTTCTACATCCACTCATTCTTCAATATGTAAGACATATTTTAACTTTACAGAAACATACAGTCACTGGATGTTGTCATCAGTGATGTCATCAGTGATGTCATTTGAGATGTCATCAGTGATGTCATCAGTGATGTCATTTGAGATGTCATCAGTGATGTCATCAGTGATGTCATTTGAGATGTCATCAGTGATGTCATCAGTGATGTCACTGACCATGTCATGAATGATGTAATATGTGACATGATCAGCAGTGGATTGCGGGTGCGCGATATATAGTTAGTACAACTAACTATATATGGAATTTCAATGGTTTTGTGTGAGTAAAATAAGGTTTTTTAAATGCTAATTCCTAACTATATATGGTGTATAACCTATGGTTTTTTCAGTGAATTTTCAAGGTTTTGTAAATGCTAATTCCTAACTATATATGGTCTATAACCTATGGTTTTTTCAGTGAATTTCATTGGTTTTTTAAAAGCTAATATCTATAGCTGTAAAAATGTATTCTTCTTTAAATCCAAAAATATATTTTATATGTTTATTAATAATTTTTTTAAAATATTTTTTTTGTTTCGCTCCCGGTCCGCGAACCGGGAAGCTTCCCGTTAGCTCAATTTGATGCCGCGACCCGGTCCGCGAACCGGTAAGAAATCAACATAGTGACGGTATCGCGTTGCCGCGTAATGCGTCTTATGACGTACTGCGTTAGCGCACCCGGAAGTGCCCCGGGGCGCGGACCGAGGCGCGAAACGCAGCTCCCCGGAAGTGATCCGCGGCGCGTCGCGAAAGCGCGACGTATCGCGTTGCCGCGTAATGCGTCTTGTGACGTACCGCGTTAGCGCACCCGGAAGTGTCCCGGGGCGCGGACCGAGGCGCGAAGCTCAGCGACCCGGAAGCTAACCGGGGCACGTTCCGCAGCGCGTAACATGAGCGTGAGAGGTCATGTGACTTGTTAATAAAACTTTTCATTGGTTCATTTCACTTTTGGTTTCATAATGATGTAAGGCTAGGTCAGGTGACCTAAAAATAACACTTTTCATTGGTTGAGAAGTATTGTTTTTCCCAAATGATGAAAACCCCTCCTTCTTTCCTCACTCTGACTTTCATCATTGTGAGAGGAAGACCTTCATTACTATATCAGAAATGGCTTCAGTAGTTGCTTCAGCTGGTGGACCCCCACCACCACCTCCACCTCCTCATGGGAAGAGAGGACCACCTCCCCAGGTGATGACCAACACTGAGGAGGAAGAGGAAGAAATGGATGAAGAGGAGGGAGAAGAACCACAGTTCTTAGAAGAGGTGCCCCGGGTTTCACATAAGAAAGCCAGTTTCATCTGGCAGTTTTATTCGATCCCTCCTGGCCAAAAAAAAGTCAATGCGAGGTATGTCACCTGCCTCATCTGTAAAGAAAAATTATCCAGAGGGACGGATAAGAAATATAGTTACGGAAATCATACAATGCACAGGCACATGACAAGGAAGCATCCACTCAATTATAGCCGGGCGGAAATACGGGATTTGCAGGAAAATCCAAGATCAACTCCTGTGGCCAGATCAAGAATACCCATTTCATTGACACCAGCAGAGGCACGGGAAACTGTGCCAAATATACAAGAAAATTTTGGCCACATGATACACTCTTGTATGCACTGTCGTGCGTTGTTAGCATGTGGCAACATGAGCATAAATGCTATAAACCTGGCGTATGAACACCATAATTGCCCTAACCGCCCCCAGTAATTTTTTTTTTGCTCCTGTTGAGCCCTTTTCAATGCCTGTTTTTTGTTGTTTCCCCCCCCCCAAAAAAAACCAAAAAAAATATAAAATCGTTCAAAAAATACAAAAAAAACAAAAAATGTTCAAAAAAAAAAATATATATATAAAACAACAAAAATATAAAAAAAAAAGTTCTTTTCAGAACTACCTTCCCTTTCAAAAAAAATTGCTAGAATGTTTAGCACTCTGGCAAGCTCTATTTCTTTTGGTTCGCTTCCCGGTTAGCTTCCCGGTACGCGGACCGGGAGCTAACCAAAACATTTAAAAAAAAAAAAAAAAGAGTAAGTATAAGGAAAGTAAACAGAGAGTGATGTTAAAAGAAAGACAGCTATAGGGAGTAAAGAAGAGATACTGTTTAATAGATCTATTTACCGAAGAAAAGACGGAAGAGGGTATAATTGTGAAAAACAAAATAGATAACGAAGTGAAAGAAAAAAAAAGAGAGTATAACATTAACAAAGAAGAGTTTCTTGGAGAATGTGAGTGAATGTTCAAAATAAGATTAAAACATGAGGAATAACAGAGAGAAAAAATAGAAAACAGAAAACAAAAAATAACAGAAAAAGATTAATTGAAACAGCAAAGAAATGTAAGTAACATAGAGCCATATCATCAACATAGGCAATAAAAGTTTTGCAGCTTTTATTGGCAGAAATGTGTCGCTAAAGCTGCTTTTGCGGCAGAAAACTGCCGCTAAAACCACTTTTGCACCAGTTTTCTGCCAATAAAAAGAGCAATATTTTATTGGCTGTGTTCATAATATGCCCCTTAGTGTGCTTCAACTACACAGAGAAAGCATTATGAACAAGTAGTGATAGAGTGATCAGTCAAAGACACTAAGAGTAATAGAGACGGAGTGAGTGAACAAGAGTGAGGAACTATGAGAAGAGAGGGACTGAGAAAAAGAGTGGAAGGAGTTGAGTAAGTAGGTAATAGAGAAAGGAATGAGGAAAGTAGCAAAGGCAGGAAACTGAGGGTTAAAGAAATGAAGCAGTGGAACTAATAGAAGTTAAATGTGATAGAAATGTAATGAAAAGAGTATAATACATTTACCTTATAATTGTCGTTAAATTACTCACTTTTTGTTTTTATACTTTCAATCTGTGAAAGAGAGAACAAACATTTGAAAAATATTAAAACATGTATTTAAAAATTACAAAAGACAAGGGAAAAGATTGAAGGACAAACAGTTTTTCAACAACTTTGACACTTACAGAAGCTTCTGCTTCTCCAGGCCCCCTACACAGTCCTAAAGATATACATTTTAAACTAACAGTATCTTGATGCAGATGAAGTGAGGCCTATCTTAAAACATGGTGCATCTTTTGCATTGCTGTTGTCTCAGAAAAGTGTCGCAAGACACTAAAATTTTAAATGATTACTTCAGGATGCCAATAAGATGTGTCCTATCCAGAGGTTTGTTTGAGGTGAGGCCTACTCAGGGTTGCAGATGAAATTTCGAGTTGTTGAAGAGAACAGAGGACATAATACATGTGAAGGTCTACCAATGAAGTGAGTCATGTCCACTGCACTCTTGAACAAAGTCCAAACCTCCTACGTTTCCCTGGACAGACCTAAACTTGATCTGCACAATGTGATTCATAATGATAGGAAACACAGGTGATGTAATTGAAATACGTGCAATTTCTTTTGCTCATTTCACAATCACATCACTTGTGTTTCCTTTGCTTAGGTATCTCATTGTGCAGATGTAGTCCAGCATATGAAAGAATACGCAGAAGTGCAGCACTGCATGCAACAACTTTGACACTTACAGAAGCCTCACCTTCTCCATGCCTCCTACACAGTTCTACATATACATCATAAATGCAAACAGTACAGAATTAATTATAAATGTTAAATGGTTTATTTTTGCTGTTCTCAGAATGTATCAAAATTCACTAAAAACAGTGACTTGAAGGTATTCATCATATAACAGCGGGGAAAAAAAACACAATCAAAATGATTGTGTTTAAAAAACCCATACAACATAACAAATCAGAATTCAGAACTCCTTAAAGTTAACTTACTTTCCATGACGTCAAAGGATGTCCTATGAACAGCTTACACTCTGTTGTGCTGTTATTACTTTCAGCCCGCCACTTTCTGAAAGAAAATCTCCATCGTTTTTAAAAACATGTTACATGCAATAAATGACTTCTTGCTCTCTACCACAAGTTTCCACAAGGCCAAATCTTGTCAGACCCATTTATAACTCTTGGATTTCTTGTAAGCCAATCCCGTCATTTGGCATTTCCGCAACTTTCAGAATTAAAATGTTGAAGATCATTTTCACAATCCTGGAATAGTAATATCTTCCCCTTCTTGCTCAGTCATGTTCTACATTTCCTATGACACTGATACTGCTTACTATGAAGCAGACTTACACTACCTCTATGACTACTACAATTATTTAATTCTCTACATCACTTTTAATCACAAAGCAATGTAAAACAGTAGACAGCATTGCAGACTTACATTCCCTCTACTTTATGTTTTGATTGGCTGCTTCAATTAGCTTATAAAAAGAAATAGTTTTTCTGAACTCATTCAAAGTGCACTTATTTCTCCATGACGTCCAGTCTTATGGTTAGAAGTTATGTCTCTGAACTACACTTATCCTCAAGGCCAAATTGTGTAGGAGCCATTAGAACTTCTTGAAATTCCACAGAGCACATCCCGATATTATTTCCCTAAAATTTTGGTTTTAAAAACACAAGGTAAGAGTTTTTAAGGTCATACGGCAATTTTTTTTTGAAAATTAAAACAGAATCGTTGCAGAATGACCAGCCATTTCTAGACTTTAAATAAGCTGTGTAATGTCCTGATGTTAATGAAGGACCGTCATGATATATAATTGCTGCAGTTACAAAAGTCCTTCCTGATATTGACAACTGCGAAGCTACAAAATTTTTAATTAAAGTTGTCAATTTTGTTCCATCAGGCCTACATCGTTGGAACATTAAAATGACATACTGGCCATATGTTCGTATAAATAACGTGGACATCATTTCAGATTTACATTGGCTACACTCCATGTTGTGATCAGCTGCTTTTACTAGCTTATTAAAGGAAACTGATTTACTGTCTGGCAAAGTTAAATATATAAATCTTTCTGAGTCTACACTAGTAGTACTTGATACCATACAGTTCTCGCAGTCATGCTGCCATTGATAAGAAAGCCCAAACAGCTGATCTACATCTACACCTTCAGCATGTAATACATCAAGCATATACATTAAAAACTCCTGACAATCTTGCTGAATATTTTGAGAGAATTGTGTTTGGCCTGAATATCTGTCTAACAGATTTCGAATTTCAGACACACTTTCTATGTTTGTTCTATCAGTGCTACATTTCTCTAACACAGAATTTAACAAACTGCAAAATCTTTGATCAGAATTGACCACAATCTCTTCTTTTACATTTTCTAGAGAAAACAAAACATTAACCACTACATTAGCATAGCAGTTGACACCAGAACTGTTTTCAAACTGAAAACCAACAACATCTTCAACAGAATCCTTTTTGTTTCTGCTTGTAATTTTAGGTTCATTGACTTTTTGTCTTTTTGCTACAACCTCCCCAGTATTGGTCACATTTCTTCGTTTCCGGCCTACCACACGTTTCTCAAACAAAGGATACTGAGGCAAATGTGGCGCATACTCTCTTCTTAACCTATTGTATTCCTTAACACAATCTAGATCCGCACAAATGTTTGTGACATCACACTCAATCAAGTTCAATCCCGATAAAGTTCTAACTCGTGACAATGCCACATATGCCATACCCTCCTTGAACACAGAACTGCCAATATTCACCAATGCACTGTCTACACTTAAACCTTGCGATTTATGGATTGTCACTGCATATGCCAAGCAAACAGGAAACTGCTTACGGCGAACATATAAGTCTTTTACAAGCAAAAATCTAGCAGAACAACGACCAATTAGCTGTACTTCCTCAATGCCATCAAATTTAATTTTTAAAAATTCTATTCCATCTCTATTTCTGTATTTCACAAAATCAACAACATTACCCATTGATCCATTTACCAGACCTCTTTCAACATGTAAATTCCTTCTTAAAATTATACGGCAGTTCAAGCACACATTCAGAGTCTTTTCAAAACCTGCAGTTTTAGATATACTCTTCTCTAATGAATCCAATTTTGTTTTCAGATTCTCAGACAAAATAATTGTTGATCCCATATGCTCTACTCTGTCAATAGCTTCCAGTTTCACAATCTCTTGCTTTTCTAAATGCAACATTTTGTTGTTGAATTTGGCACATTCTGCAAGAGTTGGCATCAAACATATTCCAGATTTCTTCTCAGTAATTTTCTGAAAAATATTCTCAGGCACAACATCTTGTTCTGGATATAAATTTGACAGTAATCGTGCATGTAAAGCTTCTTTCCCATGCTCGGTCACTTTTCCAATTCTAACATCTTGTAGAATAGTCTTGTAAACTTCATCCTTCGCCTGACGCATATTTTCATGCAGTTCAGCATAATTGAAGTTTAACCATATATTGACGTTGCCAATGCTCCCTAGGCACTTCCTGGTATCTTCATGCGTGAGCATTTTGAACACAGGTTGCCCTTTCACTGGTGTCAGCTGCAAAAGATCTCCGAAAACAATGATGTGTTTGCCACCAAATAACACATCATACTCTGTTTTGAGAACTTCTTGCATTCTCAAATGTACAAAGGCAAGCATGACATTGGAAACCATGCTTACTTCGTCAATGATAAGAAGTTTCATTTTCCTCAAGATTCTTGAAACTTCAAAACAAGTATCTCCAGATAGCTTGTGATATTGTAATTTGTTGTCATGCTCCACTGGCAGCATCAGTAAACGATGTAAAGTAATCCCTTTAATGTTATGTGCTGCCAGTCCAGTTGGAGCGGTGACAACACAAGACAGCGATGACTCTGTCCTTTCCTGCAAATAGCATGAAATTGCTTTAATGAGGAAACTTTTTCCAGTTCCCGCTTCTCCACTCACGTACAGTCGGACAGGCTTCAACGATGTACATGAGCACTCTTTCTTGTCATGACTTAATCCATGATCAATTTGCATGGTAACTTCGTCATATATTTTCCTCTGCTCAACGTTGAGTTGTCTTTCCAACTCTTCTAAGTTAACCGCATCCTCCTGAGCATGTGCCATGGCTCTTTCCACTTCATTCATGGCAGTGGCAGCTTCATTTTCGATAACAGGTCCTCCTAGTGGATCCTGACTCAATGAAGCAGAACTCTGACTGTCCTGAGAACTGTCTCTGGCAATCTCGGCTGCAATCGTTGCTTCCTGCTCAATTTCCGCATTCAACATTTCTACATATTTGGGAAAAGCAGGACATTCTATGGTCTCCTTGGCGGCATTGAAAGAGTCTTCGTAACAGAGGAAATCTCCAAGCAGTTCCTCTTCTGCACGCCAAGGCTTGAAAAGTTGCAAAAGTGCTAAATAGAAAAACTCCTTTTTTTTCAGGAGATTCGCCACTCAATTTTCGATGGTTTACCAAGTGGCATTTTCTTTGCTTGACCAGACATCCCTCACTTCCTATTACAGCATACACTCCTTTCTCAGTATCTTCTTTGATGTTCCTCTTGAATATGTAATTTTGAAGAACCTCATACAGACAAACATTGTCGAGGTGACTGCTTCTATTTGGATAATATGTATCCAACATGTTGGTCTTCAAAATGTCGGTACTGTTTGGCTCCTTTTCCGCCAAATACTCAATTTCCCGCACAGGTTTGAGAACTCGATTACGCATTGCAGCAAGACCAAGACTCGCCCAAACGATACTCCTGGACTTGGCATAGAGACTTGCTGAAGACAACCGGTCAGAGCATTCGTAAGCTCCAATTTCTCGATGCGACAACATCTTCAGACTGAAACTGTACAACTTCTTGCTGAGGCTCTTTTCATGGGAAATGTCCTCCCACATATCCTTCAATTCTGTCTTCTCTTTTTTGGTGATGTAAGACGTCACATACCGAGCCACAGCCATACAGTTATCAGCCACAAACTGTATATCCATGTTAGCATTCCACATGGACAAAATCACCGGGTTGTAGTCGTTGATGTACTTGGACTCTTCGTTCCTCTTCAAATTGTGTGTGTTTTTAGGTGATTTCTTCATGACATTGTGTCGCAGCGAAGACATCAAACTGTTTACTCTTCCTTTAGAAATCACCGGTCGTGGAAAGCCGAAACGACATTTAGTGTAGAACTTGTCCTTGTTTCGGAATTTACGACGGCAGTACTTTCCACATCGATGGCTTTGGAAACGCAGAACTTTTTCTCTTAGGCTTTTCTTCTCCTTTGCGTTTGGAACAGCACACGTAGAATACTGTTGGATGAAACTCATCACTGAGTCTTCTGGATCCGTTCCAAATTTAGGTGCATCCTTGATCCACAGCAACATATGTATATGAGGAGCACCTCTTGCTTGGTACTCCTTTCTCCAGAAGAAATCCAACACCTCTCCAAGAGGTGGATTCTTCTTATTCATGATGAAAGACATCATAGCTTCAAATCTATGATTGAAGTACCTACATACATTGACTGGATCCAAAGAGCACAGTTCTCCGGGTGTCTTGATTTCGATGTTATCTACGTTAGCATTTGCCTCTCGTAGAAATTCAAGTAAGTCTTCCCAGCCATACTCGGCACAGCTCAGAGTGAGGAACCATGTGGGAGTACCTAAGTTCCTCAGCATACATTTTAAATCACCATGACGACGGTACCAGTACTCATTAGTACCACGCTGACACGCCATGAGATTAATCAGGTGAGAATCCAAAATACTGTCTTGGACATTGACTTTATCCATAAAGTCACATGCCGAGATGTTTTGCATGTGTATACCACTTTTCAAGATGTGGTTCACTGCATATGACAGTCCAGACAGATCGCTTTCAAACAGGAGATGAAACAAATAAGGAATGCATTGTCGAAACCTAGCATCTCCTGCATACAATCGCAAAGTCCGGTATTCAGAAGCAGGAATTTGATGAGGTCGCTCATCATATCTTCCTCCCTGACCTGTTGGAAAAAGCTGTGGGAAACACCGAGCTTCCAAACTTTCCTCCCAAACACTAATGGGACTCCCTTTGCCTTGTTTCATTTGAAACAACTCAATAGCATTCCCCATGACTTCCTTGGAATGCAAAGGATGAACACTATAATGTTCATATATTTCTTCACTAGTAGAGGGTTCTACTTTCTCAATTTGACCAGCACACAAATCGCTGTCCTCTTCCTCACTTACTTCCTCTTCTGCAACATATACATTTTTATAGTATTTATTATATTTTTTCAAATACAATGTTGCCCTTTTGACTTTCCTAACATCTACTAAATCTTGCCATATTTTCTTATTCTTTGTCGGAACCCCATTAACTAAGATAACAAGAGGTTCCTCTTCCACTTTTTCTACTCCAATTGTGTTAATGTTTTTCTTCAAATCTAGAGGCAAATAAACAACTCTTCCCTTTAATCCTCTCTGTAAATCTGATGGAGGCAATTTCCCTGTCTTTGGCTCCATTCTTACAATAGCCTGAAAGGGATGGATACTTTGAATCAAAATAGATTCATGAGTATTTAAATCCTTCAATTCAGAAGGAATCTCAACCAATTCCAGATTATTATGAACTGCTCTAGCAGGCATCTGGTTTTGATTTAATTTGCAACAACAATAAGTACACACACGTTGATCCAATCCCAAATCAAAACAATGTTCTACCATCAAGTATGTTGCGAAATCCTTCCATTCACTATTATTTTCCCTTTCACTTTTTGCATATAAATCCACTAACTTAGTCTGATTCTTATAATAAGTGCGTCGACAACACACACAAGTGAAATTAGGCCTCTCACTTGATTTCACCTGAAACGTCGCAATTTCCTTCTGAAAATTATCTGTACTGGAAACCTGTACACTATCTTCCACATTACCCTCTTCTTCTTGGTCAATTTCAACATTCTCCTCTTTACTTCCAAAGTAACAAAACTCAATTTCTTCACATACATTCTTCACATCTATTTCAGAACCATGCAAAAGAGCAGCGCATAATTGTTTAAGCATAATTGCTGGACTCTTAGCATAATACAACATTCTAACTAATTTCCTCACTTTATTATGATGCACTGCTAGCATCCTGAAATGATGAAAAACACTCTGGCATACTCTCCTGGAAAGACAAGCCAGTGAATGACCATGCAAACCTGTCACTTCTCTCACTCTGCAAGGATCTAATTCTTGCAACAACCTTATTTTCTGCTTCAAACTTTTCTTATTAAATGACCGTACAAAATCACAAAGCAAATTGATGGAATCCTGTCGCACACTACAAATACTACTACACTTCCAGGTGTAGACAGGACCCTTAGCACGTCTTCCTAAAACCTCATTACCTAACACCTCTTCTGTCTCTGTTGTCACAAGTTTTTCTTTTTCAACTGGACAACCATCTTTCACTTCATAAGCACGACCACTGGTGTCAACTGCATGCACCAAATCATTATCCTGGAAATAACTCTCCTCATTAAAAAATGCCTCACAGCTTGTACTATGCATCCATTCTCCAGAAAAAACTTCACAAAAATTACTACGATTAACTATTCTCTTCCATCTACTATTTCTTTTGAAATCATAAATTGCCTTGTTTAGCTTCCTAATTCTATTGATTATCAAAATAAATAACTTACGTTTAATTTCAAATGCCTGATCAATAACTTTCTCAACTTTTTTTTTTCTCTTATAAAAAACCACTTTCTGTTGACCTTTCTTAATATTTTTTAACAAATTGCCAATTATCCTGTTGCGGAACATTCATTTACGAATGTCCCTAAACTGTTGTTTCCTTCTACTATCATGCACAGAGTTATCTCTTGCTCTAGCAGTAACATTTTTGATTGGCCTTTCCTTTCCATTTGAATTGGTTCTCTTTTTCTGGACTGAAACATTTTCTGTAGTAATATTTTTTTTACTACACATATTTCTTATGAAATATTTTGTGCTCTTACCCGGTGCTTTCTTCGTGACTTGACAAATCTTTTTGTTAGAGGACAGCTGCTTATTTTGTTTCACCTGCTGTCTTTGACGTTTTGCAGCCTTTCTCTGTCTTTCTATTGTTGGCATGGTGAAATCTTGAAATGATCTGCAGTTGAATCTGTGGTAAAATATAATAAAAAATGTTATTAACCACTATTACCAAACAGTAAATCAATAACAGTGATCAAAAACTTAACACACTACTTTACATTTTAAATAGAAGATTTTTTAGTCCTTGGCAAATTTACAATACAGAAATAGCAGAAAAGAAATGACATTTATATTTATGTTACCTGTGCTATTTTATATGTGAATCTGATCTAATTTTATGAGCATATTTTAATATTTTATTGAAGACACTACACATAACCTGTTTTTGAAGGTGTCTTTATTTTTAAATTAAACGGTTTACATTTTTACTTTTTATTAATTATACATTTTTAAAATAAATGTTTATAGTTCCATAGGCTCAAGCAGGTCAGCTTCCCACCCTATGTCATATAATTCGGACAAATCTGCATCCTCATCACGCTCTTCTTCATCCTCAGGATTTAAATCATCCAAGGGATCAACATCCACTGATGTTTCAATTACGAGTTCAATGATGAGGTCAAAATCAACTGATTGCAGATTGTCGCTCATGTTGATGTTGTCTTTATCTTTAAAGAAAGATAACAACAATGAGATGTTGCAGAGTAAGAGACAAATCTCAGAGATTATAATAGTAAAATTGTTTAACAAGAGTAATATTTTGCAGCTATTATTTAGCCATGTCCAGCAATGCTGAGCAGGTGAAGACTATGTCTAATTTTTCAGTGAACAGGACTCATCTCTTCTTAACCTTGGATAAGCCTCACCGACTCTGTGTCCCCTGCACATACTTAAATGTAAAGGGGCAGATTTATGTTAAATGGCACATCCCCAGGCATGCACCAGTTAACATGCACCGCTGCTCTGCCACCCATGGTGTGCCGTATTTACAATCAGATAGGAGAAAGCTGCGTCAAAACCCTGCGCCTGCTTTAAGCAGGCATAGGTCTTGACGCAACATTGTGGAGATGGGGCACCCCTGAGCCTTGCTTGAGCTGCATCGCACTTGCGATACAACTCCAGCAATCACTACCTTTACAGCACAGATACGTCACGCATCTGTGCCATTTTTGCCCCATGATGCCCCGCATTGTAAATGCAGCACACCATGGGTGGCGGAACAGCGGCGCAGGATGACTGACACATCCCTGGTGATGCACCAGTCATCATAAATCTATCCCTAAGCTTCTTATCTTGTTACAGATGAACCGCCATATGTACCATCAAACTATTTTGCATTTCCTAAATAGCGAATTTTAAGGGATAAATAGCAATTCTTTACCATTCCTAATTTGCAATGAGCAAATTGCTAATTGCAAGTTACCCATTCATTTCCATGGGCTAGGAGGCTCATAGGAATGAAGGTTTAATTTGCGATTAGCAATTTGCTCATCACAAATTAGGAATTTTTCCAAGGGTGCAGGGGTGTCTCAAAAACACCCTGCTGCACCCCTGAAAAAGAAATTTGGGGGCATATGGCACACATACAGGCCCTAAGGGCATGTGTTGGCGTCATATGGGACCTTTTGTTTTTGGGAAAAAAAGCTTTTTGAAAAGAATTCACAAATTACCACCAACTAGAAGTTGGTGGTAGTTTCCAAATCCTTAATGTCATTTTTTACATATTTTTTGTTTGATACATTGCATTTAAGTAATCGCAAAATTTGCAAATCCTTCAGTGCAATCGTAAAATAAGGAATAGCAAATTTTGCTACTCCTTATTTTGCATCAAACTTGTTTGATACATACCATTTGTCTAATTAACATTCGCAAAGGCCGAAATTCGCAGAATTTTGATCTTTGCGAATGCTAATTAGCTTGATACATATGGCCCCAAGTGAGGCCTGTCTTGCAATATGGTGCATCTTTTGCATCACTGCTGCATCGGTTTCATGTGGTACGTTTTTTTTACACCATGACATATCTGCCTAAATGCATCAATTTGTAATTTTGTCGCCTCATAGCAAATCTTTTGCACCGCCGCTGCATCATAAAAGTGACACAGTGGCGCAAAAGAGGCATACACCTATCATAAATCTGTCCCTAGCATTTTAAATGATTAATCCAGGATGACGATAAGGTGTGGCCTATCCAAAGGTTTGTTTAAGGTGAGGCCTACTCAGGATTGCAGATTAAAGTTACGCTTGATGAAGAATACAGAGGAGATAATACATGTAAAGGCCTACCAATGAAGTAAGTAATGTGCACTTTATTTCGCCAGTCATCATAAATGTATCCCTAAGCTTCTTATCTTGTTACAGATGAACCACCATATGTACCATCAAACTATTTTGCATTTCCTAAATAGCGAATTCTAAGGAATAAATAGCAATTCTTTACCATTCCTAATTTGCAATGAGCAAATTGCTAATTGCAAATTACCCATTCATTTCCATGGGCTAGGAGGCTCATAGGAATGAAGGTGCAATTTGCGATTAGCAATTAGCTCATCACAAATTAGGAATTTTTTCAAGGGTGCAGGGGTATCTCAAGAACACCCTGCTGCACCCCTGAAAAAGAAATTTGGGGGCATATTGCGCACATACATGCCCTAAGGACATGTATTGGCGTCATATGGCACCTTTTGTTTTTTGGGAAAAAATGCTTTTTGAAAAGAATTTGCAAATTACCACAAACTAGAAGTTGGTGGTAGTTTCCAAATCCTTAATGTTATTTTTTACATATTTTTTGTTCGATACATTGCATTTAAGTAATCGCAAAATTTGCAAATCCTTCAGTGCAATCACAAAATAAAGAATAGCAAATTTTGAATTAAGGACATTTTAAGTAATTTCCACATGTGCAGTGTTTTCAAATTATGATTTGAAAATCGTTTTTGGGGAAAAGGAATGGTTTGCAAATTTATGACAAGGACATAATGGTGTATGCTTCTCTATAAGGCATTTCAGTGTCTCTGATGTCATTTTTCCCATATTACATTATAAGACCTTTCCCCATGGAGCACATTCCTTGTAAATATGCTCCCACCTGTGCATGGTGAATTTAGATTTTGACTGTTTGAGTCACATAGCCATGTTAATAGTGACCCAAAAAAATTGGAAACGCTTTAAAAAAACACATTCATGTGTCTTAAGGACATTTTAAGTCATTTCCCCGTGGACAGTGTTTTGTAAGTGGCGCAAAAGAGTCATACACCTATCATAAATCTGTCCCTAGCATTTTAAATGATTAATTCATGATGACGATAAGGTGTGGCCTATCCAGAGGTTTGTTTAAGGTGAGGCCTACTCAGGATTGCAGATTAAAGTTACGCTTGATGAAGAATACAGAAGAGATAATACATGTAAAGGCCTACCAATGAAGTAAGTGATTTGCACTTTATTTCGCCAGTCATCATAAATGTATCCCTAAGCTTCTTATCTTGTTACAGATGAACCACCATATGTACCATCAAACTATTTTGCATTTCCTAAATAGCGAATTTTAAGGAATAAATAGCAATTCTTTACCATTCCTAATTTGCAATGAGCAAATTGCTAATTGCAAATTACCCATTCATTTCCATGGGCTAGGAGGCTCATAGGAATGAAGGTGCAATTTGCGATTAGCAATTAGCTCATCACAAAATAGGAATTTTTTCAAGGGTGCAGGGGTATCTCAAGAACACCCTGCTGCACCCCTGAAAAAGAAATTTGGGGGCATATGGCGCACATACATGCCCTAAGGACATGTATTGGCGTCATATGGCACCTTTTGTTTTTTGGAAAAAAATGCTTTTTGAAAATAATTCGCAAATTACCACAAACTAGAAGTTGGTGGTAGTTTCCAAATCCTTAATGTCATTTTTTACATATTTTTTGTTTGATACATTACATTTAAGGAATCGCAAAATTTGCAAATCCTTCAGTGCAATCGCAAAATAAGGAATAGCAAATTTTGAATTAAGGACATTTTAAGTCATTTCCACATGTGCAGTGTTTTCAAATTATGATTTGAAAATCGTTTTTGGGGAAAAGTAATGGTTTGCAAATTTATGACAAGGACATAATGGTGTATGCTTCTCTATAAGGCATTTCAGTGTCTCTGATGTCATTTTTCCCATATTACATTATAAGACCTTTCCCCATGGAGCACATTCCTTGTAAATATGCTCCCACCTGTGCATGGTGAATTTAGATTTTGACTGTTTGAGTCACATAGCCATGTTAAAAGTGACCCAAAAAAATTGCAAACGCTTTAAAAAAACACATTCATGTGTCTTAAGGACATTTTAAGTCATTTCCCTGTGGACAGTGTTTTGTAAGTGGCGCAAAAGAGGCATACACCTATCATAAATCCGTCCCTAGCATTTTAAATGATTAATTCATGATGACGATAAGGTGTGGCCTATCCAGAGGTTTGTTTAAGGTGAGGCCTACTCAGGATTGCAGATTAAAGTTACGCTTGATGAAGAATACAGAGGACATAATACATGTAAAGCTCTACCAATGAAGTAAGTGATGTCCACTTCATTGCGCCAGTCATCATAAATGTATCCCTAAGCTTCTTATCTTGTTAGACATCAACCGCCATATGTATCATATAACTATTTTGCATTTCCAAAATAGCGAATTTTAAGGAATAAATAGCGATTCTTTACCATTCCAAATTTGCGATGAGCAAATTGCTAATTGCAAATTACCCATTCATTTCCATGGGCCAGGATGCCCATATGAATGAAGGTGCAATTTGCGATTAGCAATTAGCTCATCGCAAATTAGGAATTTTTCCAAAGGTGCAGGGGTGTCTCAAGAACACCCTGCTGCACCCCTGAAAAATAAATTTGGGGGCATATGGCGCACATACATTTTAACAACATTCCATTACCTCAAAAACGATTTTCAATTCATAATTTGAAAACACTGCCCACAGGGAAATTACTTAAAATGTCCTTAAGACACATGAAAGTTTTTTTAAAAGCCTTTGCAAGTTTTTGGGTCACTTTTAACATGGCTATGTAACTCAAACAGTCAAAATCTAAATTTACCATGCACAGGTGGGAGCATATTCACAAGGAATGTGCTCCACAGGGAAAGGTCTTTTAATGTAATATGTGAAAAATGACATCAGAGACACTGAAATGCCTTATAAAGAATCATACACCATTATGTCCTTGTCATAAATTTACAAACCATTCCTTTTCCCCAAAAACGATTTTCAAATCATAATTTGAAAACACTGCACATGAGGAAATGACTTAAAATGTCCTTAAGACACATGAAAGTGTTTTTTGATTGCCTTTCCAGCATGGTTGGGTCACTTTTAACATGGCTATGTAACACAAACATTTAAAATCTAAATTTGCCATGCACAGGTGGGACCATATTTACAAGCAATTTGCGCCACAGAGAAAGGTCTTACATTAAAATGGGAAAAATAACACCAGGGACAGTCAATTGCCGTATAAAGAAGCATACACCATTATGTCCTTGTCATAAATTTAAAAACAATTCCTTTTCCCCAAAAACGATTTTCAAATCATAATTTCAAAACACTGCACATGGGAAAATTACTTAAAATGTCCTTAAGACATATAAAAGCGTTTTTTAATTGCCTTTGCAGCATGTTTGTATCACTTTTAACATGGCTATGTAACACAAACATTCAAAATCTAAATTTTCCATGCACAGATGGGAGCATATTTACAAGCAATTTGCGCCACATAATTCATAATTTTCTCCTTAAAGCACACTATTCTCTATCTAAATTAAAGAAATATTTTCTCACCTTAGCAAATACTTTGAGTTTGAAAATAGTCTCAGAAACACACCAATTTGTCTTCAGCAGAGCAAAAGGTATGCACTCCAGAGTCTGCAGCTATCAAAAGCACAGAAATGCTGTAATTCTTCACACATATCTCTCATGTCACCCAATCAAAACTCTTCCCTCACTTTTTTTCAAATGAAAACCCTTCCCCCCTCTGCCATTTCATGCCTTTTCTGCATGGCAACCACCTCTTGGAAGACTTCTGGTGTTTGCAAGTTCACACAACAATGTTGCAATTGAACTCTGAACTCTCAGTGCACCTGCATATCCAGTGCATTCTTTCATTTAATGATTTTTTATTGACCATTCAAAATACATCTTTCAAATAACTCATCCATGCACCCTAACTTTCTGTTTTCAGCAATCAAAATCCACCAATCACTGTTACTGCTTCATGAACACAGAAACTCCACAGTTTTTTTCATTTTAAACTCTCATTTTTTCAACTGCCATTTCATTGCCACACTTCATCTGACTGCAGGAGAACCTCCTCTCACCATGTTTTCTGTCTGGATTGTTGGACATAGTTATATCCACTGGGCTCACAGGTATGCTGAGAACAGAAAATTACCTAACCTCAATTTACAAGATGTGGAAATTAAGTGGTTTGGCCACAGAGGATTAAAATGTCACCAATTGATACCATTGGTGAAAACCTTTATGCATTTGCCCAAACCTGACCTGTTAATTGTGCACTGTGGAGGTAATGACTTGGGCACTTTGACTGGGGTAGGTCTGGAAATGCTTTTAAAGGACACCTTTGAGCAATTAATGGCACTTTTTCCTCAGACTGCCTTGGTATATTCAAATATATGCCAAAGACAGAAATGGAGGTGGTCAAACCAATTTTGTCCACAAATTGAGAAGTCGAGGAAGCATGTAAACAAATCTGTTTCAGCTTACATGAGAGACCATGGAATGGGCTCCCTGTACAACAATAACCTGCGTTACTACATGCAAGATATCTACAGAGGAGATGGAGTTCACTTCTCAGATGAGGGCAACAGAATTTTCACTCTGAATTTAAGACTGTGCATTGGTACCTACTTATAAGTACCTAAATGTACCATAAACCCAAAAGCTCTTCTCAGAGCTACCCTACATCTGATCACTCACAATTATTATTTTACTGTAACATTTTTCACTAATTTTCAACAAAGTACGCTCCCTGGGGCGCTACCCGGTACGCGAACCGGGAGCTAACCTCGCGAAATTTTTTAAAAAAATGTTTTTTTTTCGCACATATAAGCCTCCTCAGCCACCCTCACAAAACCTAGGGGGTCAAGATAAGTCTACCGTGCCCCCTTCTACCCATTCTGAACATTATTTGCCCTCCATTTTGTATCTTAATTCGACCGAAACACAAAATGGTGGACTCCCGTAACGCTTAAGGTTCGCGAACCGGGGCGCTCAACGGTTCGCGTACCGGGTCGCTCCCTGGGAAGCGCACCATCAAAAAAGGTGGGAAAGTAGTTCACAGAAAAGCCACTGGAGACAATTTCAGCAAATATAGATTAGCTCATACTACATACCAATCCCTACCATTTTCACAAATTTGATTGGAATTCCATTTAGCCATTTAGCCTGTAGACCTCTCTAAATACCCTGAGGTAAATTACTTCACAAAACACATCTGAAGTGTTGGAATTGACAACCAATTAATATGTTACTTTCATTTTCTACTTTTTTTACCTGACATTTCATTGGTTATATACCTGAATATATATAAAGGAAGAGAAGAAAACACAGCCATTTTGACTACTACTTCTTGGTGTACATTTCAATAGTATTTTCACTAATTCCTTCAACTTCTTTCTAAAGGTAATTTTTTATTTTTAAAACTGAAGTATATTGTGCACTATAAGTTAATATGGTAAACTTTTTCTGATAGTTATATACTATCCCTCTGTAGTAGTTATAGATTTAGATAGACTTCTCTGTTATAGTTATGGATGGAGTTAGGCTTCTCTTGTATAATTATGAATTTACTTACGTTAAATCACATACACTTTTTTATATTCCTACTTCCACTCTGATACTATACACTGCCCAAAGATAAATTCACTGATAAAAACTGCCTATCTAAAATTAATCCCAACAGTGCCCTATCTCTACTAATATATATATTTTTAATCTAAATTTCAGGCAAAATGGAAGGCGAACAGAAAGTTGAATTTCAAATTGTCCTGCAAGAGAGCAGCCAAGAAATCATTGATGAAAATGATATTGAATTTTTCGATGAAACTTGGGACAAAGAACTACTGCAATGTGTACAAGCAGTAGATAACCTCCTTGAAAATGAGGAAATTTTACACCCTCAGAGACTACAATGTATATTCAATGATAATTATGAAATTTCTGACAATGAAATGTTAGAAAGTTTAATAAATTATGAAACACAATCACAATAAAAAAAAATGCTTAAAAAATAAAGAAAATAAAAAATAATCAACAAAACCAACAATCAATTAACATACAGCATTTAAAAAGTCTATCATTCATTTTTCATTGCAGTACGCTGCCCAGAACGCTTCCCGGTTCGCGGACCGGGCGCTACCCACGCAAAAAAACAAAAAAAAAAATTTTTTTTTTTGCCCCGCGGGGCCCTTTTAAAGCCTCCACATTAAACCTAGGGGGTCAGGGAGGATCTACTATGCCCTCTTATGGTTATTTCCCCCTTTGTTTTGGCCTCCTCTTGTCTCTCAATCCTACCGAGAGACAAGATGGCGGCCGCTCCGGACTGTTTAGAATGTTGACAGACACCGGAGAACCAATCAGCTTCGCTACGCGAAGTTCCGGTACGCGCCCCGGTCCGCGAACCGGGGCGCTGCCCGGTCCGCTGTTACAGATATATATCTTTTCTTAAACGTTAATTTCTCAAAATCCACTGGAGCACATATATTGAGACCTACAAAAGGCACATCGGGCTACCAGTCCCTACAATTTTGCCAAGTTTCGTGCAAATCCATTCAGCCGTACGGGCTAAAAGTGAGGCCAACCGCCCTATGGAAAACTCAATGTTAAAAACACGTTTTGGGACCCCCCTTTTTTCTCGGCCCCCCCTTGACGAACCCCCCCCCCAAATCTTCAGGGGCTGCTCAGAAACAAAATGTTCCATTTTCCAGAAAATTTCAGCCAATTCCGTCCACAAACGCCAAAGTTATTAGACATAGAATTTTCAAAAATCCCATAGAGAAAAAATCCTAACTATATATACCTACTGGCGACCGCCAGTAGGTAATATATATATATATATATATCTAGGCTCACGGTCCGTCTGCTCTCCTTCACTCGCGGCCGGGTGCTTTCAATGGCGGGAGACGGTACCACGCCAGTCACAGACAAAGCTCAGATGCAAGAAGCATACAGCACTCACGGGGGACTGTTCCAATGTAGTTTATTGGACAAACACACACACTAAGACGCGTTTCGGCCACCGCCTTTCTCAATTAGAGGCCGGCGCCACCCTTAGGCAAGATTTAAATACAGCCAATCAACGAAATAAAGAAAGGACATGTATAGTGCATTCTTCTGACCACCATTTCTGAGTGGTGTAGATTCAGTTAAATCACTGACAAAATTACCCTCTGGATGGGCATAGAACACACAAATAATAATTATTTTGCAGTCTTTCAAGTTTAGAGAAAAGATCTTTCAATGGATCCCTGCTTACTTGTAGCTTATCTGCAGCATTCTTGTCCTTGCGAGAGTGCAAAATATAGTTAGTACAACTAACTATATAGGAGCAATTTCAATGGTTTTGTATGAGTGAAATGTCCAGCTAACTATAACACCCCTAAAACTTATAGTTTTTTGAGTGAATTTCAAAGGTCTTTTAATGCTAATTCCTAACTATATAGGGCCTGAAACCTATGGTTTTTTCATTGAATGTCGAAGGTTTTTTAAATGACAATTTTTAAATGTATTAATTGTTATTTTTTTTTATACTGATTTACTACATTTTTGCAGTCAAGTGTTCAGAGGGAACGCCCCCTTTTTACAACACTCTGCAGCACAGCTCCATGGCACTTACTGGAGATACCTGTTGGACTAGTTCCCTCTAGGGAACCTCTGGATTGAACAAGAATTCATTCCCCAACTTAAACTGTGCAAACACGCCAGGTAGAGTGTTCTAAATTGGGGGATTAAGTTCCCTTGCATACTGGGGGTCCCTGGGGGCCAACTAGCCCACCATGAGCCTCCATTATGTGCCAGGGGGCTGCGTTGCTTTTCCCCGGGGGGGCGGCGGTCCCCGGGCAATGTAGGGGGGATTGGCCCTCACCCGCACTTCTTTATCACTATTCCCTCTGCGATTTTGTCCCCCCGGGGGGGTAAATTGAAAAAAAAACTGTTTAAAAAAAAAAAAAATTGGGCCTTGAGGGTCCTTGTGGGACCACCTGGGCAGGCCTAGGGGGTCAGGGTGTTTCTACCCTGCCCCCTTTTTGTGTTCTACGCGTTTGTTTTTCTGCTTTCTTGTGCCTCGGTCTACCGAGCACAAGATGGCTGCCAACACTTCCTGGTTTGAAGTGTTGAAAGCCAATGAGCATGCAGCTCGTGCTCGGAAAGTTTTAGAACTCAAAAAGGGGGCAGGGTAGAAGCACCCTGACTCCCTAGGCCTGCTCAGGGGGACCCACAGGGACCCCCAAGGCAAAAAAAAGTTTTTTTGTTTTTTTTGCCTTGGGCAGGCCTAGGGGTTCAGGGTGCTTCAACCCTGCCCCATTTTTGAGTTCTACACATTTGTTTTTCTCCTTCCTTGTGCCTCAGTCTACCGAGGCACAAGATGGCTGCCATCAATTTCTGTTTTGGAGTGTTGACAGACAGTGGAAGCCAATCAGCATGCAGCTCGTGCACGGGAAGGTGCGCGCACGGTGCGCCCTTATAGATATATACATTTTTTCTTTTTTGATTTTCTCAGGAACTACTGGAGGGATTTACACCATTTAAACAAAAGGGCGATCTGCGAATCAGACTCTACCATTTTGCCAAATGTATACTACTATTATAAAGAGAGAACTGTGTCCTTTGAGCCAGGTAAACTCGAAAAGTACACCACCAATCCAAACACCCAAGACATCTTTGAAAACCTCAGGGCAAGCAGAAGGACATAGGCTATTAAAAATAAAAAATATACTTTGTTTAAAAAATGTAGAAATAAAAATAAAGTAGTCCCTTGCAAGTAGCGCCGGCCGCGACGTATGCGTGATGACATCATTTGCGCTCCCTGGCAACACTTCCTGAAATGGCGGCGAATCGTCCTGCCCGGGGTGTCCGAGGCTGTGCAGCTCTGCGGATCGTGCCCATTGACGGAAGATCGCGACCTGCTGGGAGGACTGCCGCGGCCCTGCTTGCTGCTGGGCGAAGTGGCGGCCTGTGCGGGCGGGGCACCTGGAGCGGGACCGGACAATCCCTTAGAGCGCGGACGGGGGTGAGTCCTGGAGTGACTGGCGCTGGTTCATGCGCGGGGAGCGGGAGGTAGCAAACGGCGCCTGGAGCTGGACCGGCGGCTGAGGTAAGGCTCAGGCTCTCCGGGACACGGGCGGGTGGGGGCCGGGGTGGGAGGGGGAGGGGGCGGGAGGTTCAACGCTCCGGGACACGGACAATGTCGTGGCGGGCGGGGGCCGGGGCGGGAGTGCACACAAGCCTGAAATGCTGCCCCCAGCCCCCTTCTGCCCCGGGCAACGCTGGGGCGGGCTGCTAGTTTGGTATAATTCCGTTCAGCCATTCGGGCTGTAGCCGTGTCTAATCGTCCTATGGAAATTAACATGGGGAAAACACGTTTTGGGACCCCCCTTTTTTCTCAGCCCCCGCTTGACGAATCTATCCGAGACTTTCAGGGAAGAAGCGGAGCGGAACGGGCCATTTCTTTGAGAAATTTGCGAAGATTCAACAACCGGCGCCAAAGTTATTCCCAATAGAATGTAGCGGATTTCCTATGGAAACTAGGTCCTAACTATATATAGCTACTGGCGACCGCCAGTAGGTCATATATATATATATATATGACCTACTGGCGGTCGCCAGTAGCTATATATAGTTAGGATTTTTTCTCTATGGGATTTTTGAAAATTCTATGTCTAATAACTTTGGCGTTTGTGGACGGAATTGGCTGAAATCTTCTGGAAAATGGAACATTTTGTTTCTGAGCAGCCCCTGAAAATTTGGGGGGGGTTCGTCAAGGGGGGGCCGAGAAAAAAGGGGGGTCCCAAAACACGTTTTTCCCATGTTAATTTCCATAGGGCGGTTGGCCTCACTTTTAGCCCGAACGGCTGAATGGATTTGCACGAAACTTGGCAAAATTGTAGGGACTGGTAGCCCGATGTGCCTTTGCTAGGTCTCAATATATGTGCTAAAGTGGATTTTGAGAAATTAACGTTCAAAAAAAGATATATATCTGTAACAGCGCTCCGGGCAGCGCTCCGCTTCGCGTACTTTTCGCGTTACGGAGCTTTGCGAAGCAAAGCTGATTGGTTCTCCGGCGTCTGTAAACATTCCAAACAGTCCGTAGCGGCCGCCATCTTGTCTCTCGGTAGGATCGAGAGACAAGAGGAGGCCAAAGCGAAGGGGCAAATGACCATAAGGGGGCATAGTAGATCCTCCCTGACCCCCTAGGTTTGATGTGGAGGTTTTAAAAGGGCCCCGCGGTGCAAAAAAAAAAAATCGAACGGCTGAATGGATTTGCATGAAACTTGGCAAAATTGTAGGGACCGGTAGCCCGATGTGCCTTTGCTGGGTCTCAATATATGTGCTGCATTGGATTTTGAGAAATTAACGTTCAAAAAAAGATATATATCTGTGACAGCGTCCCGGGTAGCGTTCCGTTTCGCGTACTTTTCGCGTTACGGAGCTTTGCGAAGCGAAGCTGATTGGCTCTCCGGTGTCTGTAAACATTCCAAACAGTACGGAGCGGCCGCCATCTTGTCTCTCGGTAGGATCGAGAGACAAGAGGAGGCCAAAGCGAAGGGGCAAATGACCATAAGGGGGCATAGTAGATCCTCCCTGACCCCCTAGGTTTTATGTGGAGGCTTTAAAAGGGCTCCGCGGGGCAAAAAAACCCCCCAAAAAAACGTTTTTTTTTGGTGGGGTGCGCCCGGTTCGCGTAACGGGAAGCGGACTGGGGAGCGTACTACAAGGAAACAAGAATGATTGACTTTTAACTTATTGTATGTTTATAGACTTTTTTTTCTGCTGAGTGACGTCTCGGCCTATGTCCACGGGATGCAGTCCCTACCATCTCGGCGTTTAAGCCCAGGGGGACCGGTAGTGTGGGAGAGATAACGTCTGTTAACGTTCGATTCGAAGGAAATCAGGAAGTGTTGATAAACATTGTCTGCGCCATCTTGCCTTTTTTCAAATGCCACACTTTTGTCGTGCACGGCAGCCATTTTAGATGCCTTGACCAGACCCACTCTCTGCACGCTGTCGATCCTTAGCATGGCTCCCCACCCTCGCAAGCATCTCCCCCAGGCACTGGTCACCCCGCTCTCTGTCATATGCATGGGCAATAAACCTCCCCCCATCTGCGCTGCTCTTCCCTGAGAATCACACCCTGTGCCCGCCCGACACCTCCCTTTCGCTCTATTCACTACCGCACCCTCTGACACTCCTCTTCCTCTGTGTCCGATTGTCCAGGCCGGTCCCAGGCTATCAGGTAGCCCTGCAGATGTAGTTTATGGCCCCAGCTGTAAAGAATCACCCCTCTTCAAAGGAGTTACAGTAGATCAAGGCCCCCACCCGATGAGATCCGTCACACCACACGCGTTCCTACTATCTGAAAACCATCCTGTATTGTGATTGGGGAGGGGACCGAGCCTGAAGCGGAAGATTCCAGGGATGCCTCTTTGTACATCAAAGTTTTTACAATTATGTGTCACATTAAAAATATATAGCACTCCAACAAAGTAGTAGGATTATAAAACTTTAATAACTTATAAATATATACAACGCAACAAAAACAGTAAAAACATTTAAACATTTTTAGGAAAAAAGAAGCAACAATGGTCAGTAGCTGTGTTTTGTGCGAATAGTTCCAAGGCAGCACAACGTGCTGAGTTCTGGATGGCACCCAGGTGATGTGTGGCTCACTGGTTAGAGGAGGCAGACCTGGAAGCAGAGGTCAGCCCGGGACCAGGGTTCAATTCCCGGCTCGGCGGGGTCTTGAGTCCTAAAATGTCCATGGACTCGACAATTCTCGCTCCGGCGCCTACTCGATTCAAGGGTTCACACTCTGCGACTCTGGGCAATAGCTTGCTTAATCTCCACAACGGCCCCTCGCGGCGGGATGCCTGGCTTTCACCTTGCGGATACCCTGCCGGGGTTATCTCACAGGGGAATACCAGGACGGGTTCCCTAAGCAAGCGCTTAGAAACCGCTTGGTGATTTGCGCTATATAAATTCCTGTACATTTACATTTACATTTACATGTTGCCTGGGTGCCGCACTGGTTTTGGGTATCCTACAATGCTGCTCCGAATAACGGCGTGGGGCGTCCCGGGGGGTGGCTCGTCAGTAGCGGTCTGTTGTGCGAATAGTCCCAAGGCAGCAGAACGCGCTGAGATGTGGATGGCACCCAGGTGATGTCAAGTAAGTTGCCGCACTGGTTTTGGTATCCTACAATGCTGCTCCGAATAACGGCGTGGGGCGCCCCGGGGGGGGGGGGGTGAGGCGGCGTGAACGGGCCTCCCCAGGTGGAGGCTCGTCTGCTGTAGTGGGGCGCCCCTTTACCGTTTCAGTTGCCATTCCGCCCGCTTTTGGTACACTGTGCCAAAATCCGCCATTCAGCTGAGTTGCGCCCACTCTTGCGGTGCAGCGATAGGCGGCTGCCACAGGACTCTCAAAATGGCGGCAGGCTCTTTCCTTTTTGGGCACGGCGTGGGGCGCCCCGGGGGGGGGGGGTGAGGCGGCGTGAACGGGCCTCCCCAGGTGGAGGCTCGTCTGCTGTAGTGGGGCGCCCCTTTACCGTTTCAGTTTCCATTCCTCCCGCTTTTGGTACACTGTGCCAAAATCCGCCATTCAGCTGAGTTGCGCCCACTCTTGCGGTGCAGTGATAGGTGGCTGCCACAGGACTCTCAAAATGGCGGCAGGCTCTTTCCTTTTTGGGCCTGGTCCACTGAAATGGCCCTGGGACACCTTGGAAATCGGACGCTTGTCTGCTAGGTCTTGGACCCCATTCTCGAAAGCGTCCCCTCAGCCTTGAGGATTCTACAAAAGTCTTGGGGGCCCCCGACTCCTGCAGGCTTCCGGTGGGGAGCAGCTGCCATGATTGCTCGTGGAATGACCACGACGGAGCCACGAGATGGTGGTGCTTTCATGCTGACGCCAGCTTCAGTCTGAAACATCCAGAAACAAGGTGGGGCTTTCATCGTTTGGGAAAAAAAAGCTTTCATCCAATGAAAAGTGTTATTTTTAGGTCATATGATCAAGCCTTCCATCATTAGGAAACCAAAAGTAAAATGAACCAATGAAAAGTTTTATAAACAAGTCACATGACCTGTTATGCGGCATAGGGTATAAAAAGCGTAGAAAATCCATTGGCACGTGAGGCGGCGTCAGTAGCGGACCGATGTGCGAATAGGCCGAAGGCAGCACAACGCGCCAAGATCCGGATGGCACCGAGGTGGTGTCCACCAAGTTGCCGCACTGGTGTGGCCATCCTACAATGCTGCGCCGAAAGTCGGCGTGGGGTGCCCCGTTGGCCTGTGAGGCGGCGTCAGTAGCGGACCGATGTGCGAATAGGCCGAAGGCAGCAGAACGCACCAAGATCCGAATGGCACCGAGGTGGTGTCCAGCAAGTTGCCGCACTGGTGTGGCCATCCTACAATTCTGCGCCGAAAGTCGGCGTGGGGCGCCCCGTTGGCCTGTGAGTTCGCGTCAGTAGCGGACCGATGTGCGAATAGGCCGAAGGCAGCACAACGCGCCAAGATCCGGATGGCACCGAGGTGGGGTCCAGCAAGTTGCCGCACTGGTGTGGCCATCCTATAATGCTGCGCCGAAAGTCAGCGTGGGGTGCCCCGTTGGCCTGTGAGGCGGCGTCAGTAGCGGACCGATGTGCGAATAGGCCGAAGGCAGCAGAACGCGCCAAGATCCGGATGGCACCGAGGTGGTGTCCAGCAAGTTGCCGCACTGGTGTGGCCATCCTACAATGCTGCGCCGAAAGTCGGCGTGGGGCGCCCCGTTGGCCTGTGAGGTGGCGTCAGTAGCGGACCGATGTGCGAATAGGGCCAAAGGCAGCGCAACGCGCCAAGATCCGGATGGCACCGAGGTGGGGTCCAGCAAGTTGCCGCACTGGTGTGGCCATCCTACAATGCTGCGCCGAAAGTCGGCGTGGGGCGCTCTGTTGGCCTGTGAGTTCGCGTCAGTCAGTGGGGGTTGTTTGAGGATCTGACTGCATTGGAAAGCAATGTGATGCTGTGCATCGCCCCCAAGATGAAGGTTCCTCGGCTGCAGTGGGGCGCCCCTTGGTGTTTCACTCGCTATGCAGCTGAGTTGCGTGCGCACTTGCGGCGAATAGGCCGAAGGCAGCACAACAATATTTTCGGAATGGAAGACACCACAAGGCGCTGAGATTCGGTTGGCACCGAGGTGGTGTCTAGCAAGTTGCCGCACTGGTGTGGCCATCCTACAATGCTGCTCCGAATAATGGCGTGGGGTGCCCGAAGGGGGGGGGGAGACGGCGTGAACGGGCCTCCCCAGGTGGAGGCTCGTCTGCTGTAGTGGGGTGCCCCTTTACCGTTTAAGTTGCCATTCAGTTGAGTTTCGGCCGCTCTTGATGCTACAGCGACAGGCGGCTGCAACAGGACTCTCAAAATGGCGGCCTGTTCTTTGGATTTGGGCCTGGTCCACTAAAATGGCCCTGGGACACCTTAGAACTCGGACGCTCGAATTTTTTTTCCTTTCCTCTACATGCAAAAAAGGTAAATGCCCGGTACGTTACCTGCCTCATCTGCCACGATGTACTCTCCAGAGGAACCGAAAAAAACTATAGTTATGGTAACTATACCATGCATCGTCATATGGAGAGGTGGCACCGATTAATTATAGTGCTGCACAAAAGAGAGATTTGGAGGAGAACCCCCGACCTGCCAGTACATTCACCAAAGAAGTGGCACTGACAGCATCAGAGGCAAGGGAAACGGTCCCAAATATTTAGAAGAACTTTGGAAAGATTAAAATGACATGTTTAGATTGTGGCAAATTAATTTCATGTGGACAGATGAGTGTTACTCTAATAAATACAGCATATGAACATCATCATAGTCGATGGTTGGTGGAGACATTTTGACTATATCCTGGACCTGCCCGTCCTCGCCCAAAATGGCGCCGGAATAAATGGGACTCGTAACTCCTTGTTGTGTACTGGTTGCAGAACCTTGATATCACGAGATACGTATGCAGTTTTGAAGCACATGGCGGGCGGGGACGAGAATTGATTGAATATTTCGACATCCCTATTGATATTAAGTTCTGATGTGTTATTGATTACTGTACTATTGAAAGTTCGAATTAACGTCACCCATGGTACTTGCCCGCAAATGTATATCTAGATAATTTTATTGTAACTGGCCCTGTCGTATTTTAATTATAAAATGTACGTCCACCGATTCCGCAACTGTTAGACACCTTAGTTCTTGCAACCTAATGGCCCGCCCGTTACGTTCCTCTACAGTGTAAATGTCTACTCATCATATACGATTACAGTTTGCTCCGTGGCCGGCCCACGTGTTTATAGGCCCGTATTTGTATACTGACATTTTCACAATAAAGGTTTTTAAAAGAAAACATGGTAGTAGTATTGACATTGGTAATGTTTTTAATAATAGTCACTGTTTTAGAATCAGTAAAAGGCAAGTGAAATAAAGCAGTCCAATTACATGAAGGGTAAAAGGTATAATACGCAGGAACACAGTAAAGATAAATGGTCAAGGGCTGTTGTGTTTTCTACTCCTGCAACATAAAGTGATCGATAAGAATCTGATATTCAGGCGTATCGGCGACTAAGACAGCAGGCCGAGCCTCTTTTGCTCAACGGCTCCGTCATGGGACGAAGAAACGCCCTTTTTCTTGAAAAAGGAATATATTTTACTTGCAGGACAGTTGTAAATTTTCCGGGAAAGTACATTAGCCTGGAACATTATAACATATGTTTAAGAAAAAATAATGTTCGAAAGTAATAAAAAGCGTAATTTTTAGGTCATATGACCAAGCCTTTCATCATTAGAATAAGAAAAGTAAAATGAACCAGTGAAAAGTTTTATTAACAAGTCACATGACCTGTTATGCTTACGTTACGCGCTGCGCGCCGCGCCCCGGATCGCTTCCGGGAAGCTGCTCTTCGCGCACCGGAGCACTTCCGGATGCGCTAACGCGGCGCGTCATATGACGCATTACGCGACAACGCAGGTCCAGAAGATAGTCAAAATGTCTCCACCAACCAGCGGTTGGAACACAACCCCTTTCAGCAGCCTAAATAGTTCTGTTAAATGACAACAGAAGGGACAGGCAACAAGAACCATCAGTCAAAGAGGGGAGGGCAAGTTCTTCTCTACCGGGTCACGTTGGGGCGCTACCGGAACTGATCGAATTGGTAGTCTACAGTGTTTCTGGATGTTTCAGACTGGAGCTGGCGTCAGCATGAGAGCACCACCATCTCGTAGCTCCGTCGTGGCCATTCCACGAGCAATCATGGCAGCCGCTCCCCACCAGAAGCCTGCGGGAGTCGGGGGCCCCCAAGACTTTTGTAGAATCTTCAAGGCTGAGGGGACGCTTTCGAGTATGGAGCCCAAGCTCTAGCAGACAAGCGTCCGAGTTCCAAGGTGTCGCAGGGCCATTTTAGTGGACCACGCCCAAATCTGAAGAGCCGGCCGCCATTTTGAGAGTCCTGTGGCAGCCGCCTATCGCTGCACCGCAAGAGCGGGAGCAACTCAAGTACATGGTGAGCGAGACGCTGTAGTCGAAAGAGCGGGCGGTAAACAGCTGAATAGCGGAAGAGGCACAGTGTAGCAAAAGCGGGCGGAATGGCAACTGAAACGGTAAAGGGGCGCCCCACTACAGCGTGTCTTTAGGTGAAACGGATTGTGGGACAAGGTCAAGAATGGAAGAGTCACCAAAAGGCAAAAAGTTCCGCTTGACCCCGGGAGCCGGCCACCTATGTCGGGGGCGATCTCAGGCCACACCAGGGCAACACGACTTGGGGAGGGGGCCGGAGCCAAGCGCCCCCTCCGAGTCCGCGCCATCACACCGTCCCTCGGGGGCCTCCGTCAAGCGGTTCAGGGTGGCACCGCATCACATTGTTTTCAAATGCAGTCACGTCCTCAAACAGCCCCCACTTACATTGAGAATAGTGAAGCTGTAGCAAGTGCAAATAGGCTTCAGACAGTGTTACAAGCACTCCTCAAAACTTTGAACTATCAGAGTGCATGAGTTTCATGCTCGATCGATTGAGCTAGCCGGATCGGGCAACAAAAAGTATAAAATAGTTATGTAAATAGTTATTTAATAAAATGTTTTACCCTGTTACTTTGCTGGTGTGTTGTATATATTTGTAATATTTGCATAGAGTTTATCGTTATTTTGGGCGGGGTGGGTGGCGGAGCCGAGCTGTCTTGCAGCCATCATGGTGTGGAGCTCAGTTCATCTCACTAGTTTCATATTTCTCATGAGGGGTTGTTCCTAATGTTTCTATTTTAGCGAGGTCAAAAAGAGATCCCATAAGTGGCCTACTGATTTTGCTCGATTCCTTTTGTTTTTTTACACGATTGTTCACTATCTGCAAAGACTAAACAGAGTATTGCGACTCTGTGCTTGTTTGTAAATAGAGAATGAACCAAAGAGAACCAATTCTAAAACAGTAAATGCTTGGATAACAATCAATCAAATGGAGAGAGAAGCAGGCACGATGGATTACAACGGGGGCAAAGGCCTGCGTTAACTACCCTTCACTATCTGCAAAGAGAGAGTACTCCTAATAGAAATGAGGGGGAGGGGGGGGCAGCATTCAAAGCAGATCAGTGTGCATAAACACGAAAATGTTTTTACTTACCATGTACTTGACATTCGACAGCTTATGATATTTGCTATTAAAAAAACATTGAAATTCACTGAAAAAACCATAGGTTAGAGACCATATATAGTTAGGAATTAGCATTTAAAAAACCTTGAAAATTCACTGAAAAAACCATAGGTTATAGACCATATATAGTTAGGAATTAGCATTTAAAAAACCTTATTTTACTCACACAAAACCATTGAAATTCCATATATAGTTAGTTGCACTAACTATATATCGCGCACCCGCAATCCACTGCTGATGATGTCACATATTACATCATTCATGACATGGTCAGTGACATCACTGATGACATCACTGATGACATCTCAAATGACATCACTGATGACATCACTGATGACATCTCATTTGACATCATTCTTGTGCTAATACGATAAACCTCTTCAGACTCTAAAATAACCTTAGATACAGACACTCACACACTGTCACTCATCCATGGAGTTACTCACACACCTAGTCAGTCATGCAAAGAAACAATCTCACCTCCATTCCCTCAACTATACAGATATACACATTACTTATACAAACATATACTAACACATATTTACTCTCTTATACAATCCCTGATACAAGTTCACAATGATCCATACAGCCACTCACACATTCAGTGGCTCTCATGCACAGTTATTTATATATGCCAACTCTCACATGTACTGTGTTTTACATATGTACTTACTATGACATGTAGCATTGAGATATCCATTCACTCATCAATACACTCATGCACACAGTCAACCGCCCATGTAGCTGTTTCCACATGCACTCTTGAACTCATACACCTAGTGAATCAACTGCTCACACATCTATGCACAGAGTCACACACCTCCCAGCCACCCCCACACAAACTCAATCTCCCATACAACTACTTGGGCAACCAATCAATAACACATATAACCTCTCGTATAGCTAATGATCAACACATGCAGCAGTTTACATCACAACAGACATACTGATGCACATATTCAGACAGTTTAGTCACTAACCCATGCATTTAGTATGACACATTTATTCACTCACTCATACAGTCAGTCACGCACCTACTAAATCCTTCATCCAGACACTTATACATCCACTCATTCTTCAATAAATCAAACATATTTAAACTTTACAGAAACACACAGTCACTGGATGATGTCTTCAGTGATGTCATCAGTGATGTCATTTGAGATGTCATCAGTGATGTCATCAGTGATGTCATTTGAGATGTCATCAGTGATGTCATCAGTGATGTCACTGACCATGTCATGAATGATGTAATATGTGACATCATCAGCAGTGGATTGCGGGTGCGCGATATATAGTTAGTGCAACTAACTATATATGGAATTTCAATGGTTTTGTGTGAGTAAAATAAGGTTTTTTAAATGCTAATTCCTAACTATATATGGTCTATAACCTATGGTTTTTTCAGTGAATATATATATATATATATATATATATATATATATATATATATATTCGAAATGGGATTTCTTTAGTTTGTTCAAAGAAGTCATCCGGCACTCATTCGTGGATATCTTTCAATTAGGCTTTTTATTTAGTATTTAGTTACATCCATCAACGCGTTTCGGGAGTCAATCTCCCTTGATCGCGATGTTTATATTGCCATTGAATGCTTCTATAAGTACACAGGTAAGGTAATGAACATAGTAAAAGGACCATAAAAATGCTCAACAGGTTGTCTGTAAATGAAGCGGCCATTTTAACACTTTCAAGTTAAAAAGAATATACATATCTATATCCAAAGAACCTGCCTTCTTCAAGGGCCCCTTCCGGCGGGGAAAAAGCAGGCACGGACAACAGAGTGAGTGCAAATTTTCCTTCTTTATTTTCAGTCGGCCATAAAGCGTTTCAGTCCGAAGACCTTGATCACATGACAACGCTTAGCCATTTTGACACCCCTTTTAAAGTGACAAGTGCGCTAGATACTGCGTGAGTCAGCATGTATACATAGAGAAAATACATTGTTCAGTACTTCTTCATTTCATCAAGTTCATATATTGGCAAAAAAGATTACAAAAAATTTTAAAACATGTTATCATGGTTAATATTAGCTGCCTTGAATATATTAACAAATAACCTTTATAAATAGATGATCTATCCATGTACAAAGCATAAATATGGTAATATATGTTAAAAACCAGTGTCAGTAAATTTCATATATAAATAAAGAAATAAATAAGACACTTGTTGGTTCCTAAATATTGAATAAATACATAAATATATAAATATATAAACATCAATATAAATATATAAAAATGTAACCATTCAATTTTAGAATTCTGAACATATTTGTGTATATATTGTCCAAAATTCCTTTCGATAGGCCTGTAGACTAATGGTGTCAGAAACATAATAATAGCATAAATGCATGAATTTCATCAAAAGTAAACATAGACTTGTAACCTATCCTTATTCCTATTTTTCCAATAAATTACCTTAGTCGCCTAATAATTTGTCTACAGTATGTATCTCCTAACACCAGTGCAAATCAATGAGTAACATCTAATTAACTTACTATGTGCAAAACCTGCAGTAAAACTAGTGCAAATCCATAAATAAAAACTTTTTTATTTGTTTTTTTCTATCATAAACTTTTTTCTTTTAATAGTTACGTAACTTTTTTTTAAAAACCAGTAGTCTTCGTGGTTGGGGTTGATCCCGCGGCCTCGTTTTACCTGTTCATTTTTATTATTGTTAGATTAATTTAACCCAAAAAGACAATTCCAATTACATATCTCATTAATTTTTTATCTTTTATAGGCAAGTATAAAGATCTTCTGTGGTATTTAAACTCCCTGGGATTTTACTATTGAGGTTCAAAATGTATCTTGTCTCCAATTTTCTTAACAGACCCTCCCTATCACCTCCTCTTCAGTTTGGGGGGATACAGTCAATTAAATAATATGAAAAGTCATTGAGGTTGTTGTTGTGTTTTTCTTTAAAGTGTCTTGCAACAGGGTAGGTATGATCATTGTTATTAATAACACTTATGTGTTGCAAGATTCTTTTGTGGCCCGGAAGCTTTGTACTACCCACATATTTTAAATGGCAAGTACACTCTAGGATGTAAATTACGTACTCAGTCTTGCAATTCAAAGGCTTATTGATCATAATTACATGATCGCTAAAAGCACTCCTGAATGACTTGGTGCTCACTCAATACTGACGTGCCTTGCAATTTTTGCATTTTGTAAAGCCGTTTAGCAGCCACCATTTTCTTGAGTCCCTGACTTCTGGGTTGCTGCTTACCAAACTATTGTGCATGGATGAGCTCTTTTATAGGTTACTCCTAACCTCTTTGGCATGCTCTCACCAATTACCAGGTCGCTTTTAACGATTGACCAGTTGCGTTGCATTATTTGTTGAATTTCTCGATGTTGGGCATTATAGAATAAAATTAATCTAACCTCGGGAGGTGATTGATCCTGTTCCATTCGACTGTCATTAGTTTGTAACAGGAAAGATCTATCTTTCTTATTGGCTTTGGTGATTGTGGCTTCCACTGTTTTCTTGGAATATCCCCTATCTAGGAATATTTTTTTGCTTTCCTGTTGAGCTAAATGGAGATCTTGGATATTACTACATTTTCTTTTGATTCTAATCATCTCTCCATACGGTATACTTTCGATAAGATGTCGCGGGTGGTAGCTACTTGAATGCAACACAGAGTTACCAGCAGTTTCTTTTCTATACATTCTGATTTCCAGAGTATTATTTGCTACATATATTTCAACATCTAAAAAGTGTATGTTGCTTTCACTCATAGTAGCAGTAAATTGCAAATGTATATCATTTGTGTTGATAGCAGCTACAAAGTCATTAGTTTCATTTTCTGTTCCTTCCCACACGACAAATAAATCATCAATATACCGAAAGTATGCCTTAACATTGCTCATCACATAGTCATCATGTTTTAATCCCAGAACCAGCTTCTCCCACCAGCCCATAAATAAACAGGCGTAACTGGGGGACAAGCTGGCTCCCATTGCGATTGCGACTCCGCACATTTGTTGATAATATGTTTTGTCAAATAAAAATATATTATTATTTAGGCAAAACCTGGTCATATTTATCAACATCACATCATGGGGAGTTAAACATTCTCATTAGACCTTACATAAAATTCCAATGCACGCAACCCATCAATGTGATTAATATAAGTATATAAGGATACTACATCCAGAGTCATCAAGAGGTAATTTTCATTCCATTTGAATTTTTCTATTTTTTTAATAAAATCACCGTATCTCTTATGTAAGATGGCAATTTTTTTACATAGTCTTGTAAAAAATAATCAACGTATATCGAGGTATTTTCAAGCAAGCTATTCTGAGCTATAAATATATATATATATATCACTGCAAACTCGCCTTCACTTCTCAATGACACATGAACTGATGAGCGTGGCCCCAGTAATTTAGTGCAGGTATTCAGCCAATGCCGCCATTAGGCGTTTCGGGCGATCCCGCCCTTGATCAAATGTATTTATATATATGCCACAAACCTCGCGAAGCAGCTTCTTCAAATCACAAAAGACGAGCGTTGACCCAGGTTTAGTGCTTTTGATTTAGTTAGACACACCACCAGCCGCCATCACAACGTGTTTCGGCAGATCCCTGCCTTGATCACATATCTATATCTATATATTCACTGAAAAAAACATAGGTTTTAGGGGTGTTATAGTTAGCTGGACATTTAGTTGTCCTAACTATAACTCGAGCGCCCGCAATCCACTGCTGATGATGTCACATATTACACCCATACAATTTCCAAGTGAAACAAGTCCATGTTAGCCTATGGAAGGAATTTCAAGTTACTCGTAAGTATGGTTAGAACTACTTTTCAGGATCAGTACTGGGCTCAAAGATGCAGTACTGAGGTCTCTCCTAATAACAGGTGAGTGAATCGAAATTCGTAGTTCGGCTGATTTGACTTCGGTCCAGTATATATAGAGCCACTTTCCTACACCATCCCCTCCCTTCACTACTGTGCAAACACACCATGTGGTGCGTTTTAAGTTGGGGAAGTAATTCCCCTTCAATCCTGAGGGTCCCTAGGCTCCAACTAGCCCACTAGGTACATCCAGTAAGCGCCACAGAGCTGCGTAGCAGAGAAATGTAAAAAGGGGCATGACCTAGACCTCCTCTCTGCAACCCAGTGCAGTGGTGCTTACTGGAAGCACCTGGTGGGCTAGTTGGCCCCCAGGGTCCCTCAGGATTGAAGGGGAATTATTTCCCCAACTTAAAACGCGCCACTGGGCGTGTTTGTACACATCACCTCAGGCCCCGTCCCCTCCCTTCACCACTGTGTTAACACTCCCTGTGGCCGTTTTAAGTTTTCTGATTAAGTCCCCTAAATCCTGAGGGTCCCCAGGGTCCAACTAGCCCACTAGGTACCTCCAGTAAGTGCCACATAGCTGCGTTGCAGAGACGTGTAAAAAGGGACACAGCCTAGACCACCTCTCTGCTGCACAGCACAGTGGTGCTTACTGGAAACACCTGGTGGGCTAGTTAGCCCCCAGGGGCTCTCAGGATTGAAGGGGAATGATTTTCCCAACTTAAAACGCTCCATAGGGCGTGTTTGCACATGTCACCTCAGGCCCCGTCCCCTCCCTTCCCCACTGTGTAAACAAGCCCTGTGGCTGTTCTAAGTTGGGAGATTAAGTCCCCTTGAATCCTGAGGGTCCCTAGGGTCAAACTAACCCACTAGTTACCTCCAATATGCGCCACAGAGCTGCGTTGCAGAGAGGTGCAAAAAGGGGCGTGGCCTCTGAACACCTGTCTGCAACGCAGCTCCCTGGCGCATACTGTTGATACCTGTTGGGCTATTTGGCCCTCAGGGACCCTCAGTATTAAAAGGGAATTAATTCCCCAACATAAAATGCGCCACGGGGCGCATTTGCACAGTGGTGAAGGAAGGGGCGTGGCCTGAGGTGACATGTTTGCAAACACGCCCTATGGCACGTTTTAAGTTAGAAAATTAATTCCACCTCAATCCTGTAGGTCCCTGGGGGCCAACTAGCCCACCAGGTACCTCCAGTATGCGCCAGGGGGCTGCGTTGCTGAGAAGGCCACACCCCTTTTTACAACACTCCGCAAAGCAGCTCTGAGCAGGCCTAGTGGTCAGAGTGTTCCTACCCTGCCCCCTTTTTGCGTTCTGCACGTTTTTATCTTACGTTTCTTGTGCCTCGGTTGTACCGAGGCACAAGATGGCTGCCAACGCTTACTGGTTTGGAGTGTAGACAGCCAATTAGCATACAGCTCGTGCTAAAAAAGGGTGCGCAGATCCTGCGCGGCCATAGATATACATGTGATTTTACTTTTGATTTTCTCAGGAACTACTGAACGGATTTACACCATTTAACCAAAAGTCACGACTCTGAACCAAGGGCTACCTTTTTGCCAACTTTGGTGTAAATCCGTTCAGCAGTTCGGGCTATAGCTGCGACTAAATGTTCCTATTGGAAATTGCATGGGGAAAACACGTTTTGGGATCCCCTTTTTTCTCTGCCCCCACTTGACGAATCACCCCGAGACTTTCAGGATAGGAGCAGACCCATCAGTTTTGAAAGTTTTGCGAAGATTTGTCAACCAGCACCACAGTTATTCCATATATATATATATATATACATATGCGTGATACCTGTAAATATATCTTGATATTCCAATGAGTGAAAATATAAACTCTATTAAAGCAATAACAATATAAGGTGGTAGTTAAATATATGCTTATATATAAAAAATAAAAAAAAGAACTGCCTTTGTTGGTAAGACTAAAAGAAAGTATATACAAACTTGGTGGTGGTAGGAGAGGTTCGCCCCTTTCAATGGACACTCTGGAAATACACACTACGGGCCTATTGAATGCTTTGGCTGAAATGCGTAGGCTATGACTGTAAAAATGCATGATGCACTTTATTTGTTATAAAGGTGAAAAAAATAAATTTAAAAAAGGATTTGGATTACCTCCCAGTTGTGCCACTTGCTATCTGGATCAGGAACTATTGTAGCAGGAGAAGGAACTGGTTTAGTGAATCGATTCACATAGCAACAAACTGCAATATTTTGGATTAGATATTGTGCCACCAAGTGTGAGGGGCGGTGACCGCCTAAGACGACTCCGGAGATTGGAGTCAAGGTATATAATAGACCTTTCTACGAAACATCCGAAAGGTCTAAATAGTGGGGAAGAGATGGCATTCCATCTAGGAAAATAAAAGATATATTCTACAGCATTGCAGGAAAAACTTAAATATCACTGAAAGAGGGAATGGTAGTGCGGATTTCAGCTAGCCCTACCTTATTTCTGCAATGATTGTACCCCTGTCCAAGGGTACTACTTTGTCTGTCTGTTCTGTTTTAGTCACCTTGAATCTTTGTTCTGGAAATTTATGAATTTCTGATCTGCTATCTATGAACTTTAGGAATTTTTATGATGAACATCTGAGTACACATCAATTATGTCATTAATATGTTTATTAGACTCAGAATGTTTCTCATATATATGAATTTGTCTTAGTCAAATAAGGTCTCTTTTTTCTCAAATGCAGCCACCTAAGCACATAAACTCTTTCATTTTCTTATAAGAAAGAATTAATGCTTAGTGAGAATCTGCAGAGATAGAACTCATGATGGAGTTGAATTGTAGAATTTACATGCGATTTTTTGCTGCCATAATTTGACGCATTCTAAGTATTTTTTCTCGGTATGAAACAGATATGTATCTGTGAGTACATAGAAATTTGTTGACATGAAATGATGAAGGATATTAGCCGATCCACGGCTTGATTTTTTGCTTATGTTGCAAACAATTTGAACAATATTAACATCCCGCTTTTTTCTAGGTGCCTTTGCCCATCTGTGGGCTTAAAAACATCTAAAAGCATTTAAATGTTGAATAATATGATGTATTGTATATCATTCCAAGATGGCGCGCACTATGATGAGAGTGGGGTTAGTCCTTTATTAGTTTTCATGATCATTGGAAAACTTTATCAACATGCCGGTGTCTGTTTCTGTGTAACATACACTGACGAAGGCAGCACGCCGAAACGCGTCTGTGTGAACTTGCTCGCAAATAAAATCTAGCGTGGTTGGCATATAACCCTCGAGTGCTGTTTTGTCTTCTTTTGTTAAAGCAAAAGGAGAATTGGAGCGTTTTATATATATATAGACGGTATAGAGGCTATCAAGTATTTTTTGGAGAAAAGACCTGCAAAATATACGGTCCATGGGAATATGCTGATTGAGTGTTTGAATTTCTGCTTGAGGAATAATATTTTCCTTTTCCAAAATGATTTATTCAGACAAACCAGTGGTACGGCGATGGGAACCTGCTTCGCCCCCAGCTACGCGAACCTCTTCGTGGGCTGGTGGGAGGAGCAGGTTGCCCTAGCTGGGAAGAATCAACGGTGGGCGAAGCACATCGTTGTCTGGCGTCGATATATCGACGATCTCTTCCTGGTGTGGAGGGGCTCCTCCACACAGGCTGAGGAATTAATCAGGGATCTCAATCAGAATGTATTAAATCTAAGGTTTACGTCTGACATCAATGAGAGGGAGGTGCACTACCTAGACCTGAGGGTATTTGTTCATGAAGGCAGGCTAGAGACTTCTTTATACAGAAAGCCAACAGCAGGCAACAGCATATTACATGCTGAAAGTAGCCATCCACCTAGTCTGATCCGCAGTATCCCGTACGGGGAACTACTGAGGTTAAGACGCAACTGCTCTTTGGAAGCGGATTTTATCTCAGCTTCCAAGGAAAGTATAGCTAGATTCCTAGCAAGAGGATATGATCAATCCTTACTGGATGACACCTTTAAGAGAGTATTGAGAATCCCTAGGAAACATCTACTAGCAGAAGCGTCGATAACCAGTGATACCCGAGAGTCTAATACCAAATTTCGAATGATCACCACCTACTCTGATGAAACATATAAATTAAGACAAATTCTCACAAAGAACTGCCATATACTCCGCACGGATCCAATAATAGGCACTGATGTCCCTGAAAAACCCTTGTTGACATTTAGAAAATGCAAGTCAATAAGGGATAATCTTGTACAGAGTCACCTCATGCCACCTCGCCCTAAATCTACGGGGACCTTAAAAGACATGAGGGGGTTCTTTCCTTGCGGAAAATGCCGTGCATGTGAGAACAGCAGACGGACATTGAATTACAATGTTCCTGGTCTAAGTAAACCTAGACTGATCAACAAATTCATAACCTGCACGACCTCCTATGTCGTGTACTGCCTGGTCTGCCCCTGCGGATTACAATATATCGGTAGCACAATCAATAATGTAAAGCTCCGTATATTGGAACACCAAAGGGCAATAACTAATAAAGATACAACCTATCGGGTTGCCCGGCACTTTGCCAAAGCACATGGCAGTAACAGAGAATTATTACGATACTATGGCATTGACCATGTGCCTTTACATCCGAGAGGGGGAGACAGACTGTTGAGTCTTCGAAGACTAGAGTCTAGATTTATAATAGACTTGCAGACTAGGAATCCATCTGGACTCAACATAGGAGAAGAATTAACAGTACATCTGGGGAGATGATTCAATGTACTCTGAATATACTGATCATGATTTCAATCAGATACTAGGAATATTCTGTTAGCAATAACCCAGGATCTATGTCCGATGATTTCTTGCCATAATGAAATGTCTTGATGTCATTTTGAATCGGGGCTTATTAGAACTGACATGTCACATTAATTAATGCATTTTTTTGGTTCCCGTAATTAATTTGGCTCATTGATGAACCGTCTATTCAAGTTCTTTGAACAATTTTTTAATTCTTTATCAATTCTTTTACTTATATCACAGACCAATTTTTGAGGATGATATTTTTGCAACAGTATGAAGACTGTATATAGCAGATAGAGTGATGATAACTGGTATTTTATGTAATGTTGGGATACAACTGTGAACATGCTCTTTTTTCTGAAATAGGATTTAATCCAGAAGTTGATTCTATGTATTTTCTGTGGAAAAATTATCTCCGGAAGACAGAATTTGTGTTCTTTCGGAGCTATGCCGATACACGGCTAGATTGTAGAATACTTCCGGTTTAATTAAATTTTATTTAAATTTAGGGTGCAAAGAGTTATAGACTTGACACTTGAAAAATAATGACTCTTTTTGGTAAATTTAGCCAGTAAAGTGCCGATACACGGCGGTATTTTCTTAATTTCTGGCAGTGGCTGGTAGGCTGGATAATATGCAACCATGAACTCAATGCATTTGCTTTATGAAGAAAGGTTAAATTGAATGACTGCATTTGTAAATATGTAAATATGGCCGCCACGTTTTACCAGTGTTGTGCATACAAGGTATATGTACTGAAATCATGTCCGCCCTCAATCTCTATGAGGGCGTTTACTTAAACGAGTTGCAAGCAACATGGTGCTGACACTGAGGAAGGACTATTGTCGGAAACGCGTTTGTCATCTTTGTTGTAGACCTGAAATAAATTTTCCTGTTACCGCACCCGGAGTGCTTAAGTTCTTCTTTCCAGGAGGTGAAAGGGACTACGAGCTTATATATATATATTCACTGAAAAAACCATAGGTTATACACCATATATAGTTAGGAATTAGCATTTAAAAAACCTTATTTTACTCACACAAAACCATTGAAATTCCATATATAGTTAGTTGTACTAACTATATATCGCGCACCCGCAATCCACTGCTGATCATGTCACATATTACATCATTCATGACATGGTCAGTGACATCACTGATGACATCACTGATGACATCTCAAATGACATCACTGATGACATCACTGATGACATCTCAAATGACATCACTGATGACATCACTGATGACATCTCAAATGACATCATTGATGATATCACTGATGACATCACTGATGACATCATTGATGACATCACTGATGACATCATTGATGACATCTCAAATGACATCACCGATGACATCACTGATGACATCACTGATCACATCTCAAAAGACATCACTGATGAGATCACTGATGACATTATTCATGTGATAATACGATGAATCTCTTCAGACTCTAATAAAAACTTAGATACACTCAGTGTAAACAGACACTCACAGACTGTCACTCATCCATGGAGTTACTCACACACCTAGTCAGTCATGCAAAGAATCAATCACACCTCAATTTCCTCAACTATACAGTTATACACACCTTACTTATTGAAACATATACTAACACATATTTACTCTCTCATACAATCCCTGATACAAGTTCACAATGATCCATACAGCCACTCACACATTCACTGGCTCTTATGCATAGTTATTTATATATGTCAACTCTCACATGTACTGTGTTGTACATATGTACTTACTTTGACATGTAGCACTGAGATATCCATTCACTCACCATTACACTCATGCACACAGTCAACCGCCTATACAGATGTTTCCACATGCACTTTTGAACCCATACACCTAGTGAATCAACTGCTCACACATCTATGCAGAGAGTCATACACCTCCCAGCCACCCATACACACTCTCAGTCTCCCATACAAATACTTGGGCAACCAATCAATAACCCATATAGTTAATCATATAGCTAATGATTAACACATGCAGCAGTTTACAGAACAACAGACATAATAATGCACAAATTAAGACAGTTTAGTCACTAACCCATGCACTCAGTGAGACACATTTAATCACTCACTCATACAGTCAGTCATGCACCTACTAAATCCTTCATCCAGACACTTATAAATCCACTCATTCTTCAATATGTAAGACATATTTTAACTTTACAGAAACATACAGTCACTGGATGTAGTCATCAGTGATGTCATCAGTGATGTCATTTGAGATGTCATCAGTGATGTCATCAGTGATGTCATTTGAGATGTCATCAGTGATGTCATCAGTGATGTCACTGACCATGTCATGAATGATGTAATATGTGACATGATCAGCAGTGGATTGCGGGTGCGCGATATATAGTTAGTACAACTAACTATATATGGAATTTCAATGGTTTTGTGTGAGTAAAATAAGGTTTTTTAAATGCTAATTCCTAACTATATATGGTGTATAACCTATGGTTTTTTCAGTGAATTTTCAAGGTTTTGTAAATGCTAATTCCTAACTATATATGGTCTATAACCTATGGTTTTTTCAGTGAATTTCATTGGTTTTTTAAAAGCTAATATCTATAGCTGTAAAATGTATTCTTCTTTAAATCCAAAAATATATTTTATATGTTTATTAATAATTTTTTTAAATATTTTTTTTGTTTCGCTCCCGGTCCGCGAACCGGGAAGCTTCCCGTTAGCTCAATTTAATGCCGCGACCCGGTCCACGAACCGGTAAGAAATCAACATAGTGACGGTATCGCGTTGCCGCATAATGCGTCTTATGACGTACTGCGTTAGCGCACCCGGAAGTGCCCCGGGGCGCGGACCGAGGCGCGAAATGCAGCTCCCCGGAAGCGATCCGCGGCGCGGCGCGAAAGCGCGACGTATCGCGTTGCCACGTAATGCGTCTTGTGACGTACCGCGTTAGCGCACCCGGAAGTGTCCCGGGGCGCGGACCGAGGCGCGAAGCGCAGCGACCCGGAAGCTATCCGGGGCGCGGACCGGAGCGCGTAACATGAGCGTGAGAGGTCATGTGACTTGTTAATAAAACTTTTCATTGGTTCATTTCACTTTTGGTTTCATAATGATGTAAGGCTAGGTCAGGTGACCTAAAAATAACACTTTTCATTGGTTGAGAAGTATTGTTTTTCCCAAATGATGAAAACCCCTCCTTCTTTCCTCACTCTGACTTTCATCATTGTGAGAGGAAGACCTTTACTACTATATTAGAAATGGCTTCATTGGTAGCTTCAGCTGGTGGACCCCCACCACCACCACCACCTCCTCATGGGAAGAGAGGACCACCTCCCCAGGTCATGACCAACACTGAGGAGGAAGAGGAAGAAATGGATGAGGAGGGAGAAGAACCACAGTTCTTAGAAGAGGTGCCCCGGGTTTCCAGAAAGAAAGCCAGTTTCATCTGGCAGTTTTATTCGATCCCTCGTGGCCAAAAAAAAGTCAATGCGAGGTATGTCACCTGCCTCATATGCAAAGAACAATTATCCAGAGGGACGGACAAGAAATATAGTTACGGAAATCACACAATGCACAGGCACATGACAAGGAAGCATCCGCTCAATTACAGCCAGGCGGAAATTAGGGATATGCAGGACAATCCAAGACCAACTCCTGTGGCCAGACCAAGATTACCAATTTCATTAACACCAGAAGAGGCACGGGAAACTGTGCCAAATATACAAGAAAATTTTGGCCACATGATACACTCTTGTATGCACTGTCGTGCGTTGTTAGCGTGTGGCAACATGAGCATCAATGCACTCAACCTGGCGTATGAACACCATGATTGCCCTAACCGCCCCCAGTAATTTTTTTTTTGCTCCTGTTGAGACCTTTTCAACGCCTGTTTTTTGTTGTTTCCCCCCCCCAAAAAAAACCAAAAAATATATACAATTGTTCAAAAAATACAAAAAAAACAAAAAATGTTCAAAAAATAAAAAAATATATAAAACAACAAAAATATAAAAAAAAAGTTCTTTTCAGAACTACCTTCCCTTTCAAAAAAAATTGCTAGAATGTTTAGCACTCTGGCAAGCGCTATTTCTTTTGGTTCGCTCCCGGGTTAGCTTCCCGGTACGCGGACCGGGAGCTAACCAAAAAAATTTTTACAAAAAAAAAGAGTAAGTATAAGGAAAGTAAACAGAGAGTGATGTTAAAAGAAAGACAGCTATAGGGAGTAAAGAAGACATACTGTTTAATAGATCTATTTACCGAAGAAAAGACGGAAGAGGGTATAATTGTGAAAAACAAAATAGATAACAAAGTGAAAGAAAAAAAAAGAGAGTATAACATTAACAAAGAAGAGTTTCTTGGAGAATGTGAGTGAATGTTCAAAATAAGATTAAAACATGAGGAATAACAGAGAGAAAAAATAGAAAACAGAAAACAAAAAATAACAGAAAAAGATTAATTGAAACAGCAAAGAAATGTAAGTAACATAGAGCCATATCATCAACATAGGCAATAAAAGTTTTGCAGCTTTTATTGGCAGAAATGTGTCGCTAAAGCTGCTTTTGCGGCAGAAAACTGCCGCTAAAACCACTTTTGCACCAGTTTTCTGCCAATAAAAAGAGCAATAATTTTATTGGCTGTGTTCATAATATGCCCCTTAGTGTGCTTCAACTACACAGAGAAAGCATTATGAACAAGTAGTGATAGAGTGATCAGTCAAAGACACTAAGAGTAATAGAGACGGAGTGAGTGAACAAGAGTGAGGAACTATGAGAAGAGAGGGACTGAGAAAAAGAATGGAAGGAGTTGAGTAAGTAGGTAATAGAGAAAGGAATGATGGAAGTAGCAAAGGCAGGAAACTGAGGGTTAAAGAAATGAAGCAGTGGAACTAATAGTAGGTGAATGTGATAGAAATGTAACGAAAAGAGTACAAAGCATTTACCTTATAATTGTCGTTAAATTACTCACTTTTTGTTTTTATACTTTCAATCTGTGAAAGAGAGAACAAACATTTCAAAAATATTAAAACATGTATTTAAAAATTACAAAAGACAAGGGAAAAGATTGAAGGACAAACAGTTTTTCAACAACTTTGACACTTACAGAAGCTTCTGCTTCTCCAGGCCCCCAAAACAGTCATAAAGATATACATTTTAAACTAACAGTATCTTGATGCAGATGAAGTGAGGCCTATCTTAAAACATGGTGCATCTTTTGCATTGCTGTTGTCTCAGAAAAGTGTCGCAAGACACTAAAATTTTAAATAATTGCTTGAGGATGCCAATAAGATGTGTCCTATCCAGAGGTTTGTTTGAGGTGAGGCCTACTCAGGGTTGCAGATGAAATTTCGAGTTGTTGAAGAGAATAGAGGACATAATACATGTGAAGGTCTACCAATGAAGTGAGTCATGTCCACTGCACTCTTGAACAAAGTCCAAACCTCCTACTATTTCCCTGGACAGACCTAAACTTGATCTGCACAATGTGATTCGTAATGATAGGAAACACAGGTGATGTAATTGAAATACGTGCAATTTCTTTTGCTCATTTCACAATCACATCACTTGTGTTTCCTTTGCTTAGGTATCTCATTGTTCAGATGTAGTCTAGCATATGAAAGAATACGCAGAAGTGCAGCACTGCATGCAACAACTTTGACACTTACAGAAGCCTCACCTTCTCCATGCCTCCTACACAGTTCTACATATACATCATAAATGCAAACAGTACAGAATTAATTATACATGTTAAATGGTTTATTTTTGCTGTTCTCAGAATGTATCAAAATTCACTCAAAACAGTGACTTGAAGGTATTCATCATATAACAGCGGGGAAAAAAAACACAATCAAAATGATTGTGTTTAAAAAACCCATACAACATAAGAAATCAGAATTCAGAACTCCTTAAAGTTAACTTACTTTCCATGACGTCAAAGGATGTCCTATGAACAGCTTACACTCTTTTGTGCTGTTATTACTTTCAGCCCGCCACTTTCTGAAAGAAAATCTCCATCGTTTTTAAAAACATGTTACATGCAATAAATGACTTCTTGCTCTCTACCACAAGTTTCCACAAGGCCAAATCTTGTCAGACCCATTTATAACTCTTGGATTTCTTGTAAGCCAATCCCGTCATTTGGCATTTCCGCAACTTTCAGAATTAAAATGTTGAAGATCATTTTCACAATCCTGGAATAGTAATATCTTCCCCTTCTTGCTCAGTCATGTTCTACATTTCCTATGACACTGATACTGCTTACTATGAAGCAGACTTACACTAACTCTATGACTACTACAATGATTTAATTCTCTACATCACTTTCAATCACAAAGCAATGTAAAACAGTAGACAGCGTTGCAGACTTACATTCCCTCTACTCTATGTTTTGATTGGCTGCTTCAATTAGCTTATAAAAAGAAATAGTTTTTCTGAACTCATTCAAAGTGCACTTATTTCTCCATGACGTCCAGTCTTATGGTTAGAAGTTATGTCTCTGAACTACACTTATCCTCAAGGCCAAATTGTGTAGGAGCCATTAGAACTTCTTGAAATTCCACAGAGCACATCCCGAGATTATTTCCCTAAAATTTTGGTTTTAAAAACACCAGGTAAGAGTTTTTAAGGTCATACGGCAATTTTTTTTTGAAAATTAAAACAGAATCGTTGCAGAATGACCAGCCATTTCTAGACTTTAAATAAGCTGTGTAATGTCCTGATGTTATTGAAGGGCCGTCATGATATATAATTGCTGCAGTTACAAAAGTCCTTCCTGATATTGACAACTGCGAAGCTACAAATTTTTTAATTAAAGTTGTCAATTTTGTTCCATCAGGCCTACATCGTTGGAACATTAAAATGACATACTGGCCATATGTTCGTATAAATAATGTGGACATCATTTCAGATTTACATTGGCTACACTCCATGTTGTGATCAGCTGCTTTTACTAGCTTATTAAAGGAGACTGATTTACTGTCTGGCAAAGTTAAATATATAAATCTTTCTGAGTCTACACTAGTAGTACTTGATACCATACAGTTCTCGCAGTCATGCTGCCATTGATAAGAAAGCCCAAACAGCTGATCTACATCTACACCTTCAGCATGCAATACATCAAGCATATACATTAAAAACTCCTGACAATCTTGCTGAATATTTTGAGAGAATTGTGTTTGGCCTGAACATCTGTCTAACAGATTTCGAATTTCAGACACACTTTCTATGTTTCTTCTATCAGTGCTACATTTCTCTAACACAGAATTTAACAAACTGCAAAATCTTTGATCAGAATTGACCACAATCTCTTCTTTGACATTTTCTAGAGAAAACAAAACATTAACCACTACATTAGCATAGCAGTTGACACCAGAACTGTTTTCAAATTGAAAACCAACAACATCTTCAACAGAATCCTTTTTGTTTCTGCTTGTAATTTTAGGTTCATCGACTTTTCGTCTTTTTGCTACAACCTCCCCAGTATTGGTCACATTTCTTCGTTTCCGGCCTACCACACGTTTCTCAAACAAAGGATACTGAGGCAAATGTGGCGCATACTCTCTTATTAACCTATTGTATTCCTTAACACAATCTAGATCCGCACAAATGTTTGTGACATCACACTCAATCAAGTACAATCCCGATAAAGTTCTAACTCGTGACAATGCCACATATGCCATACCCTCCTTGAACACAGAACTGCCAATATTCACCAATGCACAGTCTACACTTAAACCTTGCGATTTATGGATTGTCACCGCATATGCCAAGCAAACAGGAAACTGCTTACGGCGAACATATAAGTCTGTTACAAGCAAAAATCTAGCAGAGCAACGACCAATTAGCTGTACTTCCTCAATGCCATCAAATTTAATTTTTAAAAATTCTATTCCATCTCTATTTCTGTATTTCACAAAATCAACAACATTACCCATTGATCCATTTACCAGACCTCTTTCAACATGTAAATTCCTTCTTAAAATTATACGGCAGTTTAAGCACACATTCAGAGTCTTTTCAAAACCTGCAGTTTTAGATATACTCTTCTCTAATGAATCCAATTTTGTTTTCAGATTCTCAGACAAAATAATTGTTGATCCCATATGCTCTACTCTGTCAATAGCTTCCAGTTTCACAATCTCTTGCTTTTCTAAATGCAACATTTTGTTGTTAAATTTGGCACATTCTGCAAGAGTTGGCATCAAACATATTCCAGATTTCTTCTCAGTAATTTTCTGAAAAATATTCTCAGGCACAACATCTTGTTCTGGATATAAATTTGACAGTAATCGTGCATGTAAAGCTTCTTTCCCATGCTCGGTCACTTTTCCAATTCTAACATCTTGTAGAATAGTCTTGTAAACTTCATCCTTCGCCTGACGCATATTTTCATGCAGTTCAGCATAATTGAAGTTTAACCATATATTGACGTTGCCAATGCTGCCTAGGCACTTCCTGGTATCTTCATGCGTGAGCATTTTGAACACAGGTTGCCCTTTCACTGGTGTCAGCTGCAGAAGATCTCCGAAAACAATGATGTGTTTGCCACCAAATAACACATCATACTCTGTTTTGAGAACTTCTTGCATTCTCAAATGCACAAAGGCAAGCATGACATTGGAAACCATGCTTACTTCGTCAATGATAAGAAGTTTCATTTTCCTCAAGATTCTTGAAACTTCAAAACAATCATCTCCAGATAGCTTGTGATATTGTAATTTGTTGTCATGCTCCACTGGCAGCATCAGTAAACGATGTAAAGTAATCCCTTTAATATTATGTGCTGCCAGTCCAGTTGGAGCAGTGACAACACAAGACAGCGATGACTCTGTCCTTTCCTGCAAATAGCATGAAATTGCTTTAATGAGGAAACTTTTTCCAGTTCCCGCTTCTCCACTCACGTACAGTCGGACAGGCTTCAACGACGTACATGAGCACTCTTTCTTATCATGACTTAATCCATGATCAATTTGCATGGTAACTTCGTCATATATTTTCCTCTGCTCAACGTTGAGTTGTCTTTCCAACTCTTCTAAGTTAACCGCATCCTCTTGAGCATGTGCCATGGCTCTTTCCACTTCATTCATAGCAGTGGCAGCTTCATTTTCAATAACAGGTCCTCCTAGTGGATCCTGACTCAATGAAGCAGAACTCTGACTGTCCTGAGAACTGTCTCTGGCAATCTCGGCTGCAATCGTTGCTTCCTGCTCAATTTCCGCATTCAACATTTCTACATATTTGGGAAAAGCAGGACATTCTATGGTCTCCTTGGCGGCATTGAAAGAGTCTTCGTAACAGAGAAAATCTCCAAGCAGTTCCTCTTCTGCACGCCAAGGCTTGAAAAGTTGCAAAAGTGCTAAATAGGAAAACTCCTTTTTTTCAGGAGATTCGCCACTCAATTTTCGATGGTTTATCAAGTGGCATTTTCTTTGCTTGACCAGACATCCCTCACTTCCTATTACAGCATACACTCCTTTCTCAGTATCTTCTTTGATGTTCCTCTTGAATATGTAATTTTGAAGAACCTCATACAGACAAACATTCTCGAGGTGAATGCTTCGATTTGGATAATATGTATCCAACATGTTGGTCTTCAAAATGTCGGTACTGTTTGGCTCCTTTTCCGCCAAATACTCAATTTCCCGGACAGGTTTGAGAACTCGATTACGCGTTGCAGCAAGACCAAGACTCACCCAAACAATACTCCTGGACTTGGCATAGAGACTTGCTGAAGACAACCGGTCAGAACATTCGTACGCTCCGATTTCTCGATGCGACAACATCTTCAGACTGAAACTGTACAACTTTTTACTGAGGCTCTTTTCATGGGAAATGTCCTCCCACATATCCTTCAATTCTGTCTTCTCTTTTTTGGTGATGTAAGACGTCACATACCGAGCCACAGCCATACAGTTATCAGCCACAAACTGTATATCCATGTTAGCATTCCACATGGACAAAATCACCGGGTTGTAGTCATTGATGTTCTTGGACTCTTCGTTCCTCTTCAAATTGTATGTGTTTTTAGGTGATTTCTTCATGACATTGTGTCGCAGCGAAGACATCAAACTGTTTACTCTTCCTTTAGAAATCACCGGTCGTGGAAAGCCGAAACGACATTTGGTGTAGAACTTGTCCTTGTTTCGGAATTTACGACGGCAGTACTTTCCACATCGATGGCTTTGGAAACGCAGAACTTTTTCTCTTAGGCTTTTCTTCTCCTTTGCGTTTGGAACAGCACACGTAGAATACTGTTGGATGAAACTCATCACTGAGTCTTCTGGATCCGTTCCAAATTTAGGTGCATCCTTGATCCACAGCAACATATGTATATGAGGAGCACCTCTTGCTTGGTACTCCTTTCTCCAGAAGAAATCCAACACCTCTCCAAGAGGTGGATTCTTCTTATTCATGATGAAAGACATCATAGCTTCAAATCTATGATTGAAGTACCTACATACATTGACTGGATCCAAAGAGCACAGTTCTCCGGGTGTCTTGAATTCGATGTTATCTACGTTAGCATTTGCCTCTCGTAGAAATTCAAGTAAGTCTTCCCAGCCATACTCGGCACAGCTCAGAGTGAGGAACCATGTGGGAGTACCTAAGTTCCTCAGCATACATTTTAAATCACCATGACGACGGTACCAGTACTCATTAGTACCACGCTGACACGCCATGAGATTAATCAGGTGAGAATCCAAAATACTGTCTTGGACATTGACTTTATCCATAAAGTCACTTGCCGAGATGTTTTGCATGTGTATACCACTTTTCAAGATGTGGTTCACTGCATATGACAGTCCAGACAGATCGCTTTCAAACAGGAGATGAAACAAATAAGGAATGCATTGTCGAAACCTAGCATCTCCTGCATACAATCGCAAAGTCCGGTATTCAGAAGCAGGAATTTGATGAGGTCGCTCATCATATATTCCTCCCTGACCTGTTGGAAAAAGCTGTGGGAAACACCGAGCTTCCAAACTTTCCTCCCAAACACTAATGGGACTCCCTTTGGCTTGTTTCATTTGAAACAACTCAATAGCATTCCCCATGACTTCATTGGAATGCAAAGGATGAACACTATAATGTTCATATATTTCTTCACTAGTAGAGGGTTCTACTTTCTCAATTTGACCAGCACACAAATCGCTATCCTCTTCCTCACTTACTTCCTCTTCTGCAACATATACATTCTTATAGTATTTATTATTTTTTTTCAAATACAATGTTGCCTTTTTAACTTTCCTAACATCTACTAAATCTTGCCATATTTTCTTATTCTTTGTCGGAACCCCATTAACTAAGATAACCAGAGGTTCCTCTTCCACTTTTTCTACTCCAATTGTGTTAATGTTTTTCTTCAAATCTAGAGGCAAATAAACAACTCTTCCCTTTAATCCTCTCTGTAAATCTGATGGAGGCAATTTCCCTGTCTTTGGCTCCATTCTTACAATAGCCTGAAAGGGATGGATACTTTGAATCAAAATAGATTCATAAGTATTTAAATCCTTCAATTCAGAAGGAATCTCAACCAATTCCAGATTATTATGAACTGCTCTAGCAGGCATCTGGTTTTGATTTAATTTGCAACAACAATAAGTACACACACGTTGATCGAATCCCAAATCAAAACAATTTTCTACCATCAAGTATGTTGCAAAATCCTTCCATTCACTATTATTTTCCCTTTCACTTTTTGCATATAAATCCACGAACTTAGTCTGATTCTTATAATAAGTGCGTCGACAACACACACAAGTGAAATTAGGCCTCTCACTTGATTTCACCTGAAACGTCGCAATTTCCCTCTGGAAATTATCTGTACTGGAAACCTGTACACTATCTTCCACATTACCCTCTTCTTCTGGGTCAATTTCAACATTCTCCTCTTTACTTCCAAAGTAACAAAACTCAATTTCTTCACATATGTTCTTCACATCTATTTCAGAACCATGCAAAAGAGCAGCGCATAATTGTTTAAGCATAATTGCTGGACTCTTAGCATAATACAACATTCTAACTAATTTCCTCACTTTATTATGATGCACTGCTAGCATCCTGAAATGATGAAAAACACTCTGGCATACTCTCCTGGAAAGACAAGCCAGTGAATGACCATGCAAACCTGTCACTTCTCTCACTCTGCAAGGATCTAATTCTTGCAACAACCTTATTTTCTGCTTCAAACTTTTCTTATTAAATGACCGTACAAAATCACAAAGCAAATTGATGGAATCCTGTCGCACACTGCAAATACTACTACACTTCCAGGTGTACACAGGACCCTTAGCACGTCTTCCTAAAACCTTATTACCTAACACCTCTTCTGTCTCTGTTGTCACAAGTTTTTCTTTTTCAACTGGACAACCATCTTTCACTTCATAAGCACGACCACTGGTGTCAACTGCATGCACCAAATCATTATCCTGGAAATAACTCTCCTCATTAAAAAATGCCTCACAGCTTGAACTATGCATCCATTCTCCAGAAAAAACTTCACAAAAATTACTACGATTAACTATTCTCTTCCATCTACTATTTCTTTTGAAATCATAAATTGCCTTGTTTAGCTTCCTAATTCTATTGATTATCAAAATAAATAACTTACGTTTAATTTCAAATGCCTGATCAATAACTTTCTCAACTTTTTTTTTTCTCTTATAAAAAAGCACTTTCTGTTGACCTTTCTTAATATTTTTTAACAAATTGCCAATTATCCTGTTGCGGAACATTCGTTTACGAATGTCCCTAAACTGTTGTTTCCTTCTACTATCATGCACAGAGTTATCTCTTGCTCTAGCAGTAACATTTTTGATTGGCCTTTCCTTTCCATTTGAATTGGTTCTCTTTTTATGGACTGAAACATTTTCTGTAGTAATATTTTTTTTACTACACATATTTCTTATGAAATATTTTGTGCTCTTACCCGGTGCTTTCTTCGTGACTTGACAAATCTTTTTGTTAGAGGACTGCTGCTTATTTTGTTTCACCTGCTGTCTTTGACGTTTTGCAGCCTTTCTCTGTCTTTCTATTGTTGGCATGGTGAAATCTTGAAATGATCTGCAGTTGAATCTGTGGTAAAATATAATAAAAAATGTTATTAACCATTATTACCAAACAGTAAATCAATAACAGTGATCAAAAACTTAACACACTACTTGACATTTTAAATAGAAGATTTTTTAGTCCTTGGCAAAATTACAATACAGAAATAGCAGAAAAGAAATGACATTTATATTTATGTTACCTGTGCTATTTTATATGTGAATCTGATCTAATTTTATGAGCATATTTTAATATTTTATTGAAGACACTACACATAACCTATTTTTGAAGGTGTCTTTATTTTTAAATTAAACGGTTTACACTTTTACTTTTTATTTATTATAAATTTTAAAAATAAATGTTTATAGTTCCATAGGCTCAAGCAGGTCAGCTTCCCACCCTATGTCATATAATTCGGACAAATCTGCATCCTCATCACGCTCTTCTTCAACCTCAGGATTTAAATCATCCAAGGGATCAACATCCACTGATGTTTCAATTACAAGTTCAATGATGAGGTCAAAATCAACTGATTGCAGATTGTCGCTCATGTTGATGTTGTCTTTATCTTTAAAGAAAGATAACAACAATGAGATGTTGCAGAGTAAGAGACAAATCTCAGAGATTATAATAGTAAAATTGTTTAACAAGAGTAATATTTTGCAGCTATTATTTAGCCATGTCCAGCGATGCTGAGCAGGTGAAGCCTATGTCTAATTTTTCAGTGAACAGGACTCATCTCTTCTTAACCTTGGATAAGCCTCACCGACTCTGTGTGTCCTGCACATACTTAAATGTAAAGGGGCAGATTTATGTTAAATGGCACATCCCCAGGCATGCACCAGTTAACGTGCACCGCTGCTCTGCCACCCATGGTGTGCCGTATTTACAATCAGATAGGAGAAAGCTGCGTCAAAACCCTGCGCCTGCTTTAAGCAGGCATAGGTCTTGACGCAACATTGTGGAGATGGGGCACCCCTGAGCCTTGCTTGAGCTGCATCGCACTTGCGATACAACTCCAGCAATCACTACCTTTACAGCACAGATACATCACGCATCTGTGCCATTTTTGCCCCATGATGCCCCGCATTGTAAATGCAGCACACCATGGGTGGCGGAACAGCGGCGCAGGATGACTGACACATCCCTGGTGATGCACCAGTCATCATAAATCTATCCCTAAGCTTCTTATCTTGTTACAGATGAACCGCCATATGTACCATCAAACTATTTTGCATTTCCTAAATAGCGAATTTTAAGGAATAAATAGCAATTCTTTACCATTCCTAATTTGCAATGAGCAAATTGCTAATTGCAAGTTACCCATTCATTTCCATGGGCTAGGAGCCTCATAGGAATGAAGGTTTAATTTGCGATTAGCAATTTGCTCATCACAAATTAGGAATTTTTCCAAGGGTGCAGGGGTGTCTCAAGAACACCCTGCTGCACCCCTGAAAAAGAAATTTGGGGGCATATGGCACACATACATGCCCTAAGGGCATGTGTTGGCGTCATATGGGACCTTTTGTTTTTTTGAAAAAAAGCTTTTTGAAAAGAATTCACAAATTACCACCAATTTACCACAATAGTTTCCAAATCCTTAATGTCATTTTTTACATATTTTTTGTTTGATACATTGCATTTAAGTAATCGCTAAATTTGCAAATCCTTCAGTGCAATCGCAAAATAAGGAATAGCAAATTTTGCTACTCCTTATTTTGCATCAAACTTGTTTGATACATACCATTTGTCTAATTAACATTCGCAAAGGCCGAAATTCGCAGAATTTTGATCTTTGCGAATGCTAATTAGCTTGATACATATGGCCCCAAGTGAGGCCTGTCTTGCAACATGGTGCATCTTTTGCATCACTGCTGCATTGGTTTCATGTGGTACGTTTTTTTTACACCATGACATATCTGCCTAAATGCATAAATTTGTAATTTTGTCGCCTCATAGCAAATCTTTTGCACCGCCGCTGCATCATAAAAGTGACGCACAGTGGCGCAAAAGAGGCATACACCTATCATAAATCTGTCCCTAGCATTTTAAATGATGAATCCAGGATGACGATAAGGTGAGGTTTGTTTAAGGTGAGGCCTACTCAGGATTGCAGATTAAAGTTACGCTTGATGAAGAATACAGAGGAGATAATACATGTAAAGCCCTACCAATGAAGTAAGTGATTTGCACTTTATTTCGCCAGTCATCATAAATGTATCCCTAAGCTTCTTATCTTGTTACAGATGAACCACCATATGTACCATCAAACTATTTTGCATTTCCTAAATAGCGAATTTTAAGGAATAAATAGCAATTCTTTACCATTCCTAATTTGCAATGAGCAATTTGCTAATTGCAAATTACCCATTCATTTCCATGGGCTAGGAGGCTCATAGGAATGAAGGTGCAATTTGCGATTAGCAATTAGCTCATCACAAAATAGGAATTTTTCCAAGGGTGCAGGGGTGTCTCAAGAACACCCTGCTGCACCCCCTGAAAAAGAAATTTGGGGGCATATGGCGCACATACATGCCCTAAGGGCATGTATGGGCGTCATATGGCACCTTTTGTTTTTTGGAAAAAAAGCTTTTTGAAAAGAATTCACAAATTACCACCAACTAGAAGTTGGTGGTAGTTTCCAAATCCTTAATGTCATTTTTTTACATATTTTTTGTTTGATACATTGCATTTAAGTAATCGCAAAATTTGCAAATCCTTCAGTGCAATCGCAAAATAAGGAATAGCAAATTTTGAATGAAGGACATTTTAAGTCATTTCCACATGTGCAGTGTTTTCAAATTATGATTTGAAAATCGTTTTTGGGGAAAAGTAATGGTTTGCAAATTTATGACAAGGACATAATGGTGTATGCTTCTCTATAAGGCATTTCAGTGTCTCTGATGTCATTTTTCCCATATTACATTATAAGACCTTTCCCCATGGAGCACATTCCTTGTAAATATGCTCCCACCTGTGCATGGTGAATTTAGATTTTGACTGTTTGAGTCACATAGCCATGTTAAAAGTGACCCAAAAAAATTGCAAACGCTTTAAAAAAACACATTCATGTGTCTTAAGGACATTTTAAGTCATTACCCCATGGACAGTGTTTTGTAAGTGGCGCAAAAGAGGCATACACCTATCATAAATCTGTCCCTAGCATTTTAAATGATTAATTCAGGATGACAATAAGATGTGGCCTATCCAGAGGTTTGTTTAAGGTGAGGCCTACTCAGGATTGCAGATTAAAGTTACGCTTGATGAAGAATACAGAGGACATAATACATGTAAAGCTCTACCAATGAAGTAAGTGATGTCCACTTCATTGCGCCAGTCATCATAAATGTATCCCTAAGCTTCTTATCTTGTTAGACATCAACCGCCATATGTATCATATAACTATTTTGCATTTCCAAAATAGCGAATTTTAAGGAATAAATAGCGATTCTTTACCATTCCAAATTTGCGATGAGCAAATTGCTAATTGCAAATTACCCATTCATTTCCATGCGCCAGGATGCCCATATGAAAGAAGGTGCAATTTGCGATTAGCAATTAGCTCATCGCAAATTAGGAATTTTTCCAAAGGTGCAGGGGTGTCTCAATAACACCCTGCTGCACCCTTGAAAAAGAAATTTGGGGGCATATGGCGCACATAAATTTTAACAACATTCCTTTACCTCAAAAACGATTTTCAATTCATAATTTGAAAACACTGCCCACAGGGAAATTACTTAAAATGTCCTTAAGACACATGAAAGTGTTTTTTTATTGCCTTTCCAGCATGGTTGGGTCACTTTTAACATGGCTATGTAACACAAACATTTAAAATCTAAATTTGCCATGCACAGGTGGGAGCATATTTACAAGCAATTTGCGCCACAGAGAAAGGTCTTACATTAAAATGGGAAAAATAACATCAGGGACAGTCAATTACCTTATAAAGAAGCATACACCATTATGTCCTTGTCATAAATTTAAAAACAATTCCTTTTCCCCAAAAACGATTTTCAAATCATAATTTCAAAACACTGCACATGGGAAAATTACTTAAAATGTCCTTAAGACACATAAAAGCGTTTTTAATTGCCTTTGCAGCATGTTTGTATCACTTTTAACATGGCTATGTAACACAAACATTCAAAATCTAAATTTTCCATGCACAGGTGGGAGCATATTTACAAGCAATTTGCGCCACATAATTCATAATTTTCTCCTTAAAGCACACTATTCTCTATCTAAATTAAAGAAATATTTTCTCACCTTAGCAAATACTTTGAGTTTGAAAACAGTCTCAGAAACACACCAATTTGTCTTCAGCAGAGCAAAAGGTATGCACTCCAGAGTCTGCAGCTATCAAAAGCACAGAAATGCTGTGATTCTTCACACATATCTCTCATGTCACCCAATCAAAACTCTTCCCTCACTTTTTTTCAAATGAAAACCCTTCCCCCCTCTGCCCTTTCTGCCTTTTCTGCATGGCAACCACCTCTTGGAAGACTTCTGGTGTTTGCAAGTTCACACAACAATGTTGCAATTGAACTCTGAACTCTCAGTGCACCTGCATATCCAGTGCATTCTTTCATTTAATGATTTTTTATTGACCATTCAAAATACATCTTTCAAATAACTCATCCGTGCACCCTAACTTTCTGTTTTCAGCAATCAAAATCCACCAATCACTGTTACTGCTTCATGAACACAGAAACTCCACAGTTTTTTTCATTTTAAACTCTCATTTTTTCAACTGCCATTTCATTGCCACACTTCATCTGACTGCAGGAGAACCTTCTCTCACCATGTTTTCTGTCTGGATTGTTGGACATAGTTATATTCACTGGGCTCAAAGGTACGCTGAAAACAGGAATTTACCTAACCTCAATTTACAAGATGTGGAAATTAAGTGGTTTGGCCACAGAGGATTAAAATGTCACCAATTGATACCATTGGTGAAAACCTTTATGCATTTGCCCAAACCTGACCTGTTAATTGTGCACTGTGGAGGTAATGACTTGGGCACTTTGACTGGTGTAGGTCTGGAAATGCTTTTAAAGGACACCTTTGAGCAATTAATGGCACTTTTTCCTCAGACTGCCTTGGTATATTCAAATATATGCCAAAGACAGAAATGGAGGTGGTCAAACCAATTTTGTCCACAAATTGAGAAGTCGAGGAAGCATGTAAACAAATCTGTTTCAGCTTACATGAGAGACCATGGAATGGGCTCCCTGTACAACAATAACTTGCGTTACTACATGCAAGATATCTACAGAGGAGATGGAGTTCACTTCTCAGATGAGGGCAACAGAATTTTCACTCTGAATTTAAGACTGTGCATTGGTACCTACTTATAAGTACCTAAATGTACCATAAACCCAAAAGCTCTTCTCAGAGCTACCCTACATCTGATCACTCACAATTATTATTTTACTCTAACTTTTTTCACTAATTTTCAACAAAGTACGCTCCCTGGGGCGCTACCCGGTACGCGAACCGGGAGCTAACCTCGCGAAATTTTTAAAAAAAATGTTTTTTTTTCGTACATATAAGCCTCCTCAGCCACCCTCACAAAACCTAGGGGGTCAAGATAAGTCTACCGTGCCCCCTTCTACCCATTCGGAACATTATTTGCCCTCCATCTTGTATCTTAATTCGACCAAAACACAAAATGGTGGACTCCCGTTACGCTTAAGGTTCGCGAACCGGGGCGCTCAACGGTTCGCGTACCGGGTCGCTCCCTGGGAAGCGCACCATCAAAAAAGGTGGGAAAGTAGTTCACAGAAAAGCCACTGGAGACAATTTCACCAAATATAGACTAGCTCATACTACATACCAATCCCTACCATTTTCACAAATTTGATTGGAATTCCATTTAGCCATTTAGCCTGTAGACCTCTCTAAATACCGTGAGGTAAATTACTTCACAAAACACATCTGAAGTGTTGGAATTGACAACCAATTAAAATGTTACTTTAATTTTCTACTTTTTTTACCTGACATTTGATTGGTTATATACCTGAATATATATAAAGGAAGAGAAGAAAACACAGCCATTTTGACTACTACTTCTTGGTGTACATTTCAATAGGATTTTCACTAATTCCTTCAACTTCTTTCTAAAGGTAAGTTTTTATTTTTAAAACTGAAGTATATTGTGCACTATAAGTTAATATGGTAAACTTTTTCTGATAGTTATATACTATCCCTCTGTAGTAGTTATAGATTTAGATAGACTTCTCTGTTATAGTTATGGATGGAGTTAGGCTTCTCTTGTATAATTATGAATTTACTTACGTTAAATCACATACACTTTTTTATATTCCTACTTCCACTCTGATACTATACACTGCCCAAAATTAATCCCAACAGTGCCCTATCTCTACTAATATATATTTTCAATAGGATTTTCACTAATTCCTTCAACTTCTTTCTAAAGGTAAGTTTTTATTTTTAAAACTGAAGTATATTGTGCACTATAAGTTAATATGGTAAACTTTTTCTGATAGTTATATACTATCCCTCTGTAGTAGTTATAGATTTAGATAGACTTCTCTGTTATAGTTATGGATGGAGTTAGGCTTCTCTTGTATAATTATGAATTTACTTACGTTAAATCACATACACTTTTTTATATTCCTACTTCCACTCTGATACTATACACTGCCCAAAATTAATCCCAACAGTGCCCTATCTCTACTAATATATATTTTTTTAATCTAAATTTCAGGCAAAATGGAAGGCGAACAGAAAGTTGAATTTCAAATTGTCCTGCAAGAGAGCAGCCAAGAAATCAATGATGAAAATGATATTGAATTTTTCGATGAAACTTTAGACAAAGAACTACTGCAATGTGTACAAGCAGTAGATAACCTCCTTGAAAATGAGGACATTTTACACCCTCAGAGACTACAATGTATATTCAATGATAATTATGAAATTTCTGACAATGAAATGTTAGAAAGTTTAATAAATTATGAAACACAATCACAATAAAAAAAATGCTTAAAAAATAAAGAAAATAAAAAATAATCAACAAAACCAACAATCAATTAACATACAGCATTTGAAAAGTCTATCATTCATTTTTCATTGCAGTACGCTGCCCAGGACGCTTCCCGGTTCGCGGACCGGGCGCTCCCCACGCAAAAAAAACAAAAAAATTTTTTGTTTTTTTTGCCCCGCGGGGCCCTTTTAAAACCTCCACATTAAACCTAGGGGGTCAGGGAGGATCTAGTATGCCCCCTTATGGTTATTTCCCCCTTTGTTTTTGCCTCCTCTTATCTCTCAATCCTACCGAGAGACAAGATGGCGGCCGCTCCGGACTGTTTAGAATGTTGACAGACACCGGAGAGCCAATCAGCTTAGCTACGCGAAGTTCCGGTACGCTTAAGGTCCGCGGACCGGAGCGCTGCCCAGAGCGCGCTTACAGATATATATCTTTTTTTAAACGTTAATTTCTCAAAATCCACTGGAGCACATATATTGAGACCTACAAAAGGCACATCGGGCTACCAGTCCCTACAATTTTGCCAAGTTTCATGCAAATCCATTCAGCCGTTCGGGCTAAAAGTGAGGCCAACCGCCCTATGGAAAACTCAATGTTAAAAACACGTTTTGGGACCCCCCTTTTTTCTCGACCCCCCCTGGACGAACCCCCCCAAATTTCCAGGGGCTGCTCAGAAACAAAATGTTCCATTTTCCAGAAAATTTCAGCCAATTCCGTCCACAAACGCCAAAGTTATTAGACATAGAATTTTCAAAAATCCCATAGAGAAAAAATCCTAACTATATATACCTACTGGCGACCGCCAGTAGGTAATATATATATATATATATATATATATATATATATATATATATATATATCTCCAAAGTTCAAAGACGTCCAACACGCTCTCGGAATCCAACACAGAACAGCATACGCCGAGTCCAAGGGTGTTTATTAACACAAACGATATATATATATATACACATGGGTTTTAACCTACCAGCGATATATTTACGTTTTAAAGGTATGCTTAGTAATGAATTGTGTGGTAAAGGCTTTGCGTAGTAATGGACACATGGTAAAGGCATGCGTAGAAATCATACATAACTTATGGAAGGATATGTGTTTGTCTGTTTCAAGGAAAGGGATGAGTGAAAAAGCATTCATTTTAATGCAGATTTTTGGTTTGAGTATGGCTTGTAACAGGTTAGATGTTCAGTCTGGCCCTTGTCTATCGTTGGAAATGAAATGATGTCTGGTGTGGCATACATACAGTGATACATATAGAGTTATGGAAGGAAAAGGTTTGTGACTCGGCCCTCTTCTTGTATTTGACCAATTTACTTAATATACATCTCTGCTGTTTTATAGGTCTAAATTAGAAAGTATCTTTCAAGGTGTCATTTAAAGTTAGAAGGAACGTCACACACTTCCCTACAAGCTTCCCTAGAAAAGAATTAAGCAGGAGTCAATTGTTGTTTGTCTTTACCTCTCCATGTTGCAACTCTGGGTAAAAGCAATAGGCTTCAGCGTGGATTGTAAACTAAAATGTGATTCCTAAACTAAGGCAACAGTATGTGTCGAATACTAACAAAGAGTCCTATGAAACATTAGATATATTCAGCATAATAGAGATCTAGAAGACTTAGTGCAATGTTTGGTCTTTTCAATTTGCTTTTGACAGTACATTGCTCTAGGTCCAGCTCCTCTAAAACATGGCACCTGACTCATTCTCAAAATCAAGAAATACGTCCCTATTAAAGCTGGCCTTGAATCACTTGATTAAACCTGGCCTTCGCTCACTTAGTTAAACCAGACCTTGAATCACTTGATTAAACCTGGCCTTCACTCACTTGGTTAAACCAGGCCTTGAATCACTTGATTAAAACTGGCCTTCACTCACTTGATTAAACCTGGCCTTGACTCACTTGATGATTAAATCTGGCCTTCACTCACTTGATTACACCTTGCCTTGAATTACTTGAAAAACCTTGCCTTGAATCACTTTATTAAACCTGGCCTTGAATCACTTGATTAAACCTGGCCTTGAATCACTTGATTAAACCTGGCCTTGACTCACTTGATTAAACCTAGCCTTGACTCACTTGATTAAACCTGGCCTTGACTCACTTGATTAAACCTGGCCTTGACTCACTTGAATAAACCTGGCCTTCACTCACTTGATTAAACCTTGCCTTGAATCACTTGAATAAACCTGGCCTTGGCTCACTTGATTAAACCTGGCCTTGACTCACTTGATTAAACCTGACCTTGACTCACTTGATTAAACCTGACCTTGACTCACTTGATTAAACCTGGCCTTCACTCACTTGATTAAACCTGGCCTTCACTCACTTGATTAAACCTTGCCTTAAATCACTTGAATAAACCTGGCCTTGACTCACTTGATTAACCCCTTCAACGCTCATGATGAGCTCAGCTCGTCATGAGTTACGCCTCTCATACACTCATGACGAGCTGAGCTCATCATGTAACGCGGGTTTTTAAAAATACTCAGCGCACAGCGGGAAAACTCTTAGCGCGGATGCGGTTAAACCTGGCCTTGACTCACTTGATTAAACCTGGCCTTGACTCACTTGATTAAACCTGGCCTTGAATCACTTGATTAAACCTGGCCTTGACTCACTTGATTAAACCTGGCCTTGAATCACTTGATTAAACTTTTCCTTGAATCACTTGATTAAACCTGGCCTTGACTCACTCGAGGCGAGAAGGTCCTGTAGGACCATCCGCATTACTTACAAGATTCTTCACACAGACCTCAATCTTTCTGGTGTGTAAACGTGTCATCTCTTGGAGAAACAAAACTCTGAGAGGATCAACTTCATCATCACTTGACCTTACTAAACACAAGAACAAATCTAATTTGAAGTTCTCTTTCAGTTGAAATACACAAAAACGTGGAAAGATTGTCCAGCAAACATTCACCTGGTTGCATCTTTCAAAGAGTTAAAGTTCAATCGAAAGACATGCCTGCTGTCCACTTGTTAGCCTCCAACCTTGCTGGAGACTTGAAAGAAGCGTTTCCTCTCTATATTACTATTATTTGATTTACATTCAAATATGTCCTTAAATTAATCACAATTTCCATAATTATGGCTATGATTGTAATTAGTGCAAGAAAAACTGTCATGTATTTCTCTGCCTCTGCATTCCCTATGAGGGGGATCTACATTTGTTTAAACGCTTATAAAGTGCTTTAGCTTTCTAGCTATTTGTCTTTTAAGCGCTACACAAAACTATATATCAAATAAATTCTATAAACGTTGTTTCCCAAATCCCCGTTTCATCTCCAGTGTTTTTTGTAAATGTCATTCATCCTATTCCCCCCGACATCTTAACTATCTAGATATGTACAATGTTAAACTGTGAACCCTTCACACTCATACACAAGTTAACGTTCTGAAATCCAGATTTCAGAGGCTGATTTCATGCACCGAGCCTAGTCTGCAGACAGCAGTCCGAAAAACCTATTTCCACTTTTGGCTGCTCAGCCCATCAGATGCGAAACAAAATAATGTCCTTGAGTACCTCGATACATCATAAAACACAATAGATCAACGAACCCTTAGAGGACCGGAAGCAGCCCCGGAATGGAGTTGCCAATTTGATAAAAGGGCAATAATACCGAAGTTCATCACTCTGTCACTATTCAGCTAGTGAGGGTTTAATCAAACCATAGTCTTGCGTGTGAGTCTGCCTGTGGCAATGACCCTGTGTGATTGGAAGAAACTATGGGATGTCCATTTCCGGACCAAGGTCTGCCATTATTGTGGTGCTCCAGGGTACCATCTTCAATAAAACCACCGAGGCCGGTTCAGAATAGCTGCACGACTGGGCCTTGCAAGGTGGAGCCTAAAACCAGCCACTTTCTTCAACAGCTGAAGTGTGGTGGCGACAGAAACAGAAGTGAAGCCCTCTGGCTCCAAACTTGTTTACTTAATGTCGCAAATATGTATTTCAATTTTTCCATTCCTCCTTTCCTCAGTAGAGGTAACCCAGGAAGCAGGACACAGCTGCATCTGACTGTCAGGGCTGTGATTAGGCATATCTGAAACATTATTTTCTGATGTACAATATCAATTAGTTTCAGTTATCAGAAAGATAGTATGCAGTGCATGTGTTTTCCTTATTCTAGCCCTATGTACCCAATGTGCTCATGAGCATCTCTGGAGAGGCAGAGAGCGAGCACGAGAAAGGACAACTTTCTTAGATAATAATTGCTAATATTTACCCCGGGGAGCTCTTGGGCTGGCTGTTGTATCAGTCGATTCACTTGTGCAAACATAATTTGCTTCAGAGCATCTGTGATTGCTCCACAGTGGCCCCAGAGCTAATCATGGTGCATATGGCTTGATGCAGACATTTTGGCACATTCAGCAATTACAACCCAAATATTACAGAAGGCCTTTTAGGACCGATGCAAATTAAATTGATTAACAATACATATTAGCGGAACTCAATACATTTAGCTATGGTCTATAAAGCCACCGAATCACTTCGCAGTGGAAACACTGGCGGCGCAAGCAGCAGTTCATCTTCTCCGCACTGTTTGAGCTCCGGATGTGAGAAAAATATGAAATGGAAACAGTATCAGAACTGCACAGGGAAGCTCGAGAGGTAATGCAAAGGCGTCTGGGGCCCACGCTGATGTGTGAGAAAATCACATATTGAACCAGTGATGTTGAATCAATAATTCCAAGCTGATTTCAATATTCCTTCAGGGAACCTAGATTCGTGTTTGTAAAGTTATTAAAGTCATTGTGACCCATACTGCAGGGAATGTATCATTTAAACTTCTGCAGGTTTACGTGTGACCAAGGACAAATAAAAATGTGCACAAAGTATGCAAAATGTTTGTTCACATAAGACAGTGATGTGAGTGCAGCTCACAACGCATAATGTGTCAACAAACTCACAAAAAGTTACGGGAAAACTGCTTGAAACTTGCCTAACCAATGGCAATTGATCAGGCTAGCATTTTGAACCATCATTCTTGTCCACCATGCCACCTCAGTTTGGACAAAGACATATGCAAATCAGTCTTCACCCTCCTGCAATAGGAACAAACAAAATAGCCTGAACTGCCAGGCCAGATCCTTGAGCCAGAATAGGCAACTCAAGACCAGTTTTACCCTCATTGGGGCTCTTCAGTTGGGTGTAGCTTGGTTCCTTTGGCACAGTGAGCGCAGGGCCCACATTTTGGCGTGGCCCTTGGCATCTTAGTGCATTTAATAAAATCCACAAAAGGTGTAGGGAGGAAAGCTTGCAATTTGCCTAACTGATGGCAAATGCTCGGGTAGAATTTCAGCAGCCACGGTGAGCCTGGTACGCAAGAAGAAAGGTGGGCTGAAATGCAGCCACGGTCCGTGTAGAGCATTCCACCGGTTGGTGACGTGGGGTGGGGAGGGGCAGAGTGGGGGGTTGTAAAATGCGGGAAGCAGACGATTACAGGTAAGTAGCGAAAAATATAAATAAAACTAATTTTGTTGCGCGCGCTGCATCGCATTTGGCGTTGCAGTGCGCGCAACAAAATTAGTTTTATTTATTTTTTATGTTACTTACCTGTAATATCAGAAACAACTAAGGAGTGACTCTGTGGAACGTAACATACGTGAAAAACATAAAGTGACAGGATATTCAAAAACCCCTACCTGGTTAAAGCAACTCTAGGATTTGGCATTTCCAATCCTAATAACCAGGAGGCAAAAACCCAGTGGACAGGAATGACTGCATCCACCAGGGAAAGACAGGTAACCTCTTGTTTAGAAGGACCCTCACTCACCACTAGTTGGTGACATGCTTCATCATCGGGTCCCCGCTGGGGTGGCCGAATGCCCCCCCAGCGTGCTACAATGCCTGAGTTACAGCAGAGCGGGATGATGGTGAGTGTAATAGTGATTAAACTCAAAAGGATGTGCAAAATAAGTGAGTACAAGGTTAAAAAATACTCGGTTGGAACCCAAACCAAATATTTAATGTGGGCCAACCTGTATTAGGGTTAAAAACGTGAAAGCCGGACCACCAAAGGTTCTATATTAGGAGACCTGTGTCCTTAATTACGATATCTGGTCAACATGTTTCTGCTGTGCGGGAAATGTTCACGCGGCGTTCACTTTCTACGCTCGCGACTCCCCGCCCAGCACCTATGCTCAAGAACTGCCGTCTGCCCGAAAGTAAACATAGCACCGCTCTGACCCAGGAAGTCATTTTTCTTCCTCGAATCTGTATCTTTGGCTGCTGTAATCCACAGTGTGCCGGCACGGGTAATATCTGTGAGTAACTACACTTTCACAAAAAAAAAAAAAAAAATCACTTTAAGTGCCTAACGGGAGGGTGTACCTTAGCGCGTACATACCACCGGAGTGCCATTTAGTTGTGGTCCTGACGAATGCTGTGCGATTCCGCTTTTTGACAGCAGAAACATGTTGACCAGATATCGTAATTAAGGACACAGGTCTCCTAATATAGAACCTTTGGTGGTCCGGCTTTCACGTTTTTAACCCTAATACAGGTTGGCCCGCATTAAATATTTGGTTTGGGTTCCAACCGAGTATTTTTTAACCTTGCACTCACTTATTTTGCACATCCTTTTGAGTTTAATCACTATTACACTCACCTTCATCCCGCTCCGCTGTAACTCAGGCGTTGTAGCACGCTGGGGGGGCATTCGGCCACCCCAGCGGGGACCCGATGATGAAGCATGTCACCAACTAGTGGTGAGTGAGGGTCCTTCTAAACAAGAGGTTACCTGTCTTTCCCTGGTGGATGCAGTCATTCCTGTCCACTGGGTTTTTGCCTCCTGGTTATTAGGATTGGAAATGCCAAATCCTAGAGTTGCTTTAACCAGGTAGGGGTTTTTGAATATCCTGTCACTTTATGTTTTTCACGTATGTTATGTTCCACAGAGTCACTCCTTAGTTGTTTCTGATATACTTGTTGGGGTACAGGAGTGTTTACTCGCGCCTTATCTCTCTTGTTGATATAAACTTACCTGTAATAGTCAGTTTCCTGCATTTTACAAACCCCCACCCTGCCCCTCCCCCGCCCCACGTCACCGCCCGGTGGAATGCTTTACACGGGACGTGGCTGCATTTCAGCCCACCTTTCTTCTTGCTCACCAGGCTCACATTTTGCCCACAATTTGCTGAGGGCAAATGTGCAATGTGTTGGATTAAGGAGGGTGGCATGAGGCATTTAATCACTATAATAATGTGGATTATTAGCTGAAGTGGATGATCAGTATGTTTAAGTAATAATGGCACTATTTATTACTAGGTCGAATTAAGTTTGTTTAATTTAAACTTGAGCTCAACCCTTGGTAGCTGTAGCACAGAGCAGACAGGCTTAACTCAAATTAAGGGGTCGATTAGGATGGCGGACGGAAACGTGTACCGTCCGCCGCGGAAGGTGGCTAGATACTCCGGACCTGTCCGCGGAAAATCCGCAACAGCAATTAGGATAAAACATGCAAAAAACGCCGACCGCGGCGTACGGAGCACACCAATCCCCGTCCGCGGCGGTCGGAGTACACCTGAGTCCGCGGCAGGCGGACGGAACAGTAAAAACACCGACCGCCGCGTACGCACATGACCGCGAATACATCCACCACCCCCGCGATACCTGCGCAATGTCCGTGTCCGCTATTAGGATAACTCCGCAAGTACCCCGGTAGTCACCGCCATCCACGTCCGCAGCGGTACCAATGCACCGAGAATCCGTGCACCACAGCGGAACGACAACACAAACAACATCCCTACTGTCAAACCAATGCCATACATTGGCACGGAAGTTAATCACCAAACACACGAAAAAAAACGCCCACCCACCGCAAACATCCAAACCAATCACAACACACAATGATCCACCGCCAAGCACCACACAATCCACACCTGGCAACACTCCCACCTAGCACCTGACTGCCAATACCCATTCAGACACGGTCTAGACACACACCATAAAAGAACTCCCACCCACTCCACAACTCCTCTGCATCACAGCATAGCTGCTAGCAGGACACACCACTGAACTGAGACCAAAGAGAAATAGCATTCACACAACCCACACCCAAACACACCCACCACACAAACTTCCACCACACCATTCTTACACACCACACACCTGCACCTCCCCATCCACGCAAACCCACACCCCGAGCACCACACACCATGGCACCAAAAAAAAACCCCAAATTCACTGACACCGAGTTGAAGGTTATGGTAGATGAGATCATCCGTGTGGAACCCCACTTATTCGGGGCCCTAGTGCAGCAGACCAGCATAGCCAGGAGAAACAGCATGTGGGACCGGATAGTCACCAGGGTGAATGCCTCCGGGAGCGTCCCGAGGACGAAGCAGGACATCCAGAGGCGGTGGCACGATCTAAAGACCCGAGTCAAAGCCATACGAGCCAAGAACCATCTCCGGGCTAATCACACCGGCGGTGGAACCCCTCCGGAGCCCTTACCCTACACCGAGTGGGAGGACAAGGTGATGACCATCATCCACCCTGAGAGCCTTGATGGACTTCCTGAGGGAGAAGAGGCTGGTAAGTACAAACCAAGCACCACGAGCACTACTACATGGTGTGCCTCACACAACTGTGAAGACACATCTCCCAGACCCCAACCCATGCATGCAGTCCACATACTCACCAACGTCGAAATCACTCCAACAGGCCCCCATGTCCATAGGGATGGCGGTGGTGGTGGGTGTGAGGGGATGGAACTACAACTCCCAACAGGCCCCCATGTCCATAGGGATGGCGGTGGTGGTGGTGGTGGTGGGTGGTGGTGGGTGTGAGGGGATGGAACTACAACTCCCAACAGGCCCCCATGTCCATAGGGATGGCGGTGGTGGTGGGTGTGAGGGGATGGAACTACAACTCCCAACAGGCCCCCATGTCCATAGGGATGGCGGTGGTGGTGGGTGTGAGGGGACGGAACTACAACTCCCAACAGGCCCCCATGTCCATAGGGATGGCGGTGGTGGTGGTGGTGGTGGGTGTGAGGGGATGGAACTACAACTCCCAACAGGCCCCCATGTCCATAGGGATGGCGGTGGTGGTGGGTGTGAGGGGATGGAACTACAACTCCCAACAGGCCCCCATGTCCATAGGGATGGCGGTGGTGGTGGGTGTGAGGGGATGGAACTACAACTCCCAACAGGCCCCCATGTCCATAGGGATGGCGGTGGTGGTGGGTGTGAGGGGATGGAACTACAACTCCCAACAGGCCCCCATGTCCATAGGGATGGCGGTGGTGGTGGTGGTGGTGGGTGTGAGGGGATGGAACTACAACTCCCAACAGGCCCCCATGTCCATAGGGATGGCGGTGGTGGTGGGTGTGAGGGGATGGAACTACAACTCCCAACAGGCCCCCATGTCCATAGGGATGGCGGTGGTGGTGGGTGTGAGGGGATGGAACTACAACTCCCAACAGGCCCCCATGTCCATAGGGATGGCGGTGGTGGTGGTGGTGGTGGGTGGTGGTGGGTGTGAGGGGATGGAACTACAACTCCCAACAGGCCCCCATGTCCATAGGGATGGCGGTGGTGGTGGGTGTGAGGGGATGGAACTACAACTCCCAACAGGCCCCCATGTCCATAGGGATGGCGGTGGTGGTGGTGGTGGTGGGTGGTGGTGGGTGTGAGGGGATGGAACTACAACTCCCAACAGGCCCCCATGTCCATAGGGATGGCGGTGGTGGTGGGTGTGAGGGGATGGAACTACAACTCCCAACAGGCCCCCATGTCCATAGGGATGGCGGTGGTGGTGGGTGTGAGGGGACGGAACTACAACTCCCAACAGGCCCCCATGTCCATAGGGATGGCGGTGGTGGTGGTGGTGGTGGGTGTGAGGGGATGGAACTACAACTCCCAACAGGCCCCCATGTCCATAGGGATGGCGGTGGTGGTGGTGGGTGGGGTGAGTACCAGTGCAGACAGAATCGGCAAAAAAAGTGAAAACAACCTGTCAAGTCCACATTACTCATCCTCACATTTTTGTTTTGCAGGTCATCCTAATCTGACAGCTGGAAGCAACACCCGCCCTCCAGACTCGCCAATCACAGACGTCTCAGGGGACGATTGGCCAGCCACCTCCGGGGCAGAGGATGATCCCGGCACAAGCAGCCAGCCAGGGCCATCTGGCTCCCAGGTCACCCCTGCACCAACAACTACGGCCTCTGCCATTGTGACAACACCGGCCACTGTGACCTGCACAGCCACCACCAGCACCACCTCCACCACCACCACTACTACTACCACCACTCCTGCCCCTGCCACCCTGCCCAACCCAACGGCCAACGCCGTGCCAGCGCCATGCCAGCCACGCAGGGAGAGTGTGAGGCAAGGCAGAGATGCAAGTCCAGATCCGGCAGGCAGGAGCATACGCCAAAGAAGACGGGAGGATACCAACACACCCAATCCAGTGCAACAGTCATTGGAGGCACTGGGCAGGGTGGAGGTGAGCTACCAACGTGGTCAGGCACAGGCAGACCGGGCCCACCAGGACTTTGTAGATAACACTGCAATGTTGGGGGCCATTGAGAGGCGGCTTGGCCAACTAGTGGACATCTTCACCAGGACAATCAGGCCACAAACAACGCCACCGCCACCGCCACCTGCGGCGGATGTGGTACCCGATGCCCCAGCGCAACCAGCTGACTCCGTACCGGCACAAAGACGGAGGGGCCGTCCGAGGCAGGAAGTGGGCGACAGCAGTGTGGAAGCAGCTGCCACACGCTCCAAGAGGAACAGAAAATGACTGTACCAGTACCTGCGCATGCCATTCACCCTGGCAACTATCCGGTCCCACCTGCCACAGGCCTGCTGTACTAGGCAGACACCACCCTATGTGGTGTCCGCACGGAATTTTCATCTGCCATAACCTTCTACTCTCACTCCCCCACCCCTTCACTCATTTGTAAATATGCACCTACACCCATGCACAATTTGTAAATAAAAGCCACTTACTCACTCAATCATGTGTTGCCTCCATGTTTATTCACATGAATGCATCAGAAACAGATGTTACTAGGTACAGGTATCCAACTGGTACAGAATCATGGCGCTGCGGGAGTGACCTAGGGAAAATAGAAACCGCAAAGACACGTCAGGAAACATGATCACACTCATCAGAACACACTGCAGTGCAACATATAACAACCCACACGCATCACAACAGTAATGGATGAGACGACACACATCATGGAGACGTGCATTGGCCACAATTTAGCACACACACACACATGCATGCATCACATAGCAGAACACAGAGATGAAGCACACCACTATGCCACAACACCAGCACACATTCACAGGGCATACCCAAGCAGCACAAGAGGAGCACACTCACAATCAAGGGAAGTAGCGATCAATGATCTGGCGCCTCTGGTCCACACCTTCCTCCTCACCACTATCCTCATCAGTTGACATGGCTGGGTCGGGAGGGCGAGGAACTTGCAGTTCATCAGGGTCCAAGAGCAGTTCAATGTTATAGCGCACAGCCAGGTTGTGAAGCATGCAGCACGCTATCACGATCTTGCATACTTTGCCTGGTGAGTAAGGCAGGGCCCCTCCAGTCTTATCCAGGCACCGAAACCTAGACTTCAGCAGGCCAAATGTCCGTTCTACCACTCGACGTGTCCTACCATGGGCATCATTGTATCTCATTTCTCCAGCTGTAGTGGGATTGCGTAAGGGACTGAGCAGCCAAGGCCTGTTTGGGTACGCCGAGTCGCCTGTGTTGGTGGAAGAGAGAGAGAGAGAAACATCACAACCTGCATTGTGGGTCACACCATGCCACACAGATATCACTCCTGTCACCACAGCATACTCACCAACAAGCCACGCTTGTGCCGGACGCAGATTAGCCATCAGTTGGGGGACCATGCTGCTCCGCATGATGTGGGCGTCATGTGCAGAGCCAGGGAATCTTGCACACACATGTGAGATGATGTTGTCGGCCTGGCACACCACCTGCACGTTCAGGGAATGGAAGTGTTTCCGATTCCTATACACCTGCTCACGTGCCCGTGGTGCAATGAGAGCGATATGCGTGCCATCAATGGAACCCACAACGTGTGGTATACGACCCAGGGCATAGAAGTCAGCTTTGACCGCTGCCAAGTCCGCCGCCTGAGGGAAATGTATATAGTCATGCTTGTACAGCATCATGGCTGTCAGTACATCCCGGAGTACCGTGCTGAACATGGCCTGTGACATTCCCCCGGCATCTCCAACTGTGTACTGGAATGTGCCTGTTGCAAAGAAATGGAGTGCCGCCATCACCTTTTGCGTGGGTGTCATGGAACCTGGATAGTTTCTTCGCGGCTGCAGGTGAGGAGACAATAGGGTCACAAGTTCCAACAATCGACGGCGATCCAGCCTGAATTTCCGGATCACCTCCTCGTCCACCATATCCTCCAGCACAGTGTATGGGCGATGGACATTTGGAGCCCTCCTGTGTGGGGGTAGATGGAATGGAAGTCAAATCACATACAACGCATGTGTGTGCACCTCAATCACATGTCAACGCCCTCTACCAACATGTAGTATCCAGTGTATGCTTGTCATATGTGTGACTCCTCTGATTGTCAGGACAACATGGATCGACGTGGCAACAATGTGCATCCACTAGCAACATGATGTTTAGCAACATGTGCAATGCACACTGTCTCACCTCAACATCACTGCCAACCAGACATGTGACATGACCCACATGTGTAGGCCCAACATCACATGCACACATGTAAGTACATGCACACATACTAAATTAAACACCCCCCCACCCCCCCATATCATGATGCACCAATGGCAACACCAGGAATGGTGGGCATACAGACATCACATGCATGGGGACACAATAGGCAACACACATGTACAGTACACAACAGAACCCCCACCATAGTCATCATCTGACACATACCACTCACTGACAACTGATTCACAGGTGCCCATACATACGGGATCTACTGTGTACATGTGAGGTACGACAAAATTGTGTAGGGTACTACCCGATGTGGACATGCACACGTGATGGACACTTGTGGCTCACCGATGCCCATGGTATGGACACACATGGGATGGAGCATGACATGTGTAGCCACGCAATCACGCACACAACCGTGAGCAGGCAGCTGCAGACAATGGTACAAGGTGCATCATCGGCTAAGATGCTAACATTGACCACGCCATGGCGGTGCACTGCATCCGCTGTTTACGTCTGGGCATACGCGGGCCGCCTTCGACATTCACATTTTCTGCACGTGCACAGACCGTCACGCCCACACACCGGCAAGTGCATGTGCAAGGATCCGGGACGGATGGTCGATTTGCAACAATGTTGTATCACTGGCGCCTCCATGGCGGTGCACGTACACAGCGGGGGAGGTGCAGGCCTATACACCCTGTAGATGTACTCAATGGACATGCCAGTTCATGACCCCCCTTACAGTCACCTTGCATCATCCACCGTACACCGGCCGGAGCGGCCGGCCCTTCCACTACCGCCGTGCCAGGCCCTGCCCAGGACCGCCGTGCCGGCCATGGCAACAACCGCCATTGCACGGCCCTTCCACTACCGCCGTGCCAGGCCCTGCCCAGGACCGCCGTGCCGGCCATGGCAACAACCGCCATTGCACGGACCGCCAGGGAACGCCGGTAGTGGAAGGGCCGTGCAATGGCGGTGGTTGCCATGGCCGGCACGGCGGTCCTGGGCAGGGCCTGGCACGGCGGTAGTGGAAGGGCCGGCCGCTCCGGCCGGTGTACGGTGGATGATGCAAGGTGACTGTAAGGGGGGTCATGAACTGGCATGTCCATTGAGTACATCTACAGGGTGTATAGGCCTGCACCTCCCCCGCTGTGTACGTGCACCGCCATGGAGGCGCCAGTGATAGTACATTGTTGCAACTGAAGCATCCGTGCCTGAGGCTTGCACGTGCGGTTGCCGATGTGGGCCCGTGACGGTCCCTGCACATGCAGCCAATGGGAAGAGGGACGCTGGCCGCATACGGCCAATCGCAAGTAGCGGAAGCTGTGCACCGCAACAACAGGGCCAGTCATTGGCCCATTTCACGATCACGCTTCCAGGGCTGACCAATTGCTGGCGACGTATGCCACTGACACGTGCTGAGGGCCCTATATATGTGTCTTGGCCAAAATGAAACTTCCTACCCTGGGGACCATTGCTGCCTGTGACCATCACCTCGACCTGCTGCTGCTGCTGAGCTGACCACCGACTGCTGCTCTAGTGCCATCACCTCGACCTGCTGCTGCTGCTGAGCTGACCACCGACTGCTGCTCTAGTGCCATCACCTCGACCTGCTGCTGCTGCTGAGCTGACCACCGACTGCTGCTCTAGTGCCATACTCCGTGATCTTGCCATGTCGAGAGGCAAAGAGATCCGGTCTCGACCCTTCACCGCCGCGGAGCTTGATGTCCTCGTGGACGGTGTACTCCGCAACTATGGACGCCTCTACGGCGCACCGGGACGGGTGGTAAGTGCAGTGTGGGACATGTTGGTGTGCATGAGGGGGCCAAATGATCAGGCCTATTTCTATCTTAGCTGTGTAGTGTGGGCTAGACATATGTTCCTGATTGTGCATGGCTGCTGACAGTAACGTCTTGCCCCTATGTGTGTGACAGGCCACCTGTCCACTGACTTACACCCTTTTGTCTCCCATCATGGTAGGTCAAGCTGCACCTTCGCAAGGACCTGTGGAGGAGCATAGCACGGGAAGTACGGGCATTGGGGGTGTGCAACAGACGACATACACACTGCCACAAACGCTGGGACGACATTTCCAGGCTGAGCAAGAATGTAGCGGAAGTAACACTGGGCCTGATTCCAAGGACGCCCCGTCTGTCCCGACGCTCCATGACCCCTCTCATGCACCGTATCATTGCAGTGACGCATCCTGAACTGGCCGAACGTCTGAGTGCCGATCAACAGCAAACTAGCGGTGAGCATACTGTCTGTGTAGGAAACTTGTGAGTGCTATGCATGTATTGGTGCACAGACACACTATTGAGTTCCGTGTTGCGTATGTATGCCTGTGAAGCCATTTTGGTCCCATTGGGTGGTACTCATTTGACATCCAGGTCCGCCATGTTGACACGCCACTTGCTTAGTAGTTGAGTGTAAAAGCACATCCCCTAGTGGTCCATGGCCCCATGGCAGAAAATGTGAGGATGACTGGTAGGGGTGGGCCATGTGCAGGATGAGGGCTCCTAAACCTTTGTCTGCTATGTGATTTGGCTATCCTGTTCCTTCTGTACGTGAGTGTGCCCATGACTCACACATCTTTTCTGTGCATTTCAGCTTTGACAGAGGACACTCAGCCACAGACGGTGGAGAGTAGCCGAGGAAATGAGTCCGGCTCAGACTTCGCACACACGCAGACTGACACGGAGGAGGCCAGCGCCGGAGAGGGGGACAGGACCGTCCCTGAGGACTCGCATGTGGAGACACCATCGTCCTCCTCGTCGGACACTCGTGGTGAGCCTGCACTGTTGACACAGACTGGGAGTGGGCACTCATCACCTTCTGTCGTAAGACAGCACACAGGGCCCACACTTCCGCCAACTGCACCATGTACTGTTCGTGGCCGGAGGAGTAGGGGGAGCAGAGTGGCGTTCGGTGCAGGCACCGCTGCCCCTGCCACGGTGAGCCAAAATGCACTGTGTGCTGAGGCCGTTGATCTGCTGCGACAGCTGTGTGTGGGGCAGACCAATATGACAAATGCTTTCCAGGACCATGATAGGAAGTTGGGGCAGGTGGTGGCATTCATGGAAGGGATGCATGGCGATCTTGCAGGTCTACACAGGACAGTGCAGTCATTGGCAAGCAGTGTGTCGTCTGCAATAGTACAGTCGAACGAACAGGGTGCTACTTCTGTTTCACCATCTACACCGCTGGATGTCTCAGGGGGTAGTGATTATTCTGAGCAGGACTCAAATACAGGTTATTGCACTAGAAGCAGCGTCAGACAGCACGTCAGGGCACGCAGGGCACAGACCCCATCCCCTAGATCAGCTAACTCTGTTCACGTAGACGACGTCAGATGCACTGGAGTACACACACAGGATCCACAAGTGTTGTTGGGGGACATGCCTTCCGGAGCTACACAGGCATTCAACACGAAAGGTACTCCCAAGGCAAGGGATACTCACATGTCCATGGACTGTTCCTTGGACAAGGCCAGTCAGAAGACTAAAGCACCTACTAAGAGCAGGGAGACTCCCAAGAGCAGGCCCACAGCAGAGGTAAGGGACACTCCCAAGGACAGTGAGAAGACTAAGGCACCTACTAAGAGCAGGGAGACTCCCAAGAGCAGGCCCACAGCAGAGGTAAGGGACACTCCCAAGGACAGTGAGAAGACTAAGGCACCTACTAAGAGCAGGGAGACTCCCAAGAGCAGGCCCACAGCAGAGGTAAGGGACACTCCCAAGGACAGTGAGAAGACTAAGGCACCTACTAAGAGCAGGGAGACTCCCAAGAGCAGGCCCACAGCAGAGGTAAGGGACACTCCCAAGGACAGTGAGAAGACTAAGGCACCTACTAAGAGCAGGGAGACTCCCAAGAGCAGGCCCACAGCAGTGGATAGGACCACTCCCAAGGGCAGGGACACACACAGAGAGCAGGTGTCTGCTGGAGACAGGTGCACCACAGACGACAAGTCTGCTGGCAGGAACAGGGCGGCGAGCAGGGCACAGGCTACATCCAGAGACAACACTCCACCTAAGGATAAGGCACATCCTACGGACAAGGCATCTCGCATGGACAATGGCGCTATCAAGGACAGGCATACATCACTGAGGCTGATGTTTTCTACTAAACGCCAAACTGATGTCTCCGCGGCGGAGTCCCCCCATACCTCCACTCCCATCCAGGCCAGTCAGAAGCAGAGGAGGGTGTCCCCTGTTGTTGCATCCCCCATTACACATCATTCCGAGTCCAGGCGGCAGGCACAGAGCAAACGGCAGGCAGGCTCCAGCACGTCCCCCGAAACAAGATCCCCGGCAGCAGTTGCTCCACCTATGCTGGGTGGTGATTCTTTGGAGTCCCCACCACTTGGCAGTCCTGTCCTGTCCAGGGTGCACTCACACCTCCCTAAGAAACGCAGACACACACCATTGACACCTGCCAACCCCGATTTGGCTCTAGGTGAGCTATCCCCAGCTCCCAGGCCCACCCTGCCTCCTGGCCCATACAGCCCTGTGGCTCATCATTTCAGTAGTCCCAGTGGCGCTGGTGCAGTTGACTCTCATGTATCAGATGGTGGCACAGTGTCAGTTGTGCCCTCTCCTGTTGCAGATCCTGGCAGGGTATGTGGGTCTATGGCTCACGTGTCAGTTAGGAGATCTGTGTCTGTGTTGCACACTCCTGTTTCTGGTGCTGGCAGTCTGTCTGGGTCAGTGGCTCACGTGTCAGTGACTACATCTGTGGCTGTGTCTCACACTCCTGTTGCTGGTGCTGCCAGTGTGTCTGGGTCCGTGGCCCATGTGTGTGTCACTCGGGCTGTGGCTGTGTCTCACACTCCTGTTGCTGGTGCTGCCAGTGTGTCTGGGTCCGTGGCCCATGTGTGTGTCACTCGGGCTGTGGCTGTGTCTCACACTCCTGTTGCTGGTGCTGCCAGTGTGTCTGGGTCCGTGGCCCATGTGTGTGTCACTCGGGCTGTGGCTGTGTCTCACACTCCTGTTGCTGGTGCTGCCAGTGTGTCTGGGTCCGTGGCCCATGTGTGTGTCACTCGGGCTGTGGCTGTGTCTCACACTCCTGTTGCTGGTGCTGCCAGTGTGTCTGGGTCCGTGGCCCATGTGTGTGTCACTCGGGCTGTGGCTGTGTCTCACACTCCTGTTGCTGGTGCTGCCAGTGTGTCTGGGTCCGTGGCCCATGTGTGTGTCACTCGGGCTGTGGCTGTGTCTCACACTCCTGTTGCTGGTGCTGCCAGTGTGTCTGGGTCCGTGGCCCATGTGTGTGTCACTCGGGCTGTGGCTGTGTCTCACACTCCTGTTGCTGGTGCTGCCAGTGTGTCTGGGTCCGTGGCCCATGTGTGTGTCACTCGGGCTGTGGCTGTGTCTCACACTCCTGTTGCTGGTGCTGCCAGTGTGTCCGAGGCAGGTAGTTCACGCAGTCCCCCTGATTCTGTGATGTGAGGTGCTGTACACTTCACTCAAATGTTAGTTCACATGGTGTGTCCATTGAGAACTGTGTGGCACTCTTGTGGTCCCTGTGACGGTTTGGTAGGGACACGTAGTTGTGCTGCCTCTGATGTACCTGCTCTGTACTGCACAATGCCCTGTTGATGCTCTGATACTGCATGCTGCCCTCTCGTTACCTGCCTATGATGTACCTGCTCTGTACTCTACAATGCCCTGTTGATGCTCTGATACTGCATTCTGCCCTCTCATGTGCTGCCAATGATGTACCTGCTCTGTACTGCACAATGCCCTGTTGATGCTCTGATACTGCATACTGCCCTCTCGTTACCTGCCTATGATGTACCTGCTCTGTACTCTACTATGCCCTGTTGATGCTCTGATACTGCATACTGCCCCTCTCACGTGCTGCCTCTGATGGGCCTGCTCTGTGCAATGGACTGTTGATGCACTTAGCCCCTCTCACGTGCTGCCTCTGATGGGCCTGCTCTGTGCAATGGACTGTTGATGCACTTAGCCCCTCTCACGTGCTGCCTCTGATGGGCCTGCTCTGTGCAATGGACTGTTGATGCACTTAGCCCCTCTCACGTGCTGCCTCTGATGGGCCTGCTCTGTGCAATGGACTGTTGATGCACTTAGCCCCTCTCACGTGCTGCCTCTGATGGGCCTGTTCTGTGCAATGGACTGTTGATGCACTTAGCCCCTCTCACGTGCTGCCTCTGATGGGCCTGCTCTGTGCAATGGACTGTTGATGCACTTAGCCCCTCTCACGTGCTGCCTCTGATGGGCCTGTTCTGTGCAATGGACTGTTGATGCACTTAGCCCCTCTCACGTGCTGCCTCTGATGGGCCTGCTCTGTGCAATGGACTGTTGATGCACTTAGCCCCTCTCACGTGCTGCCTCTGATGGGCCTGCTCTGTGCAATGGACTGTTGATGCACTTAGCCCCTCTCACGTGCTGCCTCTGATGTACCTGCTCTGTACTCTACAATGCCCTGTTGATGCTCTGATACTGCATTCTGCCCTCTCGTTACCTGCCTATGATGTACCTGCTCTGTACTGCACAATGCCCTGTTGATGCTCTGATACTGCATACTGCCCTCTCGTTACCTGCCTATGATGTACCTGCTCTGTACTGCACAATGCCCTGTTGATGCTCTGATACTGCATACTGCCCTCTCGTTACCTGCCTATGATGTACCTGCTCTGTACTGCACAATGCCCTGTTGATGCTCTGATACTGCATACTGCCCTCTCGTTACCTGCCTATGATGTACCTGCTCTGTACTGCACAATGCCCTGTTGATGCTCTGATACTGCATACTGCCCTCTCGTTGACTGCCAATGATGTAGCTGCTGTGGTGCCCACTTTGCCCATGCTCACGCATACACTGTGATTTAACCCCTATTTTGTACAATAAAGGTAGTCTATCAGGTCTCGTGGTCTGTCGTTGTCATTCCTGCTTGCGTACTACTAATGTGTATTTGTATTTGCTTCTCATCAGTGGTTTCGGTAACATGACACTCCCCCTCCCTACGTCACGTCCCTTACTGGTATTCCCCTGCAGACGGCCAATGGTTTGTGCCTTACCTGCGTCGTCGTCCATGGTGGGCCATGACTAGGACGTGGTGGATCGCGAAGAGCATCGGGAAAGCGTGTAGCGCTGGGTCCATGGTGTTGGTCAGCTTGCGGTGGGTATCTCTGCTATGTCACCTGTCTTCGCAGTGGGGATTCCGCCGTGTTCAGACAGGTTGTTTTTCCGCTGCGGTTTTATGTGTATTTTCCGCCATCTTGATTTGGGGGACGGTCTTCGACGTCAGTACGTACGGCGGGGCATCCGGATGTGTTCCGTCCGCCACGGTCTCGTGTGTAGTTCGGCGGCGGAGCGTGCTCTTCCGTCGCGGACGGAAATTTGACACGTTTTCCTATCCTGATATGGCGGACGGAGTATCCGCGGCAGGCGGACACGGAAAAGGCTTTTTCCGCCTACTCCAGGGCCGCGGTGGCTCTTCCGTCCGCCATCCTAATGAGCCCAAATGTTTAAAGCATATACAACAGTTAAAAAGTAAACACAACACAATTTAACCCCTTTGGTGCTGATGACGTCCCCCGTCCGTCATGCACCGCGGCGGGCATGTCCCCGCCCATTACGGAAAACGCCGCACAGGCGCAGAATCGCGGCCGCGCCCAAGGGGTTAAAATGAAATGTGATAAACAAATAGACACTAAAATAACAAAAGCATTATGATTTTTTTTGTTCAATATCTCTATTATTTTAAAAAGTAAGAATTCATACAGGTAAAATAAAGTTCAACACAATAGAGCAGAATGGTCAATAAACAAGTAAAACAAAATTAAGAAAATACAGACACCAAGATAGAATTCAGTCAGAAAAATAATGAGATCTCAAAAAGAACAAAGTCAATATATAATATCCAACAAATATCTCATATTAGATTGATATAAAAAAAATAGATGTATTGCACAGAAGCCAAAAAATATCAGAATGAAATTTAAAAAAGAAAAAGAAAAGACAGAAAGAAGAAGAAGGAACACGGAAAGAAAGGAAGAGAGGGAGGACGAGTGATGGATAAAGAAATAAGTGAATAGATAGATAGCTAGATGGTGACCCCTGCTGCAGTGAGGAAACTAAAATATGAAGTAGAGACAAAAGGATATTGGCCTATCAACCCTTGAGAAGACAGTTTCATATATTTATCCAGTGACCTCCAAATAGGGATGTATAATAGTACAACGCGATCATTTTGATTGCGGTACTTTACATAGCGGATTTTACAATGCAAGTAGTTACAACGACTTGCGTTGGAGGGCGCGGATTGAGGATTATTATAATTTTCTATTCCAACACCAGCCCACGTAACAGTAGGGAAGGTGTTGGAATATAAAATTACAATATTCCTTAACCAACAGCGCCATCCAGCGCAAATCGTAGTAATGACTTGCGTTGTAATGGCAGCGCGGTAAAGGTCGTGCGGTGTAAACACCGCGTTGTAAACGATGTTTACCCCAAATAGTATTAGAGATGGAAGGAGTACAATGTTTCTCTTCAACCAAAGTATGGGCCCCACGAAGAAATGATACCCAAGCCCACCAAGTATGATAAGGCAGGAGATTAAAGGATTTCCACTCAGTTAAAATATTTTTGACAGCAATTGATATAAGTAGATCTAATAGCTGCATATCAGTATCGTTCCAGGGAAGAGGAGTACAAGCAGCCCACGTCCCAATAGGATCATAGGTAAGGAGAGCTCCAATGGAATACCAAAGATTAGTGATAAATGCTTCTGAACCAAATCACAAAAGGATTGTAGTAACAAGCATTCAATAAACATATGTTGGTGAGTGCCTGAGACCAAATCTCAATTCCAACAAAGATCATTATCCCTCAGTTTTAACTTGTATAAGCGAGCAGGGGTCCAATGCAGAAGATTCATAGTAAAGAATTTAGATTGCATAAGAGAAGGAGCAATCTTATTCCGTAGTGGAACCTTCCCAATTAGCTTCCATGAGTCTTGTGAGAAATGTTTGAAAATATCACTATCAAAATTATGTGACCATTTATCTTGTGTAATAGTAACCTGTGAGGGAAGTGGCGCAGATAAAAATATATATATTTTCGAGGCAGTACTGATGGAGCAAGGATTCGCATATTACGCGACTTGCTTGAATTCATGAACCTCGAATAACATGTAACAAAGTAACCCAACCTGTTTGTCTTACTAAATTCCCTTTATTTTGACATTTGGGTTGTCCTAGAGACGCTTGCCTATGTGTTTACTAAAGGTTAATAACGCTTGTTACTAAAAATGGCCGCTGCTTGGCGGGATTTCTTCTGCGCATACGTTAGTCACACTCACGTGACGTACTTGCAGTAATGGTGGGAACCTTTGCGCTTGCGCACTTGCATTAAGATGGCCGCTTTGTGTCCTCACATGGTGAAGCTTGCGCTGATGTTTTCGTGTTGTCATGTATTTGCACTAAAACCTAATGCCATAGTTTATATAAAGTAAGGGGTATAGAGTAGCTATTCATGGTATACAGTGTATTCATTTATTTCTGTGTTTTTAATTTGTTTTCGCTTACTTTTCATGTACCGCGTTCTTGAGGGTTTGAGAGACACTCGTGAATCCATCTTGAACAGCCTTTCTGCGCATGACAGTCTTCTGCCGGTGGCATTGAAACCCTGCCAACCAGAGGTCCCAGCCAAGATGTGCCTGGGAAGATGCACCCTCACCTAGCAAAAGAAGCTGAACTGTTCTGCAAATGTTACATTTGTAATTTATCCATTGTATTCAGTAGAACATGTCATGGGAACCCCAAAATCAATAGGCGGTCCCAGAATATGTAAATAGAGGCTTGTAGAATTGAAATGTGATTGGTGTGCTGACCTATCCTACTTGGGGACCAATTGAAATTGGGGATTCTGACACTTGCAACATTTGGGGGGTGGTACACTGACCCGAAAACAGTATAACTAGCCTAGGTTTAGCTAGAGAAATTGTCCGACTTGTCCGAATAGCTGACCTGTCACTGACCCAACGCACTCAATAGGTGGCTGATACAGATGGCTGCGGAGCACTCTGTCCGAAATTTCTATAGACTCGAGAGGTTTTTGCTGAAAACCTTAAGTGCTGGCGGAGCACTTTGCTGGGGAAAATCGATAACCCAATCGGGGTTCTGGCTGATAGCTGCAGAGAGGGTGGAGCGCAGGCGTTTCTTCCAAACTGGGGGTGCTGGTCGTGCCTTGGTGGTCCTGACTTAATCCTAATCTGGGTTTCCTGTCCTGGGGTGTCCATTCTGCACCTGCTGTCCTACTGATGACTGTCTTTCCTTGGGGTCCCTCCCGTTCTTAACTGACCTGTGGCCAGGGTTGGTCTTCACACCAGTCTAGGTAAATATAATGCTGAAACTCTATACTGCACCTTTCTATTTTTCTGTCTTTTGCTTTAATAAAGACATATTTGCATATGTTGATTTTCCATGCTTTCCGCACTACTAAATGATTTTATTTCATTGTCTTATCCATTCTTCAAGTACATTCCCTTTTAGTTCGTGATATATAGATGTTCCTTTTCTTTACCCATCCTTTAGCAAATTCGAGTAATTGCACTGTTTTATTAGTATGGTTTACTCTTACTTTACCTATGGTTCCTCTTCATGGAGAAATATTTCACTGTGGAATTCTAGTATGTTCCTTAATTTTCCCGTCCTTTAGACAACATATTAAGTCTAAACTCTGAAACCTATTTAGTATGTTTTCTGTTCTTACCTTCCTTTAGACTCATAAATGGTTGGCTTGATTTATTTCCTTTATGGAGATGTGCTCTTTGTAATTTTAGTTATTGACAGTTTAATTGTTGTGAACCTAATGCTTTCAGAACTTGACGAAATCTAGATAAAGGTTTTAAAACTTCTTGAGTTTGTGATTATTTTATGAGTGCAAATATAAAAAAGTATTTTGGTATCTGCCTTTCTTTAACAGCTAGCTCCCTGATCCATTGTGGTCATAGGTACCCGTAACAGTAGATTGGTAAGTCGGGTACACTGGAAATAAAATAGGAAGGAACTAGGGTTACTGGTAGTAGAGTGTATGGTCGCCTGATTAATAAATATGGTAAATTGAAATTATATGGGCCCGATACGTGTATGGTAAAATTGTTGGTCGGGTGACCTGCGCGCTCTATCAGTAATTTTCTGGTAGCAGAGAGGATGGTTAGGGACTTGTTAAAGTTAGGTAGGACTAGTTGAGATAGGTAGGTAGGTCGGATGCTGCTATAAAGATTTTGCTGCTAAACTGTGAACATTTTATTGCTACTGAATTGATCGATCACGTGAAATGTTGTTTTTGCTTTGAAAAAAAATTATGAATGTTTTTTCTATTATTATATTGATAAATGTACTAATACACTCGTTAGTGATTGTTATATGTTGTCTGGAATCCCTGGGGAATTGAATAGCGGGTGGTGAGGAGAATCCACGCCGTACTGAGGTCATTGGCTTGAGGAAAATTGGTGCAGGTTAGGCAGAACTGGAAGCACTGATTAGGGTTTTCTGTATGAATAGTTGAATAAATGATAGCAACGAGTTCGCTAATGAAACTTCAGTTGTGATATAACCTAGTAAGGGTCACACGAGAAAGGAGTAGTAGGTTCATCGGAGCTTGAGTGATAGCAAAGGGGTTCGCTAGTGAAACTTTAGACTTAGTATATATCCCGGAAAGAAGTGGATGAGTCAAAAGAAGTAGCAGGTTCTCTAATGCTTGAGTGAAGGGTAGGCAGAAGAGATCTACTCGTAGTATTTGAAAAGTAGACAGAAGAAGTTTACTTGCAGTAAAACGTAATCTTTCCTTTCTAGACACTCAAATACAGTGGCGAAATTGTTTACGTTGTTAATTTACTAAAGCACTTGCACTTTAAAAAGAGAAATTAAGTTTCCGTTACCTTGTGAAGGGGAGAGTCAGTTGCGGAGCTGCTCTGACGTCACTCTGCGCCGCGCTGGTATTGGTCGAAACAGCTGGTGTGTAGCGGAGCTGGAATTGTAAAGGAGGGGTGAGTGCCGAAGCGTGAGAACCTGTCTCGCGAAAAGGCCGCGCACCCATTGGTCGAGATTATTTAAAACCGTGCACTTGATTGGTTGCACGAAAATAAAAGACGCATTTGGATTGAGAGTGATTTGTAAACAAAGTTGCTTGTAGGAACTTATATGTGGCATACGTATAGGCAAGAGACTAGACCTGATCCAAGACATTTAGGGTTTGGAAAGGATCATTGGAAAGGTCATAACACCAGCATTATGTACGGAAATAATGGAAAATTGTCCCTTGTAAACAAAGTAAATAATTATTTCAAGAAGGACAAACCTATTAAAACTAGAGAAGGTGTTGTCATACCGCCACCTAATACTCCCGCATCTTTCATGATGTTTGATAAAGGGTACCACTTGTGTGTATCGTTGGAAAATTGGGCGGAGTACACAAAGGATGACGGAATTTTGGCTTTTCCGTTAGAAGGTACATTTAATGGCAGGATTTTATTTAATTTGAGAACCCGAATGAATGATTTACATCCCAGACCCAGATTGACACTGTACGAAGCATTAGAGGAGTGGGAGATAGAGGCTTTTGAAAGAGATAAGCCCCGAATGGATCAAGGGTTAACCAAATGGTATCCGAAATTAAAGCAAGAGACCCGAGACAAAAAAATGAAACAGTGGAGACAGAATATGATTGTAGAAGGACTGTATCCAATGATGGCAATGGGTGGTCCTGCGGGAGAGAAAAAGACAGAAAAGACCAAGCATTGGGTGTCCAGTGGGGATTCAGATGACGATTTATTGGATGATATGTTTATGAAAAATCCGCCTCCTTATAATGAAGGACCCAGATCCTCTAGTGTAGGGGATACTTCCCAACGACCCCCGTGTCAGGAAGGGAATAGATCTGTAAACGCAAGAGACAGTTGTCAAATACCTTCCTATAATGAGGGCCTAGGACCCATAGGTGCCAGAGACACCTGTCTAAGACCACCATTTAGTGGAGAATCAAGATATTCAGGTGAAAGAGATTTTTGTCCAAGACCTCCCTATGAGGAAGAACCGAAATCCTTAAACACAGGAAGCCTGTTCCCAAAACCTAATTATGGTGAAGGACCAAGTATGACGCATCCAACTGCCCCAACATTGTCTCCTCAAATAGTACCTGAAATAAGCCTGGAAAGAATACTGCAGGAAAGAGAGCGAGAGGCTCTAGCCAAACAAAGAACCAAAATAATTCAGAAAATTTCCCAGTTAAATACAAGCCCCGAAGCCTTGACAATCCCAGTAACTATTGGACCAGTTGTTCCTTTGTATGGGGATAGACAGGGGAGTCCAAAGACTCCGATCATTACCCCAACTGTAGTGCAGCCAAGAAAAGAGCCCTTAATTGTGGATGATCAGACGAGTGAATGTGAATCTGAAGTTTCTTTAATGGATTTACCGATTAGGGACCCAGGAAGGAGCTTGCAGAAAAGACATAATCCTTTCAATACGAGAGAGATTCAAATGGAATCGACTTCAGGTACCAAAAGTGTCACATTGGTGACTCCTGAAGAAATTGAGAGATGGAGTCGAGAACTAGAGAGGCAAACTCCTCAGACAAAACCATTAGATATTTACAAATTGAGAATAGAAATGGAAGAACTGAGGGCTGGAAATGTAGGGTTAGACAGATTAAATACTTATTCAGAAGAAGAGCTGCTGTTCATCTGCAGGAGTTTTACCCGTAATACCAGAGTACTCCATGAGAAATTATTAGACACTGCAGCCAGTATGGGAATAGATATTTCAAAGTCAAAGCCATTACAAAAACCCTATAGAGCTGAGTTCTCAGACAAAGATCTAGAAAATATGAATGTGTCAGGAAAAAAGGTGCAGATCAAAGAATTGTTGACCGTGTTGCAAAAATGGGGAGACGTAGAAAAGTGGAAAGCCAGGTGGGCAAAGAAAAAGGAAGAGGTTAGATCCAAACAGACGACTTCTGAGTTTGTTTAAAAGGAAGCAGACAAGCCCGACCAGTTATACCCCATGTGAGAAGTGCCAGGTGGGAAGTATGTGCACGTTCCATGGTCCAGACAGGATATTGTGTCCTTTACTAATGACTTTCCGAAATTACGAGAAAAGCCCGTGGAGTGGTACAGGCAGGTAGAAAGATTTGTGAAAGTACAAAAATGCCTGTGGAAAGATCTGGATGGATTTTTCGATATAGTTGTTCCCGTAGATTTGTGGACAGAATGTAAAATTGCCATTGGTTGGCCTAGTGAGGAATACCCGAGGGACTCTAATACGGGAGCACCTTCTGATGAGGTAATGAAAAAATACCAACAAGTAATGTTACACCTGAAGGGAAAGGTGCCTGCAAAGGAAACTGATTGGACTAGAATAGATAGAACTACACAGGAAAGAGATGAGACTGTGCATTCCTTTTATGAAAGACTTTTACAGGTGTTTAAAACATACAGCGGTATAGATAACATCGAGATGAAGGATATGACCCACTTCATTTACAGGTTTGTAAATGGTTTTAGGCCTGAAATGTGTCAATGGCTCAAAGACAATAAAATCTGTTGGCAGTCTAAGAAAATAGATGAAGTCTTGTGATACGCAAAGTATTGCGAAGACGAGATGGCTGATAAGCGAAAGGCTTTGAAGGAAAAGGTTATGTGGGCACAAGTCAAACTAGCTGAACAACAAGAAAAACAATTGGGTAAAATGAATAGTAATTCCCAAAATCAAGGTTCTGGGGGTGGAGGGAAGCCCAGAGTAAAAATGAGTCGAGAAGAAGCCAAAAAGAAATTCCCCTGTCACGGGTGCGGACAGATAGGGCACTGGAGAGACGAGTGTCCATACGCACAAGATAATAACCCCCAAACCCCTGATTTAAATCCACAGACGCAGAATGAAAAACCAAGAAAGAACCAGCAACAGGTAAAAGCGAGTCAGTTACCTTGTGCACCTAGACCGAATTTTAAGGGAAAGACACCGCAGGGTGAAGACATAGAAATTTGAGGAGTAAAGGAGTATAGAAATGCAGCAACTTCGCAATTTCTGTTGAATGACACTTTCCTCTGTGATGAACCTTACTGACGGTGCCTGAGGGGGAGGACAAGGAGTGCGTACTTGGCGCCTCCTTGCCGGTAGACCAGTCAGGGCCATACATTGAAGGAAAGGTTGAAGTCAATGATGTCACCTTTCTGTTGGACACTGGAGCTACCCGTTCTACTGTAAGAACAGCAGACGTTCCAAACCTACCCCTCTCGGGAGAAGCCATCCAAGTAGTGGGTGTATCTAATCAATTGATTAGTACCCCAGTTACTGAGCCCATGGAGATTACAATAGGGAATTTCAAAGAAATGCATAGATTTGTTGTTTGTGATACCAGTCCTGTAAACCTATTAGGGCGTGATTTGCTGTGCAAAATGAATTGTACCATCTTTTGCACACCAAAGGGCGTCGAAATTCAAACCCCAGATAAAGATGGAATATACAAATTAATGTTAATTAGACCCGACTCAGAAATTAAAAGACTGACAATACAAGACTTACCAGAAGAACTCCAACAGACAGTGAAACCAGAAGTATGGGACTTTACTGGAAAAGATGTAGGATTAATGGCAAATGTAGACCCGATCAAAATAGCCATAAAAGAAGATGCAGTTTACCCAAATACTAAACAGTACAAAATGAGTGCAGAAGTAAAAGCAGGAGTTGCCATTGAAATAAAAAAACTGTTAGAAGCGAACATCATACAAGAAGTGTTGAGTAGTCCATGTAACTCACCCATAATTGGAATCAAGAAACCTAGTGGTAAGTACAGAGTAGTGCAGGAGCTGTGAAAGGTAAACAAAATCGTTGTCCCTTGCTGTCCTATTGTTCCGAACCCAGCAGTGATCCTGTACCAAACCTCATGGAATGCTGAGTGGTTCACCGTGATTGACCTATGTCATGCATTCTTTTCGATCCCATTGCATCCAGACAGCAAATTTCTTTTCTCATTTGCATTCGACAGTCACGTGTTCATTTGGAATAGCGTCCCCCAGGGGTATACAGAAAGCCCCTCAATCTTTAATCAGATTCTGAAAAGGTGCCTTGAATCGTTAGTCTTACCTGGAGAATCAGTTCTGGTGCAATATATAGACGACCTCTTGGTGGCGTCTAAAAGTCAGAAAGACTGTGTGACTGACACCATTGCTTTACTGAACCATTTAGGTGAAGGAGGACATAAAGTATCCCCTGACAAATTACAGTTCTGTACCAATTGAGTAAAATATCTGGGGCACCAGATAGAAAAGGGAGTCAGGAAAGTTACTTCAGAAAGAATCAGAATAATTAGAAACATGCAATTAACAAATACTCAGAAAGAAGTCAGAATGTTCCTTGGAGTCGTAGGTTATTGCATGCAATGGATTGTGGGATTTGCAGTCCTAGCAAAACCATTGATAAAAATGACAAAGAAAGGAGCAAAAGACCCAGTGGAATGGGATGAGGAAAGCTTGACAGCATTTACAAAATTACGAGAATGTCTGTGTACAGCTCCAGCATTAGGAATGCCTGATTATTCAAAAAATTTGCACTGTTTTGTGACACACGAGATAATTGTGCACTGTCAGTCCTAACCCAAGCGCATGGTTTGACAAGACGTCCAGTAGCATATTTCTCTGCTACCTTGGATCCAGTGGCTGCTGGATTACCTGGATGTCTGAAAGCAGTAGCTGCAGCTTGCATGAGTCTTGAACAGAGTGAATCCGTCGTTATGGGACATCCTGTAACTGTGTATGTTCCACATGCAGTTGTAATCTTACTGACCAGAACTAAGACCCAGTATCTCACACCTAGTCGGCTGACTAAGTATGAGAGGATTCTTGTAGGCGCTGCAAATGTAGTCATTACCCGGTGTAACATATTGAATCCAGCAACCTTATTACCTGAGTCACTGATTGCAGAAGCAAAGGGCGAGGTCGAGCATGACTACATTGACCTAACTGAGTTTAGTACCAAACCACGTCCAGATATCAAAGAGATGCCCCTGCCTGTAGAAGATTATGAGTTGTTTGTGGATAGCTCACGTCTGAGACACGAAAATGGAGGCCTAAGTGCTGCTTATGCTGTAGTCACGACATCACGCACTATAGAAGCATCCTGTTTATTTGGAGTAAAGTCTGCACAAGTAGCTGAATTGGTTGCATTGACAAGAGCCTGCAAAATTGGGAAAAATAAAAGAGTAACCGTATATACTGACAGTCAGTATGGTTACGGGGTTGTGCATGACTTCGGCCAATTGTGGCTGCAAAGAGAGTTTCTGACTTCTTCAGGTACTCCTATCAGAAATGGAAAAGTGGTACAAGAATTACTGGACGCAATCCAGTTACCAAAAGAATTGGCAGCGGTCAAATGTGCGGCTCACAAATCTGGCGAAGACAATGTGACAGTTGGTAATAAATATGCTGACCAAGTAGCCCAACATAGTGCCAGACATCGAATGTCTGTCAATATAAAATTGGGGGGATATGGAAACAGCTGCCAACTTATGGTGTTTGAGGATGTGCCTACATGGGAAGAATTGAGAGATTTACAGAATGCAGCGACACCAAAGGAAAAGGGAAGATGGAAAAAGTTTGGTTGTCAACAGAGAAACGAGGATGGTGTCATTGTTGGCCCTGATGGTATGCCTGTGTTGCCTGACAGCTTGCTTGCTTCTATTGCCAGATTAATACATGGAGATGCACACATTGGTAGGGATGCCATGATTCGTGTTTTTCAACAGACATGGTACAGCTCGAAGTTCAGGAAGGTAGCAGAGTCACTCTGCCAGAGGTGCTTGACATGTCAGCAATTCAACGCTTGGAAGAAAACGGTAGTTGAAATAGGTAAAATCGTGAAGTCGGGAGGTCCTTTTACAAGACTACAAATTGACTTCATACAGTTACCCCTTTGTAAAGGAATGAGATATGTCCTTGTCATTGTCTGCCTATTTTCAAAATGGGTAGAAGCTTACCCAGCCAAGAAGAATGATGCCATCACTGTAGCCAAGTTGTTACTGTGAGAACTAATACCTAGGTACGGGGTTCCAGTCACAATTGAATCAGACAGAGGTGGGCATTTTCAGAATGAAGTAATTGGTCAGCTCTGTGAAGCATTCAAGATTACACAAAAGCTGCACTGTGCATATCGTCCAGAGGCTTCTGGAGTGGTGGAACAGATGAATGGCACTATCAAGTCGAGACTAGGAAAGATGTGTGAGTCTACTAGCATGAATTGGATAGAGGCTTTACCTCTTGTTCTGATGGGAATCCGAAGTATTCCAGACCGAAATACAGGCCTGAGTCCCCATGAGATCCTGATGGGAAGAGTGATGAGACAAGCATGGGTACCAGGACACAAACTGATAAGCATTTCTGATGATTTGGTACTTGAGTACTGCAAGCAACTGGGTGACCAAGTGCGTTCTATCTCTCGCCAGATTGAGGAAGACGCCGTCGCCAGTCCAGCAACTCCAGTCCATAAATTGATTCCAGGTGATTGGGTGGTACTCAAGAAACACACTCGTTCAAGCTGCCTTGCACCGAAGTGGGGAAAACAAAGACAAGTGATTCTGGTGACCACAACAGCGGTGAAGTGTGCCGGTGTCCCGAAGTGGATCCATGCCAGCCACACCAAGAAGGTGACCGAAGACGAGAAAACTGACGCTGAAGGTTGTCCAGCTGAGGGGTCTCCAGACGTTGGTCCTGAAGTAGCTGATGACGAACAACCGAGCACCAGTCGAGATGAGTGGATACCCATAATCGACCTGACAGATGATCCCATAAGAACAAGAAGGCAAACCTACGCAGACAGACAGTGGAATAGTGAGGACGAGACAGGAATAGAAGGAGACAATCAGATTATCGAAATCCATGTCAAATCTGATGAGGAAGAAGAGCATATAGGGACAGAACAGGTGATCGACACACCTCCAAGAACTCCTGAAGTTGAAAAGGGACAGACAGAAACAAGGGCAAAAGTTCAAGCGGAAGAAAATCAAAGGTTCGTAGTGCTTGAACAGGATCAGATAGAAATAGACGAATGTGTTCAGGACTCAGAAATTGAACAATCCATAAGTCAAATCCAGTCTACACCTGAACAAGGTCAGCTTAGCGACCAGGCAGAAGAAACTGAAGTAAGACCTGGGACTAGTCAGACAGAAAGGGAAGAAACAGAAGCAGAAGTGCCACAACAAAACGAATATAAAAGAGCATTAGAAGAAAGCCAAACCACTGTGCCAGCTAAAAGATTCAAGAAAAAGAACCGAACCAAGATACATTAAAAGACTAAGATGAAGACTGAAAACAGTAGAAGAGAAACTTGAACAAAGAAGACTAGGCTCCAGTAAGACTGAGCAAACTGGAGAGAACTCCAAGCGAAGGAGCGAACGTATAAAAAGACTGAACGAAAAGTATCAGGATCCTGAATGGACTTACTTGGTGTTGGAGGAATTTGAGGATCTTGATATAACTGACGAAAGTGACGAAGACCTGACTGCTGACCATTCTGCCGAAGAGGAAGAACCAACCTGAAATTGCCCTGTGTAAGCTACCTGTGCAAAGTTACAAAGAGGGGTTGAAAACTTCTTTTGAGCAGAAATGTCTGTTTCAAGTGTGAATGGAAGACCTAGACGAAATTGCTGTAAAACATGCTGTAAAGTATGTATATGTAGTGTAGCCTTAGTGTTAATATTATGGATAGGACTGACCATTATTATTCCTTATATGATGAGCAAAAGTACTGACACTACAGAGACTGTGACGAAAAATACAGAAGAAGTGACATCACAAAGTGTAGAAGGACATGAGAAAGCACTTAGCATTAGACAAACTAAATCGGACTTAGAAGCACCAGATGAGGAAGGACTACATTATCACGGAATCAAGAACCAGACTCATTTAAACGTATTCGCTAACCTTTTAGTGCATTATGTAGAAACCATGGAAATAGAAGACTGTTACGTTTGTATGAAGCTACCTACTTCTGTAGCTGAGGGAGTGACATACCATCACTTGCCACTAACCTATGGAATTTCTTGTAGTATTCTAGCTAGCTTATTTTACAAAAGAGGACCGTTACAGTACTATTACTCTAACTCAGACGTGATATTTTCTGAACTTCCCATACGTGGAAATCTGAACCCTGTACATACCAAAAGTGACGTGACACGTTATATGGGAGAATACTTTCTGACTATAGGTACCATAGATTTAGGTGAAGCACACAGAGATAACTTGACCTGTTCATTGCATGAACAAGAGAAAGTGTTCTTAAACATGGCAGAGAGAAGAAGAAAAAGTTCCCAAAGGAAAGCGAATGATAAAAAGCAGAGAACTCCTAAGTGGGCTGAAAACATGGGAAGCACCTCAAATGGAGGGGTTAGTCCTGCTTTGTTGCTGGATTTCGAGAGAAAAGGGACACATTGTCTTCACCGAGAAAAGACTAGTTATTATAATAAAATTTTCATTGGTTCCAGTCAATGTGAACACAATTACAAGGTAATTGGAGGTTGGGGTTTCAAAAATGGGTCAGAACCTGTGTTTCCCGGAATTTATTACATATGTGGAAACAAGGCTTATTTCAAATTGCCGGATCACTGGTATGGAAGCTGCTATTTTGGAATTGTCTCCAGAAAATATACCATGTGAATGAAATTGCTGGAAGCAATGAAAACACTAACAGTTTAGTGCGTAGTAAAAGAGAAAGTGTAGGTGAAATAATGGGTAGTATATTTAGTGCATTGATACCTGCAGTGGGAGTGGTTTTGAACACACACAGAATTTGCAAATTGTCAACAATAGTGGATCGGTTGTCTACTGACACCGCTAGTGGACATCTGATGGTCAATACCGAAATGGTTGCGATCAGATCTATGGTTTTGCAGAACAGACTTGCTCTTGACATCTTATTAGCAAAAGAGGGCGGAGTCTGCCGAATGTTGAAAGCGCAACATTGTTGCACTTACATACCAGATAAAAGTGTGCAACTCAAAAGGTATGTGAGGAACATTACACATTTGGAAAAGGAACTCAAACCACTGAAGGTTGATAGTGCCTGGAATAGACTTACTGATGGTCTCTCCGCTGTAGGTCATTGGTTTTCTAATTTAGGTAAAGGTTTTTTGTTAAAAGTACTGATGCCAACTGCAGTAGTAGGTTTTATCGTATTCCTTATATTTGTTTGTTGCAAATGTCGCAAACACCAAAAGAAATATACTGTGAAGAAAAGAGGTGTGAAACGGAGTGTGGATGAACTTGAATTAGAGGAACTGAATAATCAGATTTATAAAAGGGTGAAGAATTCTCACCCTAACAAAGAAGTTAAAGAAAAGTTGAATCGAATGTTGGACGAAATTGAAATGAACAAAGTGTGAGAATAAGTTGGCATCTGATTCCATTGGTTTTGTGATGATAGTAAATATCATCAAAGAGGGGATTGATGGAGCAAGGATTCGCATATTACGCGACTTGCTTGAATTCATGAACCTCGAATAACATGTAACAAAGTAACCCAACCTGTTTGTCTTACTAAATTCCCTTTATTTTGACATTTGGGTTGTCCTAGAGACGCTTGCCTATGTGTTTACTAAAAGTTAATAACGCTTGTTACTAAAAATGGCCGCTGCTTGGCGGGATTTCTTCTGCGCATGCGTTAGTCACACTCACGTTACATCCCAGACCCAGATTGACACAGTACGAAATATTAGAGGAGTGGGAGATAGAGGCTTTTGAAAGAGATAAGCCCCAAATGGATCAAGGGTTAACCAAATGGTATCCGAAATTAAAGCAAGAGACCCGAGACAAAAAAATGAAACAGTGGATACAGAATATGATTGTAGAAGGACTGTATCCAATGATGGCAATGGGTGGTCCTGCAAGAGAGAAAAAGACAGAAAAGACCAAGCATTGGGTGTCCAGTGGGGATTCAGATGACGATTTATTGGATGATATGTTTATGAAAAATCCGCCTCCTTATAATGAAGGACCCAGATCCTCTAGTGTAGGGGATACTTCCCAACGACCCCCGTGTCAGGAAGGGAATAGATCTGTAAACGCAAGAGACAGTTGTCAAATACCTTCCTATAATGAGGGCCTAGGACCCATAGGTGCCAGAGACACCTGTCTAAGACCACCATTTAGTGGGGAATCAAGATATTCAGGTGAAAGAGATTTTTGTCCAAGACCTCCTTATGAGGAAGAACCGAAATCCTTAAACACAGGAAGCCTGTTCCCAAAACCTAATTATGGTGAAGGACCAAGTATGACGCATCCAACTGCCCCAACATTGTCTCCTCAAATAGTACCTGAAATAAGCCTGGAAAGAATACTGCAGGAAAGAGAGCGAGAGGCTCTAGCCAAACAAAGAACCGAAATAATTCAGAAAATTTCCCAGTTAAATACAAGCCCCGAAGCCTTGAGAATCCCAGTAACTATTGGACCAGTTGTTCCTTTGTATGGGGATAGACAGGGGAGTCCAAAGACTCCGATCATTACCCCAACTGTAGTGCAGCCAAGAAAAGAGCCCTTAATTGTGGATGATCAGACGAGTGAATGTGAATCTGAAGTTTCTTTAATGGATTTACCGATTAGGGACCCAGGAAGGAGCTTGCAGAAAAGACATAATCCTTTCAATACGAGAGAGATTCAAATGGAATCGACTTCAGGTACCAAAAGTGTCACATTGGTGACTCCTGAAGAAATTGAGAGATGGAGTCGAGAACTAGAGAGGCAAACTCCTCAGACAAAACCATTAGATATTTACAAATTGAGAATAGAAATGGAAGAACTGAGGGCTGGAAATGTAGGGTTAGACAGATTAAATACTTATTCAGAAGAAGAGCTGCTGTTCATCTGCAGGAGTCTTACCCGTAATACCAGAGTACTCCATGAGAAATTATTAGACACTGCAGCCAGTATGGGAATAGATATTTCAAAGTCAAAGCCATTACAAAAACCCTATAGAGCTGAGTTCTCAGACAAAGATCTGGAAAATATGAATGTGTCAGGAAAAAAGGTGCAGATCAAAGAATTGTTGACCGTGTTGCAAAAATGGGGAGACGTAGAAAAGTGCAAAGCCAGGTGGGCAAAGAAAAAGGAAGAGGTTAGATCCAAACAGACGACTTCTGAGTTTGTTTATAAGGAAGCAGACACGCCCGACCAGTTATACCCCATGCGAGAAGTGCCAGGTGGGAAGTATGTGCACGTTCCATGGTCCAGACAGGATTAATGACTTTCCGAAATTACGAGAAAAGCCCGTGGAGTGGTACAGGCAGGTAGAAAGATTTGTGAAAGTACAAAAATGCCTGTGGAAAGATCTGGATGGATTTTTCGATATAGTTGTTCCCGTAGATTTGTGGACAGAATGTAAAATTGCCATTGGTTGGCCTAGTGAGGAATACCCGAGGGACTCTAATACGGGAGCACCTTCTGATGAGGTAATGAAAAAATACCAACAAGTAATGTTACACCTGAAGGGAAAGGTGCCTGCAAAGGAAACTGATTGGACTAGAATAGATAGAACTACACAGGAAAGAGATGAGACTGTGCATTCCTTTTATGAAAGACTTTTACAGGTGTTTAAAACATACAGCGATATAGATAACATCGAGATGAAGGATATGACCCACTTCAGTTACAGGTTTGTAAATGGTTTTAGGCCTGAAATGTGTCAATGGATCAAAGACAATAAAATCTGTTGGCAGTCTAAGAAAATAGATGAAGTCTTGCGATACGCAAAGTATTGCGAAGACGAGATGGCTGATAAGCGAAAGGCTTTGAAGGAAAAGGTTATGTGGGCACAAGTCAAACTAGCTGAACAACAAGAAAAACAATTGGGTAAAATGAATAGTAATTCCCAAAATCAAGGTTCTGGGGGTGGAGGGAAGCCCAGAGTAAAAATGAGTCGTGAAGAAGCCAAAAAGAAATTCCCCTGTCACGGGTGCGGACAGATAGGGCACTGGAGAGACGAGTGTCCATACGCACAAGATAATAACCCCCAAACCCCTGATTTAAATCCACAGACGCAGAATGAAAAACCAAGAAAGAACCAGCAACAGGTAAAAGCGAGTCAGTTACCTCGTGCACCTAGACCGAATTTTAAGGGAAAGACACCGCAGGGTGAAGACATAGAAATTTGAGGAGTAAAGGAGGATAGAAATGCAGCAACTTCGCAATTTCTGTTGAATGACACTTTCCTCTGTGATGAACCTTACTGACGGTGCCTGAGGGGGAGGAAAAGGAGTGCGTACTTGGCGCCTCCTTGCCGGTAGACCAGTCAGGGCCATACATTGAAGGAAAGGTTGAAGGGAATGATGTCACCTTTCTGTTGGACACTGGAGCTACCCGTTCTACTGTAAGAACTGCAGACGTTCCAAACCTACCCCTCTCGGGAGAAGCCATCCAAGTAGTGGGTGTATCTAATCAATTGATTAGTACCCCAGTTACTGAGCCCATTGAGATTACAATAGGGAATTTCAAAGAAATGCATAGATTTGTTGTTTGTGATACCAGTCCTGTAAACCTATTAGGGCGTGATTTGCTGTGCAAAATGAATTGTACCATCTTTTGCACACCAAAGGGCGTCGAAATTCAAACCCCAGATAAAGATGGAATATACAAATTAATGTTAATTAGACCCGACTCAGAAATTAAAAGACTGACAATACAAGACTTACCAGAAGAACTCCAACAGACAGTGAAACCAGAAGTATGGGACTTTACTGGAAAAGATGTAGGATTAATGGCAAATGTAGACCCGATCAAAATAGCCATAAAAGAAGATGCAGTTTACCCAAATACTAAACAGTACAAAATGAGTGCAGAAGTAAAAGCAGGAGTTGCCATTTAAATAAAAAAACTGTTAGAAGCGAACATCATACAAGAAGTGTTGAGTAGTCCATGTAACTCACCCATAATTGGAATCAAGAAACCTAGTGGTAAGTACAGAGTAGTGCAGGTTCTGCGAAAGGTAAACAAAATCGTTGTCCCTTGCTGTCCTATTGTTCCGAACCCAGCAGTGATTCTGTACCAAACCTCATGGAATGCTGAGTGGTTCACCGTGATTGACCTATGTCATGCATTCTTTTCGATCCCATTGCATCCAGACAGCAAATTTCTTTTCTCATTTGCATTCGACAGTCACGTGTTCGTTTGGAATAGCGTCCCCCAGGGGTATACAGAAAGCCCCTCAATCTTTAATCAGATTCTGAAAAGGTGCCTTGAATCGTTAGTCTTACCTGGAGAATCAGTTCTGGTGCAATATATAGACGACCTCTTGGTGGCGTCTAAAAGTCAGAAAGACTGTGTGACTGACACCATTGCTTTACTGAACCATTTAGGTGAAGGAGGACATAAAGTATCCCCTGACAAATTACAGTTCTGTACCAATTCAGTAAAATATCTGGGGCACCAGATAGAAAAGGGAGTCAGGAAAGTTACTTCAGAAAGAATCAGAATAATTAGAAACATGCAATTAACAAATACTCAGAAAGAAGTCAGAATGTTCCTTGGAGTCGTAGGTTATTGCAGGCAATGGATTGTGGGATTTGCAGTCCTAGCAAAACCATTGATAAAAATGACAAAGAAAGGAGCAAAAGACCCAGTGGAATGGGATGAGGAAAGCTTGACAGCATTTACAAAATTACGAGAATGTCTGTGTACAGCTCCAGCATTAGGAATGCCTGATTATTCGAAAAATGTTGCACTGTTTTGTGACACACGAGATAATTGTGCACTGTCAGTCCTAACCCAAGCGCATGGTTTGACAAGACGTCCAGTAGCATATTTCTCTGCTACCTTGGATCCAGTGGCTGCTGGATTACCTGGATGTCTGAAAGCAGTAGCTGCAGCTTGCATGAGTCTTGAACAGAGTGAATCCGTCGTTATGGGACATCCTGTAACTGTGTATGTTCCACATGCAGTTGTAATCTTACTGACCAGAACTAAGACCCAGTATCTAACACCTAGTCGGCTGACTAAGTATGAGAGGATTCTTGTAGGCGCTGCAAATGTAGTCATTACTCGGTGTAACATATTGAATCCAGCAACCTTATTACCTGAGTCACTGATTGCAGAAGCAAAGGGCGAGGTCGAGCATGACTGCATTGACCTAACTGAGTTTAGTACCAAACCACGTCCAGATATCAAAGAGATGCCCCTGCCTGTAGAAGATTATGAGTTGTTTGTGGATAGCTCACGTCTGAGACACGAAAATGGAGGCCTAAGTGCTGCTTATGCTGTAGTCACGACATCACGCACTATAGAAGCATCCTGTTTATTTGGAGTAAAGTCTGCACAAGTAGCTGAATTGGTTGCATTGACAAGAGCCTGCAAAATTGGGAAAAATAAAAGAGTAACCGTATATACTGACAGTCAGTATGGTTACGGGGTTGTGCATGACTTCGGCCAATTGTGGCTGCAAAGAGAGTTTCTGACTTCTTCAGGTACTCCTATCAGAAATGGAAAAGTGGTACAAGAATTACTGGACGCAATCCAGTTACCAAAAGAATTGGCAGCGGTCAAATGTGCGTCTCACAAATCTGGCGAAGACAATGTGACAGTTGGTAATAAATATGCTGACCAAGTAGCCCAACATAGTGCCAGACATTGAATGTCTGTCAATATAAAATTGGGGGGATATGGAAACAGCTGCCAACTTATGGTGTTTGAGGATGTGCCTACATGGGAAGAATTGAGAGATTTACAGAATGCAGCGACACCAAAGGAAAAGGGAAGATGGAAAAAGTTTGGTTGTCAACAGAGAAACGAGGATGGTGTCATTGTTGGCCCTGATGGTATGCCTGTGTTGCCTGACAGCTTGCTTGCTTCTATGGCCAGATTAATACATGGAGATGCACACATTGGTAGGGATGCCATGATTCGTGTTTTTCAACAGACATGGTACAGCTCGAAGTTCAGGAAGGTAGCAGAGTCACTCTGCCAGAGGTGCTTGACATGTCAGCAATTCAACGCTGGGAAGAAAACGGTAGTTGAAATAGGTAAAATCGGGAAGTCGGGAGGTCCTTTTGCAAGACTACAAATTGACTTCATTCAGTTACCCCTTTGTAAAGGAATGAGATATGTCCTTGTCATTGTCTGCCTATTTTCAAAATGGGTAGAAGCTTACCCAGCCAAGAAGAATGATGCCATCACTGTAGCCAAGTTGTTACTGTGAGAACTAATACCTAGGTACGGGGTTCCAGTCACAATTGAATCAGACAGAGGTGGGCATTTTCAGAATGAAGTAATTGGTCAGCTCTGTGAAGCATTCAAGATTACACAAAAGCTGCACTGTGCATATCGTCCAGAGGCTTCTGGAGTGGTGGAACAGATGAATGGCACTATCAAGTCGAGACTAGGAAAGATGTGTGAGTCTACTAACATGAATTGGATAGAGGCTTTACCTCTTGTTCTGATGGGAATCCGAAGTATTCCATACCGAAATACGGGTCTGAGTCCCCATGAGATCCTGATGGGAAGAGTGATGAGACAAGCATGGGTACCAGGACACAAACTGATAAGCATTTCTGGTGATTTGGTACTTGAGTACTGCAAGCAACTGGGTAACCAAGTGCGTTCTATCTCTCGCCAGATTGGGGAAGACGACGTCGCCAGTCCAGCAACTCCAGTCCATAAATTGATTCCAGGTGATTGGGTGGTACTCAAGAAACACACTCGTTCAAGCTGCCTTGCACCGAAGTGGGCAAAACCAAGACAAGTGATTCTGGTGACCACAACAGCGGTGAAGTGTGCCGGTGTCCCGAAGTGGATCCATGCCAGCCACACCAAGAAGGTGACCGAAGACGAGAAAACTGACGCTGAAGGTTGTCCAGCTGAGGGGTCTCCAGACGTTGGTCCTGAAGTAGCTGATGACGAACAACCGAGCACCAGTCGAGATGAGTGGATACCCATAATCGACCTGAGAGATGATCCCATAAGAACAAGAAGGCAAACCTACGCAGACAGAGAGTGGAATAGTGAGGACGAGACAGGAATAGAAGGAGACAATCAGATTATCGAAATCCATGTCAAATCTGATGAGGAAGAAGAGCATATAGGGACAGAACAGGTGATCGACACACCTCCAAGAACTCCTGAAGTTGAAAAGGGACAGACAGAAACAAGGGCGAAAGTTCAAGCGGAAGAAAATCAAAGGTTCGTAGTGCTTGAACAGGATCAGATAGAAATAGACGAATGTGTTCAGGACTCAGAAATTGAACAATCCATAAGTCAAATCCAGTCTACACCTGAACAAGGTCAGCTTAGCGACCAGGCAGAAGAAACTGAAGTAAGACCTGGGACTAGTCAGACAGAAAGGGAAGAAACAGAAGCAGAAGTGCCACAACAAAACGAATATAAAAGAGCATTAGAAGAAAGCCAAACCACTGTGCCAGCTAAAAGATTCAAGAAAAAGTAAACCGAACCAAGATACATTAAAAGACTAAGATGAAGACTGAAAACAGTAGAAGAGAAACTTGAACAAAGAAGACTAGGCTCCAGTAAGACTGAGCAAACTGGAGAGAACTCCAAGCAAAGGAGTGAACGTATAAAAAGACTGAACGAAAAGTATCAGGATCCTGAATGGACTTACTTGGTGTTGGAGGAATTTGAGGATCTTGATATAACTGACGAAAGTGACGAAGACCTGACTGCTGACCATTCTGCCGAAGAGGAAGAACCAACCTGAAATTGCCCTGTGTAAGCTACCTGTGCAAAGTTACAAAGAGGGGTTGAACACTTCTTTTGAGCAGAAATGTCTGATTCAAGTGTGAATGGAAGACCTAGACAAAATTGCTGTAAAACATGCTGTAAAGTATGTATATGTAGTGTAGCCTTAGTGTTAATATTATGGATAGGACTGACCATTATTATTCCTTATATGATGAGCAAAAGTACTGACACTACAGAGACTGTGACGAAAAATACAGAAGAAGTGACATCACAAAGTGTAGAAGGACATGAGAAAGCACTTAGCATTAGACAAACTAAATCGGACTTAGAAGCACCAGATGAGGAAGGACTACATTATCACGGAATCAAGAACCAGACTCATTTAAACGCATTCGCTAACCTTTTAGTGCATTATGTAGAAACCATGGAAATAGAAGACTGTTACGTTTGCATGAAGCTACCTACTTCTGTAGCTGAGGGAGTGACATACCATCACTTGCCACTAACCTATGGAATTTCTTGTAGTATTCTAGCTAGCTTATTTTACAAAAGAGGACCGTTACAGTACTATTACTCTAACTCAGACGTGATATTTTCTGAACTTCCCATACGTGGAAATCTGAACCCTGTACATACCAAAAGTGACGTGACACGTTATATGGGAGAATACTTTCTGACTATAGGTACCATAGATTAAGGTGAAGCACACAGAGATAACTTGACCTGTTCATTGCATGAACAAGAGAAAGTGTTCTTAAACATGGCAGAGAGAAGAAGAGAAAGTTCCCAAAGGAAAGCGAATGATAAAAAGCAGAGAACTCCTAAGTGGGCTGAAAACATGGGAAGCACCTCAAATGGATGGGTTAGTCCTGCTTTGTTGCTGGATTTCGAGAGAAAAGGGACACATTGTCTTCACCGAGAAAAGACTAGTTATTATAATAACATTTTCATTGGTTCCTGTCAATGTGAACACAATTACAAGGTAATTGGAGGTTGGGGTTTCAAAAATGGGTCAGAACCTGTGTTTCCCGGAATTTATTACATATGTGGAAACAAGGCTTATTTCAAATTGCCGGATCACTGTTATGGAAGCTGCTATTTTGGAATTGTCTCCAGAAAATATACCATGTGAATGAAATTGCTTGAAGCAATGAAAACACTAACAGTTTAGTGCGTAGTAAAAGAGAAAGTGTAGGTGAAATAATGGGTAGTATATTTAGTGCATTGATACCTGCAGTGGGAGTGGTTTTGAACACACACAGAATTTGCAAATTGTCAACAATAGTGGATCGGTTGTCTACTGACACAGCTAGTGGACTTCTGATGGTCAATACCAAAATGGTTGCGATCAGATCTATGGTTTTGCAGAACAGACTTGCTCTTGACATCTTATTAGCAAAAGAGGGCGGAGTCTGCCGAATGTTGAAAGCGCAACATTGTTGCACTTACATACCAGATAAAAGTGTGCAACTCAAAAGGTATGTGAGGAACATTACAAATTTGGAAAAGGAACTCAAACCACTGGAGGTTGATAGTGCCTGGAAGAGACTTACTGATGGTCTCTCCGCTGTAGGTCATTGGTTTTCTAATTTAGGTAAAGGTTTTTTGTTAAAAGTACTGATGCCAACTGCAGTAGTAGGTTTTATCGTATTCCTTATATTTGTTTGTTGCAAATGTCGCAAACACCAAAAGAAATATACTGTGAATAAAAGAGGTGTAAAACGGAGTGTGGATGAACTTGAATTAGAGGAACTGAATAATCAGATTTATAAAAGGGTGAAGAATTCTCACCCTAACAAAGAAGTTAAAGAAAAGTTGAATTGAATGTTGGACGAAATTGAAATGAACAAAGTGTGAGAATAAGTTGGCATCGGATTCCATTGGTTTTGTGATGATAGTAAATATCATCAAAGAGGGGATTGATGGAGAAAGGATTCGCATATTACGCGACTTGCTTGAATTCATGAACCTCGAATAACATGTAACAAAGTAACCCAACCTGTTTGTCTTACTAAATTCCCTTTATTTTGACATTTGGGTTGTCCTAGAGACGCTTGCCTATGTGTTTACTAAAAGTTAATAACGCTTGTTACTAAAAATGGCAGCTGCGTGGCGGGATTTCTTCTGCGCATGCGTTAGTCACACTCACGTGACGTGACGTACTTGCAGTTCTGGTGGGAACCTTTGCGCTTGCGCACTTGCATTAAGATGGCCGCTTTGTGTCCTCACATGGTGAAGCTTGCGCTGATGTTTTCGTGTTGTCATGTATTTGCACTAAAACCTAATGCCATAGTTTATATAAAGTAAGGGGTATAGAGTAGCTATTCATGGTATACAGTGTATTCATTTATTTCTGTGTTTTTAATTTGTTTTCGCTTACTTTTCATGTACCGCGTTCTTGAGGGTTTGAGAGACACTCGTGAATCCATCTTGAACAGCCTTTCTGCGCATGACAGTCTTCTGCCGGTGGCATTGAAACCCTGCCAACCAGAGGTCCCAGCCAAGATGTGCCTGGGAAGATGCACCCTCACCTAGCAAAAGAAGCTGAACTGTTCTGCAAATGTTACATTTGTAATTTATCCATTGTATTCAGTAGAACATGTCATGGGAACCCCAAAATCAATAGGCGGTCCCAGAATATGTAAATAGAGGCTTGTAGAATTGAAATGTGATTGGTGTGCTGACCTATCCTACGTGGGGACCAACTGAAATTGGGGATTCTGACACTTGCAACATTTGGGGGGTGGTACACTGACTCAAAAACAGTATAACTAGCCTAGGTTTAGCTAGAGAAATTGTCCGACTTGTCCGAATAGCTGACCTGTCACTGACCCAACGCCCTCAATAGGTGACTGATACAGAGGGCTGCGGAGCACTCTGTCCGAAATTTCTATAGACTCAAGAGGTTTTTGCTGAAAACCTTAAGTGCTGACGGAGCATTTTGCTGGGGAAAATCGATAACCCAATCGGGGTTCTGGCTGATAGCTGCAGAGAGGGTGGAGCGCAGGCGTTTCTTCCAAACTGCGGGTGTTGGTCGTGCCTTGGTGGTCCTGTCCTAATCCTAATCTGGGTTTCCTGTCCTGTCCTGGGGTGTCCATTCTGCACCTGCTGTCCTACTGATGACTGTCTTTCCTTGGGGTCCCTCCCGTTTTTAACTGACCTGTGGCCAGGGTTGGTCTTCACACCAGTCTAGGTAAATATAGTGCTGAAACTCTATACTGCACCTTTCTATTTTTCTGTCTTTTGCTTTAATAAAGACATATTTGCATATGTTGATTTTCCATGCTTTCCGCACTACTAAATGATTTTATTACATTGTCTTATCCATTCTTCAAGTACATTCCCTTTTAGTTTGTGATATATAGATGTTCCTTTTCTTTACCCATCCTTTAGCAAATTCGAGTAATTGCACTGTTTTATTGGTATGGTTTACTCTTACTTTACCTATGGTTCCTCTTCATGGAGAAATATTTCACTGTGGAATTCTAGTATGTTCCTTAATTTTCCCGTCCTTTAGACAACATACTGAGTCTAAACTCTGAAACCTATTTTAGTATGTTTTCTGTTCTTACCTTCCTTTAGACTCATAAATGGTTGGCTTGATTTATTTCCTTTATGGATATGTGCTCTTTGTAATTTTAGTTATTGACAGTTTAATTGTTGTGAACCTAATGCTTTCAGAACTTGACGAAATCTAGATAAAGGTTTTAAAACTTCTTGAGTTTGGGATTATTTTATGAGTGCAAATATAAAAAAGTATTTTGGTATCTGCCTTTCTTTTACAGCTAGCTCCCTGATCCATTGTGGTCATAGGTACCCGTAACAGTAGATTGGTAAGTCGGGTACACTGGAAATAAAATAGGAAGGAACTAGGGTTACTGGTAGTAGAGTGTATGGTCGCCTGATTAATAAATATGGTAAATTGAAATTATATGGGCCCGATACGTGTATGGTAAATTTGTTGGTCGGGTGACCTGCGCGCTCTATCAGTACGACCTGCCTGGGACCACATGGATAAAAGTAAAATAGTAACGGACTCTGTACCGAGGGTCATTTTAGAGAGGGCAACCTTTATTTTAAAAAAATATTAGAAATTCATATTGCTAAGATTATATTTACTGGCCAAAGAAGAAAAAGGAAGAGGATCATGATTGGAGTCATAAAGATTTTTAACCAACGTAAGACCTCCATTAGCCCAAGAAGACATCGTAGCAGGATCAATATCAGTAAAAATTTTAGGATTATACCATAATGAGGACCATCTCGATTTATGAATGGGATTGGAAGCCTTTTTATCTATATATTTTAAAGCATTAATTGTGTCAGAAATAATACGACTTGAATGAGGTAGCACAAGTTTAGAGGCAGTAAGAAAAGTAGGGGTAGAAAGGGTAGAACACAACTCTCGTTCAATATAAATCCACAGAGGGGTATGGTGTGAATTCGGTAAAAACCAAAGAGCACCCTAAGATGATAAAAAAAGCAATTTGATACAAGTTCCAATCTGGAAATTTACATCCACCCAAGTCAGATGGCTTCCTAAGATGTTTATATGCAATTCTAGCATGTTTGTCACGCCAGAAAAACTTTGAGGTAAGTAATTCAATGTCACGAAAAAAGGATGAGGACAATGTTACAGGCAGCATTGAAGATAAAAAGTTAATAATTGGCGATATCATCATCTTAAGAGTTTGAAGTCTTCCCCACCAGGAAATATATTTTGGAGACCAGGAGGACAACAGATCTTTAACCTTAGCTAGTAAATGGGATTCATTATAAGAGATGGTGTCTAAAAGGTTATTACAAAACCAAATTCCTAAGTATTTAATTCGAGTCGGTTGCCATTTAAATCTGGCATTACCCATGTGAGAAGAGAAGCACAACACATTCAGAGGGAACATTTCTGTTTTGTCTCTGTTCAGAGTATACCCTGAAATGAGTGAGAACTCTTTAATGGTATTAGAGATGGCAGGAGTAGCAGTAGCAATGTCTTCAGAAAAGATGAGAACATCATCTGCGTAAGCAGCCGTTTTAATTGTATGTGGACCAAATTGAAAGCCTTTAATATCATCATTTAAATTGAGTAACTGAAGGAGTGGATCTATAGCCAATAGAAAAAGAATGGTAGCAGTCACCCTTGTCTATTGCCTTGGTGTAGATTAAAAAAGGCAGACGTAGCCCCATTAACTCTGATGGTAACCCTAGGTTGCGCATATAGGGACATTACCATGTTGATAAAAGAATCCCCTAAGTTATGAGATTGGAGTACTGCTTGTAAAAAAGACCAAGAAACTTTATCAAAAGCCTTTTCGGCATCAAGAGCAATTGCAGCGATGGCAAAACAGATAGCTTCGCTTTCTCCAATATATGACAAAAGGTTTGGATATTATCTCTAGAAAATCCCTCTTTTACAAAACCAGTCTGGGAACCATGGATAAGGCTAGGAATATGGCTCTCTAAATGTTTAGCCAAGATTTAGGCACAAATCTTAGCCTCCATATTTAGTAGTGAGACTAGACGGAAATTTTTAGGGTCAGAATGATCTTTCCCTTATTTTGGAATCCCGACAATAGTAGCCCCAGCGGATGAACCAGAGGCTTTACCAGACATTACAAAGTTATCAAAAACTTTCTTGAGATATTTATTATTGAGGATGAAAAAGTCTTGTAGAAAGCAATAGGGGAACCATCGGGCCCTGGATCCTTCCCCTACCGAGTCGCCTTAAGGGCTTGAATTATCTTTTTGGAATCAATCGGTTGCCCTAAAGCAGTCCTCTCCGATTGCAAAATAGTATGTATAAGAATCGAAGACAAGAATTGCTGACACACAGATAAGTCACATTGATCCTTGGGAGTGTAAAGTTTTTCATAAAAGTCACGAAAAGCGTGCAGAATTTCTCTAGTATGAAATTTCCTAGAGCCATTGGTGTCATTAATGTAAGAAATCTGAGCCGGTTTGACATTGTAATTTTGATAATCTAAAGTGGCAGCCAACATCTTACTAGCCCTGTTCTGCAGCAGCAAGCATCTAGACTTCTAAGCATGTACCCCAAGATAAGCTCTCTTAGTAACAATGGAGTTAAAAGAGTATTTCAATTTCTTAATATTTTGCACAAGAGATTTATTATTAGAGCTTCTATATGCAATCTCTTTATATTTGATCTCATCCCCTAAAGATTGTAGTGACTTTCTGATATCGGTATTCCTTTTTGACATTTTTTTGATAATATGACACCTAATAGTGCATTTGAATGCATCCCATAACACTATTGGGGAGTTTACCGAAGATTCATTGTCACTGAAGAAATTGTCAATTTCCACATATAATTCCTTAACTTCATCTTTATCGTGTAAAATTTCTGTATTGAGACGCCAAGATGAGGACATTGTTTATCCGTCAAATTAAGGAGGGTAAAAGAGGCAGCTGCATGTTCAGAAACAACTATTGGGTGAATTATAGCATTATTAGTATGGTTTAGAAGAGCAGTATCAACTAGAAGGTAATCAATTCACGAGAAACTAGAATGTGGAGAGGAGAAGGATGTGAAATCACTACCCTCGGGTTGTGTAACCTCCAAACATCAGAAAGCTGATGAGAAAAGCACATATTGAGCATTTGTTTATGTGACCAGGGAGGATGAAATTTAAAAGCAGAATGTCTATCTAGGATAGGATCTAAAGGCAAATTGAAATCACCTCCAACATTTGTTCTAGCATTTTGAAGGATATCAGGGAGCTTTTTATTTATTGAACATCAGAAAATTTGATCATCAATGTTAGAGGCATAAATATTCATAACATATAAATTGTCTGAACCATTGGACAAGCGAGAAAGCAACCATCTGCCATCTGAATAATGTTCAGCACTGACAATAGACAGACCAGAGTTCTTAGAAATTAAGGTTACAAACCCCATTCTTCATACCAGTAGCTTCAGAGCAAGCAACATCAAGAAGCCACTCCTTCCGCAGAAGCAAAGCTTCCTTAAAGACAATCTTAGTCACTTGCAGAAGAACAATATCACCAGATAAGCTTTTGCAATAATCCAGGATCTTGGCCCTCTTAACAGGATGATTCAATCCACGAACGTCAAGAGTGATTACATTTAGACCAGTCAGTAAGCATGACCCCAAACAAATAAGAACATCTGATAAAAGAGAAAGGGAAGACTGTACAACTTGTCAATAGATAGATGAATAAATGAACTACAGGAAAAATATAAAAAATGAACCGAAGCAGGTGTCCCCAAGGAAGAGAAGACAGAAATGGGAAAAGAAGAAACGAGAAAGAAGAGAAGAGACAGAAAAGATGCTCCAAAGAAAAAAGGAGCATAAAAAAAGAAGAACCCCACCAGAGGATGTCTGTAGCAGACAATTTGCATGGGGAGAAAAAATGTGGATGAGCAACCACAGAGGCCAACACTAACAGGTCAGACCACTCAAAAACAAATTTATATTTCATTAAACAGCAGAACATTAATGCAAATGTATACAGTTTCAGTTTTAACGTCTTTATTTCGAAGTTTTCCTTCATAAAAGACAAACATAAAAAAATACATACTCAAAACACACAACCAATATGTACAGGTTTATACAAACAATTTAATTTTTTTTCCAGAAATCTTGTTTAAAAAGACAATTAAATAACATAGAAAGACGTTTGTGTCATTGTTATTACTGATATAAAGAGTCAATTTAGGAATGCTTCCCAGGAAAAGTAGTTTAACAGGTTAGACACCCAGCTATTGGCTTTTCACAATTACATATAATATAATTGGAAAGGGACATATGCCCAATCTATAGGGGCCTTTTCCTTGCTTAAGAACAAACTACATAGAAACCACATTACAGATTGAGTTAAAATGTAAACTTGACCCTTAATAACAGCTATTCAAGCTTTGCAGTGTTTTTAAAATAAGTCATCTCTATGGAGAGCTGGTGAGCTAATACCACCCCTTTCTAGCAGATAATTGTGTGCTGCTTTAGATCTTGGTAAGGGAATGTAAGGGGTACACGGATAAAAATCATACAAATCCCAAATGGAGATGGGGCCGTCACCTTCATGGGGCTGGGAGGATCGTAAGTAGGGAACGATGTTCCTGTTCCTAAATTTAACAAGGATTAGGTCCCCAGGAATGTCCTTTGGTAGTGGCCCTAACCAGCCCACCCTTCTAACACTCAGGATACCACCATCCATATTAGGTAGCAGGGGTCTATTCTTAGCTAACCAGAAAATGACCTTGTATAATAGGTCCTGATAGCTCTCGGGTTTCCTGTGAGCGGGAGCTGGTACTCCTGAAAGAATAAGCACATAGGGGGCGGCTTCCGGAGGTAGATCTATATGTGCTGTTTGGTTTGGCTCTGCTCTAATAGCAGAGTAATTTCTTAACAAAGGTTTAGGGGCAATTTTAGTAGCCAGTGGGGGTTGGCTCGTGGGAGGCTGTCTTTCAATCGGGACATTTTTTGTATTAAACAATGGTTTATGCGTGGTTTTAATAGCAGATGGAGGTAACGTGCTGGGAGCTGAGACAGTTTTTATTGTGTCAGTTAACGTAAGCACTTCAGGTATGGTTTGTGAGGTCGAGCAATTGGGTGTTACCTTGTTTATAACATGTGAAGAGTTGACTTTAATAGCAGACTCTATACTTGTCAGCCTATCTCCTAAAGCGGTGATTCGTTCTAGCAAGGGTGCCAATACAGAATTCAACAACAGTTCAAGCTGGGGCAATAGTTGCAATTGAGGCGAAGCTACTTTATCGTCCAAACATTCACCAGCCCCCCTGGGTGTAGTGGAGATTTTAACAGGCGATGGGGGATCGTGACAGCGTTTTTGTATTTTGGGTTGGAGTTCGCACCCATCTGCCCCTTCGTGTTTCCTTTTCACACTTTGGCCCAGCGACAGAGCAGTATCCTGGAAGATGTCCTCATTTGGTAGGGAAAGATCACCAGGACTGTCAGGGGGAGTGTTAATGGAAGTGTTAATGCTAAGGCCTTTTACGGGGGAGGGGGATATCACTGGAACAAACTTAGTCCCGCACAGGGCATTTAGTTCCTCCCAGTAGGACAAGTTTGGCAAACTAACGGGGGTATGTGACGGGGATGGCATTTGGCGACAATCATCAATGTTTAGTTCGCAGATAGAGGTGGGTGATGCATAGCTCAGAATAAGCTTTTCCATTCTCTGGCAGTAGTATAGAAGGTTGGTATGCCCCCTTAAGTGTTGCTAATAGTAGAGTCTGTTCAAAGATTGTGGCTGCGAAGGAGAAGCCAAGAAGTCCATGGATAATCATATGAGTGGTAAGCAGTACTGTACCTTCTTTGGCTGTGAAACCAAGAGAGCTTGCCCGTCCCGGCCACCTCGTGCCTCTGAGGGCCACAGAGCACAGGGCTTCTCCCAGGTGGCCGTGTACTTAAGCGCCTCCGGGCGCGCTGGTGACGCGAATGCTGCTCGCCTCCCTGGGGCACCTGGGAAGGGTAGTTCGCGTTGGTCTGGCCGTTTCCCTCACGGCGTGGCAAATAGCGGGGAAAGCCGTTGCCCTCACGGCTGCCGGTCCGCTTTGACTGTGGGCCCCCTGGAGCTCGGGACGCTCCGTATACTTAAGCGCCTCCGGGCGCGCTGGTGACGCGAATGCTGCTCGCCTCCCTGGGGCACCTGGGAAGGGTAGTTCGCGTTGGTCTGGCCGTTTCCCTCACGGCGTGGCAAATAGTGGGGAAAGCCGTTGCCCCCACGGCTGCCGGTCCGCTTTGACTGTGTATACTATATTAACAACATTCCATCAATAGGATCGGAGAATAAATATTCTAGGAACTACTTAATATAGGAGTGACCAACATAATATGACATCTTAAATAGAAAGGAGAAACATCAAGATCAAACATATGTTAAATTAAATCATCATAAATAAGAATCATAAATAAGAATAATAAATAGTACAAATAACCGTCTAATGCAATATTAAATTAGGTCCTCATAAATAACAATAATATATATTATAAATAACAACCTAAGGCAGTACTAAATTAAGGCATCATAAATAACAATAATAAATATTATAAATGACAGCCTAAGGCATGGTAAATAGTTCATATGTTATTTAATAAATAGTAAGATGAGGCATTAGAAATAGCAATGTAAAACATTAGATTTCATAAACTACTAATGTGCCAATCACTATAGAAATTGATAGCATCTTTGAAAAAATACTAAAATATATGAAAATGTATTCAACATGTTGCAAAAACAGCAAATAAATCACAATCAATAAAAAATAACATAACAGATAGGTATCCAACATTTTATCATTTAGGAAACAATAATAAATATATAAACATATAGGAAATAAATATCGTAGTCCACCTAAAATACAATTCATGCCTTAAATACATAGATAAATAGAGAATTAATTAATATAAACATACTATAATAATTGTACAAACAAAATGCAGATAAATACAAAAAAAGAGTAAGAAGGGAAGATACAAATGAATAATAGCCACATGAAAAAACAATAAACACCAGCAAAGAATGAGAAAAGAAGGGAAAGAAAGTTCAAGTCAAACGGAAAAGGAGTATACAAGGGACCTGAAAAGAGGTAGAAAAAACATATAACAATTATCATAAGAATAGAAGGAAACAAAAAGCCCAAAGAAGACCAACTATTTAGAATTATAAACCAACAAAAATTCATCAAAAGAAAACAAAAGAAATTAAGAATCAAAGAGTATATAAGAGGAGGATGAGTGGAAATAGCAACCATAAACACAGTTAGAGTAGGACAGAAATAAAAAAAAATATAAAGAAAAAGAGGATAAGGGAAATAGAGATATAATGATATCCACTAATCACAAAACAACACCTAAACAAAGTTAACAACATCAGATATAACTCTTAGATGACATGCATAGAGGTATGCACAACCTTAAGACCTTTAAAAGAAAGAGCAGTCAAAGGAGAACAGCCAATATAGAGTAACATCAGATGAAGTGAATAATTATCATTACAAAAAAGAAAAATAAGACGCACTATTAAGCATGCATAATGCAAATAAGGCACCAAGGGTATGAATCAACCCATCAGCATAAGAAGAACATTAAAACTAAGAGGTGCCAAGAAGATATTTGGAAACCAGCAGTAATGCAGACTAAATCCAAAGAAGGAGAAAACGTTGTAAAGGAAAAGTTAGTCAAGAGAAAGTAACCATAATACTATATGAGCTTACTACTATATTTATCATGGCAACAACAGAGGCAGAAAAAGGCTGCATATAATAGCATGAACACAGGAAATATGGATCAAGGTTAAGAAATGGACGTGTTCGGAAGAGATTCGGAAACCATCTGTTCCATTTGCGATTCAGACTGATTATCCAAGAAAGTGGAAAGTTCTGCAGGTTCATAAAAATCTGTGTGCGACCTTTAAAAGTTATTCCAAAACGTGAAGGACCTGCAAAGGAAAATGGAATGTGCATATCTGTAAGCCTTCTACATAGATTCAAGAAACCTTTACGGCAAATGACAGTATCTTTATCAAAGTCCTGTGATATTGATATTCTGTGCCCTTCCCATTGTAAAGTCTTAATCTTCTCATTTGAGCTAGGATTTGTTCAGAATGTTGATGGTGCAAACGTTTAAAAATCACTGGTCTTGGAAAAGATAACATTTTAGGCTTAAAGGTGTGAACTCTATGAGCACATTCTATTTCTAAGTCCTTTTCAAAAGAAATGTTCAGGACAGAAAGTAGCCAAGTAGGCAAAAAATCTAACATTAAAGGAGCAGATTTCTCACAAGCCTCCAAAAGGCCAAAAATGTGTAGGCTACTTTGACGATTCCTATCTTCCTGTTCAGTTAGGTCTCTTCTCAATGAAGCCAAGGAGGGCTCCTAACTCTGAGCATGTTTAGAGCTTATCTGTGTTTCTGCATTGGAGACATGTAGTGAGAGATTTTTAAGGTCATTACGAATGGCCACCACCTCAACCTGAAGTAAGTCTGTGTTCATTTCAGTGCTTTGTGCTATGTCATAAACAGCATTAAGTTTAATTAGAATAGTATCTAATGTTAAAGCAGAATACATATTACCCTTTGCTGAGATATCATGTGTAGGGGAATTCTGTTTAGACCTCTTCAGATTTCCTTTAGAATCTCTATCCTTGGGGTGACACCCATGCCTTCTGCCATTGGAATGATGCACAAAAACTGTATTAAGAGCTACATCAACAAACTGATGGTCAAAAAGAAAGAATATCCTCTTTGTTGCACTACAAGCACCTAAGCACAAGGATACTAGTGAAGTAATCGGGAACCACAAGATTCACGTCAGCAGATAACGTAATGTCCTTAGAAAAGTGAAAACAATATTATTCCAACATACTCCACAGACCTAGTCACTATATTAGATACAAACACTCCTGGTCACATTGCCAACAAAGCCTAAGATTGCATCACCAGAGCCATTATAAAAATTAGGTTGAATGTCTTTCATCTCAGACTGAGATGACCGGAGGTTCTTGACGACCACCATTTTCACATGACAAATATTTGGAGACGCTGCAATAATATACATAGCCCAAAAAAAATACAAGAAATTAGGCTTGCATACGGTGACTCCAAGATAAATATATCCCCTTTGAAGGAGGACTGTGTAGTAAAGTCAGCACCGGTTATATTTAAGCTGGGCAGAATAGTTTAGACAGAGCCCACCAGTCCATTTGTGAGGACACTTAGCAAACACGCCATCACCAAGAGCATTGCAGCATATGAGCAGTGGTATAAGGCGCTGGCACCACACCTCATTGCAGGTAGACTACTGTATTAGGAACCATGAAGTACCGACTAAAATATTTGCCCACTCAGCCGAGAGAACGCTGAAGTGTTTGACGTCGCCGCCATTTTGAAGTGTTCACTGTGAGGAGAAAGCAGGCAATGAATCCGTAGTGCAGGCGCTGAACCAAGATATCTGAAATTCAGGCCATAAATACTTGGGTCATTCCGACACACGTTTCCGCTGTTTGGTGAATAAAAATTCTCTCCGGAGTCATATAAATTGAGCGCTCGCTTCCGCGGACCTACTGAGCAAAAAACATCGCGGCCATCTTGTTTGCATCCGAAACCACCGAACATTATGATTTCTAAACTTTTTTTTTTTTATTCTAGCACAAAAAAGCAGAAAGTAGTAAACACTACTGTCTGACTATGCTAGACCAGGTCAAAGTTGATAATTAAAGCTGACCATAATGGAGCACTGGTCAGTACAGGCACCAGCTTCATCCCAGTGGAAACTTTTACCTTCTGAATTACTTGTTTTTCTGGTGAAAAGCCCTTGACGCGGAGGTTGTCGGCAGGTCAGGCTGCAGAATGGATTCACAGAGGGGTTCATCGATGCATGATGCCTCAGTGGAAGCCTTGGCTCCAGTGGAAAGTCTGAGACTCTCGAAATCGAATCCAGGAAAGCTCTCAGTGGCTGAAGTACAGGCAGAGAAAGGCATCAATGATGATGGAGTACAGTTTTCCATTGATCCCAGTTAAGTCCTCTAAGTTCAGAATTTTAAGTATTTCAGAAATTTGAGATTCTTTCAGTGAATATGGTTACTCTCATTTGTTCGGTAATGCTCCAAGCCCAAGTAAGTGCAAACAATTCAGCCACTTGTGCTGAATACACCCCTTTCAACCACAATGCTTCAGCCACGCCCACTACAGTACAAATCGCATATGCAGCTCGCAAGGTACCTCCTGAATCTCTTAAACATGATCCATCCACAAACAGTGCATGATCTGACTCTGGCAACAGAGCATCTTGTATGTTAGGACACAGTTTGGCATACATCAAGACAATCATGATCAGCTTCTTTCATTACAACTTAATGTCCTGGCTACAGCATCAAGGTAGCTGGATTCAAACTCAAACATCTTGTCACAGTCACATTCTCAGCACCCAAAACCACTTGTTCCTATTTTGTTAACGGACTACTCGTGAGATTCTTTGTTCGAGTTCTGGTCAACAAAATGTCAACTGAATGTGGCACATTCACTTTCAACGAATGTCCCATCACAATGTTCTCACACGTTGCAGCAGCAGCTTTCAAACATCATAGGTAAAGGAGAAGCCACAGGGTCCAATAAAGCTAAAAAATGTGCAACAGGTCTGCATGCCAATCCATGCATTTGCATTAGAACTGTTAGTGCACAACCTTTGCACTCACTGGGAAACAGAGTAAAACTCGTGTTAAAGTTGGGCATTCCCAATGCGGGAGCTCGACACAGACTGTCTTGCAGTACAAGGAAAAAAGCGCATGTATTCCTCATCCGTTGGAACTGGATCTGACACGTCTTTGTGTGTCAATTTCTGAAGTGGATTGGCTATCAAAGCCAAATTCTGTATCCCCTGCTTGCAGTAGCCAAGCATTCCCAAGAACGTTCAAACCTTCCTTTGAGTACTCAGTGGATTCATCTGCAATATAGCAGTGATTCAATCTTGTGACACTTTTCAGACTCCATTTTCAATGTAATGTCCTAAATAGAGAACTTCTCTCTTGTAAAACTGCAGTTTTGCTGGCGACACCTTATGCTCACCCACTGGCAAATGATTCAGTAGGGCAGCAGTATCTGAAACGCATGCTTCTTTAATTCCGGATGCAACTAATAAATCCTCAATGTTCTGCACAAGCACAAAATCTGATTGAAAATTAAGGGCCTTCCCATATACCCTTGTGGAACTCGGCACCATGCCAAGACACGGTTTCAGAACCAGAACGCAAATAAATATTGGCTATCCGGATGCAAGGGAATAGAGAAAAACGCTTGACGTAAGTCGATCACTGAAAATCATTCAGCTTTACATGGAAACTGATTTCAATTTAGATTTGGTACTATTGGACAAAAGGGTATCACAATCTGATTAATTTTGGTAAAATCCTGAAGTATTCTATATTTTCCATTCAGTTTTCGTATGCCCATGATAGGTGAATTACATGGACTGCCCAAAATCTCTCTCAAGATTTCTTGGTCAATCAGAGTCTTGATCAATGGGATTATTGCACCACTAGTTTTTGGACTAAGATCATACGCTGGAGTACTTGGGTGTTCTGCATTTGGCCTTACTGTGATTCGAATTGGAGCTACTCCTTTCAATATTCCAATATCTTTTCCTAAAAAATCCCACACTTCAGGCAGGACTGTCTCTCTCAACACAGCAGGTAAGTCATTTTCAGTAAGTAAGGAATACAAACTCTTTACTTCTGTCTTTTGCCTAGCCATTTTGAACACTACATCCTCATCCTTGGTATGAAATTCTATTCCTTCAGGTGTACAATAATTGAGCACAGTTTATTTTGTACTATAAATTTTGTTCCAACAGATTACTGGTCTAGTGTCACCTACCACAAACGTATGCATATCCTCAAATGTTGCAATCTGTACTTGCATAGGTTCTGTCACTGGAGTTGGGATTAATTGTTTCAATACTCCTACTACTTGGATTGTTTCTCCAGGCAGGAGTCGGATGGGGATCTCCACAGTTCTCACAGTGGATCGGGTAGCATCATTATGTACAAGGAATGAAATAGGAGTTCCAATTACCTTGCCCTCCACAAAGGGACCATTCTGATCTACCTCTAAGGATGCACCAAGCACGCATTCCTCCTCCCCTCTCAGGCACCGTCATTGGGAAGTATCCGAGTCACTGTCATCCATCTGTAACAAATATTGTGAAGCCACTTGTACATTTGGATTTACTTGCTCATTGGTATGAAAACCAATATTCACATTGTATTTCTGTACTTGTCCATTCAAATTTTGCATAGGAGCTTAAGGGATATTCTGATTTTGACCTCTTACATTTAACATTGACTGATTTAACATATCACTGGTCACCTGTGATCGTATCAATCCATTTGTACCTGTCACAATTGCATGTTCATTATCCTGATTATCCAAATTGGACTTAGATTTGTGCTTCCAATGCCTGAACTTGCCTCAACTGTGACAAGGGAAATTCTTTTTCAATGACTCTATATTTGATCCACATGCCCTTCCTTGAGGAATCAAATTTGGCAATGGATTCACCAGCACACCTTTCATTCCAGTGGTAGTCTGACCATTTCCCTGTATCATGCTTGTAAAGTCTGAATCAAAGCCACATATCCTTTCTTGGCTGTTATCATCTGTGCCAACATCAACTTTTCTTCTTGTCTCGCATATCGATGTCAGCTCCACAATACTTTGCATAACACAGTATTTTAGCTATTGACTTGCTCTGCCAACAAATCAAATGCTGCTGAATCATAGCATTAATCTCAGGCCTCAAACCATAGACAAATCAATAAACAAAATGTCCCATATCTTTCTCTGACACATTTTCAATTCCACTATACTGTTTAAATGCCTGCAAAAGCCTTTCGTAATAGGCATGTACTGTTTCTTTTAGTTCTTGGGTAGTCCTGTCTATTTTTACCCAATCTGTTTCGCTCTGCAAAATCTTTCTTTTCAAATACATAATGAAATGATTGCACTTTTCATCACCTCTGCTGATGGCGCGTCTGTTTTTGGATCTCTAGCATTTACTGTTTCTGGCCAATCAAACTCAATCTTACATTCCACCCACAAGTCTGTAGGAACCACAATATCAAACAAAGGGGTCCATTAGGATGTTGGGCGGTGGCACCGCGGTGCTGGCGGGGCGGAAAAATGCCTTTTTCTGCCCGCGAGCAGTGGTACTCACGTCCGCCTTATTAGTATAGCAAAACATAGGTAATTTCCCGTCTGCCGGGGAGCGACGCGCACCGTCATCAAAGTGCGCCTGCCATCGCGGCGGTGGAAGCCAATCGAGACTCACCGCCGTGCGGAATTACGTCCGCCCCGCTCCACAAATTAGGATGGCCCAAAGAGGCAGACGCTCCGCAGCGGAGACACCGCCCAACCAGAGACGGCGGCAGCTCGACAGCGGAGCGCGAAAGCAGAGACCTGGTCCTCTCCACCCGGCCATGAACGCCATGGACCCCGCCCTACATATGCATCCGGTGATGTACCTGCTACAGCACTATCATCAAATGGGCCGCCGTGGACGACGCCGCAGGTATGCAAATACACAAATACAACACACAACACACGGGCTGACACAGGGTCCAAAACCTTAACAGACTCCTTGCTGGGTGTTACAACACATCCACAAGGGCACCCACACATGACCCACCAGCCACAAAGTCACCCTTCTGCATCCGGGACACACATCGACCACGAACTAGCAGCAACATCCCGTTCCCGGTCATGTCACCGCCACAGTCAACACATGCGTACAATGCAGAAGGCAGGGCCACTCCAAGGCATGGGCACAAAGACCTCTCGGACACACCACCCCCACACATCCACACACCCCATCAAGTCACAGGCCAGGTGCCCCTCCTGTGCACCCCCATGCACAGCAACAAGCACATCAACAAGCAAGCACAATACACACCCTGCACCACACAACAAACAACCAGGGAGACAGCCAGTGCAGGAGTGGCTGACAAGGAACACACAACACCAGTGCCTCACACACTGTAGGCTGCCAATACTTTCCAGAACATATACACACAAACAAACACACACCCTGGGTGTAGCCACAAACAGAACACACACACAGGGAAGCCTGAACAGATGTCTGACCAAAAACAACACACAAACACCACAGGAGCAGACACAGAACCCCAACATAAACAGACATACCCTGTCAGCCAAACTGTGGAAAGGCAATAGGAGCACAAACACAACATGAGTGCACAACATCATCACTCAAAAACAAAACACACACAACATACCACAAATCGCACAAGATCAGCACCAGCACAGAACCACGCTGCCACATCAAACCAACCACACATGCACATAAAAGCCAAAATCAACAAACACCACAGGACATCAGGGGATGCACATCAGTCAATGCCGAGCCCACATACACACAGCACTGTATGCACAACAAGCAGTCTGTGCACACCAAGCACAACAGCTACACACAGACATGACTGATACAACCTCAACACACACACCACAAATCAGCACTGCAGAAATACAACAGCACACACAGGAAGTGAAGCAATACCACATCCAACACACATATATCCAACACAACAACAACAACAGGATGCACCACTCTGGGATACAAGGCAGAACTATCTTCACCAGATCACTGGGCAGCACACACAGCTGATGTGCACATGAGCAATCCTCACTGATAAATAGCACAAAAACATCACACATATACCATTGGGGCAATGTCCAGAGTGGAACATCACTCTTGGCCCAAGAACTGCACCACAAGGCACAGTCTCACAAATGAAATGATGGGGAGGCACATATATATGTAAACCAAGGGGACAGCTGACATCCAAGTCAACTGACTAGCATGCCAGTAGTAGACATGTAAGGGGTGTACCATACACAAATAGAGGGAGTGCAGACCCACAATGCGTAGGCACAAGTGGCACACATAGGTGATGGCATAACACCACACACACCATGCCATACAGGAGGTGAAAAGGCAACATGTGCCTACAATGCATGACAAACACAAACACAATGCCAGTGAGGAGCAGCAGGGCCACACAGTCTACACAAACACACTCAAGACACATTGATGATGAAACAAACACAAAACTGCTGTGTAAGTCACACACATTGCACACTCATAAGTGACAAAATCAACAAGGAAGAGTCACACAGAAGTGCATGGATACATCAACACACTGCGCAGTGCACAGCAGACAACTCACACAAGTGCCTATCATTATTTACACAGGGCAGAACAATCCAAACAACAGGCACACGACTCCTGGGTGACACATGTGTGTCTATAACAATCCAGGGGCACACACACATCCACAACCACTACAAAGTCACACCCTTCACACTGCACAGTTCTTCACCACCCAAGAGCACACATCTCATGTATGCCAGGGGACCAGGACAAAGGGCCAACCCAAAATGAATATACACATACACAGCTGGGCACGTATACAGGAATAACACATACATAATGGCATTTCCCAGCCTGCATGCAAACCTGTGCACAGCATCACACCCTGTGCTGGCAGTGTCCGCCATCCTGACATGGCAACAATGTAGCCAACAATAGCAAACCACTAAAAATAGAACTGCATCCCAGGTAAAATAGCCATCACCGGTAACACTAGTATCAGTGTCTGAATGGACTGAAGACCCTGTCACCCCTGTTTACAAAGTGATGTGGCCAAAGAGCTTGGCAATTTTGAAGTAAAACATAGAGCATGGGGCACAGGCAAACAAATGCACACACCAAAAGAACTTTAATCAGCAAGGACACTCACAATACAACAGGAGTAACTGTCTTTATTTACATATTGCACAGATGTGGCAGTAGAACAACAGTACAGAAGAGCAAGGCACAACATGCTGATCATATGCAAGATAATCTGCACAGGCAAAGTACAAACAGGAAGGGCAGTGTCCATGGCAGGTGGCACAACAACTACATGACAGGCTGAACATGTGGGAGTACAACACAGCAGAGCAACAGGGCCAGTGTCCATGACACAGGGGAGAGTACAACACAGCAGAGCAACAGGGCCAGTGTCCATGGCACAGGGGAGAGTACAACACAGCAAAGAAACAGGGCGAGTGTCCATGGTACGAAATGGCTTCCCTGTCTTGAGGTTAATGGGAACTGGGGATGAGTCTACAGGCACACACACCAACTGCCCCACATCAGGTGCAGACACTGGCACTCCCTCTGGTGATGTGCTGGATCCTGCGGAATGCTTTGTCTGGCTACCCCTCTGGACCACCTTCCCATGCTTGCCAGGTGTCCCACTTACAGTGCCCTCCTTTGCCTCTTTGCCAGGTGTCCCACTTACAGTGCCCTTCATTGACACTTTGCCAGGGCTAGCCCCTACAATGTCCTCCCCCACCTGCTTCACTGGGCTTGGAATTGGAGTTGATGTGGTGGGGGATGTGGCCCTGTGCCCTTATTAGGTGTACCCTTGCCATACAACACCTCCTCAATGGGCACAGACACTGCACGCCTAGCTCTGCGTGAAGTTTTTGGAACAGTAGTGTCCTTTACTGGTGATGACTCTGAGGCATGTGAGCCTGATGTCAGCCTCATTGCTTTTTCGCCCTTGCTCTTTCCTGACGGGCTCTTGTCTTTGCATTCTGGTGTGGCTCTGCTTTTCTGTGGGGATGGTGTCTGTAGCAGGGACTGCTTGGGTTGTGTCTGCTGTGTGCTCCTTGTGCTGTATCATGTTTGTGACGCATGCGAACCGTGGTCACTGTCATCTGATGTGGCCACTGACTGGGGGTGGACAAAGGCACCTGAGCAGGAATGGGAGCATGTGCCTGTTGAAGGGCAGACATCACTGCGGATGACAAAGCCTGGACTGTACGGTGAAGCCCACCCACATCAGAGTGTATGCCCTCCATGTAGGCAACCACCTGGCCTAATTTCTTGTCATGGTCACTGAAGGCATTGAGCAAGGCTGTCTGGCCCACACAAAGCTGCCGCAGGAGCTCTACACACTCTGCACTGAGGACAGCAGAGGGGACAGGTGCAGGCTCAGCAGTGCCAGGTGTGAAGGTAACTCATCCCCTCTTACTGACAAGAACACGGGCAGCACCAGATGAAGTGGGTGGGAGGCTGGGCACTGGCCGCTGTGTGGTAGATGATGTTGCAGACTTCCCATCCCCTGTGCCTGCCAACATGGAAGCATCACCACTGGCATCAGATGAGGTAGTACTCTGTGTCTCAGCCACGGATTCCTCCTGCATACTACGGTCCCCCTCAGATGCGCTGGTGAGCTCTGTGTCACTGGCCTCCGGTGCAGCTGTGGTGCTACTCTCGCCACCATTGGTTTCCGGCTCCCGTTCCTCCGTGTTCACTGGCAATTCTGCAAGACAGATGCAGGGTTGTGTTAGTGTCATCATCAGGACAAAGCAATCAGATCAATGCAGTACAGGAGATGCCCAAATCAACATGGGGACCACCACACCTTGCAATCATATTGCAGCAACACACTACATAGACCACAACAGTGCCTGCAACCCTGAATATCTGCCATGAATGAGCCATGTTGTGGCCACACAGCACAACACCCTGCCCGTGGATGAAGTGTAAAAGACAAACAACTTGCCCTGCACACACCTGGGGACATGACGTGGGAACAACACTCATTGCCACTGACAGGCCTTAAGGAAACAGGAGGGGACAACACAGACACGTATCAGGACATGACAGTCCACAATGCCAAGTTGGCCATAACAAGCACCATGTGCTACTCTGGGGCACCTTGTTGGCAGATGTGTGGGCCTCACCGATCATGGTGCATGCAAAGTAGTCATACATGATGTCACACTCAGATAGTGGACCCTGCTGTTCACCCACTAATAGATTCCCCACACTATCACAATTCTGAATGACCATGTAGATCCCAACACATCTGGCTATGATAAAGCAAAGCAGGGAGGATCAGCTTTGTAAGGGCAGTTTGGACCAATGCCTGACACTGGCACACATCCCAGCAGCCACTCACATGACACAGCACAGCACCACCACACGAACATCACATGGGCCACCGCTGCCACAGGCCCTGTACACTTGCATCCGCTCCCAGCCAAAGTCACCCTCCCCAAATACTCACCCTGGAGATGCTCCTTTAGACGTGCATCCAGCTCTGGATGAGTCACTGCCAATATGCGGACCATCAGTGGTGTCATGTTGCGCCGGGCCAACTGGGCACTGCGCGGTAGCATCCCCAATGTCATCTCTGCCACGGTCTTTGCCAGCCGGCTGATGTCGTCCCACCTCTTGAGGCAGTCGGTGCGTCATTGGTTGGATACCCCCAGGGCTCGCGCCTTTGCTTCAATGGCCCTCCACACAGACTTACGCAGGTGTACCTTGAGCTGCAGGTATGGGAGAAAAGAAGGGTAAATGACCAGTTGCACAGTGTCTTGAACCAACATCTATCAGTACAGTGGCAAGTCACAGACTCAGGACCTATTGTAATCTCCCTCCATCCCAAACTGGGGGACACTTCACAAGGGCACTCTGCATGGGCCAAACAGATGTGATAGCATGCATACATAAGGTCATAGAAGGTACATCATAATGTCACACACATGCAGGATGACTGCACTGAACCCCCTCAGTGGCTTGCAGACATCACCAGTCCCATGCATGTCTGCCCACTACATACATACCATATCTACCTGTGTCTGTGTGTAGAAGCACTGTGTGCATGACTGGGCAGCATCCAATGAGCATGTCCTGTGAACATATGCTTTTGTAATGTGTATGGCCTCGGGGCACATGGACTCACCAATAACATAGCCATCTGCAGAAGTGTGTTTGTGTGCAAATATACAGGACTGAGATGGTGCATATCTGCTATTCATTGTGAATGAACAGGAGCAGGGACCATGTAAGTTCGGTAATGTGTTCTCATTTGGGTGGGCAGGCAGTGTGCCTAGTCTCTGGGTCCACACTGAGTCGGACAACGGTGACACACAGAACCATTCACCCGAGTAATTACTGTTCTGGCACCTACATGTCCAACATCCTGTGGCTCTTGATGGCTGAGAATGTAACACACTCCACTCACACATACAACTGCAGGCAGGGAAAATAGTGATCTTGCGACACACACACTCCCTCGCCCTGGAGACAGCTTTTTTGTCAGTGTATGACACAACCCCACAACCTCAGGCATATAGTGCAGCCGCACAACTACATGTCTGACACCCCCCCTGCCCTACTGCTCCCTTAATGCTGACTTACCACTACATTGGGGCCACCATACAGCCTTGGGTACTATGCCAGCACCTCATCCACTAGAACCACCAGCTCCTCGCTTGTGAATGGACTAGCACGGATCTTCTCAGTCCTTGCCATCCCTGTGGACATGGAACACCTGTGGTGGAAGTGAGAGGTGAGGGGTCCCAGGCATCAGGCACTTGAGGCAGCAGCAGGAGAGGGTCCCTGGCAGCAGGCACTTGAGGCAGCAGCAGGAGAGGGTCCCAGGCAGCAGGCTTTGTGAGCAGTGGAAATGTGAGGCTCACTCCCACAGATTTATAGCCCCTGGGGTTGTTTGTAAGGTGCAAAGTTGCAACAATTGTTTTTCCAGGTCTGCCTCATTCAAAAGCATCCAATGACCGCCATCGCGGTGGCGGAGCACGCCTTCCGCGATTTTCAAAACTGCATCATGCCACCGCAATCATTGCTCCCATTGGCTGTAGGCAATGCTCCATGGCAGTGATGCACGGCAGGGGCCCGGGGTGCGCTACCGCGATGGTGCATCTTTCAAAAGCATCCAATGACCGCCTCTGTGGTGGAGGAGCACGCCTTCCGCGATTTTCAAAACTGCATCATGCCACTGCAATCATCGTTCCCATTGGCTGTAGGCAGTGCTCCATGGCGGTGTCGCACCGCCGTGGCCAGGCGGTAGCTTCCGCAATTTGGGTGGTGGAGCATGCCTACCACCATCTAGCCATGTCTCCATGCCAATGGCTACCGCACTTGTGAAGGGGGTGGTGCTGGTGTCATACCGCCAGGCAGTAGTTACCAAGATTTGGGGCACATGCAATGGCAAAGTCCATCGTGAACACTGCATCAGTACACAGCAGCAACATGGTTAAGGGCACATCATTGTGCACACAATGCCAATATTCCATATAATCCACAGGTGGACGCACGTCATGTGTGACGCACATTGGTCTGTGGTCCCTGCCATGTCACTTATGCATTGGATGGTTGATGATGCTTCACAGTGTTAAGCTGGTGTCAATAATGTGTAAGAAATCAATGTGTTGGGGGTCAGTGCAGACCTTGGCAAGTCTTGTCTCACTGTATGGTGTTGTTACTTACTTGTGCTTTCAAATCAGCTCATACACACAAGTGACAGTTTTCCAGCTACTGTGATCATTGGGTTGTGTATGTGTGCTAAGTTCACATGATGCATTGAGGTGTGAAAGGTACAGCAGATGGGTATGTGACAGTCATGGTCCTTGTACATACATTGGTGGATGGTACGGTACAAGGCGTGCACATGTGACTTGTGGGGTTCAGTATGTGTGCATTCACATTGACCTATGTGTTGTTCGCGGCACTTGTGTATTGTAAAGGGAGAGGTGTGCCCTCTGTGTGTCTCAAATGTCCACCCATGTAACCTGGTGTGCCATGCATCCATCAAGGCAGTCGTCGCTATTCCATGACATCCTTAACGGTATGTGCTGTGGCCATCTCATGATGGTTGTCTGTGACATTTGTCTATTTACATCTCAAATAGGAGGAGGCCTAATCTCATACGTCACCTGACAGTGCTGGAGGACATGGAGGATATACGAATCATTCGCAAATTCCGCCTCGACGGACCGACACTGAAGACCCTTTGTGATCTGTTGGAGCCCCACCTGCAGCCTCATCGCCACTACCCAACAGCATTCACACCCACATACAAAGTGATGGCAGCCCTCTACTTCTTTGCAACTAGTTCCTTCCAGGAGACCCTGGCCAGTGCTGCAGGGATGTCGCAACCCATGTTCAGCCTGTTGCTGAGAGATATTCTTGCAGCCATGATGTTATATAAGGATCAATACATAAATTTTCCCATGGGAGCAGAATTGGCCATTGTGAAGGGTGACTTCTATCCCCTTGGGCACATCCCCCATGTTGTTGGTGCCATCGATTGCACCCATGTAGGTCTGGTGCCACCACAGGCAAGTGAGCAAATTTTTAGAAATCGTAAATATTATCATTCAATCAATGTGCAGGTGGTGTGCCTTGCGGACATGACCATATCACATATGTGTGCAGGATTCCCCGGCTCAACCCATGATTCGTACATCCTGAGGATCAGCATGGTGCCCCGGATGATGGCAAATCTGCTTGCCGAGCGTGCTTGGATTGTGGGTGAGTATGCCTACTGCTATGGTGTGCTGTGTGTGTGACCTGCTGCCCTCTGCCTGTGCAACATTGCAATGCGTGTTTGTCATTCACAGGTGACTCTGCATATCCCAGCTGTCCATGGTTGCTGAGCCCACTACGGAATCCCAGGACCCCGGCTGACGTCAGGTACAATGAGGCCCATGACAGGACCCGACGTGTCATTGAGCGGACTTTTGGCCTGCTCAAGTCAAGATTCCACTGCCTTGACAGGACAGGAGGTGCACTGTCATATTTGCCTGGGAAGGTATGCAAGATCAATGTGGCATGCAGTAGCTGCACAACATGGCCATTCACAAGGGGATTCCCCTGCTCCTGGATGATGGTGAGGACCCAAGGCCCCCGCCTGTTCAGGGCCCTGAGTCCAGTGATGAGGACAGTGGAGAGGAGGAAGGAGCGTCAACAGCTCATCACCCGCTACTTCACTTGAAGGTGGGTGACGAGGTACGACTTGTACATTGTGTGGTATAATTGCAGTTGTTGTGACGGGCTATGCGCGGATGTTACAGACAGGCACATGTTGTGTAACCTGTCTGTGGAAATGTGGCAGTGACATTTCACATGTGGACGTATACAGAACTCTGTTTGGTGACCCTTGCTGCACATTGTTTTGTCTGCCTGTAGACTAATGCGGATGTTTTGTGTAGTGTTATGTCTGTGATGCCTCACAAACGCCAGTGACTGTTGTTCTGTTGTGTCTCCCTAGCTGCATCTAAAATCTCTAGGCCTACCTACTGTACATCTTTTGGATACATCTTGGACCTTTTCAAAACTGTAGATATTGCCGTAAAAATCAAACTGCACAAAATGAAGTGTGTAAGGTATTTTATTTACAAAGGTGACATGTGAGGGGTGCGGGCATATTTACATGAAGGTGGTGATAGAGCAGTGAGTTGACAGTCATGGTAGATGAAATGCAAGAGTAGACACCACATGGATGTGGCGACCCAGTCCAACAGACAGGTGCCATTGACAAGGCAGTGTGGGGAAGGACAGTCCAAACAGTCAATGCAGTGGGGAAGAGGGTTGCCATCAGGGCTGGCTCTGTGACTGGTGTGTGGCTGGTGCTTTGCTTCCAGAGACTCCCAGGCTCTTCTTTGGACACCCCCTTGATCGCTTTGGCGGGGGGGCCTGCTGCATGGCTAGCGGCGTCTGAGGACTCACCCCTCTCTGTGGCCGCAGGGGAGGATGGTGCACTGTCTTTCTGCACCACAATAGAGGGGGGTGGAGGTCTTGTTTGGGACACTGGCCTCTCCCTCAGTAACACCACTTGCTGGGCCATGAGGTCCACCATTTGTCCGATGCGCGTGTCGATGGACCTCCTCAGCAGAATGAGCTCACGCAATAGTTTGTCTGACCGGCCACTTTGTCCCTGGACCTGTTCATATGCCTCGATGACTCTGGTGAAATGGTCCAGGGATGGTGTGCCAACCTCCTGCGGTCTGGGGATGACCCTGGCCCTCCCACCTGCCCTGCTGCCATGGACATGTTGCCTAGCCACTGTGGGTCCACGCACACTCTCCCTGCCCTCGACAGTTGTTGTTGTGTCCTGGTCATTCCCTGGGACAGGGAGAATGCTGCAGGTGGTACTGGTGGTGGTGGTGGTGGCGGAGATGGCAGCGGTGGAGGCACAGGCAGTGACTGCAGGGGTCTGCTGTGCTGTTGTTGTAGCAGCAGCCATTGGGGTGGGGAGGATGGGGGCCTGGAACCTGTTGGTCCCTGGCACACCAGATGTGCCGGCCTGGTTGCTCATCATCCAAACTGTCCTTGGAGTCAACATCTGAGAGTCCATGTACCGGGGTTTGAGACTGGCTCTGCTGGTCATTGTTGTCCTCAGCAGGGAATTTTTCATCACCTGTGGATTAGATGGGGAATGTTCATTGTTGGGTACTGTGCAAGTATTCTGTTTGGTGCATGTCATCGACTGTACACTACACAATTGAGAGTTCTTCACTATTATCATTAAGTGCAATACTGGGCATAATTACATGGTGCAGAGGAACATCTAGTACTGGTACATGTTATGTATTAAGGCAGTGCATGCAATAGGTGCTATGTGTAGTAATGCAGGTCTCCCACCCCCCAGGCAGCCCTCCCAAGCAAGATGTCTACCTACGTGTTAGGTGAGGGTGAACAGTGCAATGGCTGACACATGCTCCTGGGTGGGGGAGGGCTCCATCTTGGTGGGGTGTGGGACAGGGGGCATGGTGGAAGTAGTACAGGCCTTCTACCCACAAACACCCTGCCTGTGAAGATGGCTAATAACTTGTTATGTTGTCTGGTGTACTGCAATGGCTTCTGGGTGGGAGAGAGATCTATCATGATGATGCTGTGGGACAGGGGACATGGTGGGAGTAGTAGTACAGGCCTCCCACCCCCAAACAGCCCTCCCAGGAAGATGGCTACCTACCTGTTATGTCGTCTGGTGTACTGCAATGACTTCTGGGTGGGGTAGGGATCTATCTTGATGATGCTGTGGGACAGGTGGCATGGCGGGAGTAGTGGTACAGACCTCCCTCCACCAAACAGGCCTCCCAAGCAAGATGCTACCTACCTGTTGGGTGAGGGCGAACAGTGCAATGGCTGACACATGCTCCTGGGTGGGGAAGGGCTCCATCTTGGTAGGCTGTGGGACAGGGGGCATGGTGGGAGTCGTGGTACAGGCCTCCCACCCCCATACAGCCCTCCCAAGGAAGATGTCTACCTACCTGTTAGGTGAGGGTGAACAGTGCAATGGCTGACACATGCTCCTGAGTGGGGGAGGGCTCCATCTTGGTAGGCTGTGGGACAGGGGGCATGGTGGGAGTCATGGTACAGCATAAAGTTTATTCTATGTACGGAGAAGGACCACTTCAACAGCTTAGAATTTTCACCCCTCAATTGCATGAGCCATCTGAGGGGCCTGTGATCTGTATGTACCCAGAAGTTAGTCCAAAATAGATATGGTCTCAGCTTCTTCAGTGCCCAGACCACAAAAAAGACCTTCCTTTCATTTGCATTTCACCTCTCTTCCTGGGGAAGTAATCCTAGGCTTGCTCAATGAACTGTATAAAGACAGCCTCTATGCCATAACCTGAAGAGTCTGTCCCCACTATACACCCCTTACAGCAGTTAGGAGCAGTGAATATAGGTCTTGTGCACATAGCCTCCTTCAGGGAGCTAAAGGCTTTCTGGCAGGCCTATGTCCAGCTTACCTTTCTGGGTTGCTTCTTTGAAGTCAGCTATGTTAAAGGGGCAACATTAGTTGCATATCCCTTAACAAACCTTCTACAGTATCCTGTGAGGCCCAGGAAAGCCCTCACATTAGTCTGTAATTTTGGGAGTTGCCATACCAGGATAGTTTCAATTTTGGCCTTAGCAGCTGCACCTTGCCCTCGCCCACCATGTGGCACAAATATATGACAGAACCTTGCCCAATTTGACACTTACTGGCCATGAACATCAAGCCTGAGACACTTCCAGTTCCTCCCAGCTGCAGCTGAAGACAGCTATGTCCTCCAGGTAGGCAGCACAAGATGCCTTCTTCCCAGCAAGGATGCTGGTGGCCAATCTCTGAAAGGAGGCAGGGGCATTCTTTAATCCAAAGGGCATCACTCTAAAGTGGAAGTGGCCCTCTGAAGTTTAGATTGTAGACCTCTCCTTTGCCCCCTCAGTCAGAGCAATCTGCCAATACCCTGATGTCAGGTCAGAAGTACTCAGGAACTTGGCAGCACCCAGCCTGTCAATAAGCTCATCAATTTGGGGATGGGGTGTGCACCAGTCTTCATGACGAAATTAAGTCTCCTATAGTCCATACAGAACCTGCGATCTGGAGTGGTGCCCAGTGGGGCAGCCTTGGGTACCAGCCCCACAGTGCTGGTGTTATAGGACTTGAATCACCCCTAACACCAACATCTCAGAGAACTTCTCCATTGCTATTTTCCCTCACCTTCTCTGCCAGCCTGTAAACTGTATTTTTACCAGGTGGACTGTCTCCAGTGTCAGTATCATTGGTACACAAATGTGGGAGCCTAGAGGTGAGGGAGAACAGAGAGGGAAACTGCCCCTGCAGCTGGTAGTAGTCACTTTGATGTTGTGGGGTCAGAGTGGGGTAAAGGTTGACATTGTCTACTGCCCCATCATGCTCTTGGGCAGATAGCAGGTCAGGGTGAGGCTCACTCTTATCTTCTACCCCTTCATCTGTCACTAGAAGCATGTTGATTTCAGACCTCTTAAGGAGTGGTTAGTAGCATTTCACATGGGGCACCTATAAAGAGATTCTAGGAATCTTGAGATTCACCAGATAGGTAGACTCCCCCTACTGTTCCTTCAACTCATATGGGCCTCTCCAGCAATCCTGGAGAGCCCTGAGTTCCACATGCTCCATAGCCCACACCTTCTGGCAAGGCTAAAACTGTAACAGAGTGGCCTTCTGGTCATACCATAGCTTCATGACTTCTTGACTAGTGTCAAGATTTCTTATTGCCTTTTTCCATAAGCAATGCAGCTGGTTGCAGATCACAAAGAAGGGTCCAGGCGCCCGTCCGCGCCTAGACCGCGCCCAGTGCCAGGACCCCTGGCCCCCGTCGATGCAAGACCACCCGACGGACCTATGACGCCGCCACCCTCAACGCACTCAATGCCGGCCGGAACCCTGCCTGCTACCGAGCCACCACGAGACGCACCCACGGACCCTTCGCCTGCCAAGCCTGCCGATTCACCTGCCTCCAGACCGGCACCACCACCGCCAAGGCGAGCACCAGCAGCAACCACCTGAAGTGCATCCTGCTCAACACCCGCTCCGTCCACAGGCACGCCGTGGAACTCTGGGACCTGCTCGACGCGACAGCACCGGACGTCGCCTTCCTCACAGAAACCTGGATGAACGCCTCCTCAGCGCCCGATATCGCCATAGCCATCCCGGACTTATACAAGATCACCCGGAAGGACCGCGTCAACCAGACGGGAGGAGGCATCGCCATCGTACGCAAGAACACCATCCGCATCTCGACCAACTCCGAAGAAACCTTCACCGCCGCCGAACACCTGCACTTCCAGATACACACTGACCCCAAGACCACCCTCCGAGGCATCGTCATCTACAGACCCCCGGGACCACGCACACAATTCAGCGAAGACATCGCAGACTTCATCAGCCCGCACGCCCTTCCCTCCGCCGACTACATCCTCCTAGGGGACCTCAACTTCCACCTGGATAACAACAACGACAGAAACACCACCGCCCTGCTGGACAACCTCGCCAACCTCGGACTCAAGCAACTGGTGAACACCCCCACCCACTACGCCGGCAACACGCTTGACCCCGTCTTCTCATCCAGCAAGCACATCTGCTTCAGCCACGCCACAGGACTCCACTGGACCGACCACAGCTGCGTCCACTTCAGCTTCAGAAAAACTACGACCCACCAGCACCCGCAACAGGCTCCCCGCCGGAGCTGGAGCAAGTTCACCGCCGAGCAGCTCACGGCCTCCCTCAGCCAGAACACTCCCACCAGCACAACGGACCCCAACAAAGCAGCCAGCAACCTCACCAAGTGGCTGACCGCCTGTGCCCATGACCTCGCACCACTAAAGAACCCTTCCATCAGACCCGGCAGCAAGAAAACCCCCTGGTTCACCGACGAACTCAAGGAATCCAAGAAGAACTGCCGCACCCTTGAGAAAGCCTGGCGTCTCGACCAGACCACAGACAACAGGACCGCCCTCAAGCACGCCACCCGCAAACACCATCAGCTGATCCGCACCACCAAGAAGTCGGTACTCAAAGAACGACTGGACAACAACGCCCACGACAGCAAGGAACTCTTCAGCATCGTCAAAGAGTTCTCCAACCCCAGCGCCGGAATCAACTACATCACTCCCTCGCAAGACCTCTGCAACTCACTCGCCTCGTTCTTCCACCGCAAGATCGCGACATACACAACAGCTTCGATGCACAGACCACGCACCCTACCACTGAACCAACGCTCGCCACCACTACCCTCTGCAACTGGACCCCGATCAGCACCGAAGACACCACCCGCACGATGAACTCTTTCCACTCTGGATCGCCAACCGACCCCTGTCCACACCACGTCTTCAACAAAGCCAACGCCATCATCGCACCCCATCTCCGGGACATCATCAACTCCTCCTTCCACACCGCCACCTTCCCGGAGAGCTGGAAGCACGCCGAGCTGACCGCCCTCCTGAAGAAACCAACGGTGGACCCCACCGACCTCAAGAACTACCGTCCCATCTCGCTCCTTCCCTTCCCGGCCAAAGTCATCGAGAAGACCGTCAACAGACAGCTTGCCGCCTTCCTCAAGACGAACGTATCCCTCGACCCCTCGCACTCCGGGTTTCGGGCCAACCACAGCACCGAGACCGCCCTAATCGCAGCCACCGACGACATCAGAACCCTGATCGACAACGGAGAAACAGCGGCCCTCATCCTCCTGGACCTCTCCGCGGCGTTCGACACTGTCTGCCACCGCACCCTAGTGAAACGCCTCAGCAACGTCGGAATCCAAGAGAAAGCACTGGAGTGGATCATCTCGTTCCTGGCCGAAAGAACACAGAAAGTCCGCCTCCCCCCGTTCAGATCTGAGGCCACTGAAGTCATCTGCGGAGTACCACAAGGATCTTCACTTAGTCCAACACTCTTCAACGTCTACATGAGCCCCTTCGCAGCCATCGCACGACAACACAACCTCAACATCATCTCCTACGCCGACGACACCCAGCTGATCCTCTCCCTCACCAACGACCCCACCACCGCCAGAGCCAACCTACACGAAGGGATGAAAGACGTCGCCATCTGGATGAGGAACAGCCGCCTTAAACTGAACTCAGACAAGACGGAAGTCCTCATCCTGGGATCATCACCCTCCACCTGGGGCGACTCCTGGTGGCCCCCGGCCCTGGGCACCGCTCCCAAGCCAACGGACCACGCACGCAACTTGGGCTTCATCCTGGACTCCTCCCTGTCGATGACCAGACAAGTCAACGCCGTCTCATCTTTGTGCTTCAACACCCTGCGCATGCTCCGCAAGATCTTCAGATGGATCCCCACTGAAACCAGGAAGACCGTCACCTAGGCACTCGTCACCAGCCGACTGGACTACGGGAACACCCTCTACGCCGGAACCACAGCCAAACTTCAAAAAAGACTCCAACGCATCCAGAACGCCTCCGCACGAATCATCCTGGACATCCCCCGACACAGCCACATCAACGGACACCTGAGAGACCTGCACTGGCTCCCCATTAGCAAGAGAATCACGTTCAGACTCCTCACCCACGCACACAAGGCTCTCCACGACCGGGGCCCCAAGTACCTCAACGACCGCATGACCTTCTACACGCCCACCCGCCAGCTATGATCGACCAGCCACGCCCTCGCCACTGTACCACGCATCCGCAGAGCCACCGCCGGAGGAAGATCCTTCTCCTACCTGGCAGCCAAGACTTGGAACTCCCTCCCCACCCACCTCCGGCGAACCCAAGACCATCTCTCCTTCAGGAAGCTGCTCAAGACCTGGCTGTTCGAGCAGTAACATCCCCCTCTCCCCCAGCGCCTTGAGACCCTCCCGGGTGAGTAGCGCGCTCTACAAATGCCGTGATTGATTGATTGATTGTAGCTGACTACAGCCTGCAGGGTTTCATGGGAGCTTTCTCCGACCCCTCTCTGACAAGCCTGACAAGACTGAGAGGTCCCCTAACATGGTGGCCATAGATGAATGTGAATTGGCTGAATACCAATCCCATCTGTGGCACCTTACTGTTGGCAAACAAAAAGGCATGTTAGGAGGACTTCCCACTTATGCCTCATGAGCTCAGGCCTATTATCATGCCTTTGAGGGTGTTGTTGAATGTCTCCACAAGCCTGTTTGTTTGGGGATGATAGGGAGTGCAGAACTTGTAAGTCACTCCACACTCATCCCACATGATCTTCAAGTATGCTGACATGAAGTTAGTGTTCTGTCAGACACTACCTCTTTGGGGAACCTCACAAAGGTAAAAATACATATCAGGGCCCTGGCCACTGCAGATGCAGTCAGTGACCTCAGAGGGATTGCTTCTGTTGTGCCTGTGGCATGGTCCAGCAGGATTAACCTGTTGCGTGAAGCTGCCTTTGGGTCAAAGGGACCAAAAAATTTTCCGTCCACCTTCTCAAAGGGGGTGCCAATGACAGGGAAAGGGTCAGGATGGCCGTGAACTTTCTCCTCAACTTTCTAAGGCCTGAAGGTAAGTCAGAACCAATAGAATGAATCTGAGGCTGTCTTCGTCTAGAGCCAATAGCAGTGGGTGACAAGTCCGGCGAATGCCTTGTCTTGTACCCGATGTCCTGCAAAGGAGGCTGCCCTAGGTCGGGGAACCTTAGGCTCATTATATAGGAGGTCATTCTCCCAGTAAATAAGGTGATCACTAGAGATATTACCTGTTGCCTGGGCCTCAGCTTGCTACTTCAAGCCGTTTACAGTGGGGCACTCGGCGGTTTGCAGAATTCCTTCCTTGTGGGCCCACCCTTAACTTGCCATCTACTAAGCTCAGGCTGGTCACCCAAGGTAACAAGGTCCTCCCCCGGAGGCTTAGGAGCATCCTCCTCAGGTGCCCAATCAATCTGGTCCACAGAAACTTCAGGGCTGGTTTTATTGGCCCCTAGCCCTTACTCTCTTGGCTGCTGCCTGGGCCATTGTTCCAAGCTCCAAGGGCCCTTGACTACCTTCCTGAGTAGCAGTGGTCCATGTGGTCAAACAGACTCATTGGGGCAATCCAAACATCTCCATGTAGGGCCTGAGCTCTACCTCCTTCCAGATGGTGTGCTCCAAGTTGTTGCCTAACAGACAATCATCTACAGCTATGGCAGAGTTCACAGCTACATTTAGAGAACCTGAGACCCCCAATCAAAAGAAACTAGAGCCACTGTAGATTACTCTCACTGTTGTCTGCAACTATGACACAATGGGATGTGTTAGAGAGGACCTGCTCCGAGGACACCTCTTGACACCTTACATAAGTTATGCTGATCTGTGTCCCTCAGAGCCTTCACCCATTGCCCATTGTAGGTGACCCACTGCTTAATTCTAAGTTTTCCTCCCCCCTCTTTCTTCTGGCTGGGCCTCTGACATACCCTTTGGAAGTCCCTCCAGATGTTGTTCTAGACAAACTGGTGCTAACCCAGAGGTTCGCTTCCCTAGCAAGCTTCCTGGGGTCAGTCAGCTTGCTGTCCATTACATGCTGGTGCAGCTCTATTAAAGAAATATCGAGGATGTGCTTCCTGAGAATCAAGTTGCAAAGCCCATGGTAATCATTAGATTTGCTTTCCCTTACCCAGCCATTCAGTGTCTTGTCAGAGTAGTCTAGAAAAGTCACCCAAGAGTGATTAGGGAGTTTGTGGCTGACCCTGAACCTCTGGTGATACTTATCAGGGGTCCGCACACATTTAACTAGAAGGATGAATTTCATGGGGATGTACCTGGTTTGGTACTCTACACAGGAAGAGTGTCCCTCCCCAGTGGAGACATATGCATTCACACACTACCCCAAGTGCTCCTCTGGGAGTTAGTATATTCTCAGGGTCACCTCATACGCTGAAACCCATATATTTATGCCATCTTCCACCACATAACTGGGTAGTAGGTCTTTGGGGATACAAACCTCCTTGTCTCCTTCGGATGCTGAATGAACACTGTCACCAGTACTGCTGGACTCTGCTTGTCTACCTTCAAGGCCCAGCTCCCTGAGGCTCCTCTCATGAGTCAATATTTACTCCTCCAAGGCCAGTTTCTCCTCCATTTTAAGTGTGGCCATTTGTCACCGGAACTCCCTCTTTGCCTTCATGTCTGCCAGCTTATGAGGGGACAGGCCATGTGAAGAGACACTGCTTCCTGCTCTAACAAGGACCTTCAATTCAGGTGATAGGTCTCTCCCCTTCCCTGAAGGCTGCATTTCCGAGCAGATGTCCGGATCCTCATTCTACTAGTCCATATCATCCTCATCATCCCACTCCTCTCTGGCTGTTGTCAACTGGTGGACCTCTGTTCAGCCCCTTAGAGACTTCTGTAGCTCTGATGTGTTGGTGCCCTTCTTCCTTTCTATCCCCTTTCCTTGCAGGACTGTTAAGCTCAGCCACTGTGTAACATTCTAAGTTGGCAAGCTCAAACTTCATTACTGCAGGTATGATTTCAGACAGTCCAGTGGAAATTAGATTCAATTTTAAATAACTAAAGAGGCCAATCAAGGAGAATTAAAAAAAAACTTGAAATGGTCTCAAATATGTATATGGGGCCAGGGCAGTAAGGGGCAACCTTGTTGCACTTCTAAGACCCTTCTTTGAAGTCTCCCCATGTCAAAGGTAGGCCTGGGTGGAGTTTGCCGAGTTTTCATCTGCTGAATTCCGTAGAGTGTACAAAAAACTCTGTGGGACTCCACCAGTAGGCAGAAGTGGTTGCCTGCCCGTTCAGTCTGGTTTTTTACATGGCAGTTGCGCGAGGGGCATTTCCACACTGAAACATCAATGCACACGGCAGCATGCAGTTTGCCTGGGTGTGGCCATTTTGTTTCCATAGTTTTTTTTCTCTGAATGGTGCTGGACTTGATTTTTAAATCCTTTTCAATCCTCCCCATCCACTAACCCATCCCTTGTTTTTCATCAGTGTGTGTATTTGTGTATTGTATGTTTTTTTTTTTTTTCTGTGACGTTTGGCTCTTTTTTGGTTTTTCCTCTACTTCCTTTAGTTCTTCCTTTCTGCTTCTGTAAGTTCTGTTCTTTATTTTTGATCTGGACAGGACCATGTCGGAGCACCAGGGAGCAAGTGGTGGCAAGAAGGTTCAAGCTGCTCACGTTGCGGTCACCGTATTTGCCAATGGATGCAACCCCACCCCATTGTTTCTGAGGCAGAGTTGGCCACACTGGTTTTCTATGTTCAGCACCACCTCCTGTCCTTGTTCCCAGAAGGTGGCAGCCCTGCAGGAGTTTTGGCTGCTGTGGGGAAGAGTGCATCCGTCTGTGCGCCGGCACAGTGAGGTGCAGTGCACGGTGCAACAGCTCTCGAAATGCTCAGCAGATAAAAGAGACAGTGAACAGGACCACCTTCACCCATTGTGCGTCGAGGTTGCTGAGCTCATGAAAAATTATTTATTGTTTGTTTTCTAAAATACAATTTGTTTTCAAATATCATGCTGCTCACACTCAGAGGTAAGTTAAGTAAATGAAGTTACGAATATGATGTGGGCCAGCTTGCGCTAGCCAGGTACTCAGTGTTTACCTAATCTTGCTAATTGTTGCTCATTTTGGGCTTAATAATTTGCAAAGTCATGAGGACTCCGGTGTCCTGTCACTAAAGATAGTGGTAGTAAGTAATAACAGTGAATTCGCTTTGTCCGTGCCTTTTCGTTATGTAGATCAAACAGTGCCAATCCCCAGTGATGAAAATGCATCTATGCATTAGAAAGGGAGACCGAGTTGGCCCATTAAAGGGGATTGAGAAGCATGCATTATTCATTGCAACAGATTGGGTCAACGTAATACTATTAGTACTAAAGGCAATCTGATTTAAAAAAGTACAATGAAACAGTGTTTGACTGTCAAAATATTTTTGGGGAGATTAACTGTACAACTATTCAATTTTTTATATCTTCTTCTTTATTTATCATATCAGCAGCCAAGGGCAAGAGGGTATCTTCCAAGCCAGGCGCAGGAAGGGCTGCCACCACCAGTGCCTCAGTGGGTGGAACCATCACCATGACCAATGCCACAACCACGACTGCTGTTTCTGCTCGCCTCAGTAGTCCTGTTATTATTTATTTCATTTCCCTAACTTTCAATTTTCCCTACTATTAGAATAATTAAATTTTGCCTTGTTTATGTTGTTTATTCTGGGCCCTTTCATTTCAAATCTAATATTTGTGAAATTCTTGTAACCCCTGCATTGTCCTACTTTTCTATATTTTATGTTTCTGTAGTTGAATTCTTCCTCTCTGAGCTAGTCTGCAACTGTCTTCTGATTTATTAGCAAGCTTTCCCATACCCCTTATATATCTTGTGGTACTGTAAGACTAAGAGAACAGATTGTTTGGTACACTACTCTCAAAATCACAGGCCCCAGTAAGCTAATACCACCACGCATGCTTGTTGAGAAGGGTTTCTTATTCTTGCTCATAATCAAACAGTTACCACAAGAGAGTAGCCATGGTCAAAGAGGACCCCCTCCCCAATGCTGTGCTATAATTTGTTTGTATACCAGACTTTTCCATGACAGTGTAGCATGACCGGAAAGTATGAGGTTCCATATTGCATTTGCCAACCAAGACCATAGGTCCTTCATTGACCAATATTCAACCACTTCATTGTGCTTCAATGACTCAGGAATCATAACTCTGCCCCTCCATTTCAAAATGTTTTTTAGTTGGCTAGACTACCTGACTTTTTCAACATTGCAATCAACCACATAAAAACGCCCAAAGTGATAGTTTTGATATAAGATACTGCTAATCAAATTGTAGTAAGGTATTGCAGTTGTATTTTGTTAATAAAAAAGGGAGGCATGTCTGGCATCTAAAATTTGTAATTTTCTTTCTAGCTGTACAGACCACCAGTGCTGGGGCCAGTGGTAGCACCAGTTTGCTGGAGGCATGAGAATCAGTTGAAGGGGGTGTCACAGTGGCAGCAGGGATGATTGGTGGTAAGTCACATTCTTTGCTTATTGACAAATTAAGTATAGTTACTGTATTAGTTGAGCGAGGCAGATATCCACCCATCATTATGCATCACTTCCCTGCCTCTGACATTTTGCCATCTGGGTCGGGACATAATTGCAGCATGTTTTAATTCGGCACTGCAGTGTTGGCTGTGCAGTGTACCTCTCATTGAGTTAATGCTGCATTTACAGAGTTTACTTTTCAATGCATTACAAACTGGAAACAGTGCATGTTTCCCAATGCCCACTCAGTCATTTCCTACTAGTACTTTACTGCTTTATTCTTTCCTAGGTTCGGCCCCAGCCTACCAAACAAAAAGAAAAATCCATTCATGGCATGAGCTAAAAGTTTCTGGTCAAATGATTAGTTTAGACATATTACATGACTTCCATAATGGATTTATTGTTATGCCAATGACTGACCAAAACAACGCTTAGCACAGATCAGTGCCACACCTCTGTTCTATAGCAAAACCTCTACCTACCCTAATCCCTCTAACTTACCCTTCATTAGAGTACATTTCCTTCCTGCCAAGCATAGGTATTTGTTGAAAAGAATTTGTGGTGGAGAAATAGGTCAGGGAGTAAAATGAGACCAAGTGCCTGATATAGAGTTTGGCCGATGGGATACTCTGTGACGAATTTTCCAAATAAAAGCTTTCCTGTTTCTTTCCCTGTACTACTGTGCATTGTTTTTCCCCCTGTCTACCTACAGCAAACAGGATATTCACGTTTTATATCTGATGCGTGTCACAAATTATTATTATTCATCTGCCTCTTTAGTGTCAGGGTAGAATTGAAAGGCAGTTCGACAAGAGTGGAGCCATTTGAATTAAAGAAAGATACATTTTCCATTACGGCTGCCCCAGCTGCAGACTGCACGGAGCAGCAAACTACCTGATGAGCTATCATGCTTCTATTAATTTAACACAAGAAGACTACTTTTGCTGCTTAGTGCGCAATGCTTTACTCCTCATTAAGGGGAGGTAATTTTGTTTTTTACACACAAAGTTTTCAGTTTTCACTTCTAAACTTCCTCTGTTCCTCAATTGGCAGCCACGCACACCCTGCACCCTGCAACTGCAGCGACAGAGCATCGCGTCGGAAGCAGCATCGGAAGCAGCGTCGGACGTACCCTCTGCGCAGGCGCGATCCAGGGCTTGCGGAGGATTCCACGGCGGTAGCAGCTGCGGGGGGAAAAAACGCCGTCTGAAACTCCGAGGTGGGCGAAGGACCCGTGGAGGTCCCGCGGTACGGGCAGAGAGGCCCGTAGGAAGGCGACCCTTGAAAAGTGCACTTTAGAAGACTCCGTGCCGGGCAGAGGTCCCGTAGCATTGAGGGCAGAGCCCCCTAGTCCGGCGGAAATGGCCCGGTGGAAAAAGGGCCTTGGTGTTTCTGTGGCTCCAGGTTTGCTGGAGTTGCTTGGCGAAGGATGAGTGGAGGCACCCGGCATTAGCCCATTCTCCTGTTGCCCCTTAAAAACTCCGGGAAAAATTCAAGTCAGCGCTTGAACATTTAATTTGTGGATGGTGGCAGGAGGCTGTTTGTGTGCAAAGGCTGACCAGGAACAGAGGTAAGTGGGGAACTTAAAGGTGGAAAAGGTGTAATTGTCTCACCAAATGAGGCTATGATTGTTCATATTTAAATATTAGCGGCAAATTAAGAAATTAAGTTATCAAAATTTAAAGACAAGAGCGGTAAAAGGAGCTGTCCCCACAGTATTTACGGGGGCCGGGGAAGTACTACCCTACCAGGCCTCATCGTTGTTGCTCTGTGCACCGAGTGGGTCCAAAGGAAAGAGAAGCTAATAAAAATGGCACCGGCCAAAGTAAGAGCCCGTAAAAACTTAAAAGCTGGGAAAAAGGCTGATAAGAACCTACCAGATACCGGAGAAGGCTGTGGAACAGGCAACCCAAAATCGGCGTCAAGTGAGCAGCTAGAAGGAAGAAACAAACTACAAGAAATGTCCAATCCTTATTACTAGCACCTAAAGCAGTGAAGCCAAAAGTAACAAGGGGTGGCTCTTCAGTATCGAATTCGATCAAAGACTTTCTTGGAAGACACTTTAAGGGGATGGATGTAACTAGTAAGGAGGCAAGTGTCGTGGCAGATACAAACTCTGAGGCTAGGAGTGATGAGATCTTAACCTCCTTGAATCAGTCTACACTTAATTTATCTGGGATCCTGCTGAACCCACGATTGTCTTCTTCGCCAAGAATTTTCCAGCGGTCACTTGATTGTGAAAACGAGGACGAAGGTGAAGATACACCCACAACTAGTAAAGAAATAAGTTCAAAAAACTTAAATGGAACTATGTCACAATCTAAGGAGAATGTGGATGTGGACTGCTCTTTTGGTTTAGGGAATGACCAATTGCACTCACCACTGCATGGGCTTGAGGTTACAGGAACCTCGAGTACTTCCATGCTTGAGGTTATGTGGATCCTTCAAAAAACCCTGCAGGGCATATTAGAGGTTGCTGTACTAAACAACAATCTTTTAAAAGCCCATGGGGAGCAGTCTAAAGCAATTTTGGGCGAGTTATCCCAAATTAGGGGCTTGATGCCTGCTATAGTTAGACCGATCGGTGGAGATCAGGAGGTGGCAGGTAGTAAAGAGGAGGAGGAAGGTGCGGTAAGGGTCCCAATGGCAAAGAAAGAGGAACCATCAGTATATGTATCCAGGCAACCAATGATTGTGAAAATATGGGGTGAAATGAGATATCATACGAGTAGATTTCAGGGAAGGGAGGTTGCTCGCACAAAAAGACATCTACCAAAAAATCCTGTCAGGAAATCGAGAAGAGGGGAGGGAGAAATGATGGAATTAGTAGGTAAAGAGAGGAAAAAATACAAAGGCTAAAGGAGAACAAGTTAAAGTCTACGAGGGTACAGGAAGAACATTGGAAAAGTTTAGAAAGACCAAATTTCAATAAAAGGGCACTGGTACCTACAATAAGGGAGATGGAGGGCAAAGAGGGAAAAAGTTCAAATAAGGGGAACAGCGAGACAAGTATGTTCAGGAGTTTCAGAAATGCCTAGGTGCAGCAAGGCCCAGGTTGAAAATGTGAAGGGAGATCATGTGTTAATGAGACGGGAAGCCAACTTAAAGGAGGATACCTATGGCTCTAGACAAACAGGTACTCCAGATCTATGGGTCTTCCTAAAACCTGATAACGATGGTAAAGCCGGAAAAAAAGTTAGAAAACTAAATCCATTAAATCGATCTCAACTCTTATTCACTATGGCAAAATGCGCATGTCTAAAGAGAATCGGCACAAAGGACCTTAAAGAAGTAGGGTTTGTTACAAGCAGTACAGGGGGTGAAGTGACTAAAGTCCTCTTTTATTCTGCCTGGGTGAAAGAGGCGGTGGAAAAAGCTAAAAACGAGCTACAAAAGGAGGGCATTAGATTGGTAAGAAAGGAGGAAATACAGGGACAGTACTTCCTGACAAACCATGCTGGTTTAGGGTTAAGACAGATAAGGCTAATCAACTAGAATTTGAATAACAAGGAGGATATGGCAATTACTGTATCTGATTGTGGATTTGCAGGGTATGAAGAAGATGTATTTGCTGGAAATAGGTATAAAGCCCTAGTGTCCCCAGAATTTATGGAGTATGATGAAGAGGGTCGTCACACAGTCTTTCAATCCTATCATGGAATATAAATGGCTACAAGAAAATATCGGCACAGATCGAGTTCGATAAAATTATAAAGAGTAACGATATCTTGTGCCTACAGGAGACATGTCTGTGTGATGATACCCTAGAATCCTTAGCTACAGAAGGATTCGCCCAACACTCCAAAGCAGCAAAGAAAAAGAATCTGGGGAGGCCATCAGGGGGTCAACTTACGCTGGTCTCCTCACAGATAGTTAGGAAAATTGAAAGGTTAAATTTACTTTGTGAGTGGGCGTTGGGCTGCAGAATTCTACTGCAGAAGGTAGACCCCCGCTATGAGGGAATATGCATCATAAATGTGTATATACAGAAGGGAAAGGATCATGAATATAAGGGGAACTTGGGAAAATTAAAAGAAGATTTAGAGTCCATTAGTGTTAAACAAGAGTAGGACATAGTATTGGTGGTAGGTGATTTTAATCATAGACCTAACCCCCGAAGAGTGGATAGTTGGTATAAAGAATTCTTAGAATCCCACCATATTGAAGTAGCAATATTTCCAAGGGGGGAGATGTCACAGCAGGACGAGACGTTCACTCAGCTAATGGGGTCTCTGGGCATGGTATGTGCAAACGGGAGATTCCAGCCAGACCGGCCAGCGGGACAGACCTTTGTAAGAGGCCAGCAACTTTGTCCAATAGATTATCAGCCTGATTCATGTAGGTAAATTGCACTCGCAAAGGGCCAGATTCTGAGAATCTGGCCCTTTGCGAGTGCGATTTTTGCATTTGGTATTCACAATCCCAAATGCAAAAATCGCTATGTAAGAATTCGCATATTTGCGTGGAATGGCATTTAAGGAATCTCTAATAGAGATTCCTCAAATGCTATTCATGACACAAAACAAAATAGCGATTTTGGACTTTTGGGGCCGCTATTTACCGAGAGGTCAGACCTGTCGGTAAATAGCAGAAACTCAGAAAAATGCTTTTAAAAGCATTTATCTAAGTTGCATGTTGCACACACACATGTCCTTTGGACATGTGTGCGCGCAACACCTGTTCAAATGTGCATTTTAGGGGTGCTACAGGGCGTCCTTTGGACACCCCTGGCACCCTTAAAATCGCTATCTCATTTGCGAGTAGCAAATTGCTACTCGCAAATGAGGGATACTCCCCATTCATTCCTATGGGCCTCTTGGCCCATAGGAATGAATGGGGAGTATTTGCGAGTAGCAAATTGCTACTCGCAAATAAAGAACATGTAGGAATCGCTATTTAAGTAGCAATTCCTACATGAATGCCGTTTTGCGTGTCCTCAATAGCGAATCGCTATGATTCGCTATTAGGGACACGCAAAACGGCATGTACATGAATCAGGCTGTATGTGTTTTGCCAGGCTTGGTGTTTTGATTTAATTAAACATTTTGAGGTGATGCAAACCACAGGGTGCAAGGTCTGCACACCTTAGTAAGGACTTGAACACGAACATTGTTGTACATTCATAATCTATGTGAAGTTTAACCAACCCCTGAAGAAGAGTTCAGGTTGAACACGAAATGCATTGGGTTATTTAGATTTGGTTTTTGTTGAACTTTTTGAAACTTTTGTAGATACAGTATGTATTTTTGATTGATATATGTATTTCAGATATATATGCATCATATTGAATTTTCATTTGAATTTGTTTTTGCACATAACATATACTTTTGGAGAACTACAAGTAAACGCATGAATAAAATGTGAAAAATCATGTTTTCATAATGCTTTAACTTTCGAAATTTTTTCCCAGAGGCGTAACGCCCTAGAGCTGTGCAGTACATAGCCCTTGGTTTCCTAGGACTCAATTTACTATTCATAAGCAGGGATCTGGTACCCCTCCCATTGCACTGCACGCACATGTTCTCACGAATCTGAGTATATACCTTTACACTTTTGTTGATACATTTACTAAGGTGTGCAGACCCACCAATTCATTTTAATATCGACAAGAAGACACTCAGCTTGATGGGGATGGACATATCCAATGCACAGGATCAAAATTACCTTGTAAATAAAATCTCGATACGTTTTATGGCTGCTACATGGAAAAATAATCAATGCTTCCCTTATATAGATAAGATACCGGACTGTCAATTACGAAAGGAAGTTCTGAGGGAAAGAATTGGGGTAAACCCTTGTTATATGAACAATCTGGTAAAGTGTGTTATGATAAATAAGATGGGAGGTTGTACTTGCTCCGTGGGTACTCAATGTGATCTGCCACATAATTTATTCGATTGCCTGAAGTTCCTGGACTTACGTATTATGTTTTTAAAACCAATATTTATGAAATATAAGATTAAAACTAGGACCCAGGCTGTGACACTGATGACCGAAATGGCCTATTTAGATATTGCCATGGCCATGGGGAAATTTATGCAAAAAGTGAGGCTGTTTTATACCTTTTTAATGTATTTTGGCCAATCCTACCGCAATTTAGGTAATAGTGGGGTTTTTAGATTGAATCTGTCTTTAGGATGTATTTACGTGTGTTAATGAAATGTTCTTTTAAGACACATTTTTATCAATGATATGTATTGTTTGTGGACCAATGGTCCAAATAAACATGAAATAAACTGAAACTGAATACACACAAAGTATTAGTTTAGTTTTGTATGCCTAGAAAATCCCTTAAAAGAGAAAACATCACTTAGTCTTAATCTGGTGGTATTGTATTCAGGCTTAAATCCTTTGAGCTAGTCAGTGCTTCTTGTATGTTAGGCATGTGTGGGGAAAACTTGGATCTGTGAATAATCACATCAAAAATTCCAATGGTGATATGGGACCAGCAATGTATTGCTACTAATGATCCACTAGCTACTATACAAAGATGTTTTTTTCACAGAGCATTATGTAGAATTTATTTTTTCCTTTTTTTTCTTTTTTCATATAGCTACTATTGCTGGGCCACCATCTCAGCAGGAGATAGCAGTCCAGCTGCGTGAATAGTGGGTGTAGGCCCTCCCGGCCAAATATTACCTGCTGTTGGCTTTAGAGGTGGCATCTGCTATTACTGCCTGGGCCCCAGTTCCTCCAGCCAGCTGCCAGTGCCTCCATCTTAGCCACAGCATTGGCACCTGCATCTGGTATCTCCGTCCCGATCCACAACTGCTGCCCCCTCCTACCCAGACCGCTTCCAATGCCACGGGGTCCCCAAGCTGACAGGGCTTGGCCAGGAGGTGGCAAGCATTCATTAGGAGGTGGCAAGCCTGTGCTTTGAATTTGATGCCCTCTCAAGTCCCTTTTTAAATGTTTTTTCATTGGTCGGAGGGGCGTTTGTTGTGAGTAGAGATGGTGGGCATTGGGAAGAGGAAGTTGGACATTTGGACATTCTTTCTCTTGGACACTGGCAGGGGATGGGGTGATGTTTGAGGAGAGGGGTGGGCCTGTTGTGGGCCAGGATTGTGGGTATTTTACATATATTGCTAACAACAAATAAAGGGAAATTATTATTTTACTTTATGACTCAAATGTTTGTGGGTGTTTTAATTTGCACTGCTCCCTTTTAGTGCAGCCTGTTTTATAATCTGCTTAAAAATGTGTATACACATTATCTATACATTTGTCCTACTACCCTCTGTAAATATATTGACCACTGAGGGGTGATTGCCAATGCCTATATTGCCTATGCCTACAACAACTCAGATAACGAACAGCTTCAGTAGAAGTTATTTACTAACTAAACTAGCTCACTACACTGCATAGTTCCCTTATCTGAAAAGATGAAGTGATGGCTGCTATTTCTCTGAGTCTTCTTACTGCAGGGCTTCCCAAGGTGCCCTCTTAGTGGTGGTGGTATTAGTAGAATGGTGGCACACTAACAGGAAGGCACTGCAAGTGAGGTCCCACTCCCATGTAGCTGAAATCCATCAGTAGGATTAACCAAAGAGTTATCCATCACAGGTAACTAGATTGAAAGAAACACAGAGTTAGCAGGTTATGTCATATTTATATATTAACTTTAGAAAGACTGAGACCAGACTACCACCATGACACAACGAGGAAGATCTCACATTTTAACACAGGAGAAGTAGCCTCAGAGTCAGGAGTGGACAAGGTTAAGCGTTTATGCAACACAAGGCCGGAATGATGATGTTCTTCTATATCTAAAATAGGGACTTGATTTATTAATGGGTAGGGAAGTGGGGCTGGTGTGGGCTATTGCTCAGGTAATAGAAGATCCCACAGTGAGTTGGTGTCTCTTTCACCAAATCCGCACCACCAAGTGTGTGATCCATTCATGGTGTAAATTAAGTCACACCTCAAAAAATCACACAGCCGTTGGGAAGAGGGTTAGGGGGTTTGATGGTTGGACGGGAAAGGGGATTTTAGGAAAGGTGTGACAAAGACAAATACTGCACCACAATTCCTCCGGGCCATTAGCAGCACATCATCTTCAATCTGTTGTGGAGGGGAATATAGGAGTGCGTGTGACAGAGTTCAGTTAAATGGATTCCAAACCGTAATTCGGTCCCAGAGACCCAAATTATCTAAGTGTTCTTTCATCTAGGTTTGAAAAATAGTAAATATAAATTATGGAGGACTGAAGTAAACCCACAGATTTCTAAAAATTATGATTATTAAAAGAAAAATGATACTGTATTGCCAAATTGGGAGGGGCCTCGGCATTCTTCTCAGAATGTCTGTCACTCTTGGGTACCTAGATGAACCAGTCTAGTAAGGTAAGCAGGAGTGTTATGGAGCTTTCACCTTTCATGCAGAAGAAGACTAAGGCCTGTGGATTGTAAAACAGGTTCAATATTGTAGAGTCAAGAAAAAGGACAAAAGGGAAGCTTCATGAGAAGTGCACCAAGAAGACTAAGAGTCATAATAAGAGCATAGGCTGCTGCAATCTTAAAATTTATGGCATATGAGCAATTAATTAACTGAGAAGTGGGAGCAATTTTACAACCAATCATGGACAAGTATTAGCTGCATGTACCAAACTGATCAATCTCACAACTATCATCATAACATTTAGCCAAGTGGGTGCATCAAGTGATGATGTGACATATTATGTCTGTCTCCAGTTATAACAACAGGCCTTCCCCTGAAAACAACTGTACAATAGAGGAGTTTCATATTTGATCCAGCATACAGACTCAGCAGCAGCAGTTCCAAATCAACACAGCTCTTTCCGGTCCACAGAGCTGAGTCGATATCTTTGAGTCATCTTCATGTTGGTTACCCTGAAGTGAATAAGTTTCTTCTTCTGGCTTTCAAAGTAGTCCCACCCTGAGTCCTTCCATCATCCTGACTCCGAGTAACTAATTAGTCCAACTTCGTCCCACCACAAAGGAGAGAAATTGACCTGTAGTGCACTGCTGTCAATAAACAAGAAGAGAAACATTTTTGTGTAGATTTGTGTTTGTTAAGTAAAACTAACAGCACCGGTCTCAGAAGATTGAGAACCAGAAAAAAGAAGTGGACCCAGCAAGTAAATCTCCCTAAGTGTGAAAGGGCCAATCACCTTCAGGAAAAATGGTCACTCATCAGGCCCCAAACATTGCAAATCATCAACATCAAGTTTGCAAATTAGTTGAATACCCTCCCTCACTGTCTGCCACCACATGAATCATCACTCAAAATCACTCAATAATATATCAATCCAAGCACAGTTGTGCACAATTGTATCTCCTCTTCGAAGCAAGCAGCACACACTGAGTAGTCTTGTAAATCAAATGATCTAGGGCAGCCCTGAAAGGGGATGGAAAATGGATAGGCATGGGATGGAGGCGGGTATTGTTTTTAATGTTCTTGAAGGAAATGGGGATTTCCCCTTGCTATATCCTTTTTTTTGGTGGCAAAAGAGTTCAGCAATAAATCCTATTTAAAAGTTCTTGTAGGAAAGTGCCCATTTTTGCATTTTTGCCCACACTATTTGCCAAACTTTTGATGTACTTTGACTGAGTGGGCCCTGGGTTCCTGCCATCCGGGTACCCAGGGCCTATGTTCTTTCCCTAAACTGTTCTGTTGCACCTAATTTGCAATTCTCTGGCCACATGTAAGTCCCTTGTGAAAGGTACCATAGGTACCGAGGGCAGTGTGACCAGGGAAGGCCTCTAGGGGCTGCAGCACTTATTATGCACCCTTAGAGGCCCTGTAGCTTTACGCACACACACCCATTGCAGGCAGCGTGTTTATTTTTTTTATTTTTTTATTCAAGACAAAAAAGAATGCAGTACTATATGTTCATTTTCCAGACCACAAAAATACCCCCCCCACCCCAAGTCCAGCAGAAACCTTTGACAATACATATAATGCAAGCAGTGAGAATAAGTTAATCAAATTAACTATTTATCAAATTAGTCAAAAATATCAAGAGAAGGTAAGGACATAAGAATTATCCATAGAGCACAGAAAGGTCCAAAGGCAAAAGACGGAGGAAAGAGAAGACTCCAGGTAGAAGGGGATGGGGCAGAGACATGCGAAAGAATGAATAAGAGAAGAGGACGACAAGCTAACCTAGATTGAATATCAGAAACCATTACTACCTATTTCCAAGCGTGGCTACACCTCCTGTTCATTCAATGTGTTGAGCCACCTGGTTAAAGGTGCCCATATCTCTAATCCCTTTTTTTTCCTGGCCCTGCCCTTCCTAGCATATATGGCTGAGTTTATGAGTGGAAATCAGTCGAGCCTGCCATTGGGCGAAAGAAGGAGGGTTTGGATCCTTCCAATGAGAGGCTATACAGATCTGAAGAATAGTCATGGCCAGGAACAAAAAGGCACCCCCAGATTTTATGTTAATCATGTCGTTTAATCCTAACATTATAGTAGCTGGCATCAATTGTATATCTTGTAAGAGAACTCTGTTGATGAAAAGTTGCACCTTTTCAAGTAATGGGGCCAATTATGAGCATGTGACAAACATGTGCACTGAATCAGCACTATATTCAGCACATCTCGGGCAAGTTGTTCCATTACCAGAGCCCCATTTACCTACTCTACTTGGAGTTATATATAAGAAGAAGTCAGTTTTAAAGAATTGTGCTTGCAACTTTGATGACAGGATGTGTGTTTGTGCGAGACTTAGGGCATGGCAAAAGGTTTTAGGAGGTGCATTTAGTTTCTGCTGCCATTTTTCGTCAATTCTATTAATGTCATCTGGCTTCCGCTCATTTAACATTGTGTAAATGCTTCCGATCCGTGGTATACGGGGCTCTAGAATTTTATCTATCAAGGCCATCTTAACGAATCCTGCTGGACTACCAGTTTTATTTGTTAGATATCCTGAAATTACATTATACTGAAATAGTTGACTATTGTCCAAATTATACCGAGTTTTCAGGATACTAAAAGGAAAAATGCCTTTAGAGATGATCACATTGCCCAGTTTGGAAAAGCCCGCTTATTACCACTGTAGAAGAGATGCATTTTGAGAAATGAGCGGTAGGCTGCCGTTATTCCGAGTAAGTGTATAGTAATTTATTTTGGAAAGCCCAAGCGATTTAGGTAGGTTGAAAAATATTTTATAGGCATTCAAAACAGTCTTAAATCTGACCCGCTTGAAATAGCAGTGATCTAGCTGTCGCCAAGGACATCCTCTCACCCTTTCTCCTAGGAGTATTGTATAAGGCGACGGGAGACCTGAAGGGTTTTTGGTAGGAGAGTCTTGCAATAGCTCAGAACTATATTGCAAAACAATAGCCCAGTAATATAATTTAATATTGGGGAGAGCCCACCCTCCTCTCTCTCTGGGCAGTGAAAGAAATGTAAAAGCTCTTCTTGGTTGTGCAGAAGCCCAGATAAACTGGGGGAAAATTTGATCGAACATATGGAACATTATATTGTTAAATTCTAGAGGAATTGTCCGAAAGAAATATAGCAATTTGGGAAACAAAAGTCTTTTTTAAAACATTACATCTCCCCACGATTGTCAGGTGCATATTGTTAATCTTTTTAAGTGAGTTTTTCATGTCGGATGCAAGCGGAGTCAGATTTTCTTTAACAATTAGATCCAAGTTGGAAACTATATTGACCGCAAGGTATCCTTCTTGGTTACTCTATCATCACCCCAGCTTATGTATTCATTCAGCACAATCTGAGTTTTAGATTTATTGAGGCCATAGCCAGAGATATGCCCAAATTCTTGGGGCTCTAGTTCCCTAGCCTTACTGGCCCTTTCTAGTTCTGGAGTTACCAGGGCTAGATCATCAGCATACGCCATAATCTTCATGCCAAAGCCAAACCGGCTCACCGCTACTATCTCAGAGTTAGATTCAATTTTCCTAATCAAAGGATCAATAAATAATGCAAACAGCAGTGGTGAGCAGGGGCATCCCTGTCTTGTTCCACGTGTTATCCATATCTGCTTTGTCAGATGCCCATTGGTTACAATTCTGGCAGTAGGACCCTGATATAAAGCCTGTAGTGCCTGTAAAATCCTACGACCGAAACCGATCCATCTCAAGACCCCCCCCAAGTACTGCCAGGAGACCGGACCGAGTAATAATGTGATCGGGTCTCCTGCTACCTTAGCAGCATCGAATAAGGTGACAGTCCGGCGGACATGTTCCCTGGTACCCTTTTTCTGTATAAAACCGTGCTGCCAATTCGAAACCAGAGAGTCAATATTTGATGACAGTTTAGATGCGAGGACTTTGGAGAATATCTTGGAGTCGGTATTAAGAAGGGTTGTCGGTCTGTAAGACGACATTTCCAGAGCAGGTTTATCTTTTTTGAGAAATACTACTATTTTTGCTGAAGACCAGGACTGCGGAGGAGAAGACCCATTAAAAATAGAAGAAACTACATTTGTAAATAAGTCTTTTATCTGTTGTGAAAAGATCTTATAGAATTCAACTGGGATATTATCGTGTCCTGTAGCCTTGCCATCCGGAAGACTTGCCAAGGCAATTGCGATTTCATCCCAGGCTGGGGAGATTTCTAATTGGTCGCTACTCTCTCTATTAAGCTTAGCTACCAGAGTAGCATCTAAATAGTTGGTCATTTCCAATTCTCTAAGCTGTCTAGGCTTAGTAATCTCTTCTGCATATGATATCTCGTAGAAGTCTCTGAACGCCTCCTCTATTTTAACAGGATCATTTGTTAGCCCCTCCGAGTTCGTTTGAATTGAAGAGATTAGATTGGCAGTAGTCTGTTGCCTGGTAGAAATGGTCAATTGATGGTCAATAAGGTCACTGCATTCACAAAGCCTTTCGCGGGACGAAGTCCATTTTGCCGCTGTTTGTTCTGCTAATATGGTCCCCAATTCTGCCTTGGCAACCGCAACGTTGGTCAGTGTTTCTTCAATTCCAGATCCCGCCCGGACAGCTTGAATTAATTTTCTTTTGGCTTCTATCATTTGCTTGAGTAAAGCATCAGACTGTGCTTTCTCTTTTTTATTCCTTCTGATAGAAAATCCGAGCGTCTCCCCAGTTATCCCTGCCTTTAATGTGTCCCAGGCAACCATTACCGAGGCTGACCCAGAATTTAGCTCTAAGAACTCCTGTATCCATCTTTTCATGTGTTCTACGTAGTCAGTATCATACAGGAGGGCTTTTTCAGAAGTCCAGTTAGAACCTTGTTCCCTATTTACCAATCCCTCTAAGTTAATAACAAGAGGGTTGTGATCAGAAACAAGTCCAGGAGCAGTATCAATAACGCAATCAGGGATCAGGGATCCAGAGGTTAGAAAATAGTTCAGCCAAGCGAATGATGTATGGGTAGCTGAGAGAAAGGTATACCCATCCTGATTAGGTTTTAGATTAGCCCACACGTCTTCCAGGCCATGAGTCCTAATCAAATTTAACACCATCTGGAAGACCTTAGGTTTCCTGCCTCTATATTCCCAGGCCCCTTCTGAGTTCCAGGTACTAGGCAGATTTAAATTTAAATTGCCGCACAATATGATGGGAAGTTGCCAGTGTGCAAGTTTCTCATTTACTACATGAATTACCCCTGGATCATCTAGGTTGCTTCTATATACAGAGCAGATAGTAAAAATAAAATTCGAGGACGCGGAAGGATTGGAACAACCTCCGATCACCCACCATCCTAGAGAATCAGCTATTACCTGATTAACAGTTAGAGGTAATCTTTTTTAGACTAGGATCCCAACTCATTTAACCCTGACTCCTTGCAAAATCGCACCGATGACCTTATAGCCCAGGGTGTTCAGCAGAGATTTCTGAGCGCCTTCTACATGCATCTCCTGAAGGCAGACAATGTCTGCCCCCATTGTTCGTAAGATTTGTGCAGTTTTGTATCTTTTCGCAGACTCATTTAGACCGCAAATATTGAGCGAGACGATTCTAAGTTTGTACAACATAATAAATGTTAGATTTTAAATACCTTCATCAGCAGAAATCTTCCTTTTGCCACCCGCTAAGCTATTAATGATGCTAAATAGAATTTTCCCGACCTTCTACCCCGTCCCCCATCCCCTTGCCTTCCCAAGCCTGCCTCCCCATCCAGCCATTCCCTTAATGTCTCTACCCTTCTTCATATCTAAAGGTTTTCCTGTGTCCTTTCCAGGCAAAGCCGAATTCTTTTTTTTTTACCAATACCATAATTCTGCTACTGTTGCTTGCTTTCCAACCTCCCTATCCCACCCCCACCCCCCTCTCCAAAAACAGGCAGTCAGGAAAAGCCTGAATGATGGTACGCATGTCTGAGCTCTGATCGCCAGACCACACCAAATTTTAAACGGTGTGTCGGTGGTCGGTGGTTTGGTTCTAATCACCTTTCCCTTTCTTACCCATAGATACCAGCTGATTTTACCCATACCAAAGCTTTTTTTTTCTTTTTTTTTCTTCCCCCATACCCTTTTTGGGGGTGGAGCAAGGGATCAAGACTAAACAAGAGCCTTATTTTTTCAAAAGAAGACAGTGAGAAAAAAGTGTGCGTAGGTACGTGGGTGCAATACTTAGTGAAGAGCATAGAGCATCTATATCAGCTATAGGAGAATTAAGACAAGAAACAAATGGAGTCCATATTAGCCTAGTACAACTGGACCCCAAGGATCAGACGAGCTTAATTCGGCCTTTTTCTTCCCACAATGTCTTTCAGATATCTCCTGCTTTGATCTCTGACAGAAAAACCTGCGTGGTGTCCTCAAATATTACTTTTAATCTCGCTAGATTCATTAGATATACTTGGGCACCTTGTTGTTGAAAAGGTGAGATCAGTTGACGTAACCTCCACCTACGGTCAACTGTTGCTTGTCCAAAGTCTGGCTTGGATAATAATTTTATACTGTTGACTTCCTTCTGAGAGTTCGTTCTGGCTTGGTCATATACCAGCTGCCTCAAAAGAAAGTTAAAAAAAAAACACCCTGGGTTTTTGATTTCCTAATCTGCTGCCATCTCTTCGCATCTTTAGGTTGAATGGAAAACGGCGTGCCCTCTGGATCTCTTGGTCCCAGTTCCAGCTGGACTCTGAGGGAAAGGCAACACGGAGGAGCTTGACAATGTACCCTCTGGGCTCGTCTCCCTCAACCCCTTCCGGAATCCAAAGCAGCCTTAGGTTATTTCTCCGCATTCTGGTCTCTTGATCCTCCATCTTGGTCATCAGGTCTGAAAGACAGGCAGCCTGGGATAAGCCTTGCTCTTTCACGCTAGCCATGTCAGTTTCCAGAGACTCTGCCTGGGCTTCTACCATAGCAACTCGGTCACCAATATCCGTACAGATTTTATTTAGTTTCCTGATCCCTCCCTGGAGTTTTTTAGAGGCCCCCTTAGCTGCCAGGCTATCAGATCGTACTTCATCCCGAAATTGTTTAATAGACTCCAGAATGGTAAACAGAAAAGGCTCGGCCGGGCTCCCAGTGATCGTGTTTGAGCTCTCTTCGGTCAGAAGATTGGGGAAATTACCCTATGGGGAACGACCCGTGAGAGTCTGAATATTCCCATTTCAACTGGGTCCATCTTCTGCTCCTGGTTTTCTTTTTTTGTTGAGAGGTTTTGGAAATTGGATCAGATTCAATGTCTTCCGGTTTACTATTCTCAGAAGAGCTAGTCAGGGAATCTTCATTCTCCGTTCCGGACAAAGACCCGTCTGAGACTGAAAATAAATTTTCTGTAGTAAGATCTGGAGACTGTGGATCTGTTGGGCCAAGGGCAGCACTCTTCTTAAGGTACTCACTGTCCTGGGTCTCAATATGCTGCTGGGAAGGATTAGCTGTGCTGGTAACAGTATCTGGCGTGATCGGGGTGCCGCTTAGTGCCTCTGTACCACTATTTAACAACTCGGGAGCTTGCACGGGCGTTAGCAGACTCTCTCCCATCACCTCCTTCCCAGGGTTATTTACATCTCTGTCTGAGTCTTTGGCCGAGAAATTAGCTGAAGAAATCTGCGAAGTTAGCGGAGTTTGTGGCGTAGGATCCAGCTCCTCAATCCCCCCAGCCATCAGACAAGCCCCACTTGGATTGACGCCCCCCCTCCCATCAGGTATGCTGCTAGAGTCTGAGAGAGTGGGGGGGACTTAGTTAAAGCAGGAAAATGTTTAGTTATAGAAGGTGAGAACACAGCGCCTGCCAGCGAGCTGTCTTTTAACATGCTATGTCCAACCAGCTTCCCAGTCATCTTTTTAGTATTCCCTTGGCCCGTTTACCTTTAGGAGGGGGGTCCGTCTTTTCAGGCATTGTCTCAGCAGGTCTCTCTTTATTGTCACTTTCTGCCGCATTTTGATTCAGGGCCATTTTCAATGTTATGTTCTTCTGCCCCCACGTCGTCATGTTGGATTCCCTCCTGCACCAGCGCGTTGAAAATGGTATTGCATTTCCCCAGACGCCTTCCAGGCAAACTGGATTGAGCCCGGTTTGCTACAGTAGCAGTCGTGCTTCTTCTGATCGTGAAATTTACAATGTAGCAATTAAGATTCCAAAGAGCGGAGGCCCCAGCTCGTGACCCGCTGATCGTGAACGAGAGTGCAAAGCACCCCGGGCATTCCGATCTTACAAACGACCACAGCCGTGATCGCCAACATCTACCTCGATCCAGCTCAGTCAGCTGGGATAGTAGCAGGTTATCTCACCAAGCACTGACCGAAGGAGCTTCGGCGTATCGCTTGTGGTGTGGCGGCTGACTCACAGGAAAACTCACTCTAGCGCTATCTGCTGCCCAGCTGTACGTGGTTCACTGCTCCGCCGCAGGCAGCGTGTTTTGATGCAGAACAAAGTGAGGAGTAGATATGGCACACATCCCTGTGTGCCCTGCCTACAATCCACTGCCCTGGCATAGATAAGCCACTCCTCTAGCTGAGTGCACTATACCATTGGTGAGGGTATTGGGTCGTGAGCCTTCTACCCCTAAAGTGTCTATGCCAATTCTTATATATTGTAAGTGCAGTAATGCCATGAAGTGTATATGGTGCTGGGGGATTGTCATTACGAGCTCCACTACATCATAATGGCTTTACTGAAAACTAGTAAGTTTGGTATCAAACCTCTCAGCACATTAAACCGACTCTGATGCCAGTGTGGGATTTAATGAAAAATGCACTCAGAGGAACAACCTAGTTCTAGAGTCCTGGCTGAGGGCAGCTCCACACCCCACATGTTTCTAGACCCCTGGGTCTAGAGCCTGCCCCTCTCAGGGTCCTCAGACAAAGCACATCCTCGGATGAGATGCCAAGCCTCCTCCCCCAGCATGGGCAGGGTCCACAAAGGGGAAGCTTCAAAGGCTTCAAACACCCACTGGTTCTGACCCCCACTTTGGTCAGGGGAATTGGCGAGAAAACCAAGTTAGAAGGAGAGGTGTGACCACTTTTGCCAACTCTACCCATCAGGTGGGGGAGGCGTGGTGAAACACTGCCCTCAATACAAGCCAGCTTCCAGATGGGGGGACCCAGCTAACCAGAGTGAGACTTATGTCCCTCTCCCAATGGAGGGTGGCATGATAGGGGATGTAACCACCCCAAGGAAGGGAGCTATTGGTCTCGACCTGTGCCTTCCTGTAACGCCCCTAAATCTAGTATTTAGGGGCAACCCTGAACCTTGTCTCCTCAGATCCAAGCCAAAAAAAGAAGCAAGAAGAAGAAGAGCCAAACAGCCGTGCGGAGAGAAGAAGAGGAGGAAAACAACTGACTTGGCCGCATCCCTACTGGCCTGTCCTGACCTCAGACTTCTCCACCAGAACCTTGGGGTGTCCTGTAGCCATTAGTCCTCGAGAACCCAGAGAACCTGTCCTGCCTTCCAACTAAAAAAGACTTTGTCTCCCATGAGCACTGGGTGTTCTCAATGTAGGAAAGTAGTATCTGCTTCTCATGGTTACCCCCACTTTTTGCTGATGTCACACTGTTTTTGGACGAGGCTTACTGGGATAATGCTATTCAGGACCCCAGGCTATTTACTTTCTCCCTTAAATTGCTAAGTATGTCCTTTAGGTACACTTCAGATTGGCTACTGGGGGACCCTTATCAGTACCTAGTATATGGTACACCATGTACCCGGGCCATAGGCACCCCAGAGGCATACCATTGGCTGAAACATGTATTATGCCACCCACGAGAGGCCATTCAAATTGACACAACAAACCTGCTACAGCAGACAGTGTAAGCTGGCGCTTGCACCACTTACTTAAGATATAGGTTCACTATATCTATCTAAATCACTACACTTAAATACCTATTAATCACCCCTATGGCAAGCCTTATCAATCCTGAAGGCAGGGTGCTTGGTTTTACGTGAGAGGGTGCCCCTGCATGAGCATAGCCCCTCTGCAGCCTTCAGAGACCATTCTCCAGGGTTGTCTGTGATGCAGCCAGACATATATGTTTAAGTGCATTATAACCTTGCGGTAAATGCTAACTTTAAAACGGCTTCTTTGAAACATGTTGTGTTTTGTGTAAAACACCTTGGAAACATACCTCCACACCAGTAACAGGTGTGGGAGGTATGATTCCACCCTTCCAAAGGGACATATATGGGTTACCGGTCTATCCGGTACCAGCTTTCGCGACCTGGGCAGCACAAAATGGACGCTGCCAGCCACAGACACGATTTTGCTCTCCTGCTGCTGAGGCAAGCTTGAGCAGAGGAAGGCATGACAATAGGCATCCTGTCACAGGGAGGTGTGACCACCTCCCAGACACGGTTTAGTGTATTGGGGCTGGATGGGTGCACTCTGAGAGTTCCAGAAAGTCTGCACTGGGGGCACATTTGGTGTCCTTGTGCATAGTCCAGCTCAAACCAGTTCTGGGAGCCAATGGCTCCTGCTCTGGCGTGAAATTGGACAACCAACATAGGCATAGCCATCCCTCTGTCCTGCCCCTCCCCTAGGGGGGTCCACAGAATCTTTCCGACACCTTCCCATGGGTATAAAGTGGGTTACCTGACTACAGGACTTTAGATTTTAGAACACAAAAGATGAGAGAGGTATTATTATAAAAACAACATTAATAGGGTGTTAATCTCACAGAGGAAAAAGGAAGGTGATGACAGAAATAATCATTCTTTCACTAGATGGTGTTATAGATCCTTTTATTCATTATTTAATTCACAACAGCCAAAGTGTTTCACCCTTGCGGGCTTCTTCAGGGCAAGTAAATGTTCCACAAATCCGAAAAAAAGGGATTCCACAGGGTATTAGCCTAAATTGGTCGGCGATTTCTTAAATATTATTTCTGATCACGGGATCTGAGAAAGGATATTTTATAAATATCAGTAGTCACTGTCCCTGTCGAGAACCAGGATGTATGGGGTGTTGCGCGCTCAGTCGCAGGCCTGTTTACGTGACAATCGAGGAAACTACTGTCACATCAACAAATTTAATGCAATGCACCAAACACAGGACCCTGAAATGTTTACCATCTGCCATGGCCTTAACTATAAATTGCTGCCATTGTCCATGGCAACAAACCCAATTCTGAAATCTCTGGGTCACAGCCATTTAAACACCCTGCTGTTTAAGTCTTCCAAAATCTTTGCCGATATATGGGATATGTCCTGGCAAACATGGCTACTGGTGCACGCTGCCGAACATCCTTAAGCTGAGACCTGTAAATAGTTGTTACCTAACACCCACAAAAGCAATCCAGTGTGCAATGATACACATTTAATCAGTGGCTTGACAACTGGTCCACATGTCTGTCATTAGGTGGATTGTGTGAACAGCACTCTGCAGCAAAGATGGTCCAACCAATCCCAGCACATCATGATGGAGTGCTGAAACAGCAACTCTGTCAAAGTATGTTTGGCTTGGAACATGCCATGTCAGGCAATTTACCGCCACAAATGCTAAAAAACCCACTCCCACAACAATAGAAAAACATTTTATCCAGCTTCCCTTTGTGCAAACGTGCTATTGGGAGGTTGCGTTCATACAGCCCCTCCTGCCTAAACATGCCAAAAATAGTAGCCTGGATTTTTTTCTTTTCTGGTGCCATTGATGCAGGTGACTTCCGGAGAGAAGATCCAGCAGGTAGACTCAATATGTGTCTGGGGCAGTCACTGTATGCTGTTGCTGTGGTGTCTCCATCAGACTCTTGTGCTATTTCAAGATTGTTGATGTGGGTAATACTGGTGCACTGCTGGGACAGGGCTGCTTTGCGTAAAAAAGATGTCATCCTCTTCTTCCTCATCACCTTCCACCACGATCAGAGCAGATTTGCTGCTCTCATCACCTTCGCCACCACCACCTACAGCAAATATTTTGAGTTCTCTCTGGGCCAGCTTCAATGACAATACTGGCTCATTATCCTCATCCCATATACCTGTTAGACTTTCAGGAAATTATTTTTCCCGTTCCTCTTCTGCCGTGATTTTTGCTGAATCCACGCAACGCTGTCGGAGTAGGAGCAGGGAGGCCGAATACGAAATTCAAGTGGCAGGAGAATCCCCGCTAACACATGAACGCCGACCTCAACACAAGCCAATTGAAAAAGCTTGTGTAATATCGATGTGCCAGTGATCAAAATCTGGTAAATCAGAAAATCAATATCGGTGGCTCCTACTACCAGAGCGTGACCCTGCCTATTGAAAGCACAAGACATTAGAACTGCCCATGCTATATAGAAAGTCATGAGAACATGCAGTTCAGTTAACACCCGGATTTTATAAGCGGGCGCCTGGCCCTCTAGAATTTATCCGGAAGCCAGCATCTAAACTCAGAACTTGGTCCTGAAGAAGGTTTTTAATTGTTTCTCCTAAACCGAAACACCGCGTCGACCCCCGTTCTTGCGAATATTTTTAACTTTACATTGTATAAATTGTCTCTGTTTATAGCTTTGATTCTATATGTTTTTATTGTTTGTACAATATACTGTATTTTTATTAATTATCTGTTACAATTACCATATTTTGTGACCTTGAATAAATAGACAAACAACATATTTTTCTAAAAACAATTCTCCTGTGTTTTTCTCTCTAGTTTTGATCAAAAATAAGTAATATGTGTGCAATATAGGTACAAATGATATTTGACATCTTTTCTACAATGATTGATCTATGTCTAGTGAAATAAGTTGTGTAATACGTTTTGAATATTTTTGTGTGATTGGTATTGCTAAAAAACAAGATTCTGGGCACCACCTGATTAACCTAAACCACCTTTGTGGTTAACCAATGGGACTTCCCTGTTTCCCAATATTACTCCCCTGTCCCAGATTTGACAGATAAGGGGGCCTCCTTTACTTTTTATGATTTGTGATTCAGACTCAGCCAGGGTCCAATCTATGTCCAGATCATCAGAAGGGGGGCTTGGAGAAGATGGCAGGGTCCCCTTTCTTTTTCTTGCTGGGGATCTGGAAGCCAATAAACAAGAGGTTGTTGCCAAGGAGGAAGAGCAACCTCCTGTTCTGCTCTTACTTCGGGAAGATCTACTATTGATGGCTGTGGCAGTTTTCCTCTTTGCTCAGCTTCCTACAATGACTGGGTACTACTTTGCAAAAGAGACAAATCCAATTCAATGTCACTGCTCGTCAGTGTTGCCATGATTGCAGTGTCTGCCTTCCTGACAGACATGGGCTTAGGCTTAGGTTGGGGTGCTTGGATGATGCGGTGGTGCTGCTCGCAGCTTTCTACCTGGAGGCCGTTGTGGTAGGCTCAGTTTTCCAGGAAAAGGTTCAGGTCGATACGCCATTGGTGGAAAGCTGCTTCTTTTCACAATCCACTTTCTTCGCAGCACCTTTCTTTGGGACCATCTTAAAACTGTCAGTTGGCAGGCACTTAGCTGCACAAGCGGAAGATATTGGAGGACTTACATCACGTTTTGGCTGGTCACATAACTTTGTACCAGCATTCTGTCTGGAAGTACTCTGGGTGATGTCTCTTCTGCACCTAAAATCAAACAAGCAAGAAAAATATTTAGTGAAACTTGCCATTGTTGCAGTTTGAATTAGTACAGACAAAGGCAATATAATTAAGTGTGGTTGCTTAAGCATGCAGTGTATCCATTCCAAAGTCAAACCACACCACCATAATATATTATTACATTTCCAATCAGGATAAAAACATACAGATGCAACTATTTGCTTTATGTGCATCTAAGGGAGACACGTGTGGCAGCCAGGGAAGTGCAGGGGAAAATGGAATAATCCTTAAAAAACGAATGCTGGTGTGCACCTATGGCAGACAAGGAGGTCCAGGGGGAAATGAAATAATCCTTAAAAGAATTATACTAGTGTGTGCCAATAGCAGACAAGGTGTATAAGGGGGAAATGGAATAATCCTTCCGAAAATGAAGGCTGGTGTGGGCCTATGGCATGCAAGAGGGTCCAGGGGGAAATGGAATAATACTTAAAAAATGAATGCTGGTGTGCACTTATGGCAGGCAAGGAGTTCCAGAAGTAAGTGGATTAATTCTTAAAAAACGAATGCTGGTGTGCATCTATGGCAGGCGGTTGTATGACACAACCGTGCATGACTAAATAACGTAGTCGGAACTACGAATGCGTCTTAGCGACGCATTCCTTTACCATATAAGTCTTTACAATGACTTGTGCTAGGGTAAGCACCGGACTTTGGAACCATATAATTTACTATTTTAAATCCAGTCCGTGCAACAGTAGGGAAAGCATTGGACTTTAAAGCCCAAAGCTGCTTTACATAAGGCTTGACATTCCAACAACATGTGTGGTTAAAGGAAATCGTGGTTAGGACTCATTCATTGTTCTAACTGCGCTGCACTGGCAATGCATGGTATGGCCATAGCTGTAATTTCATGTATACCATGTGAGGTAAGTGGGTCCACGGGGAATATGAATAATCCTTAAAAAATGTATGATGGTGTGAGCCTATGGCAGGCAAGAGGATCCCAGGGGAAATGGAATAATCCGTAAAAAAAATAATGCTGGTTTGGGCATATGGCAGGCAAGAAGGTCCAGGGGGAAGTGGAATAATCCTGAAAAAATAAATGCTGGTGTGTGTTCACCTATAGCAGTCAGGGGGCCCATTGCGAAATGGAATAATTCTTGAAAATGGAAAGCTGGTGTGAGTGTGTGCTGTGCACCTGTGGCAAATGTAAAAACAACAGGTGATGGACAGAATGCAGAACAATGTCATACATTCAGCCCAGTACAGAGATCTGGGACTAAATCCATCGTTTTTTTGCTCACCATGCCATTCCAGTTTGAACCCAGCCACATGCAAATCAGACTTGACCCTGTGCCCCAAGGGAACAGTCCAGCCCGAACTGCCAAACCAGGTCCTCCCTGGACTGGAAACAAGCATCCAAGGACCGGTTTCGGGCTTTCAGCTCTCTTCAGCCTGGATAGCTTGATTCCAGTGGCATGGAGAGCACGGGACTCACGTCTGAGCATACCCGTCCCACTCGGGGTGACAAATGCAAAAACAACAGGTGATGGACAGAATGCAGAACAATGTCATACATTCAGCCCAGTACAGAGATCTGGGACTAAATCCATCGTTTTTTTGCTCACCATGCCATTCCAGTTTGAACCCAGCCACATGCAAATCAGTCTTGACCCTGTGCCCCAAGGGAACAGTCCAGTCCGAACTGCCAAGCAAGGTCCTCCCTGGACTGGAAACTGAAGACGGCTGGAATGCCAGAAACCGGTCCTCGGAAGCTTGTTTCCAGTCCAGGGAAGACATGGCTTGGCAGATCGGGCTGGACTGTTCCCATGAGGCACAGGGTCAGACTGATTTGCATATAGCCATGTTTGAACTGGGGTGGCAGAGTGGGCTAAAGAACGGTGATGGATCAAACCCAGATCTTTTGACGGGGTGTGAGTGTTTGATTGGCTCAGATGCTCCGTCCGTCATCACCCCCTTTTGTACCGCTTTGGCCGCCATAAGTGTGGCAGGGTATGCTCAGACGTGAGTCCCTTGCTCACTTTGCCACTGGATTCAAGCAAGCCGGGCTGAAGACGGCTGGAATGCCAGAAACCGGTCCTCGGAAGCTTGTTTCCGGTCCAGGGAAGACATGGCTTGGCAGTTCGGGCTGGACTGTTCCCATGAGGCACAGGGTCAGACTGATTTGCATATAGCGATGTCTGAACTTGGGTGGCAGAGTGGGCTAAAGAACGGTGATGGATCAAACCAAGATCTTTTGACTGGGTGTGAGTGTTTGATTGGCTCAGATGCTGCGTCCGTCACCACACCCTTTTGTACCGCTTTGGCCGCCATAAGTGTGGCAGGGTATGCTCAGGCGTGAGTCCCTTGCTCACTTTGCCACTGGATTCAAGCAAGCCGGGCTGAAGACGGCTGAAATGCCAGAAACCGGTCCTCGGAAGCTTGTTTCCGGTCCAGGAAAGACATGGCTTGGCAGTTCGGGCTGGACTGTTCCCATGAGGCACAGGGTCAGACTGATTTGCATATAGCCATGTCTGAACTGGGGTGGCAGAGTGGGCTAAAGAACGGTGATGGATCAAACCCAGATCTTTTGACTGGGTGTGAGTGTTTGATTGGCTCAGATGCTCCGTCCGTCACCACCCCCTTTTGTACCGCTTTGGCCGCCATAAGTGTGGCAGGGTTTGCACAGACGTGAGTCCCTTGCTCACTTTGCCACTGGATTCAAGCAAGCCGGGCTGAAGACGGCTGGAATGCCAAAAACCTGTCCTCAGAAGCTTGTTTCCGGTTCAGGGAAGACATGGCTTGGCAGTTCGGGCTGGACTGTTCCCATGAGGCACAGGGTCAGACTGATTTGCATATAGCCATGTCTGAACTGGGGTGGCAGAGTGGGCTAAAGAACGGTGATGGATCAAACCCAGATCTTTTGACTGGGTGTGAGTGTTTGATTGGCTCAGATGCTCCGTCCGTCACCACCCCCTTTTGTACCGCTTTGGCCGCCATAAGTGTGGCAGGGTCTTCTCAGACGTGAGTCCCTTGCTCACTTTGCCACTGGATTCAAGCAAGCCGGGCTGAAGACGGCTGGAAGTCCAGAAACCGGTCCTCGGAGGCTTGTTTACGGTCCAGGGAAGACATGGCATGGCAGTTCGGGCTGGACTGTTCCCATGAGGCACAGGGTCAGACTGACTTGCATATAGCCATGTCTGAACTGGGGTGGCAGAGTGGGCTAAAGAACGGTGATGGATCAAACCCAGATCTTTTGACTGGGTCTGAGGGTTTGATTGGCTCAGATGCTCCGTCCGTCACCACCCCCTTTTGTACCGCTTTGGCCGCCATAAGTGTGGCAGGGTATGCTCAGGCGTGAGTCCCTTGCTCACTTTGCCACTGGATTCAAGCAAGCCGGGCTGAAGACGGCTGGAATGCCAGAAACCAGTCCTCGGAAGCTTGTTTCCGGTCCAGGGAAGACATGGCTTGGCAGTTCGGGCTGGACTGTTCCCATGAGGCACAGGGTCAGACTGATTTGCATATAGCCATGTCTGAACTGGGGTGGCAGAGTGGGCTAAAGAACGGTGATGGATCAAACCCAGATCTTTTGACTGGGTGTGAGTGTTTTATTGGCTCAGATGCTCCGTCCGTCACCACCCCCTTTTGTACCGCTTTGGCCGCCATATGTGTGGCAGGGTTTGCTCAGACGTGAGTCCCTTGCTCACTTTGCCACTGGATTCAAGCAAGCCGGGCTGAAGACGGCTGGAATGCCAGAAACCTGTCCTCAGAAGCTTGTTTCCGGTCCAGGGAAGACATGGCTTGGCAGTTGGGGCTGGACTGTTCCCATGAGGCACAGGGTCATACTGATTTGCATATAGCCATGTCTGAACTGGGGTGGCAGAGTGGGCTAAAGAACAGTGATGGATCAAACCAAGATCTTTTGACTGGGTGTGAGTGTTTGATTGGCTCAGATGCTCCGTCCGTCACCACCCCCTTTTGTACCGCTTTGGCCGCCATAAGTGTGGCAGGGTATTCTCAGACGTGAGTCCCTTGCTCACTTTGCCACTGGATTCAAGCAAGACGGGCTGAATACGGCTGGAATGCCAGAAACCGGTCCTCGGAGGCTTGTTTCCGGTCCAGGGAAGACATGGCTTGGCAGTTCGGGCTGGACTGTTCCCATGAGGCACAGGGTCAGACTGATTTGCATATAGCCATGTCTGAACTGGGGTGGCAGAGAGGGCTAAAGAACGGTGATGGATCAAACCCAGATCTTTTGACTGGGTGTGAGTGTTTGATTGGCTCAGATGCTCCGTCCGTCACCACCCCCTTTTGTAACGCTTTGGTCGCCATAAGTGTGGCAGGGTATGCTCAGGCGTGAGTCCCTTGCTCACTTTGCCACTGGATTCAAGCAAGCCGGGCTGAAGACAGCAGGAATGCCAGAAACCGGTCCTCATAAGCTTGTTTCCGGTCCAGGGAAGACATGGCTTGGCAGTTCGGGCTGGACTGTTCCCATGAGGCACAGGGTCAGACTGATTTGCATATAGCCATGTCTGAACTGGGGTGGCAGAGTGGGCTAAAGAACGGTGATGGATCAAACCCAGATCTTTTGACTGGGAGTGAGTGTTTGATTGGCTCAGATGCTCCGTCCGTCACCACCCCCTTTTGTACCGCTTTGGCCGCCATAAGTGTGGCAGGGTTTGCTCAGACGTGAGTCCCTTGCTCACTTTGCCACTGGATTCAAGCAAGCCGGGCTGAAGATGGCTGGAATGCCAGAAACCTGTCCTCAGAAGCTTGTTTCCGGTCCAGGGAAGACATGGCTTGGCAATTCGGGCTGGACTGTTCCCATGAGGCACAGGGTCAGATGTTTGATGTTTGATGTTTGGTGGTTTTTATATAGCGCTCTGTCACTCCAGGGAGCATCCTGGCGCTTTGTCTTCATTGCTGACAAGTCGTACGGTGTTTCGACTGCATTAGGGTTACTTGAGTATAATTAGACCAGAGTTTTGCATTTTGATTCTGAGAGTCCGTAGATCCAGGTTTTTAAGGATTTTTTGAAAGTCTGTTCTGATGATATTAGACGGAGGTCTGTGGGGAGTGTGTTCCAGGCCTTGGCCCCAAGAACTGCCAGTGATTTACCCCCCTTGGTGGCAAGTTTAAACTTGGGGACAGTCATCAGATTGGCTGTGGCTGATCTGAGTTCTCTCGAGGGATGATACCTATGAAATCTGCTATTTATGTATTTTGGGCCCCGTTTGTGAAAACACCTAAATGTGATCACAATGATTTTAAATAAAATCCGCTTCTGAATAGGAAGCCAATGCAGCTTGTTCAGGGCGGCTGATGCTGATGATCTTCTAGGCAACCTTAGGACCAGTCTCGCTGCCGCATTTTGAATAGTCTGTAGTTTGTGTAGGGTAGATTTTGTTACCCCTGCATACAGACTATTACAGTAATCAATTTTAGATGTTATTAAAGCAACTGCTACTGTTCGGCGGGCGGGCAATGGTATATAGTCAAAAAATTTGCGTAGTCCTTTCATGATGTTAAAGCAGACAGCTGCTATTTCTTTGGATTGTTGCTTGAAAGAAAGCAGATTGTCAAATTTTATACCCAGGTTTCTAGTGGCATTGACGGTATCGGGAGGAGCTTCCGCATCGGGTGGCCAGCAGGTGAGTGGGGAAAATAAATTATTTTTCCCAAATGGAAGGATCTCTGTCTTTGCAGAGTTACATTTCAGATGATTTTCGTGCATCCATTTAAAGGTCGCCGTCAGACACTCTTTTAGGTCTCGTTCTGCTTTAGCTGTATCTTCGTCCAGAGTCAGGACCAGTTGGGTGTCGTCGGCGTATGCGACCGTATTCACGTTGAAGGACGCAATTAGATTGATCAGGGGAGCCATGTACAAATTAAATAAGGTAGGGCTCAGACTAGAGCCCTGAGGTACCCCTGAACCAATCTCCTTCTCCTTTGAATAGAATTGTCCCAACCTGACGATTTGTTTTCTGTTTAATAGAAAGTTTGTGAACCAGTTCAACACGGTGCCCCCTATACCCGCCTCAGCTAGGCGATGTAATAGGATGGTGTGGGACACCGTGTCGAAAGCTGCCGATAAGTCAAGGAGGACAAGGACAGCCTTGCCCCCCTGGTCTAGTGCAGTTCTTAAAGTTTCTGTTGTGGATAGCAGAGCTGACTCAGTAGAGTGGTTAGCTCTGAAACCAGCCTGGTTGGGATGTAGGATGTTATTTGTTTCCAGGAACGTTGTTAACTGTCTGTTGACCAGGGTTTCAGTGCATTTACACAGTGCAGGGAGTTGGGAGATCGGTCGCAGGTTTGTTAGGACAGATGGATCATGTAAAGCCTTTTTTTGTAGTGGCTTTACAATGGCCATTTTCCACGCATTGGGGACTTCTCCAGATTGAAGTGAGGCATTGATGATGTCATTGATCATGGGGCTTACGTCCTCTTTAATAGCCTGGATTAGTGAGGGAGGGCACGGGTCAAGTGGCGATCCAGATTTAATTTTTGACAGGATTTTCGAAGTGTCTGCTTTATCAATCAGGTCAAAAGTATTCCATCCAACTGTTGTCCCAGGGTTACTTCCTTGCGAATTGTGTTCTTTGTTTTCCGAAATAACAGGGACATTTTTGGTGATGTTTACAATCTTTTGTTCAAAGTAATCTGCAATGTCATTGCAGAAACTTTGTGATGGTGGTATCTCATGAGATAATATTTTTGGATTTCGGAAGCTTGTGACTATACGAAAAATTTCTTTTTGGTCATTCTGTGAAGTTTCTGTTCTTTTGGTAAAATAGGTTGTTTTAGTTTTTTTTATAAGTGCGTGGTAATTCTGTCTTGCAGTTTTAAAGTTGGCCTGATCTACCTCGTCATATTGTTTACGCCATTTACGTTCGAGTCTACGCACTGTGCGTCGTGTGTCTTTCAGTTCATCTGTGAACCAGGGAGCTGATGTTTTCCCCTGTTTGGACGTGGATTTTTTGTTATTTCTTCCGGAAGTCAGTTTCTCACCTATGGTTCTCATCCATTTATCATAACTAAGATTGTCAATAGTAGCGTTTCCTACCGTCTCTGGTTTATTCTCTCTAACCCAATTTTGTAGGTCAGGGTGCTCTATGATTTTGGTCCAGCAGGGAGTTGGCTTCTCATCTCTAACTTTAGCTGGTTTTGAAGTTTTCATTTCTTCCGTTTTGAGGTGGAAGGCAATGAATTTATGATCAGTCCACGTTTGGAGTAGGGGCGTAGAGACGTTTATTGACTTCAAATTCGTGCAAATGCAATCCAATACATGGCCCGCTGAATGTGTGGGCTCGTTCGTAAGAATTGTGAGTCCCAGCACATGCATGATGTCTTTAAATTGTAGTGCGTTTGTGTCGTTAATGCAGTCAAGATGAAGATTTAAATCTCCCATTAGGGTGAAGTTAGCAGCCTTGAGTGTCATATTAGTAAATGCTTCTCCTAGACTTTCTAAAAAGTGGCTGGTTAGTCCTGGTGGGCGATAAATTAGTGCCCCTGAGAAAGTGAAAGAGTCGTGGGCTTTTAAATTAAAAGCTAAACTTTCCGCATCTTTTATTTCCGGTAATTCCTGAATATTACATGTGAGGGTTTCTCTATGAATGATAGCAATCCCTCCGCCTCTTTGTATAGGTCTATCCATTCTCTGTATCGTGTATCCAGGTGGGAGTGCGCATACAATGTCAGGGTTGGACCAGTTTTTTAGCCATGTTTCGGTGACCATGAGACAGTCCAAATTATTTTCTATCATCAGATCATATATGTGTAGGGCATTTTTGCACATGGAGCGTGCGTTATTTAGTCCTCCCTTGATAGTTTTATATGTAATTTTTGGAGTAAATTTTACATAGGATTGTAAAGTTTGTTTACAAATGATACATGAAATGGGTCCTAGCCATCTGTCTATTGGTATGACATGTTGGCATTGTTTGGTGTTAGAGTTTAAGGACAGTAGCTTTTCTTTGGTTAACTGACCTGTATGCATTATTTAGTAAGTGGCGCAAGGCCTACAGCCCTCAGCCCGTCCTTAGCGCGGACGGGCGCAGACGGACTGACTCTGGCTTGACTCCGGCGCTGGCGAGGCGCGTCCGCTGTCGCGGAGGATGTCCGTTTCCTTTTGTAGGGATGGCTAGAGCGCTGACCCAGCTGCCGCCTCCCACTCAAGATGTCTGCCGTTTGTATTCTTACCTTCTGCTCGGTAAACAGCCCTGAAATCGGCTGTAACCGACGAAGTGCAGGGGGAATGATTTACAGGGGCGGGGTAAGTGCTAATTACTATCAGAATGCTTTTTACCAGCAAATGCAAATTTTAAAAATTCGGCGTCTAAAATTGCAAATAACGTTTGTGTACAATGCGCTATCAGTCAGCGCCAGTTGCACACAGTTAAGCTTTATCTTCTTCTACCTCCCGGCTTAAGCCTCAGGAGGGGTCCAATTTCACGCAGGTAAACAGAATGATTTGCATATAGCCATGTCTGAACTGGGGTGGCAGAGTGGGCTAAAGAACGGTGATGGATCAAACCCAGATCTTTTGACTGGGTGTGAGTGTTTGATTGGCTCAGATGCTCCGTCCGTCACCACCCCCTTTTGTACCGCTTTGGCCGCCATAAGTGTGGCAGGGTATGTTCAGACATGAGTCCCTTGCTCACTTTGCCACTGGATTCAAGCAAGCCGGGCTGAAGACGGCTGGAATGCCAGAAACCGGTCCTCTGAAGCTTGTTTCCGGTCCAGGGAAGACATGGCTTGGCAGTTCGGGATGGACTGTTCCCATGAGGCACAGGGTCAGACTGATTTGCATATAGCCATGTCTGAACTGGGGTGGCAGAGTGGGCTAAAGAACGGTGATAGATCAAACCAAGATCTTTTGACTGGGTGTGAGTGTTTGATTGGCTCAGATGCTCCGTCCGTCACCACCCCCTTTTGTACCGCTTTGGCCGCCATAAGTGTGGCAGGGTATTCTCAGACGTGAGTCCCTTGCTCACTTTGCCACTGGATTCAAGCAAGCCGGGCTGAAGACGGCTGGAATGCCAGAAACCGGTCCTCGGAGGCTTGTTTCCGGTCCAGGGAAGACATGGCTTGGCAGTTCGGGCTGGACTGTTCCCATGAGGCACAGGGTCAGACTGATTTGCATATAGCCATGTCTGAACTGGGGTGGCAGAGAGGGCTAAAGAACGGTGATGGATCAAACCCAGATCTTTTGACTGGGTGTATGTGTTTGATTGGCTCAGATGCTCCGTCCGTCACCACCCCCTTTTGTAATGCTTTGGCCGCCATAAGTGTGGCAGGGTATGCTCAGGCGTGAGTCCCTTGCTCACTTTGCCACTGGATTCAAGCAAGCCGGGCTGAAGACAGCAGGAATGCCAGAAACCGGTCCTCGGAAGCTTGTTTCCGGTCCAGGGAAGACATGGCTTGGCAGTTCGGGCTGGACTGTTCCCATGAGGCACAGGGTCAGACTGATTTGCATATAGCCATGTCTGAACTGGGGTGGCAGAGTGGGCTAAAGAACGGTGATGGATCAAACCCAGATCTTTTGACTGGGAGTGAGTGTTTGATTGGCTCAGATGCTCCGTCCGTCACCACCCCCTTTTGTACCGCTTTGGCCGCCATAAGTGTGGCAGGGTATGCTCAGGCGTGAGTCCCTTGCTCACTTTGCCACTGGATTCAAGCAAGCCGGGCTGAAGACAGCAGGAATGCCAGAAACCGGTCCTCGGAAGCTTGTTTCCGGTCCAGGGAAGACATGGCTTTGCAGTTCGGGCTGGACTGTTCCCATGAGGCACAGGGTCAGATGTTTGATGTTTGATGTTTGGTGGTTTTTATATAGCGCTCTGTCACTCCAGGGAGCATCCTGGCGCTTTGTCGTCATTGCTGACAAGTCGTACAGTGTTTCGACTGCATTGGGGTTACTTGAGTATAATTAGGCCAGAGTTTTGCATTTTGATTCTGAGAGTCCGTAGATCCAGGTTTTTAAGGATTTTTTGAAAGTCTGTTCTGATGATATTAGACGGAGGTCTGTGGGGAGTGTGTTCCAGGCCTTGGCCCCAAGAACTGCCAGTGATTTACCCCCCTTGGTGGCAAGTTTAAACTTGGGGACAGTCATCAGATTGGCTGTGGCTGATCTGAGTTCTCTCGAGGGATGATACCTATGAAATCTGCTATTTATGTATTTTGGGCCCCGTTTGTGAAAACACCTAAATGTGATCACAATGATTTTAAATAAAATCCGCTTCTGAATAGGAAGCCAATACAGCTTGTTCAGGGCGGCTGATGCTGATGATCTTCTAGGCAACCTTAGGACCAGTCTCGCTGACGCATTTTGAATAGTCTGTAGTTTGTGTAGGGTAGATTTTGTTACCCCTGCATACAGACTATTACAGTAATCAATTTTAGATGTTATTAAAGCAACTGCTACTGTTCGGCGGGCGGGCAATGGTAGATAGTCAAAAAATTTGCGTAGTCCTTTCATGATGTTAAAGCAGACAGCTGCTATTTCTTTGGATTATTGCTTGAAAGAAAGCAGATTGTCAAATTTTATACCCAGGTTTCTAGTGGCATTGACGGTATCGGGAGGAGCTTCCGCATCGGGTGGCCAGCAGGTGAGTGGGGAAAATAAATTATTTTTCCCAAATGGAAGGATCTCTGTCTTTGCAGAGTTACATTTCAGATGATTTTCGTGCATCCATTTAAAGGTCGCCGTCAGACACTCTTTTAGGTCTCGTTCTGCTTTAGCTGTATCTTCGTCCAGAGTCAGGACCAGTTGGGTGTCGTCGGCGTATGCGACCGTATTCACGTTGAAGGACGCAATTAGATTGATCAGGGGAGCCATGTACAAATTAAATAAGGTAGGGCTCAGACTAGAGCCCTGAGGTACCCCTGAACCAATCTCCTTCTCCTTTGAATAGAATTGTCCCAACCTGACGATTTGTTTTCTGTTTAATAGAAAGTTTGTGAACCAGTTCAACACGGTGCCCCCTATACCGGCCTCAGCTAGGCGATGTAATAGGATGGTGTGGGACACCGTGTCGAAAGCTGCCGATAAGTCAAGGAGGACAAGGACAGCCTTGCCCCCCTGGTCTAGTGCAGTTCTTATAGTTTCTGTTGTGGATAGCAGAGCTGACTCAGTAGAGTGGTTAGCTCTGAAACCAGCCTGGTTGGCATGTAGGATGTTATTTGTTTCCAGGAACGTTGTTCACTGTCTGTTGACCAGGGTTTCAGTGCATTTACACAGTGCAGGGAGTTGGGAGATCGGTCGCAGGTTTGTTAGGACAGATGGATCATGTAAAGCCTTTTTTTGTAGTGGCTTTACAATGGCCGTTTTCCACGCATTGGGGACTTCTCCAGATTGAAGTGAGGCATTGATGATGTCATTGATCATGGGGCTTACGTCCTCTTTAATAGCCTGGATTAGTGAGGGAGGGCACGGGTCAAGTGGCGATCCAGATTTAATTTTTGACAGGATTTTCGAAGTGTCTGCTTTATCAATCAGGTCAAAAGTATTCCATCCAACTGTTGTCCCAGGGTTACTTCCTTTCGAATTGTGTTCTTTGTTTTCCGAAATAACAGGGAAATTTTTGGTGATGTTTACAATCTTTTGTTCAAAGTAATCTGCAATGTCATTGCAGAAACTTTGTGATGGTGGTATCTCATGAGATAATATTTTTGGATTTCGGAAGCTTGTGACTATACGAAAAATTTCTTTTTGGTCATTCTGTGAAGTTTCTGTTCTTTTGGTAAAATAGGTTGTTTTATTTTTTTTTATAAGTGCGTGGTAATTCTGTCTTGCAGTTTTAAAGTTGGCCTGATCTACCTCGTCATATTGTTTACGCCATTTACGTTCGAGTCTACGCACTGTGCGTCGTGTGTCTTTCAGTTCATCTGTGAACCAGGGAGCTGATGTTTTCCCCTGTTTGGACGTGGATTTTTTGTTATTTCTTCCGGAAGTCAGTTTCTCACCTATGGTTCTCAACCATTTATCATAACTAAGATTGTCAATAGTAGCGTTTCCTACCGTCTCTGGTTTATTCTCTCTAACCCAATTTTGTAGGTCAGGGTGCTCTATGATTTTGGTCCAGCAGGGAGTTGGCTTCTCATCTCTAACTTTAGCTGGTTTTGAAGTTTTCATTTCTTCCGTTTTGAGGTGGAAGGCAATGAATTTATGATCAGTCCACGTTTGGAGTAGGGGCGTAGAGACGTTTATTGACTTCAAATTCGTGCAAATGCAATCCAATACATGGCCCGCTGAATGTGTGGGCTCGTTCGTAAGAATTGTGAGTCCCAGCACATGCATGATGTCTTTAAATTGTAGTGCGTTTGTGTCGTTAATGCAGTCAAGATGAAGATTTAAATCTCCCATTAGGGTGAAGTTAGCAGCCTTGAGTGTCATATTAGTAAATGCTTCTCCTAGACTTTCTAAAAAGTGGCTGGTTTGTCCTGGTGGGCGATAAATTAGTGCCCCTGAGAAAGTGAAAGAGTCGTGGGCTTTTAAATTAAAAGCTAAACATTCCGCATCTTTTATTTCCGGTAATTCCTGAATATTACATGTGAGGGTTTCTCTATGAATGATAGCAATCCCTCGCCCTCTTTGTATAGGTCTATCCATTCTCTGTATCGTGTATCCAGGTGGGAGTGCGCATACAATGTCAGGGTTGGACCAGTTTTTTGGCCATGTTTCGGTGACCATGAGACAGTCCAAATTATTTTCTATCATCAGATCATATATGTGTAGGGCATTTTTGCACATGGAGCGTGCGTTATTTAGTCCTCCCTTGATAGTTTTATATGTAATTTTTGGAGTAAATTTTACATAGGATTGTAAAGTTTGTTTACACATGATACATGAAATGGGTCCTAGCCATCTGTCTATTGGTATGACATGTTGGCATTGTTTGGTGTTAGAGTTTAAGGACAGTATCTTTTCTTTGGTTAACTGACCTGTATGCATTATTTAGTAAGTGGCGCAAGGCCTACAGCCCTTAGCCCGTCCTTAGCGCGGACGGGCGCAGACGGGCTGACTCTGGCTTGACTCCGGCGCTGGCGAGGCGCGTCCACTGCACGCGTCCGCTGTCGCGGAGGATGTCCGTTTCCTTTTGTAGGGATGGCTAGAGCGCTGACCCAGCTGCCGCCTCCCACTCAAGATGTCTGCCGTTTATATTCTTACCTTCTGCTCGGTAAACAGCCCTGAAATCGGCTGTAACCGACGAAGTGCAGGGGGAATGATTTACAGGGGTGGGGTAAGTGCTAATTACTATCAGAATGCTTTTTACCAGCAAATGCAAATTTTAAAAATTCGGCGTCTAAAATTGCAAATAACGTTCGTGTACAATGCGCTATCAGTCAGCGCCAGTTGCAAACAGTTAAGCTTTATCTTCTTCTACCTCCCGGCTTAAGCCTCAGGAGGGGTCCAATTTCACGCAGGTAAACAGAATGATTTGCATATAGCCATGTCTGAACTGGGGTGGCAGAGTGGGCTAAAGAACGGTGATGGATCAAACCCAGATCTTTTGACTGGGTGTGAGTGTTTGATTGGCTCAGATGCTCCGTCCGTCACCACCCCCTTTTGTACCGCTTTGGCCGCCATAAGTGTGGCAGGGTATGTTCAGACATGAGTCCCTTGCTCACTTTGCCACTGGATTCAAGCAAGCCGGGCTGAAGACGGCTGGAATGCCAGAAACCGGTCCTCTGAAGCTTGTTTCCGGTCCAGGGAAGACATGGCTTGGCAGTTCGGGATGGACTGTTCCCATGAGGCACAGGGTCAGACTGATTTGCATATAGCCATGTCTGAACTGGGGTGGCAGAGTGGGCTAAAGAACGGTGATAGATCAAACCAAGATCTTTTGACTGGGTGTGAGTGTTTGATTGGCTCAGATGCTCCGTCCGTCACCACCCCCTTTTGTACCGCTTTGGCCGCCATAAGTGTGGCAGGGTATTCTCAGACGTGAGTCCCTTGCTCACTTTGCCACTGGATTCAAGCAAGCCGGGCTGAAGACGGCTGGAATGCCAGAAACCGGTCCTCGGAGGCTTGTTTCCGGTCCAGGGAAGACATGGCTTGGCAGTTCGGGCTGGACTGTTCCCATGAGGCACAGGGTCAGACTGATTTGCATATAGCCATGTCTGAACTGGGGTGGCAGAGAGGGCTAAAGAACGGTGATGGATCAAACCCAGATCTTTTGACTGGGTGTATGTGTTTGATTGGCTCAGATGCTCCGTCCGTCACCACCCCCTTTTGTAATGCTTTGGCCGCCATAAGTGTGGCAGGGTATGCTCAGGCGTGAGTCCCTTGCTCACTTTGCCACTGGATTCAAGCAAGCCGGGCTGAAGACAGCAGGAATGCCAGAAACCGGTCCTCGGAAGCTTGTTTCCGGTCCAGGGAAGACATGGCTTGGCAGTTCGGGCTGGACTGTTCCCATGAGGCACAGGGTCAGACTGATTTGCATATAGCCATGTCTGAACTGGGGTGGCAGAGTGGGCTAAAGAACGGTGATGGATCAAACCCAGATCTTTTGACTGGGAGTGAGTGTTTGATTGGCTCAGATGCTCCGTCCGTCACCACCCCCTTTTGTACCGCTTTGGCCGCCATAAGTGTGGCAGGGTATGCTCAGGCGTGAGTCCCTTGCTCACTTTGCCACTGGATTCAAGCAAGCCGGGCTGAAGACAGCAGGAATGCCAGAAACCGGTCCTCGGAAGCTTGTTTCCGGTCCAGGGAAGACATGGCTTTGCAGTTCGGGCTGGACTGTTCCCATGAGGCACAGGGTCAGATGTTTGATGTTTGATGTTTGGTGGTTTTTATATAGCGCTCTGTCACTCCAGGGAGCATCCTGGCGCTTTGTCGTCATTGCTGACAAGTCGTACAGTGTTTCGACTGCATTGGGGTTACTTGAGTATAATTAGGCCAGAGTTTTGCATTTTGATTCTGAGAGTCCGTAGATCCAGGTTTTTAAGGATTTTTTGAAAGTCTGTTCTGATGATATTAGACGGAGGTCTGTGGGGAGTGTGTTCCAGGCCTTGGCCCCAAGAACTGCCAGTGATTTACCCCCCTTGGTGGCAAGTTTAAACTTGGGGACAGTCATCAGATTGGCTGTGGCTGATCTGAGTTCTCTCGAGGGATGATACCTATGAAATCTGCTATTTATGTATTTTGGGCCCCGTTTGTGAAAACACCTAAATGTGATCACAATGATTTTAAATAAAATCCGCTTCTGAATAGGAAGCCAATACAGCTTGTTCAGGGCGGCTGATGCTGATGATCTTCTAGGCAACCTTAGGACCAGTCTCGCTGACGCATTTTGAATAGTCTGTAGTTTGTGTAGGGTAGATTTTGTTACCCCTGCATACAGACTATTACAGTAATCAATTTTAGATGTTATTAAAGCAACTGCTACTGTTCGGCGGGCGGGCAATGGTAGATAGTCAAAAAATTTGCGTAGTCCTTTCATGATGTTAAAGCAGACAGCTGCTATTTCTTTGGATTATTGCTTGAAAGAAAGCAGATTGTCAAATTTTATACCCAGGTTTCTAGTGGCATTGACGGTATCGGGAGGAGCTTCCGCATCGGGTGGCCAGCAGGTGAGTGGGGAAAATAAATTATTTTTCCCAAATGGAAGGATCTCTGTCTTTGCAGAGTTACATTTCAGATGATTTTCGTGCATCCATTTAAAGGTCGCCGTCAGACACTCTTTTAGGTCTCGTTCTGCTTTAGCTGTATCTTCGTCCAGAGTCAGGACCAGTTGGGTGTCGTCGGCGTATGCGACCGTATTCACGTTGAAGGACGCAATTAGATTGATCAGGGGAGCCATGTACAAATTAAATAAGGTAGGGCTCAGACTAGAGCCCTGAGGTACCCCTGAACCAATCTCCTTCTCCTTTGAATAGAATTGTCCCAACCTGACGATTTGTTTTCTGTTTAATAGAAAGTTTGTGAACCAGTTCAACACGGTGCCCCCTATACCGGCCTCAGCTAGGCGATGTAATAGGATGGTGTGGGACACCGTGTCGAAAGCTGCCGATAAGTCAAGGAGGACAAGGACAGCCTTGCCCCCCTGGTCTAGTGCAGTTCTTATAGTTTCTGTTGTGGATAGCAGAGCTGACTCAGTAGAGTGGTTAGCTCTGAAACCAGCCTGGTTGGCATGTAGGATGTTATTTGTTTCCAGGAACGTTGTTCACTGTCTGTTGACCAGGGTTTCAGTGCATTTACACAGTGCAGGGAGTTGGGAGATCGGTCGCAGGTTTGTTAGGACAGATGGATCATGTAAAGCCTTTTTTTGTAGTGGCTTTACAATGGCCGTTTTCCACGCATTGGGGACTTCTCCAGATTGAAGTGAGGCATTGATGATGTCATTGATCATGGGGCTTACGTCCTCTTTAATAGCCTGGATTAGTGAGGGAGGGCACGGGTCAAGTGGCGATCCAGATTTAATTTTTGACAGGATTTTCGAAGTGTCTGCTTTATCAATCAGGTCAAAAGTATTCCATCCAACTGTTGTCCCAGGGTTACTTCCTTTCGAATTGTGTTCTTTGTTTTCCGAAATAACAGGGAAATTTTTGGTGATGTTTACAATCTTTTGTTCAAAGTAATCTGCAATGTCATTGCAGAAACTTTGTGATGGTGGTATCTCATGAGATAATATTTTTGGATTTCGGAAGCTTGTGACTATACGAAAAATTTCTTTTTGGTCATTCTGTGAAGTTTCTGTTCTTTTGGTAAAATAGGTTGTTTTATTTTTTTTTATAAGTGCGTGGTAATTCTGTCTTGCAGTTTTAAAGTTGGCCTGATCTACCTCGTCATATTGTTTACGCCATTTACGTTCGAGTCTACGCACTGTGCGTCGTGTGTCTTTCAGTTCATCTGTGAACCAGGGAGCTGATGTTTTCCCCTGTTTGGACGTGGATTTTTTGTTATTTCTTCCGGAAGTCAGTTTCTCACCTATGGTTCTCAACCATTTATCATAACTAAGATTGTCAATAGTAGCGTTTCCTACCGTCTCTGGTTTATTCTCTCTAACCCAATTTTGTAGGTCAGGGTGCTCTATGATTTTGGTCCAGCAGGGAGTTGGCTTCTCATCTCTAACTTTAGCTGGTTTTGAAGTTTTCATTTCTTCCGTTTTGAGGTGGAAGGCAATGAATTTATGATCAGTCCACGTTTGGAGTAGGGGCGTAGAGACGTTTATTGACTTCAAATTCGTGCAAATGCAATCCAATACATGGCCCGCTGAATGTGTGGGCTCGTTCGTAAGAATTGTGAGTCCCAGCACATGCATGATGTCTTTAAATTGTAGTGCGTTTGTGTCGTTAATGCAGTCAAGATGAAGATTTAAATCTCCCATTAGGGTGAAGTTAGCAGCCTTGAGTGTCATATTAGTAAATGCTTCTCCTAGACTTTCTAAAAAGTGGCTGGTTTGTCCTGGTGGGCGATAAATTAGTGCCCCTGAGAAAGTGAAAGAGTCGTGGGCTTTTAAATTAAAAGCTAAACATTCCGCATCTTTTATTTCCGGTAATTCCTGAATATTACATGTGAGGGTTTCTCTATGAATGATAGCAATCCCTCGCCCTCTTTGTATAGGTCTATCCATTCTCTGTATCGTGTATCCAGGTGGGAGTGCGCATACAATGTCAGGGTTGGACCAGTTTTTTGGCCATGTTTCGGTGACCATGAGACAGTCCAAATTATTTTCTATCATCAGATCATATATGTGTAGGGCATTTTTGCACATGGAGCGTGCGTTATTTAGTCCTCCCTTGATAGTTTTATATGTAATTTTTGGAGTAAATTTTACATAGGATTGTAAAGTTTGTTTACACATGATACATGAAATGGGTCCTAGCCATCTGTCTATTGGTATGACATGTTGGCATTGTTTGGTGTTAGAGTTTAAGGACAGTATCTTTTCTTTGGTTAACTGACCTGTATGCATTATTTAGTAAGTGGCGCAAGGCCTACAGCCCTTAGCCCGTCCTTAGCGCGGACGGGCGCAGACGGGCTGACTCTGGCTTGACTCCGGCGCTGGCGAGGCGCGTCCACTGCACGCGTCCGCTGTCGCGGAGGATGTCCGTTTCCTTTTGTAGGGATGGCTAGAGCGCTGACCCAGCTGCCGCCTCCCACTCAAGATGTCTGCCGTTTATATTCTTACCTTCTGCTCGGTAAACAGCCCTGAAATCGGCTGTAACCGACGAAGTGCAGGGGGAATGATTTACAGGGGTGGGGTAAGTGCTAATTACTATCAGAATGCTTTTTACCAGCAAATGCAAATTTTAAAAATTCGGCGTCTAAAATTGCAAATAACGTTCGTGTACAATGCGCTATCAGTCAGCGCCAGTTGCAAACAGTTAAGCTTTATCTTCTTCTACCTCCCGGCTTAAGCCTCAGGAGGGGTCCAATTTTACGCAGGTAAACAGAATGATTTGCATATAGCCATGTCTGAACTGGAGTGGCAGAGTGGGCTAAAGAACGGTGATGGATCAAACCCAGATCTTTTGACTGGGTGTGAGTGTTTGATTGGCTCAGATGCTCCGTCCGTCACCACCCCCTTTTGTACCGCTTTGGCCGCCATAAGTGTGGCAGGGTATGCTCAGACGTGAGTCCCTTGCTCACTTTGCCACTGGATTCAAGCAAGCCGGGCTGAAGACGGCTGGAATGCCAGAAACCGGTCCTCGGAAGCTTGTTTCCGGTCCAGGGAAGACATGGCTTGGCAGTTCGGGATGGACTGTTCCCATGAGGCACAGGGTCAGACTGATTTGCATATAGCCATGTCTGAACTGGGGTGGCAGAGTGGGCTAAAGAACGGTGATGGATCAAACCCAGAACTTTTGATTGTGTGTGAGATTTTGATTGGCTCAGATGCTCCGTCCGTCACCACCCCCTTTTGTACCGCTTTGGCCGCAATAAGTGTGGCAGGGTATTCTCAGACGTGAGTCCCTTGCTCACTTTGCCACTGGATTCAAGCAAGCCGGGCTGAAGACGGCTGGAATGCCAGAAACCGGTCCTCGGAAGCTTGTTTCCGGTCCAGGGAAGACATGGCTTGGCAGTTCGGGCTGGACTGTTCCCATGAGGCACAGGGTCAGACTGATTTGCATATAGCCATGTCTGAACTGGAGTGGCAGAGTGGGCTAAAGAACGGTGATGGATGAAACCCAGATCTTTTGACTGGGTGTGAGTGTTTGATTGGCTCAGATGCTCCGTCCGTCACCACCCCCTTTCGTACCGCTTTGGCCGCCAGAAATGTGGCAGGGTATTCTCAGACGTGAGTCCCTTGCTCACTTTGCCACTGGATTCAAGAAAGCCGGGCTGAAGACGGCTGGAATGCCAGAAACCGGTCCTCGGAAGCTTGTTTCCGGTCCAGGGAAGACATGGCTTGGCAGTTCGGGCTGGACTGTTCCCATGAGGCACAGGGTCGGACTGATTTGCATATAGCCATGTCTGAACTGGGGTGGCAGAGTGGGCTAAAAAACGGTGACGGATCAAACCCAGATCTTTTGACTGGGTGTGAGTGTTTGATTGGCTCAGATGCTCCGTCCGTCACCACCCCCTTTTGTACCACTTTGGCCGACATAAGTGTGGCAGGGTATGCTCAGGCGTGAGTCCCTTGCTCATTTTGCCACTGGATTCAAGCAAGCCGGGCTGAAGACGGCTGGAATGCCAGAAACCGGTCCTCGGAAGCTTGTTTCCGGTCCAGGGAAGACATGGCTTGGCAGTTCGAGCTGGACTGTTCGCATGAGGCACAGGGTCAGACTGATTTGCATATAGCCATGTCTGAACTGGGGTGGTAGAGTGGGCTAAAGAACGGTGATGGATCAAACCCAGATCTTTTGACTGGGTGTGAGTGTTTTATTGGCTCAGATGCTCCGTCCGTCACCACCCCCTTTTGTACCGCTTTGGCCGCCATATGTGTGGCAGGGTTTGCTCAGACGTGAGTCCCTTGCTCACTTTGCCACTGGATTCAAGCAAGCCGGGCTGAAGACGGCTGGAATGCCAGAAACCTGTCCTCAGAAGCTTGTTTCCGGTCCAGGGAAGACATGGCTTGGCAGTTCGGGCTGGACTGTTCCCATGAGGCACAGGGTCATACGGATTTGCATATAGCCATGTCTGAACTGGGGTGGCAGAGTGGGCTAAAGAACGGTGATGGATCAAACCAAGATCTTTTGACTGGGTGTGAGTGTTTGATTGGCTCAGATGCTCCGTCCGTCACCACCCCCTTTTGTACCGCTTTGGCCGCCATAAGTGTGGCAGGGTATTCTCAGACGTGAGTCCCTTGCTCACTTTGCCACTGGATTTAAGCAAGCCGGGCTGAAGACGGCTGGAATGCCAGAAACCGGTCCTCGGAGGCTTGTTTCCGGTCCAGGGAAGACATGGCTTGGCAGTTCGGGCTGGACTGTTCCCATGAGGCACAGGGTCAGACTGATTTGCATATAGCCATGTCTGAACTGGGGTGGCAGAGAGGGCTAAAGAACGGTGATGGATCAAACCCAGATCTTTTGACTGGGTGTGAGTGTTTGATTGGCTCAGATGCTCCGTCCGTCACCACCCCCTTTTGTACCGCTTTGGCCGCCATAAGTGTGGCAGGGTATGCTCAGGCGTGAGCCCCTTGCTCACTTTGCCACTGGATTCAAGCAAGCCGGGCTGAAGACAGCTGGAATGCCAGAAACCGGTCCTCGGAAGCTTGTTTCCGGTCCAGGGAAGACATGGCTTGGCAGTTCGGGCTGGACTGTTCCCATGAGGCACAGGGTCAGACTGATTTGCATATAGCCATGTCTGAACTGGGGTGGCAGAGTGGGCTAAAGAACGGTGATGGATCAAACCCAGATCTTTTGACTGGGAGTGAGTGTTTGATTGGCTCAGATGCTCCGTCCGTCACCACCCCCTTTTGTACCGCTTTGGCCGCCATAAGTGTGGCAGGGTTTGCTCAGACGTGAGTCCCTTGCTCACTTTGCCACTGGATTCAAGCAAGCCGGGCTGAAGACGGCTGGAATGCCAGAAACCGGTCCTCGGAAGCTTGTTTCCGGTCCAGGGAAGACATGGCTTGGTAGTTCGAGCTGGACTGTTCCCATGAGGCACAGGGTCAGACTGATTTGCATATAGCCATGTCTGAACTGGGGTGGCAGAGTAGGTTAAAGAACGGTGATGGATCAAACCCAGATCTTTTGACTGGGTGTGAGTGTTTGATTGGCTCAGATGCTCCGTCCGTCACCACCCCCTTTTGTACCACTTTGGCCGCCATAAGTGTGGCAGGGTATGCTCAGACGTGAGTCCCTTGCTCACTTTGCCACTGGATTCAAGCAAGCCAGGCTGAAGACGGCTGGAATGCCAGAAACCGGTCCTCGGAAGCTTGTTTCCGGTCCAGGAAAGACATGGCTTGGCAGTTCGGGCTGGACTGTTCCCATGAGGCACAGGGTCAGACTGATTTGCATATAGCCATGTCTGAACTGGAGTGGCAGAGTGGGCTAAAGAACGGTGATGGATGAAACCCCGATCTTTTGACTGGGTGTGAGTGTTTGATTGGCTCAGATGCTCCGTCCGTCACCACCCCCTTTCGTACCGCTTTGGCCGCCATAAGTGTGGCAGGGTATTCTCAGACGTGAGTCCCTTGCTCACTTTGCCACTGGATTCAAGAAAGCCGGGCTGAAGACGGCTGGAATGCCAGAAACCGGTCCTCGGAAGCTTGTTTCCGGTCCAGGGAAGACATGGCTTGGCAGTTCGGGCTGGACTGTTCCCATGAGGCACAGGGTCAGACTGATTTGCATATAGCCATGTCTGAACTGGGGTGGCAGAGTGGGCTAAAGAACGGTGATGGATCAAACCCAGATCTTTTGACTCGGTGTGAGTGTTTGATTGGCTCAGATGCTCCGTCCGTCACCACCCCCTTTTGTACCGCTTTGGCCGCCATAAGTGTGGCAGGGTATGCTCAGACGTGAGTCCCTTGCTCACTTTGCCACTGGATTCAAGCAAGCCGGGTTGAAGACGGCTGGAATGCCAGAAACCGGTCCTCGGAAGCTTGCTTCCGGTCCAGGGAAGACATGGCTTGGCAGTTCGGGCTGGACTGTTCCCATGAGGCACAGGGTCTGACTGATTTGCATATAGCCATGTCTGAACTGGGGTGGCAGAGTGGGCTAAAGAACGGTGAAGGATCAAACCCAGATCTTTTGACTGGGTGTGAGTGTTTGTTTGGCTCAGATGCTCCATCTGTCACCACCCCCTTTTGTACCGCTTTGGCCGCCATAAGTGTGGCAGGGTATGCTCAGACGTGAGTCCCTTGCTCACTTTGCCACTGGATTCAAGCAAGCCGGGCTGAAGACGGCTGGAATGCCAGAAACCGGTCCTCGGAAGCTTGTTTCCGGTCCAGGGAAGACATGGCTTGGCAGTTCGGGCTGGACTGTTCCCATGAGGCACAGGGTCAGACTGATTTGCATATAGCCATGTCTGAACTGGGGTGGCAGAGTGGGCTAAAGAACGGTGATGGATCAAACCCAGATCTTTTGACTGGGTGTGAGTGTTTGATTGGCTCAGATGCTCCGTCCGTCACCACCCCCTTTTGTACCGCTTTGGCCGCCATAAGTGTGGCAGGGTATGCCCAGACGTGAGTCCCTTGCTCACTTTGGTGGGAGAGGAGTGGCGCCGCGGCCAGGGCGACTGACGCTGGAATCTGGGGACCACGGTTCGATCCCCGGCTCTGGCGGCAGGTTAGCCCAGCACCATGTGACTCTGGGCAAAGCTCGCTTAATCTTCCCGACGGCCCCCCAGCGCCTAGAGACCCTTACGGGTGATTGTGTGCTTTACAAATGTGGACTTTACTTTTTTACTTTACTTTGCCACTGGATTCAAGCAAGCCGGGCTGAAGACGGCTGGAATGCCAGAAACCGGTCCTCGGAAGCTTGTTTCCGGTCCAGGGAAGACATGGCTTGGCAGTTCGGGCTGGACTGTTCCCATGAGGCACAGGGTCAGACTGATTTGCATTTAGCCATGTCTGAACTGGGCTGGCAGAGTTGGCTAAAGAACGGTGATGGATCAAACCCAGATCTTTTGACTGGGTGTGAGTGTTTGATTGGCTCAGATGCTCCGTCCATCACCACCCCCTTTTGTGCACCTGTGGCAGGCAGAGGGCCCAGGGGAAAATTAAATAATACTTAAAAAATGAACTCTGTTTTGCGTCTATGGCAGGCAGGGGGTGAATGGATAGATGGTGGGTAAATGTAAAGATAATTTTTGTTGAAAAATGTAAAGAAAATAATAATAAATATAATAAATAAAAGCAAAAAAATGCTGGTGTAATAGGGGACCAAGAGAAACCCATTGGGAGGTTAGGAGGTGCAGGTGAAAAATGCAAAAAAAAATCATAAAATATAAAACCCTGTTCATGTCATAATTCTAATATACATATACTACAATGATCCCCAAGCATATTTTTAACATGTTATCTGGTAAAACAAAACAATGAACAGAAACAAAAAGACATAGGCCTCTCCTATTAATCTCTCTAGAAAAAGACTTTGAAAACTGGAAAATAAGGGTGGCTGCGCAAAATAGCTGCCATCCATATGGTGAACAACAACAGCAAGCAAGGAGGCATGGCCACAATGAAGAATACATCCAGCCCTCTGGCATAAGCACACTGGCTGGCTACACAAAATGGTTGCCGGCCACATAGTCGAATAACAATTAAGTAGGCATGGTAAACAAACAACACATGCAAGCCGATTTACACTGAGTACACAAAATAGCCCCAGGCCAAATGGCATGGAGAACAAAGACAAATGGTAGTAAAAGACAAACACACACACACACACTGGCCAGAAAAGGAGGCATAGTAGCACTGAAGAAAAAAGTACCATTAACCCAGTAATGCCCCAAAATGAAAAATTAACTGAGCTACAAAACCTTTACAACAACACATATCCTCCAAAGGCATCAAATAATACCCCACCTATATACTTTTCACAGAAAAAAATCAAATACAACACAAACACAACATTTTTAATTTAATCCAGTGCCATCCATGCCCTAAATTAAATTTTAAAACAACAGATACCACAGACACAGTTGTTTCATGCCCCCAGGACTACTACTGGACATAATGGCTGGATAACTCATTGACAAACAAGGCCACATAGTAAAATAAATGAATATTGAAAAATTAACAAACATCAAGAAATTGCATCTACCTGTGCAACATTTTTCCTTTGCAAAAGAAATAAAATGAAACACAAAAAAAATATCTAGGCCTCTACTAAAACTGCGGTCCACCCATCACAATACATTTTAAAAATCGAATACAAGTACAAATACATTTTTATGCCAGCCCTTTATCAAACAAACAACACCTCCATAGAAATGTTTTTTAACTTACTTGTGATATTACAAAATCAAACTCCTTAAATCAAATGGTATATGTGCAGCCGACATTGAGAGCGATCCTTCCAGCTCCAAATCCAAATACAAATGAAAATTGACGAAGAGATGGATAAAGCACTGGGAGAAACCTGCTGGGCAGGAATAGGAAGTTTGGCTGTCTGGGGCACTCCCTTCCTGCTAAAAATGTACTAAACAATTGCTTGAACAGTCTGTTGGAGTAGAATATTAACTCAAAACATCTTTTCGAGTAGACTTGGCTGCTTCTCAAGTAGAGAATCTGCTTGAGGTGCAGCCATTGTCACTCGCACTTGCCAATCACAAAAAAGGCACCAGAAGGCACCATCGTGGACGGAAGCCATGCTTGAGGGCGGCAAATATCACACTTATGCACAAGCAGCCTGCAATTGTCTTTGTGCTTACCAGCATGTGCCAAAACAAGTCCCATGTTTGCCAACGTACAAAAATTCTGCCATGCGCCGGATGGAGGAAATTAGCAAGAACTCAATGCCAAATGCATAGCACAGAGTTTCCAAATTCCACCGAACCAACTAAGCAGCTTGCATCTTTCTGCTTGGGCCTAGTCAAAGGCACTACTGGGTATAAGAACTGATGCTCAGACCCTAACACTTCGGTACTATTCTGGGCCTGTGAAGGCTCTGCCAGGAAGAAGGATTGGTATGATGCTGAAGGACTTCCACTCTGCTGGACTGCTGCTCTGGAAGAACATTTTTCTTGCTGTGCTGACCTGCTGCCTGCTACCCTTCTGAACTGCTTGAGGAAGACTGGACCCACATCACTTCAAACCAGACTGACTCCAAGGTCTTGCTTTTTTGCCTCCTGATCCGAAGTCTGCAGTACACACAAATAGCATTACAAGACTGGAGACTACCATTATGCATTTTTCCTTTAATGCCACTCCGCACAGCACTTGAAAGACCTTCAACATCATGATGAAAACAGAAGAGGACATCCATTAGAAATAACAAGTCCATCCACATAACAATCTGTCTTTTTTAAATGCTGCTCCTCGCAGATAAGTACTTTCACTTCTAGTGTTATTGTTCATTACTAGCTTGTTGTTATAGTAGTTTGCAGTATATGCTTATATAATTGTTTTGTTTTCCATAACCTAGGAGGGACAAGATCTTCAGACCTGTCAGACTTAGCCAAGAAACTCTGGCTGTTTTGATTGGAGCACACGATTAGCTTCAAGGCAGTCTACTGACTGGAATTCAAGGTTTTTAAAGTATTTCAGTGACCGGAAACTGAACATAACCTATTTCAGGAAGCTGTGTCTGCTTTGGGGGGCCGCTAAATATGGAACTCTTTGCAAGCAGACTGACTTTTCCACTGAGGAAGTACTACAGTTGGATGCTTGTTTCCAGTCTAGGGAGGACCTGGCCTGGCAGTTCGGGCTGGACTGTTCCCATTGGGCGCAGGGTCAAGACTGATTTGCATATGACTGGGTCCAAACTGGAATGGCATGGTGAGCAAAACAAAATAAGGCTTTAGACCCAGATCTCTGTACTGGGGTGAATGTATGACATTGTTTTGCATTCTGTCCATCAATTGTTTTTGCATTTGTCACCCCTATTGGGACGGGTATGCCCAGATGTGGGTCCCGTGCTCTCCATGCCACTGGAGTCAAGCTATCCTGGCTGATGAGGACTGAAAGCCTGAAACTGTACCTAGGATGCTTGTTTCCAGTCCAGGGAGGACCTGGTCTGGCAGTTCTGGCTAGACTGTTCCCATTGGGTACAGTGTCAAGACTGATTTGCATATGGCTGGGTCCAAACTGGAATGGCATGGTGAGCAAAAAAACGATGGATTTAGGCCTAGATCTCTGTGCTGGGGTAAATGTATGACATTGTTCTGCATTCTGTCCATCAATTGTTGTTCTTGCATTTGTCACCTCGAGTGGGACGGGTATGCCCAGACGTGGGTCATGTGCTCGCCATGCCACTGGAGTCAAGCTATCCTGGCTGATGAGGGCTGAAAGACCCAGGTGCTCTAGCGGCGAATGCCTTCTTTCAGATCCGGAAAGTGTTAAAATCTTACGTATTCCCTCCATTCATGATCATTCAGAGGGTTCTTCAGAAGGTGAGGCAAGAGAGATGCTCTCCTGTTCTGATAACTTCCTTTTGGGTGTCACAGGCGTGGTTTTCAATGACCTTGGAGCTAGATTGTAACAGTCCCTGTTTTTTTCTTGCTGTAGAGGGTGTTTTGAGAGAGGTACATGGAGAGGAGCATCCTCTTGTTCTGTCATGGACTTTGAGCCTTCTTGTTTGGAAAATATCATGAGATGTAGAGAGATGTAAGACCTTTTGAGAAAAGCTGTCAAACTCATCGAGAAGTCCTGGGCTCCATGAATAAACTTTAGGTATAAAAGAATATGGAAGACATGGGTATATTGGTGCTTGGAAAGGAATTTGGATCCATGGAGACTCCTATAGGTGATGTGGTGAATTTTTTTGGTAGAACAGTTTGATAGGGGCCTAAGCTACAGAACGTTGAACTACAACTGATCCACAGTTTCTGCAGGGCACACTCCAGTCAATGGCAGGAGCGTGGGAAAGAACGTGATGGTCTATAGGGTACTTACGAGTTTGAGGTAGAGGAGACCCCCAAGACCTTGGTATGAGACCCTATAGGCTGTAAATTTAGTGCTAAGTATGTTTTCCTCTTGACCCAGATATATTTGGACTTCGAAAGGCTTACTGTGAAGCTAGCTTTGTTACTTTGCCTAAATTCCTAACACTGAATCTCGGATTTTAATGCTTTGGAGGTAAGTAGCATAGTCAATATGATGCCTTTGGAGTAACGTTTGAGGTTATTAGAAGAACAAAGACAATGTCCGACACCATATTTCACCCAAAATTTGATTCTTGCACAAAATTATGTTTTGGTAGCTGCATGAAGGTGTATGAATCCAGGATGAGTAAATGTTGTCCTGATGGTACTAACCAACTTCTGATTTCTTTAGTGAAACCATTTAAAGCAGTTACTAGTGCAAATACAGCAAGATGGATGAAATGTATTATGCAATCAACTAGTGTTGACTTACTAAAGAACCAAGCTCATTCTATAAGGGGAGCTATGGCTAGTCAGGCCTTCTGAATATTCAGATTGTCGCTGACTGGTCAAATTCTAACACTTTAGCAAGACATTACGGTACGCTAATGTGGTTTTGTAGGGCTATCGACATGCATATTGGTAGCCTACGGTCATGTAATGAAACAGCGATTCTATAAACTAAATGGCAAGAGAATCTGAATTTTATTAAAAGTACAGAGGTAACATTATCCCACTCTTCTGTACTTGAGGTGAGGACCTGTCCTGCGTTTGGATATTGGTTACAAAAAAGAATGAGATAAGAAATAATAGAAAGAGTTATGGAAATATTTCAATATTAATTTGAAGTTTAATGTTGTTCTTGCTCTTCAAAGTTGCTTTAGCTGGTGTATTGATGTTTTCCTTTCATTTCAGGTAATAACTAGTAGTTCCCATCCTAAAAGAATTTTCTTTTTCCTGAGGTTTTGAGGTTTTGGGCTCCCAGTGGACGATTCATCTTTGTTCATTGATTCTTTATCGTCATTCAGACAGTGAAAGAGGACGCAAGTTTCACATTCAAAAGAGGCAGATTGTTATGTGCATGGACATTTTATATTTAATGGATGTTCTGAACTAGAATGGATTCTTTATGATGTTAAAAGTCTTTCATGTACTGTGCGGAGTGGCATGAAAGGAATAATGCATTAGCCTCCTTGTCTTTAAAGAAATTCCCTTGGCATTTAACTTGGAGAAACACTATTTCCACAATCCTGATTCTGAACCTGGACTCTGCCATCTGTGATTCTGCTCTGCCAAGTGGTGCCACCCGAGTCCTGGACCCTTGGAAGTGAGACTAAGGTGCTTGTTTGTTCAATACATCACTGCTGCGGAGACGGAACCTGTGCATCGCCTTTGCGTGGTCAGCACTGACGCATCTTTGACACTGCGTGGATCGAACCCAGTGTTTCGCACCTGTTCCAAGGGCCAGAACTGATGCATCACTGCCTCTGCATGGAAGTACCACTGTGGGGCACTCGTCAGATGAAGTTCTAGCATCTCCCTCAACAACAGCATCAACGTCAAAGCTGATACTCTGCATCACACCAGATTTTGCTGCACCTCAGTCGACACGATCTTTGACGTCGACGCAGCCTAAATCAAAAAACTTTTGATCAGCGGGCCCTACCTGGTTCTTGCAGCTGGGCCACGCTCCATTGAAGACAGCCTGAACTTTTGACTTTGGCTCGGTCCAGCGCTACCAGATATCCTGGTTGGCTATTAGTGTTTTTTTGGTGCTACGTTTACTTATTATTTAAAAAAATCTATATCCATGGTTTTTGTTGTTTTGATCTTGCTTTCTCTATTACATTTAGCTATATTGTCCTAACAATGTATGGTGTATTTTTGTGTGATGTTTTCACTATTTTACTGTTTGAAGTGTTGCACAAATACTTTACACATTGTCTCTTAAGTTAAGCCTGACTACTCTGTGCCAAACTACCAGGGGGGTGAGTACAGGTTAATTTAGGGTGTATTTCTGACTTACCCTGACTAGAATTGTGGTTCCTGCTTAGACACACCTCTGCCAACCAAAACCCAATTTCTAACGACTCCATAATTAGATAAAATAGATGCTGCTATCACTCCTGATTTTACCTTCTCCTTTCGGATTCCCCTGCACATCTTTTCTCCTAAGATCTCTGTAGAAACAATACATGTTGGTGTCATTTTCCTGTTGTGCTCTGAATGAACTCCCTGGTTTTCCTAATTGTAACAAAATCCTAGAGTCCTTCTTCTTTGTTTCTGTAGCTCAGTTCACTTTTATTCATTTGTGAATATATTTTGTTTAATGTTGCATATTTGTTCAAAATATTTCTGGATGACAGTGACATGGAAACTGAATGTTTTCCCTACAAAATAGTATAGTGTTCAACATTTGTTTCCCTAATTTGCTAAACAAAAATGATACATACGATCATACCATGCTGAATCTGTAGTTTAGATATTTTTCTAAGCAAGAATTGTGTATGAGGAAACCTTTGATTTTAGGGGTGGGCCAGATTCTTAGAGGACTTTTAAGAGAGGCTTATAATTTTATATGGGGTTGCTATCCTTACTTTTCTTAATTTTACTCCTCACTCGAGACCTAGAATAGTTTCTGATTTTGACTACTCTGTCTAATTTTGAATCCAAGTCTTCATGGAAATTCAATCATATATTCTGTAAAGCCTCATTTAGAGATTTCTGTAATAAAAACTTTTAACTCTTCCCCTGATTTGGAACTCATTTATTGAATGGCCCTAGTTATTTATTTATGATACTCTGCTAGACTGATGTTTGTTAAGGTGTTCATTTACACAAGACCAACCCCAAAGTGGGACTTCCTTTTGTAATTTGTAGTTAATAAATATTGGGGTATAGTTCTAATTTTTGAGACATGGGGGTCTACTTCGACAATGTCCAATCATCGATATCAATGAAAGGGTGGTCATTGTTAAAGAGAGGCTTCAAGGCAGAAGAGAAATTGATTTAAACTTTGATTTAATTAGAATAGAATTTGATGGATACCAGACAGTCTTGTAAGAGATCAAACAATGCACATAGTTAAATATTAAAGATGTGGAAGACCACAGTCCAGCTAGCATGCCTCAGATTTAAAAGGTCCTAATTGCATGTTTTGGGTTTTGTGGAGGTATGAACGGAACGTTGATACAATGGAATTTGAAGCTACTGTAACAGTGACCAGACGCCCATGTGAAAAAGCTAAGTGGTCCAAAAGAGCAAACAGGGAGACTTCAGAAAGCCACCACAATTTATTGCTCCTAATGGCCAGCAGATCACTGAATCGAACAATCAAGTACATGTACTTGTGCTAATGTGCACTGTAGCAAAAACCAAATACTGAACAATCTTGTCTAGTTTCTCAAATTCTTTATATTTGAAAAAGTGACTTTACACAGATATTTATTGTGTTCATTATTGTTTCATTAACAACATGTATGTTTCTTTACACTCCTTCGATCTGTTCAAATCACAGAATACACATTGCAACCTATAACAATCACAAAATCATTCTTCCATAGGCAATTCCAATGCATTTCGGGGCTTGTGTTCCTTCCTCAGGGGCCAACCTGTAGAAAGATAAAAACAATGTGCAGGGTAAACCTTCCTACATCCTCTCAAGAAATCACTTCTGCTATATACAGTTTACGTACATGAGAATAAATGTAAAGGGATACAAACGGTGTAGTCGTATGGTTTGTGTTAAGGTGAAAAGTCTCCTTTCTTATATACAACCCGAATGGTGGTCATTGCATGAGTTCCTTACCATTATTTATTTATTAAAATTCTGCCCCCACCTTTTTAATTTCTTTTCCATTTCTTTAACCTTTTCAATGCGTGTTCCTGCCGCTGCGGCCCTTTCCCCCTCAGACACTCCCCACTCCCGCCTCCCAGACCCTCGTCCCACCCCTCCCCTATTTAATGGTGGCCACCGCGGGGGAAGCGTGAGTAAGACCCTGACTTCGGGCCTGGGTCTACCCTCTCCCCAGCAGCTCTACTGTGCCATCACAGCTCCACAGTCCTCCATCACCCTCTGGGTGAGGTTTGCGCCTGCTGCCCGCTCCACTGCCCGTTCCTGCCTCAGCACGCTCTACATCCTGCCTCGCCGGTAGTCCTTAGCCTCTCCTGTTTTCCCAAATTATTTAATTATTTTAATTCTGCATCCCACCTTTTTCATTTTTATTCCTTTAACCTTTTCAGTGCGTGTTCCTACTGCTGCGGTCCCTCCCTTTGAACACCCCCCACTCCCACCTCCCAGCCTCTCATCCCTCCCCCTCCTCTATCTAATGGTGGCCGCTGTGCGGTCGTGCTGCTGGTGCGCCAACGTCTAGCCAGTCTGTGCCCGTCCGCGACCAACTGCAACCTGTGCCAGGGACCCTGGATCTCCCACCATCCACCGCTACGACCCAGCCACCCTCCTCGCACTCAAATCTGGAAGAAACAACAACTGCCAGCAGGCCATGCCAAACAAAACCCATGGTTAGATCTCCTGCCAATACAATATCAGGTAGGAAAAGAGGGTCCAAGGGATATTTCTTTTTTATCTGATCTTTATGATGGAAGTCTATGTTGTCCATTATTATTAGTATCAGATTTCTTAACCATTCCTTTTTTTAACAGAGCGTTGCCTCACGCACTGAGTGGCTGACAGGAGCAGTGAGTACCCTCCCGATTTGACACGGGTAAGGATCTTTTTCCTTAAATATGAAGCCCATCGCCTATGTGAGGGCCTCATTTAACACATATCCTTAATTTACGTGGTGTTTGAATATATTTTTTGTTTAGACCGATGTCCAAATTTACACTTATAATTTTTTCAATATCTCTGTTTAACAGGAGTGCGACACCTATGCCTTGGTGCCATCAAATGTTGAGTACAGGTATATGGTTGTATAGTTCAATGTAAAATGTATCTATCACTTTTAGGTGCAGTAGTTAGATCTAGGTCCTGAAGAAAGCCGTTATTGTAAATGGCTGAAACATGTCGACCGCATTGATAGCGCACTTACACATCTATTAAGAGCACCTTTTTGCACTTTTTTATCTCTTGGTACCATAGGATACTGATTAAACATAATTTTCCTTTGGATTCAAGCAAGCCGGGCTGAAGACGGCTGTAATGCCAGAAACCGGTCCTCGGAAGCTTGTTTCCGGTCCAGGGAAGGCACGGCTTGGCAGTTCGGGCTGGATTGTTCCCATGAGGCACAGGGTCAGACTGATTTGCATATAGCCATGTCTGAACTGGGGTGGCAGAGTGGGCTAAAGAACGGTGATGGATCAAGCCCAGAACTTTTGACTGGGTGTGAGTGTTTGATTGGTTCAGATGCTCCGTCCATCGCCACCCCCTTTTGAACCTGGAAATCTAGCACACACGTGGGAGATGATTATATCTGCCAGGCGCACCACTTGTACATTTATGGAGTGGTAATGTTTGCGAATCCTGTAAATGTGCTCACTTGCCTATAGTGGCTCAAGACCAACATGGGTGCAATCTATGGCACCAACAACATGAGGGATGTGCCAGAGGGGATAGAATTCTCCCTTCACAGCTGGCAATTCAGCACCCTTGGGGAAATGGATATATCTGTCCTTGTATATCATCATGGCGGACAGAACATCAAGCAGCACCATGCTGAACATCGGTCGTGACATCCCACCAGCGCTGGCTACTGTCTGCTGGAACGATCCAGTGGCAAAAAAAGGCAGGCCTGCCATCACCTTATAAGTTGGGGGGAAGGCTGTTGGATATGTCTGGCGAGGCTGCCGGTGGGGTTCCAACATATCACAAAGGGTTTTTAGGGTGGCTCTATCCAGACGGAATATAAGGATGATCGCCACATCTTCCATGTCCCCAAGCACTGTCAAGTGATGAAGCAGATTTGGCCTCCTCCTAGTTGAGATGAAATTGGACACATGTCAATGCAATAAATCATGAGATGGGCACAGCATCTCACGTTCTGGATGACACAACACCAACAATGACTGCCATCAAAATTGAGTTACAGACCAGCTTACATGAAGGGACACCTTCATCTACACAAAGGGCACACCTGTCCACTTACAGAAAACAAGTACCTCAAACACCACCTTGTTCAATGTAAATGCACATAGGCATATGGCCACATTACACATGGGCAAGATTGGGAGTACAGCATCCAGCAAATGTGTAACAAATCAACCACACTGTCTCATACCTAGCTGTACCTGCACACCTTAAAGCATCAATTCAACCTGGCACACATCCACAACACAATGACCACAGCTGGCACAGAAATGACAATTGTGTGCAGGAGCAGACATAAGAGGCCCTGCAAAAAATTAAATCATTCAATGAGACGAGCATTGCTGTGATTGTCACTGCACCTCAACACATTAACATGGGTACAGATTGTAGAGTCCATAACAACACTGTTCTGCCTCATCGACCATAAAATTCATAAGTGACATGTGAGGGAGTACTGGCCAATCTACGTAATCACATACACAAACATGGCATGTGATTCACCAGTGTAGTAAATGGACCATTGGCATTGTTTGCACAATGATGTTCCATTGACCATGTGGCCACTGTGCACTGTTGATGTGTGCCAGACTGCCAGTGTTATTGCATGGCACCAAAATCACGGTAGCGACCGCCTGGCCCCCGCAGTGCGTCACCAGCACTCCCCATTCACACAAGTGCGGTAGTGATAGGCAAGGAGACATGCCCAAATGGTGGTGGGTATCCTCTGCCACCCAAATTGCGGTACTTCATGTGATTGTATGGCACCCAAATTGTGGTTGTTACTGCCTGGCCCACATGGTGTGTTACCAGCGCCCCATTCACACAAGTGCGGTAGTGATAGGCATGGAGACATGGCCAAATGGTGGTGGGCATGCTCCACCACCCAAATTGCGGTGCCTCATGTGATTGTATGACACCCAAATCGCGGTAGCTACCGCCTGACCCCTGCGGTGTGTCACCAGCACCCCACATTCACGCAAGTGCGGTAGTGATATGCATGGAAACATGCCCAAATGGTTGTGGGCATGCTCTGCCACCCAAATCGCGGTGCCCCATGTGATCGTATGGCACCCAAATAGCCACCGCGGAGGTGGTCAATGGATGCATTTGAAAGATGCACCATTGCAGTAGCGCGCACGGGACCCTGCGGTGTGTCACCACCATGGAGCATGCCCTAGAGCCAACAGGAACGTGGATTGCGGTGGCATGATGCAAATTTGAAAATTACGGTAGGCGTGCTCCGCCACTGCAGAGGCGGGCATTGGACGCATTTGAAAGATGCATCATCGTGGAAGCGTGCACCGGGACCCTGCGGTTTGTCACCGCCATGGAGCATGCCCTAGTGCCAATGGGAACGTGGATCGCGGTGGCATGATACAATTTTGAAAAATGCGGTAGACGTTCTCCGCCACCGCAGAGGCCGTCATTGGATGCAATTGAAAGAGGCAGACCTGGCCCACCAATTGTTGCAACTTGGCACCTTTGTAACGGCCCCTGGGGGCTATATATGTGAGGGAGGGAGCCTCACATGTCTACTGCTCCCAGAGCCTGCTGCCAGAGACCCCTGACCTGCTGCCTCCAGGGACTGCTGCCTGAGACCCCTCATCTGCTGCTGCCTCCAGGGACTGCTGCCTAAGAACCCTCATCTGCTGCTGCCTTCAGGGACTCCTGCCTGACACCCCTCTTCTACTGCTGCCTCCTGGGACTGCTGCCAAAGACCCCTCACCACCCAATTCCACCGCAGTTGTTCCATGTCCACAGTGATGGCAAGGACAGAGAAGATCCGTGCCAGTCCATTCACAAGCGAGGAGCTGGAGTTCCTGGTGGACGAGGTGCTCAAACTGTACCCAAGGCTGTATGGTTATTGTTATTGTTATTGTTATTTCGGTTTCTATAGCGCCAACTCACCGGCAGGTCTCAAGGCGCTCATGACCAGAGAACAGAAACAACACTTAAATAAATCAAAGAGACAGTACTGTGTACAAATTAATATGAGTCCAAAGCTTCCCTAAATAAAAATGTTTTTAATGATTTCCTAAAACGTAGTAAATTACCTTCTTTCCGGAGGGCCTCGGGTAGTCTGTTCCAAATTTGAGGAACCAAGACTGAAAAAGATCTCCCGCCCTTCGTTGTCAGTTTAAACCTTGGGCAGACTAACAACTGAGCATCAGATGACCTCAAAGTTCGGTCCGGTTTATAAATCTGCAGACGTTCCTTAATATAGGCAGGTGCTTGCCCATAAATTGCCTTGTGAGCCGTGCAAAGGCTTTTAAACTCAGCCCTTTGTCTAATAGGGAGCCAATGTAGGTTCTGAAGCAAAGGAGAAGCATGGGATCTCCTTGGGAGTCTGAAGATGAGTCGTGCAGCATCATTCAGAACAATCTGCAATCTATTGGTCAGATTTTTAGGTAGACCCAAATAGAGAGCATTCCCGTAGTCCAGCCTCGAAATGATTATGGCCGAAACTACAGTGTGAAGCATGGATGTAGAAAGAAGGTGGACTAATTTGCGCAATTGTCTAATCAGACCAGTACAGGTCCCTACAACCGAAGAGATCTGGCTAATCATTGACAATTCGCTGTCAATTATAATTCCAAGGCTTTTCACCTTGTCACAGGGTATTGGGGTGGGACCCAGTTCTTGAGGCCAATATAGGTCACTCCATGGCGAACTTGTGGTCGAAACCACTAACACCTCGGTCTTTTTAGGATAAATTTTCAGTAGATTTGCCGTCATCCAACTGACTACAAATCTAAGAATATCCTGAGCATACTTCTGTGCAGAGACAGTATTGTCTATGCTGAGTAGCAGCTGGGTGTCGTCAGCATAGTTAAAAACATGGCAACCCATGTTTACCAGGGAGTTGATCAGTGGTTGTATATAAAGATTATATAATACTGGGGACAGTGCGGAGCCCTGTGGAACTCCGCACGTCAAATTACCCACCTCCGATAGACAATCCCCCAACTGAATTCGCTGCGTCCTCCCTGATAGGAAGGATTGAAGCCATTGAAAGGCCTTAACCCGGATACCGAACTTGGCCAACCTGTCCAGGAGTAGGGTGTGGCTGACAGTATCGAACGCCGCTGAAAGATCTAAAAGTATCAGGGCGCTCGGTTTTTTACTGCCAGCCATCCCCCTAAGCTCATCCAGCACCGAGAGCATCACCAACTCGGTGCTATGGTGTGCACGAAATCCCGCCTGGCGCTCCTGGAAAAGGTGGTGAGACTCCAGGAACGAGGCCAGTGACTTCAGCACATGTTGTTCTGTAGTGTGTTTATCTAGGTACCTGTATCGATATTCCTATTCTTGGCCCTTGCCCGGTTATAAATCAATAATATCCCTGCAACGGCACAGAAACCCTTTTCATAATTCGGTCATAGCGCATGCTGTCACATTAAGCAAGCCTATTCCTCCAGCCCCCTAGAAAGCACACCGAGTTCTTAAACAAATCCAAACCTCGAGTAACCTGGGAAATCCCCGCCTGCGATTGTTTTGATTCCATTTGAGAACTCCTGTAGAGCACTGTAAGAACGACCAGTTCTTAGTGACATCTTTATTGACGTCTTATGTCCATTCTTACGTCAAACCCGGCACCTTTCAGGTATAAATATACCAACGCTGCCTTAAGCAAACACACGGTGGTGATGAACCTGGAGCAGCGACTACTTGCCGGAGAGCCCAGCTGATGCGAGAGCCCACGGACGCTGCCCCTCCCTTTTGACGCGCTGAGAGAGACGCTGTCTTTTCTCTTGCCGAGAAATCCAGCCTCCGGCGTTTCCAGCTCGCCTTCGCGGGTGACTGGGATATCGAGTTCTGAGAGAGAGATACCAACCCTCCTGCCTTCAAATCCCCAGGTACTGAACTGACTAAACCCTTACAGAGAATTCTTGAGTCAGATTCTTGGCAAACCAAACTTAACTTAAACTGCTACTTACTTACTCCTTCCCACGTATTAGGCTTAGGTCAGGTACACCGGGGTAGGCGTAGTTAGAAGCACCAGTTGAGTACGATTAGTCAATGTATATATGTATGTATCTATTTTATCCATTTTAAAGTATCATATGGCTAAGAAACCATATCAATGCTTTTACAGTATTATTTCATAATCCTGCTTTTACTGTATGCACTTTACTTAACTATAAGTATTGCAATTGTAGCAATTCATTTCTCTTGTATGAGGAAAGAGACTGCTCAATAAATAACACCTTTTATTGAAAACGCCCGTCTCTCTTTTTCTCTGCAATCTGGTGAAACCAAGTACGCACTTATTGACTGAGTGAAATAGCTGTCTTTTGTTTTCACACGACTCTAGAGATATACTCTTATTCAGGGAGAGCAAAGTTGTCATGTTTTATGGTTGTCAGAAACTAAATCCCTTCTTGTCTGTCCAGGGAGGTTAAACTCCTCCTCGCTTATTTGAGAAAGTTTCTAGTGAACTCTGAGCTAGCTGGCAAAAAACTTAAGTCTAATATAGTCAGTAGAGACCTAGATAACCTCAGTCCTACGTCTACACTACTGAAGATATTATTCCAATGCGCAGAGCCTATTGGGAATATAGGAACTACACTACAGTACTTCCTTTATGTGTGCCCAGCAGTGTATGTGTGTGTCATCTTGTGATGGCCAGTTATCCTGGTCCCATGGCCTTCCTTAGATGTGTGCTCTTCGGTAGTCAAGAAGAGTGCAGTGCGAAGGGTGTGACTTTGTAGGGAGTGTTGGTGTGTGTGTGCCCCTGCATTGTCAACTACACACGTGTGTTACCCAGGAGTTGGGTGCCTGTTGTTTAAATTGTTCAGCCCTGTGGTTGTGGTTGTATGCACATGTGTGAGTTGTATGTTGTGCACTGTGCAGTGTGTTGGCGTGTCCATGCAGTTCTGTCTGACTCCTACTTGTTGTTTTTGTCACTTGTGAGTATGCAGAGTGTGTGACTGGAACGTCAGTGTTGTGTTTTGTTGATCATCCATGTGCCTTGATACTGTCTGTGTAGACTGTGACGACGTGCTGTTCCACACTGCCATTGTGGTCGTGTTTTCTCATGCATTGCTGTCACATGGTACCTTTTGGCCTCCAGTATGGCATGTTGTGTGTGGTGTCATGCTATCCCCTATCAGTGCTTCAGATGCCTACCCATTGTGGGTCTGCACTCCCTGTACTTGTGTGTGGTGCGCTCCTGCCATGTCCACTACTGACATGCAGTACACTTCACTTAGATGTCATCTGTCCCATTGGTTTACATGTGTGTGTGTGTGCCTCCTCATCACTTCATTTGTAACACTGTGCTTTGTGATGCAGTTCTTTGGCCAGGAGCAATGTGCCACTCAGGATATTTCCGCTATTATTTATTTGTGATGTTCTTGTTCTGTTTGTCAGTCATGGTTGCTCGTCTGCTGTTCAACTGTGTGTGCTGCCCAGTCCTCTGGTCAAGCAGATTCCACCTTTGTATCCCAGACTTGTGCATCTGTTGTTGTGTTGGATATATGTGTGTTGACTGTGATATTGCTTCACTTCCTGGGTGTACTGTTATGTTTATGCTGTTCTGATTTGTGTTGTGTGGGTTGATGTTGTGTCACTCATGTCTGTGTGTGGCTGGTATGCTTGGTGTGCACACATGTTTGTTGTGTGTGCAGTGCTGTGTGTGTATGTTGCCCTGTCATTGCCTGGAGTGCATCCCCTGATGTCCTGCTGTGTTTGCTCTGTGTTTTTTGGTCTGGGCATCTGTTGCTTGTTTGATGTGGATGTGATGGTACACTTCTTGTGTGTGTTGTGGTATGTTGTCTGTGCATTGTTACTGAGTGATGAGGTTGTGCACTCCTGTTGTGTCTGTGCTTCCATTGCCTTTCCACAGTTTTTCTGCACAGGGCATGTCTGTTTTTGTTGTGGTTCTGTGTGTGTTTCTGTTGGGTTATGTGTTTGTCTGTTGTTTTTATGCAGACATTTGTTCTGGCATCCCTGTGTGTGTGTGTGTTGTTTGTGGCTCCACCCAGGGTGTGTGTTTGTTTGTGTGTGTATAGACTGGCAAGTATTGCCACCCTTTAGTGTGTTTGGCACTGGTATTGTGTGCTGCTGGTGTGAGGGGAGATATGTGTGTACATTCCTCCTGGTGTTTGGCAGTCAAGGAGTGTGTAAATGGGCCCTGTGTTTTGTGCTGCCGGTGTACTCGTGCAAAGTAGTTGTATACACGTGTGGCTGTTCACAGTTTGACTTCAGGGCCTTCCTTTCATCCTTGTGCCTTTACATAGTTTGGCTTGCTGTCTCCCTGTGTTGTTGCACTGTGGTGTCTGTGTTTTGACTTCACTGACTGTACCAGCCATGTGTGCTTTGATGGTCTGAGAGTGTTGTTCTGTGTTCCTTGTCTTGCATGTGATGTAGACATGCTTGTTGTGTGTCTTCATGGCCTTCCATTTGTGAGCATACCACTTTGTCTTTCGTATATGTTGTGCTCCATTGCTGTTGGCATTTGGTGTGTATGTGTCTGTGTGTCAGTCCGTGGTGTGTATGTGTGACTATGCAGGCTGTGTCTCCATTTGTATGTTTGATCCTTTTATGTGTTCATTTGGTGCTTGTAATCCTTTTTGTTTCCATGAGTGTGGTGGTGTTGTGGTGTGTGTATTTCCCTGGCCCTGTGCTACTGTGCTGTGTGTTGTTGTGTATTCCTGTACAGCCACTCCTGCTGTGGCTGTCTCCCTGGTGGTTTGTTGTGTGGTGCAGGGCATGGTTTGCCTTGGCTTGTTGTTGTGCATGGGGGTGCACAGGAGGGGCACATGGCATGTGCCTTGATGGGGTGTGCTAATGTGTGGTGGGAGGAGGTGTGGCCCTGTGGTGTTTGTGCACTGCCCATGTCTGGCACTGGCCCTCCCTTCTGCATTGTGTGCTTGTATTCCCTTGTGTTCACCACTGCGGTGATGTGTCCGGGACATTGCTGCATGGTCGCGGAAGATGTGTGTCCAGGATGCAGAGGGGTGACTTGGTGGCAGTTTGGCCATGTGTAGCTGCCCTTGTGGATGTGTTCCTGTCCCCAGCAGGGTGTCTGATGTGGATTTGGACCCTGTGTCAGCCCATGTGTTGTGTGTGTGCAATTGCATACCTGCGGCAGCGTCCGCAGCGGTCCATGAGTTGCTGGTGATGTAGTAGGTACAGCACCAAAAAGACGTGTAGAGCGGGGTCCATAGTGGTCGTGACTGGGTGGTGTGGACCAGGACTCTGGTTTCGCACTCCACTGTCGAGCTTTTGCCGTCTTTGATTGTGCGCTATCTCCGCTGCGGTGCGTCTGCTTGTTTGGGGCATCCTAAATGGTTTAGCGGGGCGGACGTCATTCCGCACGGTGGTGAGTGTCCATTGGCTCCCACCACCGCGGCAGTGTGCGCACTTTGATGGCGGTGCACGTGGCACCGCAGGGGACGGGAAATGGTCTAAGTTTGGCCATACTAATATGACAGACGTGAGTACCACTGCTCGCGGGTGGAAAAATGCATTATGAGTTTAATGGTGCAGGAGTGGACCATTATGCCAGTGGCCCGCTCCCCATGCACCTGGGCAACAGGGGGCCTTGTAGAGCGCCTTTGTTTTGAGACCACCTTCCTTTTCATGAAGGAAAGACCTCAATGACACCGCTGGTGGTCCTGAAACTCATAATATGCATGGCAGTGCTGCAGAGGCACCACCAGCATACTGCTGAGTCCCTGACCGCGTACCACCAGCAAGGAATGGCAGTTGGTGGCTGCAGCGGTACAATGGTGGTCCAACCGTCAAAGTTGTAATTGGGTGGTCGAACCACCAGTGTGTCTTTGGCTGAATCGCCACCGCTGAACCCTTGCCAGTCTGGTAGCCCGACTCTTAATTAGGCCCTTACTGTGATGGCCTGCTGTGCTCTGATTAGTTGAAGGCAGAGATGGGACACCTGCTGATGACTGACAGCTAAGGAGGAGAAGGGGGTTTTGGACTCAAAAGGGGAGGCTCTACAGCAAACAACTGACAGGCAATCTAACGAAGATGCCTGCTAGTGCTGACTCAACAACAAACTCCGAAGGAGAAGTTTTGAAGCTCTGTCCCTCAAGCAAAACATTTCTCAAAAAGTGACATTGATATCACCTTTTGCTTCGCCCTTCCCTTGTTTGCCGTTGGTGTGCCAGCCCATTGTCACTTTCTGTGTCTGTGTCATGTCTTTCTATATGTATATTTAGCAAAGAACTTTAAGAATAATAATTTGCAAAAGTAGTAAAAAATGACAAGCTGCTAAATGAACTGCAAGAAATTGGCAAACTAGAAAAAAGAAGATAGATCCTTCCGAAACAGACCATGAAGCATAGGGTCAGAGTAAATGAGTATTTACACCACAATGAAATTATATCATTGAATAGAATCAGTCCACAATTCATTTAACTTGTTACAACATACACACGTTTTACGTTTAAAAAATAATTTAAAACTTGTGTATGTTGTAACAAGTAAAATACGTGATTAAACTATTTATAATGTTGGGGCATATGTATATTGATACATATACAAGAATTATAAATAGCTAAAATTACTGTTTGTTATGCATATGCAAAGGTTTTATTCGAGGAATTCATGTGATATAACCATAGACTTATTTTGGTCCTACTGGTATCTTAATTTCCTGGACACAGTTTTCGTTAAACATTTGACAGTTTTGTTCTTGGCTTGACCATCTCAGCATTTTTATATTCCTTGTGTGAGATGTGTCAACTGAATGCTATTTTAGGCTGCACTGCCAAGACATGTAGGGATGTGAAGTGTATCTAGGTTAGTGGACTGTTAAGCATACATACATGCATGTTTGACCACTTGGAAGCTGATCTGAAAAGGTGCTGATATTTATTGTCATTCTTTTCAGTTCACAGTGTGTGAGTGTGTGCATGTGTGCATTCGCTTATGTGTGTTGCTGTGTGTACCGCAGTGTTTGAGTGACCTTCCTCATCATACGAGTTGATTTGTTTATTTGTTTGCAGTGTATTTATGGCAGTTTAATATTTGTATTTTGTTTGTGTACTAAATCTCCAACTGTAGTGTCATGTTAATAGGCTTTCAATTCCGGGCTGTGATTTGAAACCTATGTTTGTGGTGTTGCCATGTTTCTACATCCCCTTAGCCATAATAAATACTGGTCTTTCTATGGATGCTGGGCCTCATTACAAGATAGCTGGAGTGAGGATCAGGGGCAATACTGGATTTCCTAGTGCCAAGTGCAATTTCTCCCCTTCTCCAGGAACTATGAGTTAGTCATTTCAGAATGGAGAATGACTGACAAACCTAGAATTGCATGCCCCAAATCCACGTTTTCTGTGATTCTTGAGAAGGTAATGCTCATATTTACCACCGGTACAAAAGGGGGTGGTGATGGACGGAGCATCTGAACCAATCAAACACTCACACCCAGTCAAAAGATCTGGGTTTGATCCATCACCGTTCTTTAGCCCACTCTGCCACCCCAGTTCAGACATGGCTATATGCAAATCAGTCTGACCCTGTGCCTCATGGGAACAGTCCAGCCCGAACTGCCAAGCCATGCCTTCCCTGGAACGGAAACAAGCTTCCGAGGACCGGTTTCTGGCATCAGGAAAAAGATAAAAGCAAAATACAATCATTATCAAAGAACATACAGTGTGAAGTAAAAGGAGTGAGAGAAGGGAAGGGGGATAGGAAAGGAGGGAGAAAAGCAAGGGAAGGAAAATGTATCATAACTTTATATCACTAAAAAAGAAATAACATATGAAAAAAGTCACTGTAAGCATCAAAAACACTTGAAGAATAAAGAATCATACTGTGATAAGAAATACAACGTAAGGAGTAATAATGACAAAATATGTTTAGAAGTAAAAAGACAATACATTTCATCATTGAGGTTTCCAGACTTCATCCGAAGTGTTTACCGGTATAGCAGTAGAAGAGGCAGCTCAGGAAAGGTACGTAGTCAAAGGGAGGCACAAAAGATCTCTTTTAATAGATAAAGATATAGGAGTAATGTACTTAGTATCAAGTCTGTGATGAAAACATACAGCGTTCCACCATGAAGTGACTTTGTCTGCCTGTTTCCAATTGAAAGTTATTAAATGAAGGGCCACTGCTAGTAATAAATCTATTAATTTAAAGTTTGATGGTGATTGGGGTCATGGAGGTGATAAAGAGCCTAAGAAAATGGTAGAAAGGGAGAAATAGACATCAGTTTTAAAGATTCTGAGACCAAACTAATTGCCAAAAGTGAGAAATAGAAGGACACTCAAAAATCATGTGTTTTAAATCAGCATGGGTGCAGGGACAAGACCAGCATGTAGGTGAAGAGTTTGAAGTGAAGGAAGCTAGTTTGGCAGGGGTAAATAAAAGGCATTGGTAAAGGGTTTGAGAAGTGTTAGCAGCCCAAGAAGCTTTATGAATTTTGAACCATAGTTTATTCCAAAGGAGGGTCGACCAGCACTCTGTTAGGTCCTTTTCCCATGCCAATTTAGCTTTTGTTTAGACCCTGTCTGAGGAAAGAAATACATGTTTACATAAAGAGGAAGCTGATGGAGAGGAGGTTAATAAGGGGATACGCGTGGAGCATCTATAGGGTGGATTAGGAGCAGATGATAAAGAAAGAAGATATTGGGTAAGAGAAGAGAGTAAATGATTATACTGTGCTTTAAAAGAGGCCGGTAGTGACAATGTTTTTTGAAGATCAGAAAAGGATAAGGGAACATCATCAAGTAATAGTTGTGAAATCCAAAACAACCCCTTGAGTCTCCAAGATTTCCAGTAAATGGTTTGATTTTTTATACATAATAAGTTATTGTGCCAAATGGGCTGTTGATCTAATGAGGAAGGTCAAGAATAGGAGGAGGATAAAAGAGAAATGAGAAGTTTGCGCGTATGAGAAATAACTTGAGGCCGAAAGGAGGCTATAGTGTTGGTAAATGCAAGAGACTCTTTAAAATCAAAAGGGGATATAAAAAACTTTTCTATAGAAATCCAAATAGGAGGATGACTAAACTGATCAAGGGAAAGCCAAAGGGGTGACTGTTTTAAAGAGAAGGCGTGATGATAACATTTGAAATCAGGAAATTTAAGACCACCAGAAGATTTGTCTGCTTTCAAAGAAGACAAGGCCATGCGGGGGGATTTACCCTTCCAGAGAAATTTTGTTAGTAGAGAATCAATTTTCTTAAAATAAAGTTCAGGAATATGTACAGGAATCATTTAAAGAATATACAAACTCAAAGGAGAAAGCATCATTTTGATGGAGTCCAATCTTCCCCACCAATTGAGAAAAAGTGGATGCCAGCGTTCAATAGTGTCAGATAGAGTTTTGATGATGCAGTCAAAATTTAGTTTCAAAGTTTTTGAAATGTTAGAAGAGAACCATAGGCCTAGATATTTTATTTTAGAAGGTTGCCAAGAAAAACCGGTAAGTATAAAATCGTGTTTAAGGCAAGTCGTATTGAGAGGTAGGGCCTCACATTTGTCTGAGTTAAGACGATATCCAGAAAGTTAAGAAAAACTATCCACCTGATTGAGAAAGGAGGGAATAGACGTGACAGGATTGGAGCAATATAAAAGAATGTCATCTGCATAAACAGACATTTTGACATGGGCAGTATCCAGTTGGAACCCAGTAATCTGAGTATCTTGTCTAATCTTGGTTAAAAAGGACTCTAATGCTATTATAAATAACGGACAACCTTGTTTTACCCCTCTGAAAAGAGGAAAGTAGCCCAAGGTCTTGCCGTTAACGAAAACAGATGCTCTAGGTCCTGAGTATAATAAGGAAATAAGGGAGATTAATTTTGGAGGAAATCCTATCCATTTTAAGTCCTGAAACATGAAATTCCTTCCAATCCTGTCAAAAGCTTTTTCTGCATCAAAAGCTATAGCTGAAATGGGGTAATCAAGAGAGGAGGCTTTACTGAGGATGTTAAAAAAGACTCTGGAATGATCGGATGATAGACGACCTTTTACGAAACCTGCCTGTTCAAGACCAATGAGATTGGGTAAAATAGGATCAATACAGAGAGTGAGAATTTTTGCAAGTAACTTATAATCAAGGTTAAATAAAGAAATTGGGTGATAATATTTGCATAGAGAAGGATTTTTATTGTCCTTAGGGATTAAACATATCATGGCTTCTCAAAAGGTTCCACAAGAAGAACCAGCTGCAATAAAGAAGTTAAAAACAAGTAAAAGATTTGGAAGAAGCAGGTGTCCTTTCCTAAAGAACTAAAATCAGTAGGATGTTCCTCGGAGTATAAACATTTTTGTAGAAGGAGACAAACTCATTCAAAATATCACCATCCTTAAATAATGAGGTACCGGCAGCTTTCTGTAGGGATTTTGTTCTAGCCCGTTCTCGTCTTATTTTCAAGTAATTAGCTAATAATTTCCCCAATTTTTTCTGGCCTCCATAATAACGAGAACTACTTTTTAAAAGATGGGACACTGCAGCTTCGGTGGATAATTTATTAAAGGTAAGTAAGTGTGTTCAAGTTGCTTGTTCATAGAAGTTTGGGCTTCAAATGACTTCTTTTTTTGTGAAACAAAATTCATTATAAAGCCTCCGCCTGTGGCCTTGAAAGAGTCCCAGACTATTACAGGAGAGGAATTTGGAGTAGAATTAAAAGAAAAGAACTCAGAAACAAAAGCGCTGAATAGTCCTGAAAAAGGATTGAATAATAAGGTATTATTAAAGCGCCATCTACAAGCTTGAGGTGTAAAAGGTATTAAATCAAAATCAACATAAACTGGGGCATGGTCTGATATTAAAATAGAGCCAATTTTGGAGACGAGGACCTGTTGAGATAGGGATTTACTGAGAAAGAGGGAGTCAATTCGGAATTGTGATTGATGTGGAGGGGAATAGAAACTAGTCAAGTCAAGTCAACATTAACTTTATTAGGCTGATTATAGCCATCAAAGTACAAATAACAAAACAGGACACATCAAATCTACAATCATAAAATACATAGATGTAAAACCAGTTAAGTTCCCCGTCCTGTAACAATGTAACAAACATGGAGCAAAAATAACATAAGACAATTATTAATCTTCATAGAGTCCTTCTCCACTCAAAATTCATTATCTGCATTAGAATAAAATACACTCCATCGAGTAATACGACACTTCATACAAGAATGAGCACACCTCGAGGATCCATAACAGAGAAAATAACAATGAAAATAAGAATACAGCCCACCAACACATAATTAGGCCTGGGAGTAAATAAATAACTAAGATAAAATTAGCCCAACTTATACTTGTCCAACTTTACATATAAAAACATAAGAATAAGTATTTAGATAACATGATTCAAAGCCGTGTCCACAGGGGAGTTCATAAGTGACCTTTTCCTATGTCTGATTGCTCCTGTTAAAAAACTTGCTACCCCAAAACAGACCATTGGTGACACTAGCATTTGTAAATATACCAGCGCCGGCCAAACCTCTAAGCAAAGGAATGATAAATTGTTTGCGCAGTGAATTGTAATATGCACAGAAGAATATTAAATGAAGAGTGTTCTGGTCCGAGAAATTATGGCAAGGACGGGGATTTAATGTTCTTCCTTGAAATACCCTTTAGGAAAAGCAAGGAGCCAGGGAACCATATTCAGCCTGAATCTTGTCAAAACAAAAAGATGGTACGGTTTGTTTATATAAGATAAATATGGATGCATCTGTCGACCCAGGCACAGTATAGCAAATGTTCTCACCATTGTTTTTTTTAATTCGTTCTCCTCCCTTAGTACTCTTCATCTGTCTAACAACTGCTGCTTCAGGTCTCTAATGGGTGGTTTACCTAATGCTATAGGGCACAAAAATAAATCTGGGCAGCCAAGGGTTTCCATCTGGTCCTTAATTTATCTAATCCACGGAATGTCTAACACCTTTTCTAGGTTGAGATAATCTTGGATGATCAATTGGTTAAGATTTGGAGTAGGTTGTGCCTAAATTCTCAGCCAACGCAATAAAGGGGCAACCGCAATCTGGTCAGAAATAAAACCTGCTCCTAATTCCTCATGTATGTTAAAAATTGGCGTGAAAGCTGGGACCGAGAGCAATCTACGCAAAAAAATGTTTTCGGCCCCCTGGATTTCTCTGACATCTGTGTAACCCCAGATGTCGCTCCCATAAGTCCCCATGGGGAGTCACTTAGCATTATAGATCTTCATAAGTGCGGGGAGTGGTTTTGATCCTATTCTTTTTGCAAAGTCTAAAGTGGCCCGATGCTCTAGCTAACACATTCTTTTTGTGTGCATGCTGCATGCACCATAAGCACCGGTCATCAAAGAGTATTCCTAAATATGGAAAGGCCAGACATTTACTAACTCTAGTCCCTTGCAATAGAATTTAACCTTCATTGCCCTCCTTGAACCTACGGACATGACTTTTTAAAATTAGTGTTTAGGTCCAATGACTCCATAAAATCTATAGAAGAATTTAAAAGCTTTTGCAACCCCCTTGCAGTACTGGCCACCAATACCGCCTCGTCAGCATACAGAAATGTGGGAATCATTTTGGTACCAGCTCTAGTGATATCTTTACAGCATGAAATCAAAGGATCCCCTAACTTATTAATATAGAGGGTGAACAGCAAGGGGGCCAAAATGCACCCCTGCCGGACTCCTCTTTTTTACTTCCCATGAATCAGTCAGGCTACCATCTTCATTAAAACGCACTGCCGCTGTTGTATATTCATGGATGGCTGCCAGAAATGAGATCAAGTCAGCATCTAGCCTTATATCTTGAAGGATCACGCAGAGTTTTGATCTGTTAACAAGGTCAAAAGCCGAGGTTAGATCCATAAAGGCCAGATGGAGATCCCTGCACTTTGAGACTGTATACTTCCCTATCACCAAATGTAGATTAAGGCATTGGTCCAGTGTACCTTTCCCTTGCTTAAAACCATATTGGAGATCGGAAAATATACTTGCTTGATCAAGCCACTCTGTTAGACGTGCCAGGACAACTTTCCCCAAAATTATGGCCGCGTATTCAAGGAGCAAAATAGGCCTATAACAAGCGCGTTGTCCCTTGCTCCCTTCTTAAAGACCGGTATGATAACCGCCTTGGTCCAAGACAGAGCAAAAACAGACAGGCAGGCTGCATTAAAAACATGGGTTAAAATCTTGGCCCATAGCTTAGGATCTGCCTTATCAAGGTCAGCAGGTACTCCGTCGGGACCTGGAGCTTTCCCCCCTATGGTTGATGTAATCGCCTTATTGACTTCATTAATAGTAAAGACAAGAGGGTGGCATGCGCAATCACTACCTGATGTCCCTGCGGGAGTTCCGGAGGTCACGTCACTATACACTTTCTCAAAGTGTTGCACCAACCTCTCAGCAGGAACTAAACAATCTTTACTGGAGGTTGGTGAATTGTCAAACAATGGACTATTTACAAAAGACCAGAATCTAGAACTATTGGCCAGCACACTGGCCTGGCTAAGCTCCTCCCACGCCATCTCCCTTAATTGCCTTTTCCGCCTTTCCACTGCAAGTTTGTATGCCCTCCTTGCATTCTTAACCTTTAAGGCTACCCTATGTTTTTGCTTGAGTTACTGCATGAGTTCCTTATGGGTATTCATACAGGTTTCATCAAACCATTTTTTAAATGTTGGCGGCCTTGGTCTACGGTATACAGTTAAGTTCAAAGAGACCTGCTTTGAGATTTGGTCAAAGGCATCAAGGACAGATAGTGGTTGGGAGTCCTGGTCTGAGCAAATCCCAAACTCCTGCGCACAGTTGGTAATTAAACTGTCAATAAAGCTGTCAGGGGTGAGCCTTTCCCACCTCATTCTACGTGCTTGATCTATGGGTGCAATATTAGCGTTAGTGAGTTGGGTCATGGTCCTTCCTTTCTTTACAGCATGTATATTAAGGTCCAGTGTCAGTGGATTATGATCACTAAACAATGTTTTGTTCCGCATAATGTGCCTAGTGTCGACATCAATGTAGAGGAGACCAAACTATAATCAATTATACTGTGATGGCCATGACAGACATATGTAGGTACGGGGATTATCCTGTCCGACTGCGCAGGGCAAATCAAGTTATGGGTTGATAAAAAGCTTTCTAAAAAAGGGCCGGAAGAGGTATGTTCGAAATGGGTTAGCCCCTGAGGGCCATAATCCTCTTCCAGCCTTGCTTAGCAGTTGGTAGGGCAAACATGAATATTAAAATCTCCCAGGACTAATATGTCATAGTGTGTTTCAGTGCTATCACCATAATTGCCCAAAAAGCAGTGAGATCTCTAAGGTACTCTAGCTCATCAATTCTAGTGAAAGAATTATACAAATTCACCACTAGAAGAGTTGGCCAGTTCTTCCATGTCAGTTCTACTACTAAAATATGGGGGAGAACATGATTCAATCAACTTTACTTTATAAGATAACCTGAGGTTAATCAACAATAGTGACCCCCTCCTTGCTCTACCCATACTGGATGGTGTAGCGAATTTACAAAAATATATAAACCCATCCAAATAGTGGGTTTTATTAGCCTCCCACATTTCCTGAAGGGCTATAATATGATGTGTATCGTACGGAGGAGGATACAACATGTAGAGGGTGCGGCGAAGCAGCAGAAACGCTACTGCACGTGGTCTGCATCTGTCCAGCATTTGATTTTCAACGTAGGTTTAATTTGAGGGGGGAATGGAATCGGCTGGGTGTTCGGTCCTGCAGGCAAGCTATCATTGCGGCTTTGAGCCCAGACAACACAGACCTAAACATAAGGCTGACAAACTTGATCCAGCAGGCATATCGCAATTTTAAACAAAAGTGACCAGCTACAGCTTTCCCCTAACCTTTTTTTAATTAATCAACGTTCTTAAAACAAATAATCTCAAACCATTAGGTAATTAGAGACAAGAACAGCTAATTAACTTTTTAGGACCGTGGTTTGTTTTATGTAATCACAGATCAGGGGATCAGTTTTAATAATATTTGTAATCAAAAGACCAAGGAAGATGATTATGCATGCTTCTGCTGTGTATTTGACTGTCTGTATTGTTTTTAATACTTGTAAACAACATGAATCGGGTATTTCTCTTTTAAAGATATTTGTTAATATCTAAATAAAGATTATTTTACTACTTTACTGATGTGTATCAAGGAAAAGTTCCCAATTGGCGTCACCCTTTTTTGCCCTTAAACCAGCAATATTCCATGTTAAAACTTTCATTATGCCTCCATCAATGATTGTTAAGGCAGAACTAGGTTTTACTATGCCAGCTGATGAAGTCTGGTGGTTCATGGGACATGACAGAATAAGATTCGATAAACTAACCATGGGAACATGTATTACATCGTCCAGTTTTTCCACCAAATGGTCTAAGACAGCAGGTACTGCATTGTCTAAGACAGCAGGTACTGCATTGCTAACAGATAGTCAGTCTTGAGCATCTAAACCAGAAAGTGCCTGAAACCTGTTAGACAAAGAAACTGAGGGAACAGTCAACATCAAAGTTCTCACAGAAGGCTTGTAAAAGTATCCCAATGGCAAGGCCCAGATAGAGGTGGCAAACATAGGGCACGGATCCTGCACCCTTATAATCGTCTGGACAACCGCCAGATTTCGAAAATTAATGACCACACAGTCCCCCTCAAAGTTCTTTAGTGATCGTTCCCCCCACCCAACTCTGTGCACCATGATGATGTTATTACTCATGGGTACCCTAAAACCTTTATGTTTGGATAACCAACCTACATCTTTATTGCGCAGTTGGGTCCAAGATTCAGTTTGGTCTGGTCTAAGCGGTGGGATACCGGCCAGACCCAAGACATAAGGACATGCGGCCAGGGGCAGATCGAGCACATCTCCACAGCACTTAGTATTCACAACATTCAGCGCAATGGGACCGTCTCTGTGGTGATTACTAGCTCTCATAGTAAACTTGGCCAGATCAATATATAGTGGTCTCAAAGGACCCCTAGGCTGGTGCGGGATCTGATCAGCTGGGCAAAAGGAGTTAACCATACCTCCTATCCCCAAGCCTCCCAGGCCCAGATGTACCGTATTCCCCCAGGGCCAGATGTCATACCTAATGGTCGAGGCGGAACAGGACTCGCATTACGAGTGAGAAGTGTAATGTAGGCTTTTTCCCCTGCTCAGGTGCGGCGCATTAGTGGCAAGCAAGGCTTCCTGGGACTTGCAGTCCCCTCGATGACCAACAGCGTCCTCCTCCAAGCAGAAAAACGGCTCCAGCGAAGTGGGTGCCACGCGGTGTAATGTAGGCTTTTTCCCCTGCTCAGGTACGGCGCATTAGTGGCAGGCAAGGCTTCCTGGGACTTGCAGTCCCCTTGATAACCAACAGCATCCTCCTCCAAGCAGCGAAGCGGCTCTCGCGAAGCGGGTGCCGTGAGGTGTAATGTAGGCTTTTTCCCCTGCTCAGGTACGGCGCATTAGTGACAGGCAGGGCTTCCTGGGACTTGCAGTCCCCTCGATGACCAACAGCGTCCTCCTCCAAGCAGCGATGCGGCTCCCGCAAAGTGGGTGCGTGAGGCATAATGTAGACTTTTTCCCTTGCTCAGGTGTGCCGCATTAGTGGAAGGCAAGACTTCCTGGGACTTGCAGTCCCCTTAATGACCAACAGCATCCTCCTCCAAGCAGCAAAGCAGCTCCCGCGAAGCGGGTGCCGCGAAGTGTAATGTAGGCTTTTTCCCCTGCTCAGGTGCGGCGCATTAGTGGCAAGCAAGGCTTCCTGGGACTTGCAGTCCCCTCGATGACCAACAGCATCCTCCTCCAAGCAGCAAAGCGGCTACCACAAAGTGGGTGCCGCGAGGTGTAGTTTAGGCTTTTTCCCCTGCTCAGGTGTGGCGCATTAGTGGCAGGCAAGGCTTCCTGGGACTTGCAGGCCCCTTGATGACCAACAGCATCCTCCTCAAAATAGCTAAACTATATTCTCGAAGATCTGGGTTGCAAAGCCTCCAAATGTCAACCAGAGATTTGCGGCGTGTGGCGGAAGTGAATTTTGAGTGCATCTTAGTGTTGACAAATTTAACTGAGGAATGCCTGTCTAATAGAGGATCAAGAACTTGATTACAATCTCCGACAAAAATAATATAATCATCATCTAATAAAAGAAGTTTATCAGAAAAATGGGTCCAAAAAACATTGTTAACATTAAAAACAACTAAAGGTATCTGATTAATGAGATGTTTAACAATTACCCAATGACCTTCTGAATCTGTTTCTTGATGAATAACTGAGATGTGATATTTCTTGTGGCAGAGAATAGAGACTCCATTTTTCTGGCCTAGAGCTTGGGAGGAAAGAACATTGCCTACTCAACATCTTTTCAGCTTGGACGCTTCGGTTTCAGACAAATGGGTTTCTTGAATCAATGCAATGTCTGTTTTTAATTTGGCTAAATGGGTTAATACTGTTGTCTTTTTATAGGAGTATTTACTCCCTTAACATTCCATGTAGTAACTCTACAAGTAACCAATACAATTTACATGAACAATCACTATGCAAACAGTGAATTCCTCGAATGCACTACTAAGAGAGAGAAAAAAGATAAAGGTAATAAGATAGAAGTGCAGATTCAGGACTGAAAAAAAGGAAAAAGGAATGATAGGAGAGATGTCATAGAGTATGAAAAAGAATAAATATAAGAAGAAGGAATGTAAGGAGAAAGGGAGAACAAAGCAAAGAACGAAAATACAAAACAATTCAGATGGAACAAAAAAGACATACCACAGGCAAACAATGAGAGCGGGGAAGGTGAAGTCACATAGGGAAGGCAGCAGGACTCCAAGAAGGAAAATGGCACGGGGAACTTCCTCTAGGAAAAACAAAGGAAACATAAGGCGAAGGATCACAAAACCACATCTAATAAGAAAGAAAAAGAAAATATTAATAAAGGACATTACTTCAGAATGAAATACATCAGGAGTGAGGATAAAGACAACTAATAACAAACAGATTTGAAGTAATCAAAATAGTTATGGCTAAGTAATGTCCATAGACTCAACTCTGCCGGTGTTCAAGAAATGTTGAAAAAGAACAGGATCTTCAAAGTTTGTTGTTTTGTTGTTATAATTCACCTTAAACAGACAAGGGTGAAATAAGCCATATCGAACATTCAGGTTACGAAGAGCAGGTCTCATGTCCAGGAACTTCTTCTGACGATCCGCAGTTGCCTTAGCGTAGTCCTGAGCAAAGAAAAGATTACAACCATTGCAAGAAATGTTCCCTTTTTGTTTGGCAGCTTGGAGGTCTTAAAGCAAATCAGTGTATTCTGAAAAGTACAAGATAACTCCTCTAGGTTTCGTGGAAGAGGTTGAAGAACAGAAAAAACAAGGACTCTGCCCTAAGCGATGAGCTCGTTGAATATTCAATGGAGGTGTGTCAGGAAAACCAAGAAGTGTTGGTAAGAAGGTTTGAAAAAAGGACAAGGGATCAGAACCTTCGAGACCTTCAGCAAGACCATAAATGTGTAGGTTATTACGCCTGTTGCGATTTTCCAAATGGCAAACTTGCTGTATCTCTCTGTTCATGCAAGGAACTTGACCAGTGACTGCCTGAACAGAATCAACTCGTCTTCCAAGTTCCTCTACTTTTTGCTCAGTATGCGACCAATTATCTTCAAGGCTCTGGAGACAGGAGTTAGTCTCTTTCATGTAAGGCTTGAGGGAACGGATTTCTTCAAGTAAAAGTTCCATGGAGATTGAGGAAGAAGAATTAATAGGAGAAGGTGCATTCGTCTTTACTTGTTTGCCTGATGAAGAAATGAATGCTGAGGGTATTTTAGAACCTGGCTTAGAACTTGAACGAGGCGTGTTAGGTGTCCAGCCTCTTGGTCCAGCTAATCATTTACTGCCTCCTTCATATTTTCTTGCAGGATGCTGAAGGGATTATGATACTCTAATGATGCCCAATTAGTATGCTAGGTACCACTGCGGTTGGTACGGGCATTGCCATTAAAAATATGTGAGAAAAACAGTAAAAGCAGAAAGCACAAAGACTGAAGATGGTGCCTGAGATTGTAGATAAATTAGATATGAGTGAAGTGCAGAGACTAAACAGTAAAATCAGTCAAGGAACATATATATCACACAAACTTTGGGCCAAAGGAGAAAAAAGCGGTGAAAAACTGAGAACAAACGCTTAATTTGAAATCATTAGTGCATTATTCTGTGAGGGAAACTCTCCATAAATCTCATAGTGAAGGCCTTTGCCTTTCTACTCTTCTCTAGATGCCAGTACACCAGCTGTACACCAGCTGTATGATATTGACTGCACTATTTCGACTTGCTCAATTGGACCTGTTCAATTTCTCTGTTTAAACTCAGTACTGCAGACAAAACGATAATATCATTGATACGACACTAAACAAATAGACTTTGAAAATCACTCATGTTGATATCAAGTGTGTGCACGCTGAAAACACCTTTTGTGAGCACATAAAGGCAGAAAAAGAACTCCAGAGAAAGTCCTTGAACATGAACATTGAATGAAACTACAAAACTAAATGGAAAACAGTCAAGCAGATGGAGACAAAAGACACTACACTTCACTGTATCAATTGAACTAAACATAGCAAGTACTGGCAACACAGTAAAGTAATTCGATTTGTAAAATAGTTTTTTCACTCCAGATAACATTGTGACTGTGGATATGAGGCCTAGATCTCTCTATATATAGACACAAAGGTGTTCTGCAAAGTTTAGAAGCAGCTGCAGTTAAATTAAATAATATTGAACTATGTTATGTAACATGTTCATTGTGATATAACATATTAGCATGAAGTTTTACTCCTGTTCATGTTGTTAGGCACGCACACACAGAGCACATTAAAAGAGCCACCTGCAGCTTCATGCATGAATATTATAATGAGCTGCATATTTATAGAGAAGTTTTGAATCTCAGTACTGATGATCCTATTTAAAAACATTATGATGAGCAATTATCATTCTTTAAATCCCACTAGCCCGAATGCAGATGTGTGAAACAGCTGCTAAGAGGAAAAAAATCATATACCTGATAAAAATGAATGCAGCTTTTTCGATTTCAGGACCGACTTTTTCTCATTGGGAACATCTGCGTTCCTTTAACAAATAAAGCTAATATTTAAGTTGTGCGGTGTTACAGCAATTGTGGTCTTTTACGTCACTGTGGCTACCAACAGGTAAAGCTTTGTGGCGCTGATTTGAAAGTGCACAATACTGGGTCAGCTAAAAAAACTGCCTGTGTGTTTACCGTTAGCACCAGGTAGAATCACCCCAGTACAATGCAATAATAAGTAACGCCCTATGGAATGGGAAATTAAAATGTGTACCTAATTTTTCCAATTATAAAATCACATGGAAGCATCTATTCTATTCAGTGTTACAATATACATTTACCACCTGCCCTAACCAGGGTGTACATGTGTGAACAGGCCTATGAGTGGGGTAGGGTTGAAGGAGGGTGCCAGAGGAGTGGGGGAAGCATTTTATGCCCCTACTTCCTTTAGAAAAAAAGATCGAATGAGGATTGGTTGCTGCAATGTCACTGCCTCATGCTATTTTTACGGTCAGAATTGGTCAGCAGAAAAATTGTGTTTGGTACTCCCCCATCTCACAATTGTGCATGAACGCATAAAAGTGTATATTACGCCAAACTGGTAATTAGGAATTGTGGGGTAATGTATTAACTTCGAGACATAGAAAACTGATACAAAAAGGCCATATTTTCTATCTATGAACAATCCATACTAATATTATAAAGAGAGAGCCCAAACCTTTGAGGCGGGTAATCTCAGTAACCACAGCAGCAATCACAACACCCAATACAGCGTTGGAAAGGGCAGTTGCAGCAGAAGGACATAGGCTATGCAGACGGCCTCCATACATTTTAAATTTTTTTGCAGAGTTTTATATAGCGCGAACTTGACCCAAACTGAATCAGGTATCAGAGCGCTTTACATAGCACCAGTTACGTTACATGAGGACACACATTCATTTTTGTTAGGCACCGGGAGATTAAATGATTTGCCCAGAATCACAGGATGTTTGGCGTCGTTACCAAGACTCGAACCCAGATCCCCAGGTCCGAGGTCGAGCGCCTTAGCCATTAGGCCAACTCCTCTATACATTTAAAAGGTAAAAGAACCGTGCCAGCAAAGTAGTCCCTTGTGGGCGTGTCTGCGTTGTGCTGTGGGCTTGGGCTGGGGGCGTGACTAACACTGGGGGCGTTTGGTACGTCCATCACACCGTGGGCTGTGGACGTGTGCTGGGGGCGTGACAAATGCTGGGGTCGTGACAAATGCCGGGGCATGTGTCCGCCCTTCATGCCATGTGAGTCGTACATGCAAGCACCAATTCCGTTGCTGGGCAGCATCAAGGGGCACGCTGGGGGCATGAGAAACGCTGGGGGCGTGTGTCCGGCCTTCATGCCATGTGAACGCAATTGCGCCGCATCAAGGGGCATCCTGGGGGCATGAGAAACGCTGGGGGCGTGTGCTACGTTCCGCCCTTCATGCCATGTGGGTCGTACGTTAATCAGAAGATCGTCTGCTGTGGCCGTATGCTGGGGGCGTGACAAACGCGTTCACCTGGAGGCCTGGTAAGTAACGTTACTACAGCCTCTCCTGCGCGCTGTTACTGAACTCTCTCATTCAACGAAATTACACGCGCCTCCTACCATCAACCAGGGCTCTAGCCGGGCTCAGGCGGTGGATCAGTACACTAATTACACGCGCCTGATAACATCAACCAGGGCTGCAGCTGGGGCTCAAGCGGGGGACAACACGCGTGCTAACATCAAACAGGCCTGCATCTGGGCCTCAAGCGGGGGAACACGCAAATGAGCGTGTCTGCGGGGACAATTACTGCAGCCTCTCCTAGTCGCTGTCACTCAACTCTCTCATTAAACGGATTTACCCGCGGCTGATAACTCTCTCATTCAATGACATTACACGCGCCTGCTAATATCAACCAGGGCTGTAGCCGGGCTCAGGCAGCGGATCACTACACCATTTACACACCCTGCTAACATAAACCAGGGCTGCAGCTGGGCCTTCTCCATCCCTATTCTAATGAAACAAAAAATGTTGTCTACCACAAGATTTTAAAATAAATTGCACTTGCCAAATACACACATTACACACATTCTATTTCATACCCGGACAATGTAGGGACGGGCTGCTAGTTATTTATATATTTCTGATTTGGGGCTATAACTCTAAATATCAATGTTACAAGTAACTTAAAATATCAGTAGAATTTTCATCAATTTCATGCAAAAGTTGAAGTACATAAAATTATTGCTTACAATAGAAATGCCCTTCGAAATTAATGACAATGTTGAATCTTTAAGAAAATGTAACATCCTTCCACTACTTAAAGGGCCTGAAAAGAAATGCTCCCCCTTGGCCACTCTCAAAAACCGAGTTTGGTGGAATGCAAGACCATTCGAACAAAGCTGAGATTTATTTCCGGCCCTATGAGACTGCATGGAGAAGAAGAGGGATAATTCAGCTAAGCCTCGGCACTGGGTAGGGCAGGGATCACTCGGCCAATGATGTCAGGTGGTGCATGGCACTTTCTAAAGAAAATTGCCGTATTTGACTTGGAATTTTTTGAAAACAGAGGTAGTTGGTAGAATACAATAAACCCTGGGATATTGAGTCAATTCTTGTTCTAATTGAAATACATATCATACAAACATTCTAATAGGAAGAGGATGTACTGGGGGCAGATGTTTGTTTCTGAAATATCACTTCTGTTTCTAAAAGCTGGCACAAGTCTGTTGGGAGGAAGAGTAGCAGTAACTCAATACTACATGCCTCTCTTGATGATTCACATTGTTCAGTTTTAGCAGGTCGCAGTTGGCTGTTCACGTCATCCGATTATGGGTCTGAAAGAACAAGTAAAAGTTTCAGTGTTGCGGATAATTCATCACAGTAACATCACTTGCCTTAAGAAAATAGTCCTCATGGAAACACTGGACTGCAATTAGGATGTATGTGTCACTGTGAGAGGCACCAAGGGTCTGCTTAAGCACTGATTGTCATGCCAATAGCCTCTACAGAAAATGTCCCAGCATCAGTGCAGCACATGGTGCAGCATGTGGTGCTGAAGTGACACATTGTGGTGGGATATGCAATTCTCCCTTCTACAATGTTTATAACTGTGTTTGCCATGGTGGACAGAAATGTAACCCGACACCTCCACCTTTTACTCTGATCACCTATAGTCACAACCCAAGTCGGTAGATGTGTGTTAAACTTAAATAAGATCTCAACTTGTTGGTCTGTGTCACTGGGAATTGTCTGAATCAAAAGGCTTGTTTTCCAACATAGGGAACTGTTCTGTTCTGGTTTTGAAATAGGTTTGGATTTGCTCTTGGTACCTGATTCATATTAAATATAGGATATACCATGTTTTGTGGAGCCATTGGGACTTCTGGAACCTGCATCATTGGAATTTGCAACTGTACTGGAATTTGCATTCTTTGGGCAGGCATCTGGACTGGAATATTCTGCATATGTGCTTGATTTGCTCCCTGTATTTGCCCCTCACCACTCAATCTATAAGGATTCTGTCTATACTCTTTCTTCGAATGCCCAGTTTTGTTACAATAATGACATGGAGTCGACTTCTTCAATGTTGCCAAGCCTATCCCAGAATTCTGATCAATTGGAGCAAGTCTACCCTGTGAAATGCAGACTGCTCCTTTGCCAGTCTGACCTCCAGCTTGAAAACCTCCGCCTAGCATTCCATTAGTATTCCCTCCAAATGAGTAATTTTTAAATCCTTTCAGTGCCAACTTTGTCTGTGCAAGTATATATTTCTTCTTCAAACTTTTCTGCTTCATTTCTTACTCATCACTACAGTATTTCGCACACCTCAGGATAACATCTATTGGTTTTGTCTGCCAACAAATCAATTTTTTCTGAATGAGCATACTGATCTCTGGTCACAACCCAGGAACTGTAAGGTGCTTGATTGGTTTTGCAGAGACGGTATGAGCCAAACTCCCAGAAACCCTACCTTACAACCTGTGAGCTTTATCTTAACACTAGGGTGATGGATAGCGGTTAGGGAGAGAGGCCGGAGTCTGACGCTATTTATATTCTTGTAGTCGACCTGCGATGCAACAGGAAAACTCCTTAGAACATTATCCTATTGAAGTTTTTATTTTAGAACAGTTTTTTACTTTATTCTAGTGACTAGTCTTTAAGCTCCTACCTGCGATCTACTAAGCTAGGCTTCGCGTCCTGGAAGTCGTCGTCTTTTGGTAGTCTGGTTGAGGAGATGTTGATCTTTTGAGTTTTGCAGGTAGTTGAATTATCCGCCCCCAGATCTTTATGTCACCAAAATGATTGCTCTATGAGAAACAACAACATAAATCATTTGCACCTCTTCTTACTAATACAGCTACATACTAAATCAAATCTACACAGAAATTTACTCACTTAACATTCTCCAAGTAGCTGATCAAACGACTTCTCACTTAGGAATAAAGATTTCAAAAGGTTTCACAAACATTCTAAAACATCACAGTTGCTAATTCACTGTTCCTATAACAATTCTGCAATCGCACCCCTTTTACAGAAGTTTTCTGAGTTACTTTATTGTCCAAGTTCTTTTGCTAAAAAAAGTGTCCAAAAATTAGTCTTTGCTAGCGCTAGCGATGGGCGCCTTTCAAAAGAAGAGTTACTTAGCTCTTTCCATGTATGCAGGAATCAGATGTATCACGATGCTCTGAAGACAGAAGACTCTGGTGATGATTCAGCCTTTAGGATCGCCGGTAGGAAAGCTCCGATGCGACTCTCCACTGAAGTCCCTGGAAGGCTAAGCACCTTCTAGAATCCCAGGTGTGGCTTTTATAGACTTGCCACACCCTGGGACGTTCCTTTTGGCCGCACGCGTCACCTTTGCCCTCACGCTGTGTTGGTCTGCACACAGAGCGGGAGCATTTCTTCACGAACGTGTGCAACTTTTTAAAAGCGTCTCTTTTTTCCTTTTACAAACCGTTCCTTTCCGTAATCTGCAGACTAAGCCCTAATCATTGTTCTTAAGCTTTATCAGTAATAACCATCTTTGGCACAATAAAACAACTCTATTTTCAAGTTTCATTCAGTAAGCATTGACAAAGTTATACAAACAAGCATTGGCAAGGTCCTCACCAAACAGTTCACAGAATGCATATTTTAACTAAACACACTTGGAGTGCTGGATGCACGGGATAGGGGTGGGTTTTCAAGAAGGGAGAAGTTCTTTGGATCACTCCTATTGGAGAGATTCATCCTGAATTAAAGGTATTGATGAAACTGTGACTGCTGAACCACGTGAATCGTGACAGTACCCTCCCCGTAGAATCCCCCCTAAAACCGTGGGGACCGGTTTTGGTTTCTCTGGATATCTGTTATGAAAGGTTTTTAGGCAAAGTGGGGCATTTCTTAAATTAGCAAGGGGTTCCCACGAGCGGTCGTCAACACCGTAACCTTTCCAATCTACAAGATAGAACAATTTGCCTTTCACTCTTTTGGAATCCAGTATTGCTTTGACTTCATACTCAGGCACACCTTCTATCTCTATAGCTGGGGGATGACTCAGTAATCTGGTTTCTGGGTTGCAAGGTTTAAGTAAGGAGACATGGAATACCGGATGGATACGGTAAGTGGCTGGCAACAAGAGTTTCATGCTAACAGGATTAACCACTTTTTCTATGGTGAAAGGACCTATGAATCGTGGTCGAAAGGTTTTATGGCACTTTAATTTTAGATTTTTTGTTGCTAACCATACTTTGTCACCTACAGCATACTGTGGTGGTTTTGAGCGATGTTTGTCTGCAAACTTCTTTTGAGTTTCTTTTGCAGTAACTAAGTGTTGTTGAGCTTTTTGTTGAAGTGAAACCAAATGACTTACATATTCAGTGACTGCTGGAGTTACAGTTACATTTTTACCAATACCTAACATGTCTTTCGGATGGAAGTCATGAACACAAAAAAAAGGAAACATACCTATAGAGGAATGATCAGAATTGTTGTATGCAAATTCTGTAGCCCATAAAACGTCAGACCATTCTTGATCACATGTGGCCAATAAACAACGCAAGAATTGTTCTATCGTTTGATTTGTGCGTTCAGTTAAACCATCAGTCTGTGGATGATAACTGGATGACAAGCGCACTTCCATGTTTAGGGTCTTTCCTAGATTTTGCCAAAAATGCGAAACAAACTGAGATCCCCTGTCTGAGAGTACTACAGAAGGAATTCCATGCAATTTGACAATTTGTGTTACAAAAATGTGAGCCAATTCAAAAGCCGAAGGAAGATTTCTTAGGGGAATAAAATGAGCATATCTGGAGAAGTGATCTACAACAGTTAGAATGGTGGTAAATCCAGACTTAGTACGAGGCAACTCTACAATGAAATCAAGCGAAACAGTGTGCCATGGTTGTGGCGGTATTGGTAAGGGCAAAAGCAAGCCAGGTGGAGATTGATGAATTGCTTTGTTTTGACTACAGATAGTACAAGTATCTACAAACTTTTGGATGTCTTTAAGCATCGTTGGCCACCAGAACCGCCTTTTAATTAGTTGGTACATTTTTGTTACCCCAGGATGGATTGATAAAAAGGAATCATGATAAATGTGTAAAACCTTTTCCTGTAATGGTTCATTAGGGACGAACACCTGATCATTCATACATAACACATTTTCTTTCCATTGCAACAGCGGATAGATCTAGTTCCAATCTTTTTTTGATTGACCTTTTAAAGCTTTTTCAATGTCCGACAAAACTTCAGAATCTATTAGTCCAATACTAAAGCGTTCCGCGGGAATAATTGGATGAACTATTTCCTGTTTAACATTCAAATCATCACTTAATCCGATTCTGGATAATGCATCAGCCTTGTTGTTATCTTTTCCAGGGCGATATGTGATAATTAAATCAAAATCATTAAAAAATAAAGTTCAACGTAATTGGCGAGGAGACAAAGCTTTAGCAGATCTAAGTGATTGCAAATTTCTGTGATCGGTATAAATGGTCACAGGATGACGAGCCCCCAGCAAGTAGTGTCGCCATTCCTTGAAGACAGCTTTTATAGCCAATAATTCTCTATCAGCTATGGCATAATTTTGTTCTGTGGGAGATAACTTTCTGGAAAAGTATGCAATGGGATGCATTTGTCCAGTATCTTTACTTCTTTGGGATAGGATGCCTCCAACTGCCAATTGAGAGGCATCAGCTTCCACAATGAAAGGTTGAGAAGGATCAGGATGTCTTAATATCGGGGCAGATATGAACTGATTTTTTAAGTCTTGAAAAGCCAATTCAGTTTCTGAGGTCCATTCGAATTTCATATTTTTTCTTAACAAGTTAGTGATAGGAGTTACCTTTTGTGAAAAATTGTTTATGAACCGTCTATAGAAATTTGCAAACCCCCAAAAACTTTGGATTTGTTTCACTGATGTAGGACTAGGCCAGTCTATAATTGCTTGAACCTTTTTTGGGTCCATTTCTATGCCTGCAGGACTAAGAATGTATCCCAAAAAGTCTACTGTGGTCACATGAAACAGGCTCTTTTCTAACTTTACGAATAAAGAATTTTGTAAAAGCTGTTGCAGAATGGCTCGTACTTGCTTTACATGCTCGGATTTTTCTTTTGAGTAAATGAGAATATCGTCTATATAGACGATACAACAGACATCCAGAAAATCCCTTAACACTTCATTTATAAAAAACTGGAATGCGGCTGGAGCGTTGCAGAGTCCGAAAGGCATAACCTGGTAATCATATAGGCCAAATTTAGTACGGAATGCAGTCTTCCATTCATCTCCCTCTCGGATTCGCACCAGATGATATGCTCCACGCAAATCCAGCTTGGTATAAATGGTGGCATCTTTGATCTGGTCCAGTAATGTTGGAATTAACGGTAGTGGATATCGATTTTTTACTGTCACGTTATTAATTGCTCTATAGTCAAAGCATGTGCGCAATTCTCCTCCCTTTTTTGGAATGAAAAAGAGAGGAGAAGAGACTGGGGATTTAGAATGTCTAATAAAACCGTTAGCTAGATATTCATCAAGATAATTACGTAATTGTTCATTTTCTGTTTCTGTTAGCGCATAAATGCGACTACAAGGTAAAGTTGCCCCAGGAAGTAAATCAATTTGACAATCGAAATCTCTATGAGGAGGCAAGGTGTTGGCCTTCTTCTTATCAAAAACGTCCACTAAATCTTAATATTCTTCGGGAACTCCAGCAACTACCAAACACTTTTAGATTCTTTCGGAAAATTATATCCTTGTATCAACAATTCAGAACCTGGGTATTGTTGAAAACATTTGGGATGACAATAATCAGATTTAAACAGAATAGTCCTATTTGTCCAATCAATGTAAGGATTGTGAAGTACAAGCCAAGGAATGCCCAGAATTAAACCAAATTGAGGAGCATCGATTATATCAAAAGTTATCTCCTCTACATGTTTTTCAGCACAAGTCATTCTCAGTTTTTCAGTGTGATGTTGAATAGGTCCTGAGGTGAGTTCCTTACCATCTACTGCGCTAACAATCTCTGGAGAATCTTTAACTACCTTTTGCAAACCCAGTTTTCCGAATAATTGAGTGTCAATAAAATTTCCAGTAGCTCCAGAATCTATTAAAGCATCAATAGACCAAGACCTGGTTGTATCTTTTTGTGATTGAAGAAGAATCCGCATACTTAAATGACAATGAGAGGCAGTTGGTGTTAAAGAGGCCAAACTAGTATATGCACTCGATAGATTGACCTCATTGTCTACCGAGTTCCTTAGTTTTCCGACTGCGGTATTGCAGCAACATCAGTAGTTTTAGTTTTTGGTCTTACTGGTCGTGTGGGACAATCCTTTACAAAATGTCCTGTTTTTCCACAGTACATACACTGGTTTAACTTCCTACGCTTTTCCCTCTCGTCTTTAGAAAGAGGTCCTCTCACGGTCCCTATTTGCATAGGTTCTACTGGGTCTAATTTAGCTGTGGAAGTCTCTGTTTTAGAATTTCCCCTTTCTTTAAACATAATCATCCTATAATCTGATTTCCCTCTCTCTCCTTTTCTTTCAGAAATTCTATGATTGAGTTTTACCACTAGATCAATAAACTCCTCGCACTCAGTAGGTGGATCTAAGATTAGCGTTATCATATCTTTTAATTCGTCGCGTAAACCGCGATAGAACAGAGACACACGTTTTTCTTCTGGCCATTCTGCTTCTATGACTAGTCTGTTGAAGGTAGAAATATAATGTAACAAATCTGACGACCCCTGCTTCAAATTGAGTAATTCGTGATCAGCTGTTTGAACGAAAACATGTTTGGCGAATAATTTCTTCATGGCCTTTTTAAACCGTCTAAAATCATTTAAAATCGGATCATTTCTCTCTACATATGGTACTGACCACAAAGCGGCATCACCTCCTAAATAGGATAAAATGAAGGCAACCTTAGAAGAGTCATCGGGAAAAGTAGTTGGTTTTGCCACAAAATGTAACTGGCATTGATTCAAAAATATGGTAAATTTGTTACAATCTCCATAAAATCTCTCTGGGGGTGCTAAAGGTACTGTAACTGGAGTTATAACCTGGATCTGAGTATTTGCCGAGGCATTAGGTGTAGTGTTCCCATTATATAAAGTTTGCATAGTTGGTTGAAAAACAGGAGGTTTAATATAAGATTTTTTGTCTGAAGTGAAGGTCCAAGTTGTTGGACTAGGGGGTTGCAATCTACTCTGCATTGCCGTTACATCCCTTCTTAATTCCGCATTTTCAGATCTTATTTCTAGTAACATTGCAGCTATATCCTGCAAAGATATCTGCGAAGCTTCATCCATAGCGTCTGGGCAAAACCTGTTTTCGTGGGCTTAGCCTTCTGTCAGGTTGATCAAGCACTCTTACCTGTGTATTCACTATCCCTTACATGTAAGGTGCTTGATTGGTTTTGCAGAGACGCTATGAGCCAAACTCCCAGAAACCCTACCTTACAACCTGTGAGCTTTATCTTAACACTAGGGTGATGGATAGCGGTTAGGGAGAGAGGCCGGAGTCTGACGCTATTTATATTCTTGTAGTCGACCTGCGAAGCAACAAGAAAACTCCTTAGAACATTATCCTATTGAAGTTTTTATTTTAGAACAGTTTTTTACTTTATTCTAGTGACTAGTCTTTAAGCTCCTACCTGCGATCTACTAAGCTAGGCTTCGCGTCCTGGAAGTCGTCGTCTTTTGGTAGTCTGGTTGAGGAGATGTTGATCTTTTGAGTTTTGCAGGTAGTTGAATTATCCGCCCCCAGATCTTTATGTCACCAAAATGATTGCTCTTTGAGAAACAACAACATAAATCATTTGCACCTCTTCTTACTAATACAGCTACATACTAAATCAAATCTACACAGAAATTTACTCACTTAACATTCTCCAAGTAGCTGATCAAACGACTTCTCACTTAGGAATAAAGATTTCAAAAGGTTTCACAAACATTCTAAAACATCACAGTTGCTAATTCACTGTTCCTATAACAATTCCGCAATCGCACCCCTTTTACAGAAGTTTTCTGAGTTACTTTATTGTCCAAGTTCTTTTGCTAAAAAAAGTGTCCAAAAATTAGTCTTTGCTAGCGCTAGCGATGGGCGCCTTTCAAAAGAAGAGTTACTTAGCTCTTTCCATGCATGCAGGAATCAGATGTATCACGATGCTCTGAAGACAGAAGACTCTGGTGATGATTCAGCCTTTAGGATCGCCGGTAGGAAAGCTCCGATGCGACTCTCCACTGAAGTCCCTGGAAGGCTAAGCACCTTCTAGAATCCCAGGTGTGGCTTTTATAGACTTGCCACACCCTGGGACGTTCCTTTTGGCCGCACACGTCACCTTTGCCCTCACGCTGTGTTGATCTGCACACAGAGCGGGAGCATTTCTTCACGAACGTGTGCAACTTTTTAAAAGCGTCTCTTTTTTCCTTTTACAAACCGTTCCTTTCCGTAATCTGCAGACTAAGCCCTAATCATTGTTCTTAAGCTTTATCAGTAATAACCATCTTTGGTACAATAAAACAACTCTATTTTCGAGTTTCATTCAGTAAGCATTGGCAAAGTTATACAAACAAGCATTGGCAAGGTCCTCACCAAACAGTTCACAGAATGCATATTTTAACTAAACACACCTGGAGTGCTGGATGCACGGGATAGGGGTGGGTTTTCAAGAAGGGAGAAGTTCTTTGGATCACTCCTATTGGAGAGGTTCATCCTGAATTAAAGGTATTGATGAAACTGTGACTGCTGAACCACGTGAATCGTGACAGGAACAAACTGTGACACAGAACTCCCTTGACATTTTTCTCTGGATTTCCTGGTCCACTGTGTTGTTTACAAACCTGTAACAATCGTTCATAATAAGCATGCACTGATGTCCTTGCTTCTTGTGTAGCTCTATTAATCGATTTCTCTCGTTGGAACTTTTCCTCTCAAAAAGGTAATCACCTCATTGTATTTTGTCATTACCAGAGATGAGGCTGCACAAGTACATGCATCTCTCAGAGGTTCTGAATGTGGCCATTGTACAGCTATTCTACACCCCCAAAATCAAAATCACTCAGCACTACAATGTCACTACAATGTCGAAGAAAATATTCAAAACAGTCCCCTAAATCTTTGAAATGTTCACAAATCTGTCAACTTCAGTTCAGTTCAGTTCACAAAATTTATTCGAATAAACATTGTATCCATAAAAGTGCAACAATAGTTAAAAATAACAGAACGGACTAGCAATACTTAATAGTAGGAATTACAGTTGTATAAACACAATATCATAAAATGTAGATGATAATTTGTGACAAAAATCATCAGTAATAAATAAATCACTAATATATAAAACCAATCCATTCGATGATTAAAAACTATCTGTACATGAATAAAAAGAATTCAAAGAGTAAGCATTGTCTTGCGTACCCTAGTAGCAATTCTCAAAAATGTGCTTAGGTGGAAAACCAACTCTTCGTCAGCCAAGGCAAGCATGCGTGAATAAGCAGAAACCAAACTAATAGGCCAACTCTAGTTAAGAAATGGGAGATGAAGCCACTTGATTTATTTCATGTAGTATTTGCAGAAGAACAAGAAATGTTGGATTGATTGACAACTCACCCCGTCACACGGACAGGGTAGTGAGTCAAGTTTCGAGTGGTAAACCAAAGGGAAAAACAATGCAAATGTACCTGTCCCAGCCCTCAGGCGGAATAGAAGGCTCCTTTCCCAATGACTCATGGGTAGGGTAAGATAGTTTGGTAGGGGGTAGCAGTGCAGTTTGCAAGCCATATAACTGGAAACAGACGGCTTCTTTGATTCCAACACAGTTCTTACAGTGCTATATGACGAATAAAGCGCATTTCTAAGTTATTTTTTGTTTACCATTTCGGCTTCACTAGGATTTAAGAAAATTGAGCCCTTATTAACTCGGCGTAAGCTCTGATACACTCCTGATACCCAGGGTATGTCCAACCCCTTCTCAGACATCAAACTGTCTGTTATGATATTTTTTGTTACGGTAGCTGCCTGGTTTTTCCAAACTGATAGCCAGAAAAGTTCTGGACGGGCGCTTATAAAGTCAGATATATCATTTAAATTCAGTTCCTTGTAGCAAATGTATTGTGATGTCGAGATTGGGATGCTCAAAAGTTTTCTGCAGAACCGATTTTTTCCCAGCTGAATACAGGAGCTATATGCGGTACCCCAAATCTCAGCTCCGTACGTAGCCACAGTACGTCGGCGTGGGGAAAGGGGCTAAAGAGAACATACCTCTGGCTGAAGAAAACAGCGAGTACGGGTCCGATTGAATCCGGCGTAGTCAAGGAGAAGACTTGGACTCGGGAAGGGAAAAGCAATTTGGTGGGGGAGTGGGGGCATCACGTGGCAGGCAAGGGGGTGGGTATCGTGAGATAGGAGGGCCTGATAGGATGAGATACCTGGGCGGGAGAGACAAAGTGGTAGCGAGTCATAGTGCGCGGTGAGAACTGCCATAGTGCCTATTACTCTAGTTTAAGTCTACTATGGATAGCAATACATCGAAATTCCTCTGGCACTTTTACATTGTATAACCAGTTAAATTATCTGCCCGTCCCCCTTTTTGTTAGTTATCAACATTGTGGTTATCTTATGAACTAATAATTATATACAGTCACGCTATTCCATGACTTGCATTATTCCACTAGTCACATTGACACATCGCAATAGCCTCGCATACTCGCGATTAATTACCAATTTAATTGCAATTCATGGCTCACTCTGCCTTGTGGAATTTATTGGCACTGCATTGTTAGGCCTTCCTTTTCTTTCCTCCATTCAACTATTCCGATGTCTTACTTGAGCTCCCATTCAGTTCCCACTACGCGCCACTTACGTCATGAACCTCCGCTCTTCTCACCGCGCACTATGATGCGCTACCACTTTGTCCCTCCCGCCCAGGGATCTCATCCTATCCGGCCCTCCTATCGCACGATACCCACCCGCTTGCCTTCCACGTGACGCCGTCACTCCCCCTCCAAATTGCTTTTCCCTTCCCGAGTCCGAGTCGTCTCCTTGACTACGCCGGATTCAATCGGACCCGTACTCGCTGTTTTCTTCAGCCAGAGGTATGTTCTGTTTAGCCCCTTGCCCCACGTCGACACTTCATTCCTATACTTTCTCGTAATTGATCCACATCCCTGTTAAGTGTAGATTGACTCTCCATTCTCCGATCACTCCCTGGATCGGATGTACCTACGTGACCCACGGAACCCGAGCTACGGCCTTGAACTACCCAGCATCCAGGTTAGTCATGGTCCTTGCTTGTTCATGCCGTGTTCCTATCCCGTCCACCCCCGTAACCCCTTTTCTCCTATTACAGGCCAGCTGTACTCGCCCAGACGGGGTTGAGTTTTGTTCTCCCCCTGATTACCGCTGCCTCATTCAAGTTCCATCAGATACCCCCTCTCTTAGTTTTGAGCCCGCTCTGTTACTCGTGCTGGGCACAAGTGCCACGCTCTGACCCCTTGCCTCAGGCCCCTTCCTCTGTCAAGCTACCTCCCACAGTTTGTCCACTGCCGCCTTAAGACATTGTCCTACGCGCGTTTCCACGGAACTCAGCCATTGCCCCTGATGCCCAATCCTTCACACTGGCTCATATACAGTTTCCATAATGCCTCCATCTACCCACTGTTCCCGCCGCACCAATGGCTCTCTTTAGACCACCTGAAGAGGCCCCCCAATGCTCTATATCAGACCAGCACCGATGCGAAATCAAGCGATTTCCCCATTCATTATTACGTTTTGCACCACAGTAGATACTTAATAGTTACCATGACAGGCTCCACTCTGACTTGGTCTATTTAGAGCTGCTCTCCTTCCACGCTCCACCACTGCCCCTGAGCGCCTGCGGTTTTCCTTCCTCTTCCTTCACTCCTCACCATCCTTCTCTCCCCCCTGAACATCACCGTTACCCCTTCAACCCAGTCCTGAAAATGATCCCAATTAATGAGGGTCGAAACGTCTTCGACCGCTCTGCGCAAAAAGAGGTGTAGCCCACAATGTGGTTCACCCCTACTATAGTCAACCTAATTCAGAACTCAAGCTTCACGATTCAGCTGGAGCCACATTGTCTCTCATTTTCTCACTGTATATATCCAAGTACCATTCACTATGCGCCGTTTATGCTGATCACAATTGTCACTTGCGTCGCCACCCTGTTCATCACTTTTCACACCTTGAGCACCAAGTACAATTTGATTTTTATTGTTATTTGTCTACCTACAGTGCTGCTACAACTGTATTTTTCCTAACTACTTCTATTTAAACATGATGCCATGAGCACATTTGAGATACGTATGGAGTCTTCTTATTTTCTTTTCTGATAATGTTTTTTTCATATCCATTCTAATTGTCTTTCAATAATACCAGTTGGGATACTATATGTTTATTCTGATTACTTACCCCAATCCCAACTTGGTTGACAGGTTTTTGCTCCTGTAGTTTTTTACAACATTGAAAAGGTAAAAGTCATCAAGGTAAGGCTGCAGGCAGTTTCTGAGGAGTGAGTGTTGTCGTCAGGGAGGCACTGGATGAAGTCACCTTGAAGATTTCTAAGTTTAAACTCTCTTTTTGAGTCAAAAAGCTCCAGCAGGAAGAAACTAGAGGCTGTAGTTGATGAGAGTTCCACGAGTCTGAATAACTCTTCAGCGAAGGGCCTCTGAACAGAATTAGCTGCCACAAAGAAGAACACACTGGGAGCTACCGGAAAGTCTGGCTGACCCGCGATGCACCTTGGGTGGATAGACGAGCAGGTTAGCCTTGGTCTTCTCCTAGGTCTCAGAGCAGTTTTTAGCCAAAACATGTCTAAGTCTCAAGTTTTGGATTGTGGCTTTCTGGGCACCTTTAACACAACAACTAAGGGTCCAGGAGTGGAGTAGCACCACATGGGGGTTCAGCTCATTCAGGTTGGGCCCAGGTGCGAGTTCAAGATGGTTGGCAACTTTTCTGTCCTTGACCATCTGATCAGGAAGCCAACATCCTAGCCCTTAGAGTCAGTATGGAAGTCCTGGGTTCAAGTGATAAAACAGGGCTAAAGCAGTAGAACAGGCCTCTGAGGGTTCAAGGCAGTCTCCCAGTAGTAAAGCAGACCTTCCAGATGCACCAAAACAGTCTTCTGGAGTACACACCAGGCCAAAGCAGCAGAAAGTTCTCCAAGAGTCCTTTCGCAGGTCCAGAAAGTTAACTAAACAGTGAGTCCTATTTTTTTACCTGGTGCCTTCTTTGCAGTAGGAGAATTTCTAGAGGATTCCCTTTGACGTTTGTGAGAAGCTGGCCTGGTATATGATGTCCACTTATGTAAGTGGGCACCTTGCACCAGTCCAGACAACCTTCATGGTGATGTAAGAGGTCTTAGACAACCTTAGTAAGCTCTCTAAGTGGTAGCTGTAGAGAGCAGCCTTCAGGCTTAGTCCAGATGGAGTGTAAAGCAGCTTGTTTTACCAAAATGCAATCTTGTAGTATAGATTAAGTGAAAAAGGACCACACAAGGTATTTATAAAAATATGTATTTATTATATAATACTCTCTAACATGGTTAGATATCTCCTACAAGGAGATAAACACAATGCACACAATACTTTGCATACAAAATACAGTAAATAGCACGAAATACACAGTGGATTTCAGGGGGAGACCAAACCATATACTAAGAAAGTGGTATAAGAACCACGATTCGGGTCAAGACAATTTTGAGAGGACCTAGAAGTGCTGGGGACCCAAGGAACCACCCAAGGTGAGTGACAAGGTACCCCATGAAGAGCGTGTGCAGTGTGGGAACACAACTGCGTGCTCGTACAAGTCTGCATGTAAGTCATGGTTGGGTTTGTAAAGACAGAAGGTTGGAGAGCCCCTCCACCCATGGATAGCCTAGTACCCACGTTACCTACACCAGGGAAGCCGGGAGCATAGGTGTGAAGTGGTGTCGGAAGCCACTGTCGAACCCAATGGAGGACTTCAGGAAAGTGTTGCTGTGTCCGGTGAAATCCGAAGGTGGATTCTAGATGAGAGGTACCTGCAAGCAGAGGGCACGTTGTCTATGTCACTCAGGAGACTTGGAAGCTGAATGCCCTCCAATCTTGGGTGTTGCAGAAGAAATTATGATGACCGTGACTCTGCAGCTCTGAGAACCAGGCGATGCTGCAGAAGACCAGGAGCTATGCTCAGGCTGTCCCACAAGGGATGTCAAGTGCTGAGGGGTCAGTGTCCAATGGGAGCACCAACAAGCCTTGGCAAATGTAACCACTGTAAGAGTTGATGAAGGAGCAACGTCAGGACCAGAAAGGTCCAGGGGACTCACCACAAGCAGGGGAGTCAGGGCAGGCCAGAGCAATCAGGGGAGCCTAAAAGAAACAAAGGTGACCCTCAAATCGACCCACAGGCCAGAGGCCCGGAGTCGCGAGAGGACCTCAAACAGCTCTCAAATAATGCAGGCCACAGTGCACACGATATGATGTGGACGACGATTTTAGTCACTGGAGATGCTTGAGGTTGGGGCTATTTGGAGCCCGAAGGACTTCTTGGAAGGAAGCCAAAAAGCCTTTGCAACTGCAAGTTAACGCAGTGCACATGGGTTTGGTTATAGCATCCCTCATGAGGGATACTGGCCTCAAACTTTATGAGAGGGCAGGGCAGGCCTCAAGAGCAATGGAAAACCACCACCTGTGTTGCAGAACCTTACAAATTCATCTTAGTTGCAGTGCCTGCAAATACAGGGAAGTGACTCCTTCACTTCAAGGGAGATTCCTTCAGGTGTCTTTGATGCCCACAGACCTTGGAAAGTTACTGTATGGTGCACAGGCACAGACGATGCAGCAGACTGGAATGGAGACAAGTTTGAGCCCATGGAAGTCCAGCGAAGTCCAGAGTACCCAAACAGAAGAAAAAGTGGTGTCTAATCTGAACCTTGTCCTACGACGAATCTAGGGATCTACACCCAGGTAAGCCCTTAAGTACCCTAAAGAAAGGTTGGTACAAATCAGGGGACCATCCCTGGGGAGGGCCTGGACATGGGGAGGCTACTTCTATGTCCTTTGTCCAGTTTAGCTCCAGAGCAGCCAGAGCGGGAGCCAACAGCTCCCAGGACTGTATTAAAGTTGACTATGCACTGGCAACACCAAATATGCCTCTTATGCAGACTTAGTGGCACTGGCAAGTGCACCCATCCAGTCCCAATACACGAAATTCCTTCCTGGAGGTTGTCACACCTTCCTGTGACAAGACGCCTATTGTTCTACCTGCTTGAGCTTGGCTCAGCAGCAGGAGGGCAGAATCATGTCTGTGGTCAGCAGCAACCATTTTCTGCTGTCTTTGTCTAGAAGGCTGGCACCGGGAAGACTGAGAGCCTAATGGAGGTCTAAATAGCTTTTCTATAAGGCCATAATAAATTATGCAGTAATACAACAGTTGCATGGAAAGTTAAATATCACCTGTGGGCAGCAGCACTTATTGTGCCATCCGCTAATGTGGCAAGGAAACATTGATTCAAACCTTCCATCGGAGCCTTGATGCTGCAGCAGTTTAAACCTGCAACCCAAACAGTGAAAAGGAACCTTTTCACAGGGAAAACACCTTTCTTTAAAATGTAAAATTTTAATAGGTAAGTCCTATGAAGGCCTGAAATTGCTTCTAGGTTCTGGTCACCCACAAATAGTGATTACTGAATGGCACTTTACATTTACTTTGTGCTTTTTAAACGAAATCTGTAAAAAAACATATCTCTGGTTCGTTTTATTGTATTTTTTTTATTGGAAGTTATAGTGTTTATTCAATTTTACTCAATTTTTATAACTATTATGAGATGTTTATTGTATTGTGTTTTAGACTTTTTAACTGTTTTTGTACTTCTAAATGCATAACAATTTTACACTTGGTTAAGCCTGCCTGCTCTGTGCCGTAGCTACCAAGGGCTGAGTTCAGGATTACATTAATAAAACCTTTGCCTGGATCTAACTTTATTAATTTGTAGGACTAACATCCACCACAATTAATAATCCAGTAATTCAATTATTAATTCAGTGATTGATGTGTGAAATTGCTGCACCTGGCTATCCTCGGCTTTCCTAAAGTTGCAATCAGGCAGCAACAAAAGGGACGACCCCTCCCTTGAAACTTCTCTCTTTAGTATCAGAATCTGCTGACTCTATACCATTTACCTACCATTAAACAAATGTCAGTGCTCAGAAGGGACTAATTAACAATCTCCTCAAAGATCCTAATAGAATTTCTAAAGCCAGCTCTATTTCCATTCTTCCACACTGGTGTCTGGTGCTCCTTGTTTCAGCTTCAGGAATGCAGACAGTGCACACCTACTTTTTGGGGAAGCTATTCTCCCAGCTTTGTCTGGAGGCATAGTAAAGGACAGGACAATCCACAATGAATCTTTATGGTCTTAACACCCAAATACTCACACCAACTCCTGCTTTCACCTACACTTCGCCCGCACACACTCAACATGCACACAGAAAGTCAGAGCAGGAGTGTGGATTCCACATATGAGCAGAATATTACCAAAGTATGGCATGTAGTAGTAGTAGTAGTAGTAATACTTTATTCGATAAAATGTTTTTATCATAAAAGTAGACATTCTTACAAACATTGGTATTCATCAGTCCATACAACAACCGGAGTTAAAAAGTACAGAATACACTCTATATTTAAAAAATTACTATATACATTAAAAATGTAAAAGCCTAGCAGCATAAAAACATCGAGAAGAGGTGCAGATAAAATGCATATATGATCTTCGATTAGGACATTTGATTTAACCTACGCAAGCGAGTCAGCCACGCACTACACAGAAATGTTGCCACACCGCAAACCAAGTCTGTAACGAGAACCCTCAGAGCCATCTCATGACACCTAAGGCCCAACTCCCTACATATCGGCTTTAACCATATCTTTCTTGCAGATGTATGACGTTACAACGCAGGCTATTACAACGGCTGCCTTTACAACGCAGTTTTTACATCGCAAACCTTTACAACGCATAGCACTTAGAGGTGCAGGATAGTGAAAAGTTTAATTTTCTATTCCAACTCCAGTCCCCATGGACACTAGGGAAGGTGTTGGATAGAAAATAAACGTATTCCCTATCCTAGAGCGCCCCCCAGCGCAATGCGTTGTAATGGTTTGCGTTGTAATGACCGTGTTGTATTGGTAGTGCGTTGTAAAAGTTTTGTTGTAAAGGTTGGTCACCCTTTCTTGCTCGCCTGTATGCTGCTTAAACAACAGAAGCCCCACCAAATTGAACTCATCCGGGTACCAGACCACTTTAAAAAGTATAGTATCCTTATTTAATACTTATACCAAAAGTGTGTAAATTAACACTACTTCAATGGTCAGGATGTAAAGGTAACTTGACACACAAAGGACACCAACACAGGCCACCACATTCATAGACTTTGAAAGAATGTGAGAAATGAGAAAAATATGTGAAGAATAGAGTGAGTGCCTCACGGTAGCAACAACCGAGGGGGTTCCCGGCTAGCAATCACCGGTATACCCACTTCTCATCAATGGTCACTCACTCTATAAAAGAAAACAGTAGTGCACATCAACACGATACAGAGTGCACACGTGAGAATAGCGACAACAACAAACCAGTGTGTACACATGAACACTACTAAACACAAACGTGTAACCATAGACCCCCACACAAACAAATATAAAACAGGGGAGAGGTTTGCTAGCTACTTATCCTTTATTCTGGTGCTGCAAACACCTCCCGTTTAAAAATGGTAAATAAAATACCATGCAGATTCTTCCTCAAGCCGACATGTTTCATTGCTCATATTTTATGCAATTTCTTCAGGGCATATGAGGGTTTTTTCTATTCTCAACCTTCACATATACAGTATGTCATAGGACCTGTGTGGACATAAAAATGAGCCTCATTAATGCTTCAGTTGCACCCCTTCAGCCGAAGAGAGTGCGCAGGAAAAGGAGAAGTAAAAACGTCACACTAGTGCCACAAACCACGCGTAACAGCGCACAGGTTTTTTACCTTGTGGTGGACCAATCAGTGTGTACCGGTCACCACCTGTTGGACTCCGTGTCTTTAGATCACGCGTCCGCCACTGGCTCCTCAATGATGCGAGCCACCTAGGACAGAAAGACATGTAGAGTTTGAAAAAACCGTTTCTGATCCTACATAGTCAAAAGCATTAGGAACACCCCCAGATTCATAGGGAGAACAACACACCTCGTAGCATGTACCCCATCTGCCCACCGAGAGATATAAAAACACCCTCATTCTAGGTATAGAGCCCCCGTTGACCGATCCGCTGTTAGGGAACTGACCCAGACCTACATCATTCGTGTCAGCCACAACCCGAACGACTTACTACTGCCGAGTCCCACCGGCGATTCCGACGATCCTCGCTGGCAGTGGCATGCAGGATCAGGAAGTAGCCTGAGGGGTCGGTAGCTCCGCCCCCTACGTAACGTGGTGCGGCCATCTTTGAATGGGGAAGTTCGTGGAGGTGTACACACGTTTGTACTGGAAGCAGATCATTCCCCAGCCGTATATACATCAATCCCCATTATTACAAGATGTTGATAGTTGGCAAAATACCGATAGCGTGCCAATTTCTCATAACTTTTCAGAACATTGCCATCCTATCCTCGGTATAGGAATGCCGGTGTTTAGTATTAAGAGGAGAGACATATTTAGACATACATCAGTGTTTATAAGCCTGTGTATATACTCCATACTACAGACTCTAGATGGAACCAAGAGTTTCATAGGCCAGCTCATTAATCTACTGCCACGTCCAGAGTGGTAATGGACAAAGTAGCGGGGAGGATCCTGAGGTGTGGGAGCGTTTCAGGGAGCGATGCAATCCAAAATTGCAGAATCACCCCATTCTGGAATGCAGACGCCAACTATCGCCTGCTTACCATGTTCCATTCGATATTTTTGTTTAAACCCTCCCGATCTGCCTTCTCAGTGTAAATCCATCGTGCCTCCTTTCTCACTAGAATGTCCTCCAGATTGTGTGTGTCACCCACCACTTTTTCTAGTATCGTCCACTTCAGATCTCATAAGTCTGTAGATAACATGGGACGTGTTGCAATTGCTGAATCGGTTCAAGAACCGAGTTCTTCCATCATGCAGAATCACACTCTTGGTAGCAGATGTAAGATCACACACGGAACAATTGCCACATGGGTAATGTCCCGTGGGAATAGTGCTTGTATAGCTAAAACCTGGGCATTTAGTATGGACTAGCTTGTCGCGAAGGTTGGACGCCCTCTTGAAGGCGAATCGCGGGGTGGGCATTTTCCCAGTGGCCGTGTCCAGCAGTGACCAGTTCTTCCTTATGATTTGTCTTACCCTGGTAGACAGGGGATCGAAAGTCGTGACTACAGGGAGACAATTTTGCCTCTCTTTTGTGTTCCGTTCCAAGAGTGCATCACGCGGTGTATTCAGGGCCCTCTTACGTGCCTGTTTAATCACCTTTCGTGGATACTCTCGTTGTTGAAGTTTGGTGACAAGGTCTTCAGATTGTTAAATAAACGTTTCTGTAGTTGAACAATTCCGCCAGTATCTCAGAAATTGTCCTACAGGGAGGTTGTCCCGAAGTGCTCTTGGGTGGAACGAGTTGTAGTGTAAGAGGGAGTTCCTGTCTGTCTTCTTATGGTGCACACTCGTAAGCAATTTTTGATCTGTTGCCACAATGTCCACGTCAAGATAGACCGCAGACGTATTGCTAATTGTCCAAGTAAACCGCAAGCAGGAGTTTACCTGGTTAAGCCATTCCAGGAACGCATTGAGACGGTCCTCTGTACCTGTCCAGATACAGAGGACGTAATCAATGTATCGCTTCCACAATACAATGTTGTCATGGTAAGGATTGGACAGATGGAGGACCACATTAGTCTCCACCTGGCCCACATAAATACAGGCCAGGCTGGGAGCAAATGTGGCCCCCATCGAAGTACCAGAGGTCTGTAGATAGAGCTGGTATTTGAAGAAATTCTTCGTGAGTGCCAATTCTATACATTGCAGCACGAACGTCTGCACAGAGTCGTAGAACCATTCCATCGACCCAAAGGCCCTCTCTGCTGCCACCAGCGTGGCATCCTGGGGGATGCTGGTGTACAACGACTCTATATCGATTGTAACCAGGAATTGACATCTCGGGTCAAACACCGTATCTTTCAAGATGTTAAGGATGTCCGTTGTGTCTTGGACAAAAGAGTTCTGGGTAACCACTGCTTCTCTCAAAAAGAAGTCAGCGAACTGGGACGAGGGTTCAAGGATGAATTGGATCCCTGAGACTATCGGGCGGCCCGGGGGTGGGCGTTGGGGCTTTTGGATTTTGGGCAGGATGTAAAATGCCGGTACCCTTGGATTGGTGTTAATAAGGAAGTCTGCTTCCTTGGGCGCAATCCATTTTTAAGCCAATGCCTCAGCCCCCATGGTCTTAATGGTGTCCGCGAGTCCTGGGGTGGGGTCACGGACCAAGGGCTGATAGTTGGAACGGACACCTAAAAGTCTCATGACCTCAGCCTCGTAGTCAGTGGTGTTCAAAATGACTACGGCCCCGCCCTTATCGGCCGGCTTGATGGTAATCCCTGAGTTCTTCTGTAAGGCTCCCACCGACGCCCACTCTTCCCTGGTCATATTGTGAACATGGTTAATTTGTGTTTGAAGTTCAAGAGCTTCAATTTCTTGTATAACACGCTGCTCAAACACCGCCACCTCTGGCCCCAAAAGGGTAGTTGGAGGACAGAAGTTGGAAGGGCGGCGCAGATGCGTATCAAAGAGGGAGAGCGGTGTTTTCTCCTTATCTGCAAAATATTTATGTAATTTGATCTTCCTCATCATTTCAGTTATTTCGGTTCTACATAAAAAGGGATCATGTCTGGGCGTGGGTACAAACCCAAGGCCCTTGTTAAGAACACCACGTTCAGTCGATGCCAATACATGAGAAGAAAGATTAACCACAATGTCATTCTTGCTAGTTGGTGAGTCCCTCATTTCATTTAGTTGTTGAACGACCTGCCCCTGCTGCATGTGATGCGTGGTGAATGTGTTTGCCATGTTGGTTGTCCTCTCCCTCTGCCCCTGCCCTGTCCCTGAGGTTGACCTCTGCCCCCTCCACCCCCTCTCGGGGTTTGGCCTAAAAAAGACCTTAACAGGGCCCCTAGATCTTCGTCCGTCCTGTTCGGGTTGTGGCTGACACAAATGATGTAGGTCTGGGTCAGTTCCCTAACAGCGGAACGGTCAACGGGAGCTCTATACCTAGAATGAGGGTTTTTTTATATTTCTCGGTGGGCAGATGGGGTACATGCAACGAGGTGTGTTGTTCTCCCTATGAATCTGGGGATGTTCCTAAAGCTTTTCACTATGCAGGATCAGAAACGGTTTTCGCAAACTCTACATGGCTTTCTGTCCTAGTTGGCTCGCATCATTGAGGAGCCAGTGGCGGACGCGTGATCTAAAGACACGGAGTCCAACAGGTGGTGACCGGTACACACTGATTGGTCCACCACAAGGCAAAAAACCTGTGCGCTGTTACTCGTGGTTTTTGGCACTAGTGTGACGTTTTACTTCTCCTTTTCCTGCGCACTCTCTTCGGCTGAAGGGGTGCAACTGAAGCATTAATGAGGCTCATTTTTATGATCACACAGGTCCTATGACATACTGTATATGTGAAGGTTGAGAATAGAAAAAACCCTCATATGCCCTGAAGAAATTGCATAAAATATGAGCAATGAAACATGTCGGCTTGAGGAAGAATCTGCATGGTATTTTATTTACCATTTTTAAACGGGAGGTGTTTGCAGCACCAGAATAAAGGATAAGTAGCTAGCTAACCTCTCCCCTGTTTTATATTTGTTTGTGTGGGGGTCTATGGTTATACGTTTGTGTTTAGTAGTGTTCATGTGTACACACTGGTTTGTTGTTGTCGCTATTCTCACGTGTGCACTCTGTATCGTGTTGATGTGCACTACTGTTTTCTTTTATAGAGTGAGTGACCAATGATGAGAAGTGGGTATACCGGTGATTGCTAGCCGGGAACCCCTCGGTTGTTGCTACCGTGAGGCACTCACTCTATTCTTCACATATTTTTCTCATTTCTCACATTCTTTCAAAGTCTATGAATGTGGTGGCCTGTGTTGGTGTCCTTTGTGTGTCAAGTTACCTTTACATCCTGACCATTGAAGTAGTGTTAATTTACACACTTTTGGTATAAGTATTAAATTAGGATACTATACTTTTTAAAGTGGTCTGGTACTCGGAGGAGTTCAATTTGGTGGGGCTTCTGTTGTTTAATCTTGGTCTGAGTGGGGGGCAGCCCTACCGAATACTTTCCCCCTGCACCCCTGTTGTAGTTAGTACGGCGGCTCAGCCGTGAGGGTATTGCTGGTATATTACTTTTTCTTTGACACTGTTTTTACTTATGAGCCAAATTGATTGTCACTGACTCCCATTCCGGTGCCATTTCATACCACACTATACAGTTCACGGGTCGCGGTCCTTTAAAGCTCTCACCAGTTAGTTCTAGGGATGAAGAATTGTCTGCCATTTTCTGATGACCAAATTGCATTGATTTTGGCCGGTCCATCATTGTTGCCCGATGCCCCCCTCAACACTGAAGGAACAGCTAGAGAGGAGTGGGACAAACTAAGTAATTTGAAAAAACGTCAGATACGGGTAGCTCTCCATGGGGCCCTTATGACCGAATATTTGCGGGCAGGCGCTTCCCCTCCAAGTTTGATTATTCGACTCGAGCCAAAGATCTTTCTCGAGGACAAGCAGTTCCGGTCAGACTGGAGCTTTATAGCCAATAAATGCACCAGGGACTGGTTAATATTAATCATCAACACGGCGAAACGCCTTAGTGAGGCCCTATTGAAGGAGATTCTTGAATTAGAAGAGAGTCTCAGTACCAATTCCGCGCTTACTGATGCAAAGGACCAGCTAGCTCGCATACAAGGTGATCTGGCAGAATACAAGTCATACATGGTCAATCAAAAGATCAAGGGTCTAAGAAAGAACCTCGACCGACATTCACATGTATGGGCGTTCCCCTATATAGAGGACGAGTATTATGACCGACCAGTAGAGCCATCTAGAGCCCAGATACACCAAAGACGCGGACAGAATTTCCAGAGAGGGGGACAAAGAGGCAATAGACGCACACCCAACAACTGGCGGTTTGATAACACCAGCAGTGAGGAGGAGGAAGGTCCAGCTAACCATACCGGACCCACTAACAGCAGGGTCAATTTTGCCCCAGAAAACAGGACGGACGAAGATCTAGGGGCCCTGTTAAGGTCTTTTTTAGGCCAAACCCCGAGAGGGGGTCGAGGGGGCAGAGGTCAAACTCAGGGACAGGGCAGGGGCAGAGGGAGAGGATAACCAACATGGCAAACACATTCACCACGCATCACATGCAGCAGGGGCAGGTCGTTCAACAACTAAATGAAATGAGGGACTCACCAACTAGCAAGAATGACATTGTGGTTAATCTTTCTTCTCATGTATTGACATCGACTGAACGTGGTGTTCTTAACAAGGGCCTTAGGTTTGTACCCACGCCCAGACATGATCCCTTTTTATGTAGAACCAAAATAACTGAAATGATGAGGAAGATCAAATTACATAAATATTTTGCAGATAAGGAGAAAACACCGCTCTCCCTCTTTGATACGAATCTGCGCCGCCCTTCCAACTTCTGTCCTCCAACTACCCTTTTTGGGCCAGAGGTGGCGGTGTTTGAGCAGCGTGTTATACAAGAAATTGAAGCTCTTGAACTTCAAACACAAGTTAACCATGTTCACAATATGACCAGGGAAGAGTGGGCGGCGGTGGGAGCCTTACAGAAGAACTCAGGGATTACCATCAAGCCGGCCGATAAGGGCGGGGCCGTAGTCATTTTGAACACCACTGACTACGAGGCTAAGGTCATGAGACTTTTAGGTGCCCGTTCCAACTATCAGCCCTTGGTCCATGACCCCACCCCAGGACTCGCGGACACCATTAAGACAATGGTGGCTGAGGCATTGGCTAAAAAATGGATTACGCCCAAGGAAGCAGACTTCCTTATTAACACCAATCCAAGGGTACCGGCATTTTACATCCTGCCCAAAATCCATAAGCCCCACCGCCCACCCCCGGGCCGCCCGATAGTCTCAGGGATCCAATCCATCCTTGAACCCTTGTCCCAGTTCGCTGACTTCTTTTTGAGAGAAGCAGTGGTTACCCAGAACCCTTTAGTCCAAGACACAACGGACATCCTTAACATCTTGAAACATACGGTGTTTGACCCAAGATGTCAATTCCTGGTTACAATCGATATAGAGTCGTTGTACACCAGCATCCCCCAGGATGCCACGCTGGTGGCAGCAGCGAGGGCCCTGAGGTCGATGGAATGGTTCTACGACTCTGTGCAGATGTTCGTGCTGCAATTTATAGAATTGGCACTCACGAAGAATTTCTTCGAATACCGGGGCCAGCTCTATCTACAGACCTCTGGTACTTCGATAGGGGCCACATTTGCTCCCAGCCTGGCCTGTATTATGTGGGCCAGGTGAAGACGAATGTGGTCCTCCATCCGTCCAATCCTTACCATGACAACATTGTATTGTGGAAGCGATACATTGATGACGTCCTCTGCATCTGGACAGGTACAGAGGACCGTCTCAATGCGTTCCTGGAATGGCTTAACCAGGTAGACTCCTGCTTGCGGTTTACTTGGACAATTAGCAATACGTCTGCGGTCTATCTTGACGTGGACATTGTGGCAACAGATCAAAAATTGCTTACGAGTGTGCACCATAAGAAGACAGACAGGAACTCCCTCTTACACTACAACTCGTTCCACCCAAGAGCACTTCGGGACAACCTCCCTGTAGGACAATTTCTGAGATACCGGCGGAATTGTTCAACTACAGAAACGTTTATTGAACAATCTGAAGACCTTGTCACCAAACTTCAACAACGAGAGTATCCACGAAAGGTGATTAAACAGGCACGTAAGAGGGCCCTGAATACACCGCGTGATGCACTCTTGGAACGGAACACAAAAGAGAGGCAAAATTGTCTCCCTGTAGTCACGACTTTCGATCCCCTGTCTACCAGGGTAAGACAAATCATAAGGAAGAACTGGTCACTGCTGGACACGGCCACTGGGAAAATGCCCACTCCGCGATTCGCCTTCAAGAGGGCGTCCAACCTTCGCGACAAGCTAGTCCATACTAAATGCCCAGGTTTTAGCAATACAAGCACTATTCCCACGGGACATTACCCTTGTGGCAATTGTTCCGTGTGTGATCTTACATCTGCTACCAAGAGTGTGATTCTGCATGATGGAAGAACTTGGTTCTTGAACCGATTCAGCAATTGCAACACGTCCCATGTTATCTACAGACTTATGTGCAGCTGCGGCCTGTACTATATCGGGTTAACGACAAGAAAAATTAAAATCCGCATACAGGAACACCTGAGTACAATTAGGGCTAAAAAACTGACCACACACTTGGTACAGCATTTCACAGAAGCTAAACATGACCCTAGAGATCTGAAGTGGACGATACAAGAAAAAGTGGTGGGTGACACACACAATCTGGAGGACATTCTAGTGAGAAAGGAGGCAAGCTGGATTTACACTGAGAAGGCGTATCGGGAGGGTTTAAACGTAAATATCGAATGGAACATGGTAAGCAGGCGATAGTTGGCGTCTGCATTCCAGAATGGGGTGATTCTGCAATTTTGGATTGCATCGCTCCCTGAAACGCTCCCACACCTCAGGATCCTCCCGCTACTTTGTCCATTACCACTCTGGACGTGGCAGTAGATTAATGAGCTGTCCTATGAAACTCTTGGTTCCATCTAGAGTCTGTAGTATGGAGTATATACACAGGCTTATAAACACTGATGTATGTCTAAATATGTCTCTCCTCTTAATACTAAACACCGGCATTCCTATACCGAGGATAGGATGGCAATGTTCTGAAAAGTTATGAGAAATTGGCACGCTATCGGTATTTTGCCAACTATCAACATCTTGTAATAATGGGGATTGATGTATATATACGGCTGGGGAATTATCTGCTTCCAGTACAAAGGTGTGTACACCTCCACGAACTTCCCCATTCAAAGATGGCCGCACCACGTTACGTAGGGGGCAGAGCTACCGACCCCTCAGGCTACTTCCTGATCCTGCATGCCACCTCCAGCGAGGATCGTCGGAACCGCCGGAGGGACTCGGCAGTAGTAAGTCGTTCGGGTTGTGGCTGACACGAATGATGTAGGTCTGGGTCAGTTCCCTAACAGCGGAACGGTCAACGGGGGCTCTATACCTAGAATGTGTTTTTTTTTATATCTCTCGGTGGGCAGATGGGGTACATGCTACGAGGTGTGTTATTCTCCCTATGAATCTGGGGGTGTTCCTAATGCTTTTGACTATGTAGGATCAGAAACGGTTTTTGCAAACTCTACATGGCTTTCTGTCCTAGGTGGCTCGCATCATTGAGGAGCCAGTGGCGGACGCGTGATATAAAGACACGGAGTCCAACAGGTGGTGACCGGTACACACTGATTGATCCACCACAAGGTAAAAAACCTGTGTGCTGTTACGCGTGGTTTGTGGCACTAGTGTGACGTTTTACTTCTCCTTTTCCTGCGCATTCTCTTCGGCTGAAGGGGTGCAACTGAAGCATTAATGAGGCTCATTTTTATGTCCACACAGGTCCTATGACATACTGTATATGTGAAGGTTGAGAATAGAAAAAACCCTCATATGCCCTGAAGAAATTGCATAAAATATGAGCAATGAAACATGTCGGCTTGAGGAAGAATCTGCATGGTATTTTATTTACCATTTTTAAACGGGAGGTGTTTGCAGCACCAGAATAAAGGATAAGTAGCTAGCAAACCTCTCCCCTGTTTTATATTTGTTTGTGTGGGGGTCTATGGTTACACGTTTGTGTTTAGTAGTGTTCATGTGTACACACTGGTTTGTTGTTGTCGCTATTCTCACGTGTGCACTCTGTATCGTGTTGATATGCACTACTGTTTTCTTTTATAGAGTGAGTGACCAATGATGAGAAGTGGGTATACCGGTGATTGCTAGCCGGGAACCCCCTCGGGTGCTGCTACCGTGAGGCACTCACTCTATTCTTCACATATTTTTCTCATTTCTCACATTCTTTCAAAGTCTATGAATGTGGTGACCTGTGTTGGTGTCCTTTGTGTGTCAAGTTACCTTTACATCCTGACCATTGAAGTAGTGGTAATTTACACACTTTTGGTATAAGTATTACATTAGTATACTCTACTTTTTAAAGTGGTCTGGTACCCGGATGAGTTCAATTTGGTGGGGCTTCTGTTGTTTAATCTTGGTCTGAGTGGGGGGCAGCCCTACCGAATACTTTCCCCCTGCACCCCTGTTGATGAAGGACGCCTGTATGCTGGGCAAGCAAAAAGAAGGTGAGCCACAGACTCCTTCAGGGCGGCACACCCGGGGCAGGATTTATCTGAAGACCTTGAAGCATTCCACCCTGCCGTGATTTCCTTCACCCGCAGAGTCCCAAACCTGAGTTTTAAGTAAAGTGCTCTATCTAGGGGTTTTTGTATATAGTCAAGGAACGGTTCAAGTTTCCTTACAGGCTTGAGCTCTAGGAACCGCTCTGTTAAGATACCCCCATTACCTCTGCGTAAACCCTCCTACTGCACCCAATCCCAGTATAGTTTCTTCATTACATCCTTTGAGGGTGGTGTTTGGCTGGCCCATGCATAATTCAAACCTAGTTTTAGGACCATCTGTCTAAGGCTATTTAGCCACTTGATCTTATTACCCACACTAAGTGAAATTATTTCATCCAAGGCGGCCGCATAGTTTGAAAGCTCTGGGGTCTGTCTCAGACGAACCCAATAAAGTAGCGGGCGCAGGCAGACTACGTCTGCTAAGGACCGCCTACCCATGTCTTGACGTAATGGTTTTAATGGGATGGAAGGGGGAAGGGACACCAATTCATGCAGGAACTTGTTATCAAATTTCACTAAGTCAGTTATGTTCTCAAACCCCCACATCTCTACACCATAAAGGGCCGAAGGCAATGCTTGACCTTCATACATCAAGAGGGCCGGGGCTACAGGTTTGCTCATCGACTCTCGCTGCTCCCGAAGGTTCACTCCAGAGACGTGCTTATGATTTAAAAGCATTTTGGGTAGATGGTCCTTCCAATTCATCCGACTATCGACCCTTACCCCCAAATAGTCGAATGAGTCTACCAACTCCAATGGGGTACCATTAAGGGAGACATTATTTTTGAATCTCTTGGAAGGGGAGAAGGCCATAAGCTTTGTCTTAGAGGTATTAATAGTAAGACCTCTATCCTCACAGAAAGAGCAGAAACAAACTAGCAACCTTTGAAGGCCGGAAGGTGTTTTCGATATCAGGAGGGTGTCATCCGCAAAGAGCAGGGTAGGTGTTTTTTCCCCCGCCAGGGATGGGGCGTCGGCTGGGTCCTCCCTCAGATGGTCCACCACCCCATTCACATAGAGGGAGAACAGGGTCGGCACCATTACACATCCCTGGTGTACTCCTCTCTTCACAGCCACCCTTTCTGTGAGCTGTCCCTGGGAGCCCCATCTGGCCCTTGCATAATTCCCCTCGTCTAATTTCATAATGAATTCCAGGAGAGCAGGGGGAACCCCGTTTTTTGTAGTACCATCCATAACTTAGGGCGTGGCACTAAATCAAAGGCTGCTTTTAGATCTATAAACGCCATGTACAGGCTACCCTTCCCGATGGTCACGGTCTTCCAATAAATAGCAAAGAAGCAGAAGACCTGGTCCATCGTGCCCACCTTTTGTCTAAATCCCGCTTGAAGGTGGGAGAGGATATTCTCCTCATCCATCCAGAGCCCAACCCGAGCAATATTAACCCTACCAACCACTTTCTGGACCACCTCTATCAGACTGATCAGTCTGTAGTTGGCAGGGTCATCTCTTGCCCCCTTCTTGTACACAGTTACCATCTCAGCTCCCTTCCAAGAGTCCGGGACTGGATGTCCCCTGGAGATCAGGTTCATAATTAGGGAGATGAGGGTTGCCCAGGTTACAGGGTCTTTTAAATGAAGGTCCCCAGGGAGCCCATCTGGCCCAGCCGCCTTTCCTGGAGTCAGGTGTTTAATGGCCGTTTTTACCTCCATAATGGAGAAAGGGTCTTCGGGGGCTATAACTACTCCACCGCCATTCTCGTTAACTAGATGTGGGGGACATAGCTCTACTCCTCCACAGTACAACTCATAAAAATTAGAGTACCATTGGTGTTCCGTAATGTGGTTCATGATGGGCTCTGCTCCCCCTCTCCTAGCTTTATTTATTAAGTCCCAGAATAAGGAAGAATTCTTCAGCTGGGACGCAGATTTAATATCCTGCCAGTGTTGTTCTTCCCAGTCACGCTTTGCTTGCACTAAAGACTTGGCATAATCCTTCCTAGCCGCTCTAACTAGTGAAGGATTCTTTAAAAGTAAAGCTGCAGTTATCGCCTTCCTTTTTGTGCTGCATTGAGCCGAGTACCAGGGATTACTTGATTTTACCTAGACATGATTCTGCCTGCCACTGCTACCATGTATAGTAAAATATTGGCCCAATTTCTCGATTACGTTCTTATAGACTGACAAGAAGGAAGGGCCCCGGAGACTTTCAGGATCAGCTGCCAATTGCTCTAGATCTATAGTCGTCTCAATTAAGTGCTCCCTGATCTTACTCAAATTCTCTTCCTGTAATTTAACCCTATTCCATTTCAGTCTGCGGTTAGCGTTGAAAGGGGCCACCTCCTTCGTTTGCATTAGAGGGGCTTTATTTCTAACTTCGTTTTTAGGACCCCACCTTAACTTCATGCACAAAGGGTTATGATCACTATCCTGGGATGGGGTTACCACCATGTCGATTAGATCATGCCAGAGCTTTATGCCCAATAAAATGTAATCTATTCTTGATGGACCATTAAGCCTATTAAATGTATTTGCCCCGTCTGGATCTGAGCTTGTCCTACCATTAAGCGCTCTCAAGTTGTATTCCAGGGTCAGGGCATTAATCTGGATTGCCCTTGGCGACCTTTTTTTGATTGGTTCTTACGTCAGAGGCGGTATTCAGTATTTAGAGTCTTCCTCCTCTATCCCAGGGGATCTTCCCTGCTTAGGGGATCGAAGGTGCAATTAAAGTCACCTCCTACAATGGTTTTAGAAAGAGGATGCTTATTGGCTATTTCTAGCTCCAGGGTAGTTATTGCATCTGACATTTGGGCCCCCGAAGATCCCCTTGCGTAAACATTATATAGATCTATCTTACTATCTTTCTCCTCCCCTTGGAATGAAAGATGTTAGATATCCTCAGAGGCTGATTTATGGACAGTTATTTTCCAGTTTAGTGCAATCTTGATCTAGACATGAAGGCCCCCCGCTGGTCTCCCCTTCCCTGAGCTTATTGCGGGAGTATAAAAAGTAGAGTACCCATATTTAAATATGGGAAGCAAACTCCATGTCTCTTGGAACATACAAACATCAAATTCCTCAATGAAGTTGTTCCAATCGGGTATGTCCACTTTTTTGTGTAGCTCCGCAATGTTCCAAGAGAGCAGTTGAATCACCTTCCGGATTATTACAGGGGTGGCTGATTTATCTCCTGTGTTCTTAGTCCTCCCACATTGGCAAGGGGTTACGCTGTCCGCACTACATCTTGTTTGGTCCCTAGGGGTGGAATTCACATCATTTACTATCACTTCCCCTCCTGAAAAATCTTGACCACTACTCTTTTGGGGTAAGGCTCTCTGCCACACCAGGCGTCCATCGACCTGCTCCAACACGCTATACCTGTTACTCTGTTGGAAATGGGGGGATGGAGGATAATACGGTCGAGACACCTCCCATGGTGGTGTACTATGTCCACATTTTGGTGGCACGGTACTCATGCACTCCCCTCGGAAGACACTTTTTGTTTTACCGAGTCTCCGATGATGAATTGAGTAAAAGAATGATAAGTGCAGAGGGACAAATTGCGTGGGTACCCAGGATTGCGACCTGCTACAAATGTATTCTACTGCCCTAAGGCTCCTAAAATTGATCACTATGCAGTTCCCCGCGATAGTTTTGGTCCCAGTCCCTACCCAGTCCACCCTTCTTACTCCCAATATTTCGCCAGAGACTGTCATATAGTTAATGCTTACCTATATACCGTGTTAAGTTAGCATGAGCTTAATAAATGTTTAAACACCATATTTCCTTTTTGCTGCTTCTGCACCCGGCACATAATTGTTATTTAAGCTTTCAGCCTAGAAGAGCGTTGTGATTTACCTGAGAATAATATGTTATTGCTCTGATATCAGCTTTGCTTGGTAAACTATGTCTGTACAGTGAGTGCTGAAGCTTCAAGGATAACTTGACACAGTATTGTTGTGAGGTCTGATCTTCGCACCTTCATAGACATAACATAAGTGCAGCTTCTGCCAAATTCTGGCTTTAGGCGCGTTTTATATTGCTTTGCTTAGAGCACACGATACACACTTGATGCGGTTCGCATGCTGAGAGCTGGTGGAAGCTGATGTGATCCCTTCACACTAGGATCTTGAGGTATGAGGCCGCCCTGCTAAAACCCAAAGAGACCTTCTTAGATATTAATATAATATGCTAGTTAGGGAGGGGGAGAATTAGGTGTTGTTAACCCTTATTCATTAAAGTATTTTAGCATGCTGTCACCTTTTGCTTTCTATGGACTAGTAACTATGCTGATGACTTTGCTTCTGATAATATGTTTCCTTGTATTATCTAAGATACTGCGTTTGAGAAAACGGCATTAGTAAATAAATATTTCAAATGTGCACGTGTCCTCATTTACTCCACGTTCTGGTTTGAAATGATTGTATACCGAAAGAGTGCTCATGTGTTCCACGTGACCTGAGGTATTGTAAGTTCATGTTCTGGTTTGTCTAAACATTGGGAGTTTGTTATGACCAATGAGACACTGTAGCTAGCTCGGTAAGAGGGTTTTGGGTACTGAGGTGAGTTTTGGGTCACCCTAATTCACTGAGGTTCCAAATCTCTATGCACAGTTCTGTAGGAGAACGGAATCACTGCTACATGGCGCCCGATCGTTGGTGGTCTTATATCATGACACTCGAGTAGTATATCATTCAAAACTTAACCCCTTCACTGTTGTTTCCGGAGAACGGTGGTGTCGGACAAAACCTACCTATTTTTGAAATAGGTATTTTCAAGCTTGAATCTTTCTAAAACGGTTTCCTTGAATTGCTACCCAGTTGTGCTACAAAGTTTACTTTGTTTTTCTACATCCTGTGCTGTCATGGCTCAGCCGGTGGACATTCCGCAGCATAGTCGCATTGTGGTGCGCAATCATTTGCTCACTTACAATGTCCCCGTTGAGGGCTTGGCTGTGATAATGGTGGTGAGTGCGGAAGCCGCTTACCCATACGAACTCTTTTATTCGTAGGTGACGTTTCCGGCTGTGGACGCTAATTCTGGTGTGTTCCACACTTACACTCCCTCACCTGCACTGAATGAATATACTCCCTACAGGGCACAGGAGGTACCTATTGATACTTGGCAGCATCGCGTTTGGTTTGGTGGCACCCTACCCCATTCTTTAACAGCTCCGAGGTTAGGTCCTTTGTCCATTCCAGGCGCAAATTGGCCTGTTCTGGCTGGATTTACTCCTCACCCTCAACACGGCAATTGTAACCTAGATGAAATTCGTAGACTACATGTAGTCTTGATTGCCGTGATTCAAGCTTTAGTGCAATACATAGCCCGTAATCTTCCGGGTGGGCCCCCGGGGGGTGCGGTGCTTCCGGCCAGACAGGGCGGTTTGATGCTCAGTCCCGTAATGGTCAATGCAGTGATGGGCAAGCGTCCCCAGGAGAAGGATGATTTTCCTTTCTGGCTTGCCGAGAAGTTTGATCAGCTGGAAGCAGAATTTCCTAACACGACTCCTGGTGAAAAACACAGGATTCTGACACTTAGTTTGCCGAAAGATTTGGCCCCTGACATCGGTGACTGGGAGACCTGGGGTAGAACATTTGCGGCGGTCTATGCGAGGTGTTACGGCACTCCGTCTATGGCTGTCCTGCCTACGGTCCTTAAACGTGTTCAGGATGATCACGGACCAGAGGCTGCGGTTGAATTGGGTATGCGTCTGTGTGGCACCTTTGATGTGGTTTGCGATCTCATTCTTGCTAATATCAAGGGGGATGCAGTGAACTTTCAGGTGGCTAATGCTTTGGCGACGATTTCCGATGCCGAGAAACCCCGACAGTTAGCGAGGATTATTGTGGCGGCTTATAACACCGTGGGTCGCAATAGTAGGGGTCTCAAGCCTTTTTCTGTTAAAGAGAAAAAGCAACCCCAAGGGCAGTCTTCAGAAACGGAAGTTCAGCCCAAGTCCAAAAAACAAAATTGGCCCAAAAAACAGAATCAGGGTAAGCAACAGCAACAACAGCAGACATAAGAATCTCGTCCTGCGTCTCCGATGCCTGCGCAAACAGAACGTGTTTATGACTTGCGCGATCGCGCGACGATTAAATCACCTGATCGATTTCAGGTTTCTGATCAACGCTCTCCACATTCCTTTCAGGACTCATCGGCCCCGAAGACCGGTGGTGGAGGAGGCGGAAGGGGTCGGGGTGGTCAGCAAGGACGTGACCAGCCCCGCCAGACAGACGGTACAGGAAAGCAGGACGGCTCAACGCCGAAGAGACCGCAGTTTGCCAAAAAGAAAGTCGCGGCTTTAACAGCGCATCGATATGCCACAGATAGTGAGAACGTGGCTTCGGAATCTGAAATGGGCTCTGACTTTGCTGGACGGCGCGGCGGAGATTACCATTGTGAGAGAGGCCCTGCGTCCACTACTGAAGGTGACAGCGACTGATATTTATGTTGTGATAGAAACAGCTGATACAAGAGTTGCTCCCCCTGATAGACTTTATGACATTGTCCTGTTAATCGAAGGTGACATACAACGTACCATAAAAGGGGTATTTTGGGAAAATCTTTCGTCTACGTATGACATTTTGCTTTCGGAGGCTGACTGGCCCCCACCTTTTGTGCTCGCAGCACCGCGAGGGGAGGAGGTAATCCTCCCGAGTTTCCCGAACACAGTCTCGAAAGAGGATGCGCTGCATTTTGCAGAGGAGTGGGCTAAGGCTCTAGCGCCGGCTCTGTACCGCAACCAATGTGGTTGGGATAAATTGTCCCCATGCCACGAGATTTCTTTACGGTCTCACCCGCAGCCTCAACCTCAATATCCCATACGGCGTGAAGCCAAGGATTCTGTCGCGGCAATCCTTGAACAATTGGAATATCAGAGAGTAATTGAAACATGTGTGTCACAGATGAATAACCCTCTTTTTACTGTGACCAAGCCTGACGGTTCATATCGTTTGGTATTGGATTACCGGCATTTAAACTCGCATTGCCGTAACTGTGCAGTACAGAATACTCACGGCTCTGCCCTAGTTGATAGTCTTGTGCGTAAGCGTTTTAAGACCATGCTTGACATTTCCAACGGTTTTTATGCCCATCGATTGGATGGTCTTAGTTCCCAATGGACCAGCTTTACTTGTGGCGGTGTCCAAAAACAATTTCGGCGTCTCCCAATGGGCTATAAGAATAGTCCTGGGATTTTTACCGCCCGCATAGTCTCTCTTTTGGAGAGAATCGACCCAGATGCATGCTCGTATGTGGATGACATATATCTCACAGACGACGAAATTTGGGAGCATCTGTGTCGAGTAAACAGCATAATTTGTAACTTTGCAGACATGGGTTACAAATTTAATTTTGCGAAGTCGCACATTGCAGAGTACACAGTGTTGTTCCTGGGCTATGAGCTCAACAATGAAGGTAGAGGTTTGGCTCCTCACTTCTTGGAGAAATGCGCACAGTTGCGCGCTCCTACAACACTGAAAAAATGACAGTCTTTGCTGGGTTTTTTAAATTTCGGGAGAACTTACATTCCGGAATATGCCCAGCGTATCAAGCCTTTGTATGCTTTGATACAACCAACTTTTTCCAAATCATGCTGGCTGCCTGAGCACTCCGCCATCTTGCAATCCTTGCAGGCTGATCTGCTTGCTTCTAAATTCTTACTGACTCGTGATATCCACACTAACCTGGTGATGAGAATCATTCCTGGGACGGTGGGTTTCACGTACCTCACTTTTAATGAAGGAGACACAGTACCTATTGCTTACAAGTCACACTTGTACACTTCGGCTGAAATGCGGTTTTCCCCTGTGGAGAAAGTTTTAACGGCTGTGCAGATGGCGATTCTTAAGGAACGTGCTCTGTCACAGGGAAAACGCATGTTAGTTGTTACACCCTGTCCTCATTTGGAGGCAGTTACGAAAGCCAGTGTACCAAATTCTAAAGCTTTGCACCCTCGGTGGATTCAATGGGCTGCTTCCTTGACGTTCACGGATGTCACGTTTCTTTTTGACGCCTCATTACGGTCGCAGGAGTACTTGCAGTATGAATTTGTTAATCCTGCTCCTCTAGCTATGCGACCTTTGGAGGACTTCCATTGCATCATTTACACTGATGGTTCGGCGCAGGTTGCGCATGGCTCTAAACACGCCTACGTTTCTGCATGCGCCATTGTGGTCGGTGCCATGGTGAACGAGAAGTCCAGAGTAGTGCACACGCAGACTCTAGGGGACTGCACCGCACAATTGGCAGAGCTTTGTGCTCTCTTACTAGCATTGGAGTACGCTGATCCTAGTGTGACTACTCTTATTGTGAGTGATTCGTATTACTGTGTCCAGTCTTACAATGAAAACTTGTTCTTTTGGATTCCGAATGATTTTCGTGATTCCAAGGGTAGCACAATAAAACACAAGATGATCTGGGTTCAAGTGGCTGAGCTTAAGGCTGTGTTGCCGCTCGTTTTTGTGATTCATACTCTCGGCCATCAGCGTGTGGGAGTTCACGCTGTCGGTAACTCGCTTGCTGATGAAGCGGCGAAATCAGCGGTATCTACATATTTAGTTGCAGCAGTTACACGGTCCAAAAGTAAGATTGATGATGACATCTTGGCGGCTGTTGCTGCCACTGAGAAGGGAGGTAAACATCCTGCGGGGTTCCCTTCGAAGTACACATACCACTTAAGTCCCGAAAAGGTTCCTTTTGTGACAATTCCTGAAGTTGGAGAACCTTTGATTCCCAACTCGGATCTCAGGGCTAGCTTGATTACAGCGGCGCATGAAGGTGTGGCGTCTGCGCATGCGGGCGTCCCGGCCACTGTAGCTCATTTACAACAACGTTTCTGGTGGCGGGGACTGTACAAACAGACGCGGGACTATGTCCTTCAATGTGACATTTGCCAGCAGATTAAACCTTCGACTGCTGCGCGTCCACCACAGACACAGTTGTACATATCTAATAAACCACTAGGTTGTGTTTATTTAGATCACTGCAGTCCTTTTTCCTCTGATACTGCGTATAAGTACATCTTAGTAGCAGTTTATTCATGCACACGATTTGTGTGGGTATGGCCCCATCGCAGCGCTGATTCACGGACTGTCATAAGAGATTTGCGTGTCTTTGTAGGGATTTTTGCCTGTGGTACCTTCCATTCGGATCAGGGTCCGACTTTCGCCTCTGAGGCGTACAAGGATGCCATGACTTCGATGGGGGTCCAAGTCAAGTTTTCTTCTCGCTACAGACCTGAGGGTAATAGTGTAGTGGAGCGAATGAACCGTGACTTAAAGCAATCATTGACAGCTCGAGTTATAGGCACTGGCAGAAACTGGCTGGCCCACCTCAATGGCGTACAGCGTGCACTTAATAATCTCCCTAGAAGGTCTCTGGGTGGGTGGACCCCATACGAAATGCTCTTTGGCATCAAGATGTACGTCTCTGACCTTGATGGTCTAGACTGCGTGGCTCGCGCCACAACCTTTGACGTAGATGAACATTGCAATGTTTTACAGGATTTACAAAAGACCAGAGACAGTCTTGCAAAGGAACATTTGCCCTCCACTTCGGATGTTGCGCTGCAGATCCCGGTAGTTGGCTGGCTACCCCAAGTTGGAGAACTGGTTCGAGAGAAGATCGATAACAAGAAAGAATTTGGACCTTCCTATCCAGCTCCGGTTCCAGTCCTTGGAGTGAAGGGCACAAGAACAGTCATTTTACCACCGCTTCCAGGTCGTATGGAAATCAGGTTTATCTCCATTGACAATGTCAAGATACACAGAGTGGCTGATTCTTCTTAGTGTGACACCGGCAGTCTCCTGTCCTTCCATTGTGAGAAATTCTGTTTTGGCCACTGCTTCTAATCCTGAACCAGAAGTGGCCATCGAGTTGCCTGCAATTTCCAGTCCTTTATTAAGTACTTTGCCTGGTACAGACCATGATGACATTGATTACACTTACCCCACTGACTTATCTATGCCTGACCTGCAAACACGTTTGGCCACAGAATCCAGATTTTCTTTTGACACTGTTTCCAATGCCTCAAAGAATCCCTCACGGTTTGCAGTTCATGCCAGTTAATTTAAAAAAACATTTTTGATTCCCCCTTGGACATATATTTGGCTGGTACTTTTTTCGATTTACCTTTTTATGTCAATTGGTTTTGTGTTTTATGTTTTTCGTATTGTCAATGGACACTATGTCGAGGAAAGAACATGCATTTGTCATTTCAATGGAACTTTGGCCCCCCTTTCCTCGTTGCATTCTGCACACAGACTGAAAAGAGACTTGACATTTGTTAACATCACTGCTTGGCCTGTCCTTGATGGGATTGTGCGGGATGCCGTTAGATTTCAAATTCATGGCCCTACAGAGGTTGTTTATGTCCCTAATGTGCTTAGAGTTAGCATGGGGGATGTAGTGAAATAAAACAAACGTTCTGATGATTGGGATGTTCAGGCCGTAGAGACTTTGTTTTCTGATTTGAAATACTATGCTGCCTTTGATGCTGAGGATTTGTACTTAGAATCTGCTAATTATGGTGATTTGTTTTGTTTTCAACATTTTGGCAATCACTTCTTACATAAAACAACTTCCAGAAGGAATACGGTAAATTATACGCAATGGGAGCATTGCCCGGCTCCTATACAAGGCAGTTCAAGTACTTTTCTGAAAAAGTACACTTATTTTACCGACTTCAATCAGTCCAATCCCGAGTTCTTTTATTTTAAAATGACACAGAAGCCAATGTCCAAGGTTAGACTTACCGATACCAAATTATTGTACTCGAAGTCCTTTCTTGATCAGCTAGCTGGTGGCGGCTACGAATTGTGGAAGGAAACTATTGACCTTAAATCTGTTTGGGATTCTAAAAGCTGGCAGGTACAAGGCACTGAGGCTTTGCACCGAGCATGTCTCATCCCAAATCATATGTTGTTTTTGAATTCTTCTATTTCGCAAACTACATGCTTTGGATTGGCTACTTCTAAAAAATTAAATACACCTACCATCCCTGAGTTAGAAGAATATTCTGGCTAGAGTAATTTTACTCAGTTTTCCATTAGGGAATTGAAGACCCTATTGCAAAATTCGTCCTTTAACACATCCAGTATGGATCCAAAAGGTTGGCTGATGTGGCACAGGAGTGCTGATTCATGCCAGCATCGTTTTTTGGGTTTAACTGATGGCTTTACACAGGTCAGACCTTATACATCGTTTTGAAACTGACCATTCTGTCACGACTTATTCTGTGGGCAAATTATGTCAAAATTGGCTGAAACATTCTACATTGGCTGCGGTTAAACTGCATCTATCCAAGCTGAATGAAGATGTGGATTTAAATGATTTCATAAAAGGCCCGGCTAGTGGTATATCAAAAAGATGGATATATGCGATTAACAATGAAATCTGGAAAACATCACAGATTGAGGCGGCGACACGCCTTAGAGCTATTGATCAAGCTAATCTAGAAAAAGTGCTTGCAGTTGTTGATAATAGTATTAACATGCTTTCTTCCCGCATTTACACATTAGATAACATTGTGTCCTCTGTAGTGGATATAGTGCAGGATGAAGTGTCTGGTCAAAATCAGTTGCGTTCTATTATGCAATTTGCGTGGACCCTGCAGACACTGATGGCTGGCAAGGTGCCATGGACCTACATGAATGTGTTCTCCCTTTTTGCACCTTTTAATTTAACTGACAAGTAGCGCTTGCTTTCCATGCGTGATGCGTCTTTTTCCATGTTACATATTGAAAGGTTAGAATCTTTACCTTTCTCTGTGGCAGAGGCCACTGCTACAACGTGGCTAATCCACGGTTTAATAACATTACCGTTTGCTTAATATAAATTTACAAATTGTATGCGATATGTTGCTATAGGTCGATATGAACCATTGGGTAATGCATTTCTCCATGAAGTCTGGTCCCTCCCATTTACTTACAGATGTTTAAAAGACGGACAAGAAGTGTATATGAATGGGGAGAAGTGTACGGAGACACCAGATCACTCTTTAATGTGTAGACACATTCAATTGCACGGTTCTTGCAACCAGGACCGCCCTAATCTGGCCTGTGTTTTGAAAGGAACACCAGTTCCCGCAATCATACCCACTTTTACATTACTGGCAAACTGCAGTTATTTACTTTTAAATAATGAGGATTGTTGTGGGTTAATTAAAGGTGTTGCTTATGTGGTGACTGTATCTGAACAAGTAGTTTGCTGCAAAAATGTTTTGTACCCACCCCCGCATGGGAAAGGGTATGTTTCCATCTGGCCGCGCATCCCAACCTTGACGGCGGAGTTCAATGGCATGAGTAGAATAAGAGCTCTTTTGTCCCAAAAAGAAGTGGCCTTGAGTTCGGCTTGAGAAACATTTGTGCTTCACATAGCTAACACCCGCAGAGAGGTTCAGGCCCTTTTAAATACTGATTTGCCGTTGCATTTCAGCGAACTGGTACATTCAATCTTTAACGCGTCCTCCACGAATGGGATCGCGCACTTTTTTAAGATAGTTAGCAGCGGTCTCGTGACTTCACTTGAAAAAATATTTGGGGTAATTCCTGCTTTCTTCCATTCTATTTTTTCAAGTCTGTTTGGTGGATTCCCGGTTATGCTGGCACTGGCGGCAGGCGTTCTGGTGATATTGTGCTTTATTAAAAATGGATGCCCTTCCTGTGCAAGAAGCCGCGCAGCCTCTCCTGGCACTGTTTCGCAACAGGATGCTTGAATACTATGGCACTCTGCCGCTTGCGACTTTAAGCACGGCATATGGATTATCGTTTCGATTTTCCTATTTTACCTGTGTCCAGCCTGTGTTTCATTGCCTGAGCTGCGATTTTGACTGGGCCCTTGATTTGTGTCTCTGCAAGACGGTGTCTCCTGACGTCGATTTTAATCAGCTGATGAGTCCCGGCGTTACTCACGAGTTGGTTTGTTCTGGCGAAAGGATTATGGCCTTGGCAGCGATGCATGGACTAATGGGTCATTGGAACATCCTCGCAGCAGCGCAAGATTTCTTGGCACATAGCTTTCTTGAGAACCCACCGAGTTGTCCTCTGATGGTGATAGAGGCTCCGGTACTAGAAGAGCACGTATGTTCTTTCCCACTATTAAATTGGATGGCTGAACTGTTTTCGGATGAAGGCGGTGACTTCATGTTGGAGGCTGTTGCTGCATATTTTGCATATTCGGTCTTGCCCTAAAAGCTTTCTAGGTTTCTGATCATACCACCTTTTTCTACTGACTTAACTTTTTGCAAATTGTACTTGAATTTTTCACCTCCCAGACCTATTGGCTTGAGTAAAAGTGAACACTGTATTGACATTTTGGAATTTTTTTTAATTGACTCATGAAAGTTTTTTCCGTCAAGTTTTTAAATTTTGACATTGCTCATCGTTCTTGAACTCTGCTTTCATGAGGAGGCCCTTCTCTTATCTTATCTTATCCGTGCTCGGATCATGGGGGGTGTCATATAGTTACTGCTTACCTATATGCCGTGTTAAGTTAGCATGAGCTTATTAAATGTTTAAACACCATTTTTCCTTTTTGCTGCTTCTGCACCCGGCACATAATTGTTATTTTAGCTTTCAGCCTAGAAGAGCGTTGTGATTTACGTGAGAATAATATGTTATTGCTCTGATATCAGCTTTGCTTGGTAAACTATGTCTGTACAGTGAGGGCTGAAGCTTCAAGGATAACTCGACCCAGTATTGTTGTGAGGTCTGATCTTCGCACCTTCGTAGACATAACATAAGTGCAGCTTCTGCCAAATTCTGGCTTTAGGCGCGTTTTATATTGCTTTGCTTAGAGCACACGATACACACTTGATGCGGTTTGCATGCTGAGAGCTGGTTCAAGTTCAAGTTCAAGTTCGGGCATTTATATAGCGCACTACTCACCCAGAGGGTCTCAAGGCGCTTGGGGAAGGGGTTCATTATTAGTCGAATAGCCAGGTTTTAAGTTCTTTTCTAAAGGAGATGTGGTTTTGAGTAAGGCGGAGGTGAGTGGGGAGTGAGTTCCAGGTCTTGGCAGCCAGGAAGGAGAAGGATCTGCAACCCATGGTGGATTTTCGGATGCGCGGGACTGCGGCGAGGGCTTGATTGGACGATCTTAGTTGGCGGGTGGGTTTGTAGAAGGACAGTCGAGTGTTGAGGCATTCGGGTCCTAGATTGTAGAGGGCCTTGTGTGCGTGGGTGAGAAGACGGAACGTAATTCTTTTGTTGACGGGAAGCCAGTGGAGGTCTTTTAGGTGTCCGGTGATGTGATCTTGGCGAGGGATGTCCAATATGAGTCTCGCTGATGCGTTTTGGATGCGTTGGAGTTTTTTCTGTAATTTTGCTGTGATTCCGGCGTATAGTGTGTTACCATAATCCAGTCGGCTCGTGACCAGTGCGTGGGTGACAGTCTTTCTTGTCTCGAGGGGCATCCAGCGGAAGATCTTTTTGAGAATGCGAAGTACGTTGAAGCAGGAGGATTAGACTGCGTTGACTTGTCTGGACATCGAGAGAGAGGAGTCTAGGATGAAGCCAAGGTTGCGTGCGTGATCTGTGGGTGTGGGTGCTGTGCCCAGTGCGGAAGGCCACCAAGAGTCGTCCCAGGCAGAGGGGGAATATCCTAGGATGAGCACCTCCGTTTTGTCTGAGTTGAGTTTTAGGCGTCTATGTTTCATCCATTCGGCTACTTCTTTCATGCCTTCGTGAAGATTGGTTTTGGCGGTGTTAGGGTCTTTGGTGAGGGAAAGGATTAATTGGGTGTCGTCGGCGTAGGAGATGATGTTGAGGTTGTGTTGGCGCGCGATGGATGCGAGTGGGCTCATGTACACGTTGAAGAGGGTGGGACTGAGTGATGATCCTTGAGGTACTCCGCAGATGACTTCAGTGGCCTCTGAGTTGAAAGGGGGAAGTCGGACTCTTTGAGTTCTCCCGGCGAGGAACGAGATGATCCAGCCCAAGGCTTTTCCTTGTATGCCGATGTTGCTGAGGCGTTGTATAAGGGTGCTGTGGCAGACTGTGTCGAAAGCGGCAGAGAGGTCGAGTAGAATGAGGGCCGCTGTTTCTCCGTTATCCAGTAGTGTTCGGATGTCGTCTGTCGCTGCAATGAGGGCGGTTTCGGTGCTGTGTTTGGCTCGGAACCCGGATTGAGATGGATCGAGGGAGTTGTTGGATTCAAGGAAGGCGGCGAGCTGGCTGTTGACGGCTTTCTCAATGACTTTGGCGGGGAAAGGGAGGAGGGATATGGGTCGGTAGTTTTTAAGTTCAGAGGGGTCTGCTGTGGGTTTTTTCAAGAGGGCGCTGAGTTCGGCGTGTTTCCAGCTTTCTGGGAAGGTGGCAGAGTTGAACGAGCAGTTGATGACATCACGGAGATGGGGTGCGATGGTGGAGTCAGCTTTGTTGAAGATGTGGTGGGGGCAGGGGTCGGTTGGCGAGCCAGAGTGGATTGAGTTCATTAGGCGGATGGTGTCTTCAGTGGTGATTGGGTTCCAGGCGCTAAGGTTGTTAGTTGGCGGAGTAGGATCTGAGGGGGGTGGGGAAGGTTGATCGCTGGGAGTGTTCTTGAAGCGGTTGTGGATGTCGGCAATTTTGTTGTAGAAGAAGGAGGATAACGCATCGCAGAGGTCTTGGGAGGGAGTGATGTCGTTAGATGCTGCGGTGGGGTTGGTGAATTCTTTGACGATGTTGAAAAGTTCCTTGCTGTTGTGGGTGTTGTTGTCGAGACGATCCTTGAATGCTGATTTCCTGGCGGATCGAATCAGTTGGTGGTGTTTGCGGGTGGCTGCCTTGAGGGTGGCCATGTTGTCGGTGGTTGGGTTTTTTCTCCATGTTTTCTCCAGGGAGCGGCATAGCTTCTTGGATTTTAGGTCATCATTGAACCAGGGAGCCTTTTTGCTGGCTGATTTGATCTGGTGCTTTTTCAGGGGTGGTAATTCGTCAGCACTGTGGGTGATCCATTGCTTGAGATTGGTGGCCACTTGGTTTGGGTCCAATGAGAGGGTGGGAGGGTTTTGGTTGAGTGATGTGAGGAGTTGGTCGGAGGTGATTTTGTTCCAGTTTCTCAGAGGAATAGGTTGTGGGCGGTTGTGGGTCAGGGTGGTTTTGTAGCTGAAGTGAACACAGCTGTGGTCCGTCCAATGGAGAGCTGTGGTGCGATCGAAGGAGATGTGCTTGCTGGAGGTGAAGATAGGGTCAAGCGTGTGTCCGGCTACATGGGTGGGTGTATCAAAAAGTTGTTTGAGTCGGAGATTGGCCAGGTTGTCCAGAAGGGTGGAGGTGTTGCTGTTGTGTTTGTTTTCAAGGTGGTAGTTGAGGTATCCTAAAAGAATGTAGTTCTCGGAGGCGAGGGCATGTGGGCTAACGAAGTCAGTGATGTCATCGCTGAATTGAGTGCGGGTTCCTGGAGGCCTGTAGATGAGGGTGCCTCTAAGTGTGGTCCTAGGGTCGGTGTGGATCTGAAAGTGGAGATGTTCGGCGGTTGCAAGATTATCGTCGGAGCTGGTCGTGATTTTGATGGTGTTCCTATGGATGATGGCGATGCCTCCTCCTGTTTGATTGGTGCGGTCTTTTCAGATAATCTTGTAAGCGTCTGGTATGGCTATGGCGATGTCGGGTGCTGATGATGTGTTCGTCCATGTTTCTGTCAGGAAGGCGATATCCGGTGACGCAGTGTCGAGTAGGTCCCAGAGTTCGGTTGCGTGTCTGTGGATCGAGCGGGTGTTCAGCAGGATGCACTTCAGGCGGTTAGAGTCGGAGCTGTGTATGGAGGAAGTGGAATTGGTGAGGGTCCTGAAGCAGTTGAACTTGCAGGAGAGGCAGGTGAATGGGCCGTGGGTACGTCCCGGGGTGGCATTGCAGCATTGTGGTGTGCGTCCAGGGTTGAGGACGAGGAGAGTTGCGGCATCATATATGAATCTAGTGGATTGGGTGCGGCGTGGACCAGGGGGTCTGGCGCTGGGCGCGGTCCAGGCGCGGACGGGCGTAGACGGGCTTACCTTTGGCGCACCTTCGGCGCGACCGCTGCGCGTGGACGCTGCGCGTAAGTCCATTTGTCTTAAATGGAGAGTGGAGGGGGCGGAGCGTGGGAGGGGCAGCTGGGAGGCGGGAGCGAGATGTAGTGACGGTGTGGGATGAGGGCACAACAAACAAAATGGCAGCAACAACAACAAACGCTGCAGGGCAGGACGAGATGAGGTACGAGCAGTGAAAACAGTAGAGCGCCTCTGGGGAGAATGATGTACCAGTAGCTAGCGGGTCAGGCGCAATGTAAAGGTCACAAGCGCTAAGAGATATGGCAGTCCTTTACATAATGTGCACTTAGTCACCAAAACAATCTAGAGCCCAGCAGTGTGCAATGCGCAGGTAAATTAATAAATGTACAATGCACTCAGCAAACAGTGAAAGACAAAGCGTTACAAATGCCCAGCAGTTACAAATGCCCAGCAGTGTGATAAAATAAATATCAGTTGAGCAGTGCGCAAATGAAAGCGGAAATGAGAAAAGCACTAAGCAAATCGTAATACACAGAGCGAACAGTGAAAAACAAAGCGTTACAAATGCCCAGCAGTGCGCGAATATTCAATCTCAGGAAATCGTTAGATAATAGAACTTGGCAAAGTTAAAACGCTGTGGAAGCTGATGTGATCCCTTCACAATAGGATCTTGAGGTATGGGGTCGCCCTGCTAAAACCCAAAGAGACCTTCTTAGATATTAATATAATATGCTAGTTAGGGAGGGTGAGATTTAGGTGTTGTTAACCCTTATTCATTACAGTATTTTAGCATGCTGTCACCTTTTGCTTTCTATGGACTAGTAACTATGCTGATGACTTTGCTTCTGATAATATGTTTCCTTGTATTATCTAAAATACTGCATTTGAGAAAACGGCATTAGTAAATAAATATTTCAAATGTGCACGTGTCCTTATTTACTCCACGTTCTGGTTTGAAATGATTGTATAATGAAGGAGTGCTCATGTGTCCCATGTGACCTGAGGTATTGTAAGTTCTTGTTCCGGTTTGTCTAAACATTGGGAGTTTGGTATGACCAATGAGACACTGTAGCAAGCTCGGTAAGGGGGTTTTGGGTACTGAGGTGAGTTTTGGGTCACCCTAATTCACTGAGATTCCAATGCACAGTTCTGTAGGAGAACGGAATCCCTGCTACAAGACATGGGAGGGATGGGCCTAGTTAGATTAATCCTCACTTTTCCCCAGGTATAATGAGGGGACCCAAGCCAGGACCACAACGTATGGACGGGACTCGTCCGGAAGCTCAAGATTGGGCAGAGCTGGCTGGGACCCCTCCTTCGGGTTATCTCTTTTGGGTCTTGATTGGTGATTCAATGAAGCTGTACTGTTTTCCTTAGCTCCCCTCGGTGTAGCGCTTGACCCCACCACTACCGCCCCATCCCTGGGCAGAGGAAGCCCAGAATCCTGGGTAGGTAATACGCTACCTTGGGTCAGGGCGACTGGTGCATTTTTATCACCTGTTAAAGTTTTAGGGTCAAGGATAAGTGTGGGCACAGTAGAGATAGAGTTCCCAGAGGGCATTATTGATCATAGAGATCAATCTGTGAAGTCTAGATATTAGTGGTTTGCAGTAGGAGCTGATAATCTGCTCGATACGAGCTTCGAGGTCGGATATAAGATGTGTGGCCCAGACCGGAGTCCCCACATTGTGCAAAGGGGGGTCTATGTGAGTCATCTCAGCCTCCACTACAGATTGGTGTCTTCTGACTAGTTTCATATATTTGCACTTCTTCCTCCTCAGCCGCGGTTTATAAATTTTCCTGGCTGCAAATTTCGGAGGGGACTCGGGAGCCACTGGGGTTCCACTTACATCTTGTACAATCTGCGCTCAGGGTAACTCCGCAAACGAGCATACAATGGAAGAGCTAAAATCGGGGGGGTTATGGTACCAGGTGAGGAATCCCCACCAGCCTGGGGAGGGGAGATAGCAGGAGTTATAGACATTCGCCTCTCTGTATTCTCAATTGCAGAGGCCACCACTCCAATAGTCTTCTGTAACATTTTATCGATGGCAGTAAGACTTGGGAGGGGTTGTACTGCGGCGGGCTGGAGCCTAGTCATGCGACGAGAAGGGGTGGGCTTAGACAATTTACTCATGTCGCACATGTTTAAAAATGTGGAACTTGCTCCCACCCTATACAGAACCCGATACCTGTCCCCCAAGTAACAAGAATAAAATGTTAAAAATCGACCGTAGTACTACTATATAGTTACAAATAATAAGTCTATTGACCAGATAAAATAAGGAATAAAAGCACCTTAAGTACAGTTCCCAAATGTTGTGTCCATGTCTCAAAAACGTTAGGGGGATGGCCCAGCCCAGCCACCTCAAGCCACTGAGGGCCACAGAGGGCCCGCCCTTTGCCCGGGCTTCGCCGGCGCGTGGTCCCGCGATACGCGGTAAAGGCGGGGCTAAAATAGGCAGGGGGTAAGCGGGAAGAGGACCAGCTGCGGCCAATTAAGGAACGCTATGGCTGCTGGTCCTCGCAGTCCCGCAGGTCCGCCTGGTCCCACAATGCGGCAAAGTCCAATCAAGAGTTCCACTCTGTCCGGCAGGTACGGGGAGAATAAGGGCCCAATGCTGCAACGTCCGTTCGAAGGATCCACTGTGACCAGCAGGTACGGGTAGAATGATAGCCCAGAGAAGAAGGTCCTGCAATTACTGCTGCGAACGGCTCCCGTGAAGCGGGGGCCGCAAGCAGTTTTATAGGAGCAGGCAGGGAGGTCAAGGCTGGCAGGGGGTAGGCGGGAAGAGGACAAGCTGGGGCCAATTAAGGAACGCTACGGCTGCTGGTCCTCGCAGTCCCGCAGATCCGCCCGGTCCCACAATACGACAAAGTCCAATCAAGAGTTCCACTCTGTCCGGCAGGTACGGGGAGAACAAGGGCCCAATGCTGCAACGTCCGTTCGAAGGATCCACTGTGACCAGCAGGTACGGGGAGAATGATAGCCCAGAGAAGAAGGTCCTGCAACTACAGCTGCGAGCGGCACCCCACTCTATCTGAACTAGAGTGAAAGCTCCGTTCAGTACCATTATAGAAAAACAGTAAGCTACAATCACCGTTTTTCATCACCAGCCCTTAATATTGACAATTTATTTATTTCCAGGTTTGTATGGCGCTATGAATCGATTCCCGAAGGAATATCTCCGCGCCTTTGGCACAACCAAAGAACAGAAAAGACTCGTCAACATTTTAATAAACTAGGCAGGAGATCAGTCAGTTAGGGATTTGAAGAGGAATGTTTTCAGCTTTTTCCTAAAAGGGAAATGTTCCCTACATACTCTGATTTCCTTAGGGAGTAGGTTCCACAGCTTTGGACCTGCTACCGATAGGGCTCTTTCCCCCTTTCTTGCCTTCATGGCCCTAGGAACACATAATAGTTCCTGATCTCCCGATCTCAGGAGTCTGGACGGCACATAGGGGATAAATTTCTCAGTGAGGTAACCGGGACCAGTTCCAGTTAGGCATTTGTGGATGACGCAGCAGATCTTAAACATCACCCTCTGCCTAACTGGAAGCCAGTGCAGTTTGGCCAACAGTGGTTTTGAGGGAGTGCGGGGCGGGACATTCAGTACCAGTCGTGCAGCCGTATTTTGCACAACCTGCAATCTAGCAAAGATGCCCTCATTGGCAGCTAGCATTAACCCGTTGCAGTAGTCCAGCCTGCTTAAAACTAAGGACTGGACCAACGTTCTCCTGGTGGTATCTGGTAGCAGGGGGAATACTCTCCTGAGAAGCCCTATGACATGGAAGCATGAGCCCACCACTTGGTTAGTTTGTTGTGTATAGGTGAGCTCATGGTCCAGTTTGACTCCCAGGTCTTTTACCACGGTTTTGGGCACAGGGACCGGGCCAAGGTCTTGAGGCCACCAGTCCGGGGTCCACAACCGTTTTGCCTCTCCGAAAAGCATAACCTCCGTTTTGGAGACGTTGCACTGCAAATAGTTGGCTGCCATCCAGCGAGACACCTCCTTCATCCCTTGGGCGAAGGAGGCCCGCACCTCAGGAGTCATAGTTTTAAAAGGGAAGAGGAGTTGGGTATCATCCGCGTATGAAACCGGAATGAACCCGTGGGATCTCATGATGTTCGCTAGGGGGGCCACATAGATGTTAAATAACGTGGGGCTCAAACAAGAGCCCTGTGGCACCCCCTTTGAGATCACCACCTCCTCTGATTGATATGGTCCCAGGATGACTCTCTGGGTGCGTTCGCTGAAAAAACTCCTGAGCCAGGCCAGGGCCTTGCCTTCCAGACCGATGTCAACTAGTCTGGAGGTCATGATGTCATGTGACACAGTGTCAAACGCCGCTGACAAGTCCAGAAGCACCAGAACAGCGGAATAACCCCTGTCCTGTAGCCTCTGGAGATTGTCAGCGACAGACAGCAAGGCAGTCTCAGTACTGTGTCTGGGTCTAAAGCCCGACTGGGAAGGGTCCAGTACACCCGCGTGTTCAATGAATTTCGACAAATGCTGATTCACGTGCCTCTCCGCAAGCTTCCCTAAAAAAGGGAGAAGGGAGATCGGTCTCAGATTCGTCAACTCAGACCACGGAATCGCGTTGTTTTTGCGCAGAGGCCTCACAAGTGCCTGTTTCCATTCCAGCGGTACTTCCCCAGTAAGCAGAGATATGTTAACTATCTGCCGTATTCCAGCCCCCAAAATCTCCAGCAAAGTTGGCATAATACGTGCTGGGATGATGTCAGACTGGCACCCACTCTTTGTTTGCATGGCAAGGGCAGTCAGCTCTTCCATAGAGATAGGTGGGAAGGCAATAAGCGTCTTAGCCTCATTGTCTGGAGTCATGGTATATGGCGGGATTTGACAGTCAGTTGTTGTCACTGGGTCATAAGAGGGGGATTTGGATGTTAATATTTTATTATAAATGGCGTCAATTTTCCTTACGAAAAACTGTGAGATGTTATCACAGATTTCTTGGGATTCGACCCCATCAGTGTCACAGGCAGCGGGCTTGGTGAAAGTCTGCAGAATTGAGTACAGGAGTTTTGCATTGGAGCCAGCATCTGATAATTGGGCTGCTATGTGTTGTTTCCTGGCAGCTCGGATCGCCTTGTGATATTTTTTGGACGACCTCCTGAAATTCTCCTTATCGTCTGCCTTATGTGTGACTCTCCATTTTTTCTCCAACCCTCTCATGATCTTTTTTTGCTGCCTAAGATCTCCCGTAAACCAGACTTCTTGTTTGGGAGCCAATGGCAAGCTAGAGTGCTCATGTGATGTCTCTCTCCCGGTCCCAGATCATGCTCTGGACTTTAAAAATCTTATGGACAGGCCCAGGTTTCAGGGTGTGTGCCAGATTATAGTGTTAGCTGTGCCAAGGTATGAATATATATATGTATGTACCTTTGTTTGTATGTAAGTATGTATTAGTATTTGTATATCACAAACCTATCAGATAAGCAAGGGATCACTGAACAAATGGTGAGGGCCAGGATTCATGCTCAAGTTCCAGATTCTTTATAGTATAGAGGTGGAAAAGTACGAAGTCTGAACATGAGATTAAGGTCAACACATCTAACTATGTATCCAATAGAAAATGCTTTAAAACCTTTAACTGCCCATTGATTAAGATTTGACATCAAACAAAGTTGGACCTGAGCAACATTGTATCCCGAGTCAGACATATATCTAGTTGACTATGATCCACTCTTGAAAAAAGCTCCAAAACATTTCTATCCATTTTAATTTCAGATGTGACAATCAGCTGACATATAGCACATTTCATTCAGCAAAAAATAAACACATTCATTGATAACATGCCCGCAAACTTTGGAATCAAATTACACAATTGCTCAAGGTGAATACACATTTATCAAAAAGCCAATTATTTACTGGAATTTATTAATATGCATAGCAATTTTAGAATCTGGCAAAACCAATACATTGGGTCTGCTGTCTATTGCTTGAAAAGTAAAAATAAATAACTTAATTATCTCTATACTCTAATTCATATAAGCTCCATACCCGTGAGAAATAAAGTTTCAGTGAGAACCAGAAAGATTTGTCCCCTTCAAATTCTTCTCTAAACTCAGCTCATACGCCCTTGTTTAGAACACTAGCTCTCAGTAAGAAATTAAATGTCCAGAATCATGTCTACAAACAAGTGCCTGAAAAGTAGGCTAGAGGATGTAAAAAACCCCAACTATAAGTAAGATCCCTGTCCTACTTAATGAAGTACGTATTATTATTATTATTCAGCATTTGTTAAGCGCATAGCTACCCCAAGGCTTCCCAGTGCTAGCGGCCATACAGGAGGAGGAGTGTGCGAGTTATATGGTGAGAGTTTGAAATAACTAAGGGTCCGATGTAGGTAAATGGCATTTACCGATTCGTAAATACCGAATTTTACCGATTCGGTATTTACAAATCGGTAAATGCAATGTAGGTATATTTACCAAATTTTTTACCGAATCTGTAACATTCGGAAATTACCGAATCGGTAGTATTTACCAATTCGGTAATTGCCATTGATTCCTGTGGGCCATGAGGCCCATAGGAACCAATGTCAATTACCGAATCGGTAAATACCGATTCGGTAAAATTACCGAATTTACAAGACACCCCGTTGCACCCCTGATTCAGGCTTGTGTGCCATGTGACACACATACATGCCCTCAGGGCTTGTATGTGCCATGTGGCACACATACATGCCATGTGGCACACATACATGCCCTGAGGGCATGTATGTGTGTCACATGGCACAGGTGTACATGCACAGATGTGCATGTACACAGTAATTCGTTATTTACCATAGTATTACATGGTAAATACCGAATTCTTAGGGGCCAGTGGCAACGTTTCCAGTGCCACCTACATATGGATTGACCCATTCGGTAAAATTACCGATTCGGTATTTTACAGAATCGGTAAATTTACCGAATCGGTAAATTTACAGATTCTGTAAAATATATGCCCCCTACATGTCAATCACCAAATCACGAAATACCGGTCGGTAACGGCCGAATCGGCCGTTACCGACCGGTATTTGGTGACCTACATCTGGCCCTAAGTTTTAAGTTTTCGAAAGGGAAGAAGACAAGTTTCCAAGCAAAGGTGAGGAGGCAGGGTGTTCCACAGTCTTGCTACTTTGTAAGATAAAGATCTTCCTCCACATGTTACCCTCTTGATTTTGGGAATGGCTGTGAGGTTAAGATTAGCAGAGCAAAGACATTTTCTGGGGCAGGAGCAGGTGACGAGAGAGCTATTAATGACTGTGTCCTTCACCCATAGAGTCTTGTGGGCCATACACGGAGATTTGAATTTTACTCTTTCCAGAATTGGCAACCAGTGGGGGCAATTACCAGCTGTTTGTTGTCAGCATACGTGACGATCTTAATCCCACAAGGCAAGATAATATAAGCAAGTGGTCTCATGTAAGCATGGGAGGAAAATGTGTTCCGCTCGCGGAATTAGCGAATTTTGGGCAATTTTACTATCCGCGAATCACGCGGAATTGCCCAAAAATCCGCAATTCGTGAGTTGGCGTTTTTTTTTTCTTGTTCGCGCTTCGAAAATACAATCTCGTGTGCGCAGCATTGACTAACCATGATTCTGCGTTCGCTGATGAGTTTTCCTCCCTGTTCGCGTGCGCTGCGAGATTTTGGTAGCTGGTCGCGCGATGCCACGATCGCGAACACGTCATTGCGACCCGAAACAGGAAATTGCGAACGCGAAAAACGTCATTGCGACCCGAAACAGGAAAAAGGCATCGCGAGCATTCTGGTTAAGTGGAAACAACATGTTTGCGACCGTTGCGACCCCATGCGCAAGTTCTCGTTCTAGAACTGATAAAAAAATCTCGCGAACTCGCAAAAAAATAAAATTCGCAAGCTCGCGGAATTTGGCGGATTTTTGCGTATCGCAATTACGAATTCACGCAAATTCGCGTATCGGAAAAAATTTGCGAATTCCGCCCACGCTTAGTCTCATGTACACATTGAACAATGTGGGACTCAGGAGGACTCCACAGACGAGTGATATACTCCTAGAAGTGGACTCCCCTGAGATTACCTGGAGTGTTCTACCGTCTAAGTAGGACCAGCACCTCATGAGACACCAACCCTCCTATGTCAGTTTAGGAGGATGTCAAAGCTGACTGTGAACTTAGATCAAGAAAGGATAATAGCTACTGCTCCTCCCTGATCAAGGATTTTATTAGATTCTTCAGCTATGGCAAGCAATGCAGTTTCAGTTCCCTGTTGAGGGCAAAAACTGGGCTGGGAATAATGCAGGATGCCATGGATTTCTAAAAAGTCAGAGAGGGTCATATTGACATACGTTTCCAAGATCTTAACAATCGTATGAAGCAAAGAGATGAGATGGTAGTCATCAGTGTTTAAGCTCTGCTTTTTGAGTAATGCCTTCACCGTGGCATGGTTCCAGGGTGCAGGGACTAAGGCGGTGGAGGTAGACCGATTGATCACCTCCAGGATGACCGGGAACTTTACGAAAGAATGGGGGAAGTCGGGTCAAGGGGGGAGCCAGATTTTATTTAGGAGAAAATTCCTGACAAAGTATCCAAATTCATAGTTGGAAGTTGCTCCAGTACATGCTCCGTATAAGATGGAGGCTTGTCTGTTAGTAGAAGGTCACTAGAACATAAGCAAGTACATGTGAACCGCACACTCATGGCCATCTCTGAGTATGCAAATAACTGCCAAGAATCAGGTCTAGAAACAAGTGCCTGAAATGTAGGCTAGAGGTTGTCACAAACCCCAACTATCAGCAAGATCCCTGTGGAAATTGATGAGGTACATCAGCAAGTGAATGTAAAGCACACCCTCACTGCCAGTATAGGAAATGACACAACAAATATCACCAAAATGGGCATTAAATGTTCAAGGTGAAAATGGAGAGCAAAGCGATTGATGTGAAAAACCGAAAATAAATCAAAGAAGAATAGAATTTATAATGGGGCAAAGTAAGGTATTCAGAATCTCATTTGTTTCCCTGACATCATTTCTGCCATGCTTGAAAGGAGGTCATTGTTAATTCCACTTCTCCTCTATAGAACCAGCAGGTAGTTTGAATGTAGGACAACCACAATAGTGGATGACTTCTCACCATGCACAGTCAATTGTCTTTTGTATCTGCTGTACTTGGCCTGACATACCACACCAATGCATGCCAGGTGCCAAGTACACCCTTTCTGATCTTTACTCTGATAATAGCCAGAGCGAGCAGTGAAAGATTACTCAGGGAGGTAGAAACGTAGAACAGAACAGCTATGCACCAGAGACAATAAAATGCTCTTCAGTCCAGTGTTTTTCTTTTGATCAACAGTGAAGTAGTTTAATTACACACCAAAAGGACATATCACACAAAATGAGAAATATCTAAATCAGACACTGCAGGATTATAGTCAACAAAATATAACAAGGTTAGGTTAAAGCTCAGGTGCATTTTTACTAGGGCAGTGATTCCCATGTTTTTTAGAACAACAACCCAATAAATGTCTGCGACCCACCAAGCTTTATTAGACATCAGGCAATAAAACATTGTGTGGTAGTGCACTGTCATTTTACAAACAGCAAGTTTTCCATTGAAAATGCCACTACATTTGCACAGACAGACAGTTTTACTGGTACAATTATATTGCACAAAAAAGATGTTATGTGGAAATGAGTTGTCATTGAATATTTATCATTTGTGCATCACCAAATAAAGTGTCTTGATTTGTTTTGATCCTATTAAAGCCTTTGTTTCACCACACTTCAGAATTACCCCAAAAACAGGCTTCAGTTGTTGCTTTCCTAACTGCTGAATGTGTACAGTTCATTAACAGGTATTTATTCACATTTTAAAAGGGCATCTTAAAGCCTTTCCTTTCACACAGTCTGTACCCCAACAAGATTGAAATATAATTCACGTTACTTTTCTTTCTCTGACTGCAAAGTGAGAGGAGTTTGTAAGCACTAATCCCAATCTCAAAAAAGCAACAATTTGTCAGTAGACAGTGCGTGCCTGCCATTTGATCTGTGTCTTTGAAGCACAACATATGTGACAAGATATGATGCCATACATATAATTAACATCATCAGAGACATCTATACGGGGCCAATGCCAGAGTGAGAGTTTGGATAAGACGGGGAGTCCACAGAGGAGATATTTATAGCCTGGGAGTAAGGCAGGGGTGTGTCCTTGCACACTTTCACTTCACCTTATATATCAACAATTTGAAGAAAGTGCTAGTGGAGGGAGGCAAGGACATGTCTCAGGTCAGCAATGATCCAGTTCTTGTGCTCCTTTACACGAATGATGAATTCCTTATGGCCTGCACACCTAATACGCTTCAGTTTTTATTGGACAGATTTGCCGCCTATATGAGAGATATGGAGCTAAAGGTTTGTAGTAATCCAGTCCAAATAGTATGAATTATAGGTTTATTGTAGAAGAGGAACACAGTACAGCAACTGCTCAGCTCAGCAGGTCCAAGACAAAGTCACACATGGAATGTAGAACATACAAACCATGGTAACAGATTGCAATACAAGATTTAAGAGTAAACCTGTAACAGGATGTATTTAAACGAATACATGATATATACATATGTACACATTGTGTGAAATACAACACATCTTATCCCTAAAAAAACAAACAGAAACTCAACAAAAAAACAAAAGAAAAAAAATAAAAATAAAAATTAATCCTTAAATCGAAGTGGTACCTTGACAACTCTCTTGTCAGTTTTAACTCTTGAAGAAAGTGTGTCATTTCTTTCAGGCACATTGACAATGTCAGTATCAGAAGAGAAAACATCTTTGGAAAAGTTTCGGCATTTTACAACGCGTCTAACATTCCATACTTTCCCATCATTGGTTACAATGCTGTTAATGTTAACTTTTACAACTTTACGAACAGGACCAAACTTTGAAGAACCTTAAATCAAAAATCTAGGTTTAGGTATCCTCACTAAATCCCCAACTATAAAATCAGGGATCCTCACTTTATGTCTATTATCGTGATATACTTTCATCTTATCTTGATGGTGTTTGACTCTCAAAGAGGTACTACGAATATCAACTGGAGTAGAAACATTAAATTTCTCTTTCATCCACCAGGGACAAAATTTGGACACTGGTTCCCTTCCCCTCAACAAACGGAAAGGACTAAGTTCAGTAACAGAGTGGGGAGTTATCCTGTACAACCACAATCTCTCTCTAATAACTCTCTTCCACACACTAGGAGTTTTCCTTGCCCACTCCACAGAGTCTTTTAACACACGATTAAACCTATCCACCTGACCGTTGCCCTGTGGTTCATAAAGAGGAGTTGTGATATGTTTGATTCCACAAGAACTAAGAAAATCTTCCACTTCTTTAGATATTAATTGTACTGCATTATCAGTAATTAATACCTCTGGGCTACCTTCTCGGGCAAATACTTCTCTAAGAAATTCCACAATCACTTGTGAAGAAGCACAAGAGGCAAACCTGACCTTAGGCCATTTCGAATGGTAATCTGTTAAAACCAAAGCAAAACGGGCATCTTGAGGTAAACAATTAAAAGGACCAGAGATATCAAACGCCAACTTCCTCCAAGGATTCTCCGGCCAGGTAATTGGTATAAGAGGAGCAGGATGAGTTTTCAACATCTTATCACTATTGATGCAAATAGAACAATCACGAACTACTCTGTCAATCATTTTGTCCATTTCTGGCCACCAAAAACTAGTCCTCACTAACCTCTTCATAGAGGACATCCCCAAATGACACTCATGAGCAAGTCTAATAATCTCTTCTTGCATGTCTTCAGGAGGTACACATTTCCCACTCTTAAAGTTTAAATCATTATCTACTTCCAATTCACTTAGAACTTGATGAAAGGATTTCAACTCTGGAGGTACTATATTCCCATTAGGCCAACCTTTCAGAATATAATCTCTAAGTGTGTTCCAATTTTTGTCACACATAACAGCACTTTTCCAAGAAGATTCAGAAATAGCAGAAAACTCACCAGCTACAAAGTCTTTCAAAGAAGCAACAAAATCAACATCATCTTCCTCTTTTTCACATCCCACAAGTTTAGATTCACAAGGCAATCTTGAAAGACAGTCAGCTGTCACATTATTTCTTCCAGGGAAATACTCAACATCAAAAATATACTCTTGTAACCGGTACATCAATCTTGCAATGCGTGCTGTAGCATTCCGACCACCTCCAGGAGAAAAGTATGGAGACAAGTGGTTTGTGATCTGTTTTTAACAGAAAACGACGACCCCATATAAAATTCCGGAAATGTTCTACTCCCCAGACACATCCCAAAAGCTCTTTTTCTATGACAGAATATTTCCTTTCTGTTTCATTCAAGGTCCGGGAAGAAAACGCTACGCACCACTCATCTTTCCCACATTTTTGTGATAAGACTCCTCCTAAGCCATATTCACTGGCATCTACAGTGACCACACAAACCTTATTGACACAAAAAGGCTTTAAAGTAGGGGCATTAGCAATTTCATGCTTAATAGATTGAAAAGCAGACTCCTGTTTCTCCCCCCAGTAAAATTCTACCTTTTGTCTGGTCAATTCTCTCAAATGTTCCATTTTGGTTGCGAATCCCTTAATAAATGTGCTATAATATTCACATAGACCATTAAAAGAAAGCAGCTTTTCTTTGTTGTCAGGACATGGTGCTTTGACAATTGCTTCAACAAGACACTTCTTGGGAACAACTCCATTACCAGAAAGAGTATGTCCCAAATATTCTACAGACTCACAAAACATTTTGCATTTATTATCCTTCAAAGTGAGTCCATGTGTCTCCAACCTCTTGCAAACCTCTATTATGTGTTCTTTATGTGATATGTTATCAGGAGAAAACACAAGAATATCATCCTGAAAACACCTCACATACTTGTACAGATCTTTGAAAATATGATGCATAGTGCGTTGAAAAACCGATGCTGCAGAGGCTAGCCCAAAAGGCATCCTTTTATACTGAAAAAGACCTTCAGGAGTAAGAAAAGCAGTTAATTGTTTGGATTCCTCAGCTAATACAATTTGGTGATATGCTGAACACAAATCAAACGTAGAAAAAACTTTTGCTCCCTCCAACATACACACTACCTCATTTATGTTAGGTAGGGGATGGCAATCTACTATAATATTTGAATTGAGAGCCCTCAAATCCACACACAACCTGAGACTCTGATCAGATTTTCGAGCTAAAACAATGGGAGAAACCCACTCAGAAGATTCAATCTCCTCAATTATAACATCTTCAATCAGATTTTTTAACAATGCTTTAAGATCTTCCCTAACATTGATAGGTACGTTCCTCAATTTCTGCGTAACAGGAACAGTTCCTTGTTTTAGCCTAATCAAATGTTGAAAATTGTGTAATTTTCCTAAACTCTTAGAAAAAACTTTAGGAAACAATTTAGTTATTTCACCAACACATACACTAGAATTAAGAATAGTCTTAACAGATCGACATTCATCCATTTCATCTTCAACAATAACAATAGAATCAGGTTTTCTGGGATTGAGGCTTATGTTAAAACTCCACTGATCTCTCCATCCAAGAACATTCACTCCTTTCACTGCCACATACAGTTTCACAAACCTTACTTGACCCCTAAAATGCATGTCTACCCCTAAATACCCTTCCATAGGAATGATAGATTCATCAAAAGTCTTGGCAATGATATCTGATTCCTTAAGATCTTTAAGAGTGACTATTCCCTCAAACATTTGAATGAAATACTGTTTAGTAATATAAGTCCAAGGTGACCCTGAATCTGCCATCAATTTAAGATCAACTCCTAAAACTTGCATAATACATTCAGGTTGCTTGAGGTGAAACAGATCTTGTTCATTGGAGTCTATAATAGAAACAACTATTCCTCTCTCACAGTTCGTTCCATTTTCATTGCTACAGATCCCATGCCCTTCATTCTCACTACTAACAAAAGAAACTCTACTTCTAGTATTATTTCCTGTAGTCGCATTACTTCCTATAATGGTTTTGCATACAATGCTGAAATGTCCTTGCCTACCACATTTATTACACTCTTTGCCAATGGCAGGACACTTTGAAAAAGAAGCAGCATGGTTAGTACAACCACATCTAAAACAATGGAAGGATTTATCATTCTTTTTAAATGTGCGTTGAAAACTATTGTTATTCCGCTATGAGTTGTTGGTAGAGAAAGAAGAAGTAGCAGAATCCGATTTTACAGCACAGACTTCACTAGTATTATCTTTGTCTTTTTTATCCAAAGATTTCATCCACTTATCCGATTGTTCCATAGCTTTTGCGATAACAATTACATCTTTCAAATCTGGATCACCCATAATCCATAGTTGTTCCTGAATTTTCTTGCTCTTAGTGAGAACAATAATTTGATCTCTGATCATCTCATCAGATATAGGACCAAAGTTACAGTTAGTGGACAAATAGCGCAAACCAGTTAAAAAATCATCAAAGGTTTCAGATTCATTTTGAGCTCTTGTGTAAAATTGATATCGATTCAATGCAACACTAAATGTTGGCTTAAATCTAGCTTCAAGACGAGTCATTGCGTCATCAAATACATTTCTGTCTCCTCCTCCATCATGTAGTGGAAGTGTTCTGAACACAACTTGTCCCTCAGAACCTAATGAATGGAACAAAATGTTTTTCTTCCTTTCTTGTGAAAACCTATCTCCATCTATAGCTTTTAAAGATGTCAGAAATTCCTCCTTCCAGCGATTCCATGGAATGGGAGTTCTCCTTTATTTTGCAAAAATGTAGCTGGAGGGTCAAATTGCATGTCTGATAATAAATGTTAAAATCTGACTGGGAAGAAATGATAAAATGCGTGAAATTGTTGAGTAATTACCAGAAAGTATAAATGTTGGTAGTAAAGTCAAACCTGTTATCGAAAACTGTAATGAAAATAATCTCTTCGTGTTTGTTTTTTTAATGAAGAATCTTCCTCCGTGCTCCGCTCCGTGTGTTCTCTGTTGCCAGGATACAGAGAACAAAAAAGTGGCTTCGACGTATGCGCGATGACATCAGAAGCGCATAACGTGAAACAATAGAGTTTTTTTTTGAGGAAGCTAGAGCGTGAGGAAATGACGTGGAGTCGTTGAAACGAACGAAGAGAAAACAAAACAATCAACTCGATCAGCTCGTGGAGCGCGAGCGATGCAATCTGGACGATACCGTTGGTGCGAGGTAGCACTTTTGAAAGTAAGCAAACAAATTCCTCGATATAAATTATGCGAAAATCCAGATAAATGTCTCGAATGTCTCAACAATATAAAAACACAAACAAAGCCAGTAAAAGCGTATCTTCAAAGGAAATTTATTTTTTTTTAATGAAGAAAAATAGTTCAAAAATGTAAGTAATTCGGATGAAAATTCAATAGAGAGAGTGAAAAAAAAATCCGTTCAAACAAGGAAAAAGTAGTTTAAAATGTTAAATGGTCAAATGGGTGAGAAAAATAAAACGAGTATTTTCTTACGTGGATATCCAGAAGCTAAAAGTAGAATAAATCCAGTGTAGGTTCATATCCTCTGGTCGCTCCTGTGTTCCAGCAAGGTTGTAGCAAACCAGTTAAATCGTCGCCAATTTTGTAGTAATCCATTCCAAATAGTATGAATTATAGGTTTATTGTAGAAGAGGAACACAGTACAGCAACTGCTCAGCTCAGCAGGTCCAAGACAAAGTCACACATGGAATGTAGAACATACAAACCATGGTAACAGATTGCAATACAAGATTTAAGAGTAAACCTGTAACAGGATGTATTTAAAAGAATACATGATATATACATATGTACACATTGTGTGAAATACAACAAGGTTAATATCAAGAAATCTATTTTAATGATGTGTAGGGCGTCTATTCTACTAAAGACAGGCTCTAGCATTCAGGGAGTCACCCTAAAACAAACACATACGTTTTCCAATTCAGATGTCATTTTTAACTCTGGAGGGACTTGGAAGCAACACATGGATCTGAGATGTGACCAATTTGCAAAGGCAACTAATGCGCTTTTTTCTTTTTCATCTAAACTCGGAAAAAAACCTCGGAAGTTATTGTGCACAACATACTGTACTAACAACATATGGTTCTGGTCTCTGGGGACAGTCAAATGTGAAGAAATGAGTTATGCAAGAGAATGCATGTCTTATGCAATTGCTGTCTGTGCCCAGAAGCTGTATGCCTACCTTATACCACCCTGAATTAGGGATGCCACGTAAAGATAATCTTATTGGAATAAAAGTCCTTACTCCTATGGCATGGCATATGGACTAGACAAGAGGCTGTCTTAAAAAGGAGAGTAGTGGAGGAGTGTCTATTGCTTGAGCGGGCATTAGCAATAACTTGGATACAAAATATAAGGCATCAAGCAGTTGGATAGTTGGGCCACATTTTCAATGATCCTGAATCCCTGTTAGATGTTAGTAAGGCAAAGCTCAAACACATTTGGGTTCAGTTTTTCGATCTTGAGGGATTATTAAATGTTGGTCATAGAACGAGCATTAAAGCATGTCGTGAATTGAGAGGGGTCTCCAACCCTTTTTATTATCAATTTTGAATACCCAGTGGCAATATTTTATAACACATTAATATGGTGTATCATATTGCTACCTTTCCTCACGAATGACTGGTCAAAATCGTGGCTAAAGGCGACTGTGATAATCACTCATCACAAGGCATGTAACATTTTACACTGTTCTGTGGATGTTATAAAGTCCATAGGTTACTATGCCTAAGCTCTATTCTTAAACATTATAATGTGAGATCTGGTTGGTTGGCTTTAATGTCTTTACAACCAACAGTTGAATTCCCCTATAATATGTGCCTATGTTTCATCTTAATTATGACATGCTTTACGAATTAGGAACCTACAGGGAACAATGGTTTGATTAAATAACAAATGAGGAAGTGACACTGTTTTCAAGGCTTTTAACTGTAATCAATTGTATGTTTTCAGGAGTTTATTGTGTATATTCAAATCGTGGTCTTATTACATCTTATTTATGACATGCTTTATGAATTAGAAAATCTATGGGGGACTAATGATCTGATTGCATGCAATAGATAAGGATGTGGCACGGTTTTTAAGGGTTTTAACTGTAGTGAATAGTATGTTTTTGTGATCGGATTGTTTATATGTGCAAATTTTGCTTTTATAGCTTTGTATACCAAGCTGACTAAAGATTGATTTGGCTTTACAAGTAAATACAGAATTGAAAGGCATCTTTTTTTTTGATTGGACGTTTACGACCCACGAAACATTCATGACCCATCAGTGGATGACGAGCCACAGTTCAGGAAACACTGCACTATCACGTGTGTGTAGCCTTCCTGGATCAATAACCTGTAGGTGAGTACCCTGATGTCCCACTACAAATGATTTGAAAGAGGTGCACTGTCACATGAAACCAATCAGCTAATTATTTATTGGAAGAGGCTTACAGTCAATGTCCATTTCATTTGATTACATTTTGTTTGCAACAGGGATACTCGGGGATCTCGAGTGTAAGGCCTCCCAACAACAGTAGCAGCACCAAAGGTCCTACTTGTGTTTCTTTAGCAGTGGTGCGAGCAGATGGCCAACCTTTCTTTATTCTGGCATCAGTCAAGGATGCAGCAGCTCAAACACTGATTGCACCACCTTCCAAACAAAAATGTTCCTCCCCCAGCGGTTTTGAACCCTCTGGCTCCATGGTCCTATCAGAGTCTGCACAAGACAGTCTTCTCTGCTAGTTAATGGCAACGTTTAATTAGGGTAGTAGGAGTCCTCAGACTGTCAGCAGTGTTTGTAATACTTTGGCAGGAAACCTACTGGGATACTTATCAACCCACTTCTAGAATCAGGTCGCTGCTGGTCATATTCCCTTAATTCAGTAGCTTACAGCAAGGCTTGGAAAACCAGTCCGAGACTCAGGTTGGCACTTCTCACACTCCCTTGAGTCTGCTCATTCTTCTAGGCTGCCCCAACCTGCAGGCAAAGGGGCCGGGTTCTCCTCCTCGGACAATCATATCTCTGCAGCGGTAGGTGCTGCTTCTCCTCTCTCAGCAGGCTAACAGGCTCCTGTGCAACAGCAATCCTCCAAGTTACAGTAAAGACCGCTCCCTTACTTTGGGCTTGAAGAACTTGGAACTGGAACAAAATGTAAAGGTTTGGGCCACATTTTCAGTCAAGTGATACGTATCACACTGTCAATGTCATGGATTTGGCTTGGGATGGATCCCTTTGAAAGGTGCTGTCGACCTCTGCAGAGCAGACAGTTTGTTTTGTAGATGATCACTCTCACAGAAAGTAATGGACATTGGGCCATATGTAGGAAGCCTAATTGCGCTCGCAATTAGGACAGTGTGCTATGTAGCACACAAAAACCCACATGCAAAATAAGGAATCGCAAAATTTGCGATTCCTTATTTTGCTATTGCATTTAAGGAATCGCAAATTGCAATTCCTTAAATGCAATGTAGGAAGCACCCAAGTTGGGCAAATTTTAGCTTAAGGAATCGCAAAATACCACCAACTTCAGGTTGGTGGTATTTTGCGATTTCTTTGAAAAATGCACTTTTTGGCATTTTTCAAAGTGCCATGTGGGTCACATACATGCCCTTAGGGCGAGTATGTGTGCCACATGTGCACACATGTTAATTTCAGGGGTGCAAAAGGCTGTCCTATTGACACCCTTACAATCCTGAAATTGCATTCTCAATTTGCGATTCTCTAATTGAGAATCGCAAATTGAAAATGTCTTCCCATTCATTCCTATGGGCCTTCTAGCCCATAAGAATGAATGAGAAGGTATTCCTTATTTGCGAATCTCAATTTGCGATTCGCAAATGAGGAATAAGTAGAATTGGTAAAAAATGTTGCTAATCCTACCTACATTGCGTTTTGCGAGTCTCTAATTGCGATTCCCTAAAAATCGCAATTTGAGAATCGCAAAACACAAATTACCTACATATGGCCCTCAGTCTCTCCAACTGATGTACCAAAAGCAAAATATTTTAAAATTAAATAATATTAAAATGAATACATACACAATAAACTATATAAAAATAAAGAATCAAATTGAAAATGTGAAAAGTTTATATATATTTAATTGTAAATTATATACAATATTTCAATATTTGAGTATTAGTTTGGCATACAATTCTTTTTTGTATTGTTGTGTTCAATTCATAAAAACTGCTTAGATCGGGGGTCCCCTAATTTCAATAATGATTCAGTAGGTGTCCCTGGATTCCAGTAATGATTCAGTGGGGGTCCACAGAAGTCAAAAAGTTAAGAACTGCTGGTCTAGACAGTTCCTTGTGCACTACAAATGATATTATCCTGTCCACATATCCACATTCATCATACAGGTCTAAGGAAGGGATGACCAGTAGGCCCTTGCTAACAAGGTCATTATTGCATTTCTGAAGCAGCCCTTTCTCTACCCTGCCCACACTATGCAGTGTCTTAGGCAACAGCCTTTTTCTCGGGAATGCAAACAACGCAATATCACTGTTTGGGAAAGCTTTACTACAATCTCCACATTATGCTAAGCTCTTTCTAATGGTATCTAAAATGGATCCCATGGGTCTATGCAATCTTTTACTCACAAGAACCACAGCAACCCGCTAAAAGTCACCACACATATAATGTGCATATTACGCACACACAGATGCAAGCACAGGATCTTGATATTACAAACAAGTGGAAATGAATTCAAATGGGGCCTTAAAGCATCATGCTCCTACCTAAAAGGAAGAAAGGTCTGTTTATCATGATCAATAAGGAAAAATGATATGCGTCAAATGATTCACTGCCATCACCGCTTAATGTATATTTCCCAGGACATGGAAACTTAAGGGTGAATTTGGTGTGCCCCTACCGACATTAGAGGCAGACCCTTGGTCTCATGCTTAGTTACAAGGCCTAGGTCTCAGAGACTCAAATTGCACATAGGATTACTGTGTGTGCGGGAACAAAACTGTCAGGGTTCTAGATAATTTGCAATGGGAGTCACTTCGCCATGCAGGTAGCATTTCCATCCAAAAAAGTAGTGGAAGCCTTGGCCAGAATTTTAGCAAAATAGAGCAAATACAATAGCAAAGGATAAATAGGTTAACTCAATAATAGTAGCTTGGCAAAACATAGGCGTCCAACACTTAAAAGCCATGAATCTTTGGAGGCTATGTACAAAGGCAGGTTTCAAAGAGTGATTCATAAAATTGATCTGAAATTACTGCGGTAGATTCTCATGAAAGACGAGACTCAATCATTGACCGTGTAATTTAAGATGGCAAGCAAAGTAACCTGACAGACACAATAAAGGGACACTAAAATAATGGTGCATGTTGCTGACATCTGAATGACCATTTACAAATGCAATGTGCTGAGTACAAGACCCTTATTGGACCTGGGTCGGACCCTCTCCTCTGCCTACAAATATATCCTTGCTATCCAATTGCCAGTTTCTGCAGAGGCTGTTGGCTTCTATTCATGTCAACTACAGGAACACCCAGGGTGTAACCGATGTTACATTGCCAGTACATGCTTTAAGTTTGTTTTGGCTTCATTTTGGCTTCATTTTACAGGATGTTATGCTTGTTCCACAAAGTTGTCTCACCTATGAGAAATGATTCACATGACAGGGTTGAAGACAGGTGGAGTTAGAGAATAGACATGCAGAATTATCACAAGGGTGTACACAATGGTGGTAGAGGAGGACAGTGCTGGAAGAAGTTGGCAGTAATGGCAGAAAGGGACAGATTCATGAGAGAGATACAATGCTAATAGAGAGGGGCAGTGATTGGAGAGAGGACGGTGAGGGCGATACTGGAAGTGAAGTAGAAAGTGTACAATTACACTGGATGTAGATGTTACAGCATAGGTAGCTGACGTGTGGCATTGGCAGGATAGCAGGGGTGTGAAAAGAGAAGAAAATCATCAAACCTAAAAGAAGTGTAATAAGAATGGAAGGACACTAACCAGCATGAAAACTGCTCCAGTGCTAAAAACCACCCCCTATTTCCGTTTCATCTGCCTCTGCCATCATTTACCCCCTTACCAAAGTGTTTGAGAAAGGGACAGCAGCAAAACATTTTAATGAAGGGAGCTTTTCATAAAAAAGTCAAAAGACCACTGCTGTCCTCGTGCCAGCTCCTCCATGCTGCTACATTCACTCACTCCCAGCCATTTTGTAGACTATAAGCTTTACTGTATTGTGTCTTTTTGCATAGGCTTCATTTTCTACCATGCACTGTTGCAACACTGTATTAGCCAATTTCCTGCCTGTGTCATTGTACTGTTTTTCCCTTTTTCTATAGGCTCTGTGTAATTCACATTTGTTTTGTATCTACACCGCCACCGAGCCACGGACCCCATAACAACAACTGCTGCCACACCTCACCACAATCTATGGTAGAATCTTTCACCTGCCAGCACTGCTTCTTCAACAGCAACACTAGAACACCCGCATATACGGCAGTCACTACCACGCCAACCACAACCACCCCTGAACATCTCCACTGCATCCTGCTCAACGCATGATTACTCTGCAAACACACCACTGAGATCTGGGACACCATCACCTCCCTTACCCTTGACGTCATCTTCCTCAACGAGACTTGGCTGAACCCTTCATTCGTACACTACATTGCCTCAGCAGCACCTGATGGCTACAAGATAACACACCGAGATGGCAACAACAAACTCGGAGCAGGTATCACTTTCATCCACAGGGAACACATCCACTGCACCACCTCGTTCATGGAACATCTAAACTTCCAAATCCTCACTGACAGTAAAACAACCATCAGAGGCATCCTCACCTAGAGACCTCCAAGGACCTCTCCCCAGCTTCTCCAACACATTCCTGATTTCCTCGCCTGCTTGCCATTTACTCCAAGTCACCAACCCCAAACACATCGCAGGACACATACTCGACCCCATCTTCATGGCCAGTGACAGAGTCAAGTACAGCTATGTCACCAAACTAATATTGACTGACCATGCCATAGTCCACTTTTCCATCGTAGGTTCCCTGGCACCGCCTCCAAGCCACCAAACACCTCTCACCAAAGCTGGGGCAAAGAGTAATAAACTCCCTCAAATCCTCCCACCCGTACACCTCAACCAAACTAGAACAGGCTGTAAAGAAACTCTACACCTGGATCACTGACTGTGCCAACAGAGTCACCCCATCAAGACCTAAGAGACCCTCTAAACAGGCCAGCTATGGAACTAAGAACGACAAAATGCAATTGCAATCACTTTGAAAGGAGGTGGTGTACCAGCAAAGACTCCAAAGACTGAACCTCCTTCAAACAATTGCTCAACCAATACCACTAACTCCTAAGAAAGGCAAAAATAGGACCCGCGCTAACCACATCACAGTAAGGAACTATTCAACATCGTCAAAGAGTTCTCCAAGCCCTCAGCCTGAGAAAAGATCATTACCCCCTCCAAGAAACTTTGCAACACCCTGGTGGAGTTCTTCCACACTGAGATATCTGACATTTACAAAACATTTGGGCCCCAACCCAAATGGGGTGGGCACCCGTAAATAAATAATTAAATAAACAGGGTGGCACCCGTATGACAAAACGAAGGTGGGCAAAGTCGCAGGGTAGGCACCTGCGAAAACACAAAGATTAAATAAGCGGGGTGGGCACCCACGAGGGCCATAAAAGGGCAGGAGCGCTTCCCCCCGAGGGAATAGGACAGCGCTCTGCCCCTAAATGCAGAATAAAGCGCTTCCCAGGCGCAAGGGGAGAAAGAACCCCCAGTTTAACACAGCAACTGGGGGAAAAGGGCTTTCAAGAGGTCCTGGGCATAAAGACATGGAGCAACCAGCTCCCCAGCACAGGGAAGCCCTCCAGCAACAAAGTCCATCATCAATCCAGGAGCTGGGCAGGGCCCAGGGAGGCAAGCCTTCCCCTGGGCCCCAGCAGCAGCACGCCCCTGGTAGATTCAAGTCAGGAACAAGAACATTTAACCTGAGGTCAAAGCCTCTTTTTATATACCAAATCCCTTTGTCCCTAGGGTGCAGGGTGGGGGAAAACCAGACGCAGCTGGTTCTGGAGCACTTTGTTTTGCTCAGCTCCTCTTCCTATGCACAGGACCGGCTAGGGTCATCAGTCGTACCACATGGGGTGGAGCCAGGCACACCAGCCAGCTCCAGCCAATCACAAGCCAGACAGTCAAAGCACAGTAATTACACAGACATGCCAACTTCTAGAAATGGCACTTCCACACTAGACACAGTAAAGCCGCACACATCATCGCACAGCATTTACTCTCACGAGATCGCACATACCAAACTTGAGCCTGCACTCCCCACACATCAGGAACTACCATGGACACACATATCCCCCATGCATTCCTATGGGAGGGCAGGTCAATCTCACACACGCACTCAGAGAGCGCACGCACTTTACACTGCGCCACAGTGCTAAAGTGCGCAAAGACCAGAAGTCACTATACTTATCTCAGAGTTCAATGCAAAAAGTTCAGGGGTGACCCTGCCAGAAGGGCCAGGTCCAACATAACCCCCTTCCAGCCAAAACGCAAGGCAGACCAATCACCACTGTGATGGACTTCCCTGCTTTGGGCGATAGAACACAGACGCGGGCCCGCACTGCAGGGACACCCGCCGGTTTTACGCCACGTTGTTCCACAAAAAAAGCACATATCTAAAAAAAACAATTGAGGCCCAACTAGGCTACCCCACTGGTACTCCTTAGTTGTCCACGGCTAGGACCAGGCCCTACACCACCCAGATACCACTGGTCCTTGCCAATCCAGAGTGGGGGTGGTAACCCCTGGCATACAATAGCCATTCTCCACTCACTTTTCAGTGTAGTTCCAAACTACCACTGATTCTTCAACCTAGGGTCCGCACCCTGAGGCTAAGCAGAGGTCACGGGCAAGAATGCCCCACCCTACCTCTACTTCTGGGGTTGCGCACTCTCCCAGGAGAAGCACCATCCAGAACACAACTCTCCCACCAGTTCGGGACCTCACTCCCTCAGCAGCAGTGACCGCGGTCAGACCAGCACAAGATGGTGTAGTGAGGCGTTGCACGTTGCGGTGCCCTGCCAGTTGCGGTGCAGGCTATGACTCGCTGACAGCTTCGAGACGGAGTCGGTGAGTGCAGAGGCTGCGTTGCTCGAGGCGGACGCTGCTCTGTGAGGTGCCTACAGGACACCAGGGTGGTGATGACGGATTGGTCACAGCTCCCTCAACTGGTCTACCACCTGGGATCCAAATTCACTGGATTCACAGGGGTCAGACTCCCTCTGACCCCCTTCCAGAGTTCTGCACCCTCCCAACTGGAGTGGTACCCCTAGAAGACAAACCGGCCGGGACACTGGCTACAGTCGCCCGGCCGTCCAGGACAGGCAAACACCTGAATCTGGCTCCCCAACCTAGGGACGCTACCCTTTGGTTAGATGGCTGGCGCACCAGGACCTCTACAATTTGAAAATAAAGTCTAAGACTTTCTCTTATCCTTCAGCAGCAAGGCAACCATGGCAGGCCAATCCCCCAGGTCAGGGACAGTACTCCTCCAAACAGCTTACCCGGTTCCTTCTTTTCAGGCAGAAGTTTCTTCTCGTAACTTCAGGACACTACTTACAGTTGCCCTTACGTCCCGATCCAGAACCACCGGCTACCGGCTCCCCAACTGAGGGACGTACCCTTTGGTCAGATGTCTGGCGCACCAGGACTTCCTTGAGGGTGACGCATAACTAATGTGTCGTGTAACAAGTCTGCCTGTCATCCAGGACAGAAGTGGCATCACCATGGTCACTCTCCGGCGACACAACCCTTCTGGCTGGCCCCTGACCCACTTGTTCTTCCACTGGGGAGCTTATCCCCCTCGCACCCCTCCATCTGGACTTCTGCACCCTCCCAACTGGAGTGGTACTGCCAGACACCAGAACTACTGGAACCCTGCTTACAGAGGTTCCACGTTCTCCAGACACTGGGAGATCCTCCTCAAATGGCCTATTAGTACAGCCTATGCCCCCAACTTGATGTTCCCTTAAGAAACAATCCAGACTCTGAGACTGGGTTTCAGGGCACCTGGAGACATGCACTCCCACCCACTCCTTCTCCTCTGAGACAGGACGTGAGCCCCTACACCGGGACCTAGCTGGGCTACTCTGAACATCTTCCACCCCGCTGGGCTGGAAGACACCTCAGCCACTCCTTTTGGAATCACTCTACCGTTATGTCTCCCTCTTCACAGAACCTTACCAACTCTAACCTACTGTATCTTAACAGACAACAGAAATGAAAAGCAGGCTCCACTTCAGCGGACGTTCTTGAGAAAAGTTTAACACAAGGAACCTTGGCGTCTGAGCTAAAACAGAGTAGTCCACACCAAAGTATTCAGCAAGCTCCCCATCCCAGAGAACTCACACCAATTATTCAGCAAGCTCCCCATCACAGAGAACTTACACCAATGTATTCAGCACAACACACCATTCATCCACACACATCCCCCCCTCGGACTGGTAAGGCAGTTTCTACTGCCCCTGATTTCTCAACCTGACAACACGTGACACAGGTACCATTACTCCAGGAACGGAGAATGGGACGTTCACATTCATCCAGCGCATCACACATTCATCCCCAAACCCCTCTCAAGACTGGTAAGACTCTTTCTACCGCCCCCGTTTTCTCAACCTGACCACACGTGACACAGGTACCATTACTCCGGGAATGGGACGTTCACATTCATCCAGAGCATTACACATTCATCCCCAAACCTCTCTCAATACTGGTAAGACAGTTTCTACCGCCCCTGATTTCTCAACCTGACCACCACGTGACACAGGTACCATTACTCCGGGAACGGGACGGGGAACACAGGCATTGGACACACTTTTGCTGCCACCACTGGAACCCACACTTTCTGGGGAATCCAGAAAACTCACACTGCACTTAGGGGATGATCTACCCTCCCGAGCTAGTGACACCTAACTCACAGTGCACAAGAAACACATTTCCAAAGAAATGACATTTAGAACAAACTTAGAAACAATAATCCCCTTTCATGTGACTATCTAAAATGCAGAGTTTTGTAGTGGCGCTAGTTGTCGCTGTGGTACTGTGCAAACACAAATCCGGATCCCTTCCGCTGCCACCAATGTTAGAAATGGGGATTTCCGGTTGGCTGAGGCTTGCGCCAAAGCCAGGAAGAAACCACCCCTCTAGTCAGGGCAAGGGAGTTACACGCAAAAGATAACCCCTGCTCACCCTCTAGGTAACGTGACATGAGCAGTAAGGCTGATCCCGGAGGCAATGTAGGTTAAGTATTTGCACACGCACCCACCAACAACATCCCAGGCCCCCCACAAAAGGAACTCCACACAAGGTTATATATAAAAATAGCCTTTGTATTATACCAAACACATTAGTTAATAAACACACAAATTTACACTGTGCCACTGGCACGGGCGGAATTTACAGGTAATTATTTACACGGGACAGGGCCACATGGACCACTGTCAGAATCAGCACTTAGTAGAACCAGCACTTTGTAGAAATAGCACTTTGTAGGAAGCGCACTCAGAACATGGAACACCAAATAGCAAATGTAGCACACAACCAGTAACCACTGGTAAAAGGTAAATACACCCTACGCAATCCTAAACCCCTTAGGCATATATCACGCAGGGAACCATGAACTCACTAGCATTACTATACTAGGAAACCCAACCTCCTAAGCATAAAAATACATTTAGAGGTATCAAGACAAGGGGAGCAAAACATACTACACATGGTACATTTCCTAAAACCCAACAGCATCAGCACATAAATCAGCATAGCACATGAATCACATTAGGGTCCAGGTTGCGCCACTGGGCCTAAACGACACAGGTGGCACTAAGTGCTGCGCGGCTGGGGAAGGCCAAAGTAGGGGCGAAGGAGTGCGACTCACTCCTGAGTCCAGAGACATGTTCCTAGAAAGAAAGACCTAAACGGTTCAGCTGCCCACTACTTGCTGGGCAGCTGTGAAGCAAACTGCAACAGGGGGCTCTCCTTAGCCCTTCAGAACATTGTGCCAAAACGTTGGAGCCCTCTATGCTCTGGAAATCAGCATGTCCCCCAAGGAATTGCGGGGGAAGGGAGAAAATGGGACCTGGCACAACGGTGCCCTCTGGGCCCTGCTGGGTCTCTTTAAAATAACGTTGCCCCCGCTGGAGCCATGCACAGGCTCTAGGACAACGTCTGTGGGGCATGGGAGCCATCTGGCTCTGAGAACACTGTGCCCCCACGGAGCGCACTGGCTCCTAAAATCATGATACCCCCATCGGTGGAGCCATCTGGCTCTCAGAACTGCTGGGTCCACTACTGGGGTGGCCCACTGCCCGGAGCGGCGCCTACGGAGGAAACAACCCCGAGCCCTCTCCTTACCGGGCTCCGGGGGCAACACTCCTCTCCAATGCACTGGCGGGGGCAGGCACCGGCAATGTGCCTCGCGCCCCCCCATCTCCAGACACAGGCGGTGGTCATTGCGGGGCTCTCTCACCTCATGAGAGCCCCGTCCTCTCGATGTGCTGGTCTTCACCCGGTCCCCCAACTCGGGACCAGGACTTTTGCAGATGGAGCCTGCAAGGCTCCGGGACTCATTCTATGCAGCGCAATGGCTTCCGGCGGCGGTGGGCAGCATCTCCGCTCTCCCTCTCCACACGGGAGACCGGAACGGCGGGACAAAGGCTTGGGGAAGCGGAAAGGGGAGCACTCCAGGCCCCGCCCACAGTCAGGCGGGCGCAGACCTGGCTTCCTGTTTTGCCGCGGCGTCGGCATCTTCTTGTCGGGGGCAATAATGAGGGGTAGGCACCCTCGGTGAAGAAAATAAAGGTAGAAACGGGGTGGGCAACCGCTAAGGGGCATATAAATGGGGTGGGCACCCGTAAATAAACAATTAAATAAACAGGGTGTCACCCGTATGACAAAACGAAGGCGGGCAAAGTCACAGGGTAGGCACCTGCGCACACCAAGATTAAATAAGCGGGGTGGGCACCCGCGAGGGCCATAAAAGGGCAGGAGCGCTTCCCCCCCGAGGGAACACGACAGCGCTCTGCCCCTAAATGCAGAATAAAGCGCTTCCTAGGCTCTAGGGGAGAAAGAAACCCCAGTTTAAAACAGCAACTGGGGAAAAAAGGGCTTTCAAGAGGTCCTGGGCATAAAGACATGGAGCAACCAGCTCCCCATCACAGGGAAGCCCTCCAGCAACAAAGTCCATCAGCAATCTAGGAGCTGGGCAGCGCACAGGGAGGCAAGCCTTCCCCTGGGCCCCAGCAGCAGCACGCCCCTGATAGATTCAAGTCAGGAACATGAACATTTAACATGAGGTCACAGCCTCTTTTTATACACCAAATCCCTTTGTCCCTAGGGTGCAGGGTGGGGGAAAATCAGACGCATCTGGTTCTGGAGCACTTTGTTTTGCTCAGCCCCTCTTCCTATTCACAGGACAGGCTAGGGTCATCAGTCGCATCACAGGGGGCGGAGCTAGCATTGTGGAGGGAAAGCCCAGCCCTATTCAGGTCCTAGGTGCAGCCCCTCCCTGCCATCAACATGCAGATCTCCCCATTCACCACCGGGGCAGACCCATCCTGACTTCTGTAGCCAGGCACACCAGCCAGCTCCAGCCAATCACAAGCCAGACAGTCAAATCACATTAATTACACAGACCTGCCAACTCGTGCAGCATTTACTCTCACGAGTTCGCACACACCAAACTCGAGCCTGCACTCCCCACACATCAGGAACTACCATTGACACACATTTCCCCCATGCATTCCTATGGGAGGGCAGGCCAATCTCACACATGCACTCATAGAGCGCACACACTTTACACTGCGCCACAGTGCTAAAGACCGCAAAGACCAGAAATCACTATACTTATCTCAGAGTTCAATGCAAAAAGTTCATGGGTGAACCTGCCAGAAGGGCCAAGTCCAACATATATAGATTATTGTAGTTCAACAATGAAGCCCCACAGTTTGTCTGCTACCTCTGATTAGGAGACACAATGGCTACAAGGTTTTCCAAGGGGCCATGGTGGTGGTAGTAGACAGTACCAACATGCTAGGGCACTAGTCGAATAGTGAAAGCACCTGACCCAGAAGCGAAGTCCCACTCCTTCTGGCTGAACTTAGACTGTAGGATGAGGGAATTTGAATTTTGAAAAATTTATAAAGCGCACGTTCACTGTGCAGTTTCTTGGCGCTAGAGGATTCTTGAGCTAAGGCGGGCACAGGGGGCTATAGGCTGAAAGCTTGTTGAAACAGGAAAGTCTTGAGGGCTTTGCGAAACTCAAGGTAGGAGGGGGAAAGTCTGACCTGGGGTGGGAGAGAGTTCCAGAAGGTGGGTGCAAGTACCGAGAATGTCTGGCCTCCCGATCTTTTTTTCTTAAAAAGGGGGATAACTTATAAAGATTTAGAAGAGGAGCGTAACGCTCTAGAGGGGCAATAATTAGTGATGGTAGAGTTGATGAAGGCCGGGGCAGTGCCCGCCCGAGCTTGAAAAGTGAGACAGCCAAGTTTGAAAAGGGCACGTTGTTTTATGGGGAGCCAGTGAAGGGCAGTGAGAAGGGGTGAGGAGTGAAGATATTTGGATAGGCCGTATACCAGGCGGGCAGCCTGGTTCTGCACCAGCTGAAGACGCTGGAGTGCATAGGCGGGAGCACCATTGTAAATAATGTTCCCGTAGTCGATCTTAGATAAGACCATGGCCATTACTATCAATTTGAGTGCAGAGTGGGAAAAGAACCGGGATACTTTCCTAATAATGCGCAAGGTGAAAAAACAAGAAGAAACAACAGAACTAATATGAGAATGGAGTGTCAGATGCTGATTGAGAGTGATACCAAGGGTTTTAACTGAAAAAGAGGGGGTGGGAGGTGAGCCAAGGGAAGGGGGCCAAAAGGAAGGGGAGCAGGGGTTGCCACTGCCTCCAGTCAAAATCAGTTCTGTTTTATCCGGGTTGAGTTTGAGATGGTTTTCGTTCATCCAATCCCGGATAAACAACATGACAGACTGGAGGCTAGTGGCGCCGGGTGTGGGGGAAGAGAAATTAAAAATGAGTTGGAGGTCATCAGCATAGTTATAGACTGTGACCTCCAGATGTTGCAGTGCAGAAATAAGGGGGAGAATGTAAAGGTTAAATAAAAGGGGGGAGAGGGAAGAGCCCTGAGGAATGCCGCAATTCACCCTGCAGGGCGGGGCGGAGAATTCAGCAAGGTGGACTGCCTGAGTGCGATCAGCCAGGAAGGAACCTATCCAGGTCAGTACCTGTCCCCCCATGCCCGCCTCCTTGACACGGGACAAGAGGATGGAATGGTCCACCGTGTCAAATGCGGCGGACTAGTCTAGGAGGACCAGGGCCTGAGGGGTGTTGGTGTCAAGTCCCTCCCTGAGTTGGTCCATGACTGAAATAACCACCTTCTCGGTGGAGTGGCGGGGGCGGAAGCCCGCCTGACAGGGTGCGAGATAGTTACTGTCCTCTACAAAAGAGCTGAGCACCTGGGTGACGTTGGACTTAGCTACCTTTCCCAGATAAGGGAGAAGGGATATGGGGCGATAGTTTTACCGGGGAGGACGGTTCGGCGCCCGGTTTTTTTAGTATAGGAAAAATTGTGGCAGTTTTGAAGGAAGCAAGGACAGAACCAAGCGTAAGGGAATTATTCAGAAGGGTGAGGGCGGGGACCGGGCATTCGGTGAAGATCTGGCAGAGGATGCGTGCCGGGCAGATGTCGGCTGTGGAGCCCGACTTGACACGCCTCAGTAAAGGGAGCAGAGATTCTCTAGTCAATGTGGGGATGGTAATTAGGGACTGATTATTGTCCGGTGGCTGCGGGTGAGTGAAAGTGGTCGAAGGAGGAGGGATGTTGGCTTTGATGCGGATTATTTTTTCAATGAAGAACTCGTTGAGCGAGTTACATAATGCCTGGGAGGGGGAAATCTTGGGTGAGGTTCTGTCTGATGATGCCAGCTCGTGGACGGTGGAAAAAATCTCACGAGACTGGTTTTCTGCAGCTAAGATGCGCCCAGAAAAGTATTCTGTTTTGGCTGTCAGGATGGCTTGTTTATATTCACTAAGTTGGGTGAGAAAGAGTTGTCTTCGGGTCGGGCAGTAGGTCCTTCTCCAAGCTCGTTCAGCCTGCCGTAGCTCTAATTTCTTGGCTTTAAGGCCAGGATTGAACCACTTGTTTGCATTATGGGTGCGGTTGATGGTAACCCGTTTCAGGGGAGCCACTGGGTCACAGGCTTTGGTAAGCCAGTGGTCCAGAATGGTGGCCTGAAAGTGTGGGGCGAGGAGAGAGTGAACTGACCATGGGCAGAGTGATATTGTAGGAATGGAGGTCAGGATGTTTAATGTCCAAATCTGATCAAGGATGTGGCCCCTGGTATGGGTGGGGCCATGAACATGCTGAGTGAAATTGGGGCTGAAAAGTAGTTGAGTGAAGTCTTTGGAAGTGATGTCCTCCGCGGGGTCAGTGGGCCAGAAATTAAAATCTCCCAAAACGAGGACAGCGGCATTATTGACTACTAAGGTGGCCAATAAGTCCTGGAAAGCAGAAAGAAAGCCAGGAATTGGATGGGGTGGCCTATACATTAATACACAGGTGATGGGGGTCTTGAAAGAGGTTGAGCGTACTACGAGGCAGTCAGCTGCTGGCAGCCTAGGTGACGCAAGTGTCTGAAAATGGAATTCCCTGCGGGCAATCAGGGCTATGCCGCCGCCTGCTCTATCCTCAGGTCGATCTGCACGAAGCATGGAGTAGTGGGGCTGGAGGGCTGCCAGTACACACAGTAGGGAATCAGATCTGTACCAAGTTTCAGTTAGGAACAATAGGTCGGGGGAGGTGGAATCTAAAAGGTCAAATATTTCAGTCTGATGCTTGACGGCTGATCTCGTGTTCAAAAGGAGAGCAGTGGTGGAGGGGGGAGGGGGAGAGGGCGTGGTGCACATAGGAGAAACAATGCCAAGGTTTTGAACATAAGACAATGTTGCAGGGTTTAGCGGCCAATTTTTATTGAGGGTATGCAATTGTTCAGAGGAATAAGTGAGAAAACACGCATAGTGGGGTGCCCCTTGCCCCGGTCGGTCGCGGACGGGCGCAGACGGGCTTACCTTTGGCGCGCCTTCAGCATGCTGACGGTACGCCCGCTGCGCATCTGCTGCGCGTCCTGGGAAGGCACATTTTTAGGGGAGGGACATTCATTACAATGAACTAATCAAATTGAAATAAAAACTGAGTTATTGTGTTTTATATGCGAGTTTTACCCAAAAAATTAGACAGGCCCAAGAGGGAGTCTAGACTATTAATATACAAGAAAAAAATAAGCCAATAGAGAAAATATGATAAGCACTGCAAATTAAAATAGTCAGAATTGTGAGCTAGTAAAAGTTACAAAATGAAATCGACTGAAGCTATGAAGTGCACAAGCGTAACCTTTGATGCAGGCAATATAGTGCCAGAAGGATGATGATGCTGGCAATTATGAATTATGTTCCTCTGAAAAAAAAATTGAATACTGTACATGGGTGGGTAATCTAATTATATATAATATTGCCAGTGTGAGCTATTCTTACAGTTGAAGAAGATCCTCGCGCTCCCTTGAGTTGTTGTTGCTTTCACCACATCCGCCCCACTAAGTGTGTGATCAATTAATGGTATACATTTAATTTAGTCACGCCTCAATAAATCACATAGCCCAATGGATGAGGATTAGAGGTGTGATGAATGGATGGGTAGGTGGATGTGAGGGAAAGGTTTGACAAAGACAAACACTACACAAGAACAACATTTATCTTGGCAGCCAACCATCATAAATTTGTTTTAGGAGGAAAATGAAATGGAGGAGTGATGATGATTAGTACAGGTAAACCAAATCAAATTGTTCATCGGCCATCAGATAGATCCAAGTTACATTAAGTTCTGCTGTACCAAGGTTTGAAAGATAGCAAATACAATGTAAATATCTGTAGGAGTCAAAAAAACAAATATAAACAACACCCAGTTCCAATGATTAAAGAGAAAAGAATGATACTGCATTGCCAAATTGGGAGTTGCATCTGCATTCCTCTTGGACTGTCCGTCAATCTTGGGTACCTGGCGGATGCAGTTAGGCTAGGTAAGTTTGAGTATGTTGTATTGTTTTTCCATTATGGCGCAGGGTAAAGGGCCTGTAGATTGAAAAACAAAAATGATATTGAAGAATTAAGCAGAAAAGTGAAACTGCATAAGGAGCTCAACAAGAAGACCCCCACCCAACCACCACTTAACTTCTAATTTGAACCAGACAGCACTGAGCACACACACACCAAGCAACATAGTATTTTCACAATCAAGTAAGAATCAACACACCACTGTCACTCACCACTCACTGATGGAGACCTGGCTGAACCCCGCCTCAGCTCCTGACATCGCCATAGCCATCCCGGAAGGCTACAAGATCACCCGCAGGGACCGCACCAACGGAGTAGGAGGAGTAATCGCCATCGTCCACAAGAACACCCTCAGAATCTCAACCAATACCGACGACACCCTCAGCACCACCGAACACCTGCACTTCCATATCCACACCGACCACAACACCACCCTCAGAGGAACCCTCGTCTACAGACCCCCCGGACACTAAACACAGTTCAGCGACTTCATCGCCGACTACATCAGCACAGACGCCCTCGCCTCGACAGACTACATCCTCCTCGGAGACCTGAACTTCCACCCCGAGAACAACAACTACACCAACTCCACCACCCTGATCGACAACCTCGCCAACCTCGGACTCAGACAGTTCGTGACAACACCCACCCACACCGCCGGCCACACGCTTGACCCCATCTTCTCCACAAGCCCCCACGTTTCCTTCAACCACACCACCGAACCCCACTGGATTGACCATCACTACATCCACTTCGCCTTCAGGAAGCCCACCATGCACCACTGCACCCAACAGATGGCCCGTCGCTGCTCGAACAAAGTCACCGAAGACCAGCTAACCGCCACCATCGCCCAGAGCCCACCCACCGACCCCACCGACCCCGACACTGCCGCCCGCATTCTCAGACAGTGGATCGACGAATTCGCCAACACTCTCGCCCCGCTCAAGAAATCCTCCAACAATCACACCAGCAAGAAAGCCAGCTGGTTCACCAAAGACCTCCAGGCCTCCAAGCAAACCTGTTGAAAACTGGAGAAGAAGTGGCTCCGTGAACGAACACCGGACAGCTATGCAGCCCACAAAAACACCACCCGCAGACACCATCACCTCATCAGATCAGCTAAAAGGGCCTCCTTCAAAGACCGACTAGACAACAATGCACACAACAGCTAAGAGCTCTTCAACTTCGTGAAGGAACTCTCCAACCCCAGCTCCAACGCCAACGACATCCCACCTTCACAAGACCTGTGCGTCTCGCTCGCCACCTTCATCCATAACAAGATCGCAGACATCCACGACAGCTTCAATGCCATGACCGCCCAACATTCACTGAGACCGCCGCCCCTACGACCACAATCTGCACCAACAGCCTTTTTTCCTGCACCAACATCAATGACGACGACACCATCAAGACCATATACACCATCCACTCCGAATCTCCGTCAGACCCATGCCCACACCACATCTTCAAAAAAGCCAGCACCGCCATAGCACCTCACCTCTGAAAAGCCATCAACATCTCCTTCGAGACAGTAACCTTCCTGGAGCGCTGGAAGCTCGCGAGATCAACGCCTTACTCAAGAAACCTAAGACGGACCCAAAGGACCTCAAGAACTTCCGGCCCATCTCCCTGCTCCCATTCCCGGCAAAGTTTATTGAGAAGACCGTCAAAAAATAACTGACCCGCTACCTCGAGGAGAACAGCATCTAGGACCCGTCCCAGTTTGGGTTCCTCAGCAACCACAGTACCCTCATCACCACCACTGATGACATCAGGACCCTGCTAGAAAACAGAGAAACCACAGCCCTCATCCTCCTGGACCTGGCAGCTGCCTTCAATGCAGTCTGCCAACGCATATTACGAACAAGCCTCCACGACTCCGGGATCCAAGAGAAGGCTCTGGACCTGACCACCTCCTTCCTCTCTGGCAGAACACAAAGCATATGCCTCCCCCATCTGCTCCTAAGTCACCGAGATCATCTGAAGCGTCCCCCAGGGCTCATCCCGCAGCCCAACGCTGTTCAACATCTACATGGCACCCACTTCGCCCGACTGCACGACCTCAACATCATCTCCTATGCCGACAACACCCAGCTGATCCTCTCCCTCACCAAGGACCCCAACACCGCCAAAACCAACCTTCACAGAGGAATGAAGGCCGTCACCAAATGGATGAGGAACAGCCGACTGAAGCTGAACTCAGACAAGAAGGAGGTTCTCATCCTCAGATCCAACCTGGAACGACTCCTGGTGGCCGACCGCACTGGGAACAGCTCTAACACCCACTGACCACGCACGCAACTTAGGGTTCATCCCCAACTCCACCCTCTCTATGACTAAGCAGGTCAACGCCGTCTCTTCCTCCTGCTTCAACACCCTCCGCATGCTCCGCAAGATCTACAAGTCAATCCCCACGAAACAAGAAGAACGGTCACCCAGGCCCTCGTCAGCTGCAGGTTGGACTACAGAAGCTCCCTCTAAGGAGGAGCCTCGGCCAAACTCCTGAAACGGCTTTAACGCATCCAGAATGCCTATGCATGCCTGGTCCTCAACATCCCTTGCCACAGCAACATCACACCCCACCTGAGAGACCTGCACTGGCTGCCCGTCAACAAGAGGATAACCTTCAAGCTCCTCACCCACGCACACAAGGCACTCCAAAACACCGGACCAGTGTACCTCAAGAGCAGACTCAGCTTCTACACCTCCACCCACCAGCTTCGCTCCACTGACCTCGCCACAGTCCCCAGCATCCAAAGAACGACCTCCATGGCAGATCATTCTCCCAGCTCTCTGCCAAGACCTGGAACATCCTCCCCATCAATCAATCAATCAATCAATCATGCCATTTGTATAGCGCACTACTCACCCGGGAGGGTCTCAAGGCGCTTGGGGGGAGAGGTATGCTACTGCTCGAACAGCCAGGTCTTGAGGTGTTTCCTGAAGGCGAGATGGTCCTGGGTCAGCCGAAGGTGCATTGGGGAGGGAGTTCCAAGTCTTGGCAGCCAGGTAAGAGAAGGATCTTCCTCCGGCGGTGGCTCTTCGGATGCGTGGTACGGCTGCAAGGGCGTGGCTGGTGGACCGTAGCTGGCGGGTGGGCGTGTAGAAGGTCAGGCGGTCGTTGAGGTACTTGGGGCCCAGGTCGTGGAGAGACTTGTGTGCGTGGGTGAGGAGCCGGAACGTGATCCTCTTGTCGACGGGGAGCCAGTGCAGGTTCCTCAGGTGGCTGGAGATGTGGCTGCGTCTGGGGACATCCAGGATGTGTCGGGCGGAGGCGTTCTGGATGCGCTGGAGTCTTTTCTGTAGCTTGGCTGTGGTTCCGGCGTAGAGGGCGTTTCCGTTGTCCACCCACGGTAGACCCAAGACCTGCTGACCTTCAGAAGACTCCTTAAGACCTGGCTCTTTGAGCAGTAGCAGTAGAAGCATTCCGCACCCTACAGCACCTTGAGACCCTCACGGGTATGTAGTGCGCTTTACAAATGCTATGATTGATTGATTGATTGATTGATTGACTGCCACTACACAGAGTTGTGTAGGTCTGTTGTTTACCTTTAGGGCAATTCAAAGTCATCACCAAATGAAATTGGTTGGTTTCAGTGAATTATAAAACTTCCATCATCTTCTGGTGGCAGTTCTCGAAGTAGTTACACCCATGCCTTGAGTCATTCATTATCTCTGAGCCTCCTGTGTCTGACTCTGAGTATGGTGTCCAACTTCGTACCCACTGTGTCCCAAGTGAAATAGATCAGCTTGAAGTACAATTTTTTGTTGCGCAACAAGAATGTTAAGATTTTTGAGTAATTTTTTTTTTAGACTAGATGTGTGTTTGCACTATCTAAGGGACTGCTCGGATATAAAACAAAAAACAATAAAACAAACCAGTGTGGACTGTGGAGACGGAATCTCGCTATCTCTCAAAGGGGAGGGTAAAAAAATAACTTTCTGGGGAAAATTATTGATCAGCCCTCAGTTGACCACCAACATTGTGAATCATCACTAACACAGTTTAAGCAAAATAATTGCAGATAAACAAACACCCAGTGTCACACTGCCATGGTTAATCTCTCCACATTTCGGGGCAAGAAACTGGTCCTTCTCACTGTGACAATGGCACCAGCAGCACTGCCGGGCAAGGCAGATAGTTCATTGCCAGACAGCTAAGCACTGGCCATTGGTGCCTCTTCCCATACCAATACACCAATGAGTTTTGATCAAGGTAGACCTCTGTTGCATCATCCTGATAGGCCTGAACCATTCGCTCAATGTTCATTGCTGGTGCTCCACTTTGCTCGACTTCTTTTGCCCTAGCTGAAGCCAACCACTCAGTTGCAGAATTTGGGGCTGATGCTCCTGGTCTTGTTGTTGATGGTGTTCTTGCTCTGAACTTGAGGAATTCTCTGCAGGACTTCTGCCCTAGAGGAGTGGGCCTTTAGTTTCCTGCTGTTCTTTTTCTATCTCACTACTTTGCTCAGCTATTCATGTTTTGTATTTTCTAACATCCCCTTGTATTAGCAGACAAGTGAAGGATTAAGCTCTCCACCAAGTCATACACATAATTTATTTCCCCCACTCCTGTATACATGGCAGACACCTCCTTTAGCTGTTCCTGTAGCATGTACAACAAGGGTACAGCTTGTCCCATGCTACTGTCCTCTTTTCTGACTTCTCATGTGACCACCTCAAAAGGAAGCAGCAGCTCTGCCATGAATTTGACTAGGCCCCATTGGTCCATCCCAATGATCATGCCTTTCACAGTTGCATCCACTCTTTGCATGACATATTCATTAATAGGTCTGCACTGCTGAAACAGGCATTCAACCATGTAATATGTTGAGTTACAGCGTGTTGGCACTCATGAGTGCTTGAATTGGCATTATATTAGCACGCTGAAAGACCCTCATTCTTTCCCCGCCTTTAAGTGACTGGTTGAAACGAGTGCAGATTATTCTGCCGGTGGACAGTAAGTTGCTTACTTGGTCTTCTTTTTTGATAAAGCCCTGTACAACGATATTGATGCAATGCACCAAACACAGGACCCTGAAATTACCACCATCAGCCATGGCCTTAACTATATTACAGCAATTGTCCATGATAACAAATCCAATCTTAAGCCCTCTTAGTCATGTCAATTCAAAGACCTTGTTGGGAAAGTCTTACAAAATTTTTGCAGCTGTATGAGATTTCTCCATGCGAACATGTCTACTGTAGCTTCTGATCAGCATTAAAAATCTTAGCAGTATCAACACCTGCAGATATTCTTTCTCTAGCCCCCACAGAAGAGATCCAATGTGCAGTGATGTCACTTGGCAACTGGTTCACATGTCTGTTGTCAGATGGATGCTGTGAACAGCACGCTGCTGCATAGCTTGTCCAAGCAATTCTAGTACATCGCGATGTAGTGCTGGAACAGCAACTCTGGCAAAATAGGACTGGCTGGGAACCTTTTATTTTGGGCAGATGGTTGTCATTATTGAAGAAAACCCTCCTCTTCGACAAAAGAAAAAGGGAAAGGAGGTCCAGTGCTAACACTTTAGGTAGCCCTGCGTTGTACAAACTAGCAGTTGGGTGGTTGCTTTCATACTGCCCCTCTGGCCTAAATATGGCAGGAATAGTAGCCTACATTTTTTCTCTCATGATGTCACTGATGCAGGTGACTTCTTGAGAGAAGGCAGTGGTAGGCTCAATGTGCTTTTCAGTGGGGCAGTCAATGTCCTCTGTTGCCTTGGTTTCTCGACCTTTTGCCATTGCTATGTTGCTGTACTGCACTGCTGGGGCTGATTTGCGTAATGAAGATGTCTTCCTCTTCTTCACCTTTCACCATGATTGGATCAGATTATGATTCCCTACCCAACCGGGTTTCACTTGCTTCACCAACAACACTTGCAGTTTTTTAGCTGTTAAGGTGTGTCTTACAACAGATTGTGGTCAGTGGTACCTAGGATAAGTACCAACTCCTCGAGCACAACCTTCAGCGAAAAAATTCACAATTTATTCCAAGACTGTATGAATTACGTGTCCATGTTTAATTCACATGTATTAGTTCATGTCCATAATCCAATCTTTATCAACTGTATCATGTATGCAATCCACTTATAGTGTTTCAGTGTTTAAACATTTTCCCTCCCGATGCATTTCGGACCTCAGTCCTTCGTCAGGGGATTCCTACAAGGCAAAGACATAGTCTAAACATTTCACCCCGAGGTTCAAGAAATCAAAAATAGCTCTGTAATTAATGCGCTTGGAAAGTAAAGAAACGGTGAACTACAGTGCTCAACCAATACTCGATCATTGCCCAATTCTCGTAGTATTCATGCATTGTCTTAATATTACCGCTGTGTTTGTTCAAAGTGAGTGACAAAATCAACACAAGATAAGTAAAGTCCAGATCACTTCTGTAACACCCGGTGCTCGGTAAACTGTGCTCGTATTACATACATAAATCAATCATCGTGTGCTCTGTGCCTAAACGTTCTTTGCAAAGTTCCTACATCGAAACAGTCAAAAATAATAAAGCCAAACTTACAGAAAAGTGGTGTCTGTGAGAGCCCGTGTCCCACTCGTGTGCTATCTGGCGTTTGCCGGCTGTGTTTAAGCCTAACCGCAGACATAAATGAGGGGTGCTCAGGTGCGTGTAAACCTAAACTATTGTAGCGGCCATCTTGTAGTGGTGAAGAATGATTAACCACATCTATACAAAGCAATCCAAGTAGTGCATCAATGTCTTTCTATGTACATAAATAAACCTAAGAGGATGGACAAACAACATTTATACAAGCTGTAGCACTGGTAAATCCAAATAAAAATCAAAATGAAAAATAATAATAAGCACTAATATTCAACATAGCGGTGACATTCAACATACGATACAGACACATATAAGTGTCCATCATGGTCCATTACAAGTAACATGTAAACTCCATCCGATCATTGAGACCGGATGGCTTCATGGATTGAAGGAACTTAATCCAATGATTCTCACGTTGCAGTAAAAAGTCATTATTGTCTCTGCCTTCCCAACAGATTGTATCATGCTTTCTCGAATGGGTTGTTTGCCCCCCAGTACCTTAGTTTGTACCAAGCTTACACCAACTAACACTTGCTCTGCAAAGGCAGCATATAGCATTGTTTGCCTCCTTCTGGTTAACTGAGAAGAAGTCCCAAAATGGGGGATCTGTGGTGCCATTGCAAAGATAAACTGGCGGTAAGTGGGCGTTTTGACGTTTGACTCTCTGCATTACCTACTTCTACTCAGGGGGTTGTGGATGTAGGTTGCTGCCAGGACATTGCAAATATGGCAGCAGGCGGTGGTTGGATCTGTGGTGCCATTGCCACAGCCCCGTGAAGTTGTGATGGGGTAACGTCAGACTCCACTGGGGCTGAGCTAACATCAATGATGACTGGCTCATCGTCATCCTCCTCTTCTACATCTGCCTCAATAACTCTAAGGCTTCCTGGAACCTTATTGTTCCCTAGCCTCGTCTCGTGGCAAGTCTTCTCAGACTGAAGAGGGATCCAAGTGGTGTCTACATCATAAGAAGGAGGCTTAAAGAAGATGATGATGCACCACTAACCCTCCTTTTTCTAGCTGGAGATCTGGAAGACAATCGATCTTCTGGCGCAGATTGCTATACTTCCTCGGCATGAAGCTCACACTCTTGAAGTGCTCCTACTTTGAGAGGAACTACTATTGGCAGTTGTGGCTGCTGCTGTTGTTGTTGTCCAATTCTCAGTTTCCTGTAATGATTGGGTACTACTTTGCTATAAAGATTAGTCAATTTCAACATCACGGTTCACCGTCGTTAACATGATTAGACTGGCTGGCTCTGTGACAGACATGGGCTTGGGCCTAGATTGGGGTGAGCCCCCTGATTTCCCAGCTTGCTCCCCGGAGGACGGTGTGGCAGGCGCAGTTTTTTGTTCTCTGAAAAAGTTCTGGGGCGACATACCAGTGGTGGTGATGGTGGTGGTAAGCTCCTACTTCTTCTTGCTGGCCACTTTTTTTTGTTTTAGCCCCTTTCTTTGGGGCCATCTTGAAGCTATCAGTTAGCAGTGGCATTTAGCTTCACAAATTAAGGAGATGTCTGTGATGTCTGGGTCACTCACATGTCACGCCTTGCACAGGCCTTCTTTCTGGCAGTACTGTGGGTGGTGTTGTCTCTTGTGCACCTAAAAGAAAAGAAGCAAGAAGGACATCAGTGAAACGTGACATTGTTGCTGTTCAAATAATAGTACAAACAAACACAATATAATTTAGTGTAGTCACTGGTTACTGCCTATTGTAAATAATGTACAGTACAATGTATCTATACAGAAAACCACACCAACATAAACTTTTGATGGAGCATGATTTTTGCAAAAAAATATTCTTGCTGGATCAATTCTGCTTATATATGTGTTTTTAACAAAACAAATGACTAGGGGCCAGATGTAGGTGAAATAGATTTACCGATTTTAAATTACCGAATTTTACCGATTCGGTAATTAAAAATCGGTAAATCTATGGGGTCGACATGTAGGTATTCCAGATGTGCTGGAATACCGAATCGGATGATTTCGGTATTTACCGATTCGGTAAATACCGAATCGGTAATGCCCATTCATTCCTATGGGCTATGAAGCCCATAGGAATGAATGGGCATTACCGATTGGGTATTTACCGAATCGGTAAATACCGATTTCCACAAGGGTGCAGGGGGTGTCACTTTGACACCCTCTGGCACCCCTAAAACAGGCTCGGGTGCCATGTGGCAGGCATACATGCCCTAAGGGCAGGTCTGCCTGTGACATGGCATAGGTGTGCATGCACACATGTGCATGCACACCGGAATCGGTATTTTACCATCAAATTTATTTGATGGTAAAATACCGATTTGGTAAGGCTCCTGGGACTCTGAAGAGTCCCACCTACATATGGGTGGCTCAGATTCGGTAAATTTACCGATTTTTTATTTTACCGAATCGGTAAAATTACCGAATCGGTAATTTTACCTATTAGGTAAAATAAAGCCCCCTACATGCCAATCACCTATTTACCGATCGGTATCGGCCGAAAATACCGATTTTCGGCCGTTACCGACCGACCTACATCGGGCCCTAATAGTGTGAAAATGAATGACGTGGGGACGTAAAAGAATAACATGCGAAATAAGCAGAGAGAAATGGCACATTCAATAATCAAAAGTTGCAAAAGTTTCTACGCAGAAAGAAATTGAAAACATGAGGTATAATTCATAAATGAGAAATTGATGTTTTGTTCGTTTACTAGAATTATCATGAGTGAAATACCAAAGTGCAAAATAATGAATGGCTATCAGAAAAATGTTTGCGTGAATGTTTCAACTTTTCTCTAACACTAAGGAAGCAATAGTCATCATAGTTAGAAATAACTTACATACGTGGGCTTACTTAGAATAATGAAAGCTAAAATGATGATTTCTTATGTATCCATTTGTGATCATTTAATTGAAGTATGTTTTATTTTCTTTAGAAGAGAAAATGGTGATTTTACAGTGTCTTAAAAAAGGCCTCAAAAGCTGCTGCTAAAGTTATTTCCTTTTCCTAATGTACACCGCAGATGAATGTATTTGTTCTTCATTATTTCTGGAAGCTGATTTATTTGTTTATTTTTATAAAGTGTATCTTTAGGACATCCTCTCCGTACGAGTAATGTATTCCCTTCAGTGGATGAACTGTGTCGACAAATGTTGCAAGTTGATATGAATGCGCGAAAGCATCGGAAAGAAATACAATGATTTCCTCCTGCTTCCGAAGAACTATGACATCAATCATTTTAACAAAGACCCGTTGCAAAGACTGAAGAACGGAATAACGTGATCACCACATTATTTAACCAAGAATATTGGTAAAAGAGATACAATGGGAGGTTGCACGTTTACTACCGTGTGAAAAGAATGGGGTGGGGTAGCTGTTTCCATGAGAGGAGAGCTTTGCTGCTGTTTTCTCCATGCTACTCTGGCTGCCTACTGCTGTCTTTGCGAATATCTGACTGAGACACTCCTGATTACTTTGCACTTCATCAGCTGGTGATGTTGCATTAAGCTACACCTTTTCGGCCGAAAAGTTAGCTTTTCCAAACTATTGCATATTATACATTAGTTCTCACTTGATCATGGTCCGTATGAAATTCGAATTGCATATTGATATTGCAATTAACTATTTTCCTTTTGTCACTGCTTCTCTCCACTCACGCCTGTTATTGATATTGATTTGAATTCATTAGAAAATGGATTTTCTCTTATTTGTGATTTACCTGTAAAATTGATCTAATGATTAATTCTTATGATGTTTTTTATTGTTTTCATGTATTGACCAGTCATATTCTGAAATATTAGATAAAAGACACTTAAGAAGTACTCATGTATTGACCACCTACATACCCCCGGGTGATTGTCTTGCTTCACATATTTTATTTTCATTTTATTTCATTCATATTCTGAAATATTAGAAAAAAGAAACTTGATAAGTGCTTAGAGTTTGGCTTTTCTTAATGAGTTATTGACAGTCATTGACTTATTGCAACATTATGACTATGTTTGTTAGTTAGGCATTGCCTCATTATAGGTCCTCATGAGGGGAATGCATCTGTCATTTCATTATTCGGTCCCTATTAGATCTACAAAAAGGTCCATCAGATGACCTGTTATTTGTAACTGATTATTTCGATCACATGGGTCCGAACTCCTGGTTATAAAAGGATCCAGTATATTAAATTTAGTGTTAATATAAATGTTTATAAAAATAATTTCACTGCTTCTGCTGCATCATTCTGGAAGTATCATCAGATGGTTAGTTTAGACTAATCATACTGGGTAATGAAAAGGACGGAATTTGTAGCGACAGACGTTTATTGACTACGTACGTATGTTATATTTTGTGGCCCGTCGTTGAACTTAATGGAAGTGATGGGTCTGTCATTAGCCTAAGATCTTGGGATAAGTCTAAGGGCAGACTTAGTGTGGCATACACTAAGGGAATATGCGTTGTCTGCTGTTGATGCAGTGCTGAGCAATAGTGGTATTGTTGATATTGCACAGGGAATCTTAAAGTAATAATAGTGGAGATTTATTTGGGTACCTTCGGAAAAGTCCCAAATGTTTTAATTTGAGTGAGGGTAAAATCGCGCTGATTGAGGTTTTACTGGAAGCAAAAGTAAATACTCAGAGTATATGTTACTATCGATTTATTTCTTTTAGTGGAGTAGACAAGCTGCTTTTTACGTAGTCAGAACTGTTAAAGACTTTGAAAAGATGCTGACGCTGATTTGGTAAAGGGAAGGTCAGTCGCGCTGGGATTGGACAGTGTGACTAACTGATTGGTAGTAGAGAATTATAATAGGGAAGAAGAATAGTTGGAAAATAAAATATATACTTATACAGTATAGCGTTAGTGTAGAATAATCAGGAAGTTACTAAAACTGCTGAAGACTTTATTTAGTAAAGATGAACCTATACCCATTAGAGAAGGAATTTCTGTAGCTCCTGAAGGAACGCACGCTTCATTTATGCCATTAGAAAGGGGTTATCATATGTGTTCTTGGTGGGAATATTGGATGCAATACACTGAGCAAGATGGTATCTTAGCATTTCGGAAGAATGGAACTTTTAATACTAGAATTTTGGAGAATTTAAGTAGAAAAATTGATGATTTGAGACCTGATCCTAGACCTATGCATTATGAATCTCTTGAGGAATGGGAACATGAGGCATACATAAAAGAAATAGATAGAATAAATGTAAAGAATCTGTGATCAGATTCAGAACCAAAGTAAGATGCTCAAAAGAAATTGGCGAGAAGAGACATAGCCGAAGGAACAGGAATGTTTCCAGTTATGGTAGCGGAGACTAAAGAAGGAGAAAAATGTGAGGAGAAAAGGAAGAATGTTGAAGAACAAAAACCTAAAAATACTGAATATTTTGAAGGTATTGATAACATAGATGATGAATTCTTGAACAAAATATTAATGAATAGACCTCCGCCATATCAAGAACAGGACAGCATAGAGACTCATTCTTTACCAAGTGGTCCACTAATTCAGATAGAGGCCCGTCAAGAGAACAAATCTGTAACTGTGAGTCAGAACTAAAATCCAGTTATAGAAGATTTAGTAAGGAAAATAACACAAATAAGTTTGAATCCAGATGTTCTGTCACTACCAGTAACTATTGGTCCTATTCTTCTATTATATAATGATGGACAAGGTATTTCTCAAGTGTATGCTTTAACAATACCTGAAAGGAGCATGAATAGGGTTACTACAGTTTGCAGAAAGGTAAATGAGACTAATCAATTATTAAATGAGAATCGTGGAGCAAATATAAGTGTGGTTATAGGAGAATCAGAATTATTAATTAACATTTCAGGAAGATCAGTGGAAACTCCAAAATAAGGTATCTATCTAGATCCAAAAAGATTATTAGAGAGTGGAAAAAGAGTAACACCTGCATCAGGAGGGTCAAGAAGTGAGTCAAATGAAATTACTCAGAAGTTACTAGGTCTTTCGCCAGAAGAATTAGATGAATGGATATGAGAAATATCACGTGGTTGTAGCATACAGAATAATATATGTGAATAAATTGAAAGCAGATTTGGAAGACATGATTCTTGGTGTAAGCCGCCCAGATAGATTAAGTAAATATCATGAAGAAGAATTGCTGTTTATGTGTAGAAATATTAAAAGAAAGTGAGAATCCTACATGAAATATTTACTGAGGTCGCACAAACATATGGAGCTGACATAGAGAAGTCTAAAGCTCTACAAAAGACATGTAGATTAGATTGCAGTCATAAAGATTTAGAGAGCTTGAATGCTACAGGAAAATGTTTACAAATAAAAGAGTTAATTAGCACACTAAAGAGATGGGGAGAGTTTGATCTTTGGAAAGTAAGATGAGCTCAAAACAAGGCAGATACAGCTGTGACTACAGTGGCTTTACCATTGTATCCGGTGAGGGAAACAGGAGCAGAATCAGTTGATGCGACGATATTTCCTATGAGAGAAGTACCAGGAGGTGGATATGTTCATGTCCCATTGTCAAGGCAGGATATATTCTCATTTGATTTTCCAAGATTGAGGAAAAACCAGTGGAATTGTAAAAACAAGTAGAAAGGTTTGTGAAGGTTTTGAAAGTTTTGTGGAAGGATTTGCATGGGTTGTTTCATATTGTAGTTCCAGCTGATTTGTGGTTTGAGTGTAAAATTGCTGTAGATTGGCCAAGAGAAGAATATCAAAGATATTCAAAAACAGGAGCACTATCTGAAGAGGTTATGAAAAAATATAATCAGGTAATTACCTAGTTGAAAGGGAAATTTTCACCAAAAGATACAGATTGGGGTGAGAATAGACAGAAATACTAAAGAATTGAAATATACAGTGCATGTTTAATATGAAAGGCTTTCACAGGTGTGTAAACAGTACAGTGGTATTGAAAACATAACTGAAAAAGATATGGGACATTTTGGTGCAGATCTACAAGAAACTAACGCAGTGTGGTGCCATAAGTAATTTTGCTGCACATGGATGCAACATCTTTACAATATTATGTCACATCTCTGTGCTCCCCCCTGTGCTGGCACACAAACTGCAGCCATGCGCCAGTGCAGGCCCCTTGCACCATGGTGCAAGGATACCTGCATCATGGGGAGATTGTTTTTGTGCAGGAAGGGGCACCTTCATGCACAAAAACAATCAATTGCGTGATTTCCTCTTCCAATGTGTGCAGTAGAATTTAGCAAACATTGCAAGAGGAAAATAACGGACATTCTGACGCATGTAGGATTTCTCGTAAATCTGGAAGGGCATCGGTGGACATGGGTGTTGTGTGGAACACCCATGTCACGCCCCTAACACGCAAAGTGTTGCATTAACAGGAGCGATATTTACAAGAATGGGTTAAGACACGCAGGGTGACTTCACCTGTTCTTGTAAATATCACTTAGCAGGCTGCGCCACAGTGCATCACTCAACAAGAGGCACCGACGGCGCAAGGGGCTTGTAAATCTCCCCCTTTGTATATAGATTCATGTATGGATTGAGACCCGAATTTAGTGTTATGATTCAGCAGCATTTTATTTGTTGGCAAAGCAAGACAATTGTTGAAATACTTGATTATGCGAAGTATTGTAGTGATGACATTGAAACAAGTTGAAAGAAAAACTAACGTTAGCTCAAATGAAAGCGGCAAAGAAAGGAGAATTTGTGAATACAGATTAAGTAGAAGTTTACCAGGAATTGGTCAGACTACTACTGGTATGAGAGGATTCCGCAAGGGAGAGGTAGAGGTAATAGAGATGGAATGAAGTCATGCATGCAGCAAGTTAGGACATTGGAAGTGCGAGTGTAGAAATTCATTGGTAAATGATGCTCCTACAGGAGTAAATGAAATGAATCAGATGCAGATGAATCAACAAAATCAACAAATGTCAGTTGGTAGTGGACAGGGTCAGCATATACCTCAAGCTCCTGTTTAAAATCAAAATGTGAATGGTGAAGTACAGAAATACAATGCAACTGTGGGTTTCCATACAAATGATCAAGTAAATTCAAATGTGCATGTGGCTTCACAGTACTTGATGCAGTGGCAAGAAAATTATTCAGATACATCTCAATGACGGTGTCTGAGGGGGGAGGAGGAGTGCATGCTTGGTGCATCCTTAGAGATAGATCAGTGTGGTCCCTATGTGGATAGCGAGATTGATGGAAATTCAATTATATTCCTCATAGATAATGGTTCTACCCATTCCACTGTGAGAACTGTAGAAATTGTCAGCCTACCCCTCTCGGGAGAAAGTATTCAATTTGTTGGAGTTTCAAACAAAATTGATTAAAACCCCAGTAACAAAACCAATGAAAGTACAGATTGGTACATCAATTTGTGGTGTGTGACACAAGTTCAATTAACCTATTGGGAAGGAACTTGTTTTTTAAAACATATTGATCCATCTATTGTACACCAAATGGAATAGCATTCCATACAAAAGATTAAGGCGTTGTTTTTAAAATGACAAGGCAGGGAACAGAACTGAACGATCTATATCCTCTATTTAGAGTGAATGATTTTGCCCATTGAGCTAAGAGATATGGTGTTAACTGTTGTGTGGGATTTTTCAGTGAAAGACATTGGTTTAAAGAAAGAAGTAGACCCAATTTAAATTACAGTCAAACCAAACGCAGAATTTCTAAGAACACCAACTTACAAAAGAAGTTCAGAGACGATTGCAGGAGTAATACCTGTGATGTAGATTGAGCAAGGTATCCTAAAAGGGATTCTAGGGAATCCATGCAATTCACCTCTTATGGGAATTCGCAAACTGAATGGAAATTACAGGATTGTACAGGATTTGTGATAAATTAATCTGATAGTAATATCTTGTTGTCCAATAGTACCAAATCCAGCTGTGATTCTTTCCCAATTCCCAGTGAAGCCGAATGGTTTACAGTGATTTATTTATGTCAGGCATGTTTCTTGATACCTTTACATCCGGATAGCCAACATTTATTTGCATTCTGGTTGGGGAACCATGTTTTGGCATGGCACCAAGTTCCTCAAGGGGATACAGAGAGCCCCTCAATATTCATTCAGATATTGAAGAAATGTTTGGAATCACTGCTAAGGCCTAATAATTCTGTCTAGGTGCGGTACATTAATGACCTATTGGTTGCATCAAAAAACAAAAGAGGCTTGTGTGACAGATACAATTGCTCTACTGAACCATTTGGCAGTATATGGGCATAAAGTGTCAGCAGCAACATTACAATTTTCTCAAAAGTTCTTTACTTGGGTCACAAAATTGAGAAAGGTATAAGGAAAGTGTCCTAAGATCGGATTAATGCAATTTTGCAAAGCAATCCACCAAAAACTTAGAAAGCAATTCACATGTATTTGGGAATGGTCGGATATTGCAGACAGTGTATTAACAGTTTATCCTTGATAGCCAAGACGTTACAAAGACTGACGCACAAAGACGTTTCAGATCCAACACATCTTGATGATGAATACATGAAAGTATTTGTTTAGCTGCAAGCCAGTTTGTGTTGGGCACCCACATTTGGAATTCCAGATTTTAACCCCTTCCACGCTCATGACGAGCTCAGCTCGTCATGAGGTACGCCTGTCGTACGCTCATGACGAGCTGAGCTCGTCATGTAACGCGGTATTTGCGAATCTTTAGCGCACAGCGGGAAAGCGCTTAGCGCGGATGGGGTTAATAAGGATTTTGCATTATTCTGCAGTGAACGTGATGGATGTGCACTCTCAGTACTAATGCAAATGCATGGAACAGCACGCCGTCCAGTGGCATATTTCTCTGCCACACTTGATCCCTTAGCAGCAGCTTTACCTAGTTGCTTTAAAACAGTTGCTGCTACTTGTATGCGTTTGTAGCAGAGTGAAACAATTATAATGGGACTTCCATTAAAGGTGTATGTGCCACACTCAGTTGAGATTTTGTTAACACGAACCAGCACACAGCATCTTACAGTCAATTAGCAAAATATGAAAGTTTGATTTTGGGAGCTGAAAATGTGACAGTGACAAGATATACAAATTTGAATCCAGCTGCCTTGTTGCCAAATCTGAGTTGTGAAGTGGTGGTGGATGAGGCAGATCATGATTGGTTGGATGTTACTGAGCTGTGCACAAAACCTAGACCTGAAATACAGGATACTCCATTGCCTGAATCAGATTTTGTACTGTTTGTGAAAGGATCATGTTTGAGAGACCAAGAAGGTACCTTGCGAGCTGCATATGCGATTTGTACAGTGGGGTGTCATTGAAACTTCATGGTTGAAAAGAGTGAGTTCAGCACAAGTAGCTAAACTGATTGCTTTAACAAGGGCATGTTGACTTGGAAAGCCTATGAGAAGAACCATATTTATAGATAGTCAATATGGTTTCGGAGTTGTGCATGATTTTGGGCAATTGTGGTCCCAACTAGGGGTGGGCGGAATTTGCGTAATCGCGTTACGCAAATCTCCGTGAAACGGTAAAAAATCTCCGCAAACACGCAAAAATTCCGCGAACAAGCGGAATTGCTTGTTCGTGATGGTCTTTTACTGTTCACAATCGCTGTTTGCGTGCCCGGGGTGAAATATCTCGCGAACACGCATTTGAGAACACGAACAAGCAAAACATTTTGGGAAGTCGCGGAACGCAGAATTCTGGGCAATTTCACGTTCTCCGCGGAACGCGAAATTACCCAAATTCCGCGAACTGAACGGAATTTACCACCCAGGCCTAGTCCCAACGTGGATTTTAACCTCTCCGGGTTCACCAATACGAAACGGAGTGTGGGGGAGAGATCTGGTGATGGCACTACAATTACTGGCACAAATTGGGGGGGTGAAATGTCCAGCACATTAATCTGGCTGTGAGTATGTTACCCTTGGCAATAGATATGCTGATGAAAATGCACGTTATTGTGCTCAAAATTCAATTAAAATGGGGAACAATTGAAAGAACAATCTGATCGAGCAGAATGTAGTCTAATGTTGTCTTCTGTTGCAACACGGGAAGAAATTAGACAACTACAAGAGGGAGCTAGTGATGAAGAAAGAGAAGTTTGGATCAAAGCATGTTGTACACGCAGAGCAGATGATGAAGTGTGGATTTACACTGATGGAAGACCAATATTGCCAGATAGTCTACTGTCCCAGGTGGCACAAGTGTGTCATGGACCTACACATGTGGATAGAGATGCGATGATTAGACTCTGTGAAAGGTGTGTAACTTGTCAGGAACAAAATGCAAGGAGGAAAACAGTTGTCAGTTTGAGCGAAATTAGAAAAGCAACTGGTCCATTCACGTGCATGCAAGTAGATTTAATTGAAATGCCTTCTTGCCATGGTCTAAGATATGTTCTAGTAATTGTGTGCCTGTTTTCTCATTGGGTTGAAGCTTATCCATCAAGACAAAATGATAGCCTAACTGTTGCTAAATTGCTTCTTAGAGAGATAATTCCCAGATTCGGATTTCGACTCTCATTAGAATCTGACAGAGGAACGCATTTTCATAATGAAATAATTGAGAGGATTTGTGTAGCATTACAAATTGAACAAAAATAACATTGTTCCTATTGACCTGAAGCATCAGACGGGGTTGAACAAGTAAATGGTACAATAAAAGTCTAGACTTGCTAAAGTTTGTGCATCCACAACACTAAAATAGCCTGATGTATTGCCATTGGTTTTGATAAGTCTGAGAAGTATCCCTGACAGAAGAACTGGGCTGTCACCTCCTGAAATTGTGATGGGAAGGGCTATGAGGCAGCCAATAGCCCCAGCAAATCAACTGATGAATAAAACTGATGATTTAGTGCTCGATTATTGCAAAGGATTGGCTGATGCAGTGCATTCTGTGTTTCATCAGGTGGAAAAGTTGCAACTACAGTACAACAAGAACAAGCATACAATTTGAGCCCTGGAGAGGGGGTCCTCATCAAGAAACATGTGAGGAAGTCTTGTTTGGAACCTCCTTGGAATGGGCCATATCAAGATATTCTTGTGACAACAACAGCAGTTAATTGTGGTGGCTTGCGAAATTGGATTCAGGCAAGCCATACGCGTTGAGTCCCATGTCCACTTGGAAGCACAGAGTCAGTTGAAGGTGAACAAGGAGATTAGAAGAAACCTGAACAGACTGAGAATCAAGTAAAGTGGGCACAACCTACTGGGTCTCGTAACACAGTCATTACTGAAGCTGGAAGAGAGCTTGTCCCTGAAAGAAATAAAGAAAAAGAAAAAAGGGAATCAGTTAAGAGAAGTCGTGAATCAGATAAAATAGACAGAACAAAAGCACAAGAAAAGGTGATAAATGGCTTAAAGGAGTCAAGAAAGTGAAATATACATTGAATGAAAATGTTCCAAGATCAATAATTGAATTATCTAACCAATCTGAAGAAAGTGATACCGAAGAAGAAAACACAGTACACAGAACAAAAAGATCAAAAACACTAAACAAAAAGTATTCAGCACCGGAACGGACATATTTGGCTGCTACAACAAACATTTGGGAGAAAGAAATCATTGAGGTATGTTACAGAAGCAACTCATCATATGAGCCACCCAGAATGAACTGTTCTACAGAAAAAGGTTGCAGAGAAAAAGGGAGAGGAGATTTGAGAAATAAATCGAATCGTGATCTGAGGCTTGAAAAGCGTGGGATACACAAATTTTATCAAGCGGAAAGTTTTGACTAGTTTCGATTTTTTTTTCCTTACAAAATGGCTAGAAATTAGACTGGTAATCAAAATCAAGGTCTAACTAGGCGAAGATGTCTTAATGCTTGCTTTATACGTGTCCCTTGGTTAATACTAATTTTAGTGGTGCCTTATTTTATGTATCCTACTCAAGTTAATTCAACTAATAATTATGATGATACAACAATTTATGAAAAGAGAGATCCTAAAGAAGTTCCAGAGACTCATATTAAAAAACTAACAGGGAATGGCTTACATCAGGATAATTCTATTAATGACTTTTTGTTAAATGTCTTTACAAAATTATTGTAAGAATACGTAGATACTATGGATGTGTCACATCCCCCACTCACCTGAAACCCAGGTACCGCAGGAACGAAGAGAGCCACCCCTCTCACCTCCGGACCAATCCTCCACACAGACTACCACAGTATAGGCGATTGGTCACAAGGGAAAAGGGACAAGAAGTACACCTCCCCAGGTGTGCTGGGTATCGAGAGAAAGGCACTAGGCGTGATGTCAGATGGTGGCATGAACAGGTGGAAAGGATATATAGACCGCATCTGTAAGGTATCCGCAGGGAAGGTAGGAACAGCTTAAGGTCATGGTAAGCCCAACATGGTGGTCTTTCGTCCAATCTCGTCAAATCACGTTATATGTTTCCAGTGGGCCTAGTCGTTCCCCATGGAAGCGGTTTATATGGAAAGGAGGGCTTTTATATTTTGGGATAGAAAAAAGGACTTCCCACAAAGTAGTGCAATAAGCTCTTGCACAGTGGTGAAATACACGAAGAGAAACTGTCACTGTTCCAACTCGAAAAGGGTGTCAAGAACAAGACTCCACCCCAGGGGATTTGTTAGTGAAAACACAGAACAAATGCTCTGCCAACTCCTGTGAGCGCTAACCCCATATTATTAACCAATAGACTAAAAATGCCAAGATTTACCTCACGTTGGAGGCGGTGCCGCCAGCTCCTACCATGCGCCTCTAGGGGAATCCAAATGAAGAACGTGGTGAGAGGGCCACAAACTGAGGCTGCAGGCTCCGGCCGCGCACCTCAATGGAAAGGTGAGAGTCACTAGCGTCTCCTGCCACGTCTTGGGGCAATCACTCACTGCTCAGCCGCGTTCAGAAAATCTCTCACGGCTCCTGCCGCATTTGCAAACACTCGTGGCTAAGCCGTGTTCAGGAAATCTCACGCGGATCCTGCCGCATTTGCAAACACTCGCGGCTCAGCCGCGTTCAGGAAATCTCTTGCGGCTCCTGCTGCATCTTTTGAGGAATGCTCGCAGCTCCAGCCGCATTTGACAAAAGTATTAGGGAGATGAGAGAGAAGCACACTCCTGTGTCCTCTCGTGTCTGGTGGAAGCGCTGGAAAAAGAAGCACGCTCCTGCGTCCTCTCAGGGCTAGGAACCTTAGGTGCAGTAAAGCCAAACACTAGTGTTAGGTATGGGAGGTACCTATATAGCAACCTCCCCTTACCACCTGACTATCTACAACCAATGTCTGTAGAGGGAAGAGAAAGAAGAGAAACAATTAAGGAAAAGGCAAGAGATAAAATGGGGTATCATGAACCGGGTCTGAGAAGGGAAAGTGGTAACAGGATGCAAGAGACTGTTATGGGTGCATGCAGTTAGCCTCATCTCTGTCAGAAGGAGTGACTTATCACCACCTTCCATTAACATATGTTATTTTGTGTAGTGTATTAACCAGCTTATTATATGGCAAAGAACAATTCTAATATTATTATTCCAGTTATGATTTAGTATTTTCAGAAGTTCCTATTAAGGATAACATAAATATAGTGAGTATTGCAGATGCAGAATATATAGGGGTATTTTTCCATACTACAAAAACTATAGATACTGTATACAAGCATCAAAATAATTTGACCTGTAGCTTACAAAAGGTGTATATAGAATTTATAAATACTGTTGAAGATAGGCGACAGGATTTTAGGAGAAAGGTTGCAGAACAAAAGACTAATATACCTACTTGGGTCCACATGATTATAAGAAAGGTGATACATATGCTACAGTGACTCTAGACTGGCATCATAAAGGGAAGCTTTGCCTACTAAGACAAAAGACTGAATATAACAATTATTTCATAGATTCTAGACAATGTGAAAATACTTTCCTAATTACAGGTTAGTGGGGAACTAGGAGTTGGTACTGATCCAGTTTATCCTGGAGTTTATTATGTGTGTGGTAAAAATGCGTATTATAGATTGCCACAACATTGATATGGGTGTTGTTACATGGGTATAGTGTTTCAAAATGTTGTCATGTGTGTGAAAACCATGGAAGCAATGAAAAGAAACTAACATGGAGTAAAAGGGGAATAAGTGCTACAGAAATAGTGGGAGATATTTTGGGTGCATTGATACCTTCTGTGGGAGTAATTTTGAATTCACATAAAATTAGAAAACAGTCTACAGTAGTTGATCGTTTATCAACAGATACTGCTGGTAGGTTTTTGATGATTAGTACAGAGATGGTGGCTATTAGATCTATGGTTTTGCAAAATCGACTTGCCCTAGATGTATTATTGGCAAAAGAGTGTGGAGTCTGTAGTATGCAAAAATTCAACAATATTGCACTTGTAGCCTGATAAAAGTAGAGATATATAGGTATATATCAGTAACATTACTCATTTGCATAATGATCTAACTGAACTGAAGGTTGACAGTGCATGGGAGAAGCTTGGTAAGGGGTTTTCCTCAGTAGGTAATTGTTTTTTAACCCTGAGTAATAGTTTGTTAGGGAAAACACCAATACAAATGATAACCTTGATATATAAATGTTGCAAATGCAAAATGAAAGAGAATAAGCATAGAGCAAGAAAAAGAAAGAGAGAAGAAATGGAAATGGAAGACAGGAAAAGAGGTTACTATGAAGTAATGTGAGATGTTGCGGGTAATAGATTGAAACAGATGAAACCAACATCATTCTGAAACAAATAAGATCTTAATCAGATTTATAGATAATGTTATGGCTTTAGTCACCATCAAACGGGAGATTGATGGAGCATGATTCTTGCTTGATCCATTCTGCTAATGTATGTGTTTTTAGCAAAACAAATGACTAATAGTGTGAAAAGTCATGAAGTGGGGACTTAAATGAATAGCATGAAAAATGTGCAAAGAGAGAAATGGCACCATCAGTAATCAAAAGTTGTAATAGTTTCTATGCAGAAAGAAATTGAAATCATGAGGTTTTATACATAATGCATAAATAAGAAAGAGATTATTTTATGAGTACTTGCATTTTTTCATGAGTAAAATAACAAAGTGCAAAACAATCAAAACTGTTACAAGTTGATAAGGAAGTGCGTGAACGCATCGGAAAGAAATACAATGATTTCCTCCTGCTTCCCAAGAAGGAAGACACCAATCATTTTAACAAAGACCTGTTGAAACGACTCTGATGAACGGAATAAAGCGATGATTACCACATGTATTTATCCAATGGGATTTGAGGATTTTGGTAAAAGAGATACAATGGGAGGTTGGACTTTAGCATGTTAGAGTATAATTACCACTGTGTGAAAAGAATGGGGTGGGGTAGCTGTTTCTATGAGAGGAGAGCTTTGCTGATGTTTTCTCAATGCTACTCTGGCTGGCTACTGCTGTCTTTGCGAATATCTGACTGAGACTGTCCTGATTACTTTGCACTTCATTGGCTGGTGTTGCTGCCTTGAACTACACCTTTTCTGCCAATAGGTTAGCTCTTCCAAACTATTGCATGTTATGCATTAGTTTTCATTTGATCTAGGTTCATATGAAATTCGAATTACATATTGATATTGCAATGAACTATTTTTCTTTTGTCACATCTTCTCTCCACTCACGCCTGTTATTGATATTGATATGAATTCATTTGAAAATGCATTTTCTCTTATTTATGATTTACCTGTAAAATTGAACTAATGATTAATTCTTATATGTATTTATGAATTGACCATTCATATTCTGAAATATTAGATAAAAGAAACTTGAGAAGCCAGACTCAATCTAATTCAACACATTCACTCTCCTACCCATGAGAAGGGTCACAGTCTAGATCAAATATGGTCTTATAATACTTCACTAACTGCACCTCTTATTAAGCCTTGTGTTTGGTCTGATCACTATTTTATTCATTTTATAATCACCGTTGAGTTGAGCACGAAACAGTCATCCCAGCCTGGAGGGAAAACTAGGAAATGGACGGGTATTGACATACCGGCTTTTCTTGATACCTTGGCCATTACCCCGCCCTCACTGATTAAAGACATTGAGGTCATGGAGGAGTCTTTCTCTCACTGGATTCAAACGGCAGCGGACATTCACGCACCTTGCGTGAATTTTGCTCGCTCACGTCCCCACGATGCACATAAATGGTTCACCTCGCAACTGAAGACTTTGAAACTCGAAGTCCGTCAAAAAGAAAGGAAATGGAGGTCTAACTATCTTCCACAGGACAAAGCAACTTATTGCTTGGCCCGGAAGAACTACCAAAAAACCATTTTAAAACATAAAACTACCTATTTTTCAGAAAAAATTTTAAACTCACAGAATCAATCCAAAGATATCTTCAACATAGTGAATAATTTGTGTAACAGTGATAGAACATCCCCTTCAGTCACTCCTTCACAAGACCTCTGTGACACTTTAAACCTCTTTTTCACTGATAAAATTACCACCATAAAAAAGAGCATACTCAATCTCTCTATCCCTGCCCCTTTGGACGACAGCTACCATAACACTACTACATTAGACTCATTTCCTCTGATTGACACAAAAACTTTGTCTGACCTATTAGTACGTGTTAAATCTGGCTCACCCGATGATATCTGTCCCCCACTTATATTTAGAGAGGTAGGACTAGCCATTCCCCAAGTAGTACTTTCATTACTGAACGAATCACTCACACAAGGCAAGGTCCCTAGTAGTTTTAAGAATGCCCTGCTCATCCCACTCTTGAAAAAACCTGGTGCAGACCCACTCGATCCGATTAATTATAGGCCCATATCCCTCTTACCTTACGCATCTAAGATTCTGGAAGCCTATGTCTCCTCTTGCCTGTCCAAGTTCATTGAAAAATCTGATTACTTGGAACCAAATCAGGCTGGTTTCCCCCCCTGTCATTCAACGGAGGCCGTGATTCTGGCTGTCCAGAATACTTTAAGATCTAATGCTGACAGAGGCATACATCAGGCCCTTGTACTTCTTGACCTTTCGGCCGCGTTTGACACGGTTGACTATACCATCCTAGTCAACCGTGTCGAACAAGCCGGTTTGAGAGGTTCTGCCCTAAACTGGATCACTTCTTTTATAACAGGGCGTTCGCAGTCAGTAAGACTTGGCAATTTTACAGCTCCTAAAACTCCAATCACATGTGGGGTCCCTCAAGTTCCTCATTATCACCTTTATTATTTAATCTCTACCTTCGCCCATTACTTTATTCTTTGCAGAACTTCAAAGTTACCATCTACAACTACGCGGATGATCTCCAGCTTGTCTTCCCACTCAACACTGCTGACTCCGTGACAGAATTTCAAAACACGATGACACACATACAGAGATGGGTGAATCTCAACCATCTAAAACTTAACCCGGGCAAGACAGAGCTGATCTTGCCTGGGAAAAGTGAATTGAGATGGGGCCCATGTTTCTGGCCATCTGACATGGGAGCCCCACCCACAAAATCCCTCTCTGTAAAAAGTCTGGGGGTCACGTTGAGCGCAGATCTATCTTTAAAGGACAAGTTGGAACAGTAGTCTCCGCTAGTTTTTTTCAACTTAAAAAAATTAAAAAAATAGCCCAGTTTCCTCACACAATCTGCTCTTCTTCAGGTAGTCATTGCTCTTGTTCTTTCCCGACTGGACTTTTCCAACAGCCTTTATCTGGGACTCCCAGTTGGCCAGTTGAAAAGACTTCAGCTTGTCCAAAACCAAGCAGCCAGGCTGATCAGACCCAGCTTGGAAAGATTACACTGGCTACCTGTAAAACAAAGAACTGAGTTCAAAACTGGATGCATTATTTTTAAAGCCTTTGCAGGACATTGGACCAAAAATCATTAGGAATCTTGTTTCCAGGTATAATCCTTCTTTAAACCTCGCTCTGCGCACAAAAAGCCTCCTGACTGTACCCTCTTCTAAGAAAAAACGGTTGGGGGGTAGCTGCTTTGATCACCTTGCAGCTACCTTTTGGAATTCCCTTCCCCTGCCTATTAGACAGAGCCCTGATCTTCTTATTTTTAGACGTTCTTTGAAGACCTGGCTTTTTTAAACAGGCTTACTGTTAAAATATTGGTTCCTATACAGGCTCACGCTCAGAGTAATTATTAGTGTTATGTTCCTCTCCGATAGCGCCATGAAGCCCACGGGCGTACGTGCGCTTAATAAGTAATTTTTAACATAACATAACATAACAGAAGCACTCATGTATTGACCACCTAGATACCCCCGGGTGATTGTCGCGCTTCACACATTTTAGTTTCATTTTATTTCATTCATATTTTGACATATTAGATAAAAGAAACTTGATAAGTACTCAGAGTTGGACTTTTCTTTACGAGTTATTGACAGTCATTGAACTTTATTGCAACATTATGACTATGTTTGTTAGTTAGGCATTT